>NC_041019.1:15003611-16396203 GCF_004193775.1 Glycine soja
TATAAAATGAGATTTGAAATGATGAGGTATGAGCTGATATAGACCACCCTGCACATCAACTGAACCAATCTTCATCTTGGTTCTCGCATCCTGTATGAAGCAAACATTATAAGTGAATGTCATTTGATAGGGAGTAGTGGAAACTAGCTTAGAAACAGAGATTAGATTGAAGGCAAATGAAGATATATATAACACATCAGTGAGCTAAAAATTAGAAGAAAAACAAATTGTGCCAGAGTGTTGCCGTGACCTTATGACCAGTGGGAAGATTGACAATAACAGGCTTAATAAGTTTGTAAGAAGTGAAAAATTGAAGTGAGCAAGTAACGTGATCAGTGGCTCCCGAATCAATGATCCAAGGAGTAGTATCAAAGCAGTGTGTGGTGCAAATGAGAGGTTGAACACTACCTGAAGGTTGAGATGTGTGTGCAGAAGAAGAAGTAATAGAACCAATTTGATTTATATGAGCTGAGTGTGATGCTGAAGGAGCATGTGATGGCTGCTGAATTAAGGCTAACAAAGCTTGATATTATTGAGGAGTGAAGCGAATCTCTTGGTGCTCAGTGAGGGCAGAAACATCTTTCTTATTGGCCTTCACCTCAGTGGTCAAAACACTATTAGCAGATGCAGATTTGTTATTGGAGAAACATTAGCCAGGAGGGAAGCCATATTTCTTATAAGATGTATCTACTGTATGACCATTCTTTCCGCAGTGGGAGCAAGCTTTTCCACGATTAGAGGTGCTCTTGCCATTCTTGTTAGGGAATCCATGCTTACGGTAACAAGTGCTTTCAGTATGACCAGTTCGTCCATAAAAATTGCACATAGAATTCATGATGGTAGCATTAACTTCAGCTAAGGAATCAGGAACAAAAAACTGTCGCTCCTGTTGTGCAGCGTAGGAGAAAACATGAGATCTAACATTTGCATATTGATCATTAAGCCCTCTAAGAAATTTCATGGCTTGATCCTCCAATTTCCTTTGAGCGAGAATAGATGAAACTTTACACACACATTTCACAGTGCACACACAAATCGGGTCTGGTCGAAAGTTCTCAAGCTCATCCCATATAATCCGTAACTGAGTAAAATAGTTAGTGACATATAAGTCACCTTGTTTGATCGAGGAAGCTTTGAGTTGTAGAGCAAATATGCACAGAAGATCTCCCTGGGAATAACGTGATTTCAGATCGCGCCAAATCTCTTCTATAGAGTCCATCCAGAGAATGATTTGTCTTATTGAAGAAGAAACAGAGTGCACAAGCCAGGAAACCACCATAATATTACATCGTTTCCATGCACTGTAGACACAGTAAGAGGAAGACGGTTGTCGAGCACTGCCATCCACAAATTCTACTTTGTTTTTAGCACTGAGAGCTGTGAGCATGGATCTGCTCCAAGAGTAATAGTTTATGGAATCAAGTGAGGGAGAAACTAATGCCATAGCGGGGTTTTCATTTGGATTCAAGTACAAGAAACTATGAATATCAAGTGAGGGATCAACTTCACCACTCATGGTTGCATAATGACAAAACCAAACGAGAAGGATGAAGATCGAAAATGAAAATGATGATCGTCAAGCTCTTAATACGATGACGAGATATGAAATAAGAATGGCAAGGGAAAATATGTTGTGCATAATGCCCACTCATTATTCGATAAAATGCCAAAAACAGAGTATATATATTACAACGTGGAGAGAGAAGAAAACTTATAACAGAAAGCGAAAGATAATAAAAAAATAGTTATAACAAACTATTATTCTAACATACTATTATTCGTGAGATAAACTATCAAATCTTGATCATAATTTTTTTAAAAAAAAATTAAAAAGTCATAACATTTTTACATAATTTTTTAAAATCCACAAACTTTTTCATGTCAAAACAGTTTCTTAAAATCTCAATCCAAGAAGTCCCTAAAAGAATTACATATATTTTACCAATTATTTTAATTATGTACCATATTATATAATTTAATAAAAAAACAACATGATTTTTTTATTGTAATAAAAAAATTAACTTGAAAAAATAAGATTCTCACCTCCCCATGAATATTATTTTTTTAAAATGCATACCAAATATAAGAAACTAAGTTTTTCAATTTATGATTTTCGAAAAACCAAAAACTTAATCAAATCCCCCCTTAAAGTATTATTTACCAGGGAAAATCACCTAAAAAAGTTAGTCTAAAGTTTAAATGTCAGTCTTGTAATTCTAAATACACTTAAACAAATAACCAAAAATTAAAAAGGAAACTAATAGATATATTTTAATTATCATTTATGTACATTTTAATAAATATAAAAATAATAAGTATTTGCTTTGAATCAGTAAATAATTTATCACAAATATTGCATTAATTTTTTTAAATAATATTTTTCTTCCATATTCAAATTATATTTTAACGGGTAAATTGATTTTAAGTAAGTAATTCATTGATAGTGCATGTAGTGTTTTAAAAATCGATCTAGTTGAGACACTGACTTGATGGATCATTGGTCGAGTTAGTAGGTCAATAATAAAAAACAAACCGGTGTAAGTAATATAAAATATAAATATTTTTGTATTAATTGTGTCAAAAGTTAATAATTAATCATCATAGTTTGATAATAAGTTGATCCATTAAATAATTTTTAAGTCTTTGATTTAATTCTTAAGTGTATCACATTTTTTTATTTATATTAAATTTTTATTTTTTTTAAGAGAAATAATCAATATTGGGTCAATTGGTTCAACTAAACTGGTTTACCGAGGCAATTCGGTCGGATTATCGGTTTAACCATAGAACCAGTTTAAATCAAACCGGAGTGGACGGACTCAATCACAATCAATTCAAGGCTAGAGCATCGGCAAAAACACCAAAAGGGGGCATTTTTACAAATTATTTACCAAAAATGGGCTCTTTTGCAATTATTTCCGACAAAACACCAAAAGGCTGTTTTTTTATTGCAAAGCGCCCCCCAGCCAGGCGCCTCCACTGTGCACGTGACACGTGGCACAGCAGGTAGCGCACCTGACGCGGGCGCCTTTGGTAGCGCCCAGGGGTCAGGAACTACTGGTGGCGCCCCTGCTGCAAGCACTACGGGTAGCGCAGGGCAGCCAGGCGCCTGCCCCCCCCCCCAGCCCCTTCCCACACGGGCCCCAGCCTCTTCTTCCCACACCCCCCAGCCACTTCCCACACCCCCCCAGCCTCTTCTTCTCACACCCCCCAGTCTCTTCTTCTCACACCCCCCAGTCTCTTCCCACACCCCCCAGCCTCTCTTCTTCTCACACCCCCCAGTCTCTTCCCACACCCCCCCCCACCCCAAAATTTTATATTTTTTATATTGTTTATCAAAAATTTATTTTTTTTTTCATCTTTGTTATTAGTATTATTTGTTATTTTTTTATATTCTCACACCCCCACCCCAAAATTTCAATAAGATTATTTTTTATACACTCTAAATTGTATATTTTTTAATTTGTTTATCAAAAATTTAAATTTTTTTTCATTTTTATTATTAGTATTATTTGTTATTTTTTTATATTTTATTATTCTCTCTTTTTGAAGTATATATAAGTACATTTTCAATAAAATACATTTTCACCTAAAATACATTTTGAAATCCTAAAATGTTTTAAAATGCTTTTTGATTTGGTCAATTCTTTTTTGATTTGGCCATTAAATTACGTTAGAGATCACTTTTGGTTTATGTGTCATTAACATTATGGTTATTTATTTTTATTTATTTTAAAAGCATTGCACAATAAGATTGAAACGTTGAAGTGACAATAATATAAAATTAACATGAAAAAAAATCATACAAAGTACATGACAATATGAAACACATGAAAAAAAATAATACAAAGTGCATGAAAATGTTAAACTCATTATTAATCAATCATCACTATGTCTGTGATGTCGCGACGAAGTCCCACATGGCCGGTCCCAATTTCTAGCTACCCTATCAGGATTTCTTCTTCTAGGATTCGCCCTTTCATCCACTTGGTCAGCCTCGGCAGAGAAATCATGACGTAAATCGACCCCTAATAAGTCGTCCATGTCGGGTATATCTCCAGGTACATTCCACGAACCAGCAAGTGGGGCATTTGGGGTCGATACTTGACCACTTTGGGTAAATGAAAGAGTTTCCGTTGAAGAAGGAGAGGACCCAAATATGCCTGCAAAACTATACCCTGGTTGAAAATCATGTGAGTATGAATACATCGGCGACATCTGAGACGGTTCTTGGGTGAATGCCGGCGGTGTGTAATACATTCCATGTTGTCGTTCTGGCATCGGAGGCAAACTATATGTTGTTGCATCAACAGTTTCCCGACGTCGCGCTAAGCCTCGAGTCTCCACACTTTGCCGTAGTATATTAAACTGTTGATGTTCAAATTGTGGCTGAGAAGGGGGAGCATCTTCATGTGCCTCAAGTATCCTATCCTCTTCCTCAGACAAAAGAGTGATCTTCTCGATACATGGCAGTAAATCGTCAAAAGTACAAACCCTTCTCCCAACAGGAGACACCATAAAATGTAGTGTTTCAGCGATTTCACCCTGCATAGAAAATAAATTAATAGTTATTAAAATAATCTTAAATAAGCGCAACATTCTTTTCTAAATTATAATGGACAATGTATACCAATAGTCCTCTTCTTGCATGTTTTGGGTCGACATAAACTTTTGTTTTACGCCTGTACCACCTCATATATTCAGAGTTCAGACTGAGGGTCCCTGTTTATGGCGGCGTCTGCTCTACTCTCCTTTCATAGCGACTATTCCATTCATTAAGCGCGGGTTGCATTAGTCGCATCCAATTTTTTCCTTCTTTTCCCTTTAATGTCAAGTCATGTATGTTGTTGGGTTGCATTACTGGTCCCGGAATAGGTTGCTGCATTCCAAATTGTCTCATGACTCTATCCGGCTGGTGCCATTCCACTTTTTGAAAACAAATAAGTGGTATGATACATGTCCATAATACAGACCCAAAAAAACAAACTTGACTCAAATTCATTTCCACATGTCCAGCATAAGGGACCCATACAAACTGCATATAAAAGTTAAATTTAATAAATTAATTAAGAAATACAACATCATTTAATAAACAAACATCAAAATTGTTACCTCGTCGCGTTTCATGACATCTAATTTACGACGAAACTCAATTAAATTGTCATTGCCTATGTGATGCAATTCACCTCCCAACCATCTTCACAAAAAATTAAATAACAAAATAAAATGTTACATTGAATAATGATTAACATCAACCAAACATGTTTATTAATAATGAATTCAAAATAGTAAAGGAAAGTATACCTGTAACCAAGTGGCGTGTTTTGTTGTTGTGGAGGAATAACTGAGGGGGCTAACGTTGGACATCGTTCCCATGCCCATAATTGAATCAAGAGAGTGAAACCGCCTATTGATTTAGCATTATAGTCTGTTGCGATGCACATCTCTCTATAAAGGTTACCCAAAACAGCAGCTCCCCATGCATAACTGTTGCACTCTCTAAGGTCTCTCAGAAACTGCAAATATTCCAAATGCACCCGTTTGCTGCTTTTGTCAACAAACATTACCCCTCCTATGAATCGTAAGATCCAAGCACGAGCAAATCTTTCAAGGCCTTCTTGGTTGCCTGTAAAATCATGAATATTTGCAAAATGAGAAGACAACCAACTCAATTTAATTGAGTTCCCATCAATTGCAGCATCGTCAGGCATGACACCCAATAATTCATGAAACAATTCAAACCAGTCAATATTTGTATTTCCAATTAATGGTCTTCCATCCACAGGAATACCAAGTAGCACAGAAACATCTTGAAGTATAATAGTTGTCTCTCCACACTTCAAATGAAATGTATGCGTTTCTGGACTCCACCTTTCAATAAAAGCATTCACCAATGCTCCATTCACTTTCAGCTGCGCCAATTTCATTATCGGGTACAAACCCGAAATTTGTAATAGAGGAATAATTTCTTCGGGCGGTGCTTCTCTATGATTGTACAGTGGTGTGGCTCGTCGAATTTTTAATGTCCTATCATTAGCACCATTCCAAATATGTTGGGATACATGATTTTTTTGCATCCACAATAAATCATCCTCTAATGGTCCAGATGCCACGTCATAATGATGAGAAGATGACAAACTAGCCATATTAAAACTCCTGTATAGAAAGAAAAAAAATTTAATAATCACACATATCATAAATAATAAATAAAGTCAAGTACGTACGCGTAATTTAAATTTTAAAAACGAGCACGTAATTTAAATTTTAGAAACGAGCACGTAATTTAAATTTTAGAAACAAACACGTAATTTAAATTTTCTTCACATTGAGTGAGGAATTTTTTTACTTAATTTTCAGAAAATATATATATTTTTTTCTCCATTTCAACAATTTCAAAAAACATATATATATATATATATATATATATATATATATATATATATATATATATATATATAATAAAAAATAATTTCTACACATTGAGAAATTTTTTTCTTCATTTTCAGAAAATATATATATATTTTTTGTCAATTTCAACAATTTCAATATATATATATATATATATATATAATAAAAAATAATTTTTACACATTCAGAAATTTTTTCTTCATTTTCAGAAAATATATATATATTTTTTGTCAATTTCAGCAATTTCAATATATATATATATATATATATATATATATATATAATAAAAAATAATTTCTTCACATTGATGAATTTTTTTCTCAACTTTCAGAAAATATATATATATATTTTGTCAATTTCAGCAATTTCAATAAACATATATATATATATATATATATATATATATATATAATAAAAAATAATTTCTTCACATTGAGGATTTTTTTCTCAACTTTCAGAAAATATATATATATTTTTCCTCAATTTCACCAATTTCAGAAAATAATATAAGAACACGTATATATATATTTTTTTATATATAATAATAATATGCCTTTCTTTTTTAAATACGCCTAATAACAATATTACAGTAATATTTATTATGAATGTTAATTAAATTTATATTCTAAAAATTAAACAACCGTAACACAAATAAATAATTTGTTATTTAATTAATAAAAAATAACTAAAATAATAAACAAATTAAACTAACAGCAAAAATATATAAAGATAAAAAAAATAAACTTGTTATGTTGTAAGTTAATACAATTTTCTTTTACACAAGATGACCACCTGCAAAAAAAAAACATACAAATAATAAAATATAATAATTTATAAAAAATAAATAAATTTGAAACAATTAAAAAAATAACATAGCTTGTTGGGGAGAATGGAAACAAAAATGGAGTGTTCAGAGGGGGGGGGGAACAAGCCTGAGACAGAGGAGAGTTTGGGGGTGAAGGAGGGGGTGGGGTGAGGGGGGACCAGGAGGGGGTGGGGTGGGGGGGGGGGGGGGGTGGCGCCTAGGGTCGCGCCTGGTGCAGGGGCGCCACCAGTCGCACCCAGTGGCAGGGTGCTACCAGACGCGCCTGCGTCAGGGGCGCTACCTGCTGCTCCCTCGTGCGTCGCGCCTGTGTCACGTGTCACGCGCACAGTGGAAGCGCCTGGCTGGGGGGCGCTTTGCAATAAAAAAACAGACCCCCCCCCAGAAATAATTGCAAAAGAGCCCCTTTTTGGTAAATAATTTGTAAAAAAGCCCTCTTTTAGTGTTTTTGCCCTAGAGCATCAGTTCTCGATCGGACTAACGAGACTAGTCCAGTTTTCAAAACTGAGTGCATGTGCATGATTATATAAAATATATAATAATCATGTTTATTATGTAAAGTAATATAAAATCTATATAGTCATCTAATTTTAAAATCTTTGATATGGAAATTATTTTTGTCAAATTTTTTGGACATGTTTTAATTTTAAGTGAAAATAGTTACTGTGAAAATAATTTATTACAACATTTATTTTGGAGAAGAAAGTTTAATTGAAATAATACAATTTTTTTTAATTTGTGGGTATAAAAAATAATGCTAAAAAATTTATAATAACTCATGCTCAATTAAATCCCCCTTGATTGAAATCAATGTTATTAAACTCGGCCGGATAACCGAATTAGTAATGGTTAAACCAGTGAATAAGCAATTAGTCCGATTTAATCTCATATATATTAAAATAAATTATATGTATAATATAATTTAATTAATCAATCCATTACTAGAAAGTTTAATATTTATCAAATTCTAACAATGCACAAAATCAAAGCAAGTTGAAATTAAATGAAAAGATCTTCAAGTATATATTGATTTTTAAATATAATTTTTTTTAGAAGATTGTTTAATAAAATATTCATCAGGGAACGAACTCAGGGAAGAGGGAAACGACGGAAATATTTCATCATTCATCAACATGACAAAATGCAGCGCCATTTTGCGATATTTTTTTTTTAAAAAAAAAAAAGCGTGCTCAACCCAGACTAGGTTTGCAAAACCGATCGTGTTACCGAGTTTTGCCGAAACCAACCGGTTCTCACCTGGCCAAATAGGATCATATATATTTCAGATCTGATTGCTTTCTCATACTAGTAAGGGATTCGAGACCTGACCGAACCGGTCCGACCGGCCGACCCAGGGCATTTTCACAACACTCATTGAAATAATACAATTTAGAAAGGAAACAATTATAATTGAATAATTGTTTTTTATTTAATCGTCCAAGGATATTTATAGTTGATCTTTATTTAATTTAAATAAGAATTTTATATGACCATCTAATTTAAATTACTTATGATTGTATACAAAAATTATTAAATAGGAAAATTATTCAAATCAATAATCAATAATTAAATATAAAATAGGTAAAAAAAAATACTTTTTACGTCTATATCTTCGTATCAATTATAATCTGTTTCTCACAGTACATTATCTGCAACAATATATTATAATATTTTTTACATTTATCATTTTATCAATAGTTTAAGTAATTCTTTATTTTAAGCCGAGTCTTCAAATTACTTTAAATTTTAAAAAACATACCTCTACACAAATTGATTCCTGCAAAGTAGTATTTGAAATAAATGTTTACTTTTATATTATAAATTCTTAAATATAGAATATTATAAATATACTTAATTACTAATTTTTATTTTTATTGAAAGAAAAAAATTTATATTTTCTTACATTTTGTCATAGAAATATAAAAGTAATAAAATTGTTAATTCCTTCCTTCTTTCCTAAATATATATTTTTTTACAATTTTATTTGTTCTGTTTTATAAGACTCTTATCAAATTGTTTTTTATTAATTATTTTTTTACTAATATATCCTTAATTATTTTACAATAAATATTATAAAAATGTATTCTCTCTATTATAAGGATTGGAGATAAAAATTAACATATATTAATTAATTAATTAGAAAGTAATTAAATGAAAAGAGGAAAGACGATGAATTCCAATTATTCAAGGATATTAACCGCTATGTTTTACCAGGTATTTCCACAAACTTCTAGTTTTTTTTTTTTTACTGAAAATATTGTTTGATTTTACACTCGACAAGTTTTTTTTATTAGCTTCTAAAACATTGACATTATTTTTAACTTTTTATATTTTTTTAATTTTTATTCTCAATATATTTATCCAATTTTATAATTATCTTTTTTTAGATAAGTCATGATTTTATTATTTTTTTCATTTTATACTTTTCAGTTAGCTTTCAGATAATTGTTCAGTTTCTAATAAATTTTTCAACTAGTTTCTATCGAACCTAGTCTAAATTAACTAACTTTCTCAAAGAGTGTAAATTAATTAAAAAAATCTTATATTGAAGAATAGAGAGATAATACACTGTACTTAGGCTATATTCGGCAATATATTTTTTAGTTTTTTTATTAGCTGAAAAATTTGTTTGACCCTTTGGTAAACAAATTTTTTTAATAACTTTTAGTGTTTTTTGAAATACTAACTTCAAGCTTTTTTATATTTTTCTTCTTTTTATGCTTAATATATTTATCAATTTTTTTGATTATCATTTTTAAAAAAATTATGATTTCTATTTTTATATCATTTTATACTTTTCATCTAATTCAACAATACCGACCACTTATAATTTAATAAACTAATTTTCAACAGCAAACTTTTCAGTTATGACTAGTTATTTAACATTTAGTTAACTTTTCAGCTAATTTTATTGATTATAGCTTTAATATATATTTTAGATTATTGTATTGTATTGTTGCAAAAAAATAATTGACCATTATGTATAAGATTTTCTTTATATCCATTTTAGTGTTAATTCATAATATGTGTGTGTGATTTAATATTAATATCTATGTTTGCAAGATTTATAAATTTTTATAATTTAATTTAAATATAATTTATCATATTTATACATAAATGTGAAATTTTATTAATATTTAAATCTGGTGGCTAAATATTTATAACACATGAACTTAGATAAACACTTTAGATGAAAAATGTACTTGTTTATATTAATTACTTAAAATTTTTAAGTGGTGTTATTAACTTATTTTAAATCAAAACGTGGAATATATATTTATAATTATTAATGAACTATTTAAACATTATGAAAATAATTGTCGATCAACTTATATATGATTTAATTTTAATTTTAAATAAAGCTTGAAATGTGAAAAAAATATTATTATTACTTATTTAATATATTTTTTAGAGATTGACCAACAAAGTTTGATAATTATTTAATAATGAATATAAATATTTTCATTGATTTATTAATATTTTTATAATTTATTATTTATAATAGAAATTGAAGTTGATGACTAATATAGTCAATTAAGTATCTTATTTCCTAAATAAATTAAGTATCTTCTATTGCAAAAATTTTAAGTGGTATAATTGTTTTTAATTCATTAATTGTTGTCCACATTTATTCGGATATCTTTGCCTAAAATATATTTATCGTAACACTATTTTATTGTTTCCTTATTTATAATACTTTATTCTTAACATAAAGCTTTTTTTTTTTTACAGCAACATAAATCTTTATTCTTTTTCTATATTTTGAGTAGTGGGTTTAGGAAAATTTAAATCCTTATTTAAGTGAGACAATATAGTATGATTATATTTCACAAATATATTCTACTCTTTAATTTTAACAATGCATGCTTATAATTTTAAAAAATAGAGAATTAAATGACCCAATTATATATTTACATGATATAGATTTGGATAATTTTTTTAATGAAATTAGATTAAAAAAATATTGTAGTCAGTTTTCTTATGCATAATGATATAGTCAATAGTTTATTAATATAGAAATTTTTATTTAATATAAAAATTAAATGTTGTATAATTTTTTTTTTGTAATGTTTTTTCTATTCAAAAGAAAAAGCTGATTAGATAGATAAAAGATTAAACCACTCATTTTTATCTATTTGTATCAAATAGATTTACGAATTAAGTTATAGTTTATTATGTCGATAACATAATTTTTTAATTAAAATTTAAATATTAAATTAAAATTATTAATTTCTTTTCTAACATTGCATCAACATGAAAGTAAAAGTTGATGAGGAGTACTATCAACACATTTTCTAATAGGCACTCTTTCTAACACACTCTAGTATTGATTAAAATTGATTGGAATGTATAAAATTATGAAAAAAAAAAGTCATTAAATATTATATAGAATCCACTATCTTTTGTAATTTTAAAAAAAATTAACCAATAAAAAAAACATGTTCAAAAGAATATATTATTAACATTTTTCAGAGTTTATTATCTCGCCTTGATGTAGGATGAAACAATGACAAATGGCCATGTAGTTTTAAATGGCAAGAGAATGTGAAGGAGTCAGACGAAAACATCATTTATTTTGAAAAATATTAGAAAAATCCAATAACAATTTATGCTACAATCATTAATTAGATCATTTTGTTCTATCTGTAGTTGTCATTTGCTCTAGGTGATTCATGTAGCTTAACTACAATTTTTTTTAATGCTCTATATACAAATTACTATGACATTTTTTATAGAAATTGTAAATATGCTACTAAAGTAATCTTATTTCATAGTTATTAATATAGATTCATGTTTCCTTACAGTACTTAAACAATTTCTTAAGACATTATCATATATCAAATCTTTTTATTATATATATATATATATATATATATATATATATGATTTACTTTCTCCTCACCAAAATATTCACTTATGCATAGCACTGGAAAACACACTATTAGTATATTATAATAATATATTTTAAAGACAATCTTATTAAATAAGGTAAAATTAGTTAAAATTTATTTATATTTGAAAAAAAAAACAATATCTTTTGTTGTTTATATTCTAGAGTGAAAGCTCAAATTCACACTTTCTGCAAATAATAACTGTCAAAATCAAAACTACGTACTAGTTTCCTCTTGATTCACTTGGGAGTATTTGTTGCCCAAGCAAATAACTTCACAAGTTGGATTTAACGTGTTAAACTGTTACCAATTCATTTCATGGGCTCATGGCTGCTGAATCATCTTGCCATTTTCACTCCCTTTCATCACAGTGAGTTGTTTGTTTTCATAGAGTTTTATTGTCATATTCCCATGTCACTAAAAGCTGTAAATGCCTTTATTTTTAATTGAGGCATTTTAATCTTTAAACATGTAATTCTCACTGTTATTACTTTTCCTATTGATCTTGGCTGTTATTGTGCTCATAAATGTCTATTATGATCATATTTATTTTGTGACTATACTATAATTAAATGATATTACAATTTTGTTGAACTTATACAAATGACAACTTATGGTATGACTATCTTTCTCTTTTATTGATATATATATATTAATTAGTTGATGCTATATTAAGCATTTGAGTTTAACATCAATGCATTTTTCTTATGTTTGTTCAATTAGCATCTTGGGTTGATATCATATTTAGTTATGTGATTCTATTCGCAGGCACTTGATATGACATATGGAGAAATAATATGTTGTTGATGGATTCATTTATGGATGGAAATTTTTTAATAGAAGATGAAATGGAAGTAGTTAAGTTTGTCTCTAAATGTTTGCTATATGAACATGGTAGTGACATGTTACGAAGAATTTGAGATTTGGTCCCTGGACTCATTGCATGTAAGACCTTGATGAATATATTCCTTCTCTTAGTAGTGGGACAAAAATTATTTATCAAATATAGAGAATGAAACTTTGTTACTTAAACAACCCTACCAAATATTCCATTATCACCTAAATAAGACTTTACAACCTTGTAATTAAAGGAATAAATAAATCACATACCAAGTTTTTGGAGCAACTCTGAACTCTACGGTTCAATTCTGTTGTCCCCTGTATAATCGTAATGTTTTTTTATATTAACTTGTAATACAAAAAATAGATAAATTTAGAGTAAGCTAATTTTCATGGCGAAGGGAGGCATTCATGATTTACTTACAAGTTCTTAATTCTAATTTTCAACAAATAAAAAGCATTTTTTCCTTTGATTTATGCTATCATGGAGGCATTCATGATACAACTCTTTCTTTCTCATCCATGGTTAGCATTCGGTCTGACCTCAAATGCGGGACCCCCTATCAGACTCACATCCTCATTCGACAGTTATGACAAGCAAAGATACTCTATAGAGAAAAGTTAGAATATACTAGTAGATGCAGATGTAAATTGAAATAATTATAAATAGAGAAAAATCATTAACATTACATCAAAGAGTAACTTTGGTAGGCTAAGTTCTCAACATTCTCATCTTCTGAATTTCCTTCTATAAGAATATTGGATTTTCTAATCTCTTATGTCTTTAATTAAGCAATTTAAATTCTTGTTTAAATTTTCCTCTTGTTTGATTTAATTTTCTGTCAATTTAAATTTTTGTTTTTCTCATAACCTTTTGAAAACAGTTTTCTTTAACTTCTTTTATTAATAAAATATTCATCTATCTAAGGACAAATAAATCCTCTGTGGATTCAACACTTGGACTTCCGTTTTAATTTTACTACTTGGGATGAATTGGTGCACTTGTCAATCCATCAATAGCCCAAGTACAAGCGTTACACACCCCTAACGGCCAATCGCACCACAATTTTGGAGGAAGCTTTCAACCTAGAGGTACCCATCCGGCTACCCCAGACGAAACCTCCCAAGTTGGGGTCAGACGCAACAAAATACTGCAAATATCACTCCGATATTGGTTATAACACTGAAGACTGTTAGGCCTTAAAGGACAAGATAGAAGAACTTACACAAGCTGGGTAACTAGTCTAGTTTGTTAAGAGACCAGACAATCACCAAGCAGAAGCATGACCCGGAGGTCATCAAGAGAAGCAAAATAGGAACCAGGAAGCAGACGAAAGAAGAGCGGAAGACGAAGGCAGACAAAGACACCAACAACAACAGCGTGAGCGACAACCTCCACAAGAATAAGAACCCGCCCAAAAAATTAGAGGTATAATCAAGATCATTGTGGGAAGATTTTCCTATGGAGGACAATCCAACCAATCCCGAAAATGTTATCTATGCGCCATCCAGAACATCGACATTAATTTTGCCATCACACCCCTACAACGAAGTCTCCCTCCTATCACCGTTACGGACAAGGACTTCAAGGGCATCAACCTCGTCAAACAAGATGACCCTGTGGTTGTCTCCATCATCATTGCAAATTTCATGGTGTCCAGGGTCCTCAATGACTAAGGCAGTTTCGTTGATATCCTATATTGGAAAACCTTTAGAGACTCGAGGTCTCATCCGACACTGTCCACCCTCACACTGGTCCACTCCTCAGCTTTACAGGCAAGAAAGTCGAGACCAGAGACTACATGGACTTGATGACCACTTTCGCTTAGGGCAATCTCTCCAGGAGCTTCACCATCAGATATCTACTAGTTAACACAGACACATCATACTTTGCCTTAATCAGTAGAAAGACACTTAACGAACTTGGAGTCATAGTCTCCACGCCCCATTTGACAATGAAATTCCCTACACTAGCAAGGGAGATTGTAACCTTCAAGGTTGACCAAAAGCAAGCATGAAATGCTATGTAGAAAGCCTGATGGTAGCATCGTATCCTCCTATCCGGGAGCTTGCCATGCCTCACCACACAGCAGCTGAAACCACTAAAGTCGTGATCATGGATGAAGGTCCTGTAAATCATGAAGATTTTGATGATGTCAAGAAGAATTAAGAATTTGCTTGAGAAAGGGGGAGAATGTAAATCATGCAAGCTTTGATGGTGTTGAGAAGAAATCACATGTTTGTCATCATCAAAAAGGGGGAGAATGTGAATGTATGTATACATGATTTTGATGATGTCAAAAGAAGAATCAAACAAGGCTCATTTTGCTTCAAGATTAATACAAGATTGTTTCAACAAACAAAGCCTTGATTCAAGATTTCTTCAAGATCAAGCCTTGCCTCACAATGAAAGGTTTCAAGTCATTCAAGGCACATGTAATCGATTACCAATACATGTAATCGATTACCAATGGTTTGAAAGTGTGTAATCGATTACAAATCATATGTAATCGATTACCAGAAACTCTGAACGTTGGGAATTCAAATTTTAAATGAAGGGTCGCAACTGTTCAAGAAAAACAATTGTGTAATCGATTACACTAATTCTGTAATCGATTACCAGAGAGGATTTTCAAGGAATATCGCCAACAGTCACATTTTTTCATTAGATTTGTGAATGGTCATCAAAGGCCTATAAATAGGTGACTTGGGCACGAATTTTATGCAGAGAGTTTTGCTTGGCAAAAATGTCTTATCCTCTCAAAAGACAATGAGAGAGATTCCAAAAGAACTTCATTGTCAAATGCTCTCTCAAAAGAAATCCTTGGCCAAACATTTGCAAAATCTATAAGGATTCTTACATGGTCTTCATTGTAATATTCTTCTCTTGAAGAGAGAATTCTTCTTCCATTCTTCTTATTCAATGAGATTGGTTAAGAGACTGTGAGTCTCTTGTTGTAAAGGATTCCTGAACACAAGGGATGGGTTGTCCCTGTGTGGTTCAGACTTTGTAATGGATTTTACAAAGATAGTGGAAATCTCAAGTGGGTTGCTTGAGTACTGGATGTAGGCACGGGAAGTGGCCGAACCAGTATAAAACCGTGTTTGCATTCTCTCTTCCCTTATCTTATTTATTTTGTTGCAATCAATTGTGTCTTGCATGTTTATAGAACATTATTAAATTGATTGTTGTTGCTTCTTCTGCATTCTAAGCCTATCCCTCTTAAGATTATTGAGGTATCAAGGTCCAACAAGTCCCAGATCTGAGCCTTGACCATCTACCAAGCCAGTCTGGGCAGTGAATTTGACATAGATTCGCGAGACGACACCTTTGACATAGACCCGAAACCAATTGAAGAGCTTGTCCAGTTGCAACTCGGATCTAAACCTGAGTAGTGCACGCGATTTAGTAGGGACCTCACCAGTCCCGAGCACTGACACATCACCGACGTGCTACGTAGAAATATGAATTTATTTTCCTGGAAGCCATCTAACATGCCGAGAATCCACCCCGGCACAATCTGCCACAAACTTGCTATCTGCCCCTAGGCTAAACCAATATCACAGAAGAAAAGAAAGATGGAAGAAGAACGACATAAAGCCGTCAAAGAAGAAGTCGACAAACTCCTCAAGGCAAACTTCATAAGAAAATTCAGGTTTTCTACCTGGCTCGCCAATGTCAGGGTCAAAAAGGCCAACGACAAATGACGAATGTGCACCGAATACACTGATCTGAACAGGACATGCCCTAAAGACGCATACCCTCTGCCCAGCATCGATAGGCTAGTTGATGGAACGTTCGAGTTCCAGTGCTAAGCTTCCTGGATGCATACTTCGGATATAACTAGATCATAATGCATATGCCAGACAAGGAGAATACGACACTGAAGATGCCAACTTTTGCTATAGGGTCGTGCCTTTCGACCTAAAAACGCAGGCGCGACATACCAACGACTGATGGACCGAGTCTTCAAACAACAGATCGGATCAAATGTCGAGGTACATATGGACGACATGGTCGTCCAGTCTCAAAGAATACCCCAACATGTGGCAGACCTGACAGAAGTCTTCGGGGAACTCCGCAAATACGACATGTGCCTTAACCCTGAAAAATGTACTTTTGGGGTAGGCAGAGGAAAGATTCTTGGCTTCATGATCACTCACTAGGGAATGGAAGCCAACCTCAACAAATGCACTGCCATACTGGAGATGCTCAGCCTAACTAGCATCCATGTAAGCAAGAGCACAATGCTTGCATTGCACACAAGCCTCGTCTAACCCAAGCTATGTACTTGGTAATCCTTATAGATTCACAAAATCCAAGACTCGTCCTTGGTAAGCCTCAACACGGCTTTGATGGCTTGACAAAACCCAAGGAAAACACGTCCTCGATCCAAGGCTCGACAAACCCAAGGTTCGCCCTTGATGAGCCCTTTCTGTTACTAAGACTTATCTCCACGAGAACTTAAGGTACCCAAGCTCTACCCTTGACAATCTTTCTTATTCCTAACATTTATCTATGCAGGAATACAGGTCTATCAAAAACCCAAGGTCTGCCCGTGGTACACATTCTTGCAAAACCCATGGTCCACCCTTGGTACATACTTCTACAAAACCCAAGGTACCCCCTTGGTCCGCTCACATGCTACAACTTCGACAACCACTGTCAAGGGTCTAAGTCTTTGAACAACTGTCACCCAACTATTTGGCAAGACCTTCAATCAGGTGTAGCCCACACTTAATCCTTATAACCATCAGAGGAGTACTTTCGCATGTCAAGATGACCTACCACTAGATTGCATGATAAGACCTTCAATCAGGTGCAACTCACATTTACTTCTCATAACCATCAGAGGAGGAACTCAGCAGGCCAAGTGACCTACCCCCTGACTGGTTGGCAAGACCTTCAACCAGGGACAAGTCAAACATAACTCCTTACAACCATCATGGAAGAAGCTCCATAGAATAGAAGGAATCCCCACTAGATGGGTGACGAGACCTTTAACCATGTTGAAATCAAACCTGAGATGATTTCACGTCATCTACTTTTTACAAGACCACCATGGTCCTACTTCTACATCAACAAGGTCTTGCTTCCTATGCTGTCAAATAGTCTACATCACGATAGCCTATTCATACGATCACAAGTACAGAGCGTTGCAAAGACAAAAACAACATACATACAATACATAAATAGTTTAAATAATTGTACAGTTACAGGGCCTATACGACCAAATTCTAACAAAGAAGAAAAAAGATAAAGACAAAGGCAGCCTAGACATAGGCATCATTGCTTTGCTTCGTAGCACCCTGTCTTTCATTTCCAACCTCCTCCTCCACAGCAATGTCTTCATCATCAAGTAGGACACCATCCTTCACATCCTTGAAGGGATCGAAGAGACCAAAGTCAAGGTCCTTGGCAAAAAATGGCTTGTTTGACGACCTTTTAAAACCATTTCTCATGCTGCTCCACGACATTCTTCTAGTATAGAAGTAACTCTTCCTCAAGCTCCTTGTTGGCCTCCTTCTCTTTGGCAACTCGTAGCTCGAACTCCTCAAGCCTGGAACCGGCTCCTTAAGACGAGCCTCTAAATCAGCAACTGCCTTGGCAAGCTCGTCCCTATCAGCCGCCACGCTCTACACTTTGCCACCCAAGTCCTTCTTTTCCACCTGCAAGTCCTTGTAGTGTTTAAACAATTCATCACCATCCAACTAGGTGCGCAAAAACTTGGCCAATACACCACCAACTTTGAAAGACAATTGGTGATTTGACCTTACGGCCTCAACAAAAGCAATGCGGACATTGCCCACTTTAGGGTGCTCCACTCGCCAAAGAGTATGAGTAATAGCCCTCCATTTGGCGACCTCTGCCTCCAAGGACACCATAATTTGCATAGCCTCTTGGTACCGTAGTCCATTTTCCTCCAAAATGGCCAAACTCCTTTGGAGAAAGACTTTGGCAGAGTCAGTAGCATTCATCACCCTTGCTGACCTAATAAGGCTCTTGTCGAAAGTTGACACAAAGCTAACCGAGGTCTTCTGCTTTGACTTATAAGTTGCACCCCACAGTGAGTCAGCATCACTAAAGGTGTACAACTGATCAAGGGAGACGTGAGGACTAATAAGATGATGCCACCACTTCCAAGACAACAAAGGGAAAAGCCACCTGAGCCGATGAGGAAATAGGCAGCACCGTAGGAGCACTAGTGGATGATGGTGCCCTAGCAGAGTCAGCTTGAGTGGCTGGCATAGTAACTTCAGCAACAGTAGGGGTAACCTCCTGAACAACAACAATAGGAGGAGGTGAAGGAGCAGAAGTAGTCACAGAAGCAATAGAAGCCTCGGTGGGCGGTGGATTTAGAGGCACATCTTGCACAGTCGAAAGGCGACCAACACTAGGCATCAACCCTGCAGCTTGCCTTAGGGCACGAAGGCTCATAGGGGCCTTTGACTTCTTGCGGCCAGACGACCCAACACCATCACGCCTATTCCTCTTTGCCAGAACAGAGGAACGAGCTCTAGGGGTGACCTTAGCAACAACAGCAAAAGGGTCAACTTCACCAGCAGGTTGACCACCTTCTCTAATGGCCTCTAGGCAAAGTCACCTATAATACCTGCAAAACAAGCATCAACAATACAAATATGTGTTAGTCATTGGCCAACACCGACCTCAGACACAAACGAGAGCAAGGTTAGGCACTTTACCATCCAAGGCAGTGAGGGGATCGCTTGCCGAAGGAAGAGACAGAATGGCCTACGTGTCTAGCAAGGCCAATAGCTGCTCCAAAATTTCTTTATCGACCCTCTCCATAAGGATTAGTAGATCCCCGCCATATGACTTGAACCTAGTAGGGTTGTAGACAAAGGATCAAGCTGAATGTTTTGATGATGCCAAAGGATTACATGAATCATATGCTTCTCAAAGATTTACTCAAGACAAAGAAATTAGAGATATTCAAGATGGATAATCAAGACAGTCTATAGAGTCTTAGAAAGGATATTAAATAGGAAGGGAATTCCAATTGAAATCGCAAAAGGTTTGGCCAAGAATTTTAAGTTAAAAAAAGTCTTTATCAACAAATTTACTCTCTGGTAATCGATTACCAGAGGATGTAATCGATTACCAGTGGCCAAAACTGATTTACAACAGCTATTAAAATTTGAATTCAAAATTTGCACTGTGTAATCGATTACACATATATGGTAATCGATTACCAGCAGTTTCTGAACGTTTTAATTCAAATTTTAAAGAGTGTAATCGATTACACACTTATTGTAATCGATTATCAGAGGAGTTTTTCAGAAAACATTCTCAATAGTCACATCTTTTTATGTGGTTATTGAATGGCTATCATAGGCCTATATATGTGTGACTTGAGACACGATTTTGAAAGAGTTTTTCATAACAACAAGTGTTTATCCTCTCAGAGAGCAAATTCATTTTATCCTCTTAAGAATTCCTTGGCCAATTCAATTGCAATTCATTAAGGAATTATTTGAGCGCTCAATCTGTAAAATCTATCTCTTTCTAGAGAGATTCATTCTTCTTCTTCTACTCATTCTCTAAGGGATTAAGAGACTGTGGGTCTCTTGTTGTAAAGGAATTCTAAACACAAAGGAAGGATTGTCCTTGTGTGTTTAGAACTTGTAAAAGGAATTTACAAGATAGTGGAACTCTCAAGCGGGTTGCTTGGGGACTGGACGTAGGCACAAGGGTGTGGCCGAACCAGTATAAATCTGAGTTTGCACTTTCTCTTCCCTTAATCTCCTTTGTTTATTATTGCTTTACATTTATATTCAAACTGTTTTATTTGAATTAATATTTAAGAAGTTCATTGTTAAGGGAATCTATAACTTGAAAAGAAAGTGAAATAAATTTTTAATTGGGGAAGTAGTTTGGAATATCTTAATTCAACCCCCCCCCCTTCTTAAGATATCTGAGGCCACTTGTCTAACAAGGGTTAGACTGCCAGTACAATGAGAAGCAAGGCTCCTCGTCCTTGTTGAACATTAGTGGCATACCATTAAGGAGCTAGGACCTTAAAGAAATAATCCTTAAAACGGTGAAAGATGTTTGAATCAAACTTAAACAACTTCCTGGACACGCTATTCTAGGAGACCCATCCAATTTTTCCACTGAGTTTCATTCGGAAGAAAAACAAGAAGACCGGCACACTAAGCAGGATATTGAAGAAAGAGCACAAAATTTCAAAGGCCAACACCATCGCCCAACTATTTCAAAGGCCAGCACCATCGCCCTAATATCTCCATAGTTGCTACCTCTCCTCACACCCCTGGAAGCTGCAGGGGGGAAGATCATAGTAACCGAGACAGGCTCCCTGGTAGAAGTGGAAGGCCACACCCTTCTGCAAGGGCGAGAAGTGTCCCCACCAGCACAACGCGAGGCCCTCACCCTCTCTGAAAAGGAGGACTCGTTGTTAGAGGCACCTTGACGGATATCCTTATATGAGGAAACGCCTATCAAGATGACCTCCCAATTCATTATGGGTTGCTCAATCGAGCCTCTAGAGTACCTGTCATTCATTCCGATGGCAGAATTAGACAAAAATGAAGACATAATGGAAGAAGAAAGTACCTTGAGAAATCAAATGAAGAAGAAAGGGAAACCGAAAGCCAGAAAGCAAGGAAGCAAGAAGGCAATGAACAAGGACTCAAAATCAAACATCCACTCCATTTAAAGAAGAGACAGATTCTTCGGTAACTAGCGAGAGCTGAAGTGGCTCCCTAAAATTTTGCATGTCAAAGACACGTGTTCACCCTACATGGCACTCAAAGACACGTGTCCACCCTCCACGTCACCCTTGCAACAAAAGCGTGGACGTCCAACTCTTAGCAGTCAGGCTCCCCAACAACCAGGTTATCTCTAACCTACTAATATTCAAATGTATTTGAATATCTTATCTATTGGCAGGTAATTAATTATCTATAAGGCCGTACATTATCTACAAAGGTACGATTATCTTCTACCTTTTATCTATAAGCAAATGTTTATCTCTAACATTATCTGGAAGCTCCCAGCTATTATCCACAAGCTGAGAATTATCTGCAAAGGCTATAACAACCCCTACAAACAAGGACTAATAGTCACGATCAACTACTATAAATACAGATTCCATCGAACCCTCTATGCACCCCGATCTCTCTCACTCGCTCACCCTTCGAGCTTTAGCATATTTGCTATCATACACATATACTTGTTTATTTCTCCTCACTCATATTCTTACTTGAGCGTCAAAGTCATTTGTTTTGCATGTCTCCCCTCCTGTCAAAGGCACCCTTCAAAGCCGATGTGGAAGGTCTGGGACCCCACATTCGCCACATCAACCCTGACATGTCCAAGTTCTGGATTTTGGTAAGAACAATAAATTCATATAAACATATTGACAAATTTAAAAATATTTAAAATATTATTTGATATCTTTTTTTTCAAATTTGAAGTAAAATTACTTCAGAAATTCCTATGGATTTGATATTCACAAAAAGATTGCCATAATTCTAAAAATAATTACCTCCAGATTTAAAATATGCATGCAAATTTTGAATTCACAGTTTCTGGCGAAACTTTTGTGAAATGTTTTTTTTCCAAAGAAAAACTCATTATCAAAATCTATAGGAAAATTTGTAAGATTGATCATTCTTGGCTTTATTAGATTCTAGGCTTAATTAAGTTTTTCATATTTGGAATATAGGTCATTTTTAGATTTCTACCTAACATTCATTTTTTTTCAACCAAGTACCTGAAAAAAATTTCAATTTCATTTTACTATCTAGCGGTAGTCGTCTTCTATTAAGTGATGACGTGACAAACGAAGTGCTACATCACCACACCTTGTTACAGATACCTTATTGTCATGTCATTACCTTTAATGATGTGTCAATGATTGGATGTGATGGTATAACACTCCATTTGTCATGCTATTACTTAACGGAAGACGACTAACAACAGACAATAAAATGAAACTAAATTTTTTTTCTAATAGGTATTTGACAAAAAATGAATTGTTAGGTAGTAATCTGAAACGACTTATTTTTTAGGCATGAAAAACTTATTTAAACCATATATAATTGGTGTTTTGCGATCTATGATCAATGTACACATGTAGCATGTTATCCTTCACTCTTCCTTCACTATTCTTTGGACCTAAAATATATGCCTCACCATTTGATCTTGTTGGTTCTTTTTTAACTTTGTTCAGATATTAAATGTGCATATCTTAACTCTTTAATTTTACCTTTAATACTATTTTATTAATCTAGTTCAGTTGATTAAATATGATAAATTGATAAGTGAGTTATTGTAAATTTCAAATAGTATTTTTTTTTTATTTTTACCAATAAAAGATATCTTATTAATTTAATATATTCCTTATTTTGAATGAGAAATTATCTTAAAAAAATAAATAGGATAGAGTTTTTTAAGTCTATATAAAAGTAAATTACATATATGTTCATCAAGTTATTTTAATTAAATTTTAATTTTTTTATAAGTTTACAAATATTTGATCAAATAAAAGTGTTTGAGAAATAATTTTTTCTTATTGACTTATTAGATTTGCTTTTAAACATACCTTAAATTTACGATTATCATTTTATTTTTATTTTCAATGAAATAATAAAATTTATGATTTATCATTTTATTTGAAATTACATTATTTCTTTTGATAAAACCCCTCCTTATCATCTGTTAACTAAAATATTGTTTTTCGGATTGTCTTAATTAAGTTTTTTTTATACTTGAAAAATAGACCATTTTCATATTATTACCTAAAAATTCATTTTTTTTCACATAACTACTTGAAAAAAAGTTATGTTTAAACTTATTACCTGTGATTAGTCTCATTCCATTAAGTGATAATGTCGTCATGCTGAATCATTGACACTTCATTGCCTTATCATTGAAGGTGATGACATGATAATAAGGTGTCCATGACAATGCGTGATGACATGACACTCCGTCTATCACGTCATCATTTAACGAAAGATGACTGACACCAGATAATAAAATGAAATTGATTTTTTTTTCAGATACTTGATTGAAAAAAATCTATTAGATAGTAATATAAAGACTACCTATATTTCAAATATAAAAAACTTAATTAAGCCTAAATTTTATATATTCGGGATAGTTACACTAGTGCACAAATAGCAATAAGCATCGGCACTGCAATGATTTAAACTCAATTCATTCAAATGGATTTTTAGATTTTATAGTTTCTAATAAAACATCACACATTTTTTAAAGTAGGTATATCTCATTCCTTGATATTTATAATAATTTGAGAAGTTTGCAAATATAGTTCTTGTACTAGTGCATGGACCTACATTTTCTTAGAGCGAGAGCTCACAAAGAAACCTGTTTTCTACATATTTTTATGCAAAATCTTTTAAAAAAAATCACATATTGGTCATATTTTATAATGATTTCTAAACCTATTTTTTTTCTTATTAACAACGGGCTCAATCTTTAGTATACTATTAAATAATCAATAATATATAACCATATTTTTTCATCTTATTTTGAATAATTTTTCCATTTGTTTATCTATTGTTCTAGAACAAAATTTTATTTTTATTTATATCTTATTTTAAAAGTTTGATATAACATAAATATTTTTATAATTATAAATCTTTCTTTATACTTTTCAAGAAGAGAATGAAATGTCGATGTATTAAATAAAAGAGGTAAAAGAAAAACATATTCAAATACGGGCTATATTTCTTTTATAAGAAATATAGAAATGTAATAAATATTTTATTTTTATTAGTTCTATTTTTCTTGAGCGTTGATTTTTTATAATTGAAAAAAATATTTGTGATTTTAAAAGCTAACCCAATGGAGTATTAATTATTATTTTGTCAATTTTAGCTTCCCTTACACAATTAGTAAGAGATTAAAGAATAAATAATAATAAATGACAAAAAATAATTAATAAAATATACTCAAAAGCATATATTTTAATAAAAATAAAAAAGTTATTTATATTTTTAATTCTTCTAATATATTATTTATCTTTCTCACTCTTTTAAAAACTAGATCATATTGGTCGGTTCAATTGGAAATTGATTTGGTGACCAATCCAGTCACTCCAAAAAAATTGAAGCATTTTAGAATCTGTAAAGAACTCGTCCAAAATCAATGAAAAATCAGTGCAAAAAGCCGATTTGAATTGGTATTTTTTTTTATTTTTATTTTTTATTTTGTAAAATTTTTAATTTTTAATTTAATCTGCAATATTTTTAATGTAGATAAAAATACATGTTTAAAATATTTTGCATAAGTATAAAATATTTTTTAGCTATTATTAATTTTTATCTTATAAAATATATAATGTTTCATTTATGCTAATGTATAATTGGTTAGTTCCTCATTCTTTTATAATTTTTCTTATTTTATTACTTAAAACTTTTAATATTAAAAAATATAAAACTAATTCAACAACAGTTAAATTACAATAAATCATTAAACTTTAAACAAGTGTCTCCCCTGGTTTAGTTACCGATCTAATTTTATAAACAATGATTTTTCTCATTGATTGACTTTTTCTATCATTGACTCATGTATTACTCTTCATTCCTCACTCTTTAATATCATGATTAACAATGACAAAGAATGATTAATAAAAATATACCAAAAATCATATAATTTTAATAAAAAACATTATTTATAATTTTTTAAGAATTATTTACATTTTCAATTTTTATGCATAAAATAAAAATATTATTTACAATTTTTTTAAGAATTATTTATATTTTTTATATGTAGAATAAAAACATCATTTACAATTTTTAAGAATTATTTATATTTTTAATTTTTGTAAAAGGGAAGGGCTGAAATAAATAGAAATAACGTTATTTGATTTTCGAATATATCATTTATCTTTCTCATTGATTGACTTCTCTATCATTGACTTGCGTATTACTCTTTATTCCTGACTAAAATACTTATTTTATTTAATTAACTTTATAAATATTATTTTATATTTATCATTAGTTAACAATTATTAATTTTTTTAATTATAAAAATATATCAATTAAAATATAATATTTCATATTAAATATATTAATATGTAAATTTACATTTATTTATTTATATTATAAAATATTATTTTATTATAAATTAAATTATTATATATAAAAATTTGTTTGTATTTTTTATAATTTTAAAAAAATTACATAAACTAATATATAGATTATTTAAAAAATTATTTTATGTAATTTATTCAAATTATGTAAATTTTGAAATAATATTTTTAATAATTTAAAAATTAAAAATTTATTACTTTTTATAATTAAAATAAAAATTGTATTATTTGTATATAAAAATGAATTTACAATATTTTTGTAAATTACAGATAATAATTTACGTAATGTTTTTTATTTATATAATTGGTATTAAAAAACTTATTTACTAAATAATTTTTCATAGTTAAAATGAAAATATTAACATGTAAGTTTCCTAAAAAAAATTAAATATCAAAACTTTATCAATTTGTATAATTAAAATTAAAATAATTTACAAATTCAAATAAATTTACATAATTTAAATATTAATTGATGCAATTATATTGATTTATATAATTAATCTAAAAATAATCTTTATTTTAATATCAATTTACAAAATAATTTATATATTAATTTATGAAATTTAATTATATATTGATAAACTATTAAAATATTATATCAAAATACAAATATGTAAACTATTAAAAATAAAATAATATAAAATAAAATTTAAAAATTATATATTACATATTTTTTAAAATTTATAAATTTCATAATTAAAAAAATTAATAATTCTCGACTTATTATATATATAAAATAATAATTATAAAGTTAACTAAACAATATTGGTTTGTTACGAATAAAAGGTCAACTGAGTCACGTAAAGACATAAAGTGCAAATTCTATACAATATGAAAATAAAATATCTTAATTTAAAAATAAGAGGATGAAAATCGATGATTTATCTCTTTTTATCTGTCTTTTAAGATTTTATGAAGAAATAAAAAGATGCAATAACTTTTTTATCCTAATAAAATGATAATGAAATTTCCTATCTATCTACGAAATAACTTCATTACTTTATTCAAACATAATTTAAAAATGAATGAATTTCATTATTTATTCAAACAAAAGAATTAAAAAATTTCAATTAAAGCAATTAAAATTCTTAAATGTTAAATTATTTGAAATTCTCAAATACTACAACCAAATGCACACTAATGACATAGGTGCTAGGAATTATCGGTGGCGTTTACCAGCCAAATGAATGATTACTAATAATCCAAAGAAAACAGGCTACATAATATCTTCCAAAGTGAAATATTGTACCTGCAGTTTAGAGAATTCAAAATTCCAAATACAGAAACTGAAGAAGCAAACTGGAATTTTGCATCAAGAGAGCATCTTCACTCATTCTGCCATGTGTATAAATAATTTTGACTAACTACTCTGAGCCGCATAATTTACATATTTCTAAAATTGGTAATTCTAACCTCAAAATGGAAAATTGACTTGGAATTACCTTCATAATTATTAAAGTTGTTATGGAGAGATATTGAAGGGTCAACTGATGGTAATATAAAATAACTACTTTGTGGTCTGACTGGATGGTTCCTCCGCACTGCTGCTGTGAACCAACTGATCAAAACATGGATTCAATAATATGCAGATAATGAGCTATATATTTAAAAGATAAAGATTGGGAGGAGATTCATGAACACAATGATAAAACATGTGTTTACCAAGGATCCCAATTGTTCATATGCTTCCATCACCTTTGGATCTTCCTCATCTTCGTAACTGATTTGTACTATTCTAGGTCCATTTACAGACCAAAAGGCTCTTCGACCTGCCTCCTGCAAAACAATGAAAGCTCATAGCATAAATTTGATGCATCGAGAAGTAATATATCTCAGCATTGAAATACATGAAAACTTGTTTTAAAAAAGAAAGAAATACACGAAAACCAGACCAGTTGACAAGAAAGTCAAAACCATAAATTACTTGACAGGGTAGATAGCCTTATGAAAAAAAAAGGATTAACAAAATACAGCAATAAATTATTGCATTATAACATATTGACACAATTTACAGAAAGCATCTTAATGAAGTTGTATTAATCATTAATGAAACGAGGATTCATGAAAGTTCCAAAAGGAACATTAAGATCAGTTTATTATACAGTACAGTGGGAACATTTAAATTCCTTTTGGAACATGTAACATGCATGTTTCCTACGTTGGTTTTAAGAAAGTCGGAACTTGTTTTTCTTAGGCTGATGGATATTTTAGCTCTCTTTCTAGCAATATTCTCCAACTACACCAACATCCCTGAGCTGTCTTTCAAACTATTGTTTTTTTAGGGGAACTCAAGTTTTTTATGTTTTTGATTGGGAATAAAATTTTCTTGTAACAACCTAAGAGCTTAGTAAGCTTCAGCTTGAGGGGGAGTGTTGAGAATCTGAAAGATATTCTAAATGATATTGTAATAAATGTAGTTTGTAGGCATATAATCCCTGATTTACAGGAAACCAAATATCCTGTATTTATGTGTAATCAATGCTATAAGCCTATATAAACACGCATCCGTTGTGTACTCTAACACACAGTTTTCACTCTATCATCCCTCTTTCTCTCATTTTACACAAAACACATTTGTATCCAAGTCTAGTCTGATCTAATAAGTGACAGAAAGAGAAAGGCAAATAAAAAAATAATTAGGGAGCAAAACTTCCAAATTTACCTGCAATATGATCAAGTATATGGCTTCCAATGCCTGAATACGAATTTCTGGATCATTAACTAGTTCACGTTCAATCGAGAGTGCAGTCCCAAGTTCAAGTGGCATTTTCGATCTGTCTTGCTCACTGTAGATCTGCATAAAAATTAATTAATTGACACAAAACAAACTTCAGTACTCGAGATTACATTCTGAAGCTAAAAGGATGTTGTATCTGATTACTGTAAGTTCCAAGGACAATAAAATATATAAAATAATTTTAATGAATTGAGCTTATGATTGCCTTTCATAGTTGACCTCAAAAAAATATTAGGACAAACTCATATAGACATACACATCAAAGAAGTTACTCATGATGCAATGATGGACGTCAGGCAAAACTACTGAGGTTACTAATTGAAAATAGTTTAGCTTCATTTTGTCGAGTAGTTAAATAAATTGGGTGAGGTTGGAGGAAATCTGTTCCTCAATATGCAGAAGAATGCTTTGAGATCAGAAAAGGTAATGTAACCTTGTTGCCAGCTACAGGAAGAAGTAATGCGGGCCAGAGAAACTCTGATACCAAAAGCAAATTTTGTAGCTGATTCTCAGCTTCAAAACAACAGTTGCGAATAGTTCCAGAGACCTGCAAGCAATCAAATATTGCAACAATTTACAGATCAGTAAAGTTATATGCAATAAAAATTAACTAGTAAAGAGCAGCCCATGTTGGCTTAGCCTTTAGAAATAGTAACTGAAATTAATCACAAAAATCAACGTTAATGTTATCATAATTGCATAAACAAATCCATCAAGTGGAAATTCAACAAGAACCAAACAATACCGAGGATTAGTTATACTCAGTTTAAAGAATACTGTTTTAGGGCTAAAAAGTTTATTAATAATACCAAGTTCAAAACAGCATCAGTCCATATGTATGCTTAACTGAGTATCAGCCCATAAGAAAAGAGCTCTTGAGGATGCAACTAAGACATCCATTGACCACTTCTTTCAAAAGTAGTTTAAAAATCAGATTAAATTGAATATAAAGTACTTCTCAAAGGAATTAAAAATAAAACTATTCAAACATTACCCAAGGCTGGGAAACAGAAATCGTTATAGATGCATTTATTGCACGTACCCCTTTCTTTCTCAATGAACTGTTGGAATCAAACTGTCTGATTATCTGCTTTAAGAGACCCCGTTTTGGGTCAAGTAGAAGCTCCCTCCCTTTCCGCTGTTTTGAGATGTTAACAAGTATTGAACCAACATGTTCAAAAGCATCATCTGTTAAAAAAACACTTTCACTGAATCAGCATTGGGAGAGAATTATCAACCATCTGAAAGGTGCAGAAAATTTTCAAAATAAAATGATCAAGCTTTGAACAGCCAAGTTTTGTCTCCCTATATTTATTATATAGTTATATAAAAAAGAAACCTTATCTTTGAATCTGAACTCTCCAATACAGGTGCTTCAGCCCATAGAGAAAACTGTTCAGAATTCAATTACATGTCACAAGATCCACTTGGCTAAAGACAATTATCTACAGACACACGAGGCATGGAAAACTTCTAGTGGTACAGAAAACATGCACACACAGATGTAAAGAGTGCTTCTACAAAATTAAGCATAATTATAATACTAAGTTGAGAAGAACTCACCATTATTCTCATGGGTGGTTCTACAAAATGATCTCACAAGCTTAATAACATATAATCCAAGCACCTTCTCATCTTCAGTCTGGCAATCACAATAAAATAGCCCATTAACACACTTTATAAAGATTAAGGTCCTGTTTTGATAAATTTCTCAAAAAAAAAAAAACAAGAAGGTAAAATGAACTGAACTCTCATAAGTTAAAATCAATCTATACACTTCAGTCTTTAGAGAAGTTAGATGAGAAAACTTCTATAAAAGTTAAAAAGCATAGATTGATTTTAACTTTACAGGAGAAGTTTAATTCACTTTTTCTTTTCTTAATCTCTCCTTACGAAGTAATTTATTCAAACAAGACCTACGACACCTTCTGGAAGACTTCAAGCGCTCTTAGTGTCTATTTGGATAAACTTCTCCATAAGTACTTCCAGGAGAAGAAAATAAGAAAAAATAAAAAAAAGTTTCTCCACAAGCTAAAATCAACTTATGCATAAAGTAGTTCAATACTATCAACTAATCATAAATCATCATTGTAATTACTTTTTTATATTTAAAGTCGAACAAACTTATCATCCCTAGTGTTTGTCATTGGATGACAGTGTAAAGGTAAGTTGTCACTTTATATGTATATATATATATATATGGATGAATAAAAGCACACGCACCTGAAGCAAGGAAGCAGCACCAGCCTCGAGTTGAGTGAGGTTGACCAAAAGCATGACAAGCAAGCGAGCAATGCCGCAGTCGGGCTTGTACAGAACATCCATCGCCGTTTTGACCAGTCCCATTCGAACCATCACCTCCGCGAGGCTCGAGTTCTGCGACAGGTTCACCAGCGCCTCCGCAGCAGCCTCCGAAACCTCCTGAAAAAACGACACGCCGTCTCAGCATAAGTAGAAGCGGTAGTAGTATCGAACCAATAGTATGCGTCTTACCTTGGGTAACGTTAAGAGGCGAGACAAGGCGGGTAAGAGGGCGTTTGAGTAATTGGCGAGGGACTGCAAGCCCTCGACGGAGCCGGTTAAGCCGCGAACTATGTCAACGGCGGCTTTTCTGATCTGAAACGAGAAACGTCACGTGTGAACAATAATGGGCATAATAAAAAAATTTCTCCAAAAATTTTCGTCTAGACAACATAATGCTGTTCAAGTTGATCTTGTTCGAGCTAGATAGGATGACTATCCGAGTATTTAACGCAGCTTTGTACCAAGACTCAAACTCGAGTGCTCTGATTAAACTAGAAGAACTTTACACCAATTGATCTACATGCTCGGTGGTAAGAGTTTATGAAAATACAATAAAAGAAAGTGAAAGCGAACAAGAGTTTATTACCTGTGGCGATGGGGAAGAAAGAAAGGAGACGAGTTCTTCCATCTCCGTCGCCATTCTTCGCTTGTTGCCCACTCTGCTCTGCTCTGCTCGCCTCTGTGGCCGCCGCCGGCTGTTACCACAAATAAGTCATTGCTAGTTGCGTTTTGATATACTTCTGTACGACACCGTTTGCACTTTTTTTTTTTGCTGTAATTATTCTTTGATTAATTAGTTATTATTTAATTATGAGAAAAAGGTTGGTAAATTTGTTGTTTTTTTTTCTTTTTATTCTAATCTAATCACAATAAATTATATATAATAAATTTGTTGATTTTTAATATTAAACATTTTAATTTTTTAATTTCATGTTATCCTTGAAGATTTTTTTCATTATTGATTAATTATTTTTAATCCCTTAAAAAAATATTTTGTTTTAATCCTGTTAGATTGTATATTAGAGGGAAAAACAATAAAATTGATATAAGTAATAATAATTTACATAATCAAGTGATTTAGAGTTTAAATTCAATTCTTAAATTGAAATAAATCATATTTAGAGTAAAATATTCATATATTCTAATTCTAATAAAAATTAATCATTAATTAGGGATGTAATTTTCTACTAATGTCATGCTAACAAGAGAGAGAAATAAATCTTTTTAAGGTACTTAAAATGCAAAAATACTCCTATTTTAGACAGGTTTAAATCTAATCTACTACTAGTATCACGTATTCATTCCAACACATTGTGAAAGTGAATTAAGCCAGGGGATGCCTACAAACTAGCAGTATTTATCATCATATTTCAATTAATAACATGTTAACTCAACATATAAATTTACAATAACAATAACAAAGCCGATTAACGCAATGTGAAAAAAAAAAACAAAAAACACAGAATCGGAAAAAGAAGCATCATCGCATTATCATCGACTCACCAACGAAAAACGCTGCATTACACTATCGGTGTCAGAAAAAGAACGAAAGCTCAGAAAACACACACACAAACACAAAGTGAAGAAAACGAAACGGAAACGAGAAAAATGGAAACTTTGCCATTACCAAAGTGTGCGGATCGTGATGTTTGATTCATAAAGCGACACACGCCCTTTGCTTTTATGCTCCGGCAATGCATCATCATCTGCCATAGATCCTTAGCTTCGCAGAATAATTTCTACAGACCCATGTTGATTCTCTCTTTTTGATTGTTCCAAGGATCCGTTTTTTTGTGACTTAGCTGGTGCATTAGCTTTTTAGGTTCCTTGCAAATCGAAAGAATCAACCTTGCCTTGCACGTAAGTACGAATTCGACGCGTTCAGTTCAGGGTTCATTCTCGCACCACTACCACCGGTACATGCTTCTCTTCTTACCTTAACCCTAGCTACACTAATATTTATTTATTTTTGCTCTTTTGGGTCGATTCTGGGTTTCTCTGTCGTGTACTTGAAGTGTACAAATGGGTTTGTTTTATAAAGGCTTGAGTGCTAAATGGGTATGGAAAAATTGAAGCTTTTGGCCCCCATATCATCTGTCTGTGGTGAAATAAATGGCTTTTTTTTTTTATTTCATGTGATTGCATGATATGGCTGAGTCATTTGAAAGAGAGGGTGTTATTATGGCAATATTTGGAAATAGAAAACCGAAGCATATCATATGTCTATTTAGTATTCGCTATTACTTTTATTCTCCTTTTTAATTCATTTATTATGTTCCAATTTCACATTCCTTAATAGCTCTTCTTTGCAATTGCATTAGCTAGAGTCCTGTTACTACTGTATATATGTTTTTGTTTCATCACCTCGTCCATTCTTGATCGTTGGATATCAGGTGAAATTTTCTGCAGTTAGTTACATTTTGTTTTCAGTTTTAAATTTTAATCCATGTGCTCCTAAAGTTCCTTCCCGTTGCTTCTATTTTATTACTTCAATTTTCTTAATTTGAACCCACATTGTAACAGTTTCTTAATTTTTAGCATATTAAGTGACTACCATTTCTTTACATGCTGTTTTGAGTGATTTCTTCCTTCCTCCCTCACCTTGTGTATGAAGTTAGGGTGCATTTTCTGACATTGGATGCAGGGAGCGTTCATTAGGTAGTATTTGTATTGGGACTATGCATGCACACTATATGACAGGCTTCAATTTGAATCCGAATGATCTTTTCTTTTACTTTTTTAATACTCGAAAGAAAAAAAAAAAGTGGGGGTGGGGGTGGGGTTGGGTATGAAGTTGGGCAGCAAATGGATCTTCTTTTTACCTTTTAACATACCACTACAATTACTTCCTGTATTAGCTCAAGTAGCAACCCTTATGTAAAGGGCTTCCCTGTTTGTACCTTTTTTTTTCTTTTTTTTTTGCTTGACAGGTGACAACTTGTGTATATTTAATCATCAAGGGAGATCTTAAACTTAATAATATTTCTGAAATTTGGTTTTTAACCGTGTCGAATGGCATCGTGTGATCCATGTAGTCGACCTCATCTTGTGGGATAAGCCTTTGTTATTTTTTTATTGCTCTAAGCTAGTATATTTATTACTGCTATGATTTTTTGTTTTTTGTTTTACTGAATCAATCTTCTTGCTCTGAAATATTTTTTCTCTGTTTCCATTAGTTGAATTTACTTTGATACCCCCCCCCCCCCCCCCCCCCAACATTCAGAGCACTCCCTTTGTTTACTACATAAGATCACCTCTGAAGCACAATTGTGACCCCTTTTTTCAATATCCTTTTCCGCCCAAATTGTTTGATATGAAATGTTATATGTTGCTGTTCTTGGTTTTCTGATTATAATCATTATATATCTTAAATGAATGAATTAAACCTTCAGTTTGGTAGTGGATGCGCCACTGATAAATTTGCAGTGGTTCCAAACAGGAATAGGATTTATAAATATGGATGGCTTAGCCTCAGAGCCTGGTATCACAGCAAGAGTTGGTTTGGTTTCGAACAGGAATAGGATATATAAATTTTACCCCACCTCTCTTTCTCTCTCTCACACACACATTATGTTTTTTTTTTCTAATTACTTTCACATACAAATGTAGATTGTAGACATGGTGTTGAGTGTTGTAGATTAAGACCCATTTCAGGCTTTGGCGAAGTTAGTGTTTTTTGGTTTAGATATGAGTCCAAAGAAAAGTTAGCGTCATAATTATGTCTACCAAAACAATTCATAAAGCAACACATTCACTAGTAAGCTTGCCTATTTTTTTTTCCCGTTCAGTTGTAAAGCTGGTTCTGTTCCTTTCTTGTTTTCTTTATTTTCTTTTCTTCTCAAATATCAACCAATTCCATTCATATAATATATCAGATTCTTCATTTTCCTAAATAAGGAAATTGTGAAGTATATAAATATATGGTTTTTCTGACCAGGGATAACCAAGTAATTAATCTAATCTACTGTTCTTCTTAAGGTAGATAGAAAATCAAAAGTTGTTATCCATCCTATATATGTATACATATATATCTTCTGTGTGTCAATTAAGCTTGCTTGCCATCAATTACTTATTTTGCTTCCATCCTATAATTTATTTGTTTTGTGTGTAAAAGATCTTGAAGCTTTTGATCTTTGTTGTTAGGTTTTCAATTTTCTAACATGATTGGTGTTTCTGATTTGAATCATCAAAATTTTTCTTGCAGGTCTCTCTCCTGCATCTGCTGCCTACTGCTACTGCCAATAGACTATCTCCAGGAGGAGCCCCATCATTAGCTCCCGGGAATGCAGCATCAGCATTGATCCCCTTTTCAGGTGGATCCTTTATGGCTTGTCTTTTAGTAGCTCTATCTCTATTCCATTTTGAGAGTAGGAACATGACATTAGAGACTATTTTTGTGTCTTCTAATTTGAGTGAGTGAAATATAGGTTCTCTCTTTTTTTTTTTTTTTTGTGATTAAGAGACTTGTATTTTGGTTATGGGCCAGCAGGATACAGAGTTTTTTCTTGTTTGCTGAGTTGAAAATAACTGATGTTTGTTATGACTTTTTATGACTTTGTTTGCTGAGTTGAAAATAACGGTGATCAGCTGGATGTTGTCATGACATTTTATACTCAGCTGTTTTTGCTAATATTCTATTAATATATTTTTGTTCCTGTGATCTGATTGTGCAGTCTTGAAAACTCCCAATTGTTTATTATTGAATGAGTACGATTCACTGTCATTGAAGAGTCAGCATTGCTTGTAAACCATATGCTATGATTATTGTAAATTTAAACATTAAAAATTTAACAGTATGGCTGATGAAGGAACAAGAAAGTGCCAAACCCATCTACTTTTCCAAGTTCTTCATTAATCATTTTTTAATATAACCCTTATTTCAATGATGAAAGCACGGCAATATCATTTATTCTTTAACTTTAGATTATGTACTCTGGATCTGTGCTGGAGCTGTGTTTTTAACTCTCCATCATTAAAATTTTTGGCCCATGGGATGGCCCTAGCCCACAGGGCTTTGTGGGATTTTTTATAAGTAGGCCTTTTGGCCCTATGAGCTTTTTGGCCCTGGCCCACGTTGGCCATGGCCTAGACCTGTAGGCTGGGCCAAATTGACAGCTCTAACTAGAAGGATGGTTGAGGAAGTTTTAGCTTGACATTTTCATGTTTTTGTTTTATATGATCTCTGATTCTAATAATCGTTTTATAATCTGAAGTTGCCTGCTTCCCTTTGGCAATAATTGGTTTACATTGAAGGCTGTAACATTTAATTATGCATTAACATCTTAATCTATAACTATTTAAGCTTGCATGGATTTGAGTTGTGTAAGTTTAGTTACATAAAATCTTCAGTTGGCAACATGGGTGATTTATGGTTTGCAAGTGGCCTTTTTGGTGTGACTTAGAAGTTGGAAACTATATATTTTTCTGCAGATGAACTGGTCTGGGTCTGAATCTGAATCTTGGGACGTGCTTTGGAATGGCTCTGCATAGAACCAATGGGGAATTGTTCACTGAGAGAAGAAGCATCGATGATGCAGTTTTCAATTCTTTTGAAAAAAGTGATCATGGCTCTAGAGTTTTACGTCGTGGTCGAAAGTTTGGTCGGATTACTAAACACAAACTTTCACGCTGGATTTTCCTTCTCACAGCACTCCTTTCAATACTTTTAACAGTTTATGGTTTGAAAATGTTTTTTCAAGGTGAGGACAGAGACATGTGTCTTTTCTCCTCCCCTGGTATTTTGTATGGTTATATACAAATAGTTTCCCACTGTCCCTCATGTATCAGAGAAATCCAACTTCATGATTTTTCACTTCTAGTATTTATTGACAATGGTTTCGTTACACAGCTAAAATGGAATCCAAGTTCTCAACAATACCACACAGTATACAAGAAGAACGTAACCTACAAGAAAATATTGTGGTATCTGATGATGGAAAGACGTCTAAAGAAAATATTGTGGTGTCTGATGATGGAAAGACATCTAAAGAAAATATTGTGGTGTCTGATGATGGAAAGACATCTAAAGAAAATATTGTGGTGTCTGATGATGGAAAGATGTCTAAAGGGAAGCGCCGAAAGCGTAAGACTCGTTGCCTTGATCCTCATTTATCTTTAAATTATGTTTTATGAATTTGAAGTCAAACTTCACATCTAGTTCTGTTCTGTGCTTCATCCCCTCCCCTGTATTTCTAAATGAAGATCTGTTGAGAAACCCATTTTAGAAAAATCAATAGTGAAACGAAAGTTCCGAAACATCAGATAGAGAATGAATTTGCATGTTTAAAATGTAGAAAAATGAGCTATCTGGATGGCTGCTGGAGTAAACATCAAGACCAATAAAAAGTTGTCACAGATAGTGGAACATTTCTAGGATAATGACATATTTTTGTTAGCGTCTAGTAAAATAGTTTCTTTGTGTTATGTGAATCATATTTTCTTTGCTGGCGGAACTTGATTATTCATCTGGTTGATGTTGTTGCTGTGACATTATGATAATTAGCACTTTGCAAATGATGTGTGCTTCTGCATATGGTATTATGTTGATTACTTTTAAATCTCAAATGCAAATGGTGTTTCCAGTGTTAAATGAAAAAAGAAAAAATCTTTGGGGTTTTTGACGCCATGGTTACATCACTTGCTAATATTTGAATTTGGTCAACTAAATCAGCATTATTCATGATCTATCAGATAGGTTCCTCATAGAGCTGACTCTAGTATTAACTGGATTCTTTACCTCCAAATATTTTCCTTGAATATCAATCCTTCAGATTTTCCGTGTGAAGTTGGACTTCTGGAATCAGTAGATGGCCTTGTTGAACCCAAAAATTATACGAACTTTACATGGTTTTCTCTAGAGTATGTTGACCGTGAAGATAGAACATCCAAAATTGATTTATTTGAACCTCGATTTGGAGGACATCAGACTCTAGAGGAAAGAGAAACTTCATTTTATGCAAAAAACCAGACTCTTCATTGTGGTTTTGTAAAAGGGCCACCAGGACATCCAAGCACTGGATTTGATATAAATGAAAAGGATAAGGCATATATGTACAGATGTAAAGTTGCAGTTTCTTCTTGCATTTTTGGAAGCTCTGATTTCCTACGGAGGCCTACAAGTAAACTGGTAATCGTGCAAATTCTTTTAAAATATTTTTTGCTGTTTTATACACTATCCATAATAAAAACAAAGAAGTCTTCAGTCAAGGTTTTGTTTGATCAACATGCTGAAATGAAACTAAAAAATCATGTTAGTTTAATAAAGTGATGAAAGTTTTAATTATTGGAGCCAGAAAAGTAATATGTAAGTCAAAGATATCGAGTCTGAATAAGATGATGTATGTTATATGTGTTCTGCTTTTCACCCTCCCCCTGTCATAAATTTTGAAGAGTAATAAGCAATGGAGCATAACAATATAGTAAAAAAACTAATAGGAGAGGAGAAACTTGTAGAATGCAGACTTGGATCTCTCAAATGAAAGTTAATTCCACAAATTTTCCATTTGATACGTCAAATCTTTTGTGATTAGGTAGATTTGATTTCTTAAAATATTGCCTTTGTTCATGATGATAATGGATGATGCATTTGTTTATAAGTGTTATCATTATGGCCTTTCCTTGAAATTAATATTTCTACAATATATTTTGCTTGATCACATTTACTGTATTTTATGGTATGAAGTAGAACACCAATATCGACCTGAATTATGTTATTATGATATTTCATTGATAGATTAATCATTACTGCATTCTGTCTTTGATTTATAAAGCATATGTTAATTATGTGGAAAATATTATATATGTTATTTTGCTGCAATGCAGATGAGTCAATATTCAAAGGACAATGTTTGTTTTGTTATGTTCCTGGATGATCAAACGCTATCCAAACTTTCATCAGAAGGAAGCAGTCCTGATGAGAAAGGGTACATTGGCTTGTGGAAAATAGTTGTTGTAAAAAACTTGCCATATGAAGACATGCGGAGAACTGGCAAGGTGCCAAAATTTTTATCACACCGCCTCTTCCCAAATTCTAGGTAGTTCTAGTAATCTGTTCTAGCATCCAAGTTTTCTTTCTTTCTATTCCTCAATTTCATGTTGTTTAAAAATCATTCCTTGGTAGGTATTCAATTTGGCTTGACAGCAAGATGCGACTCAACTCTGACCCTATGCTGATTATTGAATATTTTTTGTGGCGAAGGAAGGCAGAGTATGCCATTTCAAATCACTATGACCGCCACAATGTTTGGGAGGAGGTACTCCAAAATAAGCGCTTAAATAAATACAACCATACAGCAATTGATGAACAGTTTAACTTTTACCAGTCTGATGGCCTCCCCAAGGTTGACCCATCAAAGCCAAATGATCCTCTTCCGAGTTGTGAGACCCTTTTCATCTTTGTTTGTTGTGGAATACCTGTTGGGTCTCCTTGTGCATAATAAGATAATCTAACTATTGAGTCTTTCACTTTGCAGATGTTCCTGAGGGTTCTTTCATAATCAGGGCACATACACCAATGTCAAATTTATTTTCATGTCTTTGGTTCAACGAAGTTGATCGATTTACATCTCGTGATCAACTAAGCTTTGCTTATACTTATTTGAAACTTAGGAGAATGAATCCAGAGAGACCATTTCAGCTATATATGTTCAAGGTGAATTTTTAACACATTTAACCATACAACAATCAGTGCATTGCCATATAAAGGGAGGGCTATTTTTATGAGTGAGAGGAACAAATGTAGGCCACTAAATCTTACATGGATGGTAAAGATTTGCTTCTCTCTCTCTCTCTCTCTCTCTCTCTTTACGCACACACACACAGGCAAAGCTGAGGGAGTTTGATCTTAACCATACAACAATGCATGGATGGTCAAGATTATCTTAAATCTAATCTTGACCATCCATTGTTGATTGTATTATCAAGATTAGATTCTCATGTTCTCACCTTGCATGCTTCCTACACTCATGTGCATGATTGTTCAATGCCCATTTTGAAATTCAAAATTTGAATGTATTATGTGATCTCCATTGAAAGCCCTATTATTTCAAAGGTGTTTTCTGTTCGAATTGGACAAGGAAATCCTTCTCAACTGCTACTCGCAGATTACATTCACTTTGCATAAATATAAATTATTACAATTTATAATTGTTTACTGCAAAAACTTCCCCATTCTCTTAATTTTGAGCCTCTAATGGTCATATTGTTTTGTCATGTTAATTCAGTAACACATTCTTCCTCTCCTTTCCCTCCTCTAAGTAAAATAAAAAGAGTAGTTTATATATATATATATATATATATATATATATATATCTGAAAGTTTTGCTCTATGGTGTTGCTTCAAAGGCATTCATGTATTCATAGCAACTGATAAAGTCTGTTCATCATCAAACTATGCAGGATTGTGAACGTAGAGCATTAGTGAAGCTATTCCGGCATAGGGCACTCCCATCTCTGCCAGAGACTGCTTGATCAGTTCCAGATATATAAGGTGCCTTTTGCTGCTGCATGATCATGTACTGTTCATTTTGATTATTTTGAGTGCCATTATAAGAATATGGCTCTTTATTATTTATTTGTTATCACTAACTGTTTTCTTTGATGAATTAGCTCACTCAAGCAAATAAGATTTTTAGGAAGTATCTCATAAATTGTGTAATGATAGAATTCATGTCATTTAAAGTTATATCCATTGCTTGAATTAGGAAGTTGAAACTTGGATACCTCTACATATCAATTTAGACTTGCATCCAAAGTAGTAGGGTCTGCTTATTATGGCTGAAAGTGTGAAAAGCAATATTGAACAAGTTGAAAATTCGGAAGAAGAAAACATCATCTAATGCTTGATACAATAAAATTGAGAAATGGTTGAAAATGGGATGTGCCTTTTTTCAGTTTTGACCCTCTCGTGACCAGAGTGAAACTCAAAACCTCACAATATTTAGTCTTTATTTTGCACCTTCCCACTAAGCACACTCTTGATCTTCTTTCTTAAGCTCCTAAGTCCTAACAAGACATGATATGTGAAGGGATGCGCACTACACTAAGGGCGCAGGTCATCATATTTAACATCCCTTCCAGCTTGGCTAGCCTGACAAGACACACGTGATATGTTTTAAGCTGGACCAAAGAGACAAACTCATTCCTTGCAGCATAGTGGATTCTTATTCTTCCCTGCAACCTCGGCTGAAGAGTGATTGCAGGTGCATTTTTGTGGCCAAGGTTTACTCCATTATGGGGTTCAGTGGAAGTTCTTTATGAGGGAAGGGCAAGTTGATCAAGGTTTTAGTTTTGTTTAGCTTCCTCATGTTTAGTGTCAAATATGGGGGATGGGGTGATTTTGCTAACATGTAAGAATACTTTCTTTTTTCTTTGTGTAGCATGCAGCAGGTTCTCTTTCCTCTCCCATAAGTAGAGGGTATTGGCTGGTCATAAAACTGTAAATTGCCTTTTATTTTAGTAACATTTCTGGTGAAGAGGATTTTTCTTTCTGTAGCGTGTGTCCTCATATCAAAATAAAAAAATCAACCACTTTTCTTTACATGAATTGCCTATGTGATTGCTTTGAATGTGATTTGAAGCTCTAATATTTAATGTTAATATTAAACGTTTGCTTGAGCGAATGAAATCGTATTTTCAACTATTTAATAACTATTTTTGGCAAAAAGACCCTAAATCTAAAAACACTAGCTATAACATTGATTCCTCTTCTATTCTATTAGCATTACTTTTATATAAGCAAATTAAATGTTTTTTTAATGTTGTATATTAAATAGTCATTACTAGTAACAATACTTAACCATTCACACTCTTTAGATTAGACTAGGCCATTCAATACACTAGTTTGATACTTTCTATTAAAGACCGCCCGCTAATTGGTTTAGAATTGTGACGATACTAATTTTAAGTTCTATTAGAACTTTGGTTTTTTATTTTATTGGAAGGTTCAAGACACTGGACATTTGAGGCAAGTGAAAAATTCTTCGAGCACAATGATTACTTATCCAGAAATAGTAAAAGAAATTCTTGTGGAAGTAGTTTAATTATCACATATAACTACGTAAGATTGGAAAATTGATGTTTTTTTTTGCATGTTTTAAAAAAAATTGGTAATGGAAAATTGATGTGCATTCATTATTTGTTATTATTAAACACGTGAATTCATTATCACCTTTAATTAATATTTACTAATATTTAACACGTGCATTCATTATTAATATTTGTTATTATTTCTCTTGTTTTTTCTACTCGAAGTTAATTAATGAATAATGATACCTTAGCATCAGTTAATAATGTGAAATTCTTTTATACTGGCAGTGAAATTAAATTCTAAATACACGGAAACATGTTATGGTTCTAATCTACTTTCTTGCATACTGATTTGTTATGGTCCACAACATTCATCTCCAAGAGCATTCATTTGAAGCATCCAAACATACTTCACATCATAGGCATTAATATTTGAATATACACCAGTACACACATATAAATAACTGATAACATGTATTTTTGGTCTAGATCACAGATATCCTCCACATATAAATAACACGCATTACATACTGCTAGTAGATGATGAGTTTGGATATTAGACATGGCTCCTGATGGAGGAGCTATATCCACTCTGAACATCATAATACCTTGACCACAGCATAACACCTCCATATTTAGAAGAACCCTTAATGGCTGGAAGCACATTGGAGATAAGATCAGCAGAAGGAATGAAACCACTTCCTGCTGCCTGTGGTGAAGCTGGTAACCCCAAGAATATCTTGTTGGCAGGGATACCTGATATCCACTGCTTCCATGCATCTTCAAGGTTGCTAATTGCCCCAGAAGTGTATTGGCAAGGAGGGTTGTTGTAGAATTGGACCCAAACAAAGTCAAAAAGACCTGTTGTGAGGGCATTTCCTATCCAAGCATCAGGAAATGGACATTGAGGTGCCGCAGTTATGTACACTTGCTTCCCATAGCCTTTAAGGAACTTGGCAAGATCACCCCAATGTTGGTTTGATCCACCTTCAATGTCAAAGTCAATGCCATCAAGAATGGCGGGGCCAAGAGGGCGAGATGATGACTTTCCCCCCAAGAAGTTGTTCCAAAGGTAAATGGCTACTTGGCTTGCATCTTGAGTGGATGCAATTGAGTAGCTTCCAGCACCTCCTCCTAAAGAGAGCAACACCTTGATGCCTTTGGCTTGGCAGGACTCGATGTCTGAGCTTAAGCCGGTGCATCCTTTACTGTATGGATCACAGTGACCAGCAAGATTAATCATGGGAGTTTGGCCATTGCCAAAGGTTGGCAAAAAGGCTATGATCACATAATCATAGTTCCCCGTGGCACAAGCCTCGGACAGTGTGCCCTCGTTGCCATTCTGGCCCCAATAGATTGCAATTTTGCCAGCATTGAAACCATTTGCTAGTGCTGACAATACTAAGCAGAAGAATGAGACTGAGATTGCTGATTTAAATGCCATTGTCTATTGCGTTGCCTGAAGAGATATCTCAACCAATTTAAGCTGCTACTTTTCAAACCGTGCTGGTGGATAATAGGTTTTATAATGGAACCATGACAACTAAGCCTATAAAAAACATTGTCCTTTTCTTCTTAAGAATGTTGCTTGGCAGTCACTTCGTTTCCCACTACATGCCTAAAATGCAGTCATTAATGGTAACCCCATTTAAGGTTCCAACAATTATACTAGTCTATTTGACATTTCTTATGTCCATTCTCTGTTGTGATCTTCTTTTTGGTGCTACTCTTATTTTAAATTGTTCTAAGAAACAGTCATTTAAGCAGTCATTGTCCTCTTTTGTACTCTTCTTATGTCTGTTTTCTGTTGTACCATGCAGCAGTTAAATTATCACGCTACTTAAAACAATGGAATTGGATCCTCTAGAGTTTGGAATTGAACTGCTACCCATGTAGTTATTATCCAACGGTGTATGGATTTTGAAAAATGAAATTATGCTTTATTTTAATGAATGAAGAAACATTTTGAAGGGTTAAGATTGGTACAGTTAAAACATCTTGATCCAAGAAGAATTATGAGACTTGTAATTATTAGAAAACTGTGTCCTTGTGGAACTTGCAACTTTCCTATTTGATTTAAAGTTTAAATAACTTTTTAATCCTTATAATTTAATATTTTTTCATCCTTGTAATTTAATGTTTTTTTTTTCGTCCTTAAATGGGAGATCTCATTTGTCTTGAAAGGGTCAAGAGCACCAAAAAGAAAAGGAGATGATTTATGCCTTATTTGTTAATCCTCTGAACACGTTTTGGAAGTGTTCTGAAAAATTTATCATTGAACATAAATTATCATAGAAAACAAATTTTAAAACAAAAACCTGAGAGATATCAATCGGGTTCTTAGATTTTTTTTTTTTTTTTGTTCTCACTATTCAGTGCCCTTCTTTTTTTTTTTTTGTATTAAGAGTTGAAAACAAACTAGGAGTCTGTTGTCTGCTATATTTTATTATAATTATAATTTCACTATCCATACCAAAATGCTGAGCAAAACTGTTTCATCCTTCATTGATCGTGAATTGGATAATTGGTCACAATCAAATTTGTAGGCAAACCTGTCCTCCATGCCCTAGTAGTAGTAACACAATATTATTTATTAAAATTTATTAAAAATTGTAATTTTACAGGTTTTACTTTTTATTTAATGAGTTTCAATCATGATTATATATATTAGTTTTTAATAAAATTTTACAAATAGTATAAACTGTATTAAATAGTGTGTTGGCAACACTCCTCTCCCTTTATTTGTATAGATTTATTAGTCTTTTTCATGGCTTGGCTACCACAAACATGGAGTCATCATGAAATGAGAACAAACTGATTTTTTTTACCTGTATCTTCTCAAACAGTAACTTAACGGTTCAGCAAGGTTAGTGAAATTCTTCTAGGTGAAGGCGTACGGTGGCAATTACCTTAATGGCACTTAAGAAAAACTTGCCCTAACATAACAAGACTCCCAAAGAACAAATATAAGTTTTTAATTATATCACTAATTACTCGAAGATGAGCACTCTATAATGCAAAGTGACATCAAAACCATCCATTTGTGCACAAAATGTGTGGAGGAACTGAAATAATATCCAGTTTTTCTTTTATTATTGAAAACAACATTGCATAACAAGAAAAGAAAGACAACATTGATATTTAGAAAACTGAATTGATGTCACTCCATCTTCCAGGGACTGAATTAATGTCATCTCAATCTTTCTGATAAAAAAATCATGGTTTACTTCATTTGAATACAAGACTTCCTCACATGGACATCCTACAAACATGGGTGCAAGGACCCTAATTTCCTTGGGAATACAGTCATACAGATACTAAAAGATGAATCATCACAAAGAATTGGAAAACAACTTAATGTACAATAATGAAATGGAGCTATTTAAAGGTAAGTTATCACCTGGTTCATAAGATACATTGTAATCACTGAAACAAACAAGTTCTCCAATTCTAAGCAAGATATCGGTACAATCTTCTATCACTATCATCCCTCTCCAAAAAGTCCCGCTCAATGAGAGACTCTATCCGTTTCTTTACCTCCGTGGGATTTGCCAGGAAACGCGATTGCAACTGCTTCGTGACCTCGGCTATAAGATTGTTATGATCAAGTTGCTTCCTGGATTTCAAGATCCTCACTATTGCTGCTTCAATCTGGGGCTTCCTGTCTTCCTCGACTCTCTGTCGGGTTTCCTGCTTCTCAGGTTCAGATTCCTTTTGTGCAACGACAGTTCCTATTTTAACCTTGTACAGCTTGCTGCTGAACTTGTCATTAACATAGAATGCATCATCATCACCAATATCTTTACCCATAGGTTCCTTTCTAAGGACATTTCTTCCCTTAACTAAAGCCAATGATTGCAGGCATCTTTTAAGATCAGAAGCAGGAATCTCAGTTGCTTGCTCAATCTCCTTGTAGCCAAGTCTATCAGCATTATTAAACAGCATGAGAACACACATTTGGTAAGTAGAGACATTCAACTCATGCTTCTGCCCCTTCCCAAAGGTTGCTTTTAAGTCCGCTGTGCCCATATTAGTTTGCCAGGACAATCTCCTGCCAGTATGGGTGCCAAGGTAAAATGACCGAAACTTCTCGCACAGTGCAGACATTTCTGCTGGCAGGTTGCACGTAACACTAGACTGAGTTGGCCAAGACCCTGTTGTAAGAACTTGGACAGTAAGCGTGGGACCGTCACTTAGTTCAGGGTGGCAGCCATAAAAGCCCTGCATTGTGTCCTGAGAGGTTTTCATGTCTGTAAACATTCCCTCTAATTTAGATGTAAATTGGTAACCACATTCTGTCTTGAGCTTGACTATGAGACTTCTCTCAGCATCATCAGAAACAGTTTTTCCAGACAAAAGCCGTTTTGCCAAATGCTGTTTGTAGTACTTCTCAAAAACATCTTTTTCTTGCAGGTATCGGAATAGCATCATCACCTTGTCAAGGGTAACTTCTACATCATCCTCACTAACCCCTTTTAGACCTTTCCGGAGTTTATCATCTACAAATAGTGAAATGAACTCTGGAGAACGAGGATTCAAGTTGATGAAATATTCAAATGAGGAATTCAATGCATTCTGGAAAGACTTGTCATTGACGAATGCCAAGTTTATGATCTTGTCATATTTATCTTTCTCATCTAAGAGCCTCTGCACATATTCGACAGGATCTTTCAATCTTTCAGGATCAGTAACAAGTTGTTTACCAGACTCTCGCATATGTGAAGTCATCACTTCTCGTATTTTTGAAAGACCATCAGTAACACGACGGAACAAGTTATACATTCTACTCAAATCTTCATATTTATCATCACAAAGCATGTGCACTAAGCCAGAATTCTCCATATGAATTAATCTTAGCATATGATTTTCAATCATCTCCTTCTCCACCACATTAGTAATCTTCTTTTCTGTCCTGGAATCCAAGTAATGGCTCACTCTTTCCATTTCCTCATTCAGACGCCTCTCAGCTTTTTTCAGATAATCACCACAATCACAACACTCGATGAATTTCTGGGATTCTACCCGGTAAAACTCAGCTGAAACTTGAAGAAAATGAGTCTCAAATTCTTGTCCATAAACAGAAGGGCCTAAATCCATAAGCATTTTTGTTATATTTCTCATAATGCCTCTATCAATAACTTCCCCAGTGCGTTCACTATGTACTAATTCCAGAAGTGTATTCAATAGCCGAGTCCTGATCTGGCTGGAATAGATGACATTTTCTTTCCACAGGTTCAGCCCAAGTTCATGAACAGGAGTCTTCTGGGTGCTTGGAATGTAGGTCCTATCCATGTACATCAGTATGTCTCTGATCATTTGTAACGCCTTATTATGATCATTCCATTTCCTGTTCAGCTCTTCCAGAAAAGAACCTCCTTGAGCAGCTTCAACAGATTGAGCTATATCTTTGAGATGTCCAGTCATGGTTGCAACCAGCCCTGAGTAGAGCTTCTCACCAAATTTGTGAAGCACCATGTTGTATGCATTTCTAAACCCACACATAAATGAAAGGAGGAAAATTAGAAACATATGTTTTCCCTTGTGGAAAGAAAATTAAGCATAAGATCCTTTAATGTGTACATGTAGGGCAGCCAAGTGCATGAGACTCCCACACAGTGGGGTCTAGGGAAGACAGATGTACACAGCCTTACCTCCACAAGCAAAGAGGCTATTTTCATGTTCAGAACCCATAACCTCCAGGTCATAGGACAACAACATATTCGTTGGGTCAAGGATTGCCCTCTTAATGTGTACACATCTAGAAGGAAAATTCACATACCAAATTCATATTAAATCCCAAAAATAATTTATTACTTCAGTATTATCATTCAAAGCTGAGTAATCTTGGAGAGATAGTAAAGGAAGCTTGGCTACAAACTTCAACATCATAGCTTAATGAATATTCATATAAAATCTCTCCAACAACAGTTTCCATATCTATTATTTAAAAATCCTCTTAAACCATGAGCAAGCCATGTCTCATTAGTGGGATCAACCACATTGATAAACTGACACCATCAGAATTTGATAGATTCAACTAGCTTTTTGAGAGGAAAAACAAGAATTGAACGAAGAAATCTAGGGCCAATACCCCTGAATGTTGTTAAGTAACCTGAATAAAGCTATCAATTAGTTGCAACACCACAGTCACATATAGCTGCTGATCCCCAACACCAAAACATCTCACATCAAATCAACTTTCTGGGGCATATAGTTACAGTACCTTAAATTATACATTTCCATCATAGACTCAATAACCCCATGAAAACCGAACCCAGAAAATGATAGAATTTGCTTTCCTACTCCAATTTGAACAATCCAAAGGACAAAACTTAGATGTAGTTCCATAAGTGATTCCGGTGCTATTATCTAATCAGAATTGAAGTTTTACCTCCATAATCAACATAACAAAAGGCTTTCATGAAAAGTTAATATAGATTAGCGACATAAAACTCCGATTCAGATTAAAGAACAGTAACAAAAGCACAACACCTCAAATCCTACGAGGAGTGCCCCTATATCATATTGGACACTCCCGATCACCACATGAACTCCTACCCTTATTCAGATCAAGATAAGACAACACATCAATTAATAGCACATAACCAAACAGATATTTATAACCAAAAACACTTTTTCTTAAAAAATCGAAGATTATTATCAAATTAACGGTAATGATAAGAAAAGAGATAAAAGATAGGGAACCTGTAAAGCTCTTCGAAACTGAGACCGCTAGCGTTGTGGTTGTAAATCTCGTGAATCGCATGTTTGAGAATCTCCCATGTCTTGTCGGCATATTTGGGATCCATCAACACGCGGTGCTTGAACGCCTCTATCTGGAAGTTCCTCTTCTTCTGGTTACTCATTTTTCTTTCCCCTTCTAATCCCAACCCCAACAACAACAACAATAATACCCACAACCCAAAATAGAAGTTTTCTTCGAACCCAGATTCCAAAAACGCCACAGGTTAAATAAAAGCGCGAGATCGATGAGATTGACGTGAAAAATTGAATTATATATTGTTTTACAGAGAAAATTTGGGGCGTTGGTGAATCGTTGGGGGCAATTAGAGGATTGGTTTAGCGATGAAATTTGATTTGAAACACTTGGAGGCGAAGAATGGGTTGGGATTAATTTTGAGTAATTTGTCTTCGTTTTGCTTTCGTAAAAGAAGAAGAGAGTATGAGGATGAGAATGTCTCGCTGTGTTTTTTCTTCCTTTCAAGGCTTAAAAAAACAAGACAGGAAAAGTAGTTAACTTACAAGATACCTTTTTGTAATAATTAATAATGTAATATCGTTTGATGTAATTTTGTACCATGTAAAAAAAAAAACGAGAGTACATGTAATTTTGTACAGTGAGTTGTTTCATGTGTTTATATGCTACAAGATAAACTAATATAAATTTTAGGATAAATAGTCACTTTTGTCCCTAAAATTATCAACATAGGGACATATTTGTCATAATATTTTTTTGACTTTTTGTTTTCTCACTCCGCTGACAAATACATCCCTAAAAGATGAAAATATAAAATTTAGTCCCTCAAAATATAAAAAATACGACAAATATATTCAGACGTTAATAATAGAAGGTGATTAATTATTATTATTATTATTATTATTATTATTATGTGTTTATAATTTAGTGTTCTTATTCGTTTAATACTTATGTAATATATTTTTTAAATTTTCTTTTAATATATATATATTTTTATTATTTTGATTTCCTTCTCAAACCTTAATCTTTACTATTAATTTTTTTTATCTTATACCTATTATTTAAATTGAAAATAATATGTCAAGAATTTTGAGTAGAAAAAATACAATCGGTCACGGGACCAAATTTATTTATTTTAAAAAGAGAATTTAATCAACTATTTTTTTTTTTAAAAAAAACAAATCTCACAAAATTTAAACTAGATAAAGTTAAAAGTGAAATTATAAGTCTTTTTTTAATCAATAATATATATATATATATATATATATATAGAAATAGATTCATGCTTAGCGAGCAGGGCTCGCTTAGCTAATGCATTGAATTTCCAGAAAATTGGGGCTTCAAAGCCTCAACTCCCTAGCCACTTTCAGGCATAGGAAGCCTGAGGCTCAACCCTGCATACAACCTATATTATATACTAAACTAAAGCCCTAATTACATGCTAACTAAACAACTACTTACAAGCAATCAATAGCATCAACAGTACAAAATCACAGTACCACTAAAATGTCTTCTACCCTAGGGTTCAAAAATTTAAAATGACAATGGAGTAAAGAAACTTACTTAGATTGCAGAGATGAGTGAGTTGTGAGGCAAGAAGCAGAGAAGGAAATGGAAGCATAGTGCAAAATAAGCCAATGATTGCAAATGATGTGCGAGGGAGGTTATACAATGATGCAAAGGTAACTGCCTAAGGCAGTTATGTTTTATTTTTGGCAGTTTTGATTTGCTTGCTAAGTGCGAGTCACTCGCTAAGCGAGCACTCAGTGACGTTTAAATTTTCAGGATTTGAACTCATGTGCTTAGTGAGATTGACTTGCTCAGCCCAATTCAAAAATTAGGAAACCCGAGAGGTTTTTGGGCTTAGCTCGCAAGAGCGCGCTTAGCGAGTTATGAAGCTCTGATTGGTCTGCAACTTCCGCTAAGCGGGACATGGGTCGCTTAGTGGATTAAATGCCTCATGATGCAGTAATGGGGTCACGCTTAGCAAGATGGTCTCGCTTAGCGCTATTGCCATTCTAGGGAGGGTTTTGGGCTTAGCGGGATGACCCGCTTAGCCCAATTGCCATGAAAGTCCAAGCAGAGAGCCTTTTGCGCTTAGTGCACAGGCGCGCTTAGCGAGAAACTGTGTTGTGCTTAGCGAGTTGAGTTGCTTAGCCTTATTCCATTAAATGCAAAACCCGAGAGGTTTTTGGACTTAGCACGACTGTCTCGCTTAGTGAGACCCCAACAGCCAATGAATGTGGGTTGGTGCGCTTAGCGAGAGATGCTACTCACTCAGCGCATAGAGTGTGTCTCGCTTAGTGCATGGGGCGCCCTGAGCGAGTTGGATGACTGAAAAATTTTCTAAGTTCTTTCCTCATCCCATGCTTCAGAAAAGCTTTTGGTCAACCCCTGTTGGACAAGTGGCCTCAATAACTTAAGAGGGGGTGAATTAAGTTTCAAAATTTCCCACTAACAAACTTTTAACCCCCTTCTAAATGATAGGCTCAGAATGCAGAAGAAGAAGCAATAATCAATTTAATAATGTTCTTAAAACATGCACAATAAAATTGATTGCAATAACATAAATGAGATAAGGGAAGAGAAAAATGCAAACTCGATTTATACTGGTTTAGCCACTTCCCGTGCCTACGTCCAATCCTCAAGCAACCCACTTGAGATTTTCCACTATCTTTGTAAAAATCCTTTTTACAACTTCTGAACTCCTAAGGAATCACTTTCCCTTGTGTTCAAGAAACTCACAATTCAAGAGACAACCAGTCTCTTGATTACAATTGACTTTCTGAGATGAACAGAAAGATTTCTCTCCTTTTGAGTGGATGATACAAATTGAAGTTCCTGGATGAACTCTCAATAGATTTGCAAGTGTTTGCCCAAAAGTTGTTGAGAGAACATTTGGCAATGAAGTTCTCTTAGAATATCTCTCTCTTACTTTTTGAAGTCAGACACACATATATAGGCCCTTCGTGCCTTTTCAAAATGGTTTGAAGAGATGTGTCTTTTAAAAAAGCTTTTTCTGAAATTTTTCACTGGTAATCGATTACAGGTTTCTGATAATCGATTACACAGTTATATTTTGAAGGGTCATGAATTTTGAATTTGAATTTCAAGAGTTTCGTTGCTAGTAATTGATTACAAACATCTGGTAATCGATTACAGGTTCAAAATTCAAATTCAAAACCCTTTTTAAAAGCTTTTTTTTAAAAATTGTCTTCTAGTAATTGATTACACTGCCTGGTAATTGATTACCAGAGCCTTGGATGTCTTGAAAACACTTTGTTTTGAGGCAAGGCTTGATCTTGAGTTAATCTTGAAGCAAGGCTTTGTTTTGTTGAAGCAATCTTGTATTAATCTTGAAGCAATGCTTAACCTTTGAAACAACCTTGTTTGATTCTTCTTTGGCATCATCAAAATCATGTATTCATACATTCACATTCTCCCCCTTTTTTATGATGACAATCATTATCAAGTGAATTCTTTTTTACATCATCAAAACCTGCATGATTCACAACCCCTCTATCATACAAAACATGATTAACATTTTACTCTAGCAATCTCAAATGAGTCATAACCTAACTACATGAAATGCTTAACAGAAAGAAATGATTGAGACAACTAAGAAAAAGCTGGGTTGCCTCCCAGTAAGTGCTTCTTTAACGTCACTAGCTTGACGTATGTTACCTCTAGGGGTCTTGTAACTGCAGAATGATGGTCAATCTCTCAATATTCCCACCATGGTATAACTTCAATCTCTGGCCATTAACTATCCAGCTTCTATCCGGAGTTTCTGACTAAGGGTCAAATAATTCCATTGCTCCATAAGGCTTGACCTCCTTGATGGTGAATGGTCCAGACCATTTTGATTTTAACTTTCCTGGAAACAACTTTAATCATGAATTGAATAACAAAACTTGTTGACCCGGCCATAAGTCTTTCTTTAGCAGCTTCTTGTCATGATAAGCTTTACTTTTTCTTTGTACAGCCTGGAGGACTCATATGCATTCAATCTCATTTCTTCCAGCTCCAAGAGTTGCAGCTTCCTTTTCTCCCCTAATAGAGCCTCATCAAAATTTAAAAACTTTAAAGCCCAATATGCTTTATGCTCCATTTCTACTGGTTAGTGGTAAGCTTTGCCATAAACCATTTGAAACAAAGATAGGCCTATTGGGGTCTTGAAGGCAGTCTTGTAAGCCTATAGTGCATCATCCAGCTTGCTTGGCCAAACCTTTCTAGTGGAAGCTATAGTTTTCTCCAAAATCTTCTTTAGTTCCCTGTTGGAAACTTTAGCTTGACCATTTGTTTGTGGGTGATACAGTGAGGCTATTTTGTGTGTGACATTGTAATGGCTCAGCACCTTCTGAAGTTAGCTATTACAAAAGTGAGAGCCCCCATCATTGATTAGGACCCCCGGCACCCCAAAGCGAGCAAAAATATTCTTCTTTAAGAACTTCACTATAGTTTTAGCATCGCTCTTTGAGGCAGCCGCTGCTTCAACCCACTTGGAGACATAATCCACAACCATAAGGATATATTCATTGCCGAAAGATGGAGGAAGGGGACCTACAAAATCAATTCCCCAGTAGTCAAAGACTTCCACCTCTATAATATTCTGCAAGGGCATTTCATTTCTTCTATAGATTCCTCCCATTCTTTGACATTGATCACATTGAGTGGCATGTTCATGAGCATCTTTGAAAAATGATGGCCAAAAGAATCCTAATTACAGGACTTTGGCTGTTGTTTTGTCTCCACTGTAGTGGCCTCCACATGGTGAATTATGACAATGCCACGATATGCTTCTTGCTTCTTCTGTTGTTACACACCTCCGCAATAGATTGTCCGCACCAATTTTGAACAGATGTGGGTCATCCCAAACATAGAATAGGGCATCATGCAGAAATTTCTTCCTTTGCTACCAAGTCAAATCCTTTGGAATGATTCTAGCTGCCTTGAAGTTGGCCAAGTCGGCAAACCATGGCCTTTCATTCATCATGAACAGCGATTCATCAGGAAATTCATCTCTTATCTCTAGCTCCTTCAAAGCCACCTCTTCATTGACTAATCTCGACAAGTGGTCAACTACAAGATTTTCAGATCCTTTCTTGTCTTGGATAACCAGATCAAATTCTTGAAGCAATAAATCCACCTGATTAATCTGGGTTTAGAATCAGCTTTATTCAGCAAATACTTAATGGCTGCATGGTCAGTGTAAACAATAACTTTTGATCCCACTAAGTATGATTTAAATTTCTCCAAGCATAGACAATTGCTAGCATTTCCTTCTCCGTGGTGGCATAATTCATTTGAGCATCATTTAAAACTTTACTGGCATAGTAGATAGCATGGAAAACTCTGCCCTTCCTCTAGCCCAATAAAACACCTACAACATAATAACTTGCATCGCACATGAGCTCAAATTCTTGGCTCCAATCTGGTGTTGTAATGACGGGAGTGAACACTAGACTGGTCTTTAAAGTGTTGAATGTCTTCAAACACTCTTCATCGAATAAAAACACAACGTCCTTGTTGAGCAAGTTACTGAGTGGTTTGGCAATCTTTGAAAAATCTTTTATAAACCGCTTGTAGAACCTAGCCAACCCTAAAAAGCTTCTTACTCCCTTGACATTCACTGGGGGATGTAGCTTGTCAATCACATCAATCTTAGCTTTGTCTACTTCAATCACCCTCACAGAGATTTTGTGGCCTAACACAATTTCTTCTTGAACCATAAAATGACATTTTTCCCAATTGAGCACCAAGTTTGTCTCTTCACATCGTTGCAAAACTCACTCTAGATTTGCTAGACAACAATCAAAAGATGAGCCGAAAACAGAGAATTCATCCATAAACACTTCAATGCACTTCTCCACCATGTCAGCAAATATTGTCATCATGTGTCGCTGAAAAGTCGCAGGAGCATTGCAAAGGGCAGGTGAATGTTGTCTTTTCTTGGTCATTCAGTGTAGATCAAGCTTCATGATGTTGAATCAAGATTGATTCAAGGAGTTTTGATTATAACAAAGATGATGACAAAAAGCCCAAGAGAATGAGTTCAAGATTGAATCAAGAACACTTCAAGAATCAAGAGGAAATTTGATTTCAAGATTCAAGAATCAAGAATCAAGAATAATCAAGTTGAAGATTCAAGAATCAAGAAAAGACTCAATCAAGATAAGTACTAAAAAGTTTTTCAAAACATTGAGTAGCACATGAATTTTTCACAAAACCTTTTACCAAAGAGTTTTTACTCTCTGGTAATCGATTACCAGTTTATTGTAATCGATTACCAGTAGCAAAGATTGTTTTCAAAAACCTTTCAACTGAATTTACAATGTTCCAATTGATTTCAAAATGGTGTAATCGATTACCAGTGTGTTTGAACGTTGAAATTCAAATTCAAATATGAAGAGTCACATCCTTTCACAAAAATGCTTTGTGTAATCGATTACAATGATTTGGTAATCGATTACCAGTGATAAGTTTTTAACAAAAATCAAAAGATGTAACTCTTCCAATGGTTTTTAAGTTTTTCTAAAGGTTATAACTCTTCCAATGGTTTTCTTGACCAGACATGAAGAGTCTATAGAAGCAAGACCTTAACTTGCATTTTACAACACATTGAATACATTGATTTCAATCCTTTACAACCCTTGAGTCTCTTTGAACATCTTCTTGATTTTCTTCTTCTTCTTCCTTTGTCAAAAGCTTTCTAAAGTTTTCTGGTTTTCTAAACCTTGAAAACAAAAGTGTGCTATTCATTTTTTTCATTCCCTTCTCCCTTTGCCAAAAAGAATTCGCCAAGGACTAACCGCCTGAATTCTTTTTGTGTCTCTCTTCTCCCTTTTCCAAAAGAATGAAGGACTAACCGCATGAACTCTTTTGTGTCTCCCTTCTCCCTTGTCAAATAATTCAAAACAACACAGTCTGAGAATTCTTTTGATTCTTTCCTTGCCCATAAACAAAAGATTTCAAAGGACTAACCGCTTGAGAATTCTTTTGTTTCCCCCTTCACAAAGTTTAGAAGGACTAACCGCCTGAGAACTTTGTCTTAACACATTGGAGGGTACATCCTTTGTGGTACAAGAAGAGGGTACATCTACTTGGGTTGTTGTGACTGAGAACAAGAGAGGGTACATCTCTTGTGGATCAGTTCTAGTGGAGGGTACATCCACTAGGTTGTTCAAAGAGAACAAGGGGGGGTACATCCCTTGTGTATCTTTGCTTGTAAAGGACTTTATAAGGTTGAAAAGAAATCTCAAGGACCTCTGGTCGCTTGGGGACTGGATGTAGGCACGGGTTGTTGCCGAACCAGTTAAAACTCTTGTGTTTGTCTTCTTCTTCCCTACATTCTTTATTTTCCGCTGTGCACTTTAATTACCTCTTTTACTTTTGGTTAAGTTTATATTTTTGTTCTTTACTTTCTTAACAATATAGTAAAAGCCTAAGAAGGGTAAATTTTAATTAGTAAAGGTCATTAATAATTAATTCAACCCCCCCTTCTTAATTATTCCGAGGCCACTTGATCCAACATTCAGGTCCACAACAATCTGATTGTAACCAGAGTATCCATCCAAGAAACAATAAAACGATTGTCCAGCTAATCTCTCAAGCATTTGATCCATGAAGGGAAGAGGAAAGTGATCTTTCCTTATGACATCATTCAATTTTCTATAATCAATACACATCCTCCACCCCGTGATTGTTCTTGTGGGGATTAAATCATTTTTCTCATTTCGAATTATAGTCATGCCTCCTTTCTTGGGAACTACCTATACAAGGCTAACCCATGCACTGTCGGAGATAGGATAGATGAAGCCTGCTTCTAGCAATTTAAGCACTTCTTTCCGCACCACCTGTACAAGGCTAACCCATCCAACTGACACAACACCAATTGAGCAAGGGATGGTAACACTCCCTGGATCCTTATATTTTGGTGGAAGGATCCTTTGGATGACAGTACTATAATTTCCTTCCACCATAATGTTGTCACTGTGGATATATTTGCCCTTCTTGGTCAGCAGATCTTTGAGAAATTTGGAGTAAAGTGCCATCTGTTGCAAGGCTTCTCCAAACGGAATAATTATCTCCAATTTCTTAAAGATATCAAGGAAACGAGCAAAGTGTCATTCCTTGTCTTTCTTAGACGACACCAAAGGATATGGTGCTTCCTTTCCTGAACTTGGGACAACCTCCTTCTTCTTCTCTCTTGCTAGCTCACTCTTGGTCTTTTTCTCTTCTTCACAATTTTTCCTTTTTTTTCATTTTTTTTCTTCCTTATCTTCATGTATTTTTCTCTCCTCCATCTAATCTCCCTTATTTTCTTTTTCTCCCTCAACTCCTAACTCCTTCTCCTCATTGGTCCTACTCTCATTCTCCACAATGGTCTCCCTCTTGCTTCTGGTCATTACAACCTTGCATTCTTCCTTGGGATTTTTCTCAGTATTAGCTCCAAAATCTCCAGAAGAATTCTCAGCTATTTGTTTAGCTAGCTGCCCCACTTGGATCTCCAAGTTCTTGATGGATGACTCAGTGCTCTTATGATTAGACATTGAAACCTGCATAAACTAAGCCAAAGTTTCTTCCAGCTTGGTGGTCCTCTCGTACAAGCTAGGCCTTGATTAAGAGGTCTATTGAAAGGTCCTCCTTAATCTTTGTTGAACTGATTCGCTGAGTGTGACCTCTATCCTTGCCCTTGATTTTGATTGAAATTCCCTCCTTGGTGGTAACCTAAAAAGCCTCCTAAATGAAATCCCTGCCTGTTTTGATTCCGCATGTAATTTACTTCTTTAGCAGCATCATCTTAGGGTATACAACAACCGGATTCATGAGCTCCTCCATAAATACTAAATCCTCCAACTTGCATAATAGTTGAATGAGAGGGTTGAGCCGCTTGTAACTATATTGGCAACTTGCTGAGTGTCTCGGTAAGTGATTCAAGTCGTTTGACCAACAACTTGTTTTGTGCCAACAATGCATCTTGTGAAGAGAGTTCTAACAGGCTTCTCTTGGTGGGCACATGAGTTCTATCACGCAAAATAGCATGATCACTAGCAGCCATATTCTCAATGAGTTCCATTGCTTCTTCTGGAGTCTTCAACTTAATCTTTCCCCCAGCAGAAGCATCTAACAATTGCTTGGACTATGATCTCAAACCATCAATGAAGATATTTAACTGAATATGCTCTGTGAATCCATGAGTAGGTTTCTTTCGTAGCAAACCATGGAATCGTTCAAGCGCTTCACTCAAAGACTCATCCAGAAACTGATGGAATGAGGAAATAGCTTCCTTGCCCTCAGCTGTCTTTGATTCAGGGAAGTATATCTTCATAAATTTCTCTACTACTTCCTCCCATGTCTTCAAGTTGTTCCCCTTGAAAGAATGCAACCATCTATTTGCTTCACTAGCCAAAGAGAATGAAAATAAGCTAAGCCTTATTGCATATTTTGGCACCCTTGTGATCTTCGCTGTATTGCAGATTTCTATATAAGTTGCAAGGTGTGCATAAGGGTCTTCTTTGGGCAAACCATGAAATAGATTTCCTTGGATCAGCTGGATCAAGGAATGTGGATAGGTAATGTTGTGTGCTTGAACTTCTGGCCACACAATACTTGTGAAAAATTGTGGCAAGGTAGAGCTAGAGTAGTCCTCAAGAGTAACCCTTTGTGGTTGCTCACCCGCCATGTTGTGAGCTTCAGATGCACCAACTTTGGATTCCCTCAAGTTTGCTGGAAATGCTGAAGATGATTTGGATGAACGAGTTCTCTTGACACTTGGTTGTACTGTCCTCTCTTGTAAATCTTTTCTCCTCATTTCTGCATTGTTTCTCCTGCAAGTAGCTTCAATCTCCAAATCTAGTGGATCTAAATCCCCTGTTGAAGAATTACCTCGCATACAAGAAGCAACTAAATAGAGTAGCAATTAACCAAATCAAGAGAAAAATTGAATTCTAACTATTCACAAGAAATAATTAAAGAATATAGAATAAATATTTCCAAACTAAATTATACTATCTAAGTGGAAAGAAATTCCTCGGCAATGGTGCCAAAAACATGTTGTTGGAATGACAAGTGTACCGATTCGTACAAGTAGTATAAAACGATAAGACCGAGTATCGTATCCTCAGGGAATTTGTTTCACCTAGACCATGTACATTCAGTATGTAAACACTTATAAGGATTGAAATAAAGCTACAAAAAGTGAAAACTATCAAGTTAAGAGCGTTGGGGAGTGTCCTACTGAATTTCTCTTGATGTATAAAATGTTTTTTTCTCTATTTAACGTTATCCTAGTATTCTTACACTGAGAAATTACTCAAACCATGATTCCTCACATGAATGAGCCTAGCTCTCTTTAGACTTTGTTCTTGATCCCTCAACAAACTTGTTCTAAAAGAGTTGTACTAAGCCTACAGTGTAAAATGAACTAGATCACTGCACTTCATTCCTAGACATACAGATTTCTAGCTTGCTCTATCAAGTTCTAATGTTTTAAATCATTTTCCAATACTAAAAAGCCTAACTACACATACAAATGGGTGATCAAGCCACAAGCATGTAAAATAAGCATAGATAGAAGCAATGAACACAGAGAAATAACATTAAATAGATAGTGAGAATATTACATCAAGATTGTTCAGTGGTACTCCCTAACAAAGAGGCTTAGCCTTCCATTACAAGAAAAACTTCAAAACTACGAGAAAAAACTATTTTTGGTGAAAGAAATTGGAAGAAGATGATGGAGGATGTCTCCTCCAGCCTCTAAACCCTAACTCTCTCTGTTTTCCTGAACTAAGCTCTCTTTGTTGCTCAAAACTCATCTCTTTTTTGAAACTCCGCCAACCTCAGTGTTTTAAAGGCTCTTGGACTCTTCAGCTTCCGAAGGCTCGCTCAGCGAGCATGTCTCGCTGAGCGAGAGTAAGTGAAAATCTGCTAAGCAAGCATAGGCGTGCTAAGTGCGAGAAGAGACAACATCCTCATTGGGCAAGATGGCTACGTACTGGGCATGCAGATCTCTGGCTTATCCTCTTCCAGGGTTTCCCATCCGCTAAGCGAGTTGCATGCCTCGCTAAGCAAATGCATCTCGCTGAGTGGATCTACCTCGCTAAATGAGTCATCAACTGCTTTACCTTCTCTTCTTTGACCTGAAACTGAGTTGGATTCAACATTAAGTCACAAAAATGGAATTTCTACTCTATAAACTCACACAGTAAAGAAAAATATGTACAATTCTACAAAAAGAACCATAAATTGGAGGTACAGTGCTATTTCCTTGCAATTTTTCAATACCAAATTAACTTATGAATAACAACTAACACATATACAACTAAGTTATATACAAGCAATAAATTTTAATTATGCACTACTCGCCCATTAAGGCAATCATCCACTTGGTATTACTATTGATATATTGTTCCTTAAATTTCAGAGGGTTATTTCTATCACTTCATTCTCCACTTCTACAATCTTTTTTAGGTGAAAACACTTTATCTAGAGTTACACTAATCCTTTCCACTTGGATTTTATCTTGTTTTAAACCTAAGAGAATTATCTATAACTTACATATTGACCGTAAAAGCTAATTTGATTGCCTACTATGCCTAGACTTAGGAAAACAACACAAACTGATTTCATAATTTGAACAACTTGATCTTTGCTCACTAATTTGGTGATATTTTGAGTTCTATATGTCCAAATGAGGTGAAACCAAGGCCATTAGTTAGCTAACATCTAGAGTTACATTATTGAATACCAATTTTTATGAATTGATCATCTAAGTCATTTGCAAAGTTACTCAATTTTTATAGCAAATTTAGGCTCACTTAGAAAATTAAACTCTTCGTCGTCACAATTTGCTCAACAAATTGAGGCTCGCTCAACAATCTCCAAACTCTACAATTCATAACTTTGGGGGGTGGGGGTTGCGGATTCAGTCACCCCCCAATTACTCTCAGCCTCACTAAACACTCACAAGTAGTTTGAAACTAGTCCCAACACTCACAAGCATGAATCATCACAAATCAATAATCAATTGAACATAAACAAATTTAATTCAAGAATTCCCAGATCAAGAGCACGCATGGGCAAGAACCCTAAAACATACAAACACCCAATTTCAATCAATCAAAAGCAAATTTAATTTGCTTTGGGGTATTCACAACCAGTCCAAGATCTTAAAACAAAATCTATGAGCATACAATATTACCCATGGTTCATTGCCATTCATACAATTAAGAAGAAAAGAACTCACTGCCCATACCTCAAAGAAGAAAAACACAAAGGAAAGATACTTCTTCCAAAGTCGATTCACAACCTCAATGATGCTCTGTGCGGTGATCCTTTTGTTGGCTCTATGATGGAGCAAATCCAAGAAGAGAAGGAAAGGGTTTTGGGTTCCAATTTTTGGGAGAAAATAGGCATACTTCTAAAAGACTTATGAGCCAACTAATGTTATGGGAAGGCTTATAAGTAAAAGACTCATGCATCACAAATAAAGCCCAATGCCTAACTCATGAAACACATCCATAAACTCTTTTACTTTCTAGCCCATCTACATAAAACCCATTTTAACTCCCTTAAATTATAATCCACAATATCATTTATTTAATTAATTAATAAAAACATTTTCACAACATTTTCATTATTAAAATGAGCTAAAACATAATAATTAATAAATAGAATATTTACGTACATAAAAGAAAACCAATTTTTGGGCTGTTACACCTATCTATTGATTCCGTTAGAGGGTGAACAAAGAGAAATTGGGGACATTGTGACACCCCATTTTTCGTAGAATATATTAAAAAATATTTTATTTAAAAATAAATAGAGTTTTAGGAAAATAATGAGATTTTTATAATTAAATAAATAAGGAGAAATATTTTTATTAATTAAAATAATGGTTTTAAGGTAAACAAACTAAAAGGATGTTTTATTTATTCATTTGATAATGAGTAAAATAGAGTTTCTTTTTATAAAATAATAAAACAAAGAAAAATTGATTAAATAATAAGATGAGAGTACCATAGCTATAAATAGAGATATAGATCATTTTTATATTTACTATACGTCTCTAAGCTCTCTTCCTCTCAAATCCATTTTTCCTTCCCCCTCTCCCAAAACTCTATTTTTCTCACATACACTCAAACCTATCCCGCAAAACTATGATCGCAGACTTGTTAACCGTTGGATCATTGTTAAATTTGAACACTAGGTTCAAAACTGATTTCTGCACATCGCCACCATTGAGATTTTCGAAATAAGGTCTATGGTGAGAGAAATGTCCCTCTCACTTAGCTATTTTTTCTCGCATACACCTAAACCTGTCCCAATAAAACTATGATCTTGGACTCGCTAACCGTTAGATCTTTGTTAAATATGAACAAAAGTTTAGGAACTCATTTTTTCACACTCCCATTATTGGGATTTGCATAATAAAGTCCATAGTGATAAAAATATCCCTCACACGGAGACAATGAAATGGAGACTCTAATACATTCTCCTTCTCTTTAACGCTTGGAAACCCTAGCAGAGCAACCAGAGGAAAAGTTTGAAGAATCTTAGGGAACCGCTAGAGATGATGCTATCACTGTTCGACTACATACGTGAGTGTGGAAGCAAAGCTTCATGATGAATCAACAATGATTTAAAGGTGTTTTGATGATAACAATGATGACAACAAAAGATGATGAAAAATGTGATGAACAAAAAGATCAAGTGAATCAAAGAACATCCATCTCAAGAATCAAGATTCAAGTTCAAGAATCAAGAAGGATTCAAGATCTCAAGAATCAAGATCAAGATTCATGAATCAAGACTCAAGATTTCAAGAATCAAGATCAAGATTCAAGACTCAAGATTCAAGAATGAAGAAAAGACTCAATCAAGATAAGTATTAAAAAGTTTTTTCAAAACTTTGAATAGCACATGAGTTTTTGACAAAACCTTTACCAAAGAGTTTTTACTCTCTGGTAATCGATTACCATATTGTTGTAATCGGTTACCAGTAGCAAAATGAGTTTGAAAAAGTTTTCAAACTGAATTTACAACGTTCCAAATATTTTCAAAAGGTTGTAATCGATTACCAGTGTCCTTGAACGTTGAAATTCAAATTTAAAAGTGAAGAGTCACATGATTTCACTCAAAAGCTTTGTGTAATCGATTACACTTATTTGGTAATCGATTACCAGTGTTTGTTTCTGAAAAATCTAAAGATGTAACTCTTCAAAAAGGTTTTGACTTTTTCAAATGGGTTTTAAGTCTTTCTAAAAAGTTATAACTCTTCTGAATGGCCTTCTTGACCAGAGATGAAGAGTCTATAAAAGCAAGGCTTTGTTTTGTATTCTAAATTAATCTTTCTAACAACAATCTTGAATACTTTACTTTTCCAATCAATCCTTTACAAGCCTTGACTCTCTTTGAACTTCTTCTTCTTCTTTGTACCAAAAGCTTTCTGAAGTTTTCTGGTTTTCTAAACCTTGAAAACTTGTGCTATTCATCTTTTCATTCTCTTCTCCCTTTGCCAAAAAGAATTCTCCAAGGACTAACCGCCTGAATTCTTTTTGTGTCTCTCTTCTCTCTTTTCCAAAAGAACAAGGGACTAACCGCCTGAATTCTTTTGTGTTTCCCTTCTCCCTTGTCAAAGAATTAAAAACGACACAGTCTGAGAATTCTTTTGATTCTTTCCATTCCCTAATACAAAAGCGTTCAAAGGTTTAACCGCTTGAGAATTCTTTTGTATCCCCATTCACAAAGTATCAAAGGTGTAACAGCCTGAGATCTTTGTCTTAACACATTGGAGGGTACATCCTTTGTGGCACAAGTAGAGGGTACATCTACTTGGGTTTGACTGAGAACAAGAGAGGGTACATCTCTTGTGGATCAGTTCTAGTGGAGGGTACATCCACTAGGTTCAAAGAGAACAAGGGAGGGTACATCCCTTGTGGATCTTTGCTTGTAAAAGGTTTTTTACAAGGTTGAAAGAAATCTCAAGGACCGCAGGTCGCTTGGGGACTGGAGGTAGGCACGGGTTGTTGCCGAACTAGTATAAAAACTCTTGTGTGTTTGTTTCCTTCTTCCCTATTCTTTTACTTTCCGCTGTGCATTTAATTTCCGCTTTTACTTTCTGTTAAGTTTCTCTTCTACTCCATATTCTCTTAACAACATAAGTAAAAGCCTTAAAAAAGTAATTTTTAATTGGTAAAGTTTTAGGAATAATTAATTCAACCCCCCCCCTTCTTAATTATTCTGAGGCCACTAGATCCAACAAGTGGTATCAGAGCAGGTTTCTTGTAGGATGGCCTCCTCAAATCCCTTGTTTCCTGAAGGAAATTCTATTCACAGACCACCCATTTTCAATGGTGAGGGTTACCATTATTGGAAAACCCGCATGCAAATATTCATTGAAGCCATAGATCTAAATATATGGGAAGCAATAGAATTAGGACCACATATACCCACTATACTAGATGTAAGCACAAGTACTTCAACCCAAAAACCTAGAGATCAGTGGACAGAAGAAGATAGGAGAAAAATCCAATACGATCTCAAAGCCATTCAGCCCTAGGGATAGATGAGTACTTTAGAGTGTCAAATTGTACTAATGCCAAGGATATGTGGGATACTATCCAGTTAACCCATGAAGGAACCACAGATGTAAAAAGGTCTAGAATAAATACCCTTACCCATGAATATGAGTTATTTAGGATGAATCCAAATGAAAACATTCAGAGTTTACAAAAAAGGTTTACACATATTGTAAAACATCTTGCATCATTAGGAAAAGTTTTTCCTAATGAGGATTTAATTAATAAAGTCTTAAGATGTTTAAGTAGGGAATGGCAGCCCAAGGTAACTGCTATTTCTGAAAGCAAAGATCTCTCTTCCATGTCTCTTGCCACTTTATTTGGTAAATTGCAGGAACACGAGATGGAACTTCAACGCCTCAATCAGAATGAAGAAAATGACAAAAAGAAGAGAAGCATAGCCCTTAAAGCCTCATCTTTCATACAAGAAGAAAACGAAGAAGAAGATTCAGATGATGAAGATTTTTTCCTTCTTTGTTAAGAAATTTCAGAAATACATCATGAAAAGAAAAATTGATAGGCGTCAGAATTTCAATAATGGAAGAAAATCACAAGAGGATTCTCAAGTCCTTAGGTGTTACAAATGCAACCAAATTGGTCACATCTAGGCCAACTGTCCGTCAAATGAAGAATGGTCGGAGAAAAGTGAAAAGAAAAGATTTGACGAAAGAAGAACTAAGAAAGCATACATTGCATGGGATGACAATGATTCATTCGATGGCTCAGAAAAAGAGATTAATCTTTTAACCAAAGATTATGAAAGTGACGAGAACATCTCTCAATGATGAAAAACAAGGAGAAAAAGAATGATTCTCATCTTTGAAGATATAGACACTTCAATCCTGAAAAAGGTAATATCAAAACCATTATCTTATTAAAATTTCTCTTAAAGTTGAAATTTTCATTCAAACAATTTGACTATGATGACTAACAATTCTTTATTTGTTTGTCTTTTGATTGATTGAAATCATGAGTATATTTGCTTGATTGATTTCATTCTATTTGCATGAAATATTCATTCATTTATTCAAGTAAAATCAATATTCTTCATACTTGTATTGTAATTGTTCTTGATAAAATTGATTATCTTCATGTTTTGAATATTTTTGCATGACATGATATGTAAATTACATGATTGAAAATTAGTCATAAAGTATTTTCAAATATAGTATTTTCAAAAATAGTTTTCAAAACTTCTTCTCTACTAGAAAGCCTTCTATTTTTGTTTTCTGGCTAAAATAACCACTGGTAATCGATTACAAGCAGTTATTTCTGGCAAAGTTGCTCTCTGGTAATCGATTACCATATTTGTGTAATCGATTACGATGCGTCCCTGCACCTATATATTCAAATTTCAAATTCTGAAACCTGCAACCTTTCATTCTCTCGAAAACCCTCGCCCCCAATTTTTCTTCCAGCCATATCTCACTCAATTCTTATTCAAATCACTCCCCACAAAGCCCAAACTTCATCTTTTTTCAATCTCTTTCATTTGAATCGATTGAAATCCCGAAAAAACTCTTCAAATGGCGGAACCATCGAAAAAGCGGAAAGGAACTTCGAGTCGGAGTCAGCGGCATTCCGGGTCACAGGAAGCACCAATTCCTCCCTCCATTCCCTCTGGATCATTATTCTCATCAGAGGAACAGCGTATATGGTACACAAATCTCTTTTCCTCTCGTTCCATTGTAGACCCAAAATTCATAGATATGGAGTTCTTCTCAAATGAGAATTTTGAATGCTTCCAAGCATTTGAAAGCTCCAATCTTATTCCATTCATGTCTCTGAAATTACCTGTCTATTCTGAATTAGTCAAAGCCTTTTATTCTAATTTAGAAATTCATGAAGGTGTTCTAATGTCTGAAATCTATGGGATTAAGATGGTCATTGACCAATCCCTATTTTTTGACTTAACCAAATTGCCTAGTGAAGGTGTGCCTTTTGAGGGTGCACTGATTGATGAATGGAAATTCGATTTCTCTGTGCATGATGCCCGCCGGTTGGTTTGCACCAACCAAGCGGATATGACCGGAAGACTTCTTGCCGGTTCATTGGCTTTTGAAAGCCGCATCCTCCATTACCTTATAGTTCGCATTTTGCTTCATAGATCTTCAAACCTTGCCCAGGTTTCTGAAGAAGATCTCATTGTCATGTGGGCCTTTCATAAAGGTTTACAAATTGATTGGTCACATCTTGTTAGATATCGCATGCATAAGGCATTGCGATTGAATGCCCCATTGCCTTATCCTTACCTTGTTACCCTCTTCCTTCAACATTTCAACATCCCTCTTGATTCTGAACCTTATGTTCCAATCAAGAGATCATTCCTTATAGGCGCTTCAGTCATAGTATCCTTTGGTTATATTAAGGAGCATGATGGATCATGGGTAAAGAAGGGTGCTAGAAATATTGGTGAAGAAGGACATGAGGGAGAAGATTCATCTCTTCTTTCAAAGATTTTGGAAAGGTTTGATGGTCTTCAAACCTTTGTTGGTGAGAGGTTTGATACTTTAAAACTGCAAGTGGATATGCGCTTCAATGAAATGGAGTCAAGAATGACTAAGGTTGAAGAAGATGTATCTTACATCCGGTCAAGCTTTGATCTTCCACCACCGCCGCCACCATCATCTTAGAATTATATTTTAATATTACTACTTTGATTTTCAACCTTGTATTTTGGCAATATTACTATAGTATTTGAACAGTTTATTTCCTTATTTGCATGGTTTGGTTGAATAAGTATGTTATTTGACTATGTGGATTTTATAAGTTAATCTATTTATGATTGTTACTTCATGGTTTTTACATCATGTTATGGTTAATATTTTTTATGAATACTGTATAAATGTTTAAGATATATTTGCATACTTTTAAGTTTGATACGCACTTTGGCTTTTTGTTGATGCTAAAGGGGGAGAGAAATAGGAATAAATCAAGAACTCACATGAGTAAATAATTTAATTTTAAGATAAGCATAAATTCAAACACAAAGGGGGAGCATTTATAAGAGTGATCGACTAGGAAAAAGTGTGTGTGTGTGTGTTTCTTGATTTCAGAAGTTGTCATCATCAAAAAGGGGGAGATTGTGGAAGCAAAGCTTCACGATGAATCAACAATGATTCAAAGGTGTTTTGATGATAACAATGATGACAACAAAAGATTATGACAAATGTGATGAACAAAAAACTCAAGTGAATCAAAGAACATCCATCTCAAGAATCAAGATTCAAGATTCAAGTTCAAGAATCAAGAAGGATTCAAGATCTCAAGAATCAAGATCAAGATTCAAGATCTCAAGAATCAAGATCAAGATTCAAGAATCAAGAATCAAGACTCAAGATTTCAAGAATCAAGATCAAGATTCAAGACTCAAGATTCAAGAATGAAGAAAAGACTCAATCAAGATAAGTATTAAAAAGTTTTTTCAAAACTTTGAATAGCACATGAGTTTTTGACAAAACCTTTACCAAAGAGTTTTTACTCTCTGGTAATCGATTACCATATTGTTGTAATCGATTACCAGTAGCAAAATGAGTTTGAAAAAGTTTTCAAACTGAATTTACAACGTTCCAAATATTTTCAAAAGGTTGTAATCGATTACAATGTTTTGGTAATCGATTACCAGTGTCCTTGAACGTTGAAATTCAAATTTAAAAGTGAAGAGTCACATGATTTCACTCAAAAGCTTTGTGTAATCGATTACACTTATTTGGTAATCGATTACCAGTGTTTGTTTCTGAAAAATCTAAAGATGTAACTCTTCAAAAAGGTGATCTTTGAGTACGTGAATGATGTGAAAATGAATGAGATGTGATGTTATGCGACAAGTGATAGAATGACGTGAGTTGTGTTTAAGTAAGTTATATTTCATTTATATGATATGTATATCTACTTGTTGTCTCGTTTCTCTCTATTAGTTAGGAATATGATAACTCACTCCCCGTGTGTTGTTCGTATTTGGATTCTGTGATGATCTCGAACCTTGTGTTTGTGGGAACAAATGGTTGGGTGGATGACTATGGAGAACCTCATGCTAGAGGATGCTAGAACACAATGCTCTGATAGGATGTGACATTGGGGTATGGGTTTCTGTATTTATTGCATGAAGTTATGGACATGTAGTTTTTATCATTTTGTTTCACATGCTCAGTCTTTAGTTCATTCTTTGGAGTTTTGAATGGCCTTGTTTTGAGCCGAGATGATTTTATTATTTATTTCGACAAGTTCTATTATAATGTTAGAAAAGTGAATGTGAGCCTTTTACCCTTTTGAAATATTTTTACTTAAATGTGTTTTAAAACTTTTAATTAATTTCGCATTCCTATTTCTTTTATTATTAGTACATATATGTATGGGGCAGAGGTGTCACAAACATAATATCGACAAACAAGTAAAAGAAAGTCAGGTTCCTTCTAGCCCACAAAGAATAAAGGAAGAAAATGATGCCGCAATTGGTGTATGGATGATTCTCAAGAAAGAACCTTATATGAAGAAGCAAGGTGGAAAAGTGCCATAAAAAAAGAAAGGGAAATTTTCCCAAAATGGATCACAATTTTATATTCTCCAAAGGGAGAATTATAGTGTGCAAAATGATGTGTCAGAGTATGTCAAGGTAGTGGGGGCACACTGTCAAGAGTGAATATTCACCTGCATATGCAATAGGTTACTAATAATGGTGTTGCAGGGCTTAATATGTCAAGAATGAATATAGATAAAATGACATAAACAAATGCTTCAGAAAACAAACAAAAAATAGATAAGGTTAGCACCAAAGAAATTGACCTTGGATCTATCAAGGAAAGAATTGGGCCTACATTTCCATCCCAAGGAAGATACAAGGAGCAAGACTAGCTCCTAAACTGGGCCTAGTCCTTAGCCTAACATCTCTATTCACAGAATCCCAATGTGAAGAGCCAGTGGCCTAATGGAGTTGGGAGGTGCTCAATGAAGTTCAAGAGGCACCATTGTCTCATGATTGTGGACTTCCCAACAATACTAACCAACTTGTTATGATAAAGAAAAATGTGACTATATAACTAGAAGGAGATGATGTTATAAAGGAATCCCTTAAAATTCCATGATTCAAGTTGCAAGGGACCAATCAACATGTTATATGTATGAATAAGATGCGAAGCAATCATCTAAAGAGTCTGTGGTTGGCAGGCAACAACCTTAGTGTGATAAGGAGATTGACCATGCTTAAGTGTCACCAATAATCCTTAACAAATATTTTTATTTTATTTTATGAATAATATGAAAATTTTAGCACAAAATTCAAGGGGTGTATGTATGATAACGGCTAATTATGAGTATATTTTGGGGTTAAATTATATAGGAATTTGTAATTTTTCTATTCTAGTTTTTCTTTTTTGAGCAAATAATTGTTAAATTAACATCATTTAAGTTTTTGTGCAAAGAATATTAAAAGTAATGGATTTATGAAGCTTAGTGAGTAAAATGAAGCCCAGAAATGCAAGAATAATTAAGGAAAGCAAACCAATTGAGGAAATAAGGGCTAATTAAGGAAAGAAGGCTAATTAAGGAAAGTAAGCTAATTGAGGAAAGCAGGCTAATTAAGGAAAGAAGACTAATTGAGGAAAGCAGGGCTAATTAAAGAAAGCGGAAGAATTAAGGAAATGAGTCTAATTAACGAAAGAAGGGCTAATTAAGGAAATACCAATTCAAAAGTCCGCTAATATGCACCTATAAAAGAAGAAGAGAGAAAAAGGAGAAGACACACAGAAATTCTAGCAGAATACAATTCCTTCTGGAAGACAAAGACTAGAAGAAGGAGAAACAAGCAATGAGAGTCATTTCTTTCCTCCATTCCCTTTCTTATCTTTTCCCCCTTTACTAAATATTCCCTCTTGCAATTGTAAAGTCTCCATGACAATGGGAGGCTAAACCCCTTTTGTTGGAAACTTGACAGCTAACTACTCTTGATGTAATTTCTCTTCCTATCTATTTATAATATTACATTTGTATTATCCTTTCTTGTACTTAATATTATTGTTTGTGGCTTGATCACCCATTTGCATGGTAAGTTTTAGGGGTAGCGTTGGAAAACATTATTTTCTAATAGAACTGGGAAATGATATCTAAATAAAGTCATCACTAGGGATATGTTGATATTTGTTTAGCCTATTATACATCTTTGTTCTTAATGCAAATTACTATTTTAGCTCTGCAAAAGGATTTGGGAGAGAAAATAGATAAATTAGGCTCTTTCGTGTGGGGAACCAAAGTTAGAGTATACTAGTAGATGCAGGTGTAAATTGAAATAATTATAAATAGAGAAAAATCATTAATATTACATCAAATAGTAGCTCTGGTAGGCTAAGTTCCCAACATTCTCATATTCTGAATTCATCTTTTTATCATCATGTTTATCTTTTATTTTTCTTATTTTTACATTAAAATTTCTTATCTATTTTATCTTCTACTTTTTTATCTTTATCATCTTTCAATTTAAATCTTTATCTTATCTTTTATCTTTTATCTTTCTTTATCTTCTATTTTAAATTCCTTATCTGTTACTTGTAAATTAAATATTTATCTACTTAAGTATAAACAAAGTCCCCATGGATACGATACTCGGACTTTCATTTTAACTTTACTACTTGGGACGAATTGGTGCACTTGCCAATCCATCAACAATGTACCAGAACATTTCCTTGCCTTGTGAGAGATTGGGTTCGTAGATATCTCTCTGATTATAATTCTATCCTTGTTTGAAACCAAAATCAGTGACAATAAGGCAAATCATGTTATCAAAATCCTTACTTTAAGATTTATGATGTAGGCTTTGCGGGTTCCATTTGGTTGAGTTGGGACTCCTCTCGTGTAGACATATCCATTTGGGCAGCCTATTCTTAATACCTTCATTGTTGGGTGAGTCCCAAAGTACAGTGTTGGAGTGAGCCTTAGTGACCAATCCATTTTAGGCTATTTTTGTATCACAACTTTGATTTATATATTTTATATATACATGAGACACTTCTGTTACTATATTGTTTTTGTATGATATAGTAACGTTCTTAGAATAGGCAAGTTGTTCGATGATGTGAGATTCATTGAATCATAGAACATAATTCTTAAAGTGTTTGTTTTTTAGTATTATTGTCAACCAAGAGAACAATAATACATTGATACAAGGTATCAAACTGACATACAAGTGTATGTATTAGGAGTAGTATTTATTCTAGAGTGACCCACTATTAGAAGGTTTCATAATAGTTATATAAGACTATAAGTGTCATAAGCGCTTCTCATGACAACAATTATGTGATACCCCTTCGACTTGAAGTCACTACAATTCTTACATGCATGAATTGTATAGCTTTCACTCTATCAAACCTCATCTATAATATGGTGATTATAAAAGGTAGTAATTTGGCCTACAGTGAATCATGTTGAGGGATGTGAGTGATGTAGGTAGGATTAATCCCTTATACATAAAAGGAGTTATGTCTATAAGCCTCTTGATATAGTGAGATGTACATATGTGTGGCCACACACAAATGGACTAATATGAGATATTGTGTTCATTTGTATTTAGACATCTACTTAGGTATCAAGAAATAAGTGATTGGACTCAAAGAGGATGACACTTTTATGTCTCATGTTCAATCAAAATATTTAGACAAAAAAGATAAAGGGTACACAGTTGAAATGATTGTGGTAAGGTTGAAGTCGAATTACCAATTATCTCATAGGTTGGTGGTAGCAATGCATTGCTAGATACCAATTATTGTCTATAATATTATAAATATAATACTATTGTCAGTCTAGTGAGAGTCTATAAGGTCATACACATAAAGTAATCAATTGAAATATATGAATAAATTAAATGTAATTTAATTTAGTTCATATTTAATTAATAAAATATGATTTAATTAATTAGCAACATACTAATTAAATGAAATTTAATAAAATTAGATGCAATTTGTAAAAGATAATTATATCTAATCAAACAAGATTTGATAAGATATAATTGAGATTTGGGATAAATCATTCTTTTGTGTGTGTGTGTGTGTGTGTGTATATATGAGAGGGTGACCTAAAACAAATATATGAGATACATGAATTTCACTATTGAAAATGAGAGAGTTATGTGTCTACCAAATGTCAATCCGTCTACCATCGGCTAATATTGAGACCCACTCCAATTGTTGCTCACATGGACTAACTAGAAGCAACATAATTTTGGCCATGGGATGTGGCTTTTTCTTCTCATAGTCTCTTAGAAAAATTTAAAATTATAGACCATGGAGCTCCAACAATTGACCTCTCTTTCATTTTAACTTATGTTTGCACTAGTCCTCGACAAAGCTTTAGAGACCTTTTCTGGAATGGGTTTAGATATATTGCGGATAACACTAACCAAGCTTAGGTTATTTATTTAGGGATTTTAATGCTTATTTTTAATCTAAAGAAAAGTTGTGTGGGGGCCAACCACTACAAAAAAAATACTTTCAACATTGTTATTTTAACATCGGTTTTTGATAAAACCGATGTTAACAAATGAGCGGTGACATTTTTGTAAATAAACTGATTTTGTTAAAAAAAAAAAACCAATGTTAACGTGACAATATTAACATCGGTTATTAAAAAACCGATGTTAACGTAACAATGTTAACATCGAGTTTTGAAAAATCAATGTTAACATCGATTTTACAAAAATCGATGTTGAATTTTAATGTTGTGTTTTAATTTTCCTTTTATTGAAGCTTTCTCGTTCTCAAGCTCTCCCCCTTCGAAGCCTACAAGCTCATCAAGGGCTTCACTCCCAACCAGCTCCTCGACATCCTTTAGGATGCGGTGGTGCGCCACCTCAACGTCATTGCTGTTGTGCGTACCGTCGCGGACCACGACGTCTCCCGCACAAGCTCTTCATCCGTGGCCTTAGCTGGGAGACCACCACCGATGGCCTCCGCTCACTCTTCTCCATCTTTGATAACCTCAAGGATGCCTTTGTCAAAGTCAAACGACGTGCTTCTCATCCTCTGCGAGCCCAGCAAGCACATTGACATCCGCATGACGGTGACACAGCTCACTGCCGTTGAGAACTCCACGTCAAATGCGAACCGTCAGACCTCCCTGTAGATAAGCTTCTTGTGCACTTCTCCTTGTACGGAAAAATCGAAGAAGGGTCGTTAGGGTTTGATAAATAGGAAAGCCAAAAGGGTTTGCTATGTTCTCGCGTACTTTTCTTTCAATCTCTTTTCGCGGTAAACTATTTTAACTCTTTCATTTAACAGAAAGAAACAATCTCAGGTTCAATTTCTAACTCTCATAGTTGAACTGTGTTGCAGATGCTCGTGTTTTCACTGCACCAAAATGCTCTCCCATTGCTTACTATGCAGTGATGGCAGCAGCTAATGCTATCTTCTATCTTTTGTGTGTGTTAATGCCGTGTGATTGCTCTTTTCCAGGAGATTGGTGAAAGTAGAGGGGGTGCTTATGTTACAATGGAATCTATTAACTCAGCTAGAAAAGCAATTGTGGCATTGGATGCGTCGGTAACTCACTCCCACTCTCTGCATCTATTTCTATTTCTATTTCATTCATATCTTCTGCCTCTCAAATTTCATTTTTTTACAACTCAAGGATGTTGGTGGCCGCCAAGTGCAGGTTAGATTTTTTGTTGAGATGAATCCCAAGAGAAGGAATCTTGAAACAATGAACTCGTCACCCAGGAGTGTTGGGCCCCAAGACTTGAGACAACTTTTTGTCAGCTTTGGTAATGTGACCAGTGTAAGGGTGTTGCAAGATTTGAGGAAAAGGAATTGTAGGGTCTATGCATTTGTCTCTTATCATTCAGAGACAAAACATGATGCAGCAATGTCGCTCAATGGAATAGTAAAATCTGCGTATGCCATTTTCCATTGTTCTGCTTCTTATATGTTAACATATCATATTTCTATGGACATGTTTTGCTTCTTGCCTAAAATATTGCAGTCAGTTTGATTTAGGATATAATGGTCCTGTCTTTACTGGGAAGGAAGAGGAATAAAGGAATATATAAATAGATCAATGTGCAACTTAAAATGGAGGTTATGCTTTGAGGATTCTTCAGCTTTTCATCAGCCCCAATTGAAATTTGATCATAAACGTATTTTATTGAGGACTCTTTGACTCAAACCTTTTAGGTTTATGGCTTCATGCCTAGATGACCCATCTTTTAAAGAAGAGGAGTAGGCTTCTCATTCTATTTGGCAAATGGAAATTAATAATTTTAAGAACTTGGCTTGAGAGTGGAATATAAATTCTTTTCGAAAAAATTTTCATAAGAAAATAAGAATTTTAGCTCATATGGAGGGGATCAAACAGGAAGGGCATACTAGAAATATGTTTCTATTAAGGTTACAACAACAACTTTGGAAGGATTACCATGACATCTTTCTTTAGGAGAATTTTCTAGAGGAAGAAAATCAGATGCAACTAGTTTATTATGGGAGATAGGAACTTCGAGTTTTTTTTTCATACTTAAGTAATGATAAGGTACAAGAGGAATAAAATTGAGGTTCTTTTTGTTTTGGATGGTAACATGGTGATGGAGGAGGAGGCGTTAAGAGATATGGCTATGGCTTATTTTAGAAATCTTTTCTCTATGAAGGATGCAAAGCGTGAGCCTATCTTAAATGGTTTTCTACGTTAGATGATAAATCTTTAAAGAATATACAAAAGTCTTTCAGTGTGAAGAAATTAGAAAAGGCTATTTTTGACATGAAGCCCCTAAAGGCTCTAGGATTGGGTGACCACCTTATTTTTTTCATGCTAATTGGGATGTGGTGGGACAATTTGTCTACAATACTATTTGATTGCTATGAGAACCCATAATGCATTAAGGAGTTGTGACACACACATTATGCTTATTCCAAAGGTGGATGCCCCCACAAAACTTTAGCAATTCAGACCTATAAGTCTCTATAACGTCATCTTTATAGAAGCATATAGGCTATATTACCAAGATTCTGGCCACAAGATTGAAGCAACATATGGGAAAATTGGTGACGCCAAACCAATGTAGCTTCATGGGAAGGAGGCACTTTAAAGACAATATAGTCATTGCCCAAGAATTTTTTTCACACCATGCAGACGTGGAGAAAGAAGGCTAAGGGGTTATAACCATTACAGTTGATCTCGAAAACGTCTACAACAGAATTAAATGGGATTTTGTCGTAGACACTTGAGAGTCATTAGCTTTAATGATGAAATGATTGACATTGTTTCTCAATTTATTTTGCCAACCAAGATGAGCATCCTCTTCGACAGTGTAAGCATTGTATTCTTTTCCCTTCTCCATGACATACAATAATAGAATCCCTTAATCCCCTTTCGTCTTTGTCTTATTCATCGAAAGGTTGACAAACTTGATAAATGTTTAGGTGGAGCAATGAAGATGGAAACTTATTAGGTTAGGTACGGAGGGCCCCCAAATCTCTCACCTTTTCTTTGTAGACGACTTGCTTATGTTTGGGGGTGGCAATGAAGGACCAGATGGATTCTATTTTGCGATGCCTTAATACCTTTTGCGACACCTTAGGGGAGAATGTGTCTGTTGAAAAAAATTAGATTGTTGGTATCTAAAAATGTTTCTCAGGCTTAGGTAGCTTAATTGAGTTATATTCCGAGTTCCATCTAATTATTGTCATTTTGTGAATTAGCACTCAAGTGTTTTTCCATGCATTTACCATCATAGTTTATTATACATTTTATTGATTTCTTAAATTTGTAACAAAATGTTGATGCATCACTTAAAAATGATGACCTTTTATCACCAATTTTTACATAATGACGGTTGTTTTGTTACTAATATAATAGTAAAATGTACAAAAATTGAAAAAAATATAAACGTAAGACGCACAAAAATTAAAAAACACGATGATAAAATGCAAAAAAAATTAGATAGTAAAATCTATAATAATAAATTCAAGAATCCAAAATCAAGTTCCAAGGTCATATGACAAAATCAGGTAGCTTCTCAAATTTTAGAAGACACTTGTCATCATTTGGTGATTCATAATAAATTATTTGGTTACAAACAAAATTTAAATTTAAATTAATACATTTATATTTCATTAAAAAATATGTTTGCAACAAACACATGTCCAAAATTGATTAATTTTTAATTATCATCAATAAATCAATTTTTAATGCTTAATTTGCAATTGATTCTATACTTTTGAAATTAAAATTAGATTATCATCAATAAATCAATTGATTAATGCTTAATTTGCAACTAATTTTAAAATTTCGAACTAAAAAAATGAATCATTAATTATTATAATAAATTTACCAAATTATAAGTAAATCAATTATAAATGAATTTTTATATTTTTGTTACCAAATTTTTAGATTTAATTTTATTAATTTTTACAAAACATTTTTTATTAATTGATATATGAAAATAAATTGAAGTAAGCTTTAAATCTTCGTGATGTATTTTTTTATGTGATTGGATTTTTCAAAAGACAATTTATGTGATTGGTTAGAGGATTTTTTGATTGGGTAGAGAACTGATAGATCTTGTGATTATACGCATCTTACCTAAGGTTATTAAAATCATACTTAAATCAATTGTTATACGCATCGATCTTACTTTCGGACATTAGTTAAAAATTTATGCTTTTAAAAGAAAATTAATGTGATTGGTTAGAGAGTTTTTTGATTGATTAGATGGTTCATCAAATTGAATTGGGATTGTTTTTGGTCGATATTAAAAATCATAGATAAATCAATTGCTATATGATTTACGAAATGTTAGACCTGATAGAATTTGAAGATTTATGTGTTTCAATTGGTGCTTAATTGGGGCTAAATAATGGCATTAAAATCCAATCATGCCTGAATCTATATTTCTATTTGGTGTTGAATCATATACTCATTAATTTTTTTAAAATATAATCGAATCAATATATTCATAATTTAGATCACGATTGTCTCAATCAATCTAATATTTTCGTTAAAATTTTACATAACACATTTTCTCTAATACTATTTATAACATTCTGTTGTGAAAGAGTATATAGTATTTCACCGTCTATACACAATTACCCTACATTTGTTAAAATTTTTCATTTTCTTCTCTCTTTTTTAAAAAAAAAATGGCTTCCAAAACAGATTTAGATTCAAATGTAAGACCTTCAAATCAACAGTATTTAGTGAGGGTTATGTATATGTGGTATGTTATGGATTCTAAAGATGTTGCAAATAAAAAATATTTAGAATTAATACTTATTGATGAAAAGGTGTGTATCAAAAAACTCACTAAATATTATTTTTTAGTTCACTTTTTATGACCAAAAATATATATTTAATTGTTTGCTTCTACAAGGAGATAAAATTGAGGCGACGAATTGGAAACAACTTCTCTATGTTTTCGAGTCTAAACTTGTAGAAGGTGAAATATATGTCATATCAAAGTTCAGTGTGCATCTCAATAAGGGAGGCTATTGGACATCCAAGCATCAATATAAATTGTATTTTGAGTACAAAACAAACGTCAAAAAGACAAATCAAGGTATAGCAGCTTTGCCGAAAAAACATATTCAATTTCATCCCCCTATAGCTGTGTTTCGTGAAGAATTAGACTGCCATTGCTTGATTGGTGTGTAGCTATTTTATAATATTAGTTTTATTAGCTCTATTGTTATATGATTAATTTTTTGGTTGGTTAGTATTTTTTTAAACTCAATTCTTATATGATTATTTTTGTCACTTTCAAATTAATATAATGGAGTCCTTACCGGTGTAGCAAATGAGCTTGAATATACAAAAGATGAGATTAAATCCTAGATTCCAATCAGACATACCAACCTTACGCACAAATGAAAAAAAAAATAAAATCAATTTGACATACAACTTATAATTGGTTTTATTTTCTTTACTCCACAGTTAGTGTTTCAAGGTCACTCTGTTTGGAGCTTTAGTGTATGAGTTAAACTCATTAGTTGCATAAGGCGAATCAACAAATATTGTAGTTGTGCTTTTCTCCAAAGTCAAGACTTGGAAAGGCAAATATGATTGTTATAAAAATAGCATGCTACATTTTATTTAACCAATTCATGTTGTCCCTAATGTTTTATTTATATTTGTATTTGCAACAAAAACATTAACACCTTCAGTTCACAATTGATGTTGAGCCCAGAAATTCCTAATGTCACTAAATTGACATGAAAGATAGTGGGTGCAATGGAAACTCCTATGAAGGGATTAAGCCAATTGCTATATGAACCTGAAATGAGTCTGGACATTGAATTTCTACAATTTACGAAAAGGACTACTCTTCAAGCAATGAAAGAAGTGTACCGAAAAAATTATATGAAGGATGCTAAACAAGTGTTTGACTTTGATATAAAAGTAAGAAAATTGTCATAAAATTTCAAATTTATTAATAGTTCCTAATTGATATAATTTTTCTGTTTTTAGGATTTGACTTTTGTCATACAGGCTACTATAAGTTGTTTTGTTGATGAAGATAATTGGTATTACAAAGCATGTCATTGTCACAAGAAGGTGTCCCCAGACTCTAGAATATACTTGTGTGGTAAATGTAACAGACTCGTCAATGATGTTACAAAAAGGTAATTATTATATATATACAAATTTTAAATATTTTTTGAATTTATTTATATATTTCAAAATTAGTGATATGTTTTTTTTTATTAATTCATACAATAATGGCATTTTATTGGTCTATACTTAATTGTATTTTAGGTTTTTCCTCAAACTACACGTCAAAGACAATACAAGAGGTCACCTTTGTAATGTTTGATAGTGATGTAACTCTATTGCTAAACAAGACTTGGGCAAAGTTAGTTGAATATGTAAACATATGATTATATATTTTATATGTGTACTATAAACTGTAATAATATTACTAACGTCAAGTATTCAATCTTATTCTCCATTAATATTTATTTTTAAATGATATTTACAGAAAATTGATGCATATGTCTGGATCAAGATTTGAGTCATCTTATACGGTAAAGAGAGTTACTATAGATCCTGAAATAATTTAAAATTCATAGATTTGGACATCAATGAGGTTTTTATTTCATTTTATTTGCAATCCTTTCAATAATTCAAAACAAAGTGTTTTATTCAATATTTTAACATTTTGGGCACAATATTTCCATAATCCTTAACTTTAAGAAATATCAATGCCTTAAAATTAATACTATGCGTGCTAAAACAAGGTAGTATGCAATTGGTCAATATATGTGTTTTTGGGTATAAGATATCCATAATATTAATTTAAATTTTATAGATTATATTAAATTTTGTATATGAATCTTTTTCATGATATGTATTGATGTTATATAATTTTTTAAGAATAATTTCAATCATATAAATTGAAAATATTCCATTAATATGTATTCGTAAAATTTTATTAGTGAATAAATTTCATAAATAAGTTTCATTTACTATAAATCAATTTAGAATGAAAGTTAAAGTGTTCAAAATTAGTTTCATCTTGGCTTCAGATTTTAATAATAAAAAAATTATTTTGTGTTAAGGATCCATATCAAGGGGACCAAAACTTGGATATGCAATTTGGTGCATCAAAAGCCACAGAAGTTGAGGATGTTGCATAGGTAAAACAATTAGCAATTTTATCAAGAATTAATTTTACTTGTAAATTTATTAGCAGCTGCAAACAAATAATATCATTTGAATATGAAAATAAAGTAAATATTATAATATTTTAAAATACATAATTAACACGTGTCGTTTAATGTAAACAGGATCTTAGATGTTGTGGACTTATCTTCGAATTCCCGTTATACGATATTGTTGAAAAGGAAATGTATTTCAAAAGTGAATGAAGCACCGCTCAAGATTCTTTGGAAAGACATAAAAATTGAAAAGAATTATTTTTTTCTTGTTGATGAATTGTTGGAATTTTCACAATTTTTTCTAAATTGTTGTATTGTTTAACTTTGAGTTCAGTTTACTATTAATTTTTAAACATTTGGTTCGATGAAAGGCTGGTATGGTTATGATTGTCGTGTTCGGACTCTAGAATAAAACTTGAATAAATATGAACATGACTTTTACTTGAATAAAACTTTTAATTATTTCTCTAATTGTCTTCCACTTCTCGCTTTTCTTTTCAGGTTTCTTATTTTCTTTTTAATAATGGTGATCACAGAACTTGAACTTAGGATTTTGTGAAAATAATAAAATCTTCTAAAGTTATATTATATGTCTTAAGTTAATGAAAATAAAGAAAACAATTAAGTAGTTTGGATTTTATTACATAAGTTAAATATTTTAATTATAATTTTCATTGTTTTAGTCATTTAAAATAAAGAAAATAAAAATGCTTGCAAAATTATATATGTATTCGCTAAAAATATAGACAATGTTGGCGCCAATTTACTTTCTTAAAATTCAAATTAATTATAATTATGCCAGGATGAGAAAACATTTATTAGTTGATTCTTTTATATGTAAAGTATAGCACAAACATATTAATTAATTATAATTATGCCATAATTATATAACTTTTATTTGTTAACTTTTTTAGAAGCAACAAAATCAAATCTTTCCATTTATATATTAAAATAGCGGACATATTGCCATGAATTGAAACAATTTCGTCATAATCAAGTGATTCCACGACTCAACATGATTAGACATTGGTAGATATTATACATAAAATAAATTATTTGACCTTAATTATATTTACAATAACATATTACCTCAATTATTCATCAATGGATCATAATTAAATAATATAAATTAGTTCAAAATTCAATAAAAAATTATTTAGTTATATTTAATATGAATAATCATGACCGGAATAACAGTTAATATATATTTTTTCTAATATATTTTTACCTATAATTTTTATCCCGACAGACCATTCAAATATAAATTTTTAAAAAAATTCCATTTTTTTACTATTAATTATTACTGCAAAAAGATGATTCTACATCGGTTCTATGATACTTTTAAAGACGGTTTTAAACTGTCTTTGTAATCAACGTCATAGAAAGTCAAAACTTTTTATGACGGTTCTTAAAAAATCGTTTTAGAAAAGTTATACATTTTAAGATGGTTCTCAAAAAAATAATCGTCTTAAAATGAGTGAATTTCACACTATTAACACTACTGCTAGGAATCTTAAGAACATGGTCGTTTTGCCCACTCTAGGTTATTAGAGAAAAACCAATAATGCAACGTCCTGCACTATTAGAAGACACTATGCTTAATAGATGTGTTTAATATCATAAGAACTAATAATACATTACAATAATCAAGTAACCTTATCCATTCTCTAAATATTTATCTTTTGTTGTGGGATTTTTTATACATGTGTCAATCACAGCCATCATTTAAAATCAAACAAAGATCTTTGAAATAGAGACCAAAATTTTGAGGATGAAAAAAAATGTTCACAATGCATTAAATTAAACCAACAATGCAACTTATAAGAGAAAAATAGACAAATGGAAGGAACTAAAATCAAAAGTACCTTCAAGGTTTCTTTGCAATGGGAGCACTTGAAGCATGCTTTGTGGTAAGCAGTGCCATCAGCAGATAGTTGATGAACCAAATAAACCATGGCTATGGAAAGAGTCCTTCACCAAGATCTGATGGAAGAAGATGAGGACCATGAAACAATCCCTCACCCCATTTATTTTTTCCTTTTCTATTAAAAGTTAAAAGGGATGGATCCTCACGACGTGTAAATGGAACCCCACGAGAAGAAAGGGGGGTCCTGCAACTTGTACTTGAATAACACTTTCTAGACATAATTAATAGGTCTCACTGTCGATTATTCCACATTTAGAAAACGAGAGATATAGACATAATATGGTCCATATGTATATACAAGCACTAAGTTCTAATTACTATTATTGAAATTCAAGATTGTAGTTGCCACCTGAAAATAAGTGCCTTATCGCCAAGCCCTGGTTAGTACATAATTCCCACGGACCTGCCACTTTTTCATGTGCAGGATATTATGTATAGAAATAAATCCTCAATTATTTATTACCTTAACTGTTAAAATAAAACATAATTAAGAATACTAATTACGGTGATTACCTATCGATTTAGAAAAATGGCTTTCCTGACTGCAACATTGTTGAGCCATGAACTTGCTACTTCATCACTCTGCTCTTTGCCAAATCAAAAACAAAATTAATTTTATCATTTCACTTCAGTTATAATACATTACCTATTCATAGTTTAAACCGATCTCTACATTACATGTATATAAATTTATTATTTTACAAGAAAAAATTAATAATATTAACCAATCAGGTGTTATATGTTGGATCAAGTGGCCTCGGCATAATTAAGAAGGGGGGTTGAATTAATTATTAATGAACCTTTACTAATTAAAAATCTATCCTTCTTAATGTTACTAAATTCAATTAGGCTTTTACTATAATGTTAAGAAAGTAAAGAACAGAAATAGAAACTTAACTAAAAGTAAAAGCGATAATTAAAGTGCACAACGGAAATTAAAGAGTGTAGGGAAGAAGAAGACAAACACAAGAATTTATACTGGTTCGACAACAACCTGTGCCTACATCCAGTCCCCAAGCGACCTGCGGTCCTTGAGATTTCTTTTCAACCTTGTAAAATCCTTTATAAGCACAGATCCACAAGGGATGTACCCTCCCTTGTTCTCTTTGAACAACCAAGTGGATGTACCCTCCACTTGAACTGATCCACAAGAGATGTACCCTCTCTTGTTCTTAGTTATAACAACCCAAGTAGATGTACCCTCTACTTGTACCACAAAGAATGTATCCTCCAATGTGTTAAGACAAAGTTCTCAGGCGGTTAGTCCTTTGAAACTTTGTGAAAAGGAAACAAAAGATATCTTAGGCGGCTAGTCCTTTGAAATCTTTTGTTTATGGGAAAGGGAAGAATCAAAAGAATTCTCAGACTATGTCATTTTGAATTCTTTGACAAGGGAGAATGGAGAAGGGAGACACAAAAGAATTCAGGCAGTTAGTCCTTTGTTCTTTTGGAAAAGGGAGAAGAGAGACACAAAAAGAATTCAGGCGGTTAGTCCTTGGCGAATTCTTTTTGGCAAAGGGAGAAGGGAATGAAAAAGATGAATAGCACACTTTTGTTTTCTATGAAAGAACAAAGTTTGGAAACCAGAAAACTCAAAAAGCTTTTGGCAAAGGAAGAAGAAGAAGAAGTTCAAGAAGATGTTCAAAGAGATTCAAAGGTTGTAAAAGAATATATGAAAAAGTTGTGTAAAAGTTGTCCTTCAAATGCAAGTCAAAGTCTTGCTTTTATAGACTCTTCATGTCTGGTCAAGAAAACCATTAGAAGAGTTATAACCTTTAGAAAAACCTGAAAATCATTGGAAGAGTTATATCTTTTGATTTTTATTAAAAACTTGTCACTGGTAATCGATTACTAAAACCATGTAATCGATTACACAAAGCTTTTTATGAAAGGATATGACTCTTCCAAATTGATTTTGAATTTCAACATTCAGATACATTGGTAATCGATTACCAATATCTTGTAATCGATTACACCATTTTGAAATCAATTGGAACATTGAAAATTCAGTTGAGAACTTTTGAATTTGAAATCAAACTTTGTCACTGGTAATCGATTACAGGAAACAGGTAATCGATTACCAGAGAGTAAAAACTCTGGTAACTTAGAAAATTTTGAGAAAAACTCTTTTGAAAAACAAAATTGTGCTATGTTTGTTTTTTGAAAAATCTTTTCAATACTTCCCTTGTGAAATCTTCTTGATTTCTTCTCTTGAATCTTGAATTCATCTTCTCTTGAATCTTGAAATCAAACTTCTCTTGATTCTTGAAACTTGTTGACTCAATCTTGAAATCATTCTCTTGGGCTTTATGTCATCATCTTTGTTATCATCAAAACTACTTGAATCAACATGATTCATCATCATGAAGCTTGCTTCTACATCATAGAGATAAATAGGGACCATGATAATGTTGAATCACTTAAAAGAATTTCTTATCTTCACATTTAAATTAGCTGTGGATTAAAAATAAAATGTTGCACTAGCCATGATTGAGTCAAGACTCTCTAAAAGCTTTCACTAATTAACAAGATTTGGCCACAACATACTTGATTATGTAAACAAGATTAATCATAATATAGAGACAATTGATAACTTACAACACATGCGACATGCCTAAAAACTTTCACTAGCCATGATTGAGTCAAGACTCTCTAAAAGCTTTCACTAATTAACAAGATTTGGCCACAACATACTTGATTATGTAAACAAGATTAATCATAATATAGAGACAATTGATAACTTACAACACATGCGACATGCCTCATTTGAGCCAATTGGGGCCATAATGTAACAAAACCAGGTTTGACTGGTGCTCTAAAAGGCCAAGCTCTACCAAACATTCTCTTTCTCACTAGGAGAGGCCTCTCAGTAACCCCTAATTGCTTGAAACTCTTTGGTAAGGTTCCATTTTCTTTGGCTATGGCAGCATCGAGGAAATGGTAGCATGGCTCTAGTATGTTGTACACGTTAAGCCCATCAATGGCTTGATAGCATAGCAATGATGATTATGTACCCAACAAAGAGACAATATTGTTAATTAGTTTTTATTATTCATAATAATAATAATGAGAAGAAAAAAAAACCCATTCATGCTACCATCTTGTTGTTCTCTGTGAATATGTCTCACCCTAACAACTTTTTTCAACGGTCTTGTAACACACATCATTATTCCTTAAACAATCAACGATAAAATACGAATTAGGAAGTTGAAGTCCACAAGAGACAATATAAATTGTTGAGGAAAACACTAACTAAAATTTATCTGATAATCCCATGCATTTTCTTTTGCTAGTAGATAAGTTTAATATATTTGGTGAGGCTACCATCCAAATCCTTATTCCATACAAAAGAAAGCGAGGCAACAATCAATAAGACACTAGTCATTCTACCTACATATTTTTAGGAAAAGGAATTGAAGCGCAACAATGATAGTATCCATTTTCGTCCAAAGAATATTCCCCGTGCATCAAAAGAATCAACCTTTCTTGTCCACTTGTTCTTGTTCCTGAACACCGATAGCACATATCATCAATTTAAACTGAAAAATTAGACTTACAAAATGTTAGGAAGAAAGAGAAATGAGCATTAGAGTTACAAAATGCTGAGAAGAAAGCCAACCAAAATCGAAGTCAAGATCGAAGACAAAGAAGAACTCGAGGAAGCTCACTGCCGCAATGCCTCCGCCACCACCCGCACCACCCCTGCTGGCACTGCTGCTCTCCTTCATCAACTGGATCGCGACGGCGAAGATCCCTCTTCCAAGGCCCATCGCATCGGTCTCTCCTTGTAAAACCCTAACCACACTCTCCCTCCTTTCTTCCCCAATAGAGGTCGAAGTCAACTTGCGTCTCGCCGACGCCAACACCCACCGCCACATCACCACTCTACTCTCTCCCTTTCACATCATCACCCACCGCCAGCAGAACCTCTTCTTCGGTGGCGTTGCCTCCGAGCTCTCCGTGCGCCACGCCATCCTCCGCCTCCGCTTCTACAGCGATGACAAGCGTTGTGTCGCTTCACTAAAGGCACGGGCGGTGCTAGTGGATGGCGTGAGCCGCATGAAGGAGGACCCATGTCGTCCTCCGCCAGAGAGAGAGAAAGTGAGAAAAGAGAGAGAGAAAGAAAAAGAGAAAAGTGAGAATAAGAGAAAGAAATAAAGGGTCTGTGCTGCCCGATAAGATAAGAGAGAGAGAAAAAAATGAGAAAAATATAACCATTCAAAGACGGTTGGGTAAAACCATCTTTGTACAGAGTTTAACTACAACGGTCTTTTTAATAACTGTCCTTAAACTTACAACTTAATTACGATACTGTCATCCCATTATCTTCAAAGACGGGTTCTACCAACCGATGTTATTGGCACTTCGTAGTAAACAGGTTTTGTAGTAGTGTTACAAACAAATATTCAATATATAAATATTTATAATTAAATTAAATACATAGAGTAATTAATATTTTTAGTTGTATGTTGATTCTAAATTAGATAATGAAATATTTGACCCTAACATATTCATAAAAAAAATGGATCCTAACAAAATAATTTTAGGATAGTAGTGACCAGACTTACTAATATATAAACTTGCTATGTATAGTTTACCATCAATTTAAGATAGTTTTATGTCTAGCTCAGTTTAGCATACATGTCATAGGTGAGTTTGAAATACATGCCATGTTGTTTCTTTTTTCCAATATTTTTTCCTTTTCATTTACACAACAAATTTATGGTTTTTTTAGGAGAATAAATTTGAAAAGTTATGGAATATTTGACAGAGTATTCACTCACAACAATTTCTCCAATTGACAACAAGGTTAATTTCAATTTTATTGTACATCTACATGTTATGTTATCTTTTACTTTTACTATTTTTTTTAATTTGATTGTTGCAAGTTTGTTGTGTAAAAATATATTATATTGGGTGGGGTTCAATAGTAATCTCAGAAAAGTATCAACTTTGGACCATGGTAAAAAAATTATTCACTCAAAAGATGCATAGCAACATTGAAAATCCAATATAGTGACAACTGTAACACTCCAAAAATTACAGCCTAGTATGTAGATACATGAGTGTTTTGGTTAGGATTCAATTGATCTTTAATTGTTTTTAATTAAAAAAAGATGTGGGTTGAATAATTAAATATAGTTAGTACTCCCTTTGGACTTATATATAAACAAAAATAACTAAATTCACACTAATCACGAAATTTAGTTGACATTATTTAATTTTTCTCATCTCAAATAAAAAATAAGGTTATTTTTAAAATATCCTTCATTGAAACTTGCTATCATGAATAAAAAGAAGTAATTGAAAATAAAATTAGAATTAAATGAAGAGTATTTTAGGAATGAAAACATTAGATAGGGCAAAATAAATTAGATTTTCTTATATTTAAGTCCAACATACAAGACCACTTTTTTCTTCTTATATATGAGTCCAAAAAAGAAATAAATGAAAGTAAATAAAATGAGTATTTCTTAATAATGGTTAAGTAGAAGAAATTACAAAAATCATATGTATGTGTGTATATATATATATATATATATATATATATATATATATATATATATATATAAAATTCTCTAGAATTGAATTCCTGTATTGGTTTACTTTAATTAATGTGTCTATGATTGTTAATATTTTAGTTAAATATTTATTATAGTGTTTTAATTAATTAAATCTTTTGCATGTTGGTTGAATTTATTTTAAATTCTAAAGTTGGTCTATTAATTTGGTTTGGGTAAAACTTTGTTTGTAAATAATTCTTTAGGTATGAAATTTTGATTATCAACTAGTGTAGATTTTACTATAAAAATTTCATGAAATTTAAATTATATTGCATTATAATTTCATAGTATAAACTAAACTTGGTATACCTAAAACCGGATGCTCCATTCTACATGATTGGACACTCCACCATATTACAGAAAATTGGACAATCAATACAGAACACAAAAGAACTGGATTAGACAACCAAGACTATCGTACTCCCTATCTCTATCATTCATTGTCCAACAATCAACAACTAAACTCCTACTTAGCCAACACCTAAACCCTCCACCTAAGCCTTGTGCATGCTAAATAGTTGACACCTAGTTTCCACCTCATTCATTAAGTTGTTCTCTTTCCAACATCTATACGGGAGGTGCTTCAACGTGCATTACTATCATATAAAGATATGTACTTACCAAAACCTGGAGCTGGTACATGTTAGGGTGGACGTGGCTAAGGTGGGCTCATGGATTTCACACGTTGACTGAGAGTGACCTTTGTTAGGAAGATAAGAGAAGGGTCTTGCAAAACGAAAGACTTTGATACTCAAGTAAGTATATGAGTTAGGAGAATAAGAGAGCATGAATATGCGAGTATGCAAGCAGGTGTGCATGTGTGTTCGGGGTGTGTTGAGGGTTCGATGGAACCTTGTATTTATAGGAGTGGAGTGGAGCTGCGGGTCCTTGTTTGTAGGGGCTGTTATAGCCTTTGGAGATAATTGTTGGCTTGTAAATAATAGTCGGTAACTTATAGATAAAGTTAGAGATATGTATTGCCTAGATATGATTGCTAGTAGATAATTGTACTTTATAGATAATGTGTGGCTTTGTAGATAATTGAGTACCTACCAAGAGATAAAAGATGATAGTATATTCAAATAATTAGAGTTACAAATAACCTATTGGTTGGGGAGCCCAACTGCTAAGGGCTGGGTGTCTGTGCTCCTGTGCTAGGGCTAACACATGTCTCAGAGTGCCACGTAGGATGCCACATGTATTTTGTAGACCCTGGACAGTACATAAGCCCCCCAAGCTCTGAGTCGGCTTGTGGGTGAAAGAGGTTGTTTAAGATTGTCTAATGTCTGAGGTAGTAGCATTGAAAAGTTGGAGGGTGACGAGTTTATCTAGCCCCCAAGCATGGACAAGTGTTGTCTAATGTTGAGAGCGATAATCTTGACAAGTGTGAGAATTATAGGTCTATGAAGCTTATCAAGCCCCCCAGCCTGGACAAGTGTAGCACAAGCTACTTTTGTCAAGTTGTTCAAGGTGGACATGCTTTCGGTTTTGCAGGCGAGGTATAACATGTCAGGTAAGGGAAGTCTCTGGATTTGACAACTCTACCCTTTTATGATCGTTGGAGGGTGCATTAAAGACATATGTTACGTTCTATCTCTTGCTACAAGCATGTGCGGTGCACACGCAGTACTCTTGCATACATGTCACTCATGGAGTGCATACGTACTAGAGTTGTGGTGCATGGGTGAGTGGGGATGCATCGTGGTGCAAAATTTTAGGGCACCACTTCAGCTCCTGCCAGTTACCGAAGAGTCTGTCTCCTCGTTAAATGGATGGTATGTTTGATTTTAAAGCACCATCACTATGATTTCCTATCTCTTGAATCTTCTTTGCTTTCATGCTTATGATTCTTTTTCTTCTTAATCCTTCGAGGTATTCTCATCCTAATCATGTATTCATTTTTGTCTGACTTTGCCATCGGCATTGGCGGCAGTGATTCTGGGGGTTCGATTCAACAACTCCTAATGGACTGGGAGGTCATTTCCATTAGTGGTTCCTCCTCAGAGGATACTCGTTGTGGTGCCTCCGATAATGAATCCTCTTCCTCAGAGAGGTTGAGAGCTTCACGTCGTACTAGTGGAGGCACTTCTTGTCTCTACGGGAGGGCATGACCTTCTGCTGCTTCCTCGGCCGGGGAGCCTATCCTGATCACAATGATTCTTCCCCTTCAACTTCTAGGGGAGCAAGGAGAAGCGATGGGGACATGAGGGCATCACCTCATGTGTGACGTAGCCATAATGTTGGGTCACCATCGTCCCCACCTGCCATTGCTGGCTATGAATGGGTGAGGGACAATGTTTTGAAGTATAAGTCATCTCTCACCTCTATGGCGAGTGTCCTTGCTTTGCAATGCTATGTGAAACTGGAGAACCCTAAGGACTCTTGCAAGATGGTTGTTCAAGCTTGCACGAAAGTGATGACCTTCTTTTCTTGAGGGCGGTGGCAGGTTGTTCGCCTTCCTTTTTCATGTATAGGTGTCTGTTTGAGGTCTTGGGCCTCGTTCTTCCCTTGACTGCCTTTTAGTGTGCTCTTCTTGAGCACTTGAGTGTGGCCCCTTCCCAACTTCAACCAAACAATTGGGCCATGGTCCAGGCCTTTGAAATTTTGTGCCCTTTCTTCAACATTCGGCCTAGTGTGTCAGTCTTCTTGTTTTTCTTCCAAATGAAATTGATTGGCCAGATTGGTCGCGTCTCCTTAAATAGCATGTCCAAGAAGCTATTCGAGTTTGACTCTAATGTCTTTCCCCGCTTCAAGGACCGTTTCTTCAAGGTACTGGCTATTGATGCCATGGTTGATGGTTTGCCACTTATGTTCAACAGGGACAGGGAGCCCTACTTCCCATTCTACTGGCAATCTGACCTTACCAAATTCAAGTCATTAGATGAGGATCTATTGACCCTTGTGGAAAGGATTGACAAATTTATTTTGGAACTGCTTCCATCCTTTCTAGAAGTGCGGGCCATTTTTATCTCTTTCCTCGGTGAGTGATTCTCTCACTGTCTTGAATGATAAAGTGCCTAACTTTGTCCTCTTTTGTGTCTGAGGTTGGTGTTGGCCTGAAATAACACTTGCTTGTGTTGTTGCCGGTTATTTTGCAGGAATTATGGGTAACTTGTCTTGGAGGCCCCTTGTGAAACAGGTTGGACCTGTAAGTGGAATCTTGCCACCATCTGTTGTCGCCCCTGCTGCTAGAGAAGAAAGGCAAACTACTAGTAAGGTTGACCCTGTTTCTGTTGTTGCTAAGGTCACCCCAAATGCCCTTACCTCTATCTTGGCAAAGAGGAAACAAGATGATAGTGCTAGGCCATTTGGCCACAAAAAGTCAAGGTCCCCTATGAGCCTTAGTGTGCTGAGGCAAGTTGCAGGGTTGACGCCTGGTTTGGGTTGCCTTTTAAGTTTGCAAGATCTGCCTCTGGCCATTGGGCGTCGAGGCTTCTGGTCCTACTATTGTTGTTGCTGCTACTCTTGCTCCTCCACCTCTTCTTGTCGTACTTGTTCAAGAGGTTACTCCTATTGCTAGAGTTGATGCACTGGTTACTTCGACCGGTTCTATTGCAGCTTCTACATCCACCATTGCCACACCCTTGTTGAGTGCCTATGTGGTGACCACTAGTGCTTCCATGATGTTGCCTCTTTCTTCTTCGACTCCCCCGATTCCTTCCTTTGTTGTGTTGGCGACGATGTTGCCTTCCTCGTCTTCTCGTCCCCATGTCTCTTTGGACCACTTGTACACTTCCAATGATGCTAATTCACTGTGGGGTTCGAATTACAAGCTGGAATAAAAGACTATGGCTAGCCTTTTGTTAGTCTTTGATAGAAACCTCATCCGATCAACTGGGGTGTAGAACAATACGAACTCCGCCAAAGTCTTCCTCCATAGAAGTTTGGCGATTCTGGAAGAGAATGGAAAGCGGCACCAAGAGGATCTGTGTAAGTGTCATCCTTGGAGACAAAGATTGCCAAATGGAGGGCTACTGCTCGCATGGTTTGGAGACAAGAGTGCCCTAAGGTAGCTAACGCCACCATCGCCTTTGCCTTTCCTGAAGCTGTAAGGTCAAACCACCAAATGTCTTCCAAGGTTAGCAGTGTCTTGGCCAAGTTGCTATGAACAAGGTTGGACAGTCATGAATTGTTCGCATGCTGCAAGGGCTTGTAGGAAAAGAAAAAGGACTTGGCTGGCAAGGTGGAAGGCATTGCAATGAAGAGGGGCGAGCTTGACAAGGTGGTTGCTGATTTAAAGGCCCAACTAAAGGAGTCAGAGTCCAGACTGGAGGAGTCCGAGCTGTGGGTGGCTAAGGAAAGGGAGGCCAGCAAGGAGCTTGAAGAAGAGTTGATAATGTATAAGAAAGAGGTTGTAGAGTAGCATGAGAAGGGCTTTCGAAAGGCCGCCAGGTAGGCCGGGTTCTTCGCTAAGGATCTTAACTTAGGTATTTTTTATCCTTTCAAGGAAGTGAAGAACGGTGTTCTGCTTGATGAAGAAGAAATTGCTTTGAAGGAGGAGGCTGTTGATGAGGAGCAGGGTGTTGAGGAGCGAGGCGACGATGCTCCTTGTTGACGAATTTCGTCATGTGTGTATGTTATGTATGTATTGTGTGTTTGCCTTTGTCTATGCAACGCTCCATTACTTGTGGTAGTATGATTGGGCTACCAAGATGAAGGTGAAATCTTTGATAGCGTAGGAAGCAAGACCTTGTCGATGTGGAGGCAAGAATTTGGTAGTCTTTTAAGATAGAAAAGTAGCTGACATGAAATCATCTTAGGTTTGATTTCAACTTGATTAAAGGCCTTGCCACTCATGCGATGGTGCTTCCTTTTGCTTTGTAGAGCTTATTCTCTAATGCTTGTGAGGAGTTAATGTGATTGGCACTTGCTTGAAGGTCTTGTCAACCAATCTAGTGATAGGTCATTTGACCTATAGAGTTTCTCTCTGATAGTTATGAGGAGTAACTATGACTTCCACCTAGTTGAAGGTCTTGTCAACTAGTCTGGTGGTAGTTTGTCCTGTGGGACCTGGACCTTTGATGGTGGTCGTCGTAGTTGCTGCGAGTGAGAAGACCAAGGGGGTGCCTTGGGTTTTGTAGGAGTGCGTACCAAGGATAGACCTTGGGTCTTTGTATCAAGGGTAAGCCTTGGGTTTCTGTACCAAGGGTGGACCTAGGGTTTGCAATGTTCCTGCAGACTTGTATTCCTGCATAGACAAAAGTTAGGAATAAAAATGATGGTTAATGGTAGACCTTGCATACCTTGCATTCTTGTGGAGATGGAACTTAGCAAAGGAAGGGCTCACCAAGGGTGAACCTAGGGTTTATTGAGCCTTGGATCGAGGATGTGTTCGCCCTGCGTTTTGACAAGCTTGTGGAGCTGCGTTGAGGCTTACCAAGGATGAGTCTTGGATTTTGTGAACCTGTGACACTCACCAAGTATGAAGCTTGGGTTTAACGAACCTTGCGTGTGTAGCGCACGTGCAATGCTCTTGTATACATGTTGTTTGGGGTATACCATGTACTGTATTCATAGTGTTGTGCTATTCCATACGTGTCACTCGCGGAGTGATACGTACAAGAGACATGGTGCTCTTGAATACATGGCACTTATGAAGTGGCACATACTGAACACTCGGTGTCATGCTATTGCATACATGGCACGTATGAAGTGGCCCGTACTGGAGACATGGTGCTCTTGCATACATGGCACTTATGAAGTGGCATTACAGAAGACGTGGTATTGTGCTCTTGCATACATGACACTTATGAAGTGGCACATACTGGAGGCTTGGTGTCGTGCTCTTGCATACATGGCACTTATACAGTGGCACATACTGGAGGCTTGGTGTCATACTCTTGCATACATTTCACTCGCTGTGGGTGGCACATACTGGAGACATGATGACGTGCTCTAGCATGTGTGTCACTCGCTGTGGGTGACACGTACTGGAGACTTAGTGCTAGAACGAGGGCTCACCAAGGGGGTGCTTGGGTTTTAAGAGCCTTGGAGCTACGACTGTGGATGTACCTGTCTTGATAAGAAAATTATGAAAGAGAAGGGATGTAGAATTTTTATTCAATGTATTTGATTAAGTACAAATTCCCTTTGTTATTGCAAATGTGCCTTATTAAAACCTTTCAAGCCAAAACCCTGATTTTTCTCTTTTTAGCACAAAAGACTTGAGTAGGAAAAAGAGTACAACATTTGGGTTTGCATTAGGTCAACTAAAGTAAAGCTTTAAGTGGGTGGCCTTCCATATTCTTGGAATTGCTTTTCCATCCAATTCTTTTAGTCTGTATGTTTCGTTGTCTAGGCTTGCTATGACCCTGAATGGACCTTCCTAGTTGGGACCAATCTTTCCCGCTCGAGGATTTTTTTCTGGCCTCGCCCAGACTCACCATATGAGGTCGCCGGGTTGAAAGGCTTGCAGTTGAACCTTTGTATTGTATATCCTCACTGCTCGGAGTTTGGTGGCTTTTTCCTTGATCTTGGCCATGTCTTGGACTTCATCTATTGTCTTGAGTTTTATCCTCATGTTTTCTTCAGTTTGCTAATGCTGGAACAATAGTCTTCTTGCCGATGGTTCCTCGACTTCAACGGGGATCATGGCGTCTGTGTCATATGTGATTTGGTAAGAAGTTTCATTGGTTGTTGTTTGGGGTGAACAATGGTAGGCCCAGAGTATACTAGGGAGATCCTCTTTCCATAAACCCTTAGACTTGTCGAGTCTAGTTCATAGGACCCCGAGGATGACTTTGTTAGCTGCCTCTGCCTGGCTATTGGTTTGAGGAAGTTTGATAAAGGTGACAAGGTGCTTGAAACCTAGCCTTGTCAAGAAGTCTTCATAAGTCTGAGTTTTGAATTGAGTGTCATTGTCCTTGACAATGGTGTATGGAAAGTTGTACATGCATATAAGGTGTTTCGGGGTGAATTTCTCTACCTCACTGGCCATAATTTCCCACAGTAGTCTTGCTTATATCCACTTGGTGAAGTAGTCGATGGCGACTAGTAAATATTTGACTTCTCCTGGGGCCTTTGGCAGTGGTCCTAGTATGTTCATTCCCCATATGGCAAAGGATCAAGGGCAGCTTAAACTCTGGAGATTGCCAGGAGGGGTGCCTGGAATATTTGCAAACTCTTGGCATCGTCTGTATCTTTTTGTGAAATCAAAGGCATCTTCCCTGAGTGTTGGCCAGTAGTAGCCAACACACACCACCTTTGTTGCAAGGAAGCGTCCCTTTGTATGGAGACTGCAAATTCCTTTGTGGAGTTCTCTCATGACATAATCTGTCTGTTGGTTGTTTAGGCATTTTAACAAGGGTGTTGTCAACCCTCTATTGAATAGCACTCCATTGAGGATGATGTAGTAGCTAGCCTTCTGTTTCAGACATCGAGCCTCATTCTCATATGATGGCAACACCCTACCCCCCCTCCCCCCGAACTAGGAAATTCCTGTAGGGGATCATCCAGTCTGATTCCTCCTCTTCTCTGGCCATAACTTCTTCAATGTCTATGATGGTAGTTAGGACCGTCTCCTGGATGATAGTCTTGAGGTGCTCGGTCTTTTTAGTTTTGGCCAAGTTGGAGAGCAGGTCTGTTGTGGTGTTGCTCTCCTTGGGTATGTAGTACATTTTGAAGCATTCAAAATTGCCAGTGAGAGTTTTGGCAATGTAGTAGTACTTTAGTCACACAATCTCCTTAGTCAAGTATCTATTGGTAACCTATCCCTAGATAAGCTGGGAGTTAGTATAGCATCTTAGCTTTTTGGTCCCGACCTTTCTTGCTAGTTTTAGACCTATAGTGAGCAGCTTGTACTAGGCCTGATTGTTTGAGCCTTTGAAGTTAGGTTTGATGGCTTGCTCTAGGCTGACATTGTCGGGGCCTTCAATGATAATTCATGCTTTGCTTCCTTTCACGTTTGACGCACTGTCAATGCAAAGGCTCCACTAGTCTAGGGTGGTTTGGTTGTTCCCAACGAATTTTGCCAAGAACTCGGCCATGAACTGTGTCTTCATAAGACCACAAGGTTCATACTGGATATCAAACTCTGAAAGTTTTACAAACCCCGCCACCATCCTACCTACCAGTTCAGGCTTTAGCAAAACTTGTTTGATGGGTTAGTTTATTTTCACTAGCACTTGATGACTTTGAATGTAGGGCCAGAGTCGCTGGGCCGAGGTGATGAGTGCTAGCGCCACCTTTTCTATCATTTGGTAGGGCTTCTCAGTGTCGTGGAGTATGCGATTGGTGAAGTAGATAGGAAGCTGGTGCTTCTCTTCCTCTTGTACAAGGGTTGAGCTAACGACTTTGTCAACTACTGAGAGATATAAGAGTAGGGGTACTCTTAACCTGGGTCAACTCAGGACCGACGGTGTAGCGATAGTCTTCTTGAAGGCTAAGAAGGCTTGCTTGTAGGTTTCATCCCACAAGAAAGGCCCAGTTTTCTTGAGCAATTTGTAGAATGACTTCACTTTTTCAGCGAGCTTAGGGAGAAACTTGGACAAGGATGCTAGTCTTTCATTCAATTTTTGAACTTCCTGGACGTTAATCGGACTATGCATCTCCAAAATAGCAATGCATTTGTTGGGGTTGGCTTCTATTCCCCGATGCGTGATCATAAAGCCGAAGAACTTGCCTCCACCAACCTTGAAAGTACATTTTTCTGGGTTGAGACACATGTTGTATTTGTAGAACTCTCCAAAGACCTCTTCTAGGTATGCTATGTGTTGGGCTATACTCTGAGACTTGACGACCATATCATCAACATAGACCTTAACATTGCATTCGGTCTATTGCTTGAAGATCTGGTCCATCAATCTTTAGTATGTAGCACCCACATTTTTTAGGCCGAAGGGTATGACCTTGTAGCAAAAGTTGACATCTTCAGTGATTAATTTCATTTTCTCTTTCTTTGGAGCGTGCATCCTGATCTGGTTGTATTCAGAGTAAGCGTCCAGGAAGCATAGCACTTAGAACCTAGACGCTCCATCGACTAGCCTATCAATGTTGGGTAGAAGGTATGCATCTTTGGGGCAAGCCCTGCTCAGATCAGTATAATCAGTGCACATTCGCCATTTTTTTCTCCTTTTTTACTATGACATTAGCGAGCTAGGTGAAATATTTGACTTCTCTGATGAAGTTGACATTGAGGAGTTTGTCCACTTCTTCTCTGACAGCTTTGCGTCGTTCTTCTCTTATCTTCATTTTCTTCTGTGATACTGGTTTGGCTTGTGGACAAATGGGGAGCTTGTGGCAGATAATGATAGGGTGGATTCCCGGCTTTTTCCTGTGTAGGACATCAGCGATGTGCCTATGCTCATGGCTGGTGAGGTCCTTACTGAGCTGCATACACCGCTTGGGTTTGGGTCTAAGCTGTAGCTTGACAAGCTCTTTGATGGGCTTTAGGACTTTGTTAGAAGTGTCATTGCGAGTCTATATTGAATTCGTCATCCAAGCTTGCTTGGTAGACGGTCAAAGTTCGGATTTGAGGCACTTCATCCACGCTCATAACTTGAGTACCTTCAGCCGCTGTGGGGTGAGGCTTGGCAGGATCCCTAGTGGAGGATAGGGTGCCACCTTTAGGCTTTTTGCATAGCATTGTCATGCTTGCTTTTGATCTACCTTGACGGTCACAATCTCCCCGGTCAGAGTGGGGAATTTCATTTTTAGATGCAACGTGGAGACTATGGCTCCAAGCTCGTTAAGTGTCTTCCTGCTAATCAAAGCAAAATATGATGTATCTGCATCAACAAGTAAATATGTTATTAAGAAGCTCCTAGAGAGTTGGCCATGACCGAAGGTGATCATTAGGTCCATGTAGCCTCTAGTCTCTACTGTGACACCCTCTACCCTGCACACACATATGTAATAAACGAAATATAAATGCGGAACGAATTAAAATTTCATCAAACACATAGTACATAAAAACATTTTCAAGGGTAAAAGATTCGCATTCACTTCTTAAGTATCGAAATAGAACTAGCCCAAATAAGGAAATCGAATTGTCTCAACTCAAAATATGGTCGTCCTAGTTTATGAAAAGCAATTCAACTAACAGCGAAAATCATAAAGCAACTACACTATTCATGGAATTATAACATGTGAATTAAAAGCCCCATGCCTCAATGTCACATCTGTCAGAGAATTTCCCTGAGTAAGACTAAGCCTTTCCATTTCTAGCATAATCATCATCATAGGCTAGCTCACCTGAAACAAAATGGCATTTAGCCCAAACACAAACACACATCAGGAGTGAGTTATCACATTTCTAAATAAAATACAGATAAACAAAGACATAAGAAAAATAAATTATGAAAATATTTATCACATAGTTCAACTTAATACAATCCATGTCACTTCACCATTTTATCATTTAAAATTTATTTTTCAATCACCAATCACATTACACATGAATCACACACTCGACTCAAGACGTGACAGTGACAACACTTCACCAATTTCATAATAAATAATTCATAGGTATTATGCAACAATTATACTAAGACTCAAGCTTATATGCAATATGGTATCATATTAGTGAAAAACAACACCAAGGTGCCTAGGAGTACATAACAAGACACGTCACACAATGGGTATGTCAGGTCACTCTCACTAAGTGAAATCATATGGTGGCCAGTCAGGGTCACTCTATTTTGCGAGAATACTCCAAGCATGTGAGATTAGCATATGCTTAAAGGAGCACTCAAACCGAGTGTATTTACCCCTAAGGCCTCGTCTTCGAAGAATCTGTTAGGGTCTCACCTTCTTGAATTAGGTCCAACCCTTAAAACAACTTTTGCACACAGACACTGCTCATGAACTATACAATACCCATGACCTCACTTGTTTTCAAACACATTTAACACACTGCACTACAATTTAACACTTTAGATTTCTAACTTGGAACCCTATACTTTCCTTTTAACACCTTGCACATAAATATTTTTCTCAAGGTAAACATTAGTCGGGTTATTCTATAATTCATAATTCACAACACAAGTAATATCACACCAAGTATTAACCAAACACTTATTCACATCCATATCCCATGTTCACAATTTAACATCTCACAACTTCACAATCCATCATCACATGTTCATGCGTATCTCACAAATTAACACATGCTCAACTTGTCACTTATACTCAATCTCAATCACAATCACAATTTCATGACCTCAATATAACAATTTATCACATCTCATGAATCATATACACATCACACACTAGTAACATTTACATGGCACAAAACATGTACAATAAATCAAACTATATTATTTTCAATTAAGAAGATCGATGCTCTACAACAATCAAATTAAAGTGTAGCAGAAATAATTATTATTAAGCAATGATTTCTATAACTTTATTTAATTTATTCTTTTTTATTACTTTTATTATTTTTGTAATATTTTTAGAATGTGTGTGTGTGTGTGTGTGTGTGTGTGTGTGTGTGTTTGGCTTGTTCTGTTTGTTTAGAAAATTAAGTTTTGAGATTGTCTTTTTATCTATGGAAATTTATTTGCTATTATGCTAAGTGCATTAGTTGCTTTTAGTTGACTTATCAATAAATGTTTGGCTTGCTTTATTAAGTTAATTAAAAGACCCAGGAAGTGTAAATTTCGGGTAACTATTAATTGATGTGTGTGATGCATTTATTTTAATTAACTATATTGCAAACTAGGAGGAGTGTGAACCTCAGGCACTGAAATTGTTTGTGCATGTGATTGTCTCTGTGATACGGTTGATTTTCAACCGTGGTGTGAAATTTTTATTAATATGATGATTGATTTTGGTGGTAGTCCAAGTGCAAGTACTTGTGATCACAAGAACTCTGTTCTAGTAATATTAGTATAGTATTGAGGTGCGTCATGGAATCACAAGTATGAGATGAGATACAAGAAGTATGAGATTTAGAGAGTCATGTGGGATGTTTAAGCTTGTGAAACTAAGGTCGAATGATAGTGTTTACTTAGTGTGGTGAGGGAGGCATGTGTCCTCAAAACAATGTGATTGTGAAATCTAGTTATGAAAGCAAGTGATAAAGTGGCCGCATAAGGAATTTTGTCTATAATAAGAAATTGAATTGCGAGAGATGGGTTTAGAATAATCATCTTGGGTGATGATCGACATGTTACAAATTTTAAGGTGGGGTCTCAAACTCATAATTTTATTCTTTAACCACCATCAAGTAGCATTGACAAAGGAATACCACAAGACCTATAAAAGTCGAATCCCAATGGGAAGAGTCGTTGAGGAGTTAGTCCTTAGAGTTGTTGGATGAGCATAGATTGGTACCTGGGAAATGATTGCAAGACTTTACTATCCTTGGGGTGTGGCGCCAAGTAGTGACTAGGTCACACAGCCAGCTTGGCAACCCTAACTGAATGTGAGAAACTATTTGTTATGGTAAGAGTCTACTATTGTACCATAGCGTCAAGGTGTACTTCCAACATTCATCTTAACTGAAATTTTGTAAGATCCTTGAGTTCTGAGAGTTCTAGTGGTAGTTGGCCAGTAAGAAGAAATTTAGAGAATTAGGACTGGAAATGATTTGGGTGCGAGTGAGACCCAATAGACAACCACATCATCATTGTTAGTAAATTGTGTTTGAATTCTTAAGTCCTTCTATATGTTGTTTGACGAAATTGGAAGATTCACCCTTATATTTTTTTATTTTTTTTAGAATTAGATGGTAGCACCTATGGAGATCATAGAGATATAATCTTCTTCTCCTTCGTTGTTCCCGTCATTATTAGGTTTCTTTTGGGGTTTAGTCTGACATCCAGGGTTGGATTTAGTGATGTCTGCTTTGAGTCTAGGATCTTTCCATTTTTATGTATGTTGATATAAGTATACCTAGGCTTCATACCTTTTGGCATATGTATATTCATCTTAATTACCTCTTACTCAGGGAAACATATATGAGTAGACCTAGGGTTTCACATGAAATGCATATGCATTTAAAGTTTTCCTATTGATTTATACCATTACAAATTTTAATTCCTCTAAAATTTATAATATTTTGATGTATCAACTATGTATTGAACTATATAATTTTATTTCAATGACCAAACTATTCAGACAGTTCATTTGATTATTAGAAAGATGAACTTAAATTAAAAATTAACCGCCAATTTTTAATTCATTTTCTTGGAATGATTTAAATTAAGATTATTTACTCTAAGGGGTTTGGTTTCATACCCATAGTTTCCCTATAGTTTCCTTATACCAAATAGTTCCTATGATCTATAGTAAATTTAAAATGTAAGAATAACTACTAAATTTAATAATAAAGTGGATTACAATATAGCATATATATCGTATATGAAAATTGAAAAACATGATAAAATGTGCAAAAAATTTAGGCCATAAAATTTACAAGATAATGATAATTAATTTATAAAATATATAATTTTTCTTTTCACTTTACTTTTTCGAGATTGTTTACCAAATGTCACCATACATTTAAGATTTAGGACTGATGAAATAAAATATCTGATTGACTCGAATATTGGATGGTTTAAATATTCTTCTATATCTAAATTGTATGTAGGTACTATATAGTTAGTCATGATGATGAATTGAATATTCTGGAAACCATCAAATATTGACTTATATGATGTGTAATTGACAACTATATAAATGTGTACACACTGAGAAATTGGCATTATGCATTTGTACACTGAAGTTACTTTGGTAAATAAATTTAAATTTAAATTTGATGTGACACTTTGTTTCATTTTTGGTATATTTTAAAAGTAAAAATAAGAGTGATGTTTTTCATATATGCTAGGAGGTCTAAAATGAGTGGAATGAAAAATGGGATAAAAGAAAACTTAAGAAAAATAAAAAAATTTGAATTATAATTTCATTATGATATTCTATAAGTCAAAATTACTTAAATCCCTTTCTAACAAGATTTAATATACATGGATGTTTGTTTCATGAATAACTTTTTTAGTCTCAAGAATATTATTCTTGAGAATAAAACATGAGAATATTATTTCTAGGTATATTATTAAAAATGTGTTTAGTTAACTATAAAAATGGTTGATAATATATGTCATATGTGCAGAGATAATTAAAGCATGTGTTTACTAATTTTTTAGGAATATATATAATAATTACTACAATATCATTGTATCACAATTGTTGTATATGGGAATTGTCTTGTAGCACTCTTGTCAGATATAGTTGTTAGATCAAAATGAGGTTCTTGTAAATTTAGAGAGTCTAGTAAGCACTATGTTACTCCAACAAATTTAGAGATATTGTAGGGGATATCTTTCTCCAATACTTATCAATTCACATAAGTATGCAAGATAGAATTAAATATAATATAAACCATAAAATATTCTACTAATTATAAGATCAACATTGAATAATAAGAACAACAAATACACTATTATTTAACCTGGTGAAATTGTCTATTAAAAGGGGAGCATTAGAGGAAAAGCAAAAAATTATCATACGTAACATACATGAGATTAGCGGTAAATAAAATTGGCACATGAATGAAATTCATCGGAATGAGAAAAATTATAGTTGGCACATGAAACGAGCATTAAGAGGATAATGAGATAGTCATTAGTAAGCAGGGGTATATGTGTATTATAACTCACCAAGAGGGATTCTTGTCCCATGAAAATAAATATTTTCTACCGGAGAAATATCGATTGGAGGTGAAATTATGACTTAACTTGGAATAAAATATACACGGGTTAATTATTTTATTAATTCGTAACAAACAGAATAAATTTTTCCCTCCTTATGTTTCCAGGACTAAAAATTTTATCCATGAAACAAATGCCCCAACAAGATACCAAGAGATTACCACAACTCAATCTTATCCTGGCAACTAATCTTTTATAATATAAAATAAGGAAATTTTGATGATTTTTTGTCGCTTAAAATAATAGTATATAAGTCATTCAAATTTTTGCATTTAATATGGATTTTGCCCCTACAAAATTTTGTCTGTTTTTTGGTCTTTGCAAAATTAAAATATACTATTTTTTCATCTGGAGCTAGACTCAATTAATTTCCCGAACAAACACAAAAGAGAGAACAATACCACTCACTCAATCTCATTATTATCACACCTAGATTGAACCATCCGATGGTAGGGTAAAATTTGTGGAGTGCCATCATTGCTCACCTCATCTCCTCCCTTGACAACAGTCACACAAAGGTTCTAAAGCTCTTCTGATAGTGTCATCTCTCCCCTTCTGCAAGCTCCCCGACAGGGGTGACTCAAGGACTTGAGAGCAAATTTAAGAATAATGTCTTTTATTTACTCATAAAATAGTTTATTAAAATTATTATTGTTTTATTTAAAATTATTTTTTCGGGCTTTTTGTGATGCAAAATTATCGATTGGGAAGTGAAACAATAATCAAGTAAACTGAAAAAACAGGTGAGAAGACAGAAGACAAAGAAGTATGAGAGACAGTGAGAAAAGAAGACAAAATTAGAATTGAATAGGAAGATAATAAAGAGAATAGAAATAAAAGAAATTTTTTTAGGTTTCTTTAACTATTAACTATTAAATCTCTTTTTTTCAAACAAAACTATGATATTGGGGAAGAGTTATTGCTCATCAATTATTACTTACGGTATCAATAACAAAATTAATAATTACTTATAATATTTTAATTAAAATTTATTTTCAAATATAATTTTTCAATAATTTTTTTTGAGGTATATTAGTAAAAAAAAATTTGAGATCTTTTTTGGGCCTAAAGTCCTTGTTTGGACTATTTGGGCTTTAAGCCGGCCCTGCTCCCCAACCCCAACATGGTGATCACGTGGGAGTTGCTACGTGCACCCAGCATTATTGTTGGGGCACCCAGCAAACAGTGAAGTGGCGAAGCTGCCCTTCAGTAATTCTTCTTTCGGAAGAAGTTTTTTTCCGGAAACTTTCCGGAAAACCTTTTTCCGGAAATTTTCCGGAAAAACTTCTTCCGGAAGAAGAATTTGTGACTTCCGGAAGTACCCACAAACTACTTCCGGAAGAACGACATCCAGAATGTTTCCGGAAGAACCTTCTTCCGGAAGTTTCCGGAAAAAGCTTCTTCCGGAAGTTAGCTTTTTTAAAAAAAAAAAAATTATTTTGTAATAATTTACTTTTAATGGATAAACTAAATTATAAAATAATTAATATTATTATACATAAATAATTAAATAATTAGTGAACGTAATTATGACTAATATTTATAATTTGTTTTTTAAACCATAAAAATTAATTAATTCGTAAATTTTATTAAAAATATAAATTATTTATTATGATAACATTTAATTTCTATTACAAAAGTTAATATATAAAAAAATGATTATTATTTTATAACAAAATGAAGAAAAAAGAATTTTCATTTTATAATAATAAGTAAAAATAAAATAATATTTAATGCGTATGTAATGATGATTTTGTCCTTGTGTAATTTTCTTTAAATTAACGCGTACACGCTTCTTTTTACTGCACTTTCTTCTCTTCTTGTTTCTTCTCTGCTTTGTTTCTTCCGTTTTAGTTGCTTGTTGTTGTTTCGGTGGTGGTCCCTTTTGCAGTTTCCATTGGTGGTCCCGTGAAGTATTTGAAGATTTGGTGGTCCCGTGTTCCGTATTTGAAGTTTTGTTAGTGATTGTTCTTCCTATTTCGTCGGAGGTACACATTTATGAGTATTTTTTTCCTTTTCCGGCTAGTTTTTAGAGAAGAAAAACAGTAAAAAAAGTGTATCCGAAAGAAATTTTAGGCACAGCAGGAGGAAGGTCCAGAATGACCTTCTTCCGGAAGTAACTTAGGCCTATTCCGAAAGAAGTGCTTCCGGAAAACAGGTCTTCCGGAAGTTACTAAGACCCATTCCGGAAGAAGTGCTTCCGGAAAACACCGGAAGAAGTGCTTCCGGAAGTGTTTTCCGGAAGCACTTCTTCCGGAATGTTAAATTATTAGCATTTTTTTTATTTCTGTTTTATAATTTATATATATATATATATATATATATATTTCTGTTAGTTAATAATGGATTAATGGATAATTGGTTTAATTAGGTATAATGGTATATATTGTGGACATTAAAATTTATAAGAATAAAATTCATTTAATAATTTTTTTGTTTTATAATGGTATATATATATATATATATATATATATATATATATATATATATTTCTGTTTTATAATTTTTTTTATTTCTATTTTATATATGTTGTGGATTATTGATTTAATTAGGTATAATGGTATAATATTAAATGATTTAGGTAACTTAAATGTATAATGGTACAAAAATGTTTTATTAGCTGTTTATTATAGTGATAAGTTTAGTTTGAGTAAATAATGTAGTTATAAATTTAGAATATATTTGTATTAGTTGTTAGTTAATAGGTAGTCAATTTATGGATGTGGTTATATGATAATTTTAATATAGTTGTGTATGATGCATATGTGCTATTAATATGTTTGTTATTTAAGGTGTAGTAAATTTTTGGATGTGGTTATATGATAATTTGAATGTACTTGTGTATGATGCATATGTCCTTAAGATGGACGAAGATCAATGGAGGTATGACTTTGCGATATCACAAGAAATTCATATGGATTATGATTATGATAATGAAGAAGAATGTGGGGTGAATGAACCACATGTCGATTGTTCAAATGCTTTTAATACATCTCAGGTAATCATAGATAATTTGAGTCATTGATTGAATTGATGGTTTGTATGAAAATTAATATGTTAGGGTTGCGTTGTAGGTATTCGCTACTCGAGATGATGTTTTGCAATGGGCTCGAACAGTTGCCCATGAAAATGGATTTGTTGCAGTGATTATGAGATCTGACACAGAGACCTGTAGTAGAGGAAGAAGTTCATTTGTCTTAATTGGGTGTGAAAGGAGTGGTACGTACAAGTGTAGAAATAAAGAATTCGTTAGAAAAGACACCTGGAGTAGGAAATGTGGTTGTCCCTTCAGGCTTTGTGGGAAACCAGTGCATGGAGGGAAAGGTCGGATGGTGAAGTTGATATGTGGGATTCATAATCATGAATTGGCGAAGTCCTTAGTTGGACATCCATATGCCGGGCGATTGACTAAGGAAGAAAAGAAAATTATTGCTGATATGACAAAGTCAATGGTGAAACCGAAAAACATCTTGCTAACGTTGAAGGAACACAATGCCGACAGTTGCACCACGATAAAGCAAATTTACAATGCAAGAAGTGCATATCGTTCTTCAATAAGAGGAGCTGATACCGAAATGCAGCATCTGATGAAGCTTCTCGAACATGATCAATACATTCATTGGCATAGATTGAAGGATGAAGTTGTGGTGCGTGATCTGTTTTGGTGTCACCCACATGCAGTAAAGTTATGCAATGCATGTCATCTGGTGTTTTTTATAGACAATACCTACAAAACAAATAGGTACAGACTCCCACTACTTGACTTTGTTGGAGTGACACCAACGGCGATGACATTCTCTGCTGGGTTTGCATATCTGGAGGCTGAGCGTGTTAATAATATTGTATGGGCTTTGGAACGATTTCGAGGCCTATTTTTAAGACATGATCGCCTCCCTCTTGTTATTGTCACTGACAGAGACCTAGCACTGATGAATGCAGTGAAAACTGTGTTTCCCGAGTCTACTAATTTGTTGTGCAGGTTTCATATCGATAAGAATGTGAAGGCGAAGTACAAATCTTTAATCGGGGAAAAAAATGCGTGGAACTATGTAATGGATAGCTGGGGTACTTTGGTTGATTGTCCGTCCGAACACGAGTTCCATGAGTCACATCAGAAGTTTCAAGTTGCTTGTTCGCCTTGGCCGATGTTCATTGACTATGTTAACGACACATGGATTATCCCCCACAAGGAAAAATTTATTACAGCATGGACGAATAAGGTCATGCACCTAGGCAACACAACAACAAACAGGTATTAAGAACTGATTTTATTTGTTAGTAACGATTAGTATTAAATGGTATTTAATTGTTGTATATTTTCATGTTTGTTGTGTATTTTAAATGTAGGGTTGAATCAGCTCATTGGGCTCTCAAAAGAGTACTACAAAATAGCGTTGGAGACCTATGTAGTGTTTGGGATGCCATGAACAACATGATCACGCTGCAACACGTCGAAATTAAAGCATCCTTTGAAACCAGTACACATGTGGTTGGCCATGTATATAAAAAACCTTATACAAGAGGCTTCTTGGGATGGTTTTGAGGGATGCTTTAAATCATATTGCTTCTGAGATTGACCGTCTACGTTATCTCGGCAACAATCTCTCTTCTTGTGGTTGTGTGATGAGAAGCACGCACGGCCTTCCTTGTGCATGTGAGCTTTCTAGGTATACTGCTGGCAGCATCCCATTGGAGTTAGTCCATCTTTTTTGGAGGAGACTTTGCTTTTCAGACCAAGGGTTATGTTAGACGGAAGTCACCATCAAGGAAGAGATAGAGGTCATATCTAAAAGGTTTGATGAACTTGATGTGGCTGGCAAAGTAACTCTGAAGAGTAAACTTCGAGAAATTGCATACCCTGATCATAACTCTATGTGCCCTCCTCCGTCAAAGGTGAACACTAAAGGTGCACCGAAGAAACCGATGAAAAGAAGTCAAACATCCACAAAGCGTGATCCGTCTTACTAGGAGTATGTTGATGCTTTTCATTCTGTTCAAAGCAGCAACTCTCCAGTGAAACGAAGTGCATCATGTTCTCAACCGCGTCAGCCAACAAGGATCATTCCGATGTTGGATCAATTTGCGTCATTCTTTCAAGGTTTCATTCGTGACGTTGTGGATGTGAAAGCGGACGGTAATTGTGGATATCGGTCCATTGCCGCTTTATTAGGTATGGGGGAAGATTTGTGGTCGTTAGTGCGTAATGAATTGATTAAAGAACTTGGCAGGTGGTCGCATGAGTACATGAACCTCTTCGGTGGCACAGAGAGATTTGAACAATTAAAGTTGTCCCTACTTGTTGATGGCTTTTCAAAGGTATGTTTTTAGGTTAATTTTTTTTAATAACAATGTTTAAATTACTTACATGTGTATGTTTGGTTCATTCAGGTTAGTGTGGACAAGTGGATGGATATAACAGACATGGGATATGTGATTGCTTCACAGTATAACGTAATCCTTGTATCGTTGTCCCAACAACAAAGCATGACATTTTTCCCTCTTAGAAGTCAACCACCACCTGACTCTTCTGGCCACCGCATCATATGTGTCGGTCACATGTTTGGAAATCATTTTGTTCAGGTACATTGAATATAGTTAGTGTAACAATTATGCAATGACTTTGCTGGTTCGTTTGGCACGGTCAGCGCATGATATAATGTTTGTTCATGTACAACAGGTTTATTTGAAAGACCATTGTCCCTTGCAGCCTCCAGCGCTGTTGTGGTCAAGCAATTGTTATTCTCAGGCAAAGCAGTGAGCAATTCCATATATTAGTAGAATGCAGCAATACACAAGCTTGATGTCATTCAAAACACAATATGTAGACCTAAATGAAGACTAAACATGCATTGTTTATGTAATTGTATTCATTATGCGATATAATTTGTTGTAACTCGTTACTAACCAATTAATATTATCAAGTACTCGTTTGGTTAAGCAAGGAAATTGTTGGTCCAACAAAAATCATTTACGCGTGCAACATACATCATTGTCATAATTGACAACACATAATGACATGCATGCGTATTACAGTTTGAGCGCGACAACACATTGGCTGACTTCCATACACATTCTGAAACTAGCAGTCGCTCGACAACACATTGGCTGACTTGACTACACATTGGAGACAATACATTGGCTGACTTGACTACACATTTACGCGTGTCTATTTTTTTGTAAACAAAGTTAAACAAAGGCTCGGTCACAACCATCTATATATATGGCAGACTAGGCTACTAAATCACACATTATCTTGCTTTCGAATAATCTCCCAACTGATACACAAACTATGGCATTTTTAGGAGAAACTAGCAGTCAGACGATTGTCAACTCAAGGTTGGCTTTCATTTATCCAAATGGATCGATTATTCACAATGATACTGGGGTTTACTTCCAAACTTCAACTCCGGTGCCCATTCGAGTACCAAATAGGTGTGATTTTGCAAGCCTAAAAACCAGAATACACAATACCCTTCAGCTATCCGACAAACAATTTTTGGATGAAATTCACTACTGGAAGCCATTCACCGATACAGGTAACCAAATTCGCTTTGCGTGTATCAAATTGATAAATGATGACGATGTCAACACAATGTTAATGTGTAATGATCAATTTTTTTGTGTTGGTCCGATTGAGTTATTATGCACCGTTAGAAGAACACCAGATGGAATAATAAACTTACTTGAACGCACTATGCCTCGTATTCATGACGCGATCCTGTATTACAACGGGAAATGGAACATGCCACCGCAGAACAAATTTGTTGGATGCGCGTTCACAGGAAAAAATCCTAAGAAATTTCAAATTCCTTCAACATGTACCATCGATGAACTGAAGAATTTAATCAAGCAAGTTGCACCTAAAGGGATTCCCCCTGTTGGAATTCACGAATCATAAACGGTAAGACAATTGTTTTTCCGGCAACCAGCTCGGTTTGAGTATTCAGATACGGTTAGAAAATATGAAATAAATGAGCTGATCACCAACGAAGAACTACTGAAGGTTTTAGTACAATCTAACTACTGGAAAAAATATGGACCAATAGAAATTTTAGCTGTCTTTACTAAATATGTTGAAGACGAGGTCAGTGGGACGTCGCTAAACAACTGAATGTGATGTTTAATTTTTTGTTTTTTCGTTGATGTAACCTTTATCTGTTTACGGCGTGTTTAATTCCCATAATAAAGTTGAATGTGTTGTTTCAGTGGTCCAAAAAATTAATTGTTAAAAGGGTCCATTTCCTATTTTTTTGGATTTTGAGGCTTTGTTTTGACGTGTTAGTTGACGGAACCGGGGAACGGGACTATTTTTTTTGGGTTCTTTGATGTCCAAAAATGACAAATGGCCGCCCTCCATTGTCTCACGGCACTGGAACACCCACGCAAAAAAATCCCAAACATGGGTACTTAAACATGGAAAAAGGGTTCATTTCCTATTTTTTTGGATTTTGAGGCTTTGTTTTGACGTGTTAGTTGACGGAACCGGGGAACGGGACTATTTTTTTTGGGTTCTTTGACGTCCAAAAATGACAAATGGCCGCCCTCCATTGTCTCACGGCACTGGCACACCCACGCAAAAAAATCCCAAACATGGATACTTGAACATGGATTTTTTTTAAAAGTCAACCTTGTAGTATCTTATATGACGATTTCATTGTCATGTAATTTTTTTAAAATATTTAGTTTTTGGTACAACCTTATATATTAATGGTGTAAATTATGAATTATGAATTATTAATGATTTTAAAAACTTTTATTTTTTATGTAATTCTTACAAACAAAACTCATGATTATAGGTTCTCTTTTTTAAAAAATAAATTTAAAACAACCGTAAACTTCGCTTAAGGACAACAAACAATCAGAATAATAAACTATATTATAAAATAATAAACTATGCAAAACAAGTCAACTATATTAAACAAAAACTGTAATAATTACAAATATTCATGTCAACTACAACACAAAAAATAAATACAATGATCAATAGTCCGTGCGGCGTCTCTGACGAGCCCTAACCGTCCCATCAGCACTGGGTCCCCCTCTCGCGATTGTCAGGCAGTCCTGCATAATGTCATATAACTCTATGCCTGCAGTGACTATCCTAAGGTTGAGCACACACTCCAACCTCTGTGCAATCGCCTCATATCCCTCGTAATCATCCTGTCAAAGTCATTAAAAACATTTATTATGAAATTTAAAATAAACAACAACTCATAAAACATTAAACGCGCAAATAATACCACATGTGGAGGGGGGTCAAATGCCACTGGAACCTGGGGGCTGGGCGGCTGTATGTAGTCCTCAGGGTCTGCAGCTGGTGCATCCATCTGCTGGTCACCTGCCTGGGTCGGTGTCATGAAAGGGTGAGATATGCGGAAAAACCACTCCATGTAATCCGCAGATACCTGCCCAGGCACTAGACAAAGCTGACCCGCAGGTAGTAAGTGATCCGCAAACTCCATCCACCTGTCATCTATCTGATCGTGTGACAATCGTGCACTAACAGGCGGGGGAGGGATGCTCTGGATGTAACCGAACTGGCGTACCACCCTCTCCGGTCGAACTATGACGATCAAAGGACCCCATCAGAGTTGACCCTGGAACGATGAAATCTCCTGAAACGCCCTAACCCCCCGATGCTCAGTGTACGGCAACCAGGACACATCTGTGACGGTCAAACCATCACAACGTGCCCTGTAGGGTGCTCTTGTGATGCCCTTCATGTGCGTCTTCGACGTCAACCACCGGGAAGCACGTGGGGACGTCTCCTGGTATGTATCGTCAGTCACGCATTGGTGCACACTAGGGAAGTGCTTATAGATCCAGCACTACACAATAATTGAGGTTAACATAACATAAAAACATGTTTAAATCATAATCGAACCTAACATATTAATAAACACAAAATTTACCTGAAGTAGTGTCAAGTACCCCGCAAGCTGTCGGGTGGTGGTCCTACAAGCCTCATCTAACTGGTCATACATATGAACCAGCGCGGCAACCCCCCAAGCGTAACCACCACTATGAGCGAGGTCCCGGAAAGCGTCAAGGTGGACCACATGCACGTATGCTGCACTCTTATTAGCAAAAAGAGTGCAACCGACAAGGTGCAGCAGATAAGCGCGAGCTGCGACAATCCACCGCCGGGCCTGACATCTGGTCTCATAAATGTCACGAACCCATCCTAATTGTACATATGCTCCACGTGTGAGTGTTGTCTCGGCTCTGGCCTCCTCGGCAGACACTTCCAGCAACTCCGTAAGCAAGAATCTGGCCTCCTCCGTAGAAAGAGCGTGGAAACTGTGCAAGGCGCCAGTGATGGGCAAATGTAGGATGGACGACACATCATCCAATGTGATCGTCAGCTCTCCTACAGGAAGGTGGAAGGTGCTAGTCTCACTATGCCACCTCTCCACAAATGCGGATATAAGTCCAGGATCGCCAGTAATAACTGAACAATCTATCAGTGGACTTAATCCTGTGGCAGCCACCAGGCCTTCAATCTCAGGCACTGGCCTCCCAATCAGTGTCACCTTCCTCCCATGTGACACTAACTTCAAATCAGGACGTTCCTGATTTGAAGTACAAATTATACAATTATTAAAAAAAATTAATCATAAACAAATAAATAAACAATGACAAATAATTAAAAAATTAAAATACCTGTCCACTCCACACGGCATGTGCAACATGCTCGGCAAATGATGTGAGCACTGACGGATCACGTGGACCACCAGGGAATCCCTCTGCAGCATCATCACCATCTGACCCCTCACCACTATCAGCACCCTGTGCGTCCGCACGCATCTTAGGTGCCTCTGTAGGCTGCTCAGGGACATCATCAGTCATGTCAGTGACGTCCTCAGCCATATCACGTCCCTCCGTAGTCATCTGATGAACGCGTAGCCTACGGGCTGAGGCAGTAGGCCTACGCCTCTCGGGAACATCGCCAACATCCTCGTCAGCAGGTCTATCTCTGCCTACAACTCTACCTATGGCACGACCTAAACCTCGTGTTCTGGCCATGATCTATAAATCATGTCGAACACGTATTTTTTTCGGTCAAAATATACACAATTTTCTTTATAAAAAAAACAACTTTATTTATAAACAAATAAGACTAACTTAAATCAAATTATTTTCAAACATTCACAACCTAATTTTAAAAAAAAAAATTAAACAACTTCATTTATAAAAAAAAACAACTAATGTAAAAAAAATTTATTAATAAACATGCACAAATTAATTTTAAAAAAAAAATAAACAACTTCATTTATAAAAAAAAACACAACTAATATAAAAATAATTCATTACTAAACATCCACAACTTAATTTAAAAAAAAAATTAAATAACTTCATTTATAAAAAAAACACAACTAATGTAAAAAAAATTAATTAGTATACATCCAACTCTTAATTTAAAAAAAAAATAAAAAACTTCATTTCTAAAAAAAACACAACTAAATTACTTAGTAAACATCCACAAGTTAATTTTTTTAAAAAAAATAAACAACTTCATTTATAAAAAAAAAACACAACTAATATAAAAATAATTCATTACTAAACATCCACAACTTAATTTTAAAAAAAAATTAAACAACTAATGTAAAAAAATTATTTAGTAAACATCCACAATTTTTTTAGAAAATAAAATACTTCATTTATAATATAAAAAATTAGTATTTTTATAAAACTTCCAAAACACACAACTTTAATTATAAAAATAGAAAACTTCATTTTTAAAGAAAAAACACTAATTTTAAAAAATAAACAATAAACAAAAACAAACACAACTACTTTTATAAAAAAAATAATTTACAAATTAATATTTAGTAAAAATACACAATTTAAATTATAAAAAAAACATGACATCAAAAACCCAAACCTCATTTTTCATAAAATCTAAAAAACAAAATAACCAAAATAAATACAATAATTCATTTAAAAAAAATAAAACAATTTCTGTTTAAAAAAATTAAAAAAAAAAAGCAAAAACAAAAGCAAAAAAACCACTTCCGGAAGAAGTGGTTCTTCCGGAAACATTCCGGAAGAAGTGGTTCTTCCGAAAAGGTCTTCCGGAAATATGAAAGTTCTTTCGGAAGAGCGCGTCTTCCGGAATTCTTCCGGATGAACCACTTCTTCCAGAAAGTTCCCGGAAGAGGTTTTCCGGGAGTCTTCCGGAAGAAGTGTTCTTCCGGAAGACGTTTGGTTACTTCTGGAAGAACACTTCTTCCGGAAACTTTCCAGAAAATGTTCTTCCGGAACTTCCGGAAGAACCCCTAACGGGTCTTCCGGAAGACACCGCCGTCATCCTTTTCCGCCATTTTTTCCGGCGTACTCTAATCTTCTCCCCTCTCGTCTTCTACCCTAAGGTTACTATCCTAAGGTTACATTGCTATGCTAACAGTGCTGCACATTACAAGCAAAGGGTAAGGGGAAGGGGAACTAACCTGTTCGCGGAGAAGAAGAAGAAAGTCTTGGCGCGCCTCGCGGAGAAGAAGCTTCACGGAGAAGAGAAGAAGAAGCAGGTTCCGGGAGAGAAGAAGAAGCTATTCGAAACAGTGTTTTCCAGAAATTACATTCGCGCTTTTTATAATTTTATTTTAAAAGGCAAAATGATAGTTTCAATAAATTGCTGGGTGCACCTAGCAACTCCCTGATCACGTTCTCGCCAGCACCAAACGGAACTGAGCTCTGATGTGGTGTTGTTATTAGTGTATCCAAAAGCCTGAAAATGTGCACTGATGTAGAGTCGTTATTGGAGTATCCAAAAGCCCAACAACCCCTTCCACTATTAGACGAGACAAACCTTGAACAAGATTCTAAGTCTAATTTTAAACAAGATTCTGAGTTCAATTTTTACGCACAACTACAAACAGAACCAAAATTGATCGAGGTTTTTCAAGAATTCATTAAGATAAAGAATTGCTTCACTCACTTAACCCTTGTTTGGTTATTGTTGTGTTACTAGTCATTTAGAAGGTTGTAAAAAATTGTTATTTGTGATTTGAATAAATAGAAGCCTCCATCACAATTTGTTTGGTTCTAGGGTCAAACTTAGTTGGCCAATTTGTCCGTAGATTGTTCGAACAGGTTGTTTGTACATATTTGTGTTTCTGTTTCTTGTTACGAAGATTTATTGGGTTTTACAAATTGTTACATTAGAAGCAATGTGAATACTATAGTTGAATTGTGATTAATTTGAGTATGTTGGCGTTGGTGATTTGAGGGATTGGTTTTTGAATCTGATTCTTGCTTCTTTTTTAATTTATGATAGTTTTGAACTCCCATAAATTATATTTAAATTTTAAAATAAAAAAATGCCATGGTTCAAACTTAATCAAATCTAATTTTGGATAAAAAAAAAGTCATATTATAATTTTGTGAGGACGAAATAGATAATTTTTTTTTAGAATTAAACCAAACTTTAATATATTTAAAAGTAAGAAAAAAATATTTTAACCATGAAAAACACAATTTTTAGTAAGTTTTGGAAATTGGAAAATGAATGCATTGTTTCCTATTCACCAATGCACTAGTAAACAATCATACTTTTTTTTATAAGAAGTAAAATTTTGAATACTAATAAGGCAATAACAGAGTCATTATCTAATTATCTAATAGTAAAATATAGCAATTTTGACGACACCGAGAAGAAAACTCATTTCACATTCCATTACATTTCTTTTTTAATTTGTTTGTTTCAGACTAAATTAGTTCCAAGTAGGACTCAAGTTGTAATTAGGTGACCACAAATAGGGAAAGTAAATAATTAATTAACTCTAGCTTGCGTAGAATGAACACCTTTTTTTTTTATCCTCCTTACTTAATTTAACGATAATGTTTTTATAAAATGAAAGGTTAATATTCAAGAGAAATTCTTAATAATATGTAACGAAGATATACATTAACCACCCACCATGATATCTGTCAAAGACAATTTATTCAACTTTCAATAATAATAATAATAATAATAATAATAATAATAATAATAATAATAATAATAATAATAATAATAATAATTATTATTATTATTATTATTATTATTATTATTATTATTATTATTATTATTATTATTATTATTATTATTATTATTATTATTATTACCCCATTTTTATTCGTACGTTTTATGAAAAAGCATTCGAAACAAATAGCAAAGCAAATCATATGCTTTTTTTTTTTACAGAAATTAGTCATATACTAGATTTGTTTTATTTTGAAGAAATAACTATTTAATTTTATTCTATAAAAAAATATTTAATTTATAAGAAAAAGTATAACACCCATTTTTCCTAAAATAAATAAAAAATGATTTTATTTAAAAATAAATAGAGTTTTAGAAAAAATAATGAGGTTTTTTAATTAAATAAGTAAGTAAAAATATTTTTATTAATTAAAATAATGTTTTTGAGGTAAATAAAATAAATATTATTTTTAGAAAATAAAATAAAAATGTCTTATTTATTCATTTGATAAAGAGTAAAATAGAGTTTATTTTTACAAAATAATAAAATAAAGAAAAATAGAGTAAATAATAGGTTAAGTACTCTAGTTATAAACAGTGATATATTGGGTTAATTTTTACATTTTACTATGTCTCTAGGCTCTCCTTTCTCTTAGATTCGTTTTTTCTTCTTTATTTTCCAAAAATTCTCTCTTTTTTCACATATATCCTAACTTGTCCTAGTAAAATTATGATCCCGAACTTATTAACCGTTGGATCGTCATGAAATTTAAACACCACCTTCACAACTCATTTTTGTACATTCTCACAGTTGGAATTTAGGAAATAGTGTCTATATATATATATATGGAGAGAGAGAGAGAGAGAGAGAGAGCTAGAGAGAAATGCCTCTTGCACGGAGATAGTAAAATTGAGACTCAAATCTCTTCTTCTTTCTAATGTTTAGAAATCCTAGTAGAGCAACCTGAAGAAAAGCTTGAAGAATCTTAAAAAATCACTAGAGATGTTGTGATCGCTATTGGACCACACACAAGAGTCCGCTTAAAGGTAAGGGATGAGTTATTCACGGTTGGGAAGTAGTGAGAACATGTATAGGGATCCATAGAGGAACAATTGAGATGAGTTCTGAGGTGTTTCTGCAATTTTGATTCCATCTTTACAATTATAAATATGAATTATATATGTTTCACGGACCAATTGATGTCCCGATGCGATATTGCTGTGAAATTAATATGTTCTTGTGTTGAGTGTGAACCCTAGAAATTGAGGCTTTTTCTAATTAGCGTGAATAGATGAGATTAAGTAAGGAGATATTTACCATAATTGGGAGTGAGATATTGATTTTGTATTTTTCCCTTTTCTTTCTTTTTTGGTTTTTTTTAGTTTGAAGTTAATATTATAATTGAAATTGATCAAAGATTCCTAGTAGATTATGTGGTGTATTCTTAGATAATATATATGAATTCATGTACATTTATTATATATATATATATACACACACATATATGCGTGTGTGTTTTAAAAATATTTGAGATTAACTCATGTTAATAATATCATATTATGCATGTTAGTTTGGAAATATATTTTCAATGGCACCTTTAGTTACTATATAAATATTTACTTATGATAATTTTTTATATATATATTTGAGTTTAGTAGATTTGCTTTCTACTTTTTATATATTTGAATTGTTTAGTCATATGCCTTGTTTTATGTTAGTTACATGTATGTATGTATGGTAAAGTGTTCATATAATTACTTAGAATTGGTGCATTGAAAGCTTACTTGAAATTCATGATCTAGTGTGATGTGCGCTAATTATATATATATATATATATATATATATATATATATATATATATATATATATATATATTTGATGTAAATAATATTGTGGTGTTGTTATAGTATGATTCTGAAAATTATTCAAGTGTTGGAGTTTGAGAATATTATGGTTACATTTGATGTACATGTGTATGTTGTAACTTATGAATATTATTATAAATGTTATGTAGATGCATAAATAAACATAAGACGTAATGACATATCGTTTTGGGATTATGAAATTGTGATTGACGTTGAGTATAAGTGGCAAGTTGAACATGTGTTAATATGTGGGATACACGTGAACATGTGATGATGGATTGTGACATTGTAAGATGTTAAATTGTAGACATTGGATATGGTTGTGGATAAGTATGTGAATAATACTTGATGTGAAAATGTTTGTGTTATGAGTTGTGAATTACACAATAATGCGACTGGTGTTTATCTTGAGAAAAATGTTTATGCATGAGATATTAAAAGGAAAGCGTAGGGTTTCAAGTTAGGAATCTGAAGTATTAAATTGTAGCACAATGTGTTAAACGTGTTTGAAAACAAGTGTGAGGTCGTGTGTATTGTATAATTCATGAGCAGTGTCTGCGTGCAAAAATTATTTTAGGGGTTGAACCTGAATCAGGAAGGTGATGCCCTAACGGATTTTTCAGATTCTAGACCTTGGGGGTAAATACACTCGGTTTGAGTGCTCTTTTAAGTTTATGTTGATCCCATATGGTTGGAGCATTCTCGCAAAATAGAGTGATCTGATTGGTCACCTTATGATTTTACTTAGTGAGAGTGACTTGACATATCCATTGTGTGGCGTGTATTGTTATGTACTCCTAAGTGCCCTAGTGTTATTTTTCACTGACATGGTACCACATTGTATATAGACTTGAGTCTTAGTATAATAGTAGCTTAACGCATGTGAATTATTTATTATGAAATTGGTAAGTGTTGTTACGTCTTGAATCGAGTGTGTGATTCATGTGAAATATGATTGGTGATTGAAAAATGAATTTTAAATAATAAAGTAAAGTGATCAAGTTACGTGGATTATATTAAGTTGAGCTATGTTATAAACATTTTTATAATGTATTTTTTTTATCTGTATTTTATTTAGAAAAATTATAACTCACTTCTCGTGTGCTGTTTGTGTTTGGATCCTGTAATGATCTTGATCCTTGTGTTCGTGGAAGCAGATAACTAGGTAGATGACTTTAAAGAACCTCCTACCAGAGGACACTAGGACATAATGTTCTGATAGGATGTGACACTGGGACATGAGTTTCTGTTTTAATTGCATGATGTTCCAAACATGCTATTTTACTTTTTTGTTTGCTTTGCTGTTTAACTTGAGTTCTTTTGTAAACTTGAACGGTCTTGTTTTGAGCCGGATATGTTTTTAATAAGTTTTATTTGATAATAGTGAAGTGAATGTGACCCTTTTACTAGACATGGCAATGGGGCGGGGCGGGGACGGGTATTGTGTCCTCAATCCCCGACTCCAACTCCCCAACATGACCTCACACCCGTAGCGGTACCTCACGGGTTAAATTTTATTATCCCATCCCCGTATCCGTTGGGTATCAAATATCTCCGACCTCGTCTCATACCCGATTCAAATTAGAAGAATAATTTTTTTTGTAAAGAAAATATTAAAAATTTGATTTTAGGAAAAATAAATTGATTGTTAAACATTTATTTTTAACTACTTATATATCAATAAATTTATTATATCACATGTGTCTACAAAAATCGTTAAGAAAAAAATGTTAAATTATGCAAAAGTTCTAAAATAAAATTAATTAGTAATAAAAATTTTAGGTCTTTTGATTAAATTATGCAAAAATTCTAAAAATTTTAAATGACGGGACAAGTGCCGAGTTCGGACTCGGGGCGAATATAGTAATCTCATATCCATACCCGACTTTTGGTTATTAAGGAAAACTTGAACCCGAGTCAACTCAGGTATTACTCGTTAAAGTCGGAACGAATTTAGATGGGTAGACAAAGATACATGTTTTCTTACCATGTCTATCATTTTACCTACGTCAATTTGTTTAAATGATTTGAACAAAATTAATTTAATTAAATTATGAATTTTTATATATTTTTCTTAATTATATGTATATTGGATAAGAGAAGAAAACTTTTAAATATAAATCAATTATTTCCTAAAAGTTAAACATGTTTCAAACAGAAGGAAAAACGTTATGCCCACAATTTACCACTTTACATCACATAATTTACGCAGGGAATTTTGAATTATTATTATGTACGAAATTTTCACGTGGAAGCAACTACGGGTGGACCCAGCTTCGTAGTAAACTCAGCACGAAGTTGCACACCTAAATGAAAATAATTGTTCTACATAGGTTTGGTTTACAACATAAAAATTCTTCACCAAAAAAGAATAGAAAATATCATAAAAATATAAAATAAGCAACGCAATTAGTACCAAAAAAACAAATCATCCAAGTTGCGCTCCTCCAAGTAAGAGATTCTTGCCGAACCCACCAGATTGTAACCTCTGAACCTGATCTGAATTTTGCATAACAAGCTGTGATCATCATTTTATTCCATACCCAAGAAAAGGGAGATTAAAAATTCAATGCCCAATTAAGAAATGTGAGATCTAATAAATTGACAAGATGTTGATAATTAATTAATAGTCTTTCAAAAGGGTGGAAAAGAGAGAAACTTTGATTGATGATCATCAATCTTTTCACAAATCCAAATCAACCATGAGTGTTAAAAGCTTCCCACAACAAATTCTGGGAAGAAGGGTTACTGAGATTCCTGGCCTGGAGAGCAGCAGTCCTAAGGGTCTTAAGAGTCCAAAGATTGGCCTCAACAAATGTCAAACTCCTATAAGGCAAATTGTGCTTCTTGCAAAGGTCAATCACCAAAGGTGAGATTTTCCTCAATTGTGCCCTTGGGAGCCTAGGGAACAAATGGTGCTCAAGTTGGAATTGCAAGCCGCCAAAGAACCAATCCATCCATGTAGAGCAAGAGATGTCCAATGTGCCACCAGTTTGCTTCTCAAACCAGTCATTGCCATTTGGTGGGCCCTCATACACATCTGCTGCGAAATGGTTCAAACAAAATTGAAGGTGTTGGATGGAGCAAACAGCAAAACTGGCCAAAACAAACATGACCCTTTCTCCCCAATTTGGCAGGGAAGAGATCAATAGAGGGAACCAAATCCAAAACACTAGGATCCCCATTATGTTGAAGGCTCTATCTGGCACTTTTCTCCTAGAGAACAACAGCAACAAAGTCTGGAGGTACAAATTGACCCTTGCAAAGCACAAAACTGGGTAGAATGTCCAGTGCTGGTAACTGATGAGAAACCTTGACAAGGAATCAAACACCAATTTCCTTCCATAGAAACATGACTTGATTGAGTTGAAGAAGCGCGTCGACACAGCGAAGACCGGGATGTGCTGGAGATCAGGATCATAGTCAAGGCTGTTGCAGGAGATGTGGTGAGCATTGTGAGTCCACTTCCACCAAGCAATGCTTATCCCAGTCATGCAGTTCCCACAGAGGATTTGTGCCAATTTGTTGTAGCCAGGGCTTGACATGACCTCATAGTGGCCAGAGTCATGACCCACATAGGTGCTTTGCATCCAAAGCAAGCCCAGCAAGAGGGCAGCACCCAGATGAGCCCACACACTATTGCACCCTATGACACCATAAACAACAATTGAAAACATGACAGCAACAGAGGACAGTGTGTAAAGAGTGACATGTTCCTTCTTCTCAAAAAGGCCCACTTTGGCAAACTCAGACACAAGCTTTCTGTAATCTTTTGACACCTCTGAGACCTTGAAATCCCTCAGGTGGTACCCTGTGAAGAAGGGATCAAGATACTTCCATGCTGAGCCTGGATGGTATGCTATGAATGCATCAGTCACATCCTGGCCTGCAAGGTTCAACAAGGGAACCTCTCCACCAGGGTGGTCCTTTGCCCAATCTGAAACATTGTAAACCTTCCCTTGGATTGAAATCCACAAATCCCCTGACTTGTTGTGCTCCTTCAGCTCCTCAGATGAGATGTACTTCTTGTTCTGACCCTCCATGTTGTTTATGAGATCAAGAACACCAAAAAAAATGTGATCTTGATATGTAATTGTGTATATGAATGAATATATATGATCTTGCTAATGCAAGCAAATTCACAAATCAAGGATCGATCCCCCCCTCTTAATGATGTGATGGGGTTGTTTAGAAAGACAACCCCATTTATACAAAGTAGGGATCTGATGCCCCTCCTTCAGCCTCTCCCTATATGTGTATATCTTTGTGTCTATGACTTTTTTTTTTTATGAGAAACTAGTTTTTGAAGATAAGTTTATATAGGAAAGAGACAGTTCAATAGGATAAATAGTACTCTATGGTAGAAAAAAATAAAATCAAAAGTATATATTATCAAATGAACAATATAAAAATCTTTTGCCAATACAGGAGGGACGGGCACTTATGTGTGAGTAAAAGAGCACCACACAAACAAAAGGAAAAGGTTTGGTTTAAGGCTGTCCAAGTCAGAGACCAAACCAACCTGTCCTTATAATTAAGGAACCAGCTATTGAGTGGCTGTAACAAACTTCCTTCTAATTAATAGTAACCGTGCTTATCATATTTTTGGGTAGGGCACGACAGGGTAAGTAACAATAGGTTGCGTTGCAGGGTATTTTGCAACGATAAAGTCCAACCAAAAGATATTTTTGGGAGCGGAATTTGCGATGCCTTTTCTGCCTCCCTTCCACGCTTAGCGGTCGTTGTGGAGGGAGTCATAGTAGCGGTCTTTGCAATTTGATCCTGACATCATAATATTTATATTGCAATTAATTCATGTTGTATACCGTTGGCTCTCCAAAGACTAATTAATCTCTTATGTTCGTCCGGAGAAGAAGAGAGAGAGAGAAAAAAAAAAAAAAAGAATGAGCAGGCAATGAAATTCACTGCTTTTAGATTTTAATTTAATTTAATTTTTCATCTTAATTCACTCTTTTTTTTTTCTTTCTACTCTATAGAAAGGATCTTAAAGTTAAGATACTAAAATTCATTTAAAATACCAATATTTCATACCATATGTTTTTTTTATGTACATATTTGGATTCAATTCTCAAACATATGCTTAACAAATAATATTATCTTTCATTATGTCACACATGTTAAAGGTTAATCAATTTTTTCAATAAAAATTCATTATTAATAAATTTCGAATATTGAATATTTTGAAACATTGAAATGATGATAAAAAAAAAGGTACACTATTGTAAAATCATTATCTTGGGATCAAATGTCCAACCACTATTTCTTTCTGTCATTGTTAATCATTTTTATCGGAATCTCACATCAATGTTAAACGCGGAAAGTTCTCTGAATCAATAAAGTTTCAAAGACGGAGTAAAATTCGGGGAGAACTTAGTCAAACAAAAAAGTTTTGAAGACTAAACTTACAAAAAAAAAAAAAATAGAGCAGCAAAGCTAAAATCCAAATTAAATTTGAAGGATTAAATTGAATCACAAAAATATAGAAGATTAAATTAAAATCTAAATTAAATGTAGAGGATTACCATTATAATTTTGCTAACTATAAATTACGACAAATATTTTTTTAAAAAAAACTATATGAAGTTATAAGAAATATACTTTAAGTAAAATAACCTAAATATTGGTTATGCATATCATGTTTTGTTTATGTAACAAATTCGATCGTGTTGAAGTGTTGTCGAACAATAATTAGTCAAAGTAGCAGAAGATTCTTAATGGGATCGCCTAACGTGTTTAGGATACAATTTGTTGGCAAATAATTTGTCAATTAAAACATATTTAAAAGAGAACTTTACTTGGACAAATACTATTCAGTACTCTACAGGAATCCCCAAAAATACATTTTTATATGATTTAAAATATGCTTTTATATAATTTTTAATAAAACTTTTTTCTTTTAATTTTTTAACCAGTATCATGTTGAATTACCAAAACCTTTCTTAATTTGATATCTTTATCTAAAAGTTAGTGCAGGAGACAAAAGTAGTATGTGTTAATTAGAAATATTATGATTTTTTGTTTAAATTTTCGACAAATTGTTCTAAGTATTAATTTATTATGAGGAATGCTAGTGTCTCACTATTTGACACTCTTTTTTTAATACTCTTTCTATAATTAGTTGAAACTTGTTAAAAATTATCAATTTTGGGAAATCTTACTTAATTATCCTTGACCTTGAATTCCACTCTCCACTATCGATATTGTATCTCATGGTTTCTCACAAGATCAAATCCAACGGCCACAAGTAACCGCGTCCGCCTTCTCCACCTGAAGAAGTGAAAAGAGCAAAGATTAAGGTTGTTGTCAAAGAGGATTCTATTATCGTTGTAGAAAATTGACTCTGATACTCTCTTCCGACGATAGAGGAAATGACAATCGAGAAGGAGAAGACATTGTCAAACTTTGCTTGGAGATTGACGATAAGTGCATGATGACCACCGTACCCAATGATGATTGGGTTTACACCACCTTCCTCTTCAAACTCCTTCATTGTCATGCTAGACCCTCTTCTCTTTCAATTCCAAACCATTTTATGGGTTGATCTTTGAGTTTGCAATAGGTTCACTGAAGATTGTTGTTATGTTTTATTTTAAAATAATAAAAAGTATAATAACAATTTTTAATTGTCATTGGTTATAAATGATATCGTTCAAATTTGTATCTTAACAGAAAGTATTAATGTTAATTTGAGGAAAAGAAATTAATTGGGATATTTTAAAAAATTAGAGGACCTAATTGAAGAGTTTACACATTTAAGAATCAAATTTATGTATTTTAAATAATTTAAGGATTAAACTAATAATTAAACCTAAAAATTATTCAAAATATGAAAAATATCGACTATTAAATATTTATAAGAGTAAACAAAATTTGGTTAGCTGCTAAGAAATAAATCATATCCTACATGAATATGAATTTGATGTTCACCGGCAATGTAATGACATTTGCAAGTGCTAATTAAATTTCTAAGCATACTCTGTAAGATTCAATTCACTTAAAGTGAAAAAAAAAACGTCTAATTTAGTTATTCAACGAAACATATTTAATTTGGTCATTAAAAAAATCAATAAATACTCATTTAAGTGTAAGATTACATGTATTATTTTTATAATTTTATAATTTATTCGATAACTTTATTTACTTTGCTAATTAAATGATATTTAGTCTTACCAAAGTGACTCGTGTCGTATTGTATATGCTTCCTCTTGAGTTTTGTAGGTCATCGCTTTCACAAGGAGGAACGAGGAAATTGAGGATCAGATTTTAGTAGCCTAAATAAAATAAAATTCTGTCGGCGACTCGGCGCGGTGGGTGGGTCACTTCATTTTGATTTGACTGTTCCAATCAAATCTTGATTTATGGTCTGTTTGGTTAGACGGAAGAAAAATAAGAAAAAAAAAATTAAAAAAAATTAAATTAAAAAAAAAGAAAAAACTTATATTTTTTATCCTTTCATTTTTTTCTTTTTTTTTCAATCTAATAGAAGAAAATATTTTGTAAGTCTTTTTTTCTCTATTTTTTCCTATTTTTTCTCCTATCGAACGCACCAATTTTTTTTTTTAAATATGATTTTTTAATTTATATTAATTTAAAAAGTGGGTTGCAGTCTTATTTAAAAATTATTTTTAAATAGAATCATTGAAAATAAATTCTTGATTAAATGAAAAATATTTTAAAAATAATTTTATTAAACAAGATAAGATTAATTTAAATTAATTATATTTGAAATCAACATAATTTTTATTTATTTATATACGATAACAAAGAACAAGTGTGAGTTTAGAATTTAGATTAGCATTTAAAACCTCCAAATACTCAGAATAAACAAAAAGGAAACAACTACTAGTATTTTGTAGCTTAGTGTTGAATGCAACTATTTTGTTTTTTTTTTAGCTTAGTCTTGAATGTTAATTTACTTTGACTTCAAGTACTTTCAATAACAGCACAAGGACAGCCCTAAGCTGAGTATATCCACTGGCGCTAGGCCAAAACAAGCTGAATTTTTAAATATCCGTTACTTGTCGATGGATCATCGTAGGCCCCACCTCACGTGATAGATATAGGTAGGTTCCACCACCGTCTCCCGAGGAACATGCTAATTAATAAGTTTTCAGTTTGGTGGTAAAATATATTTTGATTCATATAGAGTAAGATTAGCAGTTAATTTAATTTTAATTTTTTTGTAAGTTTAAAATTATTTTAAGTTAAGAACATGTCACCACCAACCAATGCCTTTTGCATGGCTGTCAAAATTAATCGGGTTGTTATTATAATCACTATTTTTTATATGAAATTATCATTATTATTATATTACTAAAATATATTTTTCATTTTTATAGAATAAAAAAAAACAAATATTTTAGTCTCTGAATTTTTTATATACTTTTAGTCCTCTTAAAATTAAAATATGTCATAGTTTAACTCAACTAGATTTGAGTTAACCAAACTTAACTCAAACTCAAATAATGATATATTTTAATTTAACACAAACAAATAATATATAAAAAAAATTATAAAAAAATATATAATTTTTTTTGAAAGGGCAAAAATTTTCAATTTTATATTTGTAATCATTTTTTTGTTAGTTAAATGATAATAGTCCATTAATAAATTTATCCTCTTCTCTCTTCCACTTCTCACCCTTCACTCCTTAGCTGTTCTAGTCTTAAATCATGTTGCACTTCTCACTTGAGAAGACCTATGACCAAATTCACCCCAAAAATGTGGTTAGTGGGTATGAAGCACCAATGCTTCAATTTGTTCATGTATCCATATCCGAAATCAGTACTTTGTCGATAAGTATAGGTGAAGTATCCAAATCTATGAAGCACTAATATTCAGTTTGTTTCACGTATCTAATACCAATACTCTTTGGATACTCCATCAATACACTAATTGGTGAAGTATCCAAGCTTTTAAGACAATCTATGAAAGTCCAATACAACTACAAGAAACATGTACTGAACTTTAAGCAACATTGTTTAATTTTTTTTTCCATTAAGAAACATGTGGTGGAGCATCTCTCATGGAAGTGCTTATATGAGTTGCTTAACTTTAAGCAATGTTGTTTAACTTTTTTTCCCATTGAAGGAGATGACATAATGTTACTTATATAAGCATCGTTCCTTAACAAATTTATACTATAAATAACATATTTTTCAAACCTTACAGGACCCGCTAAATTAAGTTAAATACTCATTCTAATAACTTCAGCATTTGAGTAAATTTTTGTGTAAAGTGTTTAAATCTATGTGGAATTGTAAGACCCACGAAATTCAGATAAGGAACCCATATATTCAACTATATAGTGTAGATACTCTAAGCATGTATAATATAAAAACACTTTCCCTTAACGAACCAAAAATGAAAATTGTTCACTTTGTGAATGATTTGAAGAAAGAAATGAGATTGATAGTACTATTCCTATATATGTAAATAATAGAAAGTAATTTATGATGACAATGATTTATAATTTTATTTTTAGTAATGTTAAAGAAACATGTTTTTAATTTAGACTTGCAGAATTACAATTATATATATTTTTTAGCAATTATCATGTTTTATGAATTTTTATATATTTTTAAATATGTATCTTACATGTATCATAACCTATATATTTTTAAAATAATAAGATCTCCCTATCGGATATGTATCGTATCCAATACACGTATCTATCTATGCATCATAGAGTGGGATTAATTAATTTTAATTAACCAATAAAAATTATTAATAAATATTTTTTCATCCCTATAAAACTGAAATGTTCATTTTTAGCCCCTACAATTTTTTGTATGTTTTTAGTCACTACAAAATTAAAATATACCATTATTTAACTTTGAACTAGGTTCTAGGTTCGATTAATCCAAACCTAGCTCAAGCCAAACTATGACATATTTTAATTTTAGGAAAACATAAAAAAAAAAATTAGAGACAAAATTGTTCTAATTTTCTTCTCTTAAAAGTGTTTTTGGATAAGTGACGTCAGATAGACCCTAATGCATTATAGTCATGGATCCAATTTGAATGGAAAAGAGAAAAAGAAAGCCTTTTTTTTACATCTACAAGAATACCTTTATATATTTTACATCTAAAAAACTAGAAGTTATTTCTCCTCCTACTCCTAAAATCAATGCATATAAAGTTTGACTAAATCACTAAATTATTGGTTGTTTCTTGGGACAATAATGGCATAACAATGTTATGGGTTCTGCCTTTCCGACGTAAAAGAGGATAGACAATATTAGAGTATTGTAAGAGAGTAGCAGTTATTCAACTGCACTCTTGGGTAGTTTACTCAAGTTAAATACTAGTATGCTAGTTTGTTGAGTTAGTGAGTAAGTTAATAATAGTTGTTGACAACTGTCATAACTAAGAGTTTAGTGTATAAATACCAAATTTTAACCCTCATTTTAGTGACTAATACTATTTTCATATTCTCTTTTTTTTTTTCATTTTTATCTAATTTCCTCTCTTTAGAATTCTGTTATGGTATATAGAGCTCAGTTAGATCAATAGTGGCTGCTCAACACAACTCGTTTCTCATTTCTTATTCCTTTCGTAGTTTGATTTCTCACAAACTCGATGATTCGACCTTTCTACTATGGTGCCAATAGGTTGAACATGCTATCAAATCTCATCAACTTTAACTTTTTGTTGCAAATCCCAAATTCCATCGTGATTTCTCTTTGAATCGGATCGTGCAGTTGGGATCAAGAATCCTACATAAGAAGCTTGGGAGCAACAAGATCAGGTTCTCCTCACATGGCTTCAATCGAAAATTTCAACATTGATTCTATCTCACATTATAGGATCTGTTCACTCATATGAAGTTTGGGAGAGGATTCACGATTACTTTCATAAGCAAACACGAGCTATGGTGCGGCAATTACACACGGAATTGCAAGCTATGAAGCTTGGAGAAAGATTGTTGAGAGATTTTTTATGCAAATCAAAGCAATCTTTGACTCTCTTGTCTCGGTTGGAAGTCCCATCATGCTTTAGGAGCATGTTGACTTGATCCTCAAAGGTTTTTCATTTGATTATCACTTGGTTATCTCGATCATAGGAAGCAAGTTCAAACCTCTACCAATTGTGGAGGTCAAAGTTATACTTTTAGCTCATGAAGCTCATCTAAACAAGTTCAACAAACAACCACTCTCTGACTCTCCTTCGATTAACTACATGCAAGCTCACAAAAAATCATTCTCATCTCATGGATCTGATGGCTACACGGTGCCAAACAAGTCTTTTTTGCAATCAGATCCTAAGGATTTTTCCAATTTTCATGGTGGTTTTAGACATGGTGGTTGCTTTTGCAACCATAGTGGTGGTTGAAGTGGTGGCACCAATGGCGACGAATGAGGTTGTGGTCGGTTTGCTAACTTTCAGTGTCAAGTATGCCTAAATTATGGTCATGTTGCCTCAGTTTGTAATTATCGCTATGACCAACACTATCAACCAAATTTAACTTTGATGCTTCATAATCCTACTTGTCATAACTATGCAAGTTAGTCTAAAAAAAATTTCAATTTTGGTTATGGGCAAAGTAACCCTAATTCTGGGCAGCAAAATGGTGAACAATAACTATAAGTCTACAAGCACTAGCAATCAATCTACTCCTAGTGCTATGTTAACTAATGCTCATTCTTAACCAAACTCAAGTTTTGCTAACTGGATTCCTGATTTAGGTACTTCTTTTCATGTTACTGGAGAATCTCAGAAAATTCACCAAATAAAACCTTTTGTACAATTCCAAAGTGTCTTTGTCTCTTAATCATTTTTTACATGCCTTGCGTAACTAAAAATCTCATTAGTGTTAGTCAATTTGCTAGGGACAATGGAGCTTTATTTGAATTTCATTATTATTGTGTTGTGAAATCCTAGGTTACCAATGAGGTATTACTTCAAGGCATTGTTAGTCCTAATGGTCTCTACAGTTTCTCTAACATTTAGTTTCAACATCCTTCATCTGGTTCAACTTCTTGTTCCAGTTCTACAAACTCCATTGCAAATCCATGTAATAAGATTGAAAAATCCATATCCATGTAATAGGACCAATAATCTTTGGCACGATAGACTTGGTCATCCAAATCATCATGTTTTAAAATTTTTCTTACAACATTGTAAAATACTTATTTCTAATAAAAATATAGTTGATTTCTGCTCTGCATGTGCTGTAGGAAAGCCTCGTAGACTTCCTTCATCTCCCTTAGAGTTAGTCTATTGTGATATTTGGGGACCATCTCATATTACTTCCATTAATGGTTTTCTTTATTATATCACTTTTGTTGATGCCTTTTCCAGGTTTACTTGGATTTATTTACTTAGAAGTAAAGCTGAAACTTTTATTATTTTTCAAAAATTTAAAGCAATGGTAGAGTTACTTTTCATCTCTAAAATCGAAAACCTCCAAACTTACTGGGGAGGGGAATTTCAACCCTTAACACCTTTTTGGCCAATTGTGGCATTAAACAAAGACTTATTTGCCTTCACACCCATCATTAAAATGGTGTTGTTGAGAGAAAACATAGACATATTATGGAACTTGGTCTCACCTTGTTGCATCATGCTTCCTTACCACTAAAGTTTGGTATTTTGCCTTTGCCATTATTGTTTGTTTAATAAACAAACTTCCTATAGCATCCTTAAAATTTTTAGTACCCTACCATGTGCTTTTCAAAACAATTTCCTAACTATACATTTCTAAAAACCTTTGGTTGTGTTTGTTTTCCTTTACTTAGACTCTACAATAATCACAAATTGGATTTTAGATCTCAAGAGTGTCTTTTCTTGGAATATTCTACCTCTTATAAGGGATATAATTGTATGTCTCCTTCTAGTAGAATTTACACTTCTAAAGATGTTCTTTTTAATGAGTCAAAGTTTCCATACTGACTTATTTGAGTCCCCTCATTCTCTTAGTTAGCTTTCTTCATCCCCTACTCATTTTAAATTTTCCCTTCATTCTTATCATTGCTACTAATCAGCCCCTTGTGTCCCCATTTCACACATAAATCTTTGTTGGAAATTATTCTTCCTCATCTTAGTCTGCTTTTGATTATGTTTATCCCTCAAATCCTATTCAGATAGACTTACCTCATTTTGTTGTTTAGTCCGACTTACCTTAATTTGTTTCTATTTAGTCCTCTAATCCTGAACAGATAGATCAACCCACTACTTCTAATAGTGTCTTATGATAACTGCTAAATAATTGTGAATTAATAGTAGTTAAATAGTCAAATTTTGGCTTAAAATTAATTATTTAGCAGTTATTTATAATTAAAAGTTGAAAAATTAATTAAATTGAATTTTTGGTTACAGATACGAAAAATGAGGTTACAATAAGCAAAAAGGGCAACAGAAATGAAGAGAAAGAAGAAATTCTGAAGCAGGCCCAGCCCAACAATGGCGCTAAGTGCGCGTCAGGCGCTAAGCGAGCAACCAAATGCAGGCGCTAAGCGTGGCGTTAAGCACGAAGGAGCAGAAACCGTTACGCGCGCTAAGCCCAGCTAGGCGCCCAGCGCGCGATCCAACAGAAGCACAGGCTAAGCCTGCAGGGCGCGTTGAGCGCGCGATCTGAACACGCTAAGCGCGAGGTGTCGCGCTGAGTGCGACTATGAAGGCCCAAAAGCCCACTTCAGCAACTATAAATAGAGAGTCAGTCCCAAGGAATCATCACCTCGTCTCAAAGCACTGTTCTCAGCACTTCAAGCCTGAGCTCTCCCTTCTTTCTATTCTTTGTTTTTATCCCCATTCTTTCTTTCACCCCCAGTTGTAAGCCCTCAATGGCCATGAGTGGCTAATCCCCTAACTAGGGTCTGGCAGGCCTAAAAAGCCAACGATGTACGGTGTGCTTCAAGAATTATCAATGCAAAGGGAATTTATTCCAGGTTTTTCTGTTCTAATTCTTTTCTTGTTATCTTGCATTTGTTCTTAAATTTCTTTTGGGTTTTATTCGCTCGGGAGAGGGTATTTCCTAATAAGGATTTAAGAATTAATGCATGCATTAGTTTTAGGGGTTATACACTTGGGAAAGGGTAACAACTAACAGAACTTCTTAAGAAAAGAATCCTTGGGTTAGCATTGCTAGGCATAAAATGATAACTCACTGCCCATGCATTTACGCAACATCTAGAACTTAACCTTAATGCATTTTAATTATTGAATCTTCGCAAAGGCATTTGGGAGATAGGTAGTTAAAATAGGCTTGTCAACTTGAGGCATCAGGGGCAAGTAATTAACAGATGTGGGTAGAACTAATCCCAGTGCATTGGTAATGAATATCATATTTACATGCATCGTAGGCCAATTGGGTTTGTCCGGTCTTGGCATTTCTTATTAATTGTCTTTCCTTTTTAAACTATTTGATTTGGTAATCACCATTTATTTCTGTATTTATTCCTGTCTTTATTATTTTCACTCATACTTACAAATTGAGAAGTATTTAATAAAGTGCAATAAAGTCCCTGCGGAAACGATACTCGGACTTCCGAGCTTTACTACTTAAGAGCGATTTGGTACACTTGCCAAAGTCCCAACAAGTTTTTGGCGCCGTTGCCGGGGATTTTATTTTCGCACTTAATTACCATACTATATCAGTTTATAAGCCCAACTCTTCTTTTCTTGGCTTATTTTATTAGTATTTTCTCTCTTTACTTCTATTCTTTCTTTCTTCCATAATTGCACGGGTAGTGCCTTTTTGTTTTTATGCGACTTAGGACTGCATCTGGAGACGTTGTCCCTATCAACTTAGAAATTGAAGCTACTTGTCGGCGTAACAACGCTGCAAGAAGAAGAAGGGAACAAGACACAGAAGGAAGCAGTTACACCTCACCTCCTCTTTCTCCACATCACGCTGAAATGGATGGGGAACCGGCACGAAGAGTCACCCTAGAGGACTTCTCCAATACCGCCACTCCTCAGTTCTTCACGAGTATTGCAAGACCGGAGGTACAAGCCGCCAATATTTCCTACCCGCATTCCCTTATTCAGCTAATCCAAGGGAACCTCTTCCATGGTCTTCCAAGCGAAGATCCATATACTCACCTTGCCTCGTACATAGAAATATGCAACACCGTAAAAATCGCTGGAGTCCCAGAAGATGCGGTACACCTTAACCTTTTCTCCTTTTCTCTAGCAAGAGAGACAAAACGATGGTTGCACTCTTTCAAAGGCAACAGCTTAAGAACCTGGGAAGAAGTAGTGGAAAAGTTCTTAAAGAAGTACTTCCCAGAGTCAAAGACCGCCGAAGGGAAAATGGAGATTTCTTCTTTCCATCAATTCCCGGATGAGTCCCTTAGCGAAGCACTAGACCGTTTTCACGGTGATCAAGCAATCCTTCGTGATCGTAGCTATATGCCCACAAAAAGAAGCCTTTTGGAACTTGGCACGCAGGACGCGACATTGGCACAGAACAAGCTATTGACGAGGCAGATAGAAGCCCTTACCGAAACCCTCAGCAAATTACCTCAACAATTACAAGTGGTAGGTTCTTCCCATTCTTCTGTTTTGCAGGTAGAAGGATGCCCCACATGCGGAGGAACCCATGAGCCTGGACAATGTGTAAGCCAACAGGATACCTCTCGAGAGGTAAACTATATGGGCATACCAAATCACGGATTCCAGGGTTACAACCAGGGGAACTCATCCGGATTCCACCCAGGGGGAGCAGGATTCAATCACGGACCACCGGGATTCAATCAAGGAAGAAACTTCACGCAAGGTTCAGGGTGGAGGTATCAGGGAAACCAGTACAAGGAGCAAAGGAACCAACAACCATACCAACCGCCATACCAGCATCCCAGCCAGGGTCCTAATCAGCAAGAAAAGCCCACCAATATAGAAAATTGTTGCTGTAATTCATCCAGGAAACACGATCCCATCAAAAGAGCACGGATGCAGCCATTCAGAATCTGGAAGTTCAAATGGGCCAATTGGCACAAGACAAAGCCGAACGGTCCACTAGAACTTTCGGGGCTAACATGGAGAAGAACCCAAAGGAAGAATGCAAGGCCGTGCTGACCCGAGGGCAGAAGAAAGCACAGGAGGAAGGTAAGGTTGAAGAAGAAGATCGGTCAGAGGAAGACAGGATAGAGACACCAGAAGAAAGGACAGAAGAAGAAGAGAAGGTGGCATCACCACCTACAACCAAGAGCCAGAAAGCACGAGAAGCCAGGAAAGAAGAACCACCAGCCCTACCACAAGATCTCCCATATCCTGTGGTACCCACCAAGAAGAACAAGGAACGCTACTTCAAGCGTTTCTTGGAAATATTCAAAGGGCTGGAGATCACTATGCCATTCGGGGAAGCCTTACAGCAGATGCCCCTCTACTCCAAATTTATGAAGGACATCCTCACCAAGAAGGGGAAGTACATTGACGATGAGAACATTGTGGTAGGGGGTAACTGCAGCGCTATAATACAGAGGAAGCTACCCAAGAAGTTTAAGGACCTCGGAAGTGTTACCATCCCGTGCACCATATGGAAGGAGACGATGAGCAAGGCCCTCATTGACTTAGGAGCAAGTATCAATCTGATGCCCTTGTCAATGTGTAAAAGAATTGGGAATCTGAAGATAAATCCTACCAAGATGACGCTTCAGCTAGCAGACCGCTCGATTACAAGGCCGTACGGGGTGGTAGAAGATGTCCTAGTCAAGGTACGCCACTTTACTTTTCCGGTGGACTTTGTCATAATGGATATTGAAGAAGACACAGACATTCCCCTCATCTTAGGCAAACCATTCATGCTGACTGCCAACTGTGTGGTGGATATGGGAAATGGGAACTTGGAGTTGAGTATTGACAATCAGAAGACCACCTTCGACCTCTTCAAAGCAATGAAGTATCCATAGGAAGGTTGGAAGTCTTTCAGAGTAGAAGAGATTGATAAAGAAGATGTCAGTATTCTCAAGACACCACAGTCTTCAATGGATAAAGCAATGGTAAACGCTTTGGACTGTCTAACCAGTGAAGAGGAGAAAGATCTGAAGGCTTGCTTGGAAGACTTGGATCGACAAGACAGTATTCCTGAGGGAGAAGCCAAATTTGAGACGCTAGAAGAGAAAGTTCCGTCTGAGAAGAAGAAGATAGAGTTGAAGATATTGCCCGATCATCTAAAGTATGTGTTCTTGGAGGAAGATAAGCCTGTAGTAATCAGCAATGCACTCACAACAGAGGAAGAAAACAGGTTAGTAGATATCCTCAAGAAACACAGGGAAGCTATTGGATGGCATATATCGGATCTTAAGGGAATTAGCCCTGCTTATTGCATGCACAGAATAATGATGGAAGAGGATTACAAGCCAGTCCGACAACCCCAGAGGCGGTTAAATCCAACAATGAAGGAAGAGGTCAGAAAGGAGGTACTCAAGCTCTTGGAGGCTGGGCTCATATATCCCATCTTTGATAGCGCTTGGGTAAGCCCAGTACAGGTGGTTCCCAAGAAAGGTGAAATGACAGTAGTACGGAATGAGAAGAATGACTTGATACCAACACGAACTGTCACTGGCTGGCGAATGTGCATCGATTATCGCAAGCTGAACGAGGCCACCCGAAAGGACCACTTCCCTCTACCTTTCATGGATCAGATGCTGGAGAGACTTGCAGGGCAGGTGTACTATTGTTTCTTGGATGGATACTCGGGATATAATCAGATTGCGGTGGACCCTAGAGACCAAGAGAAGACGACCTTCACATGCCTTTTTGGTGTCTTTGCTTACAAAAGGATGCCATTCGGGTTATGTAATGCACCAGCCACATTTCAGAGGTGCATGCTGGCCATTTTTTCAGACATGGTGGAGAAAAGCATTGAGGTATTCATGGATGAATTCTCGGTTTTTGGACCCTCATTTGACAGTTGTTTGAGGAACCTAGAGATGGTACTTCAGAGGTGCGTAGAGACTAACTTAGTGCTGAACTGGGAGAAGTGTCATTTTATGGTTCGAGAGGGCATAGTCCTGGGCCACAAGATCTCAGCTAGAGGGATTGAGGTTGACCGGGCAAAGATAGACGTTATAGAGAAGCTGCCACCACCATTGAATATTAAAGGTGTCAGAAGTTTCTTAGGGCATGCAGGATTCTACAGGAGGTTCATCAAGGATTTCTCGAAGATTGCCAGACCTCTAAGCAACCTGCTGAATAAAGATGTGGCCTTCAAGTTTGATGAAGAATGTTCAGCAACATTTCAGACACTGAAGGACAAGCTCACTACTGCACCTGTGATGATTGCACCAGACTGGAATAAAGACTTTGAGCTAATGTGCGATTCCAGTGATTATGCCATAGGAGCAGTTCTAGGACAGAGACACGACAAGGTATTTCATGCCATCTATTATGCTAGCAGGGTCCTGAATGAAGCACAGTTGAATTATGCCACCACAGAAAAGGAAATGCTAGTTGTTGTCTTTGCCTTGGAGAAGTTCAGGTCATACTTGATAGGATCGAAGGTCACCATTTTTATAGATCATGCTGTCATCAAGCATCTGCTCGCCAAAACAGACTCCAAGCCAAGGTTGATTAGATGGGTCCTCTTATTGCAAGAGTTTGACATCGTCATCAAGGATAAGAGAGGATTCGAGAATATGGTAGCCGATCACTTATCTCGGTTAAAGAATGAAGAAGTCACCAAGGAAGAGCCAGAGGTAAGAGATGAATTTCCTGATGAGTTTCTTTTGCAGGTTACCACCAGACCTTGGTTTGCAGACATGGCAAACTACAAAGCCACGGGAGTTATTCCAGAGGAGTATAATTGGAGTCAGAGGAAGAAATTTCTACACGATGCACGCTTCTATGTGTGGGATGACCCCCATTTGTTCAAGGCAGGAGCAGATAATGTATTGAGAAGATGCGTCACAAAGGAAGAAGCATAGAGCATTCTTTGGCACTGTCACAGTTCACCATACGACGGACATCACAGCAGGGACAGAACAACAGCAAAAGTGATACAATCAGGTTTTTTCTGGCCCTCTCTGTTTAAAAATGCTTACGAGTTTGTGCGTTATTATGATAGATGCCAGAGAACAGGGGGGATATCGCGAAGAAATGAGATGCCTTTACAGAACATCATGGAAGTAGAAATCTTTGACTGTTGGGGCATAGACTTCATGGGACCCCTGCCTTCGTCATATGGCAATATTTACATCTTGGTAGCAGTGGATTATGTCTCCAAGTGGGTGGAGGCTATAGCTATGCCGAAGGACGATGCCAGGATAGTAATCAAGTTTCTCAAGAAGAATATTTTCTCCCGCTTCGGAGTCCCACGAACCTTGATTAGTGATGGAGGAACGCACTTATGCAACAACCAGTTGAAGAAAGTCCTGGAGCACTATAATGTCCGACATAAGGTGGCCACACCTTATCATCCTCAGACGAATGGCCAAGCAGAAATCTCTAACAGGGAGCCCAAGCGAATCCTGGAGAAGACAGTTGCATCATCCAGAAAGGATTGGGCCTTGAAGCTCGATGATACTCTCTGGGCCTATAGGACAGCGTTCAAGACCCCCATCGGCTTATCGCCATTTCAGCTAGTGTATGGGAAGTCATGCCATTTACCAGTAGAGCTGGAGCATAAAGCATATTGGGCTCTCCGGTTGCTTAACTTTGACAACAATGCATGCGGGGAAAAGAGGAAATTACAGCTTCAGGAGTTAGAGGAGATGAGACTGAATGCCTATGAATCGTCCAGAATTTACAAGGAAAAAACGAAGGCATATCATGATAAGAAGTTGCAGAGGAGAGAATTCCAGCCAGGGCAGCAGGTATTGCTCTTTAACTCAAGGCTAAGGCTGTTCCCAGGTAAGCTGAAGTCCAAGTGGTCAGGACCGTTTATCATAAAAGAAGTTAGACCTCATGGAGCAGTGGAATTGGTGGACCCTAGAGAAGAGAACTTCGAGAAGAAATGGATCGTCAATGGCCAGCGCTTAAAGCCGTATAACGGAGGACAACTAGAGCGATTGACGACCATTATCTATTTAAATGATCCTTGAGAGGGCCTACTGTCTAGCTAAAGACAATAAACTAAGCACTGGTTGGGAGGCAACCCAACATATATTGTAAAAATGTCGTTCTTTATTATTCCAAAAAAAAAGCCCAACAGGTGCAAACAGCAAACAGGGGGTACGAAAAGCAAAGGCCCAACATGTGAAGTCAGCAAAAGGAGGGGTGCTAATAGCAAAACTCAAGTAGGCTGCACGAAGCCACGCGCTTAGCGCGCGACCTCGCGCTAAGCGCCCAGGTAAGTTTTCGAATTTTGAATTTTGAAAACGGGGGAATGCCAAGGGTCAGCAGGTCTTTGGAGCACTTAGCGGCTACCTCCCGCTAAGCGCGTGCACCATAATTGCTGGGCAGTTTTCGAAAACTGCCCAACCCCTTAGCTGCCTCCATTTTGTTTTAAAAACACAGATTTGAGCTTCCATTTTTCTTTTCTACACGCTCTCAACCCTTCCCCCTTATTCTCTGCATTCTTTTTCTGCGAATCCTAGCCTTATTGCGATTTTTTTTCAACTGCTCTTCACACAAAAAGGTAGGATTGTGGTTCTGAATTGTGTTAACCTAAGCTGTAGGGATTATCACGCTAAGCTTTGCTGGAGGCTTAGCGAGTGCGGACACGAGGCTTGTGCAACGCGCTAAGCCTCTGTAAGACAGAGGAACTAGAACGAAACACGCGCTTAGCTAGCACGGTCGCACTAAGCACGCTCATCAACTTCAGTGAACGCGCTAAGCGCGTGCCTCCTTCAGCAGACAGGCGCGCCAAGCGCCAGGCTGGGCCTCAGGGCCCATCAGCCTCGCTCCTTGCTTCGTGCACCCCCCTTCTGTTTTGCTTTCTACACCCCCCTTCCTTCTACTTTCTGCACCCCCTTCTTTACTCACTTCACCCCCTTCCTCCTTCTACTTTCTGCACCCCCCATGTCTACTAACTGTAGTCTGTTTTTGTTTTTTTCAGATGGCTTCTCGCAAGCGCCGTGCCGTGCCCACACCAGGGGAAACGTCCAACTGGGACTCTTCCCGCTTTACGTCCGAGATCGCTTGGCACAGGTACCAAGACAACATTCAGCTTCGGAACATCCTTCCGGAGAGGAATGTTGAACTTGGGCCTGGTATGTTTGATGAGTTCCTCCGGGAACTCAGGAGGCGCAGATGGGACCAGGTGCTGACTCACCTACCAGAGAAGAGGATCGACGTGGCTCTGGTGAAAGAGTTCTATTCGAACCTTTATGATCCAGAGGACCACAGTCCCAGATTCTGCAGGGTGCGAGGACAGGTCGTTCGCTTTGATGCTGACACCATTAATGACTTCCTCGACACCCCAATCATCTTGGAGGACGGGGAGGAGTACCCAGCATACACCAGATACCTCAGCACTCACCCCGATCCTGACACCATCGCTGCCACACTGTGTACTCCAGGGGGGGCGTTTTGTTCTTAATGTCGATGGTCTCCCCTGGAAGCTGCTGAGGAAGGATATGATGACACTCGCTCAGACATGGAGTGTCCTCTCTTACTATGATCTTGCGCCCATTTCTCACACATCTGATGTTAATCTTGACAGGGCACGCTTGATCTACGGCTTGGTGAGCCGCATGGATATGGACGTGGGCAGCTTTATATCGTAGCAGATCAGTCAGATTGCCCAGTCCAGCACCTAAAGGCTCGGGTTCCCAGCATTGATTACAGTGCTGTGTGACATTCAGGGGGTGATTTCTGATACCCTAATCTTTGAGTCACTCATCCCTGCGATCAACTTGGCTTATGTGAAGAAGAACTGTTGGAACCCCATCGATCCATTGATCACCTTTCCAGGGACTCGCCGTACACGCACCAGAGCCTCGGCATCGGCATCAGAGGCCCCTCTTCCTACCCAGCCTCCGTCTCAGCCTTCTTCTCAGAGACCGCGACCTCCACCTGCTTCCACCTCAGCATCCATGGACATGCATGGTCAGATGCTGAGGTTCATTCACGTCGGACAACATCTCATCATGGAGAACATGCACAGGCTATCCTTACACCTGCAAATGGACCCCCCGCTCATCACTCCAGAGGCTTATCGTCAGCAGGTTGCCTGGCCAGGAGACCAGCCCTCCACTGACAGGGGGGAAGAGCCTTCTGGAGCCGCTGAGGATCCTGCAGTCGATGAAGACCTCATTGCTGACTTAGCCAGCGCTGACTGGGGCCCATGGGCAGACTTGGGCGGAGGCAGTTGATGTTTTCTTTTATGTTTTGATGTTTCCTTTTATGTTTTGTTGTTTTCTTTTATGTTTGGTGTTTTCTTCTTTCTTATGTTTCGTTTATGTGGTCTGTTTGGGTATTAAAAAAGAAGTAGTAGTAATAATATCAGTATTTCAGTATGTGTTTTCTGAGTAATAATTGCATGATAAACTTGAGCAGTCATAATTTTTGAGCTTGTTCTGGAAGGTTCAAACACTTAAGATGCCACTAATCCTTGGAAACTCTGGTTCTGGAAGCACAAGTCAGGTCAGGAAATGGAACATGAATAGCACAAGGTGTGAAGGTTAGTCTGATGGAACAAGGTCATAACTGGTACACCGTATACTTGCTTAAATTCCGATGAGAGTGTGAACTTAATTGTGAGAAAAAATGCCTGTTTTTAAGTTCCTGGTTTTGCATCAGTCTTGGATTGTTAGAATAGTTACTTAAGGTGGATATGATCAAGGCCATGTTTGTTATATTTAGCTACTTAGCCAAAAAGCCAACCCGACATCATTTTTTTCCCTTGCACCCATGATTGAGCCTATATATTATTTTGAATTAACCCTTGAGCCAATAAAATGATAGTCCTACCCTTTAGGATGATAAGAGAGCAAAAATGGGTTATAAAGGTCTTAATTTGGGGGATTTTGGAAAATAGGTAGCTAAGACAATAGTACAACACATAGTAAGACACCTCTCACAAACTGGAAGCCCAATTATAAAAATAAAAATAAAAATGAATGTAATAAAGGGCAGAAACAAAAGAGCAAGAGAGGTGCCAAAAGAAAAGTGCTGTGGGGAAATGAAAGGGTTAAGAAAAAGGCTTCGGAAGAATTAGAAATTTTTGCTCTCTTAATCCTAAGTTTGAATTTCCAAGAAAAACCATGATTTTTTGTAAGCCAAGCCCCAATACAAGCCAATAAAGTCCTTAGTGATCCACCTAAAGGTAAGTAAAGATAACTGTACTTAAGATGAAATGCAAAACTTTGGAGTCTTACTTGCAGGTTGTTAGTAAAATTGCAAACACTGAACCAGACACTTGTGAGCAGAGGGAAACACCAACCTTGTGACGAAAGTAAGGCGAGCCAGATTTGATCAAGATTCCAGAGGACAGATTAATTCCATTCTTGTGTTGTATGCTTTCATTTTGAGATGTTGACAGATGCGGAAGGGACCACTGAAAGAAGGAGGAACTGAAGCCATTGATAGTGTTGGAACACTCAGAACTTGTTTGAAAATTTATTTTTATTCTTGGTTTGCTTGGGGACAAGCAAAGTTTAATTTGGGGGATTTTGATAACTGCTAAATAATTGTGAATTAATAGTAGTTAAATAGTCAAATTTTGGCTTAAAATTAATTATTTAGCAGTTATTTATAATTAAAAGTTGAAAAATTAATTAAATTGAATTTCTGGTTGCAGATACGAAAAATGAGGTTACATTAAGCAAAAAGGGCAATAGAAATGAAGAGAAAGAAGGAATTCTGAAGCAGGCCCAGCCCAACAGTGGCGCTAAGTGCACGTCAGGCGCTAAGCGAGCAACCAAATGCAGGCGCTAAGCGTGGCGTTAAGCACGAAGGAGCAGAAACCGTTATGCGCGCTAAGCCCAGCTAGGCGCACAGCGCGTGATCCAACAGAAGCACAGGCTAAGCCTGCAGGGGCGCGCTGAGCGCGCGATCTGAATGCGCTAAGCGCGAGGTGTCGCGCTGAGCGCGACTATGAAGGCCCAAAAGTCCACTTCAGCAACTATAAATAGAGAGCTAGTCCCAAGGAATCATCACCTCGTCTCAGAGCACTGTTCTCAGGACTTCAAGCATGAGCTATCCTTTCTTTCTATTCTTTGTTTTTATCCCCATTCTTTCTTTCACCCCCAATTGTAAGCCCTCAATGGCCATGAGTGGCTAATCCCCTAGCTAGGGCCTGGCAGGCCTAAAAAGCCAACGATGTACGGTGTGCTTCAAGAATTATCAATGCAAAGGGAATTTATTCCAGGTTTTTCTGTTCTAATTCTTTTCTTGTTATCTTGCATTTGTTCTTAAATTTCTTTTGGGTTTTATTCGCTCGGGAGAGGGTATTTCCTAATAAGGATTTAAGAATTAATGCATGCATTAGTTTTAGGGGTTATACACTTGGGAAAGGGTAACACCTAACAGAACATCTTAAGAAAAGAATCCTTGGGTTAGCATTGCTAGGCATAAAATGATAACTCACTGCCCATGCATTTACGCAACATCTAGAACTTAACCTTAATGCATTTTAATTATTGAATCTTCGCAAAGACATTTGGGAGATAGGTAGTTAAAATAGACTTGTCAACGTGAGGCATCAGGGGCAAGTAATTAACAGATGTGGGTAGAACTAATCCCAGTGCATTGGTAATGAATATCATATTTACATGCATCGTAGGCCAATTGGGTTTGTCCGGTCTTGGCATTTCTTATTAATTGTCTTTCCTTTTTAAAATATTTGATTTGGTAATCACCACTTATTTCTGTATTTATTCCTATTTTTATTATTTTCACTCATACTTACAAATTGAGAAGTATTTAATAAAGTGCAATAAAGTCCCGGCGGAAACGATACTCGGACTTCCGAGCTTTACTACTTAAGAGCGATTTAGTACACTTGCCAAAGTCCCAACATCTTATCATCCAATTCAAAATTGACATCCTCAACCACTAACTCCGCTTCTCCTTTTAGACCATCCAATATTCACCTTATGTAAATCAGATCTAAATCTAGTATTCACTTACCCAGGATTAATCCTTCACTTCTATTGGCTCATTGTGAACCAAAAAGTGTGAAACACACTTTGACAGATCCCAATTGGTTTTTAACCATGAAATAAGAGTATGAAGCATTAGTGAATAATCACACTTGGTATTTAATGCCTCTTTCCACTAAACAGAAAAACAATTGGTTGTAAATGAGTCTTTAGAGTTAAAGAAAACACAGATGGCTCAATCAATAAGTTCAAAGCTAGATTAGTTGCAAAAAGGTTTAGTCAAGTTCATGGTTTTGATTTTTTTGAAACTTTCTCTCCTATGGTGAAACCTCTTACTATCAGACTTATTTTTACATTGGCTCTCACCAATCAGTGGAAACTTACTCAGTTAGATGTAAGCAATGATTTTATGAATAGTTTGCTTAATAAGACTCTGTATATGTCTTAACCACTTGGTTTTCAAAGCTCCAATTCTTCTATGGTTTGCAAGTTGAATAGAGCTTTGTATGGACTTAAACAAGCTCCCTAACAATGGTTTGAAAGGCTTCAGTCCACCTTGATTCAATTTGGTTTTGTTGCAAGTAAATGTGATCCTTCTTTGTTCATCTACAAGGAAACTTCTCATATTGGTTATCTCTTAGTATATGTAGATGACATTATAATTACTGGTAGTTCTGATAAACTAATTCTACATCTCACATCTCAACTTAATTCCAAAATTTCTCTCAAACAACTTAGTCTACTGGACTACTTTCTTGGTATTGAAGTATAAAAGCTTTTCCTGATAAGTACTTACTGCTTACTCAGAGTAAGTACATTAAAGATTTGTTGTAGAAAATAAATATGGCAGAAGCTCAATCTATCTCTTCTCTTATGGCTTCAAGTTGCAAGTTGCAAAAAGAAGGATCTGGAAGTTGTGCAGGTATGAGACTGTGCAATTGAGAATGACTTAAAGGAATTAACTGTACTACTTATACCGACAAGATGTATCTACTTTTCGATAGCTCATCACTTACGAATTCTACAGTTAAGCATGCTTTGCTTGAAGTGGTTATAGGATGGGTGGTATTTTGGGAAGATTTCTGGGAAGCGTGTGAGTAGGAAACAACACGCTAAAAAGTCTTGTGTTGGTTTCTTGGAAAGTCATTGATCCTGAAAATAGTCAAAGCAGATTGTCAAGATCTTGAAAAGGGCTACCTACGAAGGGTTTTGATCGGTGGATGGTTCTAACCAATGAGAAATTGAGTGGAGTGCCACCGTATGAAGTGTTGTAGTGTGAGAGTCATTGAGAAGTCGACAATCAAGGGCGTTACAAATGGTATCAAAGCATACCTCTCTCTCAGTATAGTGTGGTTCGAGGACGAACTAGGTGGAAGCTAGTGGGCATGTAACACCTTGACAAATCACACCAGAAAGAGAAGGATCTAGAGGCTGTGCAAGTATAGAACTATACAATTGAGGATGACTTAAATGAATTAATTGGTATTGCCTATATCAACAAGATGCATCTATTTTTTGATAGTTCATCACTTAAGAACTCTATAGTTAAGCGTGTTTGACTTAGAGTAGTTATGAGATAGGTGACCTTCTAAGAAGATTATCGGGAAGTGTGTGAGTGAGGACAAAATCCACTGAAAAGTCTCGTGTTGGTTTGTGGGGAAAATCATTGATCCTAAAAGCAGCCACAAAAAATTGTTGAGGTCTCGGAAAGGACTACCTTCGGAGGGTTTTGACCAACAAGGATGTTGAGTGAAGTGCCATTGTGTGTAGTAGGTGCTTTGCAATATTTGACCATTACTAGACTTGAGATATGTTTTGCAATGAACCAGGTTTGCAAATTCATGGCAAATCCTTTGGATACTTAGAGGATTGCAGTAAAAAGAATCCTAAGATATTTGAAAGGTATAGTACTTCATGGTCTTCATCTTAAGCCTACTGTTTTGGGACATCCTTACACCATTAGAGCTCTTAGTGATGCAGATTGGGCATTTGATATAAATGACAAAAGGTCTACTTATGGTGCAACCATCTATTTTGGTCCTAATCTAATCTCCTGGTTGTTTCGCAAGCAACAAGTTGTTGCTAGATCTAGCATAGAAGCAAAATATAAAAGTTTAGCTCAGACTACTAGAGAATTATCCTAGATTTAGACCTTATTGACTGAATTAAGAGTCCTATTCAACACTCATATTGTCTTATGTGATAACCAAAGTGAAATTTCCATTTCCCATAACATAATTCAGTTTTCATGCAAGAACAAAACATATGGAAATTGATGTCTTCTTTGTTCGTGAAAATGTCCTGACTAAGCAGCTAACTCTCCATCATGTTCCTACTTTTGATCAGTGGGCATATACTCTCACCAAGCCTTTTTCTCCAAACAAATTTGTTTTTCTAAGAGCCAAACACAATGTTTCTAAGACCTCTTCAAAATCTCAACCACCTTGAGCTTGAGGGTGGGTATTAGAGTATTGTAAGAGCGTAACAATTCTCTTGGGTAGCTTACTCTAGTTAATACTAGTATGTTAGTTTGCTGATTTAGTGAGTTAGTTAATGACAGTTGTTGACAATTGTCAAAATTAACAGTCAAGTCTATAAATACCAAATTGTAACCCTGAGTTCGGTGGCTAATAATATTTTCATCTTCTCTTTTCTAAAGTTTTTCGTTTGTCTCAAACATCTTCTCTTTAGAATTATGTTAGATAGTAGGCATGATGATGGAATAGTTATTTTTGAAGTTTCAAATTTCACACGAACAAGTTTTGTTGTTAAATTGATTAAGAAAGATTTTAAATTTCATAAAATCTCTTAAATTAAGGAGGGTTTTTGTATCATGTGCAACTTTACACATGTTAAGTCTTATTAAATATCCACTCACAACCAATTATCATTAATTACTAGTATAATTCTTTAAAAAAATTACCTCACTCTTATTTATTTCAAGAGCTACTTTTCTATATAATCTCTCTCTTCCAGGCAAAACTCTTCTTATTTTACCACTTTCTCTTACAACAGAGCACTCCCACTATTAGCTGATATTCAGTTACAAGTTTAGATAAATACATTTATTTGAATTCAATTGTACATTTAGATAAATACATTCATTTTAATTATAACCTTATGTATTATCTCTAGGTGTATTTAAGATAATGTTACATGCATTTACTGCCGTATAATTGTATAACCTTGGTCCTTTAATAAACACATTTGAGAATCACATATGTTTTCATTATTATATGGTATTAGTTACTTTAGCTTCAAAGCAAATTTGATCCTAGGTCATCACTATGACTACCATTCCTATTGATACTCATTATGTTGCAGGCAATCAAACTGTGATTGCTCTCAATACGTAAGCCTTAATTAAACTCAATGGATCAAATTATCCTATGTGGCACATTCAAACGAATGCGTTGCTCCTCGGATATGATCTCAGTGGCTTCATTGATGGCACAAAACACCTACCTAGCCATGAACCATAAAGACTACAACTTTTGGAGAAGGCAAGGTCAACTAATATTGCATCATCACCATGTTGGGAAATGTCAAAACCTCTAAAAAAGCCTGGGACATCCTCAATAATATGTTTGCGAGCAAAACTAGGGCACACATCATGCATATAAAATAATGACTCTCTAGGTTGACCAAGGAAACTAGATCTATCTCTGAATGCCTCCATGGTATTAAGTCAATCTCAGATGAATTGGCTATCATCAACTCCCTTACAAATGACATTGATTTAGTCATTCCTTCTCTGAATGGGCTAGGCTCTGAGTTTCGTGAGGTGGTTGCATAACTTTGCACTCGTGAGAACCCCACCAGCTTTGAGGATCTTCACAATCTCCTTTCAAATTTTGAGAACTATCTCAAATGTGTGGCTTCATGTCAGATGTCTCCTTCATTGCCACAACCAATGCTGCCTCAAAAGGTAAGCCATACTATCCAAAACAAGGTTCTGCAAATGTTTCACAAACCACTCCAACATATGGCGGATCAACATCTCTGGCACGACAAAAAAGGTTGTCTGTCAATATTGTGAAAACCAAGGCATTTTTCCAAGGTTTTCTATAAACTGCAGCAGATCCCTTCACCAAGGCACTTGGCATAAAAGAGTTTGACAAGCACAAATGGGAATTAGGAATGAAGTTCATGAATGATTAGCTCTAGGCAAGTGGGAGATTGTTGGGAATAAATTTGTATGCCCACGATCCAAGTCAACATGTAATCAATTCTAATTTTAATAATAAAGTATTATTTTATTTTCATTGTCATATTTCACTATTTGATTAAATGGTCCATTTGATAATGTCCTTGATTAAAATTAAAGAATTATTATTATAATAGAGATTATGATAATGAGAAACAAGTTTGTTCAAATTTTAATCTAAACCGTTTTTGATCATTGGATTATTGTAAATAGGATATCAATAATCTAGATAGATTAATATATATGTGATAGTATTTATTGGATAAATACTAATAGATCTCATTTATTAATTTGCATATATAGATGAGTCACATGTTGATGTGATCATTGAACTGACTCAATTGAAATTTTCTAATGGTTAAAATTTACCATAAACTATCAATATAAAATTCTCAAGAAGAGGTATAATAACTTTCTTTGACATGAGATTGTCATAGTAATTAACAAGTTATTTGTTGTATTTTGATTCCAGACACCTAATGCTTTAGAGTATTTGTTGAATGAATATTGGATATGATTAAATACCTGTAGAATTAATGATTAATCAAGAAGGAATCCATCAACTCTTGGTAATGAGTTTGAGCTCTATGAATAAAATTATATCCTGACCAGGAAAATGAAATGAAAGAAGAAATGAGTTTCTTAAGCCATTACGAGTTAAATCAAAAGGGTTTGACAGTAATACCATACTCTAGAGTTAACCCAGAGCTGTAAAGATAAATGAAATTATTATACTACTCTTCTAATGGTTCTTGAAAGTAAAATGCTACTTCATGCTATCCGAACGTTAAGGAGTGTTGCTAGATGCTTATCTTGATTAGTATATTAATTTGATTAATATATTACCGGCTTAGTATTGAACCTACGGGATCACAAACTAACGAGTGTTCTAATCTCTGTTAAATAAATTATTTTAATATTTGATGATTAATTAAATTAGAGAATTTAATATGATCAAATGATTAATTGATTTAAAAAAGGTGGAATATTATTATATTTTTGCTAGCACTAAAAATATAAATAATATGAAAGATTTGGTGAAAGAAGAGAAACAAACATGTATGATTTTGTATTTGAAATTTGGGTTGAAAAGACGATTAGATACAAGTTTGACTTGGTCAATTATTATTTCAATTTTAATTGCTAAATGGTTAGCAATAAAAGGTAACAAGAAATAATATAGCTTAAAAAAGGATACTATCAATAATGGTTTTGATTTGATCAGAAATTTGATATCCTTAGTATGCTATAAATAGAGCATTGGGCTGCACTTTGAAACAATCCAAATATCAGTTTTCTATTCTTATTTTTCCACTTGTCAAAGTTGTTGATGAATAGAGGTCAGTCTCGGTGTGGATACACGTAGAGTTTTCACACTATTGAAGATTTTTTTTTTGCTTCAAGAGTTCATCAACAGGTACATTTTTAATATGTCATCTATTTATAATATAATTTAAATACAAAATAGATCATTTTATTCCACAATGTGTGTTTTTGAACATATTTTTTCCTACAATTGGTATCAGAGCCATGGGTCTTTTGTATTTAAATTATATTTAACAAAATTTGAAAAGTTTCAATTTTTATTTACTTGCACGTAATGTTGCGTTATGATTGCATGATTACATTGTCAAATCAAAATTTTTTTTGTGCAATTTGTAATCTTGTTATGTGGATGTTGTTTTGAATCGGTGGAATGTTTGCAATTGGTTGTTAATACGGTGCTTGATTTGCTGGAGGTGTTCCATATCATATACGTTGGTATGTTTATATAAAGGAGAATAAAGATTTTTTTTTATTTGGATTCCTTTTAAAAGATTAAACCTTTTCTTCAATTTTGAGCAATTTGTTATTAATTCTTTTATTTTCAAATTGTTGGATATTAATTTAATCAACAGACGCTGCATTAGGATATGTGATATCAAAGAGGTATGCGCTTCAAGCACGGTATCTCGTTCAATTATTTGAGAGAAATTTTTTTTATGCTATATGCGTAATTATATAATTGTTATATATAATAAGGAGCGACCTAACAAACAGAAGACTTATAAGTAATAAATTTTTTTCACGCATAAGATGCATGTTTTTGAAATTAATTATATACTGAGCGCCTAGACAACCTAGGGAAGTATTAAAATTAATTTATTAATATCAATAGGATTGGCCTGACAACCAGGAACTTATGTGATATGATATTTCTTATTTTGATTTGAAAATGCATATGATACATTGTCTTAGAATGTGTATGAGAAACGACTTGATAACCAAGTGGCTCGCTCACAATTTTTTAAGAGGCTTTATGTGATCCACTTAAAATAAATAAGTATTTCTTACATTACTATATTATTATTGTAATTAGTGGAAATATCATTAATATTTTAATATTTTTTAAAAGGTTTGAAAAATTATGCTCTGACATAACTATATTTTGTTGTGTGCTTAATCAACAGTATGTCTTCTCTATCTCTTCGTGGTATTCTTGAATCTGGAAAACTAGTCGGAGCCAATTATGATGATTGGTACCGCAACTTGAGAATTGTTCTCATGCATGAGAAGCTTATTGACACTATTGATAAGCCTTCCATGGAAGTACTTGATCTAAGTGATGCTGAAGCAACCAAGGTTTTTCAAAAGTACCTAGATGAGTGCCTTACTGCTAAGTGCATTATCTTGGCATCAATGAGTTCAGAACTCCAGAGGCAACATCAAGACATGGACCCATATGAGATTATCAAACATCTTAAGAAGACGTAGGGTGGTCAAAGCAGGACAGCTAGATTTCAGTTATCTAAGGACCTATTTAGATCCTCACTTGCTGCAAATGAAAAGGTTGGATCCCATGTTCTTAAGATGATTGATCTCATAGAACAACTTGAGAAGTTGGGATGCACTCTTGGGAAAGAGTTTTCTTAAGATTTGATTCTGTAATCACTTTCTGATTTATTTTCACAATTTATTGTGAATTTCAACATGAATAAGATGAGTTATGACTTACATGTGATGCTTAATCTGCTAATTGATTATGAGAATCAAATTGCTTTTGAGAAGACGAAAGGAACTGTCATGGTAGTTGGCAAGAGCTCCAAGAAGAAAGGCAAAGTACCAAAAAGGAAGAATCTTGGACCTAAGGGTGGTATGACCAAACCCAAGAACAAAAGGAACAAGATTGACCAAACTGATGCCGAATGTTTCTTCTGTAAGGAGAAAGGTCACTGGAAGAGAAATTGCAAGAAGTATTTTGATTCTTTGAAAAACAAGCAACAAGGTAAGACATTAATGAAAAATGTTTTCATGATTTCTTTAACTGTCACTGATTCTTCAATGTGGGTATTAGATACAGGCAGTAGTTTTAATATTTGCAATATCTTGCAAGGGACTACAGATAACTAGATGGTTGAAGAAAGGAGAAATAAATCTACAAGTAGGGAATGGAGCAAATGTTGTTGCCTTAGCTTTAAGATCAGTTTCTTTAATAATGCCTATTGGAAAAGTACTAGTATTGGAAGATTGTTATTATGTTCCGAAATTTGTTTCAAACATTATTTCAATTTCCATGTTGGACAAGCGAGGTTTTCGCATTATCTTTAATAATAAAATTTGCTTAATTTATCATGATGATGATTTATCTGTGAATGATTATCTCCAACGCGGCATTTATGTCTTACTCAATGTGAATCATAACTCGATTATGCATGTTTCTTCTAGTTTCAAAAGAAAAAGAGATAACCAAGTAAGTAAAACATATCTTTGGCATTGTAGGCTAGGTCACATTGGCGAGAAAAGAATTAACAAGTTGCACAAGGAAGGTTACCTTGATAATTATGATTATGAATCATGTGAAACTTGTGAATCTTGTCTCAAAGGAAAAATGACTAAATCTCCATTTACTGGAAGTGGAGAAAGAGCTTTTGAGTTATTGGGACTAATTCATACAGATGTTTGTGGGCCCATGAAGATTCAAGCCAAAGGAGGATATTCTTATTTTATCACTTTCACTGACGATATGTCTAGATATGGATTTTTGTATCTTATGAAACATAAATTTGAATCATTTGAGATGTTTAAAAGATTTCATAGTGAAATTGAAAAGCAAATTGGTAAGAGTATCAAAATGCTTAGATCTGATAGAGGAGGAGAATATCTTGGTGATAACTTTATTGACTATCTAAAGGAGAATGAGATTCTCTCTCAGTGGACACCTCTGGGAACACCACAACATAATGGTGTATCTGAAAGAAGAAATTGAACCTTACTAGATCTGGTTAGATCCATGATGGTGTTCACCGATCTTCCATTAAACTTATGGGGATATGCTTTAGAAGCAAATATGCTTTAGAAGCAGCAGCCTACTTGCTAAATAAAGTTCCTACAAAAGCAGTCTCTACAACTCCACATGAGATATGGAAAGGAAAGAAACCAAGTCTTAAACACATCAAGGTCTAGGGTTGCCCTGTTTATGTTAAAAGATTGCAAACAAATAAACTTGAGGCAAGGTCTGATAAGTGTAGATTCATTGGTTATCCTAAAGAAACAATGGGATATTATTTCTACCAACATTCTAACCATAAAGTGTTTGTGGCAAGAGGAGCAAACTTTTTGGAAAGCGAGTTTCTTGTAGAAGGAAACCATGGTAAAGAAACTGAACTTGATGAGACTCAAGTCACCAATGATGACATAACTCAAGAACATGAGATGGAAACTGAGAGGCCTTTCTTTGATGTTTTGAAATTAGGACAAAGCTTTTCAACTCAAACAATTATGGCTCAAGAACCAGCTATTGTTCAAGAACAAGTCGTTGTTCAAGAAGTTAATAAACCAATCTTAGAAAAATTGCAACAACCTTTGAACCCAACACAAGAACCTCTTAGAAGATCTACTCGAATGCATCATGCACCTGATAAATTAAACTTAATGGTGCTAGATGACATGTCAAATGAGGTTTATCATAATGATGATGACCCTAAGAGCTATGAAGAGGCCATGAAAAGCTCGGATTGCAACAAATGGCAGAAAGCCATGGAATCTGAAATAAAATCAATGAAGACCAACAAAGTATGGACTTTAGTTGAAGCTTCAAAGGATATAAAACCAATTAGTTGTAAATGGGTTTACAAGAAAAAGATTGGAGCAGATGGAAAGGTCGATACCTATAAAGCTCGCCTTGTTGCTAAAGGATATCGTCAACAGGAAGGAATAAATTATGACAAAACATTTTCTCCTGTGGCAATGCTCAAATCAATTCGGATTCTACTTGCCATAGCAGCATAATATGATTATGAGATATGAAAAATGGATGTGAAAACAACTTTCCTTAATGGTGAATTGAAAGAGGAAGTCTACATGACACAACCTGAAGGATTCACATCATTGGTTGGTTGTAATGAAGTTTGCAAGTTGCAACGATCTATATATGGATTGAAACAAGCTTCTAGAAGTTGGAACATTCATTTTAATAAGACAATCGAAAAGTTCGAGTTTGTTAAATGTGAGGAAGAGCCATGTGTTTACAAAAAGGTCAATGGGAGTGCAATTATTTTCTTAGTGTTATATGTAGATGACATATTACTAATTGGAAATGACATACCAACATTGCAAGGCACAAAGATTTGGATATCAGAACAATTCTCCATGAAAGATTTGGGAGAAGCAGTCTACATTCTAGGTATAAAAATTTATAGAGATATAAAAGGTTGCTTGGACTCTCCCAATCTATGTACATTGACACTATCTTAAAGAGATACAACATGGATAATTCCAAATGAGGCTAGTTGCCTGTAGATGTTGGAATTACTCTTAGTAGGGAGAATTGTCCAACAACTCCTGAAAAAAGAGAACGCATGAGTAGAGTACCATATGCTAGTGCAGTGGGAGCTATCATGTACACCATGACTTGTACACATCCTAATGTCGCTTATGCACTAGGTGTAACTAGTCGATATCAAGCAAACCCTGGTGAGGAACATTGGAAAGTGGTTAAGACCATACTTAAGAAGAACTAAAGACCAATTCCTCATTTATGGAGACTCTGAATCAAAACTAAAGGGTTATATTGATGCAAGCTTTGCATCAGACAAAGATGATGGCAAATCCATTTCAGGATATGTTTTCACTTTAAATGGTGGTGTAGTAAGTTGGAAAAGTTCCAAGCAAGCTACGGTAGCAGATTCAACTACTGAAGCAGAATATATAGCGGCAAGTGAAGCCGCTAAAGAAGTTGTTTGGATTAAAAAGTTCATATTTGAACTTGGTGTGGTTCCTTCAATAGAAGAGTCGGTCCCATTATTGTGCGACAATAATGGGGCTATTGCTCAAGCAAAGGAACCAAGATCACACCAGAAGTCCAAACATATTTTGTGAAGGTATCACTTGATTAGAGATAATAGAACGTGGTGATGTTAAGATTGAAAAGGTAGATGGAAAGAAGAATGTAGCAGATCCCTTCACCAAGGCGCTTGGCATAAAAGAGTTTGACAAGCATAAATGGGAATTAGGAATGAAGTTCATGAATGATTGACTCTAGGCAAGTGGGAGATTGTTGGGAATAAATTTGTATGCCGATGATCCAAGTCAACATGTAATCAATTCTAATTTTAATAATAAAGTATTATTTTATTTTCATTGTCATATTTCACTATTTGATTAAATGGTCCATTTGATAATGTCCTTGATTAAAATTAAAGACTTGTTATTATAATAGAGATTATGATAATGAGAAACAAGTTTGTTCTTATTTTAATCTAAACCGTTCTTGATCATAGGATTATTGTAAATAAGATATCAATAATCCAAATAGATTAATATATATGTGATAGTATTTATTGGATAAATATTAATAGATCTCATTTATTAATTTGCATATACAGATGAGTCACATGTTGATGTAATCATTGAACTGACTTAATTAAAATTTTCTAATGGTTAAAATTTACCATAAATTGTCAATAGAAAATTCTCAAGAAGAGGTATAATAAATTTCTTTGACCTGAGATTGTCATAGTAATGAACATTTTATTTATTGTATTTTGATTCCGGACACCGAATGCTTTAGAACACTTGTTGAATGGATATTGGATATGATTAAATACCTGTAGAATTAATGATTAATCAAGAAAGAATTCATCAACTCTTGGTAATGAGTTTGAGCTCTATGAATAAAATTATATCCTAGCCAGGAAAATTAAATGAAAGAAGAAATGAGTTTCTTAAGTCATTATGAGTTAACTCAAAAGGGTTTGACAGTAATACCATACTCTAGAGTTAACCCAGAGCTGTAAAGATGAAAGAAATTATTACACTACTCTTCTAATGGTTCTTGAAAGTAAAATGTTATTTCATGCTATTCGGACGTTAAGGAGTGTTGCTAGACGCCTACCTTGATTAGTATATTAATTTGATTAATATATTACCGGCTTAGTATTGAACCTATGGGATCACACACTAACGAGTGTCCTAATCTCTGTTAAAGAAATTATTTTAATATTTGATGATTAATTAAATTAGAGAATTTAATATGATCAAATGATTAATTGATTTCAAAAAGGTGAAATATTATTATATCTTTGCTAGCACTGAAAATATAAATAATATGAAAGATTTGGTGAAAGAAGAGAAACAAACATGTATGATTTTGTATTTGGAATTTGGGTTGAAAAGGCAACTAGATACAAGTTTGACTTGGTCAATTATTATTTCAATTTTAATTGCTAAATGGTTAGCAATAAAAGGTAACAAGAAATAATATAGCTTAAAAAAGGATACTATCAATAATGATTTTGATTTGATCAGAAATTTGGTATCCTTAGCGTACTATAAATAGAGCCTGGGGCTGCACTTTGAAACAATCACAATCCAAATATCACTTCTCTATTCTTATTTTTTCACATGTCAAAGTTGTTGATGAATAGAGGTTAGTCTCGGTGTGGATACACGTAAAGTCTTCACACTATTAATTTTTTTTTTGCTTCAAGAGTTCATCAAGAGGTACATTTTTAATATGTCATCTATTTATAATATAATTTAAATACAAAATAGATCCTTTTATTTCGCAATATGTGTTTTTGAACACCTTTTTTCCTACATAAACTTCATGGCTATGCAAAACTTCCAAGTGGACCTAGTGCTCATCATGCCAAGACTGCACCTTATTCTGCTGCAAATGATTAGATCATAGACTCTGGTGCAACCCACCACATCACACATGTTCTTGACAATTTGCACTGCAACAATCCTTATCATGGTATTGATCAATCACTAGTTGGGGATGGCTTGGGTCTCAACATAACACACACTGGTAAAACCCTTCTACACACCCATTCTCATACTCTACGTATTTCCAAAGAACTACATGTTATTGGTTGCTTGTCTCATCTTTTTGCCAAACTAACCCAAACACATCCTTTCTTTTGATGAAGGATCTGAAGAAAAGGGTCCGTCTAATCAAAGGTCACCATAAGAATGAACTCTACACCATGCCTCAGCCCACTCCCAATGCACTCCTTTCCATAACCCTTCAACACCTTCCTTGGCATCACACTCTGGGGCATTTGTCAGAGAACATTGTGAGACATTTTTCTTTCTTTCCAAGAATAAAAATGAGCACTAATCTCCCTTGCATCTCGTGCAACACAATCAAAAGTCATAAGCTTTCTTTCTTTCCTGTGAGTCTTACTAGCATAAAACCACTTGATTTAGTGTATACATATGTTTCGGGACCAACTCCAACAAAATCCTTAGATCAATTCATTTACTATCTTGTCTTTGTTGATCATTTCACCAAGTGCATTTGGTTGTATCCCATGAAATATAAATCAAATGTCTCAATAATACCAAAATTAAATGTCTTGTTGAAATTTTTTTAATTTACCATTATTACATTTTACTCTGACAACAGGGTAAGTTTATCAAACTCAAACAGTTTTTAAGTAGTCAAGGTATATCTCATTATACCACCCCCACCATACACCAAAGTGAAATGCCACCGCTAAAAGGTGCCACCGACACATAGTTGAAATCAGGAAAGCCTTACTCCACATAACCAACCTACCCCTCTAATTTTGGACATATGCCTTTCGCACTGCCACTTACCTCATAAATAGACTTCCTACTCCTGCACTTGACATGAGATCCCTATACCAACCCTTCACAAAATAGATTCAAACCTTAAACACCTTCATTCCTTTGAATGTCTATGCTTTCCATGGTTGCACCCTTATACCACTAACAAACTTCAACCATGATCAAAACCTTTCATCTTTATAGGATATGTAGACTCCCAATATGCCTACCATTGCCTTGGTCCCATAACTTATAAGATATATACCTCAAGGCATACAAAGTTCCATGACAGCATATTTCTATACCAGATGAGCAGAAATCAAACATCATTCGCACCTTATCAACCCACAATCCTAGCCTAACCTATCCACACCACTATTCCTATCAATCCAATCTTAAAACCACCCACCTCCTACTCCTCCACCCAACATGAGATCACAAGAGGGCTCTATGTGTTCAAACTCCTCATCAAGTAATGTATCAGATCCCTCTCGTTGCACCTTAAATATTTTTGCCTCCACTAACCCTTCCTCAGATGCCACAATCAAAAATCGATCCCATCCCATGGTGACTTGCTCTTAGAACAATATATTCAAGCCCAAAAAAAGCACTGACAACATCGAAGTACCCAACACCACAAAAACACAAGCCATCAAATGTCAAGGAAGATATGAAACATGAGCATTGGAGGAAAGCCACTACTGCTAAATTTAATGCCTTTCCCAGAAATGGAACATGGTACCTGATCCCTCCTCCCAAGTAAAAAACATAATGTTTTGCTAGGGTTGTTTTGAATCAAAAGGAACGCAAATGAATCCATTGCTCTCTATAAAGCGACACTTGTTGCCAAAAGGTTTACTCAATGTTCAAGTATTGACTTCTACTATAATCTTTGAGTTACAACCAAACTTACAAGCAAATGCACACCACAAATGCCTAAACTTTGAAAAATCTATCAAGAATTAAACCTTCTTGTAGAAAACCCACTATATGCTCACCATTGAGAAACCTACTCAATGAAAATGAAAATAAAAAAAGAAGATTAAGGAAAGATTTCACCTGATACGTGAAGGATGTGAAAGTTTGAAAACATTTTCTTTGTAGTATTAACTTCCCTTCATGATCCTTTGCAAAGATCCATTCCAAAATAAGGATAAAAGTGGTGATAACACTCAGAGGTTCTAAAACTTTCTCAATGAATATTGCAGTGTAAAATATGAGTGAAAAGCGTCACCCCCAAAGTCCTTTGAAAAACTTATTTTTATAGCCTCAGGATAGATGTAGTCGATTGTCTGCTAGAGATAGTCGACTAAATTGTACTTCGCTTCACCTGGGTTTCCTGATGAACAAATAGTTGACTATATTATCATATTGTCGATTGCTTGCGAAAGAGGAAACTCATGAAACTTGATATAGTCGATTATATATTAAGGATAGTCAACTAAATGCGAATCAATCTCAATTCTAAAAGAACAGAGGATCAATCTAATATACTATTTTAGGATATAATCGATTATATTGATGCAGAGTTGAAACTTTGTGATTTTAAAAACTAAGTTACGAGAGTTCCAACTCTTTAAGGCTAATGACCATGTGAATTAATGCATTGCCAATCATTTTGAACATGCTGAATTGCAACTCATAGTCTAGGATGCATGTATGCATCATATCACACACAATGAGGCATTAAAGCAATAAAAATCATCCTAATCAACTAGTGCTTATAAATTTTATTTATAACTCATCATCAACAAAAACTAAGAGTTACAATGGTCTTCATAAACCCTTCATGTTTACATCAAAGACTCCCAACATCCACATTATGTGTGCCAACTTTACAAAGCATTTTACAAACTGCGACAAGTATCACATGCCTGACATGACACACTGAAAACCTTCATCGTTGCTTATAGCTTCACAACAAGCATCAGTGATCCTTCATTATTCATATATAATTTAGAAGACATCACAACCTACTTCCTAGTATACGTGGATGACTTGCTTATCACTAGCTGCAACTACAAATTCTTGGAAACACTCATTGTTGCACTGTCACAGTAGTTCTCCCTGAAAAATATGGGCACTCATTATTTTTTAGGCATTGCATTGTCGCAACACAAACATATCCGAAAAGTCCTTCAAAGGTTTGACATGGAAGAAGTAAAGCCATCCCCCATGTCTCTATCATCATCAACCTCACTCAAGCTTCACGATGGAACACCTTCAACAGATGCAACCAAGTATCACAAAATCAAGCCTTCTAATATCTCACTCTCATTCAGCCAGACTTCTGCTTCTCTGTCAATAAGCTCTCTCAGTTCATGCATAATCCCATAATACTACATCTTCAACACCTGAAATGTGTAACAGCCGTAATTGTTAATAAATAAATAATACAGTAATAAGTTAATAAATAAATAAATAAATAAATAAAAAATATAATTAGGTCATAAATCTCCACTATATAAACCAAATGTTAACTTAGAGCAGCTTTTACAAAACACTTATGTCCCTTTTTCTTTTCTGACGCACAAGAACCCTAACAGAGCAATCAGAGGAGGAGCTCTAGAGAGCACCAGAGACGCCACCATTGCTAACAGAGAACATTTAAGCGACTACCTCGAGGTAAGGGATGAGTTACTCACGCTTGGGGATTAGAATAAACATGTATAGAGATCCCTAGAGGATCAATTTTGGGTTATTTTGGGTTGTTTCTTTTTAATTTAAACTCTATTTTCCCTAAATTTTTGTTTGTCATTGTGATTTAAATTCATTTGTGCAAAGATTAATTTATTTGCATATGCTGCAAGTTTTAGTTTCATGTGAATTGTTTGCCTAATTGCAAAGTTTGACTTAAAATTGAATTATATAATAATAGCAATCATATGTATATAACTGGAAGTGGGGCTCCAATTTGAGTTGTGTGGAGTGGATTAATTTTAAAAATAAACCTAGGGTTCCTTGATGTTATCTTTTATGTTTTTCATAAAAAAAAAAACCACAACAAAATATTCTATTGAGGCTAATGGTTTTCTTGGAGTGAATTTGTAAAAAAATGCTGATACTTAGATGTTTCCCTTGAAGGTGTAATATATGTGTTTAATTCGTTAAGGATCTGCATATTTAATTGGTAAATGGATGGTAGCTGAAATATATATATATATATATATATATATATATATATATATATATATATATATATATATATATATATATATATATTCTTTTCAAGGTGCAATAATATATGTTTAATATGATTGATCATTGAAAATATTATAATTGTGAGTGCAGCACCAGCAATACTGATACGCGTAGTTCTTGCTTTTATTTGTATTTATATTCATACTTGATTCTGGAAGATGATTCCCTGTACGTATATGCTTGTGAGTTACAAAGAAAAAAAATAATATATCAAACCAATTTAATTGACTCATTGTATATGTGCTTGTGGTCTATATCCTTGCTTTTAAGTTTTCAATAAATAAAATAAGGTTATAGAAATTATTTGTTTTTCAAAAAAATTAAATAGTGTTGTGAAATTATTATTTTATTCTTTTTCTGTTATATACGTTAATAATTAAAAATAGTTACTGTTACGTATGTTTCAAAATTAAATAGTAGTTATGTTTAAACATTGTTACTTATATTTCACGTTTAAACAATTGCAAATGTTATATATTAATAATCAAATATTTGTACAACAGCTTTAAATACTTTTTCTTTCTCAATTATATATATATATATATATATATATATATATATATATTTTTGTTACTTTATAAATTAATTGTTGTAAAAGTTTTTATTTTATTTTATTTTGTTGAATTAATATATTTCAATTTAATTTGTATTTTGTTATGTCAAGTAAATGTTACTATTGAATAATATGTGTAGGGTGCATGAGATGCGATAAATTATTTTATTAGGAAAATGTGATTGAGATGATGTGTAAGTGATAATCATTTGATACGTAATGGATTGTGAATTACATGACTCTTGAGATGTTGTATGTTTTGAGTTGTGAGCCATGAACTATGTAATCACACAACTGTAAGACCCTTTAAGGGCGACGAGTTAATGCGCGATGAGTTGTGATGGGATCCACTGTGGGAACCCGACGAGTTAATCACTTGAGGCGCACTGAGTTAAAATATTTTAAAAATATATATATACATTCGAGATTTTGAAAACAATTAAGTAGTTGTGTGTATTGCATAATTCAAAGGTAGAGTCTGTGTGTTCAAATGTTTTTTTTGGGTTGGACCTGAATCAGGAGAGAGAGGCCCTAACGGACTCTTCGGAGTGTAGGCCTTGGGGGTCATCCGGTTTGAGTGCTCCTATAAGTCTGTGCCGATCCCACATGGTTGGAGCATTCTCGCAAAACAGCGTGACCCTGACTGACCTAACTTACCCATTGCGAGGCATGTCCTGTCATGTACTCCTAGGCGCCCGACGAGGTTTTTCACTGAAAAATGGTACCACATTGCATGTAGGCTTGAGTCTAGAGTATTTGTTGCATAACGCATGTGTTTGTCTTTCATTGGGTTAACAATTGTGGTTTGATGTTATTTTCTGGAGTGGACGAACTTAAATGAATGTGCATAATATGTGTGTTTTTGTGAAAACGGTGTTAATTATATAAATTCAGTTGTAAGTATTATATGCTTACATGCTCTAATATTTTATTATATATGAATGTGATAACTCATTCCCGGTGTGTGTTTGTGTTTGGGCTGATTGCCATTTGTTCAGGTGAGCTATCATATGATGAATTCCATGTTAGAGCCGAAGAGACTTAATCTGTGATAGAGACATGCTCTGATAAGTGTGACATTGGGGCATAGGAATTACTTCGCATGCTATATTTTTCCGTAAACAATATCGTTGAGTTATGTTTTCTATTTTAGTTTTTTTTTTATTATTCATTCAGTATGGACGGCCTTGTTTTGAGCCGGAATAACTTTGTTGTTTTTATTTGAACAATTTCTATTATGTTTTCATTAAGTGAATGTGAACTCTTTATCTTTTGAAATCAATTTAAAGTCAATATGTTTAAAAAAAAAATTTCACATGATTTTATTTCCTTGTATTTGTTATTTGTGAGGGTAGAGGGTGTCACAAAATGCATCCTTTGCTACTTAAAGTCCACCTTCAACTATGGATTACTGCTACAACAACCTTCTAGTTTTAACTTGGTGGCCTTTTCTGATGCTGAGTGGGGAGGCAATGCTAATGACATCACATCTACTTCAACGTTTATCATTTTCTTTGAAAGAAATCCAATTTCCTAGTTCTCCAAAAAGCAAACAGTCGCTCGATCCTTCACAGAAGCTAAATATCAAGCAGTGGCTACAACTACACCTAAGATCATGTGGCTTTAATCTATTAATTGAATTGAAGGTACCAATGCAAAATCCACCAAGATTGTTTTGTGACAACATTGGTGCTACTTATCTCTGCTCGAATCTAGTGTTGCATTCTCCCGTGAAACACATCTCTCTTGACTACCACTTTGTGAGAGAACAAGTCCAAGGAAGCAACTGCACGTTTTGCATGTCTCAACAACAGATCAACTGGTGAACATTCTAACAAAGCCATTAACAACCGCCAAATTTCAAGATCTCACAGTCAAGATAAAAGTTATAGATGACAACTTTATCTTGAGGGGACGTATTAGGTGATATTAGGTGATATTTGGTTACAAGTTTAGATAAATATATTTATTTGAATTCAGCTGTATATTTAAATAAATACATTTATTTGAAATATAACCTTCTGTAATTATCTAGATGTTAGGATTATCGCTAGGTATATTTGAGAAGTTGTTACATGTACCTACTACCCTATTAATATACATCCTTGGTTCATCAATAAGCACATTTGAGAATCACATCTATTCTCATTATCATACCCACTGCAGCTAAATTCTAAATTAGTCACTCCACGTTATAAAGAAAAACCCTGACCAAACTCTCTCATCACTCTGCAATGGAAACATCAAGGTCCTTATTAACCATGATAGCAATATGTCTTAACAGCGGATAACAATATTATAATATTTCCTTATTAAACAATGATAACAATATTTATTTAAACAATGATATCCTTATTACGTTAGATTCGTAGAGGTAAAGAGCAAGTAGTAATTTTTAGTGGAAGAGAGAGATTACTGGACTAAATTCCTAAATAGGAGAGACATTAGTATTTTTTTTTTAAGAAATCATAATTAATAGTATGACACTGGTACAATACGACACAGATAAAAAAATATGATAATTTTTTTGAAATTAAAGATACAATACGTCTTGGATATATTAATAAAACAATTACATATGGATGTAAAATAAAATGAAATAGTATTAGTGTTAAAATGTAATTATGCAAATACTCTTGAGTGTTCTTAAAACACTGCAAGTTTTGTTTTAGCAAATACTTGCAGGAAAAATAAACTCCCTCATCAGAAAAACGTGCAGAACTATAGAAAGGAGTAGTCATGCTTGTAGAAGTGGGAAATGGTATGTGGTGTTTTTGTTTATGTTTTGAAAAGAGAAAAAAAGTTGTATTTTATGTTTGTTTCGATCTTTTTTTTTTTTAAATCTTAAAGTTAAAATGATAAAATTTAAAAAAAAAATCAAAAGTATATCAGAATATCTGAAACAACTTGAGCTATATCAGAGTTATGTGTAACCATCTTGAGTCGTATTGCAACTGTGTTCTACCTTTTTTTCCCTTAAAAATAAAAATAAAAAATTAAATACTTCTTAGATACGTATTGGAACTACTAAAAAAAGGGTTTTTCACGATGATATTTTATAAAATAAATTATTTTATTTAAAAGGATTTAAGACGTGCGGATATGCACCGTCTTTGAAACGTTGAGAGACAAGGACGTGATTTTAGGAACACCCTCTTTAATTGGTTTAATTAAAATTAAAAAATGACTTGCAGCCCATACGCGCCTTTTCATCTCCTAATCCCTCCTTCATTCGCTAATCACTGTCGTGTTGACGGAAGCTCCGCCGATGCCATCTCCACTCCTGTGTTGACCCCAACTCCAGCCGTCGTGCCATCTCTGTAGCTCCCACCATATCTCGAGTGACCGAAGCTCAGATCGCTAGCTGTACCCAGGTATTTATATGTAATCACTATTGATAGCTACTAACAATGATTTGGGTTTTATTCGTGTGTTGCTCGGCTGATACATTTGCTTGGGTGTTGCTATTTCTCAGATATTTGGCCCTTTTTATGTAGAGTTGTCAATGTGGGTTTTGGCCTAAGGGTTAACCCTACCTAGGGCTTTAACCTACTACTAGGGCTTCGGCTTCAACTTCTTGAGCTTCCCTTAAATTCTTTGCTGTCAGCTTCCCTTAAATTCTTTGTTGTCATGCAAACAAACACGACCTTGACGACCGTTTTTTTGGAAAATAAAAAGTATAAAACCGTGTTTTGTGAAGTTGTTGGGACTTGGAAGTGTATTTGTGTTGCTTGATTCTAGTTTTAGGAGTTCTTTGTTCCTGAGCGAGGTCACAAGTGGTGGATAGGTTTGTTAATTTCGCAATTCTCTACGCGTGCCGTGTTAGAAGTTGGGTGAATTTGCTTTGAACGGGGAAGATTTAAGTGACATGTATAGATTCTTTGTTTTTTTTTTTTGCTGGTTTTCAAAGTAGATTGCCATATAAAATATTGACGGAAGGCATTATTACCAGGTAGCATCTTTAAATGGAAATTCTCATGGGATAAGCAGTTCCAGTTAACAAGTAAAATCTGATGTATGGAAACTTTAGTTACCAGCATGATTCATTGTTAATTTTACTGCCTAAATTTCCTCTTAGTAATTTGGCTAAGAAGGTGAAACTAAATTGTTTTTCTTTCATTCTTTCTTGTGCATTTTTTGTTTTTTTTAGTTGTGTGTTTGGTCTATGCTAGATTTAACAAATGATTATCCAACTTGTGAGCTGAGTTGCATTGGCAGATTTTGGGAACTTCAAATCAAAAACAAAAAATTGTGGCTATAAAAATGTCTTCTAGTTAGATTAACACATGAATAATAGGATTCCATATTTTAATTAAAATTTCAATGATGTTTCTTTTATCTGTTTCAATGCAGGCTGCGATATCTTCCTGGTGCTATTGTAGCTGCGATATCTTCAATTCAGCATTTATAGTCATTTTCTATAAATGACTATAAATGGTAGGAATTTTCTTGGACTGATCCAACTTTTGTGAGTCTGTTGTGTTGCTATCATAATTTTCACTTAAAACTATGAATGACATCCCCTGTTTGATACTTGACCAAATATCAACAATTAGTTAGAATAGCCTGAATAAATTGGCTACTGTATCAACACTCAACATTTAGTCAGTTAGAACAGTGGACATATATAGTAAAAAAATATGAGGGAATTTAGTTCTCTTTTTTTTAGAATTTCAGAATTTAGTTCTTTGTTTATTAGAATTTCAGAATTTAGTTCTTTGTTTATTTACATGTTCTATGATTATTTTTATTAAACCTATAAAGATGTTCCCAATTGTTATTCACATACAGGACAACCCAAAACAAGTTCTTCGAGACTTGTGATATTTTCTTGGATTTTAGTCTATGATTCTATTGTTTTTTATGCTATTTTCAATTTATTTTTGCTGTTGTTTTTAGTGGATTTTCATCTGTGATGTTATGTGTTTTTATTTATTTATTTATGATATTTTCATGGATTTTATTCTATGGTGTTATAGGTGTTTTATCTATATTTTCTCTGCAATTCAGTGATATTAATCTGTCATTGATGCTTTTAATTGTGAATTCTTCGTACCAGTTAATAAGTGGCAAGAATGGGTATGATTTCAAATCTGTGAGGAGATGGACCAGCCAAAACAAATAGGGATATGGCCTACATGAATGTGATAAAGTAATTATGTTGAAAAAATTATCAAGTTTTGCTTTTCTTATAACCAATCAAATTATCAAATTGGTTTTTATGCTGATCTTTTACATTGTTTGATCCCAGATATTTGTACCTATCCATAAAGAGATTCATTGGTGCTTGGCTGTTATCAATAACAAAGATAAGAAATTTCAGTATCTGGACTCACTGAGAGGATATTTGAAGTTTTCTATCTGAAAATTAGGAATTTGGTTGTTTAGTTTTGTGTCTGAAAGGATATTTGAAGTTTTCCTGAGCATCATAGGTTTGGTATGAATGAACTCTTTTGAATTGTGCAGCTTTTTGCCAGTATAGTTCCTAGGACAGCAGAGAATTTTTGGGCACTCTGTACAAGTATCTTTAAATTGTTCAAATAACCGTCTTTTACCATTTTTTAAAAATATTTTTGTAATGTGAGACTGAAGCATGCATATGTATATTGGGTAATGTGAGACTGGAGTTTCTTGTTGACCAACAAGAATGTTTGGTCCAACAGTAAGGTACACACTAGTTTTATTGTGCGTGTGCGTGTGTTTGGATCAATTTGCCTATGCTGCTCAACTAATTATGAGCAAAGTTCCTTCATTGCCTTTTTTGTAATAGTTTATGCTTGGTGTGCTGTGTTGGTCTTTTTTTTAGCTTGCCTCGCATTTTGGTGATTGAATTGGTCTTTTGATTGTATTGCCAGGGTCATGAGAATGTGGTTGAAGATGTGCCATGGAATTTGAAGGATGAGAATATGTTTGGGTCTAGTGAAGATGACTGCAAATTGATCATTTGGGACTTGCGGACGAACAAAGCCCAACAATCAGTCAAACCACATGAAAAGGAGGTATGCTTCATAATCCTTGCAGTGTCTCTTGTTCGTCAAGTGTGTAGAATAGATTTAGTACAAGTCTTATTCTTAAATGGTTAAAAGTTCAGCAGTATGAGTCTGATGACTCTGATGAGAAAGACTTTGGCAGGGTTGTTTATAAATTGTGAAACAGGCAGAGCTAGCTAGTCAATTATCTTATTCAATATTTCTGCACAACCCTTTTTTTGGTGAATTATTCTGCACCTACACCCCTTGGTGAAGAATTATAATTAAGGTCTCTACTTAAATATCTCTTTGCATATATATATATATATATATATAATTGTTTTCTTACCTAAAGCTCTCTTTGTTCAGTTTGCAGGCCTTCTAATTAACATGGAGCCACAGTTTGCAATCAAGAAAGATGCCACTGAAGTAATATATTTTGTCATAATAACATTTTATTTTGCTGAAAAATTCAAAAAGGAAATATACGGACAATTGTTAGTGCTAGTTGCTTAATTTATTATTATAAGTAGTAGAAATACAATCGGTGCTCACTTCTCTCACTCAATCTCAGTATTTCAAATAGGTGAAATTTTTTCTCTCTCATAAAAATGAAGAGAGCTGCTCTTGGAGTAGGTGAAATTTTTTCTCTCTCATAAGAAAAAAATTCAAATTTTTTTAAATATAAGTAAAAATTTAACTATTTTTATCTTATTAATTTCTTTAGTTTTTTTATAATAAAAAATTCAATTTTTTTTAAATATAAATAAAATTTTAACTATTTTTATCTTATTTAATGATATTATATCTAAAACTAGTCTGTAACCTTGCGTACGCACGGGTCACTTGGTTAATAAAATTGCAATCACAGGAGCATAATTGAATATTAAATAGATATATAATTATAATGTTGATGAAATAGAGTGTTCGTGCTATAAGTATTATCTGTCAGGATGCTGTTTGTATCATTAGACTGTAAGTGAAAAAATAATATTTGTCAGGGTGCTGTTTGTATATTTTGACTATAAGTGATATAAATACTATTTGTTAAGATGCTCTTTGTATATAAGATAAAGATAATTTGCATGAAGACTTGATTGTGTTGAAAATATTTTAGAGTTGATTTAAATTATATAAAAGAAACATGAGAAATAAATTAGAAATATTTTGTTTTTCTGGAAAGAAATTATTTTAGATGTATTTAATTGTGAAGAGGAACTAAATTTTAAAAATAATTTTGTAAAAATGTTTAGTGAGCATATGAAAATAATATTTTGATTATAAAAGATAATTTAGACTCATAAAAAAACTGTTTTAGTCTTTGTTTAAAAAAATGTTTCAGTGTATACAAATAATTTGTTGTGATGTTAAATAATTTTGTTATCTTTATAAATAATAGTATTTAATTCTGATCCAAAATAAAATTTAATTTAATTCACTCATAAATATAAAGAGAAATAATTAAAATACACAGAAAATTAGAAATATATTATGTAAATAAAAATGCAGAAAGCAATCAACAAGATAAAAATAGAAATATTATTAATTAACTGAAAAAGAAAAAGGTGATTTAAAAAATAAAACATAAAAAAGGATATATAATAAGTTGAAAAGTTAATAAGATAAAAAATAAACACACTTGCTAAAGTTAAATTAACAACACATAATAATAATAATAATAATAATAATAATAATAATAATAATAATAATAATAACAACAACAACAACAAAATTAATTAATTAATTAATTAAATACAAAAAGAGAAAGTAAGGAAAATTTCTAATTTTCATTGCACTACCAACGTGATTTGTCTCCCGTGTGAATCTCGGCATTAAAGTTGATAGAGTATTTTCAATTACAATAAATAAGAAATTAAGAGTATAATTTGTTTTCACCTATAAATATAAAGAAAAATATCTAAAATACACAAAAAATATTATGTAAATAAAAATGCAGGAAGCAATCAACAAGATAAAAATAGAAACATTATTAATTAACTGAAAAGAAAAAGGTGATTTAAAAAATAAAAATCATAAAGGATATATAATAAGTTAAAAAGCTAATAAGATAAAAAATAAACACACTTGCTAAAGTTAAATCAACAACATAATAATAATAATAATAATAATAATAATAATAATAATAATAATAATAATAATAATAATAATAACAACAACAACAACAACAACAAAATAAATTAATTAATTAAATACAAAAAGAGAAAGTAAGAAAAATTTCTAATTTTCATTACACTACCGACGCGATTTGTCTCCTGTGTGAATCTCAGCATTAAGGTTGGTAGAGTATTTTCAATCACAATAAATAAGAAATTCAGAGTATAATTTGTTTTCACCCATAAATATAAAGAGAAATAACTAAAATACACAGAAAATAAAAAATATATGATCTAAATAAAAATGCAAGAAGCAATTAGTAAGATAAAAACAGAAACATTATTAATTAACTGAAAAAGAAAAAGATGATTTAAAAAATAAAACATCAAGAAGGATATATAATAAGTTGAAAAGTTAATAAGATAAAAAATAAACACACTTGCTAAAGTTAAATCAACAACACATAATAATAATAATAATAATAATAATAATAATAATAACAACAACAACAACAACAACAACAACAACAACAACAACAAAATAAATAAATAAATTAATTAAATACAAAAGGAGAAAGTAAGGAAAATTTCTAATTTTCATTGCACTACGGACGTGATTTGTCTCCGGTGTGAATCTCAGCATTAAAGTTGGTAGAGTATTTTCAATTACAATAAATAAGAAATTCAGAGTATAATTTGTTTTCACCCATAAATATAAAGAAAAATAACTAAAATACACAAAAAATCAGAAATATATTATGTAAATAAAAAATGCAGGAAGGAAACAGCAAGATAAAAATAGAAACATTATTAATTAATTGAAGAAGAAAAAGGTGATTTAAAAAACAAAACATCAAAAAGGATATATAATAAGTTGAAAAGTTAATAAGATAAAAAATAAACACATTTGCTAAAGTTAAATCAACAACACATAATAATAATAATAATAATAATAATAATAATAATAATAATAATAATAATAATAATAAAATAAATTAATTAATTAATTAAATACAAAAAGAGTAAGTAAGGAAAATTTCTAATTTTCATTGCACTACCAATGTGATTTGTGTCCCGTGTGAATCTCAACATTAAAATTGGTAGAGTATTTTTAATTATAATAAATAAGAAATTCAGAGTATAATTTATTTTCATCTATAAATATAAAGAGAAATAACTAAAATACACAGAAAGTAAAAAATATATCATGTAAACATAGAAACATTATAACTAAAATAGAAATATTATTAATTAACTGAAAAAGAAAAAGGTGACTAACCCATTATTCTTTTTTATATAAAAATTTCCAAACTCCACGCGAAAAAGAAAATCTACTTGACATATCCTATTTTATACATCTAATTTACTAAAACATGGGTTTTCAATTTAATCATAATTCATTAAGTATGGTAGGTAGAACACCAAATCTAAACTTAGTATTTAAATCTACAGGTGTGGAGTTTTTGCTAGTTTGTAGACCCAAATCTAACACAGCAATCTCGAACCCACCATCTTGAAACCATGCTCCCTGTGGCAGACCCAAAAACTGGTGTGGAGTTTTTACTTGGAGTTGGTTTTCAAAATAATCCACAATGTCTGAGATGACTGCATGAGAATCTTCCTGGCCCACTCTGTTAATAACAGCAACAATATCATTTTGCCCAATATCAAATATGTAGATAGCCTTGACAAAGTCCTCTAGCCTATGAAAGTGTTATCTGAAGGAGTTTCTCCCTTCTGCATGCATATCACCAACACACATTTAAGTAGCATTTTATAACATAAAATTACTTCACGATAGAAATATAAGGTGAATTGAAAGGAGAAGAAAAAGAAAAAAGGTTATAAGTTCAATCTCTAATAAAAACTAATATTCTAACAAACTAACATATTTGATGATATAGAAGAAATGTAAAATCACTTCATCATCGAAATAGAGGCTAAGTTAAATATATTATGTCATGTGTATATAGATATCTTGGAAGAACCTTGCCTGAAGAACTTTCCGATGCGTGCCTTAAACTGGTTGAACTGTGCAACCTGTATTTCAAAAGTGAAAGGAGTGCCACCCTCAAAGACTGTCCTTTTTTGGCGCCTAATGGTTGATGATCCTGCAGCAAATTAAGTTTGCTCCATGCCTGTAACTTGTTCCAATTGAGTTTATGTATGCACTGAAGAATGGAAAACCAAGATGCTGGGCTGCATAGATAAATGGCACCATATCATTATTTTGAACGAATAAAACTATATGATCTTCTCCTATTTTGTTTTCAGTGAATGAAAATTTTAGATTTTTTATATGACCATTATAGTTTTTTATGAATAATAAATACATAAGTTGATATCTATATATTTAATTATAATTAATATAATTATAAACAGAGATATATGTACAAAATTAATCTTCACGATTCATTCTTATTGAATCCCAGCTTTATAAACAGAGATATATAAAAAAGGACACCCAACTACATAATAATAATAATAATAATAATAATTAAAGAAAATAAAAAAAAAACACAAACTAAGAGAGAGCAAGAAAAAAACCTGTGCTTCTTCCTGTTGAACAAAAAACCTGGGCTTCTTCCTGCTGAATAATAGATTAAAATAATTAAAGAATATAAATAATATCAATACCAATCATGTCAATCTCACAAAGAATTGAGTAAATTATCAACTAATAACAAATGCAGTGTATAGGAGACAATAACATTTAGCGAGAATCCTAAGAACAAAATTACAATACAGTTAGAAAAGTTACAAATTGCAGCGATAGGGAGTGGATGAGAGGCAGTAGTGTGAAGCAGAGCACACAGCGGAAGCCAGAAGTGAGGGAAATAAATAATATACATGCTAGGAGTGAACCCGGAAGAAACATCTTGACCCAGAATCCATGCCTCTTTCGGCCACTGCACACCATGGCAAAAACAAATGCCACAGGAACAAAGTTTAGAGTACGATTTTCAATCAACCAAAAGAAAGTACACAACTGACAATTTTGTTCTTGTGCTTCCAACCAATAATACAACATGTATTCAACTATAAAATTTAGTAACTTCATTAATAATTTATGTAAATTTTTGAAGTGAAATATATTGATGTAATTAATTCATTAAAATCTTATGAGTATAATTTAATTCAATCTTTGTCCATTTGCTTAAATAAGATTCAGTACTAAAATAAACCTTCAAATCAGCCTTGATGGGCATGCAAGGCACACTGCGTGAATTTGGGTTTTGGGAATCTTTCGCTGCGTGATATTCTCAAACACTTGGTGAGCACGCTGCAAAGGGATTACTCATTGCTTTCTAAGAGTAGCACGACCCTGAACCATCTACTCTCACACACAAATAGATAACAAAAAGAAAGCAATACATTAGAACCCCATTCAAGTCAAGGGCAAAAACAAATAAAATTAAATCCTTCACAAACAACAAAATAATATCAAATCATATATATTGTTAAGCAACTCTCTTGCCCTCTTCATCTCCACTCACACTCTCTATGTATCTTGTTTGTGTTTCTTTTTGGATTTGTTTTGCATGAATGAATCTTCTTGTCTCTTGATTCTGGAGATCTTATAGAAATCTTTGATCTATTGGACAGCGTCAACTGTTACCAATTCCCAAAAATAATCAGAATTTTAGGATTGAGATAATGAACTTTGGGATAAAACAAAATTTCAATAGACATATATTATTTTGACATATATTATTTTTAATGAAAACTAAACTAATTATATATGGTATCATTAAAGAAAAAGATGGAGTTCACACCTTGCTTGGATTGAAGTTACAGAGAATCTCCAATAGTTTGAAGAGCCTATACAGAAAACATGCATGTAATTAGATTTCATATTCAAGAAATTGAAAATCACACTCATATATATTGTTATAAAGTGCGTGAACAACTTTAACAGGAGAAGAATCTCGTGACTCAACCACAAAAATAAAATAAAAAGAGAGGGAAAAAATTTTAAGATTAAAAACTAAAACTTCATTTAGGCATTTCATCAAACACATAACTTACAACCCATATGGGGAAGATGACAAAAAAATTAGCTTGGGAAAATAAAAAAGGAACCAAAAACAGAGTTGAAAAATCAGTAAAAAAAAAAATAACTATTATTAAGAAGCAAACATGCATAACAACAAACAAAATTAGAACCTTGCAAATAAAAACAAATAGTAATGAAACAAACATGCATAACAGCAAAAGAGGAAAAAACATGCTTGTTGGATGCTTCTTCGTCGATAGCCCGACAAAATAAAAAGGAACCAAAAACAAAATTGAAAAATCAGAAAGAAAAAATATAACATTGAGATGTTAATGCTATAAAAGGACACTCGTGAAGAAAATTGCAAAGCAGTGAAACCTGATAGTCTTCTGAACTGAGAAGAAGCCATGGCAGTGAGAATAAACTGCTCCATTCAAAACACCCTCTGTCTCCTTAACCCTCCCTTGTTTTCCCTTCGTTACAGAGCTTCTCCCCTGAAGCTGAAACCTCAATTGCATTTTCGTCAAAACCCCTCTCGAGGAGCTTTGTTTTGAGAGAGAGAAAGCTTCCAAGTTGTACAGAGAAAGAAAGTGAGTGAGAGAGAAAGAGAAAGGAGCCTTTTGCCACGGGAGAAAGAGAAATGGAAAAATAAAAAGAAAACTGAAAAGACTTGGGATGAAGATTGGAAAAGGAGACACTTGCAACAATACGTGGAACAACCAAGGGAGTGGAAAATGAAAAGGTTAGAAAAGAGGACACGTGGAGCAACCAAGGGAGTGGGAAATGAAAAGCCTAAAAGACCAAAACCCAACCTAGAAGGGCATAAATGACCAAGAAACAAAAAACTTGGACAGGTGTCAAGCTCTCAGCTATGGGTATTTTGACCAAAAAACCAAAATTCTGGACAGCTGTCAACCTCTCAACCATGGGTGTTTCAGTATTTTCAATTTCCTTCTCTTTTATATATAGATACCTTCATTTAATAAAGAGTTGCGCTTAATATCAAATTTGATTGAAGAGTAATTTAGAAAAAAATTATTTTTAATTGGAAACAATATGATTTAATAAAGGTAATGGTTTCTTGATTTGCGCAATAAACAACATATTGATACACTTTTAATTGAATTGTGTTCATGCTATTTGGGTTTTGGACTCTCTGTCCATTCAATACAGGGTGAGAAGATCAAAGAGAAAGTAAATAATGTAGATGAGAATGAAGTTGTTAGGTTGATAAAAGAGCAGGAGGACAAAAATTTGGAAATTTCAGCTTTGAAGGTAGAACTGGAAACAACCAAAAGAACATATGAAGTACAATTCTCACAGATGGAAGAAGAAGCTAACAGTTTTAAAGCAGCATTGACACGAAAGGTCCGAGAATATGAGCACCAATTGGAAGAATTAAGAAATGAGGTAAAGGTTTCTTACTTTGCACAAACAGCAGTATATTGGTACACTATGAGGGGAAGGACAAGACCAAGAGGTTTTAGTTAATCATAATATAATTTCACCTTGGTAATTTATGCTAAAACTTCTATCGCTCAGATACTTGACATAAAGCTCTAATTCTAATTGGAAAATAGCACTAGATACATTTAAGTTTTATTCTTTGAGAAATTAGTTTCATGTTATACGTATTATGAAATATTTGGCCCTTCAATACAGGCTGAAAAGATCAACGAGGAAGTAAAAACGACAGATGAAGAGGAATCTATTAAATTCATGAAAGAACAGGAGGACAAAAAATTGGAAATTTCATCATTAATGCAATGTTCATAGTTGGAAGAAGACGCTAAAGATGCTAAAGTAGAATTGACACAGAAGGCCCAAGAATATGAGAATCAATTGGAAGCATTAGGGAATAAGGTAATTGTTTCTTTACCTTGACTGCCACTCGCTAATAGTTAGTTTTTTTAACCAATCGATCAACATTGAAACTTGTATTTGCTAAATCTAAAAATTTGGAATTTGACATCTGTGTTGTTTCGCTTGGCTAGAAAGAACCTAAGCTGCTTCTTTTTTAGCCACTATCTTTGTTTTCTATATATGTTACATCTAAATTCATTGGTACTGCATAATTTGCTGATATCGGGTCTGCCAAGTTGTGTTTTAATGTCAAAATGTGGTTGGGGTTTACTTAGTTTGCTGCACAAGGTTAAGAGGCAAGTGTGAACCTAAAAGTCAAGTTTGGAAGATATATGCATTATCCTGTCTATTGCTCAAAAGTCAAGTTTGGTATTGCATAATTTGTTGATATAGGGTCTGCCAAGTTGTGTTTTATTGTCAAAATGTGGTTGGGGTTTACTTAGTTTGCTGCACAAGGTTAAGAGGCAAGTGTGAACCTAAAAGTCAAGTTTGGAAGATATATGCATTATCCTGTCTATTGCTCAAAAGTCAAGTTTGGTACTGCCTAATTTGCTGATATAGGGTCTGCCAAGTTGTATTTTAATGTCAAAATGCGGTTGGGGTTTAGTTAGTTTGCTGCACAAGGTTAAGAGTCAAGTGTGAACCCTTGTGCTAGCTGTCCAAATTAGTTTTTCTGTGTAAAATGGCCTTAGGAGCTGCATTAACATATCAGTACCCATGTCATGTAAGAGTTCATATTTTCACGAAGTACTAGTGTCATCAATGCACTTTTTCCATATTTGTTCATTTGCCAAATTCATTTAGAATTTATTTAGAATACACTAACAATGTAAAGATTTTTTATACTATCATCCTATCATAGATTGTCATGTATGATAAGTTTATTAACGTTAATAATAACTATCTTAAAAGTCAAACCTATTATTTTTGTATTGGTTAATCTTTACACTAATAGTGTACGAAAATCCATTGATTTATATAGAAAAAAAATATAAAAGAATATTTAAGGGATTATTTGAATTTTCATGACAAAAACATAAATGTACTTGAATGGTCTGCTAGGCAAAAGATTGCAGTTGGAGCAGCTCGTGGCTTGAGATACCAAAATTCTTAGGTTGGAAAACTAATTGACATGCATTTTGTCTTTAATTAAAATTATCTTAATCTATTGTAATTTTTATTAAAATTTATTTTAGAATTCAATTTTCTTAATCTGTTGTAATTAATAGTAAAATTTATTTTCCTAATCTATTGTAATTAATATTAAAATTTAATTTAATAATGAATATTTAAATGATAGATTAAATATAAATAATACATAAACCTCTTATTTTTATTTAATCTATCATTTAAATATTTATTTATTAAATAAATTTTACCATTAATATTAATTACAATCATGCTAATATATATTATTTTTAATTATTTATATTTTTTCTGATGAGATATCAACCATAAAAAATAAAAATAATTAAAAATAATATTTAATTTAAGGACGGTGCTTACATCAGCAGCGTCTTAGAATGCCTACCTTCAAAGACGTTGTTGAGGTAAGCGTCGTCTTAGAATGCATACTTTCAAAGACGATGTTTACCTCAGCAACGTCTTTGAAAGTAGGCATTCAAAGACGGTGCTTCCGTTAGCAACGTCTTAGAATGCCTACTTTCAAAGACATTGTTGATGTAAGCACCGTCTTTGAAAGTTGTTCACTTTCAAAGACGATGTTTTGGAATCCGTCGTTGAAATTTTTAAGCTTCGACGACGTCACATTCTACGATGGTCGAAAAACATCGTTGTATCCCTTATTTGACCGTCGTAGAAACACTTTTTCAAGTAGTGTGTATCGGTGCCCGACACAGTACGAAACCAATACTTTTTCATTTTTGTGGTATTGAGGCATCATAACTCAGAATTGATTGTGAGTGGATGTTTAATGACTTAACCTTTGCAATGTTACACAAAATAGAAAAACCAATTAAGAATAATAAGATTAACCCTTTGTTAGTGAATATCTCTTTGATTTTGATTATATGTGTCACGTGATTATTAATCCAAATAATAATGATGTGACGGTCTTAAACTATCTAATAATTTATAACTGGTCCAGCTCCTGCCAGAGAGTAACCATGAGATTGTAAAAGGTTGTGATATCCTTGTCTCCTTGTTTGGACTGCCACATCCGAGTCTTAAGTTCATAAATCTGAAAAAAGTTTTCTAGATCAGAATAGCAATCGCGGACGGCCTCCCACACATCTTTCGCAATTGGGAGGAATAAATATGGCTTCCCAAGGGAAGAGTCCATTGAGTTGATCAACCATGCGATGATTAGTGAATTTTCTGACTTCCATCTTAGGAGAGAGGGGTCGATCACTCCTGGTTGAGAGGTGTCTCCTGTCAGGTAGCCCAACTTTCCTTTGCCATCAAGGGTCAGTTTCACGGATTGAGCCCATTCAACATAATTTTTACCATTCAACTTTTGAATCACAAGCTGTAAATTGGTACCCATGGATAGAGAATCAGATATGATAGGGGATGATACAATTTCATTACCACCAGAATTCGTAGAAGTGGTGGAGGAATTTTCTTTGATCGCAGCGTTTTTTTCCATGGCGGGATAGCACAAGATCAGAGCCGAAGCTCTGATACCATGTGATTTTAGGGACTGCTGAGGAGAAAAACAATAAGAGAGGAAGAATAATTCTTGTATATTATTCAAGAACAAAAGATTTACATATATAGGCAAGGTTGCCAATTACATAATAAATGCAAAAAGGAAAGTAAATAAAAAGGGATCAGATCAAATAAGAGAGATTTGATTCTGACCCAAAATAATAATCAAATCAGATCAAATCGGAATAATCTGATCTTGATCCTAATTATTCAATCTTCTAGAAAATTAATTCCAAAAATAAACATCCAGCTGTCTAATTAATTCTTAATATAGATATACAGCTGTTCAATTACATCTAGCTCTGATACCATTATATCTGATTCTCTGTCCATGGGTACCAATTTACAGCTTGTGATTCAAAAGCTGAATGGTAAAAATTATGTTGAATGGGCTCAATCCGTGAAACTGGCCCTTGATGGCAAGGGAAAGTTGGGCTACCTGATGGGAGACACCTCTCAACCAGGAGTGACCGACCCCTTTCTCCCAAGATGAAAGTCTGAAAATTCACTAATCATCGCATGGCTGATTAACTCAATGGACTCTTCCATTGGGAAACCATACTTATTCCTCCCAACTGCAAAAGATGTGTGGGAGGTCGTCCGCGATTGCTATTCTGATCTAGAAAACTCTTCTCAGATTTATGAACTTAAGACTCAACTGTGGCAATCCAAACAAAGAGACAAGGATATCACAACCTTTTACAATCTCATGGTTACTCTCTGGCAGGAGCTGGACCAGTGCTATGAGAATGATTGGGAAAATCCCAATGATGCAACTAGGTTCAAGAAGAGAGAAAAGAATGATAGAGTTTGCATGTTTTTAGCAGGCTTAAATCAAGAACTGGATGAGGTGTGTGGTAGAATTTTGGGTAGAAAACCACTGCTGTCAATGCGAGAAGTGTTCTCTAAAGTTAGGAGGGAGGAATCCAGGAGGAAAATCATGTTGCGAAACTCTAATGGTACAAGGATGCAAGAAGCTGAAAGTTCAGCCTTGGTTGCAAGGGGACACGAACCAGAAGGAGAAAAAAAGAAACGACATTGGTGTAATCATTATAGAAGACCATGGCACACTAAGGAAACCTGCTGAAAACTCCATGGAAAACCACCCAACTCAAAAAAGAAACCAACTGGAGAGGGTCGGGCTTTCCAAACCTCAAATGCTGAAAATGTGGAGCAGAAAGGCAACTCTGAGTCATCTTCATTCACTAAGGAACAACTAGAGCACCTGTATAAACTCTTTACCACAAAAATGTCAGTGACTCCATCCTCTTCTTTGGCTCAAAAAGGTATCTCTTTCTCTACTACTCTCCTTAGTTCCAAACCTGATTCCAAAGCTCCATGGATCATCGATTCTGGAGCCTCTGACCATATGACAAACTGTTTAAAATTGTTTTCCACATATAGTCCTTGTGCAGGTTACAAAAAGGTCAAAATAGCTTATGGTACCTTTTTTACTATAGCCGGTGTTGGTTCTATTCTTGTATCTAAAACTTTAACCCTTCACAATGTCCTTCATGTTCCAAATTTATCATGTAATTTGTTGTATATAAGTAAATTAACACATGACTTAAATTGTTTGGCTATTTTTGATTACTTTACATGTAAATTTCAGGAGTTGAGTTCGGGGAGGATGATTGGTAGTTCTAAAGAGGTTGATGGTCCCTATCTCTTTGAAGATGAGTCTGGTCGTAAGGAGAAACTCCAGAAAAATTGTCTCAATTCAATTCTGATTCATAAAGATGAAGAAATAATGCTATAGCATTATCGGCTAGGTCACCCCAATTTTTTTGTATTTGAAGCATTTATTTCCTGACCTCTTTAAAAATAAAAATCCAAATTTATTTTCTTGTGAAATTTGTCAATTTGCAAAACATCATCGTTCCTCTTATTCCCCTAAGGATTATAAACAATCTAGTCCATTCTCCTTAATTCATAGTGACGTTTGGCGACCTTGTCGAGACCCTACACCAAATGGAAAAAGATGTTTTATAACCTCCATAGATGATCATACTCATATAACATGGGTTTACTTGATGAAAACAAAATATGAGGTTAAAAGCATATTCAAAACTTTTTTTCAAATGATACAAACACAATTTCAAGTGAAAATAAAAGTTTTCCGTAGTGACAATGGAAGGGAATATTTTAACAAGCACTTAAGCAAGTTCTTTCTTGAAAATGGCATAATTCATCAAAGCTCTTGTGTTGACACTCCACAACAAAAATAGAGTGGCTGAACGGAAAAATAGACACCTTCTTGAAGTAGCTAGGGCATTATTGTTTCAAAATAAGGCACCAAAATATCTTTGGGGTGAAGCAATTCTCACTAGAACATATTTGATAAATAGAATGCCTAGCAAAATCTTGAATTTCAGAACTCCATTAGATGTTTTCACAAGTGCTTTTCCAAATAACAGGCTCTCGTGTACTCTACCTCTTAAAATATTTGGGTGCACTGTTTTTGTACATATTCATGAACCAAACCAAGGGAAACTTGAGCCTAGAGCAAAAAAATGTGTTTTTGTTGGCTATGCTCCCAACCAAAAGGGATACAAATGTTTTGATCTCACTTCCAAGAAAACCTTTTTTACTATGGATGTTGCCTTTTTTGAAAAAACTCCTTTTTTTAGTGATCGTCTTCAGGGGGGGGGGAGACAAGAGGAAGATGTTCAATATTTTCAAACACAAAATTTAGATTTCTCAGAAAGTTTGGATTTTTTTGGAAAATTTAGAAGTGGCAGACATTGGAAAAGCAAAAAATTTGGGTGAATCAAACCAGTCAAATCAAGACAGCCATGAAAATGATATTTTAGAAACTGTATTGTCAAAACCAGAAGTTGAAAATGAGACAATTAGAGTTGGTAACAAAGGTATTCAACCCTTTGACCGTGTTTACTTAAGGAAAAAAAGACCTCAAAGAATATAACCAAATGATTCTCGAAACTGCCAGTCATCCGAGGATCCATCAGGTAAGAATCCTTCTAGTTTTTTTCAACCCATTCAAAATACTGTGGAATCCGAATTTGTTCTTACTGTTCCTGACCTTGTTGAACCTATTTTTGACAATTCTGACCTTCCTATTGTTGTTAGAAAAGGTGTAAGGTCATGTACAAAACATCCTATTTCTAATTTTATATCTTATGAAAAATTGTCTCCTACCTTTAGAGCTTTTACTTGTGAACTGACAAAAATAGAAATACCAAAAGATATACATGAAGCTCTAAGGGTTCCTAAGTGGAAGGAAGTTGTCTTGGAGGAGATGAGAGCTCTAGAAAAAAATCAGACTTGGAAAATGGTGGACCTACCAAGAGGAAAAACAACTGTGGGATGCAAATGGATGTTTACTATCAAGTATAACACATATGGGTCTGTTGAGACGTACAAGGTTAGGCTAGTTGCCAAAGGCTTCACCCAAACCTATGGTATTGATTACTTAGAAACTTTTGCTCCTGTTGCAAAACTTAACACCATTAGAGTCCTCTTATCATTGGCTACAAATTTAGATTGGTCATTACAACAACTTGACGTAAAGAATGCCTTTTTAAATGGGGACTTAGAGGAGGAAGTCTACATGGATTCACCTTCTGATTTTGAATCTCAGTTCAGTCAAAAGATTTGCAAGCTTCAAAAGTCTCTCTATGGCTTGAAACAGTCATCTAGAGCATGGTTTGAGAGATTTGCCCAGTTTATTAAGAAGCTGGGATATTCTCAGTGTCAAAGTGATCACACCATGTTTGTGAAACACTCTTCTGAAGGAAAGATGGTTGTATTAATTGTCTATGTGGATGATATTGTAATTACCGGGGATGATTATAGAGAAATAAATAATTTGAAGGCATCTCTTGTGGGTGAATTTGAGATTAAAGACCTTGGATCCCTAAAATATTTTTTAGGAATGGAGGTTGCAAGATCAAAAAAGGGGATTGTGGTGTCTCAATAGAAGTATATTTTGGACCTACTGAAAGAAACTGGGATGAACGGTTGTAGGCCAGCAAATACTCCAATAGACCCCAACCAAAAACTTCGGAGTAAAGGCAAAAGAAACCATGTAGACACAACCCGATATCAGAGATTAGTGGGGAGGTTAATTTATCTATCCCATACTCGTCCAAATATAGCCTTTGCGGTTAGTTTAGTGAGCCAATTCATGCAATCACCACACGAAGAACATTTGGAGGTTGTCCAGCGAATTTTAAGGTACCTTAAAAGTACTCCAGGCAGAGGATTATTTTTCAAAAAAACTGGACAACAAGCTATTGAAGTATTCACAGATGCAGACTGGGCAACAGGATCTATTTCTGATCAGAAATCAACATCCGGTTACTGCACATTTGTTTGGGGAAACTTGGTTACTTGGAGGAGCAAAAAACAAGATGTTGTGGCCAGGAGTAGTGTCGAGGCTGAGTATAGGGCAATGACCCAAGGTGTTTATGAGATTTTATGACTTAAAAGAATTCTAGAAGAATTGCAGCTTCCTATGATTCTTCTAATAAAATTGTATTGTGATAACAAGGCTGCAATCAGTATCTCCCAGAACCCTGTTCAACATGATCGAACCAAGCATGTTGAAATTGATAAACATTTCATAAAGGAGAAGGTGGACGCCGGCCTAATTTGCATGCCTTTTATTCCTTCTTCAGAGCAAGTTGTTGACATTCTTACAAAAGGATTGTTTAGGCCCAACTTTGAGTTTCTTGTAAGCAAGTTGGACATGTTGGACATCTATGCACCAACTTGAGGGGGGTCTATATTAAACATTAATTAGACAGCTGGATGTTTATTTTTGAAATTAATTTTCTAGAACATTGAATAATTAGGATCAAGATCAGATTATTTCGATTTGATCTGATTTGATTATTATTTTGGGTCAGAATCAAATCTCTCTAATTTTATTTACTTTCCTTTCTGTATTTATTATGCAATTGGCAGTCTTGCCTATATATGTATTTTAAATGGCTCTAGTCTTGTGCAGTAGATCGAGTTTGGAGGTGACAATGGACACCACAGAGATTGGACCCAAACCCAGCAACACCAACGCTTGATTGGTTGGTAAAGGGTATTGCTATTGGCATCCTTCAAATGGCTACTAAGACCCTCATTTTTTCTGAAACACGTATCGTGAGGAAAATATTTCTAACTTTCAACACACCATGACACAATGAAAATTGGTTTTCGCTGTGTATTTCAACCAAATACACAAGGGAAATAAGGTTTTAAATTGTGATTGTAGTTGTTGCAATTATAATTTTGTTGTGAGATCTTTGACATTGTGAGAAATTATAGAAAAATACAGCCGATGTAATTACAATTGGATTTTCCATATGCATTCTTTGTTAGTAAAAAAGGTCTTACGTTGTCTGTAATTGCAGTTGCAGACTGTTTTACTTCTCATATTTTAAACATAATTCTTACTTTTTATGCCCATCTTCTTTGTCATGTGTTAACCAAACAACATTTCAGTTTGTTACTTAAGCAGGACATATGTACGTAATTTCGTATTCTTCTCTATTGATCAAAGCAGTGATTATTTTGCTGTATGAATACATGATTTTTATTTTCAGATTTGCTATTATGACTTATGCTGATTGGATAGAAATCCCACCGACACGAGTACCTTTTGTTAACCACCATTTTTTGTTTGTTACTGGAAAATTAGAGGTAAAAGATCCCCAGTCTAAGGTAGAGGAAAAGTTTCTAAAATAAAAAAATGCTTACAAAGATACTTACACTTACCTCATTTCAAAGAGACAAGTGAAGGCTTGAAGTTACCACATGTCAAATTGGAAACTCTATTTTGCTTGACTAACTCCTCGAGGCTATTAACCACCAGTTTTAACACTACACTTTCTGCATATATGCTTAGTATAACTTTGCTTCACTTTACTGATTCAAGGAGATACAAGGTTGCTCTAGTGATGAAGGGAGAGGGAAAAGGGAGAGAGGTCACGTTACGGGTTTGAATTTCCCACTAACAACTGACACTTTTTAATAAAAAACATTTGTTTCTGATTCAAAAGTTTTGTCTTCATGTTGATTTATTGTTAATGCCTAGATACTAGTTAACATTCTCGGTAACAAACAGGAATGCTTGTTTGCATCTGATTATCTGAAGATGATAGAGCAAGGTTAGAAGTCCATGACAAACAAATATTAGAAAATCTATATATTTTATAAGACATAATAGTATACAAAGTTTCATACTGATGTCAATATCTCATTGACATCCATACATATATAATACATAAGTGAGTAACAGGAATTATTGGATTTGATTTCAAACATATTTCTTAATAGAAGAGCTGTAACCACTCTGAACATCATAATACCTTGACCACAGCATAACACCTCCATATTTAGAAGAACCCTTAATGGCTGGAAGCACCTTGGATGTAACATCAGCAGGAGGAATGAAACCACTTCCTGCTGCCAGTGGAGAAGCTGGTAACCCCAAGAATATCTTGTTGGCAGGGATACTTGTGATCCATTGCTTCCATGCATCTTCAAGGTTACTAATTGCCCCAGAATTGTATTGGCAAGGAGGGTTGTTGTAGAATTGGACCCAAACAAAGTCAAAAAGGCCTGTTGTGAGAGCATTTCCGATCCAAGCATCAGGAAATGGGCACTGAGGTGCTGCAGTAATGTACACTTGCTTTCCATACCCTTTAAGGAACTTGGCAAGATCACCCCAGTGTTGGTTTGATCCACCTTCAATGTCAAAATCAATACCATCAAGAACGGCGGGGCCAAGAGGGCGAGACGATGACTGTCCCCCCAAGAAGTTGTTCCAAAGGTAAGTGGCTACTTGGCTTGCATCTTGAGTTGATGCAATTGAGTAGCTTCCAGCACCTCCTCCTAGAGAGAGCAATACTTTGATGCCTTTGGCTTGACAAGATTTGATGTCAGAGCTTAATCCAGTGCAACCATTACTGTATGGATCACAATGACCAGCAAGGTTAATCATAGGAGTTTGGCCATTGCCAAAGGTTGGCAAAAAGGCTATGATCACATAATCATAGTTCCCCGTGGCACAAGCCTCGGCCAGCGTGCCCTCGTTGCCATTCTGGCCCCAGTAGATTGCAATTTTGCCAGCATTAGAACCATTTGCTAGTGCTAACAAGAGTAAGCACAAGAATCTGATTGAGAGTGATGATTTCGATGCCATTGTGAAGAGGGCAATACCTATGGAATTGTTTTAAGATACCTGTTAAGGATTTGGGCTGTTTCTATGCCAAACACTGCTGGGAAGAACGGCTTTTATAAAGTTCCTGTGTTCCAATTCCTTCAAAATTAAATTTGTTGGTTTGCTCATTGGAGCGTGACTTGTCAGTTATGTTTAATATACTAATCATTGATGCTGAATTCATGGAAGCAACGTGCAAATTCACCAATCTCTTGGCAATTATAACATCTTCTATTTGCTCTTGTTTAGTGCTCTCATAAATTTCTTCCACTATCCTCCACTTCTAAGAATGATAAATTAAAGTAGCAGTCAAATGTATGAAGCATGCTGGCAAATTAATATTTTTAATAGACATCAATGGTGAAGGTGATCATAACATTCAGAATTAGTTTCTTCTTATCTGAGCTTATTGATATTTATGAGCTTGTTGCTTTGATAGTTATGAGTTTTGAGCTTTTACACTGACAACATGGCCAGCACATATTTATTCCTGTTGGTTTGACAACTGACAAGAGAAACATACAAGTAACAACTCATGTTGGAAATCTAATATGCTGATATTGTTGGCTACTTTTTTTCCCTTCACATCTCAATAACCGGAGACAGTATAGAACAAAAATAAATATCAAAAGCAAAACAAAATTCTCTTAAATTCTCTGTCCACAGAATATAAGCTAAGCAGATGTGACTATTTTATTCATTCTTTATATTGGCTATATAGACAATACATGGTCGAACAATTCCAAAATTTATAGATAATATTCAAATCCCTCCTTCCTTGGCCAAAGTCACAGTATATTAAATAAATCTCTTTCTCTCTCTGCCTTTTCTTTTCTTCCACCCCCCCGTAGCTGTTTAATTTAGCACAGTGGGCTCACGAATTCGAATTCTAATTACTAGGTTCATATTTGTGTTTATCTCAGTGGAAAACTCTAAAATGATTAGGACTCAGGAGTTAAGTTTGAAACCAAGGATTATCTGTTCCCAAACCAAATCCGGATATTTTGCACCTTGACTCCAATAAATGACAAACCAGTGTTCTAATATCTCTTTTTAATTAAATCAAGACCTTTCATACATATGGATTATAATTGCTTCCTTTTTTTCTTTTAAATCTTTAAGTATAAAATATTTATAAATCTTTTTACTTTCTTGCATGTGGTCTGTAATGGATCAAGTAACCTGTTTTGTCACTTTCTAAGTAGAATGTCTGAATAAGTTTGCGAGAGTCTTGTATGATAATTGTTTTTCATATTTTATTTTGTGAGTAATTATCTTAATTTTTTTTAATATAGACTTTTAAGTTTTCTAAATTGTAAACAAAATTGTAAATAAATAAAGAATTTTTTTTATCAAAAATAAAACTTGTGTTGCATTGACAATTGAGATCAGTTTTATTGATTTTTGGGTTGATTTTCGCATGAAGGAATGAAGGTGAAAAGGAAGCAAAGTGGAGTTGTGAATCACAACGCTTGCTTAAGCGATCGCTTCCATAGAGGAATTTCAAGCCAAGACTCACTTAAGTGAGTTCTCAATCTTCCTTAAGTGAGAAAATGACCTTAGAGATATCATTTAGGTCGCTTAAGCGAGAATTGATGTGGGAGTTTTAGTTTAAGAAACTCTTTTATAATTGGGCAACACAGCTTATTTGACACTTTTTCATATTTCAGTTGGAGAAGACGATTTTTGTGTGATTTTTTCTCTCTCCTTCATGAATGGATACTTCTAGGATTAATCTACTCCATTTGTTCTTGGATTTTCACTCTTTCTATGGCTTGCAATAGCTAAATGCCTAGCTGCTGGGTTGAATTGTAGTAGGATCTCAAATCATGTAACATGAATTTCCATATCTACTACTTAATGCAGTTTTATTCTACTCCTATGCTTCAATTCTTCTTTGGCTTGATCAACCATGATTCTATGGATTACTGTGTGTTGAAAAACATGTTTTAATTCCAGATCTGAAGTGAAATTGTTGATGAATCTGATTTCTAATTAAGAATAGGGTTTTGGTTCATCAATTCTTGTAATCTTCTTCACTTAATCTAATTTCTAGAATAGATCTAATAAGGAATTTGAGATCTAATATAGAAATTAAGTTTGAATTACTTGAGGAATTAAGATTTGAGAATTTTACAAGGACTGCATTGTATTGAAGTAGAAGTGTGATTTAGGATTTTAATTGCATGTGAAGAGGTCCTACGAAGTTCAATATTGACCACGTTTGTTTCATCGTTTACGTTAAAATTTACACGTTCATCAATTGTTTGATAAAATTCCTAAACACAATTTACTTGTTATTTTACCATTTAATTGATTCCTTGGTATAACTTCTGCATTCCACTTCTTGTTAGTCACTTTAATCCTCAATTTCCTACGGCTTTAGTTAACAAATCATGTTAATTGCGCTTGATATTGCTTAAATCCTTGTGGATATATACGATACAAATACTCATTGATACTTGCACAGTTTAGTCCTCTTGCCAATATTTGTGAACACTATACATACTGTTGGAACTTCCAAGTAATTTTCTCACTATATTCGCCATGTTAATACATTAAAATATGTCAAAAAAGCTCTATAAATCTGCATATGTATCTTGTTGGCAGGGACACTTGTGCTCCATTATTGTTTCCATGAATCTTCAAGGTTGCTAATTTCACCAGAACTGTATTGGCAAGGAGGGCTATTGTAGAATTGGGAACCAAACAAAGTCAAAAAGGCCAGTTGTAAGGGAATTTCCTATCCAAACATCAGGAAATGGGCACTGAGGTGCTACAGTTATGTATACTTTAGGGTTATACCATTTAAGGAACTTGGCAAGATCACGCCAGTACTGCTTTGGTCCACCTTCAATGTCATAAACAATACCAAAATCAAAGCCATCAAGGACAGCAGGGCCAAGAGGGCGAGACGATGACTGTCCCCCCAAGAAGTTGTTCCAAAGGTAAGCGGCTACTTGACATGCATCCTGAGTGGAATTAGTATCTGAGTAGCTTCCAACACCTCCTACCAAAGAAAGCAATACCTTGATGCCTTTGTCTTGACAAGATTTGATGTCTGAGCTTAAGCCAGTGCACCCATTACTATAAGGGTCACAGTGATCAGCAAGATAAATCATGGGAGTTTGGCCATTTCCAAAGGTTGGCAGAAAGGCTATGATCACATAATCATAGTTCCCTGTGGCACAAACCTCGGCCAGCGTGCCCTCGTTATCTTTCTGGCCCCAATAGATTGCAATTATGCCACCATCAGAATCACTTGCTAGTGCTAAAGAGACTAAGGATAAGAATGTGACTGTGATTGCTGATTTCATTGCCATTGTGTAGGGGGCAATATCTAAGGATTTCTCAGGCTGCTTCTATGCCAAGCACTGCTTGGGGAGAATGGCTTATAAAGTTTATATGTTTAAATACCTCCAAAATCAACTTTTGGGCTTTGCTCATTAATTAGAGCGTGCCTTGTCAGACCTGTTTAATATAATAATAGATAATGCTGACTTCATGAAAGCAATGTTCATATTTACAAATATCTTGGCAATTCTAACATCTTCTATTTGCTCTTGTTCAGTGCTTTCCAAAATTTCTTCCACTATCCTCCACTTCTAAGAATGATAAATTAAAATAGAAGTCAAATGAATGAAGCATGCTGGCAAATTGATATTTTTTTATAGACATCAGTGGAGAAGTGATCATACCATTCAGGAATTAGTTAGTTAGTTGTTATGTGAGAGCTTATTGATATTCATGAACTTGTTTTTTTGATAGTCATCAGTTTTGAGCTTCTGCACTGACAACAAGGCTGGAACATATCTTGACAACTGACAAGAGAAACACACATGTAGCAACTCATGTTGGAAATTTAATTTTGATATTATTAGCTAGTTTTTTTCCCATTCACTTTAAAAACTGAAGACAATATAGAAAAAAGAAATATCAAAAGGAAAATTGCTTTCTAATAAAATATCTGTCCATAATAAAACATAAGCAGATATCGCTATTTTGTTCAACCTTTTATGTTGTCTGTATCAATAATTTTGCATTCAGATGGTCGAATAATTCCAAAATTAGGGATACTATTCAAATCCTTCCTCTCTTAGCCAAAGTCATAATACATTATATTCAATAACTGACAGCTCTCTCTCTCCCTCTCCCTTTCCCTCTCCTTTTTTGTTCCCTAGCTGTTTAATTTAGCAGTGTGGTTGTGACTTCCAATTCTAGTTCCTAGTTCATATGATTTTGATTTATGAGGGAAATATGATTTACATGAGCATAGGGTGATGGCAAAAACCGCTTCGAATCGAACTGGATTGTAACCGAACTAGTTCAAGAAAAAAGAAGTGTATTGTTTTATAAAACCAATTAAGTTAACTAAATTGTTTTAACAAAATTGGTTCGGTTAAATTGTTCCGACTCTTAGAATCAGTTTAAAACTAATTAAAAATTAAATTGGTTCTGAATCGGATTATTACTTTTTACTTTTTAATCTTTTTAAAGATATTTATAAGTATGTTTATGTAACGGTCCTAACATATGATTTTGGTCCTTTTCTTTTTGGTTTCACACATCCTTTTTTGAAAACTATATTGTTCGAAGGATGAAAAAAAAAATACATGCCTAGCTACTGCAGTTGAATTTATTTATTTATTTATTCTTTGTTGCGTAAAAACATAAAGTTAGTCAAAATATGTTTCGGTCAACCTTATTTCAAGGCAATTCTAAATAATGATCAAATGATTTATGTCAAGAAGAAAAAATTTACTCCTTGGCTATGAGTTCCCAAGCTACTACTTTGGAAAGTGCTTGATGTAAGTGAACAGAGAAGAAATGAAAAGGATAGGATTTTGCGTGAAAGGTTACATGGGAAAACGCTAAAGGAATGCAATAAAGAAGAGAAGTAAAGGAAAGGTTTACATGAAGATAACAAATGGTAGAAACAGCAAAGAAAAGTGATAAAATAAGTTCAGCATAAAATAGACTTATGTTTAATTGATTGTGTCCTTAAAATTTGAAATACAAGATCTATTTATAGGCTACAAACTCAAATCGCCAACTGGACCGCATCTTTCTAATTGATAATGTGCTAGAATGTGGTTTGGGAGTCATACAACTAGCTTTGGTGGTCATTTGGCTAGTCTTATGCTGATTCAGTTAATTCTATAGTTGAACTCAACACTAGTCCAGTTAAAGAATATGGCAACCACTTTTTATTTTTTAGGGAACACTATCATTAATTAATTTTAACCGCTACAAGCCATTTAAATATCATGATATCTTTATTAAATCAAATCTGACTTAATTCAATTAATGTCCTTATGTTTAATGTTAGTCCAAATATGTCATTTGACTAATTAATGTGGTAAATAGTCAAGATGACCTTATTCATGTTCAACTAACACGACAGTGAGCTAATATTGAGCGTAGCCAAAATGATCTTCTACTAGTTTAGTTAACATTGGTCGCCATATTAACCTTATCCATGTTTAACTAACATTAATGTCAAGTAAATATTGAAGATTAATGAACTACACATTCAATTGAATTGATCTTCTTCTCATTCAACTAACATTAATATTAACTAAATATCACCTTAACTGCCAACCATTCTGCAATCCTCATCATCATTATTTTTTATTATAATCTATAATTCCAAATACTCACATCAATTTATGTTATTTGATCAATATATAATCTTACAAGATTTTTCAACTTAAATATGTTGTAAGTTTCAATAGTTATATGTATTAGTGTTGTCAGTTAGTTTGAACTAGAATATATATTAAATGTAATTAATTTGAATTTTCAAATATTCAAAATCTTTATCTATCGTCAAATTTTTTTCAGAATATTTATATATGATATCGATTTACCTAGTAATTAGTAACAAACCATTTGGAAATTTGAAAAGTAGGTACGTACAACAGCCAGTGCTAATGTATACTAGGATTTTTGGTACTAGAGAAGTTTTCTTTTGGAAATCGTAGGTTGGAAAATTTATAAATAATATTTAAATCTAGTTTTCTATATTCGGGAGATATTTAAAAAATAACATTCTTCCGAAATAATATTTGTTTGGGAAAGATATTTCTCGTGAATATAGTTTAATCAGTTTCTATATAAAAAAAAAAGTTGATGGGAAAGGTAAAAATTTTATTTTTTTCGATAACAATGACTTGTTATTTTTTATTAAATTATATATCGAGATAAATAATTAAAATAATTAATAAAAATATGTATAAATGTTTTATTCCCAATAAAATTATCTAGAATTTTTTATTGATTAGCCAAATAAATTTTTGATTGTAAGGAAACATGTTTTCTGAGATTTGTGACACCCTCTGTCCCGGGCATACATATAAACAAATAAAACATATATAAAAATATTGATCAACAAATTTATGTACATAAAAGGTTCACATTCACTTCACTATTATCAAATAAGACTTACTAAAAATATATTCAGTTCAAAACAAGGCCGTCAAAATTTGCAAAAAAAATATTTTGTTAAATCAGTGAGATAAAATAAAATAACATCATACAATTAAAATAAAAACTAATCACATCCTATCAGAGCATTGTGTTCCAACGTCCTCTGACACGAGGTTTTTTAAAGTCATCTACCCAGTCATATGCTCCCACGAACACAAGGTTCGAAATTATCACAAGACCCAAACACAAATAACACACAAGAAGTGAGTTATCACACAAATAAAAATAACAAAACAAATAAACAAGACGTAATCAAAATAAATTAGGTAAATATTTATAACATAACTCAACTTAATACAACCCACATTACTTCACCACTTTATCTTTAAAATTCATTTTTTTCAATCACTAATCATATTACACATGAATCACACACTCGAGTCAAAATGCAATGACACTCATCAATTTCATAATAAACAATTAGCAAGCATTATGCAACAATTATACTAAGTCTCGAGCCTACATGCAATGCGGTACCATGTCAATGAAAAATCACCTGGGGCACTTAAGAGTACATAACAAGACACACCACATAATGGGTATGTCAGGTCACTCTCACTAAATAAAATCATAAGGTGACCAATCAGGATCACCTCGTTTTACGAGAATACTCCAACCATATGGGATCAACATAGGCTTAAATGAGTACTCAAAACGAATATGATTACCCCTAAGGCTTAGACTCCGAAGAATCCGTTAGAGCCTCACCTTCCTGATTCAGGTCCAACTCCTAAAATAATTTTTACAAGCAGACTGCTCATGAATTATACAATACTCATAACCTCATACTCATGTTTTTAATATGTTTAGCACATTGTACTACAATTTAACACTGGTTCCTAACTAGGAACTTACACTTTCTCTTTAACACTGGGCATCAACATTTTTTTCAAGATAAACATTGGTCGAGTTATTGTATAATTCACAACTCACAACACAAGTAATGTCACATCAAGTGTTAACCACACACTTATTCACAAATAAAACTCATGTTCACAACTTCACATCTTATTATGTCACAATCAATCATCTTATGTTTATGTGTATCTCGCAATTTAACACATTCAACTTTGCACTTATACTCAATTTCCATAACAATATTATAATCTCAAAGTAATATATTATTCTACAATTCATTATATATTGAATTTATCACTTATATACAATTTCAATCATAATTTCATAATCTCAATATAACTATTTATTATGCTAATCTTATTCAAAACACAACAAAATTATACAAAATTATTTCTCAATCCACGGGGAGTAAAATCCCTCAAACAATTTCACATAATCATACAAGAAGAATTTCAATACAATAAACATCCCAAAATAAATCTCAATTTGATTCTTTAAGAACCCCTACACATGTTCATTATAACCCCAATTGCGATAAACTCATCTCTTACCTCTAAGCAGGCTCACGTGTGTATTCTGAGAGTGATAGCGGCATCTCTAACAGTTTCCTGAGATTCCTCAAGCATTTCCTCTGATTGTTCTGATAGGATTTCCAAACGTTAGAGAGGAGAAGGGATTGAAACCTCCATTCCACCGTCTATGCGCGATGAGTATTTCTCCCTCCACAGACATTATTTTGCAATCCCAATGTGAAGATGTGCGGAAATGAGTCGTGAATCACATATCAAAATTTCACGACAATCCAACCGTTAACGAGTCCGGGAACATAGTTTTACTGAGACAGTTTTGGGTTTCTACTGGAAAAGAAAAAAACTACGATGCAAAGAGTATTTCTCTCAGCTTCGACATGTTTTCGTAATTTCCAATGGTAAGAATGTTTGGAAATGAGTTCCAAACGTGGTTCTGAAATTTCACGACGATCCAACGATGAATGACTCCGAGATCGTCGTTTTTCTGAGACAGGTTTGGTGATATACGAGAAAAAGAGAGTTTTGAGATGAGGAGCACGGAAAATGAAATTGAGAAAAAGATGAAACATAGAAAATTGACCTAAGATGTCTCTATTTATAACTAGGGTACTCACAATTTATTATTTATTCTATTTATTTATTTTTATTATTATAAAAAAGAATTCTATTTTATTTCCTATTAAATGAATAAATCAAATATTATTTTTATTTTCCTTTAAATTATTATTTTAATAAAATTATTTCTCTTTATTTATTTATAAAAAATTCATCATTTTCTATATTATTATTATTATTATTATTATTATTATTATTATTATTATTATTATTACTAAAAAATATTTTTAATTTATTTACGAAAAATTGAATGTCTCGCATATTAAACTCTTGTCACTATTGTTCTGCACAATGGCTGGGACGCTCAAGAGAAAACTTATGGTTTCCTTCGTCAGAGTGTGGGACGCTGTTTCTCGCGTTTTAAATCCCTGGCCATATGCAACTGTTTTGCTGCTGCCATTCCACGAGAAGTAGGCGTTTGACTAAGCAATTGTTCCCTCCTGTTATAGTACTTCCTGTGGAACTTATTGTGGAAATTCTGTCATGGCTGCCGTTAAAGACTCTCATGCTATTCAGATGGGTATCTAAGACTTGGAATTCCCTCATCTTCCATCCTACATCCGTTAAGTTACACCTTTAAAGGTTATCATTAGGTTTGTTTCCGACCAGGTTTGATTTGATTTTTTATTATAAACTCACTTGAATCAAACATGCATTATTTGATTCGATTGGCATTTAAAATAAAATTTAAAACAAATCAAATCAATATTTTATAATTTAATTCAGTTTAATTTTTGTAAATTTAACAAAAATATTATTTCATTAAAATTTTTATATTTTTTATCTTTTAAATTAAATTAGATTAAAAACATATTAATAACAATTTATTAAACTTATTAATTTATTAAATTTTTTACAATAATTTTTTTTCATATTTTAAATCAAATATATCTTAAAGTAAGAGTTGATTACTTGGGTAACACTTGTTGGAAAAATGTTATAACATGCCCGGTTTTTCCCACACTGGGACCCCCTAATAGGCAGTTTGTGGGTTGCACTGTCAACTGGTTGGCACTACGCAGTTTGAGATTTTCTTATACACGGAAAACTGTAAATATCGATAAGTTAGTAATTTTTTCATATGATAAGAGGAACGAGACATATATATATTTGTTGATGCCCGATGCTCTTCTCTATTCCCAAATGTGAGCCTTGTCTTCGGGTTTTGAAAGGTTGCCTGTGTCTTTCTCATGATCACAGGAAAACACATTTTGTTGTTTGGCTAATGAGGGAGTTTGAAGTTGAAAGATCTTGGACCTAGTTGCTGAAGGTTACAAATTTGTTCTTACATAAAAATTTGTCCGAAAATGAGCACGGTTCTTAAAAACTAGTGATGTGTAATTGAGGATTGAGAACCCTCCATAAAAATTGATGACTCGAGGTATGCTTTATCTTCACACTTTCTTTAGTACAATGTAAATCTATGGTTATTCCGATGCAAATTATCAGATAATAATTGATAATCTTGTAGATGAAAAAATGAGAAGAGATAAAGAATACCTCGAGTCATCAATTTACTGATTTGTCCTATATGAACAACCATTATGTGGCAGCTCAAGTGCAAGCCATTTGGGTTAAGAAGGAGGATTGACATTTGTGCTTGGTTAATTTTCTGGTGTATGTTTTGCTAGATATTGGTGTTTTCACAATATTTATTGTTCAGTGCACTAAAATAAAAGAGCTTAATGCTCTTGTAGCATAGCCGGCGTACCATCTTTAAAGGAAAATGGTAAGTTAAAGCTCTTGCAGCATAGCAATGTGAAAAGTCTCATAGCTGAACTTAGATGATGCGGTGAGGAGCATGGACGATAAAATAAATGTGTATCAAAAACTACTCAGGATGAGGTCAATAAGTAGTCAAGAAGGCCTATGGCTTGGGAGGAGTGACCTCCACTACACTTGGGAGGGATGTTGCTCTAAGGTTTGACCAAGTGGGAGATTTGTCAATTGAGGATGGAAAAATATTCTCTCCTTAGAGAGGTTCGATGGTCGGAAAGAGAAAGATTCATGAGTCTAGTGAATTACACTGATGGGTTCCACCAGATCTATGGGTCTTTCTATGATACAGAGTATATGAAAATATATTAAATATGAAATAAATTCCCAGCATATATTTTTATGAAGTACAATGTTTTATAAAAACGCAAATTTAAATTTAATGCATGTATATGAAAATATAATATACATCATACTACTAAGTTAGTATACCACTAAAACAATTCATCGTTTTAGCAATAAATCAGATTATATAAAATCGACTCTGCTGAATATACTACATAGGAATAGACATCTAAAGCATGAACAAATATGAATAATCCAATAGCGAATCTAGAATAGAACATCTTAAAATTTGTTTGCATATGTTGGCAGGGTAAGGTTAGAGGTATATTTTTCTTGTCCTAGGTTAGAAATCGTAGGTGTCTTTCAATCTACGGCCCAGAGAATAATTTAGAATCGTTTTGCTCACAGCGTGACTATCTGGACGAAAGGAAAGTTTCATCTTGATTTCAAAATCTCATTGACATCCTTGTTAGAATTTTCTGTTATGCAATTCATTGAAAGCTTTTTTTTCTTATTGTTTGTTTTACATTCAATTCCAGAGGAAATGATAAGATTTCTGAAACAACTAAGCATTAACCCTCATTGTCTGGAATTGAATGTGGAAAAGAAATCAATGTCTGATTATTGTCCATTTTTGCAGTCATATACAACCCATAATTTTAGCTGGACATTTAATTTAGACTCTCATGCCCATCTCTGTGATGGTTAGAGATCTATAAATTGAACGTGCTCTTTGTTTAGTATCACTAAGCATGCTCCTCCCTTTAGAAACAAAACAACATCAAATTTAAGTTAGTGAAGGTTTAGAAAAACGAAACTTAATGAGTTAGTGAAGGTTTAGAAAAACGAAACTGAATGAGTCTGAGTGCAAACGTATTCGCTTTAATTGCAATGACTAGATGTACACCCTATCCGATTATGCTTCCCCTTATTTTATTTTGAATGTATTTTTTGGACTGAGAGTATGTTTAGATCAGTAACTTAGTTTAACAATCCATACATATATAATTCAGTAGTTACAGGAATCATTGGATTTCAAACATAGCTCTTAATAGAAGAACTGTAACCACTCTGAACATCATAATACCTTGACCACAGCATAACACCTCCATATTTAGAAGAACCCTTAATGGCTGGAAGCACCTTGGATGTAAGATCAGCTGCAGGAATGAAGCCACTTCCTGCTGCCAGTGGAGAAGCTGGTAACCCCAAGAATATCTTGTTGGCAGGGATACTTGTGATCCATTGCTTCCATGCATCTTCAAGGTTACTAATTGCCCCAGAATTGTATTGGCAAGGAGGGTTGTTGTAGAATTGGACCCAAACAAAGTCAAAAAGGCCTGTTGTGAGAGCATTTCCAATCCAAGCATCTGGAAATGGGCACTGAGGTGCTGCAGTTATGTACACTTTCTTGCTTTGTTTGGCCATGCCATACCCTTTTAGGAGCCTGGCAAGGTCACCCCAGTGTTTGTTTGATCCACCTTCAATGTCAAAGTCAATGCCATCAAGAACGGCGGGGCCAAGAGGACGAGTCAATGAGTGTCCCCCAAGGAAGTTGTTCCAAAGATAAGTGGCTGCTTGGCTTGGATCAATTGAGGGGCTTCCAACATCTCCTCTCAAAGAGAGCAATACCTTGATGCCTTTGGCTTGACAAGATTTGATGTCTGAACTTAAGCCAGTGCACCCATTATTACTATGAGGGTCACAGTGACCAGCAAGATTAATCATGGGAGTTTGGCCTTTGCCAAAGGTTGGCAAAAAGGCTATGATCACATAATCATAGTTGCCTGTGGCACAAGCCTCGGCCAGCGTGCCCTCGTTGCCATTCTGGCCCCAGTAGACTGTAATTGTTCCAGCATAAGAACCATTTGCTAGTGCTAACAAGACTAGGCACAAGAATGTGACTGAGATTGCTGATTTCAATTCCATTGTGAAAAGGGCAATAAATGTTTTAAGGTGGTTAAAGATTTAGACTGCTTCTGTGCCAAGCACTGCTGGGGAAGAACTGCTTTTATAAAGTTCCTATGTTTTAATCTCTTCAAAATTAACTTTGGAGCTTTGCTCATTAGAGCGTGCCTTGTCAGTCATGGTTAATATAATAATTATTGATTCCGAGTTCATGGAAGCAACGTGCCAATTTACCAATCTCTTTGCAATTCTAACATCTTCTATTTGCTCTTGTTAAGTGTTTTCCTAAATTTCTTCCACCATTCTTCACTCTTATGAATGATAAATTAAAGTAGCAGTCAAATGTAAGAAGCATATATGCTGGAAAATTAATATTTTTTTATAGATATCAGCGGTAAAGTGATCATAATATTCAGGAATTAGTTACTTGTTATCTGATTATTCATGAGCTTGTTTCTTTGATAGTTATCAGTTTTGAGCTTCCGCACTGGCAACAGGGCAGCTCATGTCGGAAATTTAATTTTGATATTATTAGCTACTTTTTAACTCCCCTTCACATCTCAATAAATGTTAGTATAGAATAAAAGTAAACACCAAAAGCAAAATACCTTTCTATTAACATCTGTCCATAGAGTAAAAGCTAAGCAGATTTGAATATTTTGTTTAACCTTTGTATTGGGCCCATTGGCTATACAGATAATTTTGCGTTCAGATGGTGGAATAATTCCAAAATTTACAGATAATATTCAAATCCCCTCCGTTCTTAGGTAAAGTCACACTATATTAAATAAGTCTCTCTTTTTCCTTTTTTTTTTTTCCGTAGCTGTTTAATTTAGCACTGTAGGGCTCGTGAATTAATTATTCTGATTCCTAGTTGATTTGATTATAAGAGAAATATGGTTTCCCTGAACATGCATGTATGCATGAAACCTTTAGAATTATTGTCATTATAAGGTTGACTTAGTGAGTGAAAGGAAAATTTTAAGGGTTGAAAGAAAAAAAAAAATCGTTGGTTTAAATTCCTCCACTAGCATTGTAAAAATTAACAATTAACGTTCATGGATAAAAAAGAAGAGAAAATTCTTGTGATCATATGTGTTTATCTTTGTAACACCTTTCATTAAAATAACAACTCATACTAAAAGAATATAATATTTTAAAATTATATCAGTATGAAAATACTTCATGTATAATAAATAAAATCAAATAAATAAGGTTTTATATAAGTAAAAATATTATCTTTAAAATATAGGTATCTAAACTAATTGAATGCTAAAAATATAACGAAAGTGATCGTACCCGATGTCTTATTCTGAACTACTAACCAAGTTAAAATAAATGTAACTAAGAAAATTATGTCTTCAAGTTTTTTCAAACTCAACAACTTGTTCCTCGTGCTCTGAAACACTTATGGTGAGATGATAATTCCAGTGAATAAAACAGCTAACGAGAGTTCACAAATAGTATTTTTCTCCGCCGACATAGTAATTCAGAAAATTAATCATGGTATCCGCAATGAATTTAAAATAAGATTATATATATACACACAACAATAAAAATCATATTAATCACAATTCATGATATTTTGAATAAATAAAATATTTAAATAAATAGCAACACCTCATCGCATTCAAATAAATATAACCAACACAATTTGGTAATTCTCAAAATCATAAAACTCAATTCTTTGGTTTCCATAACTAGCTAATATGGATATTAGATTCTTCAAAGGGTCTATGAGCTCATAGCTCATATTTCATGCAATAGCGTCCTACTAACTTCCCCATCACAAACGGAGGTATCCAGGATCTCTTTCCAATCTCAAATGAAGGTATCTATCATATAATTCAAAATTATTAATTTATTATATAAGCAGTACATCATTCACAATCATACTTAAATACACAAATATACAAATATCAATGTACTCATTCATGCACAATGACAGAGAGACACTCTACTCATTAGCTAATTCACATATATGTACATACAATTTATATATATATATATATATATATATATATATATATATATATATATATATATATATATATATATATATATTTCTCCTCTCAATCAGGTATACTACAGTTCAAATATCAACTTCCTTAAAAGTGTAAAATTAAAGAATTAATAATAACTCAATCTTGAACTGAATATTAAATATACACACATACATCTTCATCCCAATATATACAACTAACGCATGTCATCATTCAGGGAGATAGAAAAAGTGAAAGTTAATGTCAATTTCTTCGATTAAAATACTTTGGCCGAATTTTAAAATGTGAAGGCTACACACACTTATTCATTTGTACTTTAGGAATAACATAGTTTCATTCCTACTCGAAGTAAGAAATTTGTGTTCTTCGTTATTTTTCTTCTTTACTAATTACATCAAAAGAATTTCTCCATTTTTTTTAATTCTTGAGCAATCCATTAATACCAAGAGAGACTGTTTATGTGTGTGATTTTAAGAGAAGGAATTGGCTATCCTTATATAAAAATTGTACGTAATTTTAAATTTGTTTAACCGATCTTTCTTTATCTATTATTTTTATTATCTTTAATTATAATTATCATTAATCACTACTAGAAAAATGATTTTAGCATTGCTACGTTAACATCGATTTTTTTAAAAATTAAAGTTAATAAAAATATGGTGATATATTTATAAATAACAGGAACTCGTTAGTATAGTTTTTTTTAAAAGAAAACTTAATGTTAACATGAATTGGTTAATATTGATTTTTTTAAAAACTGATGTTATTATAGAATTGTTAAGATTGATTTTTGAAAACCTATGTTAATGTAGCTTAACATTAGTTTTACATAAAAAGTTGATGTTGTCGTGTTTGTCCTATTTAGAATTTGTTTTCGCGCTCATTATGACTCTCACTCTCTCTCTCTCTCTCTCTCTGCGGCGTTAGAATTCTCCACCTCAAATCATCACTCTCAGCTCTCGGCTCTAACTGTCACTGTCACTCTCCGCGGAAGCACTTCTCAAGTCTCACTCCCACCCTTAACCTCAAATCCTCATTCCCACTCTCCGCGGCGGCATTTCTTGAGTCTCACTCTCCACGGCCTCTACACCGTTAGTCACGAAAGGTTAGCCTCCCGAATTAGCCATTAACTTTTATTGTAGATCTTCTTCCGGAGTTAGTGTGGTAGGTGGAGACTGGTACTATTGGTTGAGGGTTTTGTGCACTGTTAATTTGGTAGGGTCAAACGAACTGATTATGGGAATATATATTTACAAATTAGAACTTGTATTCGACTTTTGGTTGCTTTCTATTATCTCCTTATTGTTGTAAGTTTTGGAAGAGCATTCACGAAGTTGACCAAATATGTTCTGTTAATCACCTTCTTAAGATTTGAAGACCATGTACATAGTACTGTTGAAATTGCTACAAATTTCTAGAATATTCTTAAATATAATATGTATGAATATGGTAGAACAATCTAGAACTATAGTGTGTATGAATATGGTAGAACAATCTAGAACTATAATGTGTATGAATATGGTAGAACAATCTAGAACTATAAGTGTATGTATAAGATAGAAGAATCTAGAACTATCATGATACTAATCTATCATGAAAACTCTAGAAAGACCTAAAGTAATGTAGAAACATTCACCACCATTGAGAGGTTGGTGACTTGAGCCTATAAATAGGAAATTGGTATGTTGTAATGGATCAATCCAAGAAATCAATGACATAGCCTTCTTTCTGAAACAATTCTCTAAAACTATCAACTATCAACTATCATCTAACCAACTACCAACAGTGGCATCAGAGCTACGTTCGGTCATACATTGGGCGTAGTTATATTACCTACCTACCATTCCAAAATCCTCCCAACTACTTCAAAAATTTCCTTTGTACTATTAACCCACTTTAATAATATTTTTTTCTAAGCTATGGATAACACTACTGAATCGTCAACTATTTCTGTCCCTATCTTCAATGGTGAAAATTATGATTTCTGGCGTGTTAAAATGGAAACATATTTTTCATCTCAAGATTTATGGGACATAGTAGAAGAAGGCTTCACCATTCCCGCAAATACTTCAGCTCTTAATGCATCTCAAGAAAAAGAGTTGAAGAAAAATAAACAGAAAAATTCAAAGGCGTTGTTCACCTTGCAACAAGCGGTGACGGATCCAATTTTCCCAAGAATTATGGGAGCTAAGACTGCCAAAGAAGCGTGGAACACATTACAGGAGGAGTTTCAAGGAAGTGTTAAGGTACGTGCCGTTAAACATCAATCTCTAATAAGAGATTTTGAACTATTGAAGATGAAGGAGTCTGAGACAGTTAAAGATTACTATTCTAAAGTTAAAGAAATAGTTAGTCAAATGAGAGCTTTTGGGGAAGATATTCTTGACAAGAAAATTGTTGAGAAAATTATAATTACTATGCCCCAAAAGTTTGACCCAATCGTGACAACGATTGAGGAAACCAAAGATCTGTCCACTCTATCAGAGACAGAACTTGTGGGCTCTCTTGAAGCATATGAGCAAAGACTGTATAGGCATAAAGAAGATACAATTGAAAATGCCTTCCAGTCAAAGTTTAAATTTCAGCCCCAAAACAAAGAAAATAGAGGAAAGAAAATTTATGGAGAAACTTCCAGAAGAAGAGAAGGTTCTAGGAATTTCCTTAAGAGCGAAACAGATAAAAATCCTCCATGCAATATATGCAAAAGGCAAGGCCACGCAGAGAAAAATTGTTGGTTCTGTAATATGCCACAATGCAACCATTGCAAGAAGTTCGGGCACGTAGAGAAAAATTGTCGCAACAAAAATAGGCATCAAGCATATCACAAAGGAGCATGATCAAGAACAATGTACATTCTACGCCACTCAAGACTCAATAAAAGAAAAGGGAGGAAGCTGGTACTTGGATAGTGGATGTAGCAATCACATGGCCAAGGATGAGACTATTTTCAAATGTATTGATGAGTCTGTCAAAGTCAAAGGTCGACTGGGAAATAGAAGTGTGGTTGAATCAAAAGGCAAAGGCACTGTCATGGTGGAGACAAATAAAGGTACGCGACTCATCCATGATGTCTTACTAGTTCCCAGCCTAAAAGAAAATCTTCTAAGCATTGGCCAAATGATGGAGAGAGGCTACACACTTCACTTTGAAGGAGGTGTATGCAAAATCTTAGACAACAAAAATAAAAGGTCTGAGATAGCCCAAGTAAAGATGAATAAGAGCAATAGAAGCTTCCCTCTAAATTTAAAATATGCAACAAACATTGCCATGAAGGTACAAGTTGATGATTCATGGCTATGGCATCGAAGATTTGGCCACTTCAACACACATGCCTTGAAGTTGTTACATGAGAAGAACATGATGAGAGATCTTCCAAGCATAAAAGAGAACAATGAAGTGTGTGAAGGATGTCTCCTTGGTAAGCAACACCGATTTCCTTTCTCAACAAGCGGAGCATGGAAAGCGAAAGATCTATAGGAGCTGATACATACTGACGTTTGTGGACCAATGAGGATGCCATCACATGAGAACAACAGGTACTTCATACTCTTCATTGATGACTTCTCTAGAATGACATGGGTATATTTTCTAAAAGAAGAATCAGAAGTCTTTGGAGTATTCAAAAAGTTCAAGGCCCTTGCTGAAAATCAAAGTGGAAAATGGATAAAAGTACTAAGAAGTGATCGCGACAAAGAGTACACCTCTCGCGAGTTTGAAAGATTTTGTGAGGATGAAGGCATTGAGCGACAACTTACAGTCGCATATTCTCCTCAACAAAATGGAGTGTCCGAGAGAAAGAATCGCATAGTTATGGAGATGGCTAGATCGATGCTCAAGGAGAAGAGACTACCTAACACATTCTAGGCTGAAGCAGTCTACACTGCTGTTTACATACTCAACAGATGTCCAACTAAGTCTATAAAAGACAAGACTCCAATTGAAGCTTGGAACGGAAAGAAGCCATCAGCAAAGCACCTAAGGGTCTTTGGATCTATATGCTACATTCATATTCCAGACGTGAAGAGGCACAAGCTTGAAGACAAGACTATACGAGGTATCTTCCTTGGGTATAGCAATATCTCTAAAGGCTACCGTGTCTACAACTTGCAAACTAAGAAACTCGTCATTAGTCGAGATGTTGAAGTTGATGAGTACGCTTCTTGGAATTGGGATGAAGAAAAAGTGGAGAAGAACGTTCTTATACCCGCTCGACTACCTCACGAAGAAGCTGAGGAAGAAGACCCAGGTGAACCACCTTCACCTCCACCACAACAACAAGATCAAGAACTATCATCACCAGAGTCTACTCCAAGACGAGTAAGATCTTTGGTGGACATATATGAAACCTGTAACTTGGCCATACTTGAACCTGGAAGCTTTGAAGAAGCGTCAAAGCAGGAAGTATAGGTCAAGGCAATTGAAGAAGAGATACAGATGATCAAGAAAAACAACACATGGGAGTTAGTAAATCGTCCCCATGGAAAAGATATCATTGGAGTTAAGTGGGTCTATAAGACAAAGCTCAACCCTGATGGCACCATACAAAAACACAAGGCGAGGCTAGTAGCTAAGGGTTACTCACAGCAACCCGGAATTGACTACAATGAGAAATTTGCACCAGTAGCTCGTCTTGATACCATAAGAGCTCTAATAGCTCTTGCGTCACAAAAAGGATGGAGTATCCATCAACTAGATGTCAAATCCGCCTTCCTTAACGGCGTACTTGAAGAAGAGATCTATGTGGAGATGCCACAAGGATTCGTGTCTGAAAGCAAAGAAAACAAAGTGTTAAGACTAAGAAAAGCACTCTACGGTTTGAAGCAAGCACCTCGAGCATGGTATAGCAGAATCGATCAGTATTTCATGGATCGAGGATTCAGGAGGAGCAAGAGTGAGCCTACACTTTACATCAAGTCTCAAGGGCAATACACTCTTTTACTCTCTCTATATGTAGATGATCTTATCTACACGGGAAACAATACTAAGATGATGATGGAGTTTAAAGAAGACATGATGAAGACCTTTGAGATGACCGACCTTGGTTTGATGAGTTACTTCCTCGGCATAGAGGTAAGTCAGAGAAATGAAGGGATATTCATCTCGCAAAAGAAATACACAGAAGGCTTGCTTAAGAAATTCAAGATGTATGGTTGCAAACCTATTGCTACTCCACTCATAACAAATGAGAAACTGCAGAAGAATGATGGAGCACCAGAAGCTGATGCATCCAAATACCGAAGTCTAATTGGAAGCCTCCTATATTTGACAGCTACACGGCCTGACATAATGTATGCTACAAGTCTTCTATCAAGATTCATGCAAAGCCCAAGTCAAATACACTTTGGAGCAAGAAAAAGAATTTTGAGGTATCTACAAGGAACAAAAGAGTTCGGTATATGGTATACTACCGAAACCAACTCAGAATTACTTGGCTACACCGACAGTGATTGGACAGGTTCGGCAGATGACATGAAGAGTACATCTGGCTATGCTTTCCCACTAGGATCGGGAATGTTCTCTTGGGCGTCGAAGAAGCAAGCTACAGTAGCACAATAAACAGCAGAAGCAGAGTACGTGGCAGCTACTGAAACAACGAGCCAAGCTATATGGCTTCGTAGGATACTTGAAGACATGGGAGAAAAACAAGATGAGCCTACTAAAATCAACCGGGACAACAAATCAGCAATTGCAATGGCGAAGAATCCAGTTCATCATAGCAAAACAAAACACATAGCAATCAAGTATCACTTTATCAGAAGATAAAATTGCAGACATATTCACGAAGGCTCTGCCGAGACCAAGATTTGAAGAATTGCGAGCTATGCTTGGAGTCACAGAAATTTGCATCAAGGAAGAGTGTTGAAATTGCTACAAATTTCTAGAATATTCTTAAATATAATATGTATGAATATGGTAGAACAATCTAGAACTATAGTGTGTATGAATATGGTAGAATAATCTAGAACTATAATGTGTATGAATATGATAGAACAATCTAGAACTATAAGTGTATGTGTAAGATAGAAGAATCTAGAACTATCATGATACTAATCTATCATGAAAACTCTAGAAAGACCTAAAGAAATGTAGAAACATTCACCACCATTGAGAGGTTGGTAACTTTAGCCTATAAATAGGCAATTGGTATGTTGTAATGGATCAATCCAAGAAATCAATGACATAGCCTTCTTTCTAAAACAATTTTCTAAAACTATCAACTATCAACTATTATCTAACCAACTACCAACAAGTACATCTGAAATTAATATGGACTTTGTGGAACATTTTATTACATGTTTTTTCAATCTATTGTGAGTGGGAGTGCGTGCACTTTTCATATTTCAATTTATTACGTTTTGATTTATAATTTACAATAAATAGTATAAAAGGATGAGAAATTCTAAATACGGTGTTTTGACTTGTGTGCTCAGTTTCCTTGTATTTGAATATATTGAATTGGCAGGTGTATATGTCGTGAAAGCTTGCCCTGATTTAAACAGTTGATTTTTTTTTTGTTGTAGTAATCTGGTTTGTAAAAATCCAATACAGGGCATATTATTTCCACTTTTCTGCTTTTAAAACCAATGTTTAAAACTGATTTTGGAGAAAAAAAAAATAGTTTTAAAATCCATGATTTTTTAAACTGTTTTTAATTTTGGGACATGCTTTGCCTTCTAACTCGATTAATCTCACCGCCCGGGCTCTTTAGCAGTGTGCATGTATTGGGGGATTGTTTTTAGTCAAGTAGTCAACTAGAAGTTGCCTTCAGTTCATGAGTTTCTTTTGAATTGACGTATATTTGAGTAAATGTAAGGCAATGACTAGTGATTTCATAAATGAGACCCATAAAAGGGGTGCATGTGTGTAAACTGTGAACCATTCGTTCAAGATTTTAGCTGCCAGCTTTTTTATTTTATTGGTTATACTTTTATAAATTAACTTTTCTTTAATTGGTTGTAATTTTATAAATTAACTGTTCATAACTTTATAATCATGTGATAAAAAAATTAGACAAACACATTAATAATTTTGTTTTAAGAGTGGACTATTTAATCATCGATCTTTTGAATTTTATTATTATTTAAATGAATATCTAGTTTTAAGAGTCAATTATTTAAGAGTCCATTATCTCCTTTTCTTTTTCTCTCTCCATTATCTCTAATAATATGCTATAGCACTTATTCTCACAAACCATGTACCTTTCAAACCTATTCTTCAAATTTTTAGTGTATAAAAGAATAATTAAGTTAAAATTAAGAATTCATACAAATTATTTGAATTCTTTATCATTATTAAAATAATTATATAAAAATCAGTTCACCTTATGAAAATATTTTCTAATTTCTTAATTTATTTTAGGCTTAAATAACATTTTGGTTCCTATAAAATAGGAGTTTTATTTTTATTTTAGTCCTTTAAATATTTTTTTTTATTTTAGTCCCGTCAAATAACATTTTATAGTTGTAATTGTAATTTGTAGGAACTTTTTCTTTTGTTGTTTGCATCATTATCACGACATTGATTGTTATTATTAGTGACCATCTTCACAGGTACGAATGTTTTTCATAAATTTTTCATAATTTATTTTTGTTATGAATGCTTTTATAACTTGTGTTATGTGATTAATAACTATTGTTTTATATACAAGTTATGTTCATTATGAGTGAACCTTAGTTTCTCATTTGAGGTTCAATACAATTATTCTTTTGAACAATTTGAATTAATTGTTGTATTAAATCTTGAATTGTCCATTCAGACAGTGACAGTTTGGGAAAAGTATTTTTTTTATAATAGATTCATATGTATATGTTAAGTATATTTTCTTAAATTTGATGAAATTTTGTTACAATACATTTCCCTTCATACTTGTTTCACTATTTTCTCCACACAAATATCACCTAATGTCAACAGATAAGAAGAAGTTGACGATGTCCATGCAAATCGTAATGATCATGATGAAGGATAATTAATTAACATTGTATGATGTAATTTATTTTATATTTACTTGCTTTCATAATTTCAATTACATAACTAAATATAGTTTTCAATTGACTTCTTTTAATATTATTTTTTAACAGGCACATGGCTAAACCAACCAGTTCCCCTCCTCCTCCTCTTGAGTCAACACCTTTGTCATCTTTGCCGAAGAAGACTAGAAAAGCAACACATCTCAGATCATTGACTACCAGACCCGTCAGGATGGAAAGACCAGTGGTTCATGTGGATCCTGCCACTAGGAAAGCTAATGGTTCCCACAGAAAGAAATTAAGGACGTATTTGGGGATCATCGCTCGAGACAAGGTGGACATTACATTTTTTAACTGGAAAGAAGTTCCTGCAACTCAAAAGGATTTGATATGGGAGGACATTCAGGTATTTGAATTAAATGTTGAATGTTAGTGTAATTAGTTGTACTAAAAATATTATAATGTTGAATGTTATTGACTAACTATTAAATTTATTTTTTTATCACAGACTAAATTTGATATTCCAAAAGCGTTAAACCAAAGGACGAAGAAAAAAATCCATAAGACGATAGGAGAGAGATCAAGGCATTTTAAGTTTGATTAGACCTCCAAATGGGCTCTGGCACAAGGCAAGAAAGGGGACGATGACACTGTCTGTGATAAGTACGATATTAGCAAAGAAAAGTGGCAACAATTTTGTTAGAGTCGTAGAGACCCTTCGTGGGAGGTTAGTTGACTTGCATTGTTTATGAATTTGATGGTTATGCATTATTTTCAAGCAAATTTTGCAGACAAGTTTCAATGTAACTGTGGCAGGATGTTAGAAAGAAGGCTCAGACCATATAGAAATTAAACACTGCCTCTCATGCGTTGTCTCGTAGGAGTTATGATTTACTAGAAGAAAAGTTAATGGAGGAAAAACAACATAAACGATTGGAGCAAGCATCCCAATCTGAGAGCACATAAACAATCGTTGATCCTTCATCTCCCATTAGAAGACATGCAAAGTGGAAGATGGCTCGCACGAAAATATATGAAAAGATAACATCTGAGACAGCATGTGAAATAGCAGATAGCATTGTAAGTTATTTTTTTATTTCAATGGTTAATTTTTATAATAACAACAATAGTCCATAAACTCATGCAGTATTTTGATGACTGTAGGATTCCCTTGAAGAGTAGTCAGCACAGGGCAGCTTTGTCGCCCATGGACGTCAGGATGTGTTGATTGTTGTCATTGGGCGACAAAGCACTCTAGGCATGTCTATGTTGCTGGAGCCAGTCTTGCGATCGAACAATACTTTGGACCGACTCCAAAAAGCTCTCGCACGTCTACGTCCATGACTCACAAAGCCATGGAGCAGATGACACAAAAATTAGGGACTAGCTGGAAGAGTCGATCACTAAAAAAGTGACTTGATAACTAATATTGTCCTTCAACTAGATGTAGTCCTAGATGCAATCGCAGATGCAATCATAGGGACTTGTAATCCTTTTGAGCCTTAGGTTGGCCCTTCTGTTATCCGTGTCAGCACAAAAGGAAGTTGTGTCGATGCCTCGGGGTAGGAGCTAGACACGGGTGACTCAGAGAAATATGGGTTGTATGTTAATGACAATCCTTCCCATCTGGTTTCCCTTGAAAGATTTTATGAGGGGTCGACAACCATCCACAACTTCCCTTTAGGCAATGATTATGTGAAGATCGATGTTGAGGAAGTTCGAGATGCTGATGCTCGTGTTCATGTACCCACTCAAGAGGTTCAGTTAGTGGGATAGACCCTTAATACCTTCCTTGCTTAGCCGACACATCTTGTACAACCCTTTTTAGAACAAGTATTTCCTTTTTTTGTGCTTGTTATTATTAAAAAAAAGATTTATTATAAATAAAGTGTTGACGTTCATTGACATATGTTTATTAACTGTGTAGGATAAACAAGGAGCTGAGAGATCGACGAAACCTGTAGATAGGTCGGAACCTAATGGCGATCTCCTATACCAGATGACATTGACGATCCTACAACTTTTCCCCAAGCCTTTGCAAGTGTCGTGGGATGCAACTGTGTTTGGGGTGTATAATGATAACTTCCCTTGTACATAAAACATGAAGATCTTTTTGAAATATCGCATGGTGGTCAATGTCTCAACATCTATGTTATACAAATATGGATTCTGTAAGTCACTTTACATTTTTGTCCATTACCTAACTGATTGTCTTAAATTGATGCATGATTTACTTTATTTTAACAACAATAGGCATATGAATGGGACAAGTATGCGAGCGGGGAATGCCTTTGTGTATGGATTCCTCGAGCCATAGTCCATACAAAGATCTGAACAATCACAATTTGAATAAGAGGATTATATTAAGAAATGGATGCAAAATTCACTGAGAGACGTCTACCTAGGAGCCTACTTGAGTGGGTAACTAAAATTGAACAAATCAAATTAAATGTATGAACTATAATAACTTAATGTTCTCCAATATAGTGCACATTAGCAACCGGTCGTTAAATGCCCTAAGGATAATGTTGTCATCTGATTTTGTTCGTTGCACAATAAGCCCGACAACTACTTGAAATGAATTATTAAAAAATCAGTTGTATTTTGTAAGACATTTACTTTATCATTAATATTTAACATCAATATTTTAAAATTGTAAAATAGGCATGCATATTTCTCTTAATCAGTGCTTTGAAAGAATTCAATGATATTCAAGGAAGTAAATCCAAGGATACTGCTAAATGAATTGTAGTTAAAGTAAGTCATTTAAAAAATTGTTGATGTCTTAAAAATTACATTTTATTACTGTATACACTAATTTTTTATTAACTTTGAATATCTTATTCAATTTTTTTGTGATGCATTGGATGTCAATGATAGTCCTAAGAGGTTTCAAGGATAATTGGAAAATGGTAATTGTTTACTTCAAAACTAATTTCATTTGTTATACTTGTTATTATTTATACTGATTAAGTTATGTTTTATTATATCATGCAATATTTTTACTTATCCAATGCCATTGAAACCAGAGAGATTAAAGTTAATTCACATTTAGTGGGCAAGATTTTAGGTCAAAGTTAAAAATGAAGCACTAGGTGTTTAAGGAATTTTACAATTGTATATAATAATGTTTAATTAGATTAGGTTATGGTAGATGATTTTATGTATTGATATTATTGTTTTCTTTAATTATTTCTTATAATTGATAGTAATTATTAAATACTAAAATAAAAATTTGTACTGTGAAATTGCTAAGATTGGTCTGTTTTTTAATTTGCAGGTTTGGGTAATATAAAAAACCAAACAAGATATGAAAAATACTATAAAAAACAACATCGATTTTTTGAAAAATCGATATTGTCATGTGCAACAAAGCATCTTGTTAAGTGCAACACAATATCGGTTTTTCTAAAAACCAATGCTGTTTTTGCATATTTTACATTTTTTTGTTCTATCGCCTATTATAAGACATCGATTTTTCTTAAAAAAAACCGATTTTGTGTATTGTATGTTAACATTGGTTTTCACAAAATAATGTTAAAAATACTTCAAAAAACAAAGGATATTAGAAATACTACATTGATTTTTCTAAAAATTTGTAATGTGAAATTGCTAGGATTGGTCTGTTTTTAAATTTGCAGGTTTGAGTAATATTAAAAAAACAAATAGGATATTAAAAATACTACAAAAAGTATATTTTACATTTTTTTGTTTTATTTCTTATTTTATGACATCAATTTTTCTATAAAAAAAAAAACCAATGTTGTGTATTGTATGTTAACATTGGTTTTCAAAAACCTAATGTTAACATTGAGTTCGTTAAAGTCAATGGTTTCAACATCGATTAAAAACCGATGTTGAAAGTAGGAAAAAAAACCAATGTTAAAAATGTATTTTCTAGTAGTGAATCAATCTAATATATTATATTAACATCTTTTCAAAATAAAAATAACAATATAATATATTAAAACAAGTTAATCTATTACTTCACTTACTAAAATATATATTTAAATATCTTTATCTAAATCATTATTGGATTATTTTTTTTAATGTTACAATCTTTACTCAATAGAAAACTCCAAAATGGGTTTTTTTAGGACTCAAGAGTTAAGTTTGAGTCCAAGGATTATCTGACCCCAAACCAAGTCCTGATATTTTGCATCTTGACTCCAATAAATGACAAACCAGTGTTCTAATATCACTTTTTAAGTAGAAAATCATAGACCTTTCGTATGGATGATTATTGTTTCGTTTTTCAATTTTTTAAAATCTTGTATAGAGATAGTTGTAAATATTTATGTGTAGTTGTCCAAACATATGACTTTGGCCTTTACCTTTAAACTAAATTATGTTAAAATTTTCTATTCCAATAATTAATGTGGGTTAATATTATAAGATAATTATATTAATTATTTATCATTAGTGGGTTTTATTTTATATGGTCAAATTAAGTGAACACATTAGACAACTAAATAAGATATTGACTTAAATGAACAAATGTCAGTATTGGCTCATTAGGGGATAATGAGAACTTTATTAGCTTAATACTCTATAAGAAGGCTATAGTCCCCAATATACCGAGCGATCACACATAATTTCTCTTCTTCTCCCCATATGAAGAGTTACGAAAGTTCTATTGAAGAATAAAGAGGTTTCGGTTGGGAAAAAACCATAATGTCATTGTTTGTGATCGTGATGGATAACCACTAAGATCTTACAACAAATGTCAAAGAACACTTAGACCAAGAACCAACCACGGATCCAGGTATTTTATCTAATCCTTAATAATCAAACATGTTGTAGATCCTAGGGCTTTTAGTAAATTTTCCTAGATTATAGACACATGAATTTTTAGCTTTCGCATAAAGAATAAAGATTAAAGATATTCCAATAAATTATTCTTGTTTTGATAGCGTTGTTCAAGTCAAGATTCAACTTTTCAACCTTGAACCTTTGTTTTTTTAAGATGAAAGAAAATTATTATTTTAGCATATATAATGTATAAGATAAAAAATAAATAATGTATGTATTTTTTTTAAAGACAATAAATAGTATGTATTAATATTTAATATGGTAAATACTTTTTTATAGTAATATTTAATTATAAATGGTTATAGTAAGGTTGTTAATCTTGATAATATTACCGAATAAGTTGTATAAATAATGATTTTTTTATTGATGGACAATATAGCCTATAGAAATTAAAGTTTAAATATAATTAAAATATTTAACTAAAATAGAAGTTTATTTCTATACTAGTTGGTAACCCGTGCGTATGCAAGAGTCACTTGTAATTTATTTTGTACGATTATTTATTTATTCTATAATATAATATTAAAATGAAAAATAGTACGAAAATAAAAATATATGTAACGTTAATAATAATTACATTGTTTGCATTAAAAAAAAAAGAAGCTAGATCAAGGCAAAGTTAATAAACAAAACAAACAACCTAAACTTAATTTAGTCACTATCACTATCACTATCACTGTTGTCCCAATCCTTTTGACTTCTAATAATAGTTTCCCAAATTTGTTCATGATGCCTATAGTAGAATGAGATTTCATTACCATGAGAAAAATCACTTTCTTCAAGGAATTTATACCAAGGTTGCACAATATATTTTTCCCCAATTCCAATATCAAGTACAATAACATTCCACTGTAATGGAGGCCCTAATCTTCTAAGGATTGTCATGTGTTGATCGCAGTCATTTAGATGTCTAGTTACACAGCTTGGAAGATTCTGCAAAAGAGGATAAATAATAATTATATTTAAGTTTGTATTTATATAAGTCATAATAAACATTTTTTCAACATTACCAAAGGGTGCGGTGCGTCAATCATTGGCTGCGTTATTTCAAGTGTCCAAATATGCTGTCGGGATATCATCCACGGTCTTCCAGAGGTCTGCTGTTCTAGTGGTGGACTGAAATGAAGGTCGAATACTGAGATGTGGTCAATGGCAAAGAAATGAATGATGGTAGATTCATAAATGGCTAATTCTTTTCTAAACTGTTTCAGTCCTTCAACAAAGAAAACTTTTTCCTTATGGAGTCTGACTTGGATTTGGTATACAGCTCCATTATATTTGAAGCGGACAAATTCTGGATATTCTGGTGCCCACTGAATATGGTAAAAAAAAATGGGACTTTTATGATGTCTTGCAAGAAAATATTGTGAAAAATTAAAATAAATAAGCTACAAAAAAAAATGAGTTTCAATGCAATATTACCTTATCATTGTGGAACGTGGCTCTAAACTGCATGATTGTTGGTTTTCTGATTAATGGAAGTTCCACCTAGAATGAGATTTCACATAAAAAGAAAAATTGTTGTGCTATTCAGATAGATAATAATCAAACATGTGGACTTAGGAAGAAACAAAGCAATTAAATTTAATCTATCAAGCAAGTACATAAAGTGTAATTATGTTTAGTAATTTTAGAGGCATACACAATTCTAGATTTGCAGTAAAATTGTCGAAACAGTATATTAGGATCTGGCATTGCTGATCAAACATGGAGGAAATTAAACAACATTCCAGCTTGCCGAAATGATACAAAAATGGCATGATCTAATAGAAATGAAGATATAGATTGTAATTATGTTTAGTCATTTTAGAGGTATGTGTAATTCTAGATTAGGACATTTAGATGTATATAACCTTCTGCAATTGATGATCAAACATATAGGGAATTAAACAATATTTTAGCTTTTTGGAATGATTTAAAAATGTATGTAAGAAAAACTCGTCTCCAGCTGAAGAAATCAATACCAGGAAAAAATATGAATAACCAAACAACTACATAGAAAATAAAACAATCAAACAACATATTTGTTGTGAAAGAAAGCCAACATAAGTAACTTTGTATCATAGTACAGGGTGGCCCTATTTAATTGTGGCATTGGTCGACAACACAATAATAGTGTTTTCATTGTCACGCTAATACAATGATGAATAACAAAATTTCATGAGGGAGATTAACATGCACAAATCAACACCATATGAAAACAACAGTTGAAATAATCAGTATAGTCCCTAATATGAAATTATTTAATATGGTTTAGTAAGCTAGAAAATTCAATTAAGATCTAAGTTATGATGTGGCAATTTTAGGCATGGACGATAACAGTAACCTTACATGAATGAAATCTAAAGCAAGAAAGCTTGAAGTAAAAGCAAAGCCTCCACAAAATGGAAGGTGTGACCAGGTGAAAAATTAAAGTGCAAGTGATGGAGATACAAAAATGAAAAACAAACTGAGAAAAGACAAAAACAGATGAAGCAGAGTTAGAGTAGTTGAAGCAATGATCGAGAATGCATCCCAACATGCATGAAAAAAAAAATAAATCTCTAAGGCAGATGAAGATTCACAAACTGAAGTTCATATGAAAACAACAGTCCAAATAATCAATATAGTCCCTAATCTAGAATAATTTTAGCAATGTCGAATGAACGTCAACTATAAAACATAAAATATATCGGTGCATGCATTGAAAAGATGAACTGGGAAAGAAGAAAAACTCGATAAGGATTCCGCAACCAAGTAAGGAAATTTGGAATGTAGATAATAAATTTCATTATAGAATCACAAATAGAAGTCGAAATCGAAAAGAGCAGTCTAGAAATTAGGTAATGCAATTTTGGACGAATTTTTAAAAGATGGACTAACCAACGGAGTTTTTGGTTTGACATTTACTTTGTTTGAAGCGGTCGATGAGTCTGAACTCATAGTTGGAGGCTAGTCACTATTGTTTTTTAGGAAAGTTTTAAGAGGTGAATGTTTGTAAGGAAATGACATTTGTAGAATAAATAAGGCAGTAAAGTATTGGTTAGCCAAAAGGTGTGACGCGAGGCGTGCCAAGTAAATTGGAAATCATGGAATATTGAATGTTGGTCCAATAGATTGGACATGTAGAGGGAGTTGAATCATTGTCAATATTGTTGTGGTGCTAGATAGAGACTAAGTATTGTTTTGTCGCTGAATATCATGAGCAATATATATATCTTCAAAGATGTAGGCAAGAAAATCTTTTTTTGTGAAAATGTTGATGATTATATGGAAAACGTGATAAATGTTGTAATTGATAATAATTAGATTGTTATGTGCCATTATTTTCTCCTATTTCTTAATCCTTTTTGCACCATTTTAAGTACTGATTAGTACTAATTGTGAAATTAATTAGGCAGTTTTATTATTTGGGCCCATTCAGCTAATTTGATGTTTTTAATCTAATTTCAGGAATTGGGGTTGTTTGCTTTTGTAAATTAAACAGCGAGTAAAATTTAATTAGAAAATATCAGAATTAAAATACATTGTTTTCCCTTGATTCACAAGCAAGTCTCTTATCCTAGGTTGCGAGAATTTATCCTTTATCAGTTCAACCACTTAATCCAACCCTAAATTAAATTACTAAGCGAAATTCAACATAAGGCATTCATTATGTGATTAAGCATCACATACACCAATTACTCATAAACGATCATTAAGCATGAACGTAAATTAAGCGCATAGACAATTAATCAAGCACTAAACATGCATGAATTAATAGCAACAAATTCAGAGTAATTAGTGAAGAGGAAAAAGAACTGAACAAAATTTAACAATAATGATAGAACCTCAAAGACAGTTGTGCTTGATCCTCAAGAGAAAACAACGCTACGGACTTAGCCTTCCATTAATCAAATAGAGAATGAAATTTTATTGATAAAACTAAAAATCTGAACTGGAATTGTAAAGAACGAAAATAAAAGAGAAAGAGAAGAGAGACCAAAACTAAAAACGAAAAATAGAAGAGAGAGAGAGGAGAGAGAGAGAGCTTAAACTAGAACCTTGGTGTTGTTATATAGTTTTTTTTTCAGCCCCAAAGCATACAAATCTGTTTTAAATCCAAGTCCATAAGTAAAATCAAATCAAATCTAGATAAGATAAGATCTAGATGAAATAATATCTAGATGAGATCAAATCTAAATAATATCTAGATAAAATAAGATCTAATTTTGTAGAATAAAATAGTCTGCCCTCTTCAAGTCCAAGCTCAATGCTGGATTCAAGCCCAAGCCCAAGGTTCTAGATAAGATAAGATCTGATTTCATCTAGATCTTATCTTATCTAGATTTGATTTTATTTTATTTATGGGCTTGGATTTAAAACATATTTGTAAGCTTTGGGGCTGAAAAACTATATAACAGCACCAAGGTTCTACTTTAGCCTCTCTCTCTCTCCTCCTCTCTCCTATTTTCGTTTTTAGTTTTAGGCTCTCTCTTCTCTTTCTCCTTTTTTCGTTTTTGGCAATTCCAGTTCTGACTTTTAGTTTTGTCAATAAAATTTCATTCTTCAATCTATAATTTCGTTCTCTATTGATTAATGGAAGGCTAAGTCCCCAGCGTTGTTTTCTCTTGAGGATCAAGCACAGTTCTCTTTGAGGTTCTATTATTACTGTTAAATTCTGTTCAATTTTCCCTCTTCACTAATTACTCTGAATTTGTTGCTATTAATTCATGCATGCTTAGTGCTTGATTAATTGTCTATGCGCTTAATTTACGTTCATGCTTAATGATCGTTTATGAGTAATTGGTGTATGTGTTGCTTAATCACATAATGAATGCCTTATGTTAAATTTCGCTTAATAATTTAATTTAGGGTTGGATTAAGTGGTTAAACTGATAAAGGATAAATTCTCGCAACCTAGGATAAGAGACTTGCTTGTGAATCAAGGGGAAGCAACGTATTTTAATTCTGATATTTTCTAATTCAATTTTACTCACTGTTTAATTTACAAAAGCAAACAACCCCCCCCCCCCCCAATTTGTTACTATTTCTTACTATCTGTTATGAACATTTGGTTTATCATTGCTCGTTGGGAAATGACCTAGGATCACTTCCTAGTTACTGCATTTTAATGTTTATTAGATTCAGGTACGACCTCGATCAAATTGTATTTGTAAGAAAAATTCAGATATTTTTTTTAAAATAAGTGTTTGTAAAAAATAAATTTAAATTGTTTATTTACATTGACATTAAAATTTTAAAGAATTTAAAGATATTTTTTTAGTTTTCTGTTTAAATGTATTTATAGTATTTCATAGTAAATTTATTATTCTAGAAATGATTAAATATTTAATCAATCAATATATGTTACAAATTGGTGGCACAATAATTAATCAAAGATGAGTATTAAATAGTCGATGATATAGTTTTTTTTGCCTTAAATCAAGTTAATCGAATAATGTGATTCAATTGCGATTGTTTTTTTTACATTAATGCCTTCTAAATTATTTATGTATTTGTTGGACAGTACCAATTATCCAATGATTCAACTCCCTCTGGATCATTGTCAATATTGAATGCTAGCTTTCTATGTTACACATACACACACACACACACACACACACACACACACACACACACACACACACACACACACACACACATATATATATACATTGTTATTGGATTGCTGGACAATACCAATTATCCAATGAAACATCACAAAAATGCATTTGCCTTAGACATTTCCATCCTGTATTAATGTTCATGCAAAGAGTTTTAGGATGACAATGGTTTCAGAAGTTGGTGCAGTTATTGCAGGTGATATTGATGCAAATTCAAAGACAGATATTATTATTAGTGCAAAATCATGTGGTTCATGGTTCATATGGAATTTTGAGGCTTGCATCTCCATGTGTGAAGAAAGGAAATATGAGAAGTCAAGAAATGTTGATGGGACAATAACCCAAAAAGGGATTATAATTGATAACATATATATTGTACCCTATAATTCAGAATTGCTGAAAAAATATCAAGCACATTTAAATATTGAATGGTGTAACCAAAACACTTGTATCAAATATTTATTCAAGTACATGAATAAAGGATATGTTTCTACCTACATCTTGAACATCTGGCTTCAGCTCTTTTTTTCCTGGATTATTTTGTAAGGTTGCACCAAAAATAGACCTATTATATGTAGGATAACCAATCACAAGGCAACAATATTTTCAGTTATTTGTTTATTGGATTATGATGGTCTATGTGGAAAGATGTGACATAAAAATAGTATATATGATATGGTGCACCTGGTTAAGACAAAATCAGTACTTGAATTGATGTGTCGAAAGCTTCCTATTATCATTTTGTATCTAACTGCATGTTAGAGGATGGATAAGCAACTATCGAATATCATAGCATACAAAATAATAATTGAGAATATATATAAACTGGATTAACCTTTTAAGATTTGCAAAGACCTCTTTGAAGACAACATTGGTTGTAGAATTTGTATTTTGTTTGTCTTTGTCATGTATTAAAACTTTAAGGCCTTTTTTTTATTTTACCCTTGACAATGCCACATATAATTGTCCATGTGAGAAGACAGGTTTAGGTAAATAAAGCCCCACTGAGGATAGTGATTGACCTTGGGACTTGCTAATTGTCATTGCATAAGAAAGCATTATTGGGAACTATCTTCTCAAAAGCTTAAAAGGCCATGGGGATTGTGAAGGAGACATAGACATTCTTGGAATATAAACATTCTGACCAATATTTTTGCCAGAAATTATATCAACTGCAATCACATGTTTAGCTAACCTTATAACAATTAATCTAGTGTCATTACATAGCCCTTGACTTTGATCTAAGTTTCTTAACAACATGATAGGTGATCCAATTTTGATTTTGATGCTATGATTTGGTAGACCAGATGTTGTTAATGAATTAAGAAATTCTGTTGTGAGTGATCGAAAATGAGAAATCTCTAGAGTTTCTGATTTGTCCACAAAATCAGCACTTAGATATTCCATTTGTCCACTTGTGATTTTTTTTTCAGGTTATCATATTAGATAAAGAATGAAAAGAGTAAAAAATTAGAAGATCAGTATGGAGATAAAATATTGAATAGATTTGATTACTAATCCTACAGAATCTTGCATAAGAATGACATACATTCCAAATTGATATATAATAAGAATTAATGAAGTATGTTATAATAACCTGGGATCAATGATAGTATATAATCATTAACTTGTTGTATGGTTTCATTTGTGGAAGCTAATATCGTTGTAGATTGAAAGTATTCAGGATTGGTATGATGGTGAGATAAATTAGGAAATGTAGAATTAACTATTGCATAGAGTGGGTCATCATATTTTGTGATTAACAGATCTTTTGGAATTTCAATTCAACCATAACCATCATTTTCCTGGCCAACAATCCCATCACCAATATCAAGGATCCACTGTGCAAAAGCTAAAGTTTCTTCTCTGTCTGTTGCATCTATATTGGCTTCTAAACGCATGTTTTTCGACAGTGTCAAAACATGACAATAATTCCATAGATAAGACGAATTTATAGTTGTATTAACAATGTCAGACCGGCTACCCCTAGGAATGACTGGCAGAATCTGCCGAAAATCTCCACCAAATACCATAACTTTACCACCAAAGATTTTATCAGAACTTGATTTCGCCTTAATAACATCTCTTAGACTTTGATCAAGTGCTTCAAAATAGAATTTGTGAGCCATGGGGGCTTCATCCCAGATGATAAGACTTGCTTCATTCAATAATTCAGCCAATTGTGTTCCTTGATGAATATTGCATGTCGAGTCTTCAAATATCGGAATAGGAATTTTGAATTTTGAATGTGTTGTTCTTCCTCTAGGCAATAACAAAGAAGCTATGTCGCTAGAAGCAACCATAATAATTATTTTATTGTCAGCTCTCAATAAGGATGCAAGTGTTTTCCAAATGAATGTTTCTCCTATACCTCCATATCCATATAAGAAAAACATGCCACCTTCATTTTTATTGGCAGCCTGAATAATTTGGTTATAAATTTTTGCTTGTTGGTCTGTAGGCATAAAAATTGCTCTGGTTTTAATAACAGCTTGAAATTCCAAAGCGAAACACAAGGGAGGAAAATAAGCAAGGCAAGTTAGTACAATAAATAAACCTGTCATTTGAGAAAAAATGTTAAGGAATTCTGATCTAAGTTCTTCATTGTTGAAATTCAACTCAGACAAAATGAGGCCATTGTCTGCATGTGTTAGTAAATTTGCATTCTCAGGATATGGCATGAAAGGATAGTCTTCCAGGCAATACCAGATTCATCAGGTTGCAGTCATCAATATGTAATCCTAAGACATTTGAAAAGGAAGTTAGATTATGTTTATGATTAAACTTTTATGTGTTAAGCTATATGTAAGCCAACCTAGAGTGCTTGTTGATCTGTGATGACTATATATAATATCATCACTTAACCAATGCCAAGTTTTTGCCCACAGTTGTTCAAGTTTGTTCATGGTACCTATCAAAAGTAATAATACAAAAATATTCCTTAGATAAGGTGTTGAGCCCCAGTCTTTTGCTTCCTTGATTACGGCAATGAATTCTCTATCATCCTGTAAAAAACCCATAGCAAAACATGATTCTCTATATGTAGGATATTCAACACCAGCAACTGTTCTGATATCTTCAAATGAGATTGGTCCTTTAAAGGCAGTCAACATCATCCTCAAATAAAATAATTCCCCTGTAGTTGGGGGAACCCATTGAAGCCTGCCAATAGTATAACCCTTTTTCCTAAGTTGCCAACATCTCTGTTTTTGGTTATACACGAACTTAGTAACAAATTTAGAATAAGTCAGGCTTTGACCTTCAACAAAAGCTTGGTTTGTATTCGTCCAAGCTATAAATTTTGATTCAAAAATGCTTGGGTTAGAGAGGAGATCATCAATATCATCATGGTCTTGGTAGAGAACGCTACGTTGTCCTCGATGATGGAAGTGTAGCCTCTCTACAGCAGGTTTTCTACCATGTATTGGAAAACCAAAGATCCTCCAAGTAGATTCACATGGAAAAATGTATATGTAATCAAAATAAATATATTTTAAATACAATCATAACATGATTTACATATTAAACTTGACTCATACCTGCAATCCAGATATTCCTTGATTTCATTATTCGGAGTGTTTGCATGGGGAACTGTTCCATTGTCATCATGAACCATGACAACGGTAACTCTATCATATCCTTTATTGATGTACTTGAATAAATATTTGATAGAAGTGTTTTGGTTACACCATTCAATATTTATATGTGCTTGGTATTTTTTCAACAATTTTGGATTGTAGGGTACAATACATCTATTATCAATTATAATCTCATTCTTAGTTATTGTCTGACCAGTGTTTCTTCTACGATACACAGGATAACCATCTCCATCTATAAGAGTTGTGGGCTAAAACTTTTTTGGATAAAATCGACTGCATTTGCCTTCCTTCATGCATGGAGATGCAGGCCTCAAAATTCAACATGGACCATGAACCATATGATTTTGCACTAATTTATAGAGTTCTGGATCATCTTCCTGTGAAGGTATTTCTGCTGATATAATATGATCAATATCATTTGGAGATGGATATTTGTTGTTGGCGTGTAAAAATAACAATAAATGGACATGAGGAAGTCCTCGTTTTTGGAATTCTACTATGTACATGTCTGTAATTGTAACCAAATACCATTAATAGAAAGGTATTAAAGAAAACATAATTTACAATGATTAGCTTATCTGTTAGTAGCAAAAATAGGAATTAGCATCAACTTACATGCAACGAATTTCCCTAGTAAGTGATTCTTTGTAAGGTCTGATAACATCTGCTCATATTTAAGCTTGAAAATTCAGGAGATTATTTTTGGCCTATCTATTGCAATCAAATTCAAAGGTGTCAGCAACCTATGAATTTTAGGCCAATTTGGATTGCTGATAAAAGTAATAAAAAGATTTGGGAAGCCTACGTGACTGCATATAACTATGCCATCAAAATAAAGTTGATCCATGTAACGTGGGCTACCAATAAAGGTTGAAGGTAAGATGATTCTCTTGCCTTTACTTAAACCTTCTGTATTTCCAGCATCCGATGACTGTTGCAAGCTACAGAACTTGTCAACTCTGAGTTTCTTTTGGTTGTTTCTAACATAGGAAAGTCTTTCTGATTGAATCATTGTGTATCCTTCAACAACAAATTGTTGGAATAGTTTTCTAGAATGCAGTAGAGTTTGACCTTCATTGGGTCTGCATTGCAGTCTATAAGCAAACCATTCTCTCATTGTAAGACGATTCCTTTTTTCTTTTTTTTCCCACTTAATGTATCACGATGTAGAATGTCAGGCCTATACCCATCTTCTCCATAAGGAAACAATAGAGGATATTGTAGAGCTAGATAACTACAATGTAATTCATGTATCCTCTGTAATTGACCATTTTGAGTTTCAACAATAATATCTCTCTTCGAATTTGTATCAATATCACCTGCAATAAGTGCAACAACTTCTGGAACACTTGGTACATTATATGTACGACCATCTTTTTCCCGACCAGCGATCAATTTGAGTCTAACATTATGCACTTCAGTGGCTGTCAATCTATCCCTTGCCATCCTGAAACTCTTTGCATGAGCATTGTTTTCATCCAACATTTTTTGCAAATTTGAGACAATATGTGCCTCAATTTCATTATAGTGGCTGAAAAACTAGATATTAAAATATATAAAAAAAATTAAGAGGACGTTAATGTAAAATAAACAATAGACATCAATGTAAATCAGAGATGTTATATTGGCGTTGTGTTGTTAACTACCTCATGGTGTTAATTCTATTTTGAACTTCATTTTCTGTTTCATAGATATACAATTGTGTAAATTTGGGTTCTTTTCCAGGCATTGGTAATAGACTTCCAATCCTGTGACATGGTTGACCTTGAATTCTAATTGTAAGAGGGCCTCTTGAATGACTAATTGTTTTGTCAAATTTAATACCAACAGAAGTAAATGCAAACATCATGTTATAAGTTCTTATGTTCTATTGATAATTTTTTGCATGAGCTGTATTTTGCTCAAATAGAACTTGCTGCAGAAATTTAGGTGGATTTTGTAACAATGGAAGTTCAACCTTGCCATCTCCACAACATAGGCTGAATCGTGGGCTTGAGGTATTTGAACATTTTAATATGATTTCATTATACCACATTTTTGCATTATAATGTCTACATTGCATGAGCTGGTCACCAAGATCAAAATATTATGAAATAATAACATTACATATTAGACCATAACCGTAACCATGGATAATTTAATTTTTACAGGAATATCTAAATTACATATCAGAACATGAACTGGTAGCTAACATCAAAATACTTTAAAATGCGTTTTGTTGTGTTTTTTCAAAAACAAAAAGAACTCTATAAGACAATTACCTCTTGTGTCCATTGAAGAATCATGATGTGACGATTCAAAGTTTGGATATCCGACTGAAGAAATAGTATGAGATTCTACAAAAATTGCAGTTAGGTATTATAATTAGAATTAAAATTAATAATTCAATGAAGGAGATTTGTAATAGTACCTTCTGTTGATCTAGAATTCTCATTCTCTAATGAACCAGAGACATTAACTTCAAAGCAGAAAAAGGATGACAGAAACAGGAAATCATGATAATGATTCAAACAGAATAATCAAATGGTTGCTATAATCTTGCATCAAACCTATGAATTCCTTACCTTTTCATAACAAACTATATATGGATATTGTATCAGCCTAATTAACAAATATGAACTGAATATAAAGATATAAAAATGGTATCTTTGATAGCTTACAATGATCTTCAGCATCGTGTGAAGCCCGATTGATAGTTGCATGGACACTATGCGGTGGTGTCTTTGGTTGGTTATAATGATCTTTAGCATGGGATAAAGCTGGATTGACACTTGCATGGACACTATCCTGAGCATTAACATGTACCTTTTGTTGTCTAATACGCTTTCTGTTGCTTCTGGCTTTTGCTGAATCAGACTTGCTTATAAATCTATGGTTTTCCATGTTGCTGTTGCCTTTAGTTGATCATATTGTAGTTTATATTTGGACAGTGGAGTATTGTTGGAAGGAACAATTATATTTGTAAACTCAAATTCTAAAAGACAGAAACAAACACCGAGGATTGTTGAGCATGTTTCAGTTGAACTTTTCTGTAAAAGCTTATTCAAATGAGCTCTGTCATAATTAACTTAAGTATTAAGTAATGAAATGCAACTAAAAGAGTGTAAAAACAAATTTGGAATTGACAGCTGGCAAAATGTGGATACTTTTAATTCAAATAATCATGACACATATACCTATAGACATGGATTGGTAACATCGATAAGAAACTTGATATCAAGTATGTTGTGAGGAACAAAAGTAGCGTTCATTCATTGATAAAACATTTAGCCTCCCCTTCTTCAAAGTCATATCTTGTGTAATTTTAAAAAAGTGTACGAAATTACATGATGAATACATGAGAGCTATTTTTGTTTCTTCCTGTATACATGCGAAACTGCATACCAGATTTTGCTTCATACATATTATAAATTAACTTAAATTAAATTAAAATCAGTCTATTAAGCTCGACTCAAGCGTTGACCAAATTTGTTAATAAAGACATTTACTCAATTATAAACAATGAATCACCCACGCATGCTTCAGTTACCGTGGAATAAATAATGTTTTTTTAATCTGTTATTTAAAAAACAACGAATCATAATCCCGGTTAATAAATTAACACATCTCAATATTGTGCAAAAGATTTAAACAACATGTCAGGCTGGAATAACCCATGTTAGTATTAACGTAATGTTTGACAGGATCATAGATCAAAATAAAATAAAGAAAAGAGTTCTATTACAATTTCCAAATAAACAGAATGTCAGACTACAATAGCCCATGCCAGACAGGGTTACACATCAAAATAAAACAAAGATAGTTCAATTACAATTTCCAAATAACCAACAAAAAAGGAAAAAGTGTTGGCTATTCCTAACCAACAAAATCTATTCAATCTACTCATGTTTTGCTAATTTGTTGGACGATAGCTGAGCTGGTGAAATCTGGGAGCTTCTTGCTTCATCATCACATTCATGAAATGGCTATTGTTTTGTTGGTGTCAAGGGAAGCCCAATAAGTGGATCATGGCCTGCTATTATAGAAATGGATTGTTGGATAGAACAAACAATAACAATAAGTTGATGCAAAAGCTCAACTTGATGCAAATCTTAGTCGGAACTCTTGATCCCATTCAATCATCTCTATGCATGTGGATTAGAATCCTGGTCCAAATATCTCTATGCAAATACAATATTGGAAACAGACGCCAATATTGAAATTTACAGATTCATCGTGGACAGGATCATTGGAATCAAACGGTGTTGTAACTTTAATCTTTGAACATGTCTGCATAAGATGTTGATTGATACTGACAGAATCGATGCAAAATAAATTAGCATATAAATAACATATAGATATAATAATAATGAACAAAATTAACTCCATAAAACAACACCTTAGCATTAGGCAACATGTCCAGAACATCATTAATTAAAGTTAAGTCAGTTGAGCATTTCAAAATAGCAAAATTTTTATACTGTGGTTGGATTTTGACTTTGAAGGCGAGCAGATGACCCAGTAGTTTATCAAGTGCTTTTGGGGAGACATTTAAATCTAGATCACCATCCTTGAACAGGAAAAATACAAATAAAATTAAAGATAATCCCAAGATTCAAATTTTTATTTTGAAATTATAGACACCTACTTCTACTTTGAGGCTGCTGACTGCCCAATCAATTCAGTGCATTCACGATCCCACAAGAGAAATTTTGTGCTTTCATCTTTATAAATGACCATCACTTCAACTCTATATCTGAAAACATATATAATAGCGTTAAATGCTAAAAATAAATTCAAACATAAATATAGTGCCACAGAAATTGAAAAAAGAATACAAAGACCTAAGCACAACTCGATCATTATGCTTGCCACATGGGCACACAAACGGTTCTTTATAGACATCTATTTTCTTATGGCACTGAATGCAAGCTGCATAACACTATGAATGATTGTCCATAACAATCCTCGTGATTGTACCAACAGTAACACAAACAAACTCCTGCAGGAAATATCACAGCCATAAAATTCAGCAAGAGGCAGCCAAAGAAGCGATAAATAGGTAAACATAAATAAGATAATTACTTCACAAATATAGTTTATCTTAGAAATGGTCTTTGCCTCTGACTTGGAAATGAATGTTTCCATAGATGATAATTGAGCAGAACCTGAAGGCTGTGAACTCCACTAGGAACGGCATGTCAAAACTGAGCGGATCTCAATGCCCAATTCTAAAAGCCTTTACATACTAAATTAATAACAGACAGAAGGAAAAAAAGAATAAACATATATTAATAACAACATGAGGCAAATACTTCTGATTGAATTCTTCAATTGGTGCCACTGGCTGATTAATAGTCAACTTAGAAGCCATCATAGAATTGCTAACCGAGGATGGATAGGATCCTGCACCACTCAGAAATAAAAACATAAGTTGGATCCGATGAAGATGAAAAATAACAAACTATATATCATAGTATACCCTGGCCCTCTTTAATTCTGGCATTGATCAACAACACAATAATAAGCCCTTCAGTCTCATGCTGATCCAAATATTCCAAAAATTGGAGACAATAATCGTCCCATAGAGTGCAAGACACAATTGGTTACTGAAAAAAAACAAACCATTATACAAACAATCAATTAACAACATACAGCCATACAATCAAACAACCATGAATAACTCATAGAACATATCAGACGTTTACCTCAAATTCATAAGCTTAAAAACAACTCTTTTACTTCTAGATGAAATATGACGAAAGAAAACCTCGTCAACCACACCAATGATGTCTAAAAAATTGAGTAAAAATCAGTAACGGAAAACAAAACCCACAAACACTGGTGATGAAATTAGAAATGTAAATCTAGCTGCACTAACCTACTAATAGGCCAGACTGTAATTGGTCAACAACAGCATCTGAAAAATCTACAAATCTATAATTTTTAAAAGGAAGCCCATCCAATTCATACTGTCTGACAACCGTAACTCCAATAAATGTCAATTTATATGGATGATCACAAACTCTGTATTGTTCATCATTCTTACTGACTCTAAAATTATGCATCACATAAGTACAACCTTCCTTCAAATCCATTTTCCATGTCTTTAACTGGTCTTGCTTACAGACCACATGGATTTGATCACCCTGTGAATCATAATAATATCTAACTAACGGCTACAAACAGAGACAATTCATGAACAAAAAGCACAAATTAAAAGCATACATCAGAGTCAACGATGACCATCTCAACTTGTTCAGACCTGCCTGGCATCCCAACAAACTGGAGCTCAGTTATCCTTACAGCAAGTTTCAGAGTTTCTTTAGATCCATCAATGGTTTTTATCTTGTCAGCAATACGTGTCATCAGTCTGAACAAAAACTCAGAAACATACATAGATATTGAAACCACAAAACAACCACATAACATGATAACAACAACAAATAGAATGTTATTTATTGAAAGAAACAATGATAAGTCAAACCATAAATATGATAACTAAGGTTGAAAGAACAATTGAGCTGACCTGATTCTATTTTTTTGGACAGTCAACAGCAGCACCAAAAAGGAACAACAATATATAGTATCTATCAAACACAAAATATTTCTGTCATGATAAATAACATCCGACAAAAGATGAATTAAAAAAAAAACAAGCAATAGGCAAGCATGCATAAATATGGAGCAAAATTTAAGTGTCTGAATAAAACCTTACCTATCACTATTATACAATTTTGTTGTCCCTGTATAAACAACAACCAAAACAGACACAAATTAAATTATTAGGCAAGGCAGCCACCAAATATCACTATCAACCAAAAAACATTCCAGGCATGGCCATTCAAGGTTACCTCGATAGGAAAATATTACTCTCAGAATGACACCTCAGCTATTACCCGATTTTGTTGGCCCTGCCTAAAAACATACAAAAAATAACATCAGACAACAGGCCAATCGTAAAAAAGGGTAGCAAACAAACATGCATAAACCATGACCATTATAGATTACCTCGAACATTCGCCTGCAAACACCAAACAACATCACCAAAAGAGTCTTTAGAAAAAATGATGAAAATAAAAACAAATTAAAAAAGGCAAATTTAGCTCTCTAAACAACAAATCCACAGCAGCACCCAAAAACTTGCAATAGCAACCAAACATGCAAATGAGCAAGCGACACCACAGATGACCAAAATAAACAACACCGAACATGCATGCATGAAACAAAAAACATGTGTGGCCGTTAACAAATGTAAAGAGAAAACCAAAACCGCAAAAAGTCAAACCAAAATGCTCGACAACAGCAAATGTGCATAAAATGAAAGTCAAGGTAACAAACAAACATGCATAGATATCAAAAAATATTGCAACCATGACCATTATAGGTTACCTCGAACATTAGACTGTGAAACACCGAACAACATCAGCAAAGGAATCATGAGGAAAAAAATATGAAAAAAAACTAACTTAAAAAACCAAATTAATCAGCAAGCAACACCATAGATGACCAAAAAGAAACAACACCAAACATGCATGCATGAAAACAAAACACCTGCGACTGTAAACAAATGTAAAGAAAAAACCAAAACCACAAGAACTCAAACCAAAATGCACAACAACAGGAAATCTCCACAAAATGGAAACTCTAAGCAGCTGAAAAATTTAAGCCTAAGAAGCAAGAAAACTTGAAGCAAGACCAAATGTCCACAAAATGGAAGGCCTGAGGGCAGTTGAAAAATCAAACTGCAAATGATGGAGGTACAAAAACGAAAAAGAAAGAAATCAAACCAAGCAAAGAAAACAGTGAGAGAATGCGCAAAGACAGAGTAAACAGTTTCTTGTTCTGGAATGATCAGGAATGCATGCAAAAGGTGGAGTAGTAGTTAAAGGAATGACCGGGAATGCATCCAGAAAGTGACAGTTGGAGCCAGACTAAAATACCCAAAAAGCCAACAAATTGGAATATTTTTTCCTCGAATGTGTTTTATTTTTTTGTGTTATTTAAAAAATGGATGTTATTATAGTAATAATTTAAGTGTTGAAGGTGAAGTCGCCCTGGTGAAAGTTAGAAATGTTTGTATTAATTTAGGTAATTACAATTTAATCGAAAAAATACAGGGTATAATAATAATCATAGTATTTCAGGTTAAACCATAACAACACAAAAAAAAATCTTTAGCTAGAGTTTAATAATAATAATAATAATAATAATAATGAATAATAAAATGAAATAGAATTGTAAAGCAAGATTTATGACAATTTTTTTTAAAAAATGTTAAAGATAAGGAAAAATAAAATGTCCTCTGTACGACACACATGCTACAATGGACATAACAAAAGATTACAATTTCACAAAGATGAATTAACTTTAAAACCCATTCTTAGTTTAGATCAATAATAATAATAATAATAATAATAAACATTGGTATTTAGCATGCATGTTTATTTGTTTTGCAAAACATAAGTAAAATAAAAGACAACATGAAATTTTTTAAAAATTTAACATCAATAATAATTTAATTGGCAGTATTGAAATAAAAATAGATAAAAAATGAGAGGCAATATCAAATAAGATGTTCACAAATTATATTATTATTTAATTACAAAATGATAATAATAAATTTATTATTTTATATACTCACTTTAAATAATGTACTTAACATGTTACACTTATTTGTAAATTGTTTTTTTATATCGATAAAATAAGTTGGTATTTTTTGTTAAAAAAATACACACTTAACACAATTCCAACAAATATTTTCCATTTACAAAGATCTATTTGTATTTTTTATTTCTTTTATGTAAAATTTGTATAAAAACAAACTATGGTAACCATTTTTTATTTCCATAATTCATACTAATATTAATTATTGACTATATCTATGCTAAATCATGAAAAATATTATAACTTCCATGATAAATATTTACAGTCAATAAAAATGACACTATCAATCTAATTAGAAAACATGATTTGGGGAAAAAATAATAAATGCATCATATATATTGAATGACATAATTAAAATTTTAACTCCAACTATATATAACCAAACGTGTACAATTGATACAATTAACCATATGACATGTATCATTATACATTTTAAATGTAAAGCAACAAAAAGTTTTTAAAAATGTGCAAGAGAAATTGGGAAAAAATGTATATAAATTGTGGTCAAAACAATGTAAGAAGAATAGTGTTGCAGCAAAAAAAGTTTTTAAAAAACGGTGAGCAAATAATAATAATTTTAGTATTTCTGATGTACGCAGAAGTCAGTTAATTTTTTTTTATTACATAATAGGAATAAAATGATGACTAAGCTTTATTAACATATAAATAGGAAAAATATAACTAAATAGAATAAAAGGATACTTAATTAACATGGTTAAACCTTTGTAGGCAAAAGCATTGAATCAAGAAAGTAATAAAGATGAAATTGTCTGATACTGTAATGTATTTGAGTAACAACATTAATCAAAACATAAAAGAAATTAAAAAAAATAGTCTGTGTGCATGGTCTCTGTGCATGATCTTCATCTGGAGAGGTCCTTATCATCCCATATAACTTCTTTTTTAAATAGAACTTCCCATACGTGTTCGTCAAATCTGAAGAAGAATATTACCTCATCTACAGCCATTAAATTATTTTCAGAGAGATATTGGAATCATGGCTGGGCAACAGATGGCACACCATCGTGCATGGCGATCTGCCATTGGTTGCGTTTGCCATAGCCTCTCTGAATAGGAATTACTTTTTGTGATCCAAACAAAAAATTTAAAGCTGTTGGTGGAAGGACCTGCATTGAAACAAAAACAGTGATCATACGACTGAATGTTTTCCCTGTATTGTATTTACAACACTCGGGGTTATTTAAATTAAACCAATATAAAGACAAAAATTTAATACTAGAATAGGTTTACTGTCATAAAGAAAAGTTGGGGTGAGAAAAATAACAACATGTAGTCAGCGTTAAAGCAAAATAAAAGAAAAAAAAAATTAATAGTAAGAACATAATTGGGTGGCTAGGAAACCATAACCAAAGGGAAGTTGTGTTGCATCATGTGTTCGGTGACATCGGCTGTAAAGATGTGTCTTCTGGTTGCCAGAATCGACCTTGGACGGCCCTGCCTATGGATAGGTCCAATGACATCCATCTCGAAGGAAGTATTTTTGTCAACAGCAAAAAACCGCATGATGACACTATTGTCAATGCCGTGAGTTCTTCTAAACTGTTTTAGCCCATCAGGAAAAAAAAAGTATCAACTACCATATTTGCAAAGCCTAACAAAATGTGTGGTTCCATTATACTGAAACAAAACATATGTCGGGTAATATGGTCTCCATTGTCTATGGTAAGACAATGGAACCTCAATGATGTTCTACAGGGAAACATGTTAACATTAAATAGAAGAATTTTGTTTCATATGAAATAAGGGAACTGGAAAAATGCTTGAATGTTGACCTTGGAAACACAGAATACGATCGAAAAATGTATTGCTGCCAACCAGTTTGATGGGCCCTATAGCACAAAAATTAATGAAATTAGTCACAGAATAAAGCAGGGAATAATTTATCAAAAACTGGATAGAAAAAAAATAAAGAACAAATATTAGATATCAGATTGTAGTTTTTATAAGTGAAAATACGAAGGTAAAAGCCAACTTGTTTGTATTGTGTATATTATCGGTATGAAGTGTGGAGTTCAGGGCAGTCAATATTGAATGACCTGTGCTACAGATTTTCTATGGCTCTGAATTTTTAATGCAGACAAAGATTTTGTTCTCAAATTAGTATTATAAATTATAAAGCTGTGGCAGTAATTTATATATGACCTATAATAGACAACAGTCCTTGAATATGGATCATTCATAAATTATAAAAAACCTAATGTTGTCTGAATTTGATGTTAAGTATATTAGATTTAATCAACATGCATGAGTGAGTATTATAAATTTGGATCAATATATGGTAACATCTTGCAATTTAATATGAAGCAATAGAAGAGATAGGCAGAAAAATTTATCTTTTTGTGGTGTAGCAGTCAAAATAGCTATTAAATTTGGGAGTCAAATTTGATAATGTTAATCAAGGAAAATATATGCATGCATGTTCTCAATATGTCATCTATAACAGATAATAGTCTTTTAATCTGTGTATAGAATAGCAGAGGAAAAAAAACCTTGCTTGTAGCCGATGATGAATGTGAAGTCATGCTTGTCTAGGTTGAGCTGAAATGTCAGTCAGACTGGGGGTTAGTGTTATAACTTGTTTCAATTATTAAGCTACTTGATTAAAGTTCTCCTGGATGGCAAATATAGGTGAGTAAAAACAATTGGGCGTGGATGTGTGGAAGGGGAATGGTTTTTGGAGAAGAAGTGTGAGAGTCATAGAGTAATTGCCGAGAGGATGTAAGTGGGGGAATAGAGATAAATGTGGAAATTCGGTAGCATTATTGATTGCTGGCTTCGAGGATTGCATGTGAAGAGTCATATATTATAAATATATGAACTGATATTTTTTTTTTGTAAATTTAATGTGTATTAAAAGTTTAAATTACAGTAAAAGAAAAAATATAAAAGAAATAACTATTATTGAATAATAATATTTTTTGGTTGATAGATCAAGTAATAACTTTATTTTTGTCTTGACTTTTTTAAAATAAGAAAAATTAAAGTTAGTTTTTAAAAAAGAATAAACTATAAAAAATTGGAATAAATAGAGGTTAAAAAAGATTTTTTTTTCCTTATACATGTAGTTCTAATTGGAATGAGTTTATTGGTTTTAAATGAATTTTACTTATTAAATATATCATCGATTAACTTAGATATAAATGTATGGCAAGAAAAAAAGGATAAAAATTGTTTTTTCGAATTTCGATTGAGACAATTAGAATCATAGAAAAACAATTAGTATGATATAATAATTACATTAATAGAGGTATATAGTGTTTTGACAAAATAACAAAACAAAAGAAAAACAATATCCAAAGTAGTATCAAAAAAGTTGCCAAAATAGGCATTTTATTAACCTTGTAACAATCGAATGCTACTGTAAATTGCAATATTAATGGGTGGTTGATTTGCAGTCCGAGACCATTTGAAAAAATATAACTTAGCATTTGAGTATGCTGTCTTAGCAAGAGAAGTTATGTTTGGTGATGTTGCAAAGAAATAGAGGCTTAAATAACTAAATACAGAGGATAAAAGATTAGGATTAAGTTAAGTATCTAACAAAGTTGTTAATATAATTGAATTAAATGTGAACAAACCAGTACAACAAAATGGCTAATGTGTGATGGTAATCAAGTTTAACATAGATGAAACAGAAGAAGTTTGATTGTGTGATATGTGGACATAGATCGAACAGCTACACAGGCAAACATATAAATTATATATATGTATGTGCTCTAAGAACATAACATGTTGGGATAGGTTTTCTTCTTTTTTTTTATCAAGTAAATGTGAAAACAGAACATGGATATTACATGGTCTGTAAAACATAAGCATTCGAATATGCAAGAAATAAATATGAGATGACTGCACCAGGAAATGTCTAAGATGATACTATGTTGATGCGAGCATCAGTTGTTTTATTCTGGAATAGTTTTTATAATTTCTTTATATTAAATGTCAAAACAGGATATGCATATTACATCATCTATAAAGTATAATCAGTTGAATATGCAGGAAATAAATATAACATGACAACAGAAGGGAAAAACATGGATAGACACCAGAATATAGACAAAATAAAAGAATGTTGGAGGTTCCTAAAATTAAAACATCTACAAGCAGGAAAGGATATCTAGAAAGAACTTAAATAGAAGGCATAAATAATGTGTATTATTCAGACATCATATATAATTGAGAATCTTGTGTCCATCGAATAACAATTTGGGTGTTGAAACTAAATTTAGTAACAATTATCGCAGGTCAGTCTAAATGGACAACGATACATGTAAAGCTAGAGAAAGTAAAATAATGAGGAAATAACAAAAATATGCAGATTTAGCATTGTTACCGTATGAGAAAGGAAAAATATTCGGCAACTTTAAAAACTCCAAAAGACAGACAGAAATGGAAAGATAAAATAATTATTTTATTTTCTTATAAATCTATTTTATAAGAGTTATTAGAATTATTACAATTATTTGTATAAAGAACGCTCAAGAAGCCTCAATTTAATCAGTTACTTTAGAAAGTTTAACTTGATTATTATTGATATACACAACCAATAAAAAGGAGAGAATGGAACATTGGAAAGTTATCAGATGAAGCCTGCTTTCATTGATCCCATGCTTTCATATAAATCTTAATAATACTTGCCCAGTGTTATTGCAAACGACCATCTCATTTGAATTCTTATAATTAATTATATATATGTGTGTGTGTGTGTGTGTGTGTGTGTGTGTGTGTGTGTGTGTGTGTGTGTGTATGTGTGTGTGTGTGTGTGTGTGTGGTTGCAATCTAACTAATTTGATATTTCAAGAACTAAATATTAACATATAATTTTTCCAATTACCAGCGTGTGTGATGGAATTCAGTACTGAGGCACAAAAACCATGATATTAATATAAAAACATTGTTAAGAAGAATGACATAATTAAAACTGAAAAAGAAAAAATTGCAAATTAATATGCCATCCAGAATCAACATTAACCAAACATTTATTGTAATATATAAACTAACAGAATAAAAATTTAAATTCACCAATCATCGTTGTCACCCCAATTCCTCCGTTTTCTAATAACCATTTCCCAAATATCCTCACCACTTCTGTAATAGAATAAAAGTTCGTTTCCATGAACAAAATCACCTTCAGCAAGAAACCAGTACCATGGCTCCGCAACATACTTGCTGTGAAAGCCAGGGCCAACTAGGACGACAGGCCATTGTAATGGAGGCCCGAACTTTCTTAAAACGGTCATATGGAAACCACAAGAAGGAAGGTGTATTGTTGCAATAGGTGGAAGCATCTAAATATAAAAAAAAAAACCTGAGTTAATTTTTTGGGTAAAGATTTGATCATGATGCAAAAGAGGTCAATATAGATTACCAGTGGTTCAGGATCACCAAGCAGGGCCTGAGTGAGTTCAATAGTCCAGACATGCATTCTAAATGCTGGTAGGGGTCTGCCACATGCCTATTGTTCGAGCGAAGGACTGAAATAAAGATCAAAATTCCATCTGTGTTCACAAGCCATAAAGTTGATAGTAACTGACTCGTAGATATTTAAGTGCTTCCTCAATTGTTTCAGGCCATCAACAAAGAACAATTTTCGTTGATATTGTATGAGGCGTATCTGGTATGAGGCTCCATCATAGTTAAACTGGGCGAATTCTGGATAACGTGACGCCACTGTGAATGGTAAAATGACGGTATTTCTATATAGTCATGGTCAGAAAATATGGTAAGCGCAGATGTTATGTATAAGAGCAAAGGAATGCATTGAAAAAACAATATGAATAAAAGAGTAGTCAAATATCACCTTCTCATTGTGAAATGCTGCAATAAACTGTAATATGCAGGGTCGGGTCATTATGGGATCCCTCATCTACAATAAGATAGTCATGATTGTTGCAGTTACAGCAACCATTCAGCATGAAGAGAAGCAATTATTGCAATTACAGCAAACATTCAGGGTGAAGAGAAGCAATTAATTGAAAACAAAAGCTAAGCAAATTAAAGTTTGCTAGACTACTTACCCTGCTTGACGTTGTTGATGATGTTGAGCTCATCTTTGGGATGGTCAGAAACTAATGATTGTTTGGGGAAAAATGTAAGATAACTGTTGGTTTTGTGGAGGAAATTATAAAAAAAACAGAGGAAAGAAGAGAGACAATGCGTATGCGGAGGAAATAGAATTATTCTATTCTAATTCAAATTGTTCTCAGCAGCGATACAATAAATAGCAAAAGATAAACTAATTAGATAACAAGATATTAGCAAAACAGAATATTAAAACTAACTTGCTCCTTAAAGATAGGAACCACTTATTGACTAGGCTAATCCATTAAAACTGCCTTACTTCTAAAATATAGGAAACCAACTTATTTACTAAATCCTATTTTAAAAACTAAAAAAATAAAATATTATGCAGTTACAAAAGTATATCTTCAACACTGCTCCTTGCTTTTGGAACTGCAAACTCCAATTCTTTGCCTTAAGAGTTCAAGTTTGTTGATAGGTAGTGACTTTCTAAACATGTCAGCCAGTTGATCTTTAGACTTGTAGTAAATTAAGTTCACTTCTCCACTTTGTTGCATCTTTATCAAATAATAGACCTTGATGTTGAAATGTTTAGTCTTCCCATGACATACAGGATTGTTTGCAATAGCAATGGCTACTTGATTGTCAACAAAAATTCCAGTTTTTCTCTTTTTAGAAAATAGAATGTTTGACCTTGTTGAAGTGAGATACATTAGACATCCAATCAAGCTCCCATAATATCCTTCATCAATGTTATCAACACCTTCTTTTTTGCTAAACTTCTCCTTTTGATTCATTGGTGTGCTAATAGATTTGCATTCCTCCATTTGAAACTTCTTCAAATTTTCTTTTGCATATTTCCTTTTTTTCATGTTTAGCATTCTTTCAAGATGACAATGATCAAGTCTCTTGTGCCAAAGTTTCGTGGGTGTGACTTGAGTGAAATAGGTTGTATGCTCCTCCTCTGCTGGATCAAATGAGAAACTTTTACCTTTCATTTTAACCCTTAGAACTTCCCGGCCAAAATTGTCATAGATAAAGCAATGTTGATGTTCAAAGGACACTTTAAATCCCTTTTTAATCAATTGACCTACACTTAGCAAGTTTTGGTCAATGTTAGGTACATAAAGAACATCTGATATTAATTTGATACCTAAACATGTTGAAATTGCAACAGTTCCTTTTCCTTTTACTGGAATATAGCCACCATTCCCAATTCTGACCTTTGAGACATTAGTTGGCTTCAAATCCTTGAATAAAGTTTTATCATATGTCATGTGGTTCATACAACCACTATCAATCAACCAACTTTCACTTGATTCACTACTCAAGAAGCATGTGGCCACAAACAGTTGGTCCTCCTCTTCTTGATTAGCAATCTGAGCTCCCTCATCATGGTGATTTTTGTTGGGGCAGATCACCGCTTCATGTCCTATCTGGTTTCACTTGTTACATTTTGCATCTGGTCTCCTCCAACATCTGAAAGGTGCATGACCTTTTTTGCCACAATGCTGACAAGGTGGATAATTTTTCTTTTTATCCTTACCTTTGTTTTGGTTATTTGCACTGTTTTCGCTGCTTGCTGGTTGATTCTTCTTGAAAAAATCATTTTTGCTTTCATCAACTTCATAATGTTTGGTGGGCAAAGCACCTTCGACAACACGATCTTGCCTCATCAACCTTCGCTGCTTTTGAGCTTGCAGGGCATGTAGCACTTCTGCCAATGTGATTTTCGACAGATCCTTTGTGTTCTCCAATGAAGCTATAAATGCTTCATACCTCTCTGGCACCGTTACCAAAATTTTCTCTACAATTCTCGAATCAGCAAAATCACTTCCCAACAACTTTATCTTGTTGGCAATACCCAATAATTTGTTTGAGTATTCTTTGATTGTATCTGACTCTTCCATCCTTTGAAGCTCAAATTCCCTCCTTAAATTTAGCACTTGCATGCTTCGTATTCTATCATCTCCAGCGTATTCCTCTTTCAGATAATCCCAAATTGCTTTGGGTGATTTAAGAGTCATGATTATGATGAATATCATTTGTGAAACACTAGTGAACAAACATGACCTCGCTTTTGCCTTCTTCATCTTTCTTTCCTTGTGATTTTTAATTTGGGCCATGGTGGGATTTTCAGGCAGTGGATATATTTCATAATCCTCTTCCACAGCATCCCACAAATCCAAAGACTCCATGTAGGATTGCATTTTCACTTCCCAAAGATCATAATTCTCTCCATCAAAGATTGGAAGAGTTATGTGGGAAAAACTTGCTTCACCTTCCATGGTACAGGTCTCGTAAGAATAAGGCTCTAATACCAATTGTTGGTTTTGTGGAGGAAATTATAAAAAAACAGAGGAAAGAAGAGAGACAATGCGTATGCGGAGGAAATAGAATTATTCTATTCTAATTCAAATTGTTCTCAGCAGCGATACAATAAATAGCAAAAGATAAACTAATTAGATAACAAGATATTAGCAAAACAGAATATTAAAAATAACTTGCTCCTTAAAGATAGAAATCACTTATTGACTAGACTAATCCATTAAAACTGTCTTACTCCTAAAATATAGGAAACCAACTTATTTACTAAATCCTATTTTAAAAACTAAAAAATAAAATATTATGCAGTTACAAAAGTATATCTTCAACAATAACAGATTATAGCAATATGGTGAAACCTCTGCATCCTCTGCTATATAAGCTAAACCTCAGGATGTTATAGGAAGGTGAAGGAACAAATTGAACGCATTAAATTACTACATTTTCCCAAAATTCCAATTAATGGAAGATTGGTTTGGTTGGCAACTGTCCAGTCTCAATCGTTGTTTCTGAAGAGTCAAAATTGCACGGGGGTTAGAATCATTCGTAGGCTAGACGACTGTGCAAGCAGATCAACAATTATTCATTCATAGTAAATTATAATGGCCTAAATGCTTTAAATACCACACAACAACATGAGCAAACAATGCGGGCAGAGGTTTGTCATTTGGTATCCAATTTAATGAGAGGAAATCTAATAACTTATCAAAGGAAATGCATATCAGATATACCATATGTCATACTTCCAAATCAAAACAGAATAACATATGATTTAAAAATTCTCACATGACTTAAAGCAAAACAATTAAAACCAAACCAAGTTAATCTGACATTAACATTCAATGACCATGCAGGGGAAAAAAATGCACCAATATGGGTAAAAAACAGCATCCATAGTTATGGATAGTAATTGGAACAATCCTGCTAATAGAATTTACTAATAGACTTTAGCTGTCAACCACCTGTGGTTAGATTTTCCATCAAACAAAACAAATATGAAACATAAATAACAGATTTACCCAAGAAATCCAATTAATGTGGTTAAACAATACTGGACTGAGCTCCTGTAAGAAATGCATCCTATGAGATAATTGGCTGAAAACAATTGTCAGCTAATGAAGGATAGGAACCTATGGACGAATGGAAAACAGAAGAATCAGATGAATTTGATAAAGAGGAAAAGCAACAAAGAAGTATAAAAAAAAGTAGCATTGGAAGGAAAAACCAATAATGAAATAAATGCAAATTCAGAAAATGTATGCAACAAAACCTGGAAAAACATAGCTGATATAAAATATCTGATTAATAACTTGGCAAACTAACTAAAAGTTAACAATCAAAACTATCAGGAGAGTTAAACTCAGCAAAATACGTCATTAATAACTTGGCAAATAAATTCACCAAAGGCAGACCAAAATGCATAAAAGATGAGCAAAATACCTCTGATTTAATTGTTGCTTCCATTCCACCGGCTGATTAATAGCCAACTTAGAAGCTAGCAAAGAATTGCTAACTAAGGATGAATAGCATCCTGCAGCAGGCAGAAATAGAAGCATAAGTTGGATTTGCTGAAGAAGAAAAGCAACAAACTATATATGATACCCGACAATAAAATGTAGAATAATTAATAAAGTTAAATAAATGACAGAAACGATTTAATAAAGCTGATAAGAAAATGAATAAGTCATAAAACATATTAGACATTAACCTCAACTGCATAACTTAAAAAACAACCCTTATACTTGTGATGAGAAAGGGCAAAAGACAGCCTCATGGACTACCTGGATGACAAAAAATAAACAATTCCACCAAAAAACATACATATGCAACTAAACTTAGCAGGAAGGGAACAAAAGCAAAACCTCATATGGAGAACACAGAATTGCATGTGTCAGCAGGAGGAAAACTAAACTGGAACTCAAGATACCTGCATGAAAAAGAAAGCAAGGAAATGAAGCAAGTAAAGCAGCATCCAACACTCAGCAATAAGCAAATGAAGCAAAAACAAAGAAAGAAGCTTTGGAGTAGTTGAGGGAATGACCGGGAATCCATAAAAAAGTTGAAACTTGCACCCAAGTGGAAATGTGCCAAAAAAACAACAAATTGAACAGGCGGCAGCACATGGACCATCGCCACAATAGTAACTTTCAATGCCCCGTATTTGATGAGACAATCACCAAGAAAACCATCGGCTACATGGTATAACATCAGACATAACAGAATTATTACAAAAGAATAACAGGTTGCCTATTTTCTGATTGTCCTGAACCGGTTAAATTAGGACCAACTCAACACCACAAAAAAACATCCATAAGCAACCAACAACGTACAAAAAAAACAATATTGTACGTTTTGCAAAAGGACAAATATTAATCATGAAACAAAGCCAACATGCATGGAACAAAATGAAAACTCATAAGGCAGACCAACATCGACAAAAACCGACACACCAAATCAAAACAACACCCCAAAAAATCTACATGCAAAACCAACCACAAAATGGAAGACTTTCAGAATTGGGCATTGAGACCCGCTTAGTTTTGACACGTCCTTCCGAGTGGAGTTCACAGCCTCCAGGTTTTGCTCAGTTATCATCAAGGGAAACATCCATTTCCAAGTCAGACGCAAAGACCATTTATGAGATAAACAACATTTGTGAAGTAATTATCTTATTTATGTTTACCTGTTAATCGCTTCTTTGCCTGCCTCCTGCTGAATTTTACGCCTGTGATATTTCCTGCAGGAGTTTATTTGTCTAACTGTTGGTACAATCACAAATTCACAACAATTGTTATGGACAATCATTCATGGTGTTATGTAGCTTGCATTCAGTGCCATAAGAAAACAAATGTCTATACAGAACCGTTTGTGTGCCCATGTGGCAAACATAATCATAACCAAGCAAACCAAGAAAGAAAAATTCAACACATGTCAGCAGTTCAAGCATGAGCACAATAGCCTTTTCCCTATACATCTCTTTGATAAGACTTAGTATAGATATAGAGAGAATATAGATAGACATAGAATATAGAATACATAATATAGATATATTTTACCCTTTTTGTGATCTCCTTCACCCTGCCTAAATAACAACCAAAACATACACCAAATCAAATTAACAAAGATACAACCAAACATGCATAGACATTAGAAAACATTAAAGGCATTGCAATTATAGGTCAGTTCATGCTTCTCTGAAAGACTTACCTATTCGGAAATCTTCTTGACCATGCCTATAACACAACCAAAGCATACACCAAATGACATCAGGTAAGCTAGAATTGGGAAAAAAAGGTAACAACTAAACATGCATAGATATTAGGAAACATTCGACGTCATTATTCGTCTGTCAAATACCAAACAACATCAAAGATATCAGTTATTGTTATTGAAAAACCACAAACAAAGCCGAAAACATTTGTGAACAACAAATCAACAACCCCACCAAAAAACATGCATGTGTAACCAAACATGCATATTGAAACAACATTTCGTGTGAAACACACTGTGCATGCATGGAACAAAAGCTCAAGAGTGAAAACCAAAACAGCGAAAACAAACAACATTCCTTGTGAAACACAGCATGCATCGATGAAACAAAATCCCGACAGCAAAAACCAAAACCGATGAAACAAAAGCTCAATGGGAAAAACCAAAACGGGATAATAATAGCTATAAATAAAAATGGAAACTTTAAGTATTTAAGCATAAAGAAAACAAAACCCAGACCTGACATAGAAAACACAAAAAAGAAGAAAGGAAAGAAACGGAGGAAGCAAAATGAAGAAGAAACAAAGGCAACGAAGAAGAAAGAAAGCAAAATGCAACGAAGAAGAAAGAAAGGAAACGGAGTTGGTGAAGAATGGACGGGCAATGCAGCAGCACATGACACCTATAAGAAATTTAAGAAAAAAAAACACATGCAACAATACGTGGAGCAACTAACAGAGCTGGAAGTATGATGCAGAAATGCCCAAAAAATCAATAAATTGGACACATGTCAATAGCTGGAGCATGGACACAATAGCCTTTTTCATATACATCTCATTTATAAGACTTAGTATAGATATAGATAATTAAGTGAGTAAAATATATATTTTCATCCTAATAAAATATATTTTAAATTTCGGTCCCATTTTTTTTTTTTGTCAAGTCCATGGAAATCTGAAACATGTCACAGCTAATTCAACTCAGTGTTGTGCTCAGGTGGCTAACAACGAGACAACGTAGAATTGATGCATGGGCTACTAATACGAGGTGGCATGACACCTTTGTTTCTTGCATCAGGGGAAGCAGATTCCTTGAGCAGCTTGGGAAAGGTCAATATGAATTAGGGATTTTTGTTCGATTTGACGGACTTTTGTTAAAGAAATTAGATCTAATTTTAACGACAAGTTTAGATATGTTCTGGGTCATCTCAATCCAGTCTAATAGCATAAATATTTTTTTGAAAAAGTATAACTTTTAAATAATTATTTATTAATAATATAACTTATTGACTTAATAAATAATGTTTTCTCTTACATGAAATTATATTTAAATTGATATTATTTATCTTAAAATATATATTAAATATATCTTAATTGTAATTATATACATTTTTAATTCTACAATTTTACTGTAAGCAATCTTTAGATTAATATCCAATATCAAAAAATTAGGTTTATTAAATCTTGTCTCATATTTGTCGAGCATCAGGTCAAATTCATGTTCACAAAATTGACATAAACAAAATTATAGACAGAATAGGAATACAAACAAACTCGTTCTAACCCATCCCACAAAACCCCCTAACAATATACCCTACCACCTCTAGTCAGATGGCATGACACTGAGTTGAAGTAACTGTAATATGCGTCATATTTAAAGACTAAAACGGTAAAAACATGGTAAAAAATAATGGAGTAAAACCAAATTTTGACTATTTTGATGGAAAAAAATATATTTTATTTTAATTAAATTTTATCATAAATAAATATTTTTAATATATGTTTTATTATAATTTAATTTTTAATAAATAAATGTATTTCAATATCTAAATTTATAATGAATAATTTGAATTTTAATATAATATTGTTTTAATTATAGATTATTTTATTTCAAAAGTTATTGAAGTTCAATTTAGAAATAGAATATATATATAGAGAGAGAGATCGAAAGACAAACACAATTAACAAGATGAAATATACAATGATTACAAAAAAAAAAGATAAATATAGAAATAAACATAAAAAAGGAAATAGTTTGAGACAATTGAAAGGTAGCTTTTTTTTGCATAATTACAAATTAAGGTATTGAGAATGTCTAGTCTAACTAATAGAGTTGGAAAAGTCTCCAAAAGGTGAAATATTTTTGTTTAATGGCAATGATTTGTGAAATGAACATTAAAATCAGTGAAGAGAAAAAAAATATTGAAAATATCTAATTAAGAAAGTTAGAATTTAGAAAAGTCTCCAAATGATGTATTATGATCCACAACATTGAATTAGATAAGTGGAAAAAGCAAATTCAGAAATCTAGATTGAAGACGAAAGAAAAAAAAATGAATTTTTGTTTCCAAAAGTTAACTTTTATCTTTTTTATTCCCTTTATTTTCTGAACAACCAAAAGAAACCATTATTATGAGTTTTTTTTTTTTTTTTTTGTGAGGTAAACCATTATTATGGTTAGTAAATGGTATTCTCCACTCGTTCTCTTTAAACAGAAAACGACAATTGAGAGAATGTGGCTGAGTTTGAACTTTTTTTTGGTGCAAGGTATTCTTAGTGATTAATCCCTTTAAGAGGCAGAGACCCTGAAGTGAGTGTAACATCTTGTTAAGAACCAAACTTGGATTAACATACTTAGAAACCTAACTATCTAAATGGACAATTGCACCGGCAGAGTTTGATTTGATCAAGGTTTTCAAAAAATGAAAGTTTATCTTATACAAGAAGCTGCCTCTCTCTCTCTCTCTCTTCCTTGTGAAATCCATACAAAAGAAGAAAAGGGGTTGGGTCAGGAACCACGATAATAATCTCTTTTCAAAATCTATGTGAAAGCAAATTTAAGCTAGTTGGTGAGACATAGTCATTCACCTTTTCTATGTCTTGTGTTTTCGTTGTTTTATGTTTAGTTTCTATCCACCGTTATTTTTTTTTTTTATACATTGCACTGTTATTATATATATATATATATATATATATATATATATATATATATATATATATATATATATATATATATATATATATATATATATAATCATGTAGGTAAGATCTTTGAAGTATTTTTTTCATCATAGAAGTTTTAGGTGAATTGGATATCATAACTCAAAGTTTAATAAATTTTTACAGAAGTACTTATAAATCGTTGTTTACTTATTAACAAAGTCCTCACGTCCATAACAAAATGCATGAGCATGAGATATGAGTATCAATCTTTATTGGTAAGATTTTTAAAGTTATTATACTTAAAGTCAATCAACTTATAAATGATAATTTATTATTAGATGTTAATATTTTACACTATTATTATATTTTTTTTTTTTGAAAAAAAACTATTTATTATTATTATTATTATTATTATTATTATTATTATTATTATTATTAAATTTTGTGGCGGCCAGACTTTCTTCTGGTCTGTTATTCTTTTCTTGTTGGGGAAGTTAGGCGAACAAGTTTATGCTCCTACTCAATTTAATCTCATGTCTGTTATAAGCACACATCCTACAGTTTTTCATGTGTGGTTATTTCAAACTTTTGATACAACTTTTAGATCACTTTATCATTTTTTTTATTGGAATAGACATGAACACCTGTAAGGTTTATTTGCTTTAAATTTGCGTCACAAAGTGTGGTAATTCATTTTCTTCTCATTATAATTATCACTTCTTCATGTGCTCCTTGTGAAATTTGAACCTACAACACAGTAGCATGTGTGAATATTTTGCAATGTATAGAATAAAAAATCTTCTATACTTATCATTTTAAAAAATAATTCGACGTGTAGACAGTGGTGGAGCCATGGCTATCCCAAAGTTTTTTAAAAACATTTGTACTGGTTAAGATAAATGTGGTTGGTTGCCCAAAATTATTTTGCAAATGTGAAATTTTATATTGTTACGTTTTCAGGTCCAATTTGAATTAGCTTCTAATTTATAGGAGTTCGGAATTTGAGATATTATTTGATTTCTAACTTAAAAGAAAATTAATTCGTCGTTATAATTTTTTTTTCATACAAACATTTAATAAGAATATATTATGTTAGAGTTGGCAAAATTGGTTCAATTTGATGGACCAGGTTTAGTCCGAGTTGTGATCTTTAATTTGAGGCCTGAAAACAATTGAGCCAATTTAGCCTGATTCGATGGGACAAATAGGTTAGCAAGACTTAAGACTTATGAAATGTATAATTGAAAATTATCAAACTTATTTTGCTCAATATTTTTTCTTACAAAATACATATATGTTCACACACACACAAAAAAAAGAAGATTAATTTAGCCCGACCTAACAGGCTAGACAAGTTAAATTGGGCTAGCAAAATTGTGGTCGAACAAAAATCTGGCCAGCTCATTTTGCCAGCTCAATTTTTTTTTTCGGCCATATCATATCATTGAATGTAATGAAATAACAATATACATTGATTGATAGTACATATAAATTAAATCTTACAGGAAAGAACATATAAGCTTACAAGTTTTCATGGAAAAGTTAAATGAGAGCTTATGATAAAAATGAGATAAATAGGTTAATTTTGATTATGTTTGACAAAACTTGGTGGAAGTTAAATGTTAGTTAAAACTTAAAAAGTTATCTCATTAAATTATAAGTATTTGATAAAATTATTTGTTGAAAAAGTTAAAAAAATATAAAATTACGTAAAAGATAAAAATAATAAAAAATTTACCCTAAATAAAAAAGATTAAAAAGGAAATCGAATAAATATTTAAGGACTAAAAAAAATATATAAAAAATTGGAAGCTAGCATTTTAAAAAAATACTATTTTAAGTAAAATCTAAAAAAAACGTTAAAAGCTAATAAAAAAATTTGTATTACCAAACAATTAAATAAATTTTTCAGTTAAAAAAAATTAAAAACTACCCGGCATATCTTGCAAAAACATTCTTTAACCTACCTAAGAAATTTTATTCATTTTATTTCTTCTATAATTACTTGTTGAAAGTTTATCTAAACTTATTTTTGTTGCTTTGAACTTTCATTGATCTTATAGTTTGACTATCCCAATAAATATTTTCAGACCCTGCCCTGCATGCAGTATGGCAATTATCTTGCTCTTCATGTATGACGATTCTTAATCACTCTTTGACACATAAACACGGCATTCATTTCTTGTTTGGTGTGACAGAAAGTTACTTCAAACGAAAATGCTTATCTCATTTTCTTTAAATCCTATTTTTTCACAAGGGTTGATTTATGATTTATCATGTGTCTGTCCAATAAAAATTGAAGACAATAACTAGATGAGAAAGCATGTTGAACATACTACTTAAAGTCAATACAATTTATTGCTCATGTTGTTCCATTTGTCCCCCTCCTTGACCTTGATAGAATAGACGAACTTTCCCCTTGTGGTCATCATTGTTTTGTCATTATAAGCTACCAATACGTGTTTGTTGTATATAAATTTTTTATTCATCATAACTTACCAAATAATGGAAACCTCACCGCCTCTAGCCACTGATAGCTTCTCATATAGCTGGTTACCAAATTGCAAACCCCTTGCAAATGACCTCAAGGAGCCTCTAAGAGAATCCACTTACAATTCCTGTGAAGGCACCACCAATTATCCATTAATGGAAGAATGGCAAAACTTCAATTTTGATATTTCCATCACACAGTCCCCTGCTGTTCTTTCTCATGCTGATGAACTCTTCTCTAATGGCCTTATCAAACCACTATTTGCTGGCCCTTCCACATTAGAGTCTTGCGATACCACCAGAAATTCCACACAATCCAAGCCTATTTCTTCCTTTTCTTCAAGAATTGTTTCTCCAAGAACTGTGCAAATTCATCATGGTTTCCTCACAAAGTGGAAAACTTCTACTTGTAGAACCTTGAGAAACCTTTCTAGGTATGTCAACCAACTATGCCAGAAAGTTGGAAGCTCAAGGAAAAGTACTAAAGTTGATGATATTGATAAAGAAGAGTGGCTAGTTAATAGTAGCTGGAGCAGTTCACAGCAACCATCTCCAAAATCAAACACTGTCAATCCTGTTGGTGCTTTGCTTGATCATGAGAACTCAATCTATGAAGCAGTCCTCCACTGCAAAAGATCAATAGGTATGCTTATGCTTTTCCCAATTTTTTTAGGGTAAAATATGTTTTCGTCCTTGTACTTCCCGTAAGACTTGGTTTTTTTCCCGGAAATTCTACTTTCATCAATTTGGTCCTTGAACTTTACAAAAAACAGTGATTTTTGCCCTCTTTGCAGTGAATACTGTCTTTAATAAGGAAATAAACCTCTATTCTTCTGAAGTTCAAGACTAAATTGATCGAAGTTAAAGTAGGAGGACTAATAACATTTTTTACTGAAAGTACATGGACTAAACATATTTTAACCTTTTCTATTTCTCAATTTGTGTATGATTTGTTAACCTTGCAAGTTAACTTTCCTGTTTTTCAGAAAGATGATCCCTCCTCAAATAAAAAGAAGAAAATTGTAGAGCTATTTGAAATGGGTGGTAGCTGTTTAAGCATGGCAACTGGTTCTTTGCATCATTTCTCTCTTGTTCTTGAAAGTTATTTTTATTTCTTTGCTTAAACAAGAAGAGGTGCTTTGGCAGATACCAACTGTGGGGTTTATAAGAAATGTTGGATTGGATCCTACTGTTTCATGGTTTTGTATAGATATGAGTTATAGCACAAACTGTGTACTGTGTTCATACTAAAGATAACGACGTTTTTCTTCTTATTCTTCGCTCTTTTTTATTGCTCTCTTTAAATGCCAACAAAATTTTAGCTGGTGGAGATTTTACTGAAAGTGCTTCTAAGAACCACTTAATAAGGTTACTTGAGGCCTTGAACATGAACTTATAGCACACACATACTCCAAGAGAACAGGATGTCTAAATTATGAACCATGATAAGAGCATTTACTTCAATAAGAGCTGCCACTAAGAAATAACAGGCTTTTTTGGCTAACAAAGAATACCAAAGGGCCTTCTCAAGGCCCCTTTTAAATGTTACTTATGCTTTTGTGGAAACCTCTTGTGCCATGGTGAGACAAGGTAAGAAGACAAGACATGGAGTGCTGCATATACATATATACATACATATATATATATATATAGTATCATATTTGATTGCTCCCTTGTCAGAATTGTCACTAGTGGATATTTTTCCTTGCTACCAACAACCACTAGGGTACTTTGTCAATTCAAAAGTAGGATCTTATTCTCCAGGTGTGAAGTAGCTAGGGAATGTTTGCAATAGAAAGCAAGTCACCAGGGGAGAGACTCCACTGGAGTCTGAACCATTTTGGCAAGCGACAAACTGAGTAAACGTCAACCAATATGTTAAACTTTGTTTTCCAGCTCTGTTGATGATGTGTGGAAACTTTGATTTGCATTTTATCTTTAACTGATACAACTATTAAATCATAACTATACCGTATTATTTTAATCTTATCAAAATTGAATAACAATAAGAATAAAATTAAAAGAAAATAAATTATACATTCATATTGTAAAGGGTCATGTATTCATTTATTTTTATAATAATTATTTTAAAAATTATATAAATTTTTATTTATTTTTATAATAATTATTTTAAAAATCATATAAATTATAATCCGTGATTGATTAATAGTTTAAAACTATTTCATAGCTCAATTTTTTTTTATTGTTAATCAATTAAAAATCAACTTACTTTTAGGACAATTATTATCAAAATTAACAAATTTATCAAACATATTAATTTGTACGTGTAAAGAAAACTTCAGTCAGTCAAGACATGCCCTTTTTCTCAGTTTTAAATTAATGCAAGATTTTGTAAATATATTTTATATGATAGGAATTTTTAATCTAGTTGTGACTTTTTGTTGTTGCCTTGTATGAAAATCATGATCCAATATTTGAAATCACAAATTAACATGTTTAGTTTGATGTCAACAAGAAGAAAATCGTGAATTAGTGAGGGAAAATTTTTCTTTCTAATTCGTCTAGGAAGGATTAGAGAGGGAAAACATAAGTCACGTATGTATTGTGAGGGAATAATAAAGGATAACCGGAGGAAACATAAGTCATGTAGTGCGAGTGAATAATGAGAAATTTTGGCAAAAGAATAGTGAAGGATTAACGGGAGCATGTTGTGAGGAATTAGCATGGGATTAACGCAGACAATTAAGTAACACTTTCGGTGATAGATAACGAGAGCTTGGCAAAGGACATTTTGCAAGGAATAGTAAGAGAATTTGTTTGTGGCTAATTAGCAACTTGGATTTAATGAGAGAACGGTTCTTCACTAATAACGAGGATTTGTAAGGGACTGTTCTCTCACTAATTTGCATTTTTCTTGTGTCCCTCAGCAATTAATTCATGTCAATATGAAAAGTAGGAATTAATTTTTGTTGAGAACATGAACACATATAAAATAGATATTTTTTTAATATAATTTATTTTATACTTAAAGTTAAAATTTAAATCCTAAATTACTTAAAATTAAGGAATATAAGTCGTGAACACTTACACCATTTGTAAATTTTTTTTTTCAAGAGGTACAATACAGGAACTTTCCAAATGTTACTTATGCGTATTATTTACTCACTTGATTTTGTCGATTTATGTGTCTTTGATTAGAATCCAAACACATACTTTGTGTGGGATATGAAATCAAAATTTAGAAAAGAGGAAGAGATAAAATGAGCGTACAAAAATATGGTTTTTGTAAAAAGGTTATTCCAAATAAACATTTAAATATGAAAACTGGAAAATAAAATAAACGAGTTTTAGGATAAATTTAGCATTAGAGGGTATTAGCTCAAATTCAACATTAAATTTAATCTCCGAAAATAATTAATGAAAAAAATCCAAAAATTCATTATTTGTTGTACATTGGGAAAAAAAAAACCATGAAATTTCCGTGTATCATATCCCTCTAAACACTTGAAAGCTTGTAAAACCAAATAACATAAATTACACCTTTTGAAATACTCTCATATGGACAGCACTTTTGAGATAAATTTAGTCGGTAGACACGTGTTAAACAATGTAAAAAAAAAAATGACTTTGACATACACAAATATAAATTTATCATGTGGGTGAGATCGTAGGAGTGATGGCAATATATAATCTTATATTTTTTTAATCTTAAACAAATTAAGAATAATTCTATATAAAATCATTTTTGACTATTTATATAAAATTAAATTATATATAAGATTAAGTTTTCTCGTGCTCACATGAGACTTTTGAGATACCCTTGTATTAATTAAGGAAGACAAGGAGGGCACGAAGGAGAAATAATGTTGGAGAAATAATTCATGCAGTTCTTCATTCTTTGTTTTCTTTATAAGAGTTGTTGCTTCCTTATCTATTATGAATCGCTAGAAAGTGACGTGATTATCACTTTGCATCTTGAAACGTTGCCTATTGTCAGTGAGGACAATATGTCGCTGCATTGTATATACTTGTGCTCATAGAAATACTACCCATCCTACTCACACGTATCCTTTGTTCAAATTGGTTGAAAATAATCTATTTTCTTTCTCTTATTGAAAATTGACACGACCTTAAAAAAGTCTCTCTCGAAAACTAACATTTTCGGTTTTTTTATGAATTTAATATTTATAACTAGTAGGTATTTATTTACATTACACGTTTTTTTTTTAATGTAAGAAATAAATTCAGTTAAACAATATTTTTCTCCTTTTTTGAATTTCTTTAACCAATACTTCCTATTCTTCAATCAACATTCAATATAACAAGATATTTGTAAATAATCCATAAATTAAAATATAATTATATCAACTTTTCAGTTTTTTCAAATTAAAAATTTACATTTTCTTTATATATTTTAATCTATTTTTACCGTTATTAAAATATTTTTCATTAATTAATTTGAGAGTGTCTCCTAATTTTACCACTTTCTTTCATATTGCAATTCATACGTTACATCTTCCCATGAAGGTATGAAACGCAAATGTACTTTCAACCTACAATCTTCATTTCACAAACTGCAGAAGACAAGAACACACACTTGTAGCATTTGCAATATGAAAATCCATTTATCCACGTGAACTACACGTGCATTGTTATCAAAGTTGTGATTAGAGACAATCACAAATGTACTATTCTTCTGGAAACAATTTTCTCTTCTACAAGGATATATGGACACCTCAACCTCGTGAAAGGTCCCATCAAATTTAAGAAACAACTTTGGGACCATTTCTTACAATTCATGTTATTATATATTGTCTTGCCACGAAAAGAAAATGTTTATATGGCTCACAGAATTAAACTAGTTCAATACGACAAACAGGTGTATTAAAGGAATGTTCTGGATTATAAGCTCCTTGATTGTCCTACAATTTTCAGAACAATTTATGTTTATATACTTTCATTATTCTCTTGTCGGCTCTATCGTTTTCTTTCGGAACATGTGTTTCAGCTTTTGTTCATCTTTGTTATGTCCATTTTCATATATCTTCTCTCTCATTACTGAGACATTCTTGTGCATTTTTTGTTTATATTTTTTTAGGACAATTAAACCCCTAGATTCAAGGTTAGTGAGGAAATAAGTTGAATAAAATAAAAATGAATACAATTCTTGTTTATGTTTAATTAAATTTGGTTTTGATATATTAAAAGGAAAGGCGAAGTCTTGTTTTCTTGTACAATCACCTTAAAATGTGTTTAAAACTTTAGATCTAAAATGGTAATAAAGGAATAGGGCTTTTTATAAAACAGGCTTTTACTTGAACATGTATAAATTTTGAACAAATGATTCAACCTCCATATAATTCAATTACAAGTGTCAAAATGTTAAATTTAAATCTAAGTTTCTTAAGTTAAAAAAAAATTGGGTTGTTTCTACTCTCGGCCTTATTTAATTTGAAAGGGAAAAAAAAAAAAAGAGGATTTGTGCCTAAAATTTTCTTTTTAGTCATATTTGTGCCAAAGCAAATGTAGTTTAGTGGAATCAGGAAAAAAAATTGGTTATTAGTCATACTTGTGCTAAATCAAATGTCTCAACCCTTTTAAGGGAAAGAAAAGGAATTTTAAAATTTTTGTTTAATTAAAATGGCTTAAGTTGAATTCGGCATAGTAGGAGAAAGAATTCAATAAATAGTTTCAATTTAAATTGGGTTATAACAAAGTTTTGCGAAAAGATCAAATTGATCCCACCAACAAAGAGCAAATCAATAAAATCAAGAACCATAAGTTTCACCTATTTACCTTCTGTGTAGCTTTGACATGAAAAAAATTTGATCTACACGCATTTCCCACTCTATGCCTCAGAATCATTTTTGCCATGAAATGAAGAAACTTGAATTTTAATTCCTCCAAGCAAGGTTGCTGAAAAAAATTAATTTTTAAAAAATAACTATAACTATAATTAATTTTATATAACTAGTAATATAAAAGTAGTTATAAACTATAACGGCTGATTATTTTAGCTAACTTATTTTTATTTAACAAATAAATATAGTTACAAAACTATAACTAATTTTTTAGAAATAATTATTTTAAACAATTTATTTTTATTCATTCATAATCAGTTATATAATTAATTTTAGATATAACTAAATATATAACTAGTTTATTCATAATCAATTATATATCCGTATTTTAAAAAAATATCAAATTATAACTAGTTATATAAAATTAGTTATGATTATACTTATAATACTTACTCTAGTTATTTATTAGTTACGATTACAGTTATGTAAATACACAAATCATGAACACCCCTACCTCCAAGGATGAAAGAAAACCAAACATAGTACATGCATGGGACAAACAATATGAACACAAACTAATACCAAAGAGGTACCCAGTTGATTGTAATTAAAACAAGTAAATAATAAAACAAGTAAGAAATAAAGACAAACTTAAAATAATAAATATAATATAGATCAGGAAAAGGTGACAGAGTCTCCTAATTAGATTATATTATATTATATTAGAAAAAAAAAGACGATTAAAGAAATACACAATTATAAGAGTAACTAGTAAGCGGAAGGAAAGATCGATTTAGATAGATAGAGGGTACTCATCAAGTGGAAAGTTATTTCATTTAAGAAAAATATAGAATATGATGATCCCAGACTCTTTTTTTTTAAAAAAAAAAAAACAAAGAAGAACTGTTTAGGTTTTCTGGATATTAAGCCGAGTACTTAAGATCACTACAATCCCACTCTTTGGGTCGTACGAAGATCTTATTTTCCTCCAAGCACCAGCCTACCCATAAAGGACTTCCATTGTTTTCGAAAATAGATATCAAGGGCACACCTTTGCAGGCTTACAAATCCCAGGTTTTCTTAAAAAAAAATAAGCTGAAATAAAGTAAATATATGGGTTCTAAATCGTATTCGTATTTTCTAAATGAAGATAACTAAGGCCCCTTGAGGGTGCCTTCGAAAAATTTAGCCGGTCATAGTAGATAACATACTTATAAATAGATCGACGAAAAAAAAGGGAAGAAGGGGAGATACGAAGAACACTGGATATTATTGCTCGTAACAAACTATTACAAACATTTTTCTTCTCTTTCTCTCACTATCTTTCTGGTGTCTGTGTGTGTTTGCAACTGAGCTTCGAGGCTCTTTATATAGAGAAAGATGAAGCAATAAAACAAAAGGCCCCTTTAGTCAAGAATAGTAAAATTACTATTCCTTTACTTTGTCACAGGGCCTATTTTTACGACAGCTGTTTATGAAAAGACTCAATGTTAGAATCTTAGTAAAAGAAAAGATTCTTGCTTTTAGCTTATAGTTGTATCTTGCCAGGATGTGTCTTTCTTCTGATCAACTCTTTGATGACTTTGTAACAATAACATTTTCTTCTTCTTGGGTGTTCCCGGAGAAGAAAATGTCTGACGAGTCTTCCATGGAAAGATAAATGGAGGAGTTTGTTGTCCGTGACAACCATTGGCCTCATAAATCTCTTTATCCTTCTTCTCCTTTTGGAAGAATTGAACCAATTTATTGTTATGATCAACTTGGAAGGGTATAAAAAACTTCCCATTGTATGCTGGCTGGAAGAGCTTTGTATCATGGGTCTCTCTTATTAGGTCAAAATCTCGTTTGTCTGATTCTGAGAAAAACCATTGGTACCCTAACCATTAGAATTATATTTCAATATTTTGTGAATGCCATGTACAACTATGTCTTTTCTGTGCAGGATTCCTTTGAGGAGCAGGTGACACAAGGATTCTTCGTCCCTCATGGACGTCGGGATGTTCTCACCACTGCTATATGACGTCTAGAGCACCCTGGACGTGTCCGTGCTGCTGGAGTCGGTGTCACCATCAAGCAATACTTCGGATCGGCTCCACGGATGTCCCGCAGCTCTTCCTCCCTGCCTCCTGAAGAATTGCAGCAACTGGCCCAGCAAATCAGGAACCAGCCAGAGGAGTCGATCACAAAAAAAGTGACTCGGCAGCTCATGGTATCGTTCTGCCAGATGCAGTCTTAGTTTCAATCCTAGATGCAATCTCAGGGACTTGCACTGCCTCCGGAGCCTCTGGTTGGTCCCTCAAGTCCTCGAGTAAGCACAAAGGAGAGTTGTGTTGATCCCTCAGGAAACAATCCTGAGACGGATGACTCAGATAGGTGCGGCTTGTACATCAAAGCAAATCCTTCCCGCCTGGTTGCCCTGGGGAGAGTTTATGAGGGATCCACTGTTGTTCATAACACTCCTTTGTTGCCCGGCCAAGTAAAGGTGGGTGTAGAGGAGGTTAAAGATCCAGATGCTGCAGTTCCTGTACCCACTAATGAGGTTTCCTTAGTTGGGTAGGCAATTCACACCTTTCTTGCTTGGCTGACACATTTGGTCAAGTCTTTATCACAGCAGGTACTTTACTCTTACTATATGTTTCTTATTTTTCAATTAATTCATTCAGTGTGCCTCAAATTAGGCCATTTAACTTTTTTTCATGAACAACCTGTTGTGTCTCTGGCAAAACCACCTCAAAAGCCGAATTCGGAGGTCGATGATCCACTTTATCTGATGACATTGACCATCCCAGAGCTTTTCTTGAGGCCTTACCAGGTTACATGGGATGCCACCGTGTTCGGGGTCTTTAATCCAGACTTCCTGCTCTATATAAAGCACGAAGACCTCTCCGAAATCGCACATGGTGGTTAATGTCTCAGCATATCAGTGTTACAGTTGTGGATTCTGTAAGTCATTTTTTATTACTTTTAATTACCTAAGTTATTGCTTTCAATTCATAAATATTTAACTTTGACTTAACATAAACAAGCATCTGACTGAATCAAGTACGCGAGTGGGGAATTCTGATATCTATGGATTCCTCGAGCCACAGTCCATTCAAAGGTCTGGGCAATCGCAGTTTGAGACTGAAAGTTACATAAAGAGTTGGATGCAGAGTTCAAAACGTGATGTCTACCTTGGAGCCTACCTGAATGGGTAAGTCACACAAAATAACTGAATTTAATTAATGTTTACTAATATACTAACCCATATTCCTCCCCACTGTAGCGGACACTGGCAGATGGTGGTCATCGTGCCCAAGGAACACCTAGTTGTCTGGTTTTGTTCATTGCATAACAGGCCAGACAACTACCTTAAGGGGATCATTAACAAGTCAGTGTTCTTTTCAATGCATTTGCATTCAAATACCTCAACAACACCACTTTTTAATTGTTACTCGCCTGGAACAGTGCTTTAAAAGGTCTTGATAATGCTCCACAACCTAAATCAAAGGCTCCTGCTAGGTGGATTGTCATCAAGGTACGTCATTTACATAAAACTTCCACTTATATATACTTCTTATGTCTCTGTACACTAATTGTTTAATTAATATCCAATTTTCATTATGTATTTAGTGTAATAGACAAAAAGGAAGTACTGAGTGCGGCTATTATGTCATGCACTGGATGTCCACCATCATTTTAGGAAGTTTCAGGAATAACTGGGAAGCGGTACGTTTATTTCAAACAAATTCGGTTTTTTTATCAACTTATTATCATTTATTTCATGATGCAATATTTTAACGATCCTAGACCATTGGATCTAGAGAGATTAAAGGTGTTGCGGATCCAGTGGACACAATATTATCTCCGAGTTAGAGCTCAGAGCTAGGATTTAGGGACATTAAGTTTAGCTTAGTTTACTTTGGTTTAACATTTCCTATGTAATTTGAACATTGAATTCATTTGTTGATAGTTGTTCATAATAAATCAATTATTCAATGTTTATTGTGATTAAAACTGCTTCAAAGTAGAATAAAATGTTTATTTGCTGTGAATTGGGTCTGAAATTGCATTTTACAGGTATAATTTTGGGTTTATTGTAAAAACAAAAAGTTTATATAAAAAAAACTTGAAAACAACATCGGTTATTTAGAAAAACTGATGTCATCATGCACCTTAACATTGGTTTTTCAAAAAACCGATGTTGGTTATTTCTAATAACATCGGTTATTTATACATAACCGATGTTAATGTACAAACGTTAACATCAGTTATTTATAAATAACCGATGTTAATATACAAACTTTAACATCGGTTATTTATAAATAACTGATGTTATATATAACTAACTACAGCAAAATAAGTGTATAGATGATGGACGTTCACATCGGTTATACATGAAAAATCGATGTTAATATATTAGTTAACATCGGTTTTCTATAGAAAACCAATGTTAATGTATTACATTAACCGATGTTGAGACTGAAATCTATGGATTCCTCGAGCCACAGTCCATTCAAAGGTCTGGGCAATCGCAGTTTGAGACTGAAAGTTACATAAAGAGTTGGATGCAGAGTTCAAAACGTGATGTCTACCTTGGAGCCTACCTGAATGGGTAAGTCACACAAAATAACTGAATTTAATTAATGTTTACTAATATACTAACCCATATTCCTCCCCACTGTAGCAGACACTGGCAGATGGTGGTCATCGTGCCCAAGGAACACCTAGTTGTCTGGTTTTGTTCATTGCATAACAGGCCAGACAACTACCTTAAGGGGATCATTAACAAGTCAGTGTTCTTTTCAATGCATTTGCATTCAAATACCTCAACAACACCACTTTTTAATTGTTACTCGCCTGGAACAGTGCTTTAAAAGGTCTTGATGATGCTCCACAACCTAAATCAAAGGCTCCTGCTAGGTGGATTGTCATCAAGGTACGTCATTTACATAAAACTTCCACTTATATATACTTCTTATGTCTCTGTACACTAATTGTTTAATTAATATCCAATTTTCATTATGTATTTAGTGTAATAGACAAAAAGGAAGTACTGAGTGCGGCTATTATGTCATGCACTGGATGTCCACCATCATTTTAGGAAGTTTCAGGAATAACTGGGAAGCGGTACGTTTATTTCAAACAAATTCGGTTTTTTTATCAACTTATTATCATTTATTTCATGATGCAATATTTTAACGATCCTAGACCATTGGATCTAGAGAGATTAAAGGTGTTGCGGATCCAGTGGACACAATATTATCTCCGAGTTAGAGCTCAGAGCTAGGATTTAGGGACATTAAGTTTAGCTTAGTTTACTTTGGTTTAACATTTCCTATGTAATTTGAACATTGAATTCATTTGTTGATAGTTGTTCATAATAAATCAATTATTCAATGTTTATTGTGATTAAAACTGCTTCAAAGTAGAATAAAATGTTTATTTGCTGTGAATTGGGTCTGAAATTGCATTTTACAGGTATAATTTTGGGTTTATTGTAAAAACAAAAAGTTTATATAAAAAAAACTTGAAAACAACATCGGTTATTTAGAAAAACTGATGTCATCATGCACCTTAACATTGGTTTTTCAAAAAACCGATGTTGGTTATTTCTAATAACATCGGTTATTTATACATAACCGATGTTAATGTACAAACGTTAACATCAGTTATTTATAAATAACCGATGTTAATATACAAACTTTAACATCGGTTATTTATAAATAACTGATGTTATATATAACTAACTACAGCAAAATAAGTGTATAGATGATGGACGTTCACATCGGTTATACATGAAAAATCGATGTTAATATATTAGTTAACATCGGTTTTCTATAGAAAACCAATGTTAATGTATTACATTAACCGATGTTGAGACTGAAATCTATGGATTCCTCGAGCCACAGTCCATTCAAAGGTCTGGGCAATCGCAGTTTGAGACTGAAAGTTACATAAAGAGTTGGATGCAGAGTTCAAAACGTGATGTCTACCTTGGAGCCTACCTGAATGGGTAAGTCACACAAAATAACTGAATTTAATTAATGTTTACTAATATACTAACCCATATTCCTCCCCACTGTAGCAGACACTGGCAGATGGTGGTCATCGTGCCCAAGGAACACCTAGTTGTCTGGTTTTGTTCATTGCATAACAGGCCAGACAACTACCTTAAGGGGATCATTAACAAGTCAGTGTTCTTTTCAATGCATTTGCATTCAAATACCTCAACAACACCACTTTTTAATTGTTACTCGCCTGGAACAGTGCTTTAAAAGGTCTTGATGATGCTCCACAACCTAAATCAAAGGCTCCTGCTAGGTGGATTGTCATCAAGGTACGTCATTTACATAAAACTTCCACTTATATATACTTCTTATGTCTCTGTACACTAATTGTTTAATTAATATCCAATTTTCATTATGTATTTAGTGTAATAGACAAAAAGGAAGTACTGAGTGCGGCTATTATGTCATGCACTGGATGTCCACCATCATTTTAGGAAGTTTCAGGAATAACTGGGAAGCGGTACGTTTATTTCAAACAAATTCGGTTTTTTTATCAACTTATTATCATTTATTTCATGATGCAATATTTTAACGATCCTAGACCATTGGATCTAGAGAGATTAAAGGTGTTGCGGATCCAGTGGACACAATATTATCTCCGAGTTAGAGCTCAGAGCTAGGATTTAGGGACATTAAGTTTAGATTAGTTTACTTTGGTTTAACATTTCCTATGTAATTTGAACATTGAATTCATTTGTTGATAGTTGTTCATAATAAATCAATTATTCAATGTTTATTGTGATTAAAACTGCTTCAAAGTAGAATAAAATGTTTATTTGCTGTGAATTGGGTCTGAAATTGCATTTTACAGGTATAATTTTGGGTTTATTGTAAAAACAAAAAGTTTATATAAAAAAAACTTGAAAACAACATCGGTTATTTAGAAAAACTGATGTCATCATGCACCTTAACATTGGTTTTTCAAAAAACCGATGTTGGTTATTTCTAATAACATCGGTTATTTATACATAACCGATGTTAATGTACAAACGTTAACATCAGTTATTTATAAATAACCGATGTTAATATACAAACTTTAACATCGGTTATTTATAAATAACTGATGTTATATATAACTAACTACAGCAAAATAAGTGTATAGATGATGGACGTTCACATCGGTTATACATGAAAAATCGATGTTAATATATTAGTTAACATCGGTTTTCTATAGAAAACCAATGTTAATGTATTACATTAACCGATGTTGAGACTGAAATCTATGGATTCCTCGAGCCACAGTCCATTCAAAGGTCTGGGCAATCGCAGTTTGAGACTGAAAGTTACATAAAGAGTTGGATGCAGAGTTCAAAACGTGATGTCTACCTTGGAGCCTACCTGAATGGGTAAGTCACACAAAATAACTGAATTTAATTAATGTTTACTAATATACTAACCCATATTCCTCCCCACTGTAGCAGACACTGGCAGATGGTGGTCATCGTGCCCAAGGAACACCTAGTTGTCTGGTTTTGTTCATTGCATAACAGGCCAGACAACTACCTTAAGGGGATCATTAACAAGTCAGTGTTCTTTTCAATGCATTTGCATTCAAATACCTCAACAACACCACTTTTTAATTGTTACTCGCCTGGAACAGTGCTTTAAAAGGTCTTGATGATGCTCCACAACCTAAATCAAAGGCTCCTGCTAGGTGGATTGTCATCAAGGTACGTCATTTACATAAAACTTCCACTTATATATACTTCTTATGTCTCTGTACACTAATTGTTTAATTAATATCCAATTTTCATTATGTATTTAGTGTAATAGACAAAAAGGAAGTACTGAGTGCGGCTATTATGTCATGCACTGGATGTCCACCATCATTTTAGGAAGTTTCAGGAATAACTGGGAAGCGGTACGTTTATTTCAAACAAATTCGGTTTTTTTATCAACTTATTATCATTTATTTCATGATGCAATATTTTAACGATCCTAGACCATTGGATCTAGAGAGATTAAAGGTGTTGCGGATCCAGTGGACACAATATTATCTCCGAGTTAGAGCTCAGAGCTAGGATTTAGGGACATTAAGTTTAGATTAGTTTACTTTGGTTTAACATTTCCTATGTAATTTGAACATTGAATTCATTTGTTGATAGTTGTTCATAATAAATCAATTATTCAATGTTTATTGTGATTAAAACTGCTTCAAAGTAGAATAAAATGTTTATTTGCTGTGAATTGGGTCTGAAATTGCATTTTACAGGTATAATTTTGGGTTTATTGTAAAAACAAAAAGTTTATATAAAAAAAACTTGAAAACAACATCGGTTATTTAGAAAAACTGATGTCATCATGCACCTTAACATTGGTTTTTCAAAAAACCGATGTTGGTTATTTCTAATAACATCGGTTATTTATACATAACCGATGTTAATGTACAAACGTTAACATCAGTTATTTATAAATAACCGATGTTAATATACAAACTTTAACATCGGTTATTTATAAATAACTGATGTTATATATAACTAACTACAGCAAAATAAGTGTATAGATGATGGACGTTCACATCGGTTATACATGAAAAATCGATGTTAATATATTAGTTAACATCGGTTTTCTATAGAAAACCAATGTTAATGTATTACATTAACCGATGTTGAGACTGAAATCTATGGATTCCTCGAGCCACAGTCCATTCAAAGGTCTGGGCAATCGCAGTTTGAGACTGAAAGTTACATAAAGAGTTGGATGCAGAGTTCAAAACGTGATGTCTACCTTGGAGCCTACCTGAATGGGTAAGTCACACAAAATAACTGAATTTAATTAATGTTTACTAATATACTAACCCATATTCCTCCCCACTGTAGCAGACACTGGCAGATGGTGGTCATCGTGCCCAAGGAACACCTAGTTGTCTGGTTTTGTTCATTGCATAACAGGCCAGACAACTACCTTAAGGGGATCATTAACAAGTCAGTGTTCTTTTCAATGCATTTGCATTCAAATACCTCAACAACACCACTTTTTAATTGTTACTCGCCTGGAACAGTGCTTTAAAAGGTCTTGATGATGCTCCACAACCTAAATCAAAGGCTCCTGCTAGGTGGATTGTCATCAAGGTACGTCATTTACATAAAACTTCCACTTATATATACTTCTTATGTCTCTGTACACTAATTGTTTAATTAATATCCAATTTTCATTATGTATTTAGTGTAATAGACAAAAAGGAAGTACTGAGTGCGGCTATTATGTCATGCACTGGATGTCCACCATCATTTTAGGAAGTTTCAGGAATAACTGGGAAGCGGTACGTTTATTTCAAACAAATTCGGTTTTTTTATCAACTTATTATCATTTATTTCATGATGCAATATTTTAACGATCCTAGACCATTGGATCTAGAGAGATTAAAGGTGTTGCGGATCCAGTGGACACAATATTATCTCCGAGTTAGAGCTCAGAGCTAGGATTTAGGGACATTAAGTTTAGATTAGTTTACTTTGGTTTAACATTTCCTATGTAATTTGAACATTGAATTCATTTGTTGATAGTTGTTCATAATAAATCAATTATTCAATGTTTATTGTGATTAAAACTGCTTCAAAGTAGAATAAAATGTTTATTTGCTGTGAATTGGGTCTGAAATTGCATTTTACAGGTATAATTTTGGGTTTATTGTAAAAACAAAAAGTTTATATAAAAAAAACTTGAAAACAACATCGGTTATTTAGAAAAACTGATGTCATCATGCACCTTAACATTGGTTTTTCAAAAAACCGATGTTGGTTATTTCTAATAACATCGGTTATTTATACATAACCGATGTTAATGTACAAACGTTAACATCAGTTATTTATAAATAACCGATGTTAATATACAAACTTTAACATCGGTTATTTATAAATAACTGATGTTATATATAACTAACTACAGCAAAATAAGTGTATAGATGATGGACGTTCACATCGGTTATACATGAAAAATCGATGTTAATATATTAGTTAACATCGGTTTTCTATAGAAAACCAATGTTAATGTATTACATTAACCGATGTTGAGACTGAAATCTATGGATTCCTCGAGCCACAGTCCATTCAAAGGTCTGGGCAATCGCAGTTTGAGACTGAAAGTTACATAAAGAGTTGGATGCAGAGTTCAAAACGTGATGTCTACCTTGGAGCCTACCTGAATGGGTAAGTCACACAAAATAACTGAATTTAATTAATGTTTACTAATATACTAACCCATATTCCTCCCCACTGTAGCAGACACTGGCAGATGGTGGTCATCGTGCCCAAGGAACACCTAGTTGTCTGGTTTTGTTCATTGCATAACAGGCCAGACAACTACCTTAAGGGGATCATTAACAAGTCAGTGTTCTTTTCAATGCATTTGCATTCAAATACCTCAACAACACCACTTTTTAATTGTTACTCGCCTGGAACAGTGCTTTAAAAGGTCTTGATGATGCTCCACAACCTAAATCAAAGGCTCCTGCTAGGTGGATTGTCATCAAGGTACGTCATTTACATAAAACTTCCACTTATATATACTTCTTATGTCTCTGTACACTAATTGTTTAATTAATATCCAATTTTCATTATGTATTTAGTGTAATAGACAAAAAGGAAGTACTGAGTGCGGCTATTATGTCATGCACTGGATGTCCACCATCATTTTAGGAAGTTTCAGGAATAACTGGGAAGCGGTACGTTTATTTCAAACAAATTCGGTTTTTTTATCAACTTATTATCATTTATTTCATGATGCAATATTTTAACGATCCTAGACCATTGGATCTAGAGAGATTAAAGGTGTTGCGGATCCAGTGGACACAATATTATCTCCGAGTTAGAGCTCAGAGCTAGGATTTAGGGACATTAAGTTTAGCTTAGTTTACTTTGGTTTAACATTTCCTATGTAATTTGAACATTGAATTCATTTGTTGATAGTTGTTCATAATAAATCAATTATTCAATGTTTATTGTGATTAAAACTGCTTCAAAGTAGAATAAAATGTTTATTTGCTGTGAATTGGGTCTGAAATTGCATTTTACAGGTATAATTTTGGGTTTATTGTAAAAACAAAAAGTTTATATAAAAAAAACTTGAAAACAACATCGGTTATTTAGAAAAACTGATGTCATCATGCACCTTAACATTGGTTTTTCAAAAAACCGATGTTGGTTATTTCTAATAACATCGGTTATTTATACATAACCGATGTTAATGTACAAACGTTAACATCAGTTATTTATAAATAACCGATGTTAATATACAAACTTTAACATCGGTTATTTATAAATAACTGATGTTATATATAACTAACTACAGCAAAATAAGTGTATAGATGATGGACGTTCACATCGGTTATACATGAAAAATCGATGTTAATATATTAGTTAACATCGGTTTTCTATAGAAAACCAATGTTAATGTATTACATTAACATCGGTTTTTCTAGAAAACCGATGTTAATATATTACATTAACATCGGTTTTTATAGAAAACCAATGTCAACGTTCATCATGCATACAATTAATTTGTTGTAGTTCTTTGTATATAACATCGGTTATTTAGAAAACTGATGTTAGAATTTTTTATGTTAATATCAGTTTTTCAAAATCGATGTTAACAATATTACATTCAACATCAGTACTTTCAACATCGGTTTTAAAACCGATGTAGAATGCCGTAAATAACCGATGTTGAAAGTGTATGTTCTAATAGTGAAAATTAATTTCTTCCAATTTATTATCCACTACAAGGGTCCATGTATTTACTAGTCATACAAGTGATTAAATACCTTTTAAAAAAATTACAAGTGATTAAACAACAAACAAGAGGGGAGTAATCAACCTGAAATTGCTGCATAACTAGAAGTTTAGCTAGCTTATCATACCAATGAACAGTTGCCCCGGGGATGGTCAATGCTCTTTTGATCAATTGATGAGCTAATTGAAAACCAAGATCCCCCTAAAATCATTTAAAAAATTTAACAGACTAAAGTATGAAACAATGGTAACTAAATATAATGATCTTTTCAAAACAAGTAAATGAATTAAAAGGATCACTGAGTAGACAGCAGCCTTTAATTGCATAACCTTCATCCAACTATGAACCAAATATATAACATGAAAAAAAATCAATCATTGTTTGCAGGTCCACAGGGAGCATTATAGCACTATCTAACCTTCATCATATCACTTGATGATGTCGACCTACCACTATCTAATTTTCCAGGTTGCATGGTGAAATTATTCGGGCCAAACAATTATGTACCCTCATGTGGAGCACTAATCATTAAACTCGATCATTGGAAAACTATTAATTATTATTCTATTGAAATCTAATGTGTTAAAGTATCAATATATGATGTTATTCCAACACACATTTTTTAATATATGTCTCTAATATACACTTATTTTTAAGAAAAAAAGCTAGAAAACTACGCGTAGTTTTCTGACTCTAGTATGGATAGAACTTATATTTAATTATATGGATAAAACTCTAGTATTTATTATTTAAAATAAGTTTCACCATCTATATATGGTTCTTCAGAATAAGTTTTATGCTTAATATTATAGTTGGGTATGTCAATTTTTTTTTCTATTCCTGTAGTTATAACTCATTAAAAATTCAAATGAGATATTCAATATAAGTAGACAACTTAAAAACAAAAATAAGTATTACCTGAACTTTATCATTTCCCAATATTTTAGTCCCACCAACTCTGCTCCATGGCATTTGCTTGCACAAAGACTCCAACTTCAATCATGTGTGTGTTGATTGAGTGTTTTTCCACCAAAATCCTATTCACTTATTGTTAATGTTAGTTAAACTGTTAAACAGAGACAGAAAAATTGGACACTGTAGACTATTGGAAATGTGATCAATTGATTAGATAGGAACTAGAATACAGATTTGGATGGAGATAGGAACTAGAATACAAGATCAAAGGGATATATCAAATTAAGAAATTTATCACATCACACAAGATAATAAAAAATGACAGAAAAGTTAATCACCATTTTAGACAGAGAGTATAAATTAGACAACCAAAGGGTAGAAAGACTAGACGAACAAAGAACAAAACCTCCAAGGTTAGAACAACCTTCCTTCTTGAGGCTTTTGAGGCTCTTTTTATCAACAACAAATCGAGTAAATTCACCCTTGCATTGTTAATGTTGCAAAATAGACAAAATTAATCAGCAAAAAGTGGCATCCTCTGGTTAAGCTTACATGCTACTACAAATTGTTTATGGCTTGGTGGTGGCCAAAGTTATCAATTCTAAGAAAAATGAAATTTATAACTTTTTCAACAACAAATTGTACTAAGCTTTTTTTTTATATATATAAAGCTTGTACTGAGATTCTTTTCTTATTAATAATATGCCAGCTAAAATATTTTTGGTACCTATAGTTTGGCAATTGCCAGCTAAAAAATACACGCTCACACAAATTGAAACATCTACCCCCTCCCACATACCAACCCAGTTATGTTAATCATAATTAACTTTAATTATGATGATTATCATTATAAATACATAAATATTATAAAACAGAGGAAAGCAGCCTGGATACCAGGTTCTTCTTTGATTCTTGAGAGGTGGTTGGCAATTTTAGCCTAGCAAACAACTCCTGGATAAATGTACTGTCATCCTTCAACAAAGAGACAATCTAAAAATAATAGAGTAGACAACAATAAGGACATCATTCACTAAATTAAATGATATGTCTTTATTCCTAGTTAATCAAATCTTAGATAGACCTGACCCTTTCAAACCTCTTTCTCATACAAAGTTCCTTCCCCTGCTTGCTTGTACCCTGCAACTACAACTGCAATATCAAGAAATTCAATTCATTAACTACACACACTCATGCCATGATTTCTCAAATTATCATGTTTTCCCTTTTCTTCTTCCTCTTCTCCTCTTTTCTAATCGTTTTCTTCTTCCACAAAACCTCTGCACTTCACATCCTCAACCAATGGTTCCTTTCCTTCGAAAACCGTCTCCACCTTCACCAGTCCTTCAAAATCCCTCGCTATAATCTTCACTCTCTTGACAATAGCCTCTACTAGAAAATCCTCACCTACCTCGATTCTCTTCCCTTCGTTGAAGATTCCGATTATGCAAACCTCTTCTCCGGCCCCAATCCCTTCCTCCACCTTCCTCCACCTCGACCCTAACCACACCGTTCATGACACCTTCCTCAGCGCCAGGCTCTCTTGAACCAACGCCTCCGGCGACGAGCTCGTCCTTTGACTAAAGAAGAAACACAAGCGCAGAGTCTTCCTACAGTACTTCCAGCACATTCTCTCTGTTGCTGACGAGATCGAGCAATGAAGAAAAAAGGACGTCAAGTTGTATGTGAACTCCAACGCCGGTGAGTGGCGCTTGGCGCCGTTCACGCATCCAGCGAGCTTTGACACAGTGGCGATGGACGCGGAGCTGAAGAACAAGGTGAAGTCTGATCTGGACCAATTCCTGAAGTCAAAGTAGTACTACCATCGGCTAGGCTGCATTTTGAAGCGGAGCTACCTCCTTGAGAGGAAACTCACGAGAGGGAATTGAGAGTGTCGGACCAGCAAAGAGGGTGAGGGAGAGGGAGAAGGACCGTCTTATTACTCAGATACACTAAGAGGGAGAGGGGGAGGTACGACGACTTTTTCTCTTCGTACTCTCTCTAGAACCTTTGGTACTATAGCTAGCATTAAAATTAAAATAAAAATTCTTTTCATTCAAAGGCGATTTTCTAAATGGACCGTCTTTGAATATTTGATAACTACGTCATTCATATATCAAAACCGCCTTTGTTTTTTATTTTAATTGTACAAAGACAATTTTTGTACAAACTGCCTTTAAAATATTTATTATATTCACAAAAATACTATCCTATTGAAGATAACGACATTTTGGAAGGACCGACCTTGATCCAGTGTCGTAGTAAGGCTGTTTTCTAGTAGTGAAAATTTAAAATCATGAATAAAGCTCAATATTGTAGGGCATATCTTCCAAATTTCCAAAACTCATTGATGAGTTGTATTAGGAGGCAAGAAAATCCAATTACTCATAATTTAACTAGGACATCAAAATTAAATGCTAACATCCAAGTATTTGATTGTATTCCAAATTGCATTTATCCTCTTATTACGAATGAAATGAAGTAGTCCTCTGTCTATTGAAAAAATAAGAAAATAATCCTACAACTTTTTACTTTATTTTCAATAAATTTTAATCAATAATAAAAAAATGTATTCAAAAGATTAAATTACAGAATATAGTGTTAGCTTTTCTCATAAAAAGTTTTTAAAATTGATGTTATTTGGGCTTTGGTCAGAATTCATTCCTCCTTACGGGTTTGTTCTTTGGGCCAGTAGTACTCCTTGCCCATTTTGATTGGACAATTGCTTCCTACACCTTATTTTTTGCTTTCACCAGGCACCATGCCGCTCCCAAAAAAATGAAGAGATTGATGCGTGAAAGTGTCATGTTTACATCATCCTCTGCTCAGTTTTCCACTTTAAAGTGCAAGCATAGTGTGTAGACTTGTGTGTATTGCCATTTTCCCATCATTATCATAGTAATGAACTGCTCAAATAAATGAGACATCACACACCCTCACCTTAGTGCTACATCAAATAGACTAGAAGATATATGGTACAATCTTGCTTGAATCAAGCATTTTTGGATTTGTCCCTTTTGATAACAACTTACATGATGGGATGAAAAGAACACGGGTTCCTATTTTTCTGCCATCATACTCTGTGGAAATTCATCTTGGTTAGGGATTCTTTTTTGTTTATAACTAAAACAATCCTTGTGCTAATGTTTTGAATGAAAAAACTAGTCAACTTATTAATGATTGAAGGAAATGATGACTTTTTCATTAGTTGTGGCACTCTTAAGGATACCAAAAAGTGATGAGTATGAAATGATGATGAAGCATCAATCACATGGCATGCCACTAGTTGACAATAATGCATTTTCTGGGTCCATTTTAATTTAAAAAGTGAAGCGTTCTAGGGTGGGACAAATTCCTTAGGTTGTCCACCAGTGGACCCCAAATTTTCCAATGAATAATGTCATATTTGTTACAATTTTGAAAGAATGGAATAGATGTTAAAAGACAATAATACCCTCAATCAATATAAGGTGTTTCTATGTTGTGTTTGGTGTGGTTAAAGGGACTTATATCCACCTTCAAAACTCAAAACACTTTTTTGTTTCAATCAGCCCTTATGCAAAAACAGTTAAGTGTTTACTTGTGGGGTTTGATGGTTGAGGAGCGATGGTGAAGATAGCAAACACATGCAGGGGTTAAGTGTTAAAATTGTTGGACGACGGTTTCTTCCCTATCCATAAAACACTTAGGCGTTTCTATCATCCCTTTTTCATTTTTGTGGCGTGACAACTGATTTCATCTTTGAACCCAGATTCGTCAATCCATTTGGAAGGGGTAATTTATTTCTTATGTTAAGGACATGTTGGTATAGGTTGAATTTTGGAATTTCGATTAGTGACTCAATTTGTTGTATGTTGTGTTTGTTATGGGTTGTAGAGATTTGCGGCAAAAAAGTGTATGGATGACAATGGTGACAGTCCAAGTTAGGCTTATTCAATAACAACATGTATGTCACCAATAGATGAGGTATGGTGTGTTTGTTATGTTGTCTTCGAGTTTTCTTTATTAGGGAAGAGTAATGTTTGTTGTAACTGTATTTGAGATTATATACCTATTATTTGTGATAAATTGCATTGTTACAATATGTAGCTTCATGCATTTTTTTAACTTATTGTCTGCATAAGCATTATGGTATGGTGATTGTGACACATAAATTGAGGAGCGAATTGTTGTAACTTATAGGGGGAAGATAATTTATTGGATGACATAATGGTTGAAGAAGTTGATTGTCACGGTTTTGTACAAGAATTTTGTGATTCAGACTATGGCAAGGTTGGTGAACAGTGTCTGACCAAAGGCATTGATGATTTTTAATGTGTTAGTCGCAAGGGTTTGAATGAATGGAACATCCCTTTTGAATATGTTGTTGCAAAGGGTTTCATTGAAGGTTTGGATGGTCTTCAATATAAAGGTGCAAAGGGTTTTTTTGAATACAATTGTGCGGAGAGTTTGGTTGAAGGAATGGATCATTTTGATTGTGATGATGAACATGGTTTCACCGAAGGCATTGATGGTACTTAACTTGATGGTGCCAAACATTTGAGTGAAGACAAGGATATGATTTTGGAAAACATGAAATTATTATTCTTGGTAGTGAACATGATATTCTCTGTTTGGATTTGAAGAATTTGACTCGTGATGAAGTGTTGTCTTTGAAATTCTCAAGTTTTGAGGTTGCATACAAAATCTATTATTGGTTTGCAAGATTCAATGGTTTTGCTGCAAGGAAAGGTTAGGTTGTTAAGGACACCAAAGGTGAAGTTGTACAATAGACTTATTTGTGTTACAGAGAAGGCTTTAAACAAGATAAGAGGTTAACAACTGGAAATCACAAGCATGATGTGAAGCCTGAGACAAGATATGGATGTAAAGCTCACTTAATAGCACATGTTGACATTTAAGCAAACTACTAGTATGTTTCATTTTTCATTTGGTCCACAATCATGCATTGTTAGAATATGGTGAAAGGAGAATGTTGGCAAGTCATAAGTCGATGACTGAATTTGATATGTTGCAAATGAATAACATGAGAGTAGTTGGCATAGGCACCCCTCAAATTTATGGATCATTGGCAAGGTAGTGTGGAGGGTATGACCATTTACAATACCGCTATAAAGATGTATATAATCAAATAGCCAAGCAACATAAGTTGAAAAATATGCATGCTAAATTTGCTTTGCAATATCTAAGTGATTTGAGAGTGAATGAGCTAGTGTTGTTTTATTGTTACATTGTTGATGAGGATAGAAAACTCCAATACTTGTTTTGGTGTGACGGTATTATGCAGATTCAACCTATTTGGTGACATCTTGGTATTCAATACAACTTATAGAAAGAATAAGTATGACTGTCCATTAGTAGTATTTTTTGGCTTTAATCACCACAATCAAACTATAGTGTTTGCTACAACAATCATTGCTAATGAAATTGAAGAAACATGTGTGTGGTTGCTTGAAAATTTCTTAGAAGCTATGAAAGGGAAGCTGCCTTTGTCTGTCATTACTAATGGTGATCTTGCTATGAAGACTTCAATACGAAGGGTCTTCCCAAATAGCCACCATAGATTGTGTATATGGCATATATTGCGCAATGCAACAACTAACCTTGGTAATGTAGAATTTAATAGAGTTCACAAAATGCTTGCTAAGTGACTATGGGATTGGTGAATTCCAAAAAAAAATGGACAAAGATGATTTCTAAATTCCATATTGAGAATCATCAATAGGTGTTATAGCTATATGAAAAGATGAACATGTAGAACACAACTTATATGAGAGGCAATATTTTTGCTAGGTTCAGGACAACGTCTAGATGTGAGGCTTTGCATGCTTAAGTTTCAAGGTTTGTTTTCTCAAAATATAATTTGACTGAGTTAATACAACACTTTAACCATTGTATTAGCTTTATGCAGTGTAGGGAGGGTGAGGCTGATTTTGATTCCAAGCATGATGTTGCAGCTTTGAGTACCAAATATCTAAATTTGGAAATATTAACTGCAAATTTCTACATAAGACAGATGTTGAAGTTATTTTGTTTTGCATTTAAGAAATGTGGCATTGTAAGGGTTATTGAATGCAAGCCTTCATTCAATTACTTTATATATGCTATGACAAAGTATGAATTTAGTGAGGATAAAGTGTGGTATGTTTCATGGCAGCCCTCAACCCGTGAGACGAAGTGTTCTTGTTGTAAAATGGAATTGATAGGTCTTGTTGGATCAAGTGGTCTCGGAATAATTAAGAAGGGGGAGGGTTGAATTAATTATTAATGTGTCTTGACTAATTAAAAAATTATCCTTCTTAATGTTACTAGATTCAACTAGGCTTTTTCTACTAAGTTAAGAAAGTAAAGAACAGAAACAATAACTTAACCAAAAGTAAAAGCGGCAATTAAAAGTACACAGCGGAAATTAAAGAGTGTAGGGAAGAAGAAGACAAGCACAAGATTTATACTGGTTCGGCCACAATCCGTGCCTACATCCAGTCCCCAAGCAACCGATGGTTCTTGAGATTTCTTTCAACCTTGTAAAATCCTTTACAAGCCAAAGATCCACATGGGATGTACCCTCCCTTGTTCTCTTTGAACAACCAAGTGGATGTACCCTCCACTTGAACTGATCCACAAGAGATGTATCCTCTCTTGTTCTCAGTATAACAACCCAAGTAGATGTACCCTCTACTTGTACCACAAAGGATGTACCCTCCAATGTGTCAGGACAAATGATTCTCAGGCGGTTAGTCCTTTGAATCTTTGTAAGGGGAAACAAAAGATATCTCAGGCGGTTAGTCCTTTGAAATCTTTTGTTTAAGGGGAAGGGAAGAATCAAAAGAATTCTCAGACGGTTAGTCCTTTGAATTCTCTTGGAAAGAGAGAAGGGAGACATAAAAGAATTCAGGCGGTTAGTCCTTCTATTCTTTTGGCAAAGGGAGAAGAGAGACACAAAAGAATTCAGGCAGTTAGTCCTTCTATTATTTTTGCAAAGGGAGAAGAGAAGAAAAAATAGCACACTTTTATTTTCTACAAAATTTTCACTTGCAAAAAAACAAGGTTTGGAAAAACAAAACTTAGAAAGCTTTTTGGAAAAGGAAGAACAAGAAGAGAGATGAGTAGAAAGGAATTCTTAGAAGTTTCTCAAAAATAGTTAAAGAGTTGTAAAAGTTCTATTGAATGCAAGTCAAGGTCTTACTTTTATAGACTCTTCATGTCTGGTCAAGAAAACCATTGGAAGAGTTATAACCTTGAGAAAATCATGTCAAGAGTTGCAACTTTTGACCTTTTATTCAAAAGTTATCACTGGTAATCGATTACCACAATCATGTAATCGATTACACAATACATTTTATGAAAAGTTGTGACTCTTCACAATTGGATTTGAATTCCAACGTTCAGATACACTATTTGAAAAATATTTTGGAACGTTGCAAATAAGTTAAAAACATTTTGAAATTAAATTTGGTCACTGGTAATCGATTACATGAAACTGGTAATCGATTACCAGAGAATAAATACTTTGGTAACTTAGAAATTTTTTAGAAAACTCTTTTGTAAAACAAAATTGTGCTATGTTTGGATATTTTGAAAAAATACTTCCCTTGTGAAGTCTTAATTGTTGCTTTTCGATTTCTTCTCTTGAATCTTGAAATCAACTTCTCTTGAATCTTAATCTTGATTGTTCTTTAATCTTGAATCTTGAAACTTAATTGTTCTTGAATCTTGATTCTTTGAGACTTGATTCTTGAAGCCTGATTCTTTGGAACTTGCTTAACTCTTGATTCTTTGACATCATCAAAATAATCTTGGAAGTCATTGCTTCCACAGGTCTTTCTTGTGATCATATACTCCATATATTTGTCCAGGTTAATATTTCAGAATTGACACAATGTTTGTTAATGAACACGTGGTTTAAGTTTGCAAAGAAAGATGCACAGAGTGACATAAGGTATAATAATTGTTAGGCTTTTGAAAAGAATGCAAGGTACTTGTTGCTGATGGAATCATATAGAAAGGTTAAAGTTATTGTTGCTAAAAATCTTCAAGATTATTCAGAGAAAAGAATGAAGGTTATGAATGAATATAATTTGCTAAGGAGTAAAAAATCAAGTGAGAGCTAACAAAATTTGTCGCGGATAGAAGGGGGATGCATCAATGTTTATGATCCACCAATTGCTAGAGCCAAAGGTGGTAGAGGTAACAAAAAATAAGATCTTCACATACTACCTAATAACGTTTAAGTAAAAGGTGTGGGTCTTGTAGAGAAACTGGACATAATAGGAGAAGTTGTCCCAACAAAGAAACCCGTGCTACATTTGATGACATAACGTTGCCAAACATTTCAGAGATGGATATGTATCAAGCTAACTACAGCAACTCATATTCAGTAAATAACATTGTCGGTTTAGCTTAGTTGGTAGTGTCATTGTAACCACTTGAAATATATTAATGTGATGGTTATTGTTGATGTTGTGTATGGTATAATTCTAAACGCAAATGGTGCTTTCATTTTGTTTATTGTATGCAGGAAGATGATTATGATGAAAGTGTAGTTGGTATTGATTGACCCTCAAGAGAACCTTGTACTTACACTTTTATGTCTATCAAAGGATTTGCTGGATAAGTTGCTGGATAAGTTGATTGATCTATTTGTTGTATTATCCTAAATTGAATCATGTATAACGGATATCTTGTGTAATGGAATGCAATTTTTTTTGTAATAAGTCGTTGTTTACTATGGTTGTAATGACCTTTTTAATGGACTGGTAATTAAATATGTGCATTGTTTGTGGGTTATGTGTGAGAGTGTGGTCCTTTATTTCAAGATAATTATGTTATATGAAGTGATCTAGGCCTTTTTCAACCCCTAAATGTTATATTCTTTATTCATTTTTCTATTATGTACGGCCAAGTAAAGAACTTGATATAGGGCATTTAACTTTATAATAGGATATGATATCAAACCTTTTTTTTATGAAAACTATTAAAATACTCGTGCATTCGCACAAGCTTGCTTTTGTTTTTACGCATGTTTTAAATACACTTGCTTATAAAATTTAAATTTTATATTAAAACAAGCATAATTAATTATTTTGTATTTATATTCTCTAAACATGAAAAAATGATTAGAATAATAAAGCAAAAAAACTAATTCAATGAAATTCTAATTTTTAGGCTATTTAAATCATCATATGCTATTATTTGAAAATTGAAACTATTGTTCATGTTCTTACTTGTTTTCATCTTGATAAATTGTATTTCAATATATTTATTATGATTTATCTAACAAAAAATCAACATTGTTAAAATTATTTTAATTTATGATGATATTCAATACATAATATTTTGTAAAAAAAATATTTTATAAATCAATATTAAAATATTTATTATACAATCATGCAAAAAATGATATTTAACCTTATTATATAAATATTAAACAAAGAGACAAAATATTATTTTATAGTATAAAAATTTAAACTACATAATATAAATATTATTAAAAATAGTCTATTAATAAAGTTATTTTATATGATTTCCAAGTAAAAATCATTTTATAGGATTTTGAATTAAAGCTCTGTGACTCATAATGGTTTTGCCTATAATAGTGTTGAGCATTATTGTCTATCATTAATGATATTTTTGGTCTCTATCATAAAAGAATAATTTCATTTATAATACTATTAAGTATTTTAAAAGTATTGAAATACAAATATATTTATTATATAATTATGTAGAATTTATATTTATATATAAATAATAATTAACAAAATTTTAATATAAAAATTTATTAACTTAGAGATAAAATATAAATTTGTAATAATTATATTAACTAATTATATTTAAATAAATTTTTAGCATAAAGTTTTCAGCCACATAATATAAATATTATTCAACCAAATTTTTATCTATTTCATTATTTTCATAAAATTTGTAAATAAAAATAATTTTACAAGATTTCAAATTTAAAATGAATATTGTTGAGTCTTTGATATGAATTTGTGTTAAATACTTGAAGAGTTTTGCCATCCATAATATTTTTTGTCTATATTAATTTCAAGTAGGGTTATTTCGTGTGAATAATATTTGTGATATCCATCTTAAAAACTCAAATTAATTTAATTTACGACATTAATGAGTAAGTATTTTAAATAATTTTGTAATAAATATTTTAACTAATTAGATTTAAATTCATTTATACTAAAAAAAACTTAACCTTAATTTGTTAATATTAATTAACAAAATATTTATTTATAAAAATATTTAAATTTATTTTATATTATTTTAAATTAAAAATAAATCATGTTCATTGTTTTGATATGTAATGCAAAAAGAGCTTTCCCCCAAATGGTTCACCTATGATGGCACAGAGAATAATTATTTCCGATGAATGATACATGTAAAAAACATATATGTAGAAAAAATATTATCATGTGTTAGTATTAATAACAAGTTAGGTCAAATGACAAATGGTCCTAGTGCCATAACACTTCGAAATCCAACAAAAATATGACAAATAAAGGTTTGTTGACAGCCCCAAACAAAATGCATTAACCCCAATCCGATGGACACCGATATACATTTCATGTTACCAAAAAAAATGAATGTTTGATGCCTTCATCCCTAATAAGATTAATTACTTCATTGATGGCAGGGGCTTCTAAGCAACCTTTTCCCACTATTGATATGCATTAGCCATAAGTGTGTCACGTTCTTCATTGAATTCACCAATCAACAAATCAAGGACGATCGCCATCTTTATATATTGCTCATGAAGGACTTGCATCAAATAATTAATATGTTGTCATGAATCCGTTGATCATTTTACTACCTATCATGCATAACTAAGCAAGTTGGATACTGAAACCATAATTCTTATCGGGGAAATTTGATTTGGGTTAAAAGTATATTGCATGTCTAGCCATTGTAAAACCCACAATGACAACGTGAAACTGCAACAGAAATTCCAAACCAGAAAAAGACAACATTTAGATTTATTAACAACCAATGATTATAGCCAACAAATTTAACGGAATATATTACGATCAAAACATACCTATGGCAATAAGCAGGAATGCCACATGCTTCCTGTATGTCCCAGTTGTCTCCCTGAACCAAGTTGTTTAGATAGTTTGCTGGAAAAAGGGGAGACCCTATCATTTGAATCACAACATTATATTGATCCAACAAATACTATGTATGAATCATTTCTAGTAGCATTTACAATAATACAAGTAGTTCAAGTATACAACACTTGATGAATCAAATGGCCCATCCACTTACAATTAATGTCATGTGTTGGTGTCTACGGGGAATGGTCAACTCCAACATGAAGGAATCGAGGTGGTGAATTAATCGGTCTTTTAAAGAAATCACCATTAAATACCAATACCCACTAAGTTCATAAATGGGAATATATATCTATTGTATCAAAACAAAATATTAGTTACCAAACAATGATTTCTATAAGGTCAATTCAGACAACCTTATTCATAGAATATCATATAATGGAGCATACACTTGATAAGTTCATATATGGAAAGCTACAAAAATTATATAGATTGAAACATTACAAATTTAAGTTGGTTGAAAGGTTCCATCCACTCATACGCGTAAGTTGAAACAAGATTTTAAATCCTTATATCTTCAATTATGTCTCTCTGGTATTTAAAAAAAGGCCTCACTAAATAAACATGGGCCAATGGCCAAAAATTTATGTTATTTGTTTTTGTTTACATACCACAGACATTAGTGGTAAGCATCATATATGTTGTTCAGTAATGTGCTGCTGCAACCAAGTCACCTTCATTGTTGTTCAATCAATGATCTTAAAAGAGAAATATTATTGTTGAGCATATTAAGGTTTACTTGACAATAGTCATAACACATACAGTTGTTCAACCAATATATCCTAAGTGAAAAACATTTGGTGATATATGATATATGATGTTATGTCAATTAAAATGCACCTCACGGTTGATGACATTTTCAGGAGACAAACTTTGAAAATGTTCTTTGGTTCCTTCATGATAGCCCATCTTGAAGACCACCTCTCTAATAATGATATATGAAAAAAAGCATGTTGTAACTCTTAAACAAACAAAAGATGTAAGTAATTATGCCCAATGAAGCCACACATAACATACCTTGTGATAACTGCAAAATTTGAGTTAATTTGATAGTCAATATTGGCTAAGAATGATTGCAATTTTTTTACTTTACCGGTGTTTTTAATGAAATAATAAAGAAATTAATATCTTTGCAGTTTTTGATTAGCAAAAGTTAAAAGAAGATTTCAAGTGCTTTGGAGAAAAATTGATGCAAAAACTTGAAAAAAAGTTAAAGATTTAGTCAGCTCACTTAGCGCGCAAGCTAGGCCCAGTGCATTTCCTCGCTTAGTGGCCAGCTCAAGCTTAGCACGAAGAAGGCCCACAAAGAAGCACAAAGGCGCGCTTAGCGCGAAAGCCCGTGCTAAGCGCAAGGTCGCATGGAAATTAAGCTACCTTAGGCTTATAAAAGAAGTATGAAGCAAAGGAAAGACACACCGGGATACCAATCCCTACACACCTACAGACCAAGACATCGAGACTCAGAGCTCTTTAATGAATACATCCTAAATCCGAGTATCTCAAATAGGGGAAACCTCGATCTATATCTATTATTCCTTTCTCTTCCTCTATCCATCCCTCTTCTTCCATCCACATCAACCTATAAAGTGTAAATGAGAGGCTAAACCCCTATTGTTGGGAGCCTGACAGGCCAACACCCTTGTAATGTAATTGTTCTTATTATCTATTGAATGCAAATTCTATTTCTATTGCTTCTTTTCTACTCTTCATCTTTATTGTATGTTCTGATCATCCATGCGTTAGTTTTAGGGATTATACATTGGGAAATGGTAATTTCTAAATAATTGGGAAAAGGCATTTAAACAATTCATTGTTAAGGATTGAGTGACTTTGTTTTGTCTCTGCATACATCACCATGCTTAATGCAATTTAGTATATGTGTGTGGAAATTAGGAAAACATTTAATAGAGAAAAACATTAATATTGCATCAAGAGTAGTTTGGCATGTGAAACCCCAACATATTTGCAATCTGAATTTATCTTTTATCGTCATCTTTATCTTATATTTTTCTTATCTATTTTATCTTGTACTTTTTTATCTTTATCATCTTTTAATTTAAATATTTGTCTTTTCTTTTATCTTTCTTTATCTTTTATTTTAAATTCCTTATCTATTGCTTGTAAATTGGGTTTGCATCAATCTAAGTACAAAAATAGTCGATGTGGATTCGACACTCAGACTTTCGAGTACTTTACTACTTGAGACAAATTGGTACACTTGCCAACGAGTTAACACCTTGCTAATGCTTATGGGTTAAAAATGTGAGCATAATTTTCCAGTTTTTCAATGTTTAATCCCATGTCTACTGTGGGTTTGAATATAGTTTTAATATGTTTCTCCACGAACACAAGGCACATAGTTTAGGTGCATCATTTTATAACATATTGTTTTTGGTATGGACTATGGCTAATGATAATTAAGTTACCTTTGGCATTATGTGGCCTATTGTTTTGTAATATTCTTGATTTTTGTGATCTACGCCATGTGTCGATCTTTGGTTGACACTTTGTTGTTGGACATGGTTTGACTTCCTGGGAATTGGAATTGAAATTCTACATCCAACATTTCCTTTTGATGTTGAATGGGCCTGCAAAACAAATCATTGATAATGCTTCCTATACGTATTTGTTGTAAAAGTAGGACAATACCATATGTGGAACTGGGATTTTGATGCAAAATGCAATGTTATTCACATTCCATCCACCGTCAATTAGGGTATCATTAGTTGTTGTAACCAACTCATATATTGATGTAGGTGCAACTATTGCCTTGCCCTGTGCAACATCCTTTGATGCACCAAAAAATGACCCATTGTTTGTTGACCTCACGTTATGAGGTTGTTTCAGAGTAGTTGGTGAAGCACCTATGGGAGGTTTGTGTACAGTCGGGTGGGGCTTCACATTGAACACAAAGTTGTTGTTATGTTTAGTGTGCATGGTGCTTCTTGAGACATTAGAGGTTGTTTCAAGCTTAGCTATCTTCCATAACATAATATCACTTTTTTTGTCCACCTCCTCCCCACGATTTCTTGTCTCTTAAAAAAAGACAAAAGAGTGTAAGGATTTTCCTAACATAAGGGTCGTTTAAATGATGCATTACAAAAGATTTTAAATCCATATTGACGACATCGTACCTCGGCCAATTTTTGAAACCCTTTTTTCATTAGCAATAAGACATCCACTTTCTTCTCCAACTTAATGACATGCTCATCAGTATCGTCCACCTATTTAGAACTAAATACTTATTAATGATATCTAAAGAAAGCACATCACACATTACCTATATACCTTCTCACCGTCGCCGATGTTGGTTGGGAGGGGAGGAGGGCTTGATTGGTTGTGTTAATCCCATGGTTTACCAAGTTCCTCCATACATGAAAGAAAAATACATGAGTAAGTCTAAAACATGTGTAGCACAACTTTATCTTAAATGACAATATGCATCTTGAAAGTGTTCTATAGGCACTCACTCATCTCCTAACACGTAAAAGGTGTTTGAAAAATCCATGGTTATAGAAATAACGATATCAACACTAAGGTTCTCAATATGCAAGTATAACAAACTTGATTTCAATCTTCAAATGGTAGTAGGTTTTCTTTTCCCGCCACCACATACTAATAATATCTATAATTGAGAACATAGTTAGTTTGCATTAAATGCACATATTTTCATTTGCATATATGTTATCTATACATTTTGGCTTGACATGATTGGGAAGACCCACAATTAGGTAATGTTACCTGGAATGACTCCTATTCAATTGGGCTAGAAATTGTAGCCCAAAAAATTTATCCATGTTGTGTAGATAAAAAAGATAAACGAATAACTAATTGTATTTTTTCATAAAAATTAAATACAAATAAGAGGTAATTTTTTTATCACTATCATATGGTATAAATAAAATATTTTATCACTATACATTAAAAGATAATGTTGTGTGCTGATTTTTCTCATTAAATTGTATTATTTAGGAAGTAGTTTGTAGATAATTTATATTCTACCCCAAAAGAAAAATGATCATTCTTCATCGTGTATCACTATGACAAAAGTGTTAACCTTGATGTACTACAACTTGCAACACATCATAATACACTGCTCACAATGTTTGCAGCCGATGTGGTCCACCAAATTTGCATTCCTTCCAGGCATGTCTATTGTCATTGAATGACAAGTACACATTTGTCCTCTTTAAGAGCATCTCCAATAGGTGTTCTTACTCCTTGATCTTCCATGCAAGATCTGATCTTGCTAAGATCTGTTACTGGAGTAAGAGAATTGTCCTTCACCGTGGAGATATGTTCTTCTATAAGAACAACCAAGATCAACACACGAATCCCACAAAAATGATATTTTAATGACTTTCTCCACAACCAAAGGGTCATGCACGATCAATATCAATATATAAATACTAAAATATTATGTTATTTTATTATTTAATAAATTTTTAATGTTAAAATAATATTTATTAATAAATTTATATTTTAGTATTAATTATTTTAAAACAAATTATAAATAAATATTAGATGATAGGTCCCTTGTGGGACCTATAAAAATGGTTTAAGATCTCAAAGTGAGATCTACTATTGGAGTAAAAAATTGAGGAGATCTTAAGAGTGATATGACACTGTGGGATCCACCAAAAAGGTGGTTAATCCTATTGGATATGCGCTTGAAAAATAATTTGAAATCAACATAATCCATTTCGTCCTGGTAATACAAATATATTTATTTTAAATTGTGTGTTTTTATTATATTTGTCCGGGAACAAATAATACTAGAACAACCAAAAAAACTCATATGATTGACTTTAAAACAATAAAGAAGACAACTAAATGAAATTAAAAACATAGCTAAATAATCCAATAATCGCCTTTCATCCATAACTTTCTAGAGCCTAACCTTAGCAAAACAACTTTTACACCCTTCACACATCATACCCTTATAAAATACTCCAACCATGGTAAATATATATGTTCCATGTTGAATCCTCTACGTCTTTCTGTCACCACCTCCATTTCTAAGGCATCGATTTCCCCCCTGAGCAATGCGTTTTCTATTTGCAATTGCTCTTTTCATGCAAGGCTTGATGGAGTTGGACTTCCAATTTCCTAATAGTGTAGAAATTCAAATCTTGTATTTTCTTTCCACTTGTGCTAAGGAGTCTGTCAATCAATGAAGCAACAATGTCCTCTTTTGCATCTTCATCATTGTTTGCAAACTTCCCAAGGCAAACAACATTGCTTCCAATTTGATCAATAAACATTGAATCATAAAACCTACAATATACAAATCCATCAATGTTCATCATGTCACGAGGAGTATATGTAGGATTTTGGTTTCCGAATAAGTTGCATGTGTGGGATAGCAAACCAGTCATATTGTACTCCACAACAAACCTTGTGCTATTGCACTCCTCCGCCTTATTCTGCGAACTTGTATTCTTTAAGGATCATATCAAATTCATGGATCAATAGTGAATGTTAATTAATCTATGATTTTTTTTTATTTAAGGTCATATCTAGACTACAATATTTTTTTTCTAAAAAAAAAAAAGCAAACACAAATACCTTCACCATAACAAGAAGACTATGCCTTCACCTTCTCTGAAAAAGATGTATATTGTTTGGTGGGACTATTTTTCGTTTCAAACTTGCAAGGTTTGTCCAATGCAAGGAACTTGCAATGTCTCTCCCACGCAACCACAACCTTTTGGTATGAGGAAAATCCTTATTAATGGGATATGGAGACCCCCAGAACATGCTTAGCACATTCAGCCCAACTATGATATATCCCTGGTTTGAGACCTTTAAACACCACATAAGTCTTTTCCTTGTGGATTTGGTCAGCCATTGCTATGCATTTGATGATAAAGAGACCAATAAGAAAACAACATGCCTAATGATAAATATGCCAACAATAAATTAAAATCTTACCTTCAGCATTACTATCCCCATAGGTACAAAGGTTTTGTTTGGACGGTACTTTTCCACCACTGGGTTTTTCTTTTGACCGTTGTTTGTGTCACACAAGTTTTGAAAATGGAAAAATACTTTAATGTGAAACACTAAATTTGAAGAAATAAAGTTTACTTTGGGTTTATCCTAAGTGGCTAAGTGAGAAGAACATAACAAAGTTCAAACTAAACACTAACCTTTTCGGCAGACGTCACTGGTTACCAAAATCTTTTACAGAGGATGAAATGAAACACTCATTTAGTTGTTGCTCTTTGTGAAGTTTAGGTTGCATTGCAAACGAATTTAAGGCATTTGTGATTACTAATACATTGCTTGTAGTGTTTAGCCTTGCCCGCTTGCATACAATCAAATCACATTTATGTTGAACCTCACGTAATTGAACCCTAGTCATCTATAACAAGTATCAATTTTTAGGGTTAAATGCAATTTTAAATTATTGTTGCAATTGGTGAATACCCAATTTTTAGGGTAACTGACAAACGTGTTTGACTGATTTTGATGTGTCTTATTAACTGATTAGCAAGTGTACCAATTTTATCACAAGTAGTATAGATTAAAACGGAAGACCAAGTATCGAGTCCACAGGGACTTTGTTTGTACTTGTGTTGGTAAATACCCAATTTGTAAGCAATAGAAGAGGGAGTAGAATAGAAATAAAGAGAATGAAAGAAATTAAATTTAAAAAGACAATAATAATAAAAATAAGCAAGAAGAGAAAAAAGATGAATGCAAAAGATGAGTTCAGAATGCAATTATGTTAGGGCCTAACATGCCTAACTACCCTTGAGGCAATATTGATGTTTTTCTCTATTAACTATTTTTCCAATTTCCACCCACATCTACTAATATGCACAACCCTGATCCCTCATGATGAAGAGCCTAATTTATGTATTCTCTCTCCTAAATCCCTTTGCAAATATTAAATCATAAACAACATTAAGTATAAAGATGTATGTAGAGGCACAACAAAGTCACTATATCCCTAGTAATGTAATGTTGAGATGCCCTTTTCCAGTTATTTAGACATTACCATTTCCCAATGAATAATCCCTAAAAATAGATGCATGGATGACCAAACCACACAATAACAATGAAAATCAGAAAAGAATAATAGAAATTGAAATTGCATTAATAGATAAGAAGAGTAGTTACATTACAAGGGCTTTGGCTGCTAGGTTCCAGTAGAGGGGGGTTTAGCCTCTCATAGCCATGAGAGGCTTGACACTTCAAAGGCTAATAGAAGAAAGGGCTGGATGACTAGTAGTAAGAAAAGGGGAAATGACTAAGAAAGAGGGTTTCCCCTAAGGGATAGACTCAGACTTTTGATAGCTCTCAGACTCTGTGTGTCTTTCCCTTCTGCTTCCTCCTCTTTATATAGGCTCCAAGTAGCTTAATTTTCACGTTGAATTCGCGCTTAGCACGGGCTTTCGCGCTAAGCGCGCCTTTGAGCTTCGTTGAGGGATTTTCCGCACGCTAAGCGAGCTATCCAATTCTTCAATTTTTCTTCAAGGCTTTTTCTTTCACTTTTTGCCTCAATTTTCCTTCAAAGCACTTGAATTCTTCTTCTCTTGACTTGTGCTAATAAAAAATAGTACAAATGTTAATTTCTTCATTATTTCATTAAAAATAATAATAAAGTAAATAAATCACACTCATTTATTAGCCAAAATTGACTATCAAATTAGTTTATATTTCACAGTTATCATGTCTACTAAAGAACAAACAAATGCTTCCAAGCGAATCAGACACTCAACTAGTCGTTCACTATTAGAAAATACACTTTCAACATCGGTTACTTAGAAGATTCTACATCGGTTCTAAAATCGATGTTGAAAGTGCCGATGTTGAATGTATCAATGTTAACATCAGTTTTGTAAAACTGATGTTAACATATATATGACAACATCGGTTCTCTGAATACCCGATGTTAAACACAATGAACAACAACAAAAAAAGTGTACGCATGATGAACATTGACATCGGTTTTGCAGTAAAATCGATGTTAATATGTTATATTAACATCGATTTTCTAGAAAAACCGATATTAATGTAATATATTAACATCGATTTCCTACGATAACCGATGTTAATATACTCCATTAACATCGATTTTTCTAGAAAACCGATGCCAACGTTGATGATGCATACACTTATTTGGTGTAGTTCTTTGTGTATAACATCGGTTATGTGTAGATAACCAATGTTAATATTCAAATGTTCACATCGGTTATTTATAAATAACCGATGTTAATATACAAGAGTTGACATCGGTTATCTACAGATGACCGATGTTAAAATACAAACACTGACATCGGTTATACAGAAATAACCGATGTTAATATACAAACGTTAACATCGGTTGTCTATTACAACCGATGTTAAGGTTCATGTCGACATCGATTTTTGTAAATAACCAATGTTGTTTATCATATTAACATCGGTTTTTGTTAATAACCGATGTTGTTTTCAAGTATTTTTTTTATATATACTTTCTGTTTTTACAGTAAACCCAAAATTGTACTTGTCAAATGCAATTTCAAGCCCAATTCACAGCAAATAAACATTTTATTCTGCTTTCAAGCAGTTTTAATGATAATAAACATCAAATAATTGATTTATCATAAAGAACAATCATCAAATGAATTCAATGTTCATATTACATAGAAAATATCAAAAATGTTAAACCAAAGTAAACTAAGGAAAAAACCAATGTCCCTAAATTCTAGGCTTGATCTCTAACTCAGAGATAAAACTGTGCCCACTAGATCCGCAATGCCTTTAATCTCTCTGGCTCCAATGGTCTAGGATCGTTAAAATACTGCATGATGAAATAAATCATAATAAGTTAATAATGTAATACAAATTATAAATAAATCGATTTTGTTTGAAATAAACTTACTGCTTCCCAATTATTCCTAAAAGTTCCTAAAATGATGGTGGACATCCAGTGCATCACATAGTAGCCGCACTTAGTACTTCCTTTTTGTCTATTACACTAAATACATAATGAAATTTGGATATTAATTAAACAACTAGTGTACAGACACATAAAGAAATATATATAAGTGGAAGTTTTATGTAAATGACGTACCTTGACGACAATCCACCTAGCAAAAGCCTTTGATTTAGGCTGTGGAGCATCATCAAGACCTTTTAAAGCACTGTTCCAGATGAGTAACAATTAAAAACCGGTGTTGTACGTTGAGGTATTACAATGAAAATGTATTGAAAAGAACAGTAACTTATTAATAATCCCCTTAAGGTAGTTGTCTGGCCTGTTATACAATGAACAAAACCAGACAACTAGGTGTTCCTTGGGCAGGATGACCACCATCTGCCAGTGTCCGCTGCAGTGGAACCTAAATTGGGTTAGTACATTAGTAAACATTAATTAAATTTAGTTATTTTATGACTTACCCATTTATGTAGGCTCCAAGATAGACATCACATTGTGAACTCTGCATCCAACTCTTTATGTTGCTTTCAGACTCAAACTGTGATTGCCCAGACCTCTGAATGGACAGTGGCTTGAGGAATCCATAGATATCAGAATTCCCCACTCACATACATGTTTCAGTGAGATGCCTGTTTATGTTAAGTCAAAGTTAAATATTAATGAATTGAAAGCAATAACTTAGGTAATTAAAAGTAATATAAAATGACATACAGAATCCACAATTGTAACACTGATATGCTGAGACATTGACCACCGTGTGTGATTTCGGAGAGGTCTTCGTGCTTTATGTAGAGGGGGAAATCTGGATTAAAGACCCCGAACACAGTGGCATCCCATCTAACCTGATAAGGCCTCAAGAAAAGCTCTGGGATGGTCAATGTCATCAGATAAAGCGGATCATCGACCTCCGGATCGAGCTTTGGAGGTGGTTTTGCCGGAGACACAGCTACCTGTTCATGAAACAAAGTTAAATAGCCTAATTTGAGGCACGCTTAATGAATTAATTTAAAAAGAAGAAACATATAGTAAGGACAATAAGTACCTACTGTGATAAAGACTTGACCAGATGTGTCGGCCAAGCAAGGAAGGTGTGAAGTGCCTGCCCCACTAAGGAAACCTCATCAGTGGGTACAGGAACTGGAGCATTTGCATCTGTAACCTCCTCCACACTCACCTTTACTTGGCCAGGCAACAAAGGAGTGTTATGAACAACAGTGGATCCCTCATAAACTTTCCCCATGGCAACCAGGCGGGCAGGATTTGCTTTGATGTATAAGCCGCACCTGTCAGAGTCACCCGTCTTAGGATCGTTTCCTGAGGGATCAACACAACTCCCCTTTATGCTCACTCGAGGACCGGAGGGACCAACCAGAGGGTCAGGAGGCACTGCAAGTCCCTGAGATTGCATCTGCGACTGAAGCTGGGACTGCATGTGGTTGAAGGATGCCATGACCTGCCGCGTCACTTTCTCTGTGATGGACTCCTCTAGCTGGTCCCTGATTTGCTGGGTCAGCTGCTGCAATTCGTCAGGAGGCAGGGAGGAAGAGTTGCGGGACGTCCGTGGAGCCGATCCAAAGTATTGCTTGATGGTGACACCGGCTCCAGCAGCACGGACACGTCCAGGGTGCTCTGGACGTCCAATAGCAGCAGCGAGAACATCCTGACGTCCATGGGGGACGAAGGATCCCTGTGTGACCTGCTCCTCAAAGGAATCATGCACAGAAAACACACAGTGGTACATGGCATTCACAAAATATTGAAATATAATTGTAATGGTTAGTTGAAAATGACTTACAATCTTCTCAGCGATTTCCTTTGCGGCCTCAGTCGTCATCTCCCTTGTTTTCTTCATGTGGGCCATCTTCCACTTCACGTGGCGTCTGACCGGGGATGGAGGGTCGATGACGCCTTCAACGCTTCCTGACTGTGCAGCTTCCTCCAGCTTCTTCTTTGTCTTCTCAGCCAGGAGCTTCTGCTCCAAATAATCATAACCCCCACGAGACAAAACGTGGGGGGCAGTATTCTGCTTCTAGATGGCCTGTGCCTTTTTGCGCACATCCTGAAAAAATTAAACAATAATGTTTGAAATTGGTAGAATGAAGTATAACAACATCATATTTTTTTCAAAAACAACTTAAATGGCAAGGAACATACCTCCCAAGAAGGGTCTCTGCGAGTCTGGCAAAACTGGGCCCACTTTTCCTTGCTGATGCCGTATTTCTCACAGACAGTGTCCTTGGCACCGTCCTAATCGGCTGCAAGGGCCCATTTCCTCGTAAGGTCTGATTTAAACTGCCTTCATCTCTCCCCCACGGTCTGCAGAAAATTCATTTTTGTCCTACTGTCAGAAGCCTCTGGGATATCAAATTCCGCCTGACAACATGAAATAAAGTTTATTTGTTACAATAATGTATTTTTTGGCTATTAATTAAACAAAATAAAATAAGAAAAGAAAAATACTTGAATATCCTCCCAAATCAGGTCCTTCTGAGCAGTAGGGACCTCCTTCCAGTTCTCGTAGGTGACTTCCACCTTATCATGCGTCATAATCCCCAAATATGTTCTTAATTTCTTCCTGTGGGGACCGTCGGCCTTCCCGGTAGCAGGATCAACATGCACCACTAGTCTCTCAGCACCAGGTGGTCTAGTGGACAATGATCGTAGATGTGAGGCTTTGCGTGTCCGCTTCATGGCAGACGGCGAAGCCGATGCGTCCGAAGGAGGAGGAGGAGGAGGAGGAGGAGGAGTGGAGGCAGGTGGAGAACCCATGATCTTTTATACAATAACATACAACAAGTTACAAAATAGGATTAATCTAAAGAGGATCAGTCATAAGTTTTTTTTTGAAGGCAAAAGTATAATATTGTTAATAAAACATAACAGTACCAAAGGTACTGAGGAGATCAGATACAAGACACCCAAGGTGCCACCTTCCAAAAACAAAAAACCCAACAAAACCCCACCACAGAAGGAGACAAGACAAATTAACCAAAGGACTCCGAAAGATTGGTAGACCAATGGTTAAATAAAGTATTGAAACCTTTCTCGCTAGCTTTTAACCAAGACCAAGCAAGAAATAAAGCATCATCCATGACTTTGGGAGGGTCAAAAGGGGTGCCCTGAAAGTGATTTAGTTGTGCTTTTTAATTGTGATTTGGGGCAACCATGTTATAAAAAGTCTATTACATGTAATCAACAATCAATGTATGCTTGATGGAATATAAATACTATATCTTCAGAAATACACATGTACATGGCATCCTTAGGACTTCATCCAGCTGATGTTTGTCGCCAGTTTCATCATCCACCACCCTTACCTTCTCTGCCTTCTCACGTTTATTATTGTTAAACCTATATTTATGCCTTCTTCCCTTCATGTCTTGTTTTATCACAACTTTAGCCGGATTTTCTATCTTCAGCACAGTTGAATCTCCTGTCTTATTCTCCAATGACACACTTTGATGGCCTATATCTTTTTTCTTCATATGTTATAGTGCTTCAGCTTCAGAATGCATAGAGCAATCTGAACTTACCAGTCATCACCAAAGGCTTCTGCATCAGCATTGACACTCTCTACCCTCTTTGGTTTATGCTTCTGTGTTGCATTTTGTGCTTCCTCCTTATAATTCTTAGATTTATTGGAGGTCTCACTAGAAGAATCAACACCAATCCGTGCCTGTTCCTCCTCTACCAGCTCAATATCTTTCGTTTCACCTTTGCTTTTGTAAACTACACTGTAATTTACAAAACAAAAGTTGAAAGGAAAGATATTGAGCTGGTAGATGAGGAAGAAGCACAGATTGGTGCTGATCATTCTAGTTCAACCTCAAATAAATATGAGATTTAAAAGGAGGAAGCACAGAATACAGCACAGAAGCATAAACCAAAGAAGGTGGAGAGTGTCAATGCTGATGCAGAAGCCTTTGGTGATCACTGGAAAATTCAGATTGCTTTATGCATTCTGAAGCTGAAGCACTAGAACATACGAAGAAAAAAGATACATGCCATCAAAGTGTGTCATTGGAGAATAAGACAGGAGATTCAATTGTGCTGAAGATAGGAGATTCGGCTAAAGTTGTGATAAAACAAGACATGAAGGGAAGAAAGCATAAATATGGGTTTAACAACAATAAACGTGAGAAGACAGAGAAGAAAAGGGTGGTGGATGATGAAACTGGCGACAAACATGAGCTGTATGAGGTCCTAAGGATACCATCTAAAACAAAATACCGATGCCTCAATCAAAGAAAAATGTAGTTGTCACTTACTTGCTTTGGTGACCTCTGTCTCTGCAGAAAATTACATTAGACGATGTTAATCAATTCTCCTTCATCATGATCATTTCGATTAGCATGAATGTCATCAGCTTCTTCTTCTCCGACAACGTTAAGAGTGATTTGAGTGGTCAAAGGACTAACATAGGTGTCCATGTATGAATCATCATCTTCTACATTAACACCAATTGTTTTGCCCTGTAGAACCACGCACCACCTTTCATCACAAGGGTCTTGCACGTAAAATACTTGTCTAGCTTGTTCTGTCATGATGAAAGGGTCATTGTGGTAACCAAGTTTCTTTAGGTCTACCAACGTAAATCCTATATCATCGGTGTGCACACCGGTGTTGCTGTCAACCCATTTACATTTGAAAACACATACCATAAATTTCACATAGTTAAGCTCCCAAATTTCATCAATGAACCCAAAGTAAGGGATGGAAGATACACAGGGATTGGCGTCATTGACACTTGTAAAGTGTTGAGATTCAGCCCTTAGGGTGACCCCCCTGTTCTGCATTGTACTTTTGTCATCTTGTGCTTTTGTGTAAAATTAATACCTGTTTATGTCGTATCCTCGCCAGGTTATAATATTTCTTTTAGGCCCATCTGCTAGCTTTCTTAAAGTTTCTGAAGCATTCTCTTCTGCAAAGATTGTATCTTTAAACCAATCACAGAAAGTCTTGTTATGCTTTTTCAACACCCAATTCTATGACATTTTCGGATTATTCTGTTTGACTGAAGCTTCATGCTTAACTATGTATGGCAAAACTTCATTATTGTTGTTCAAGACATACAAGTGAGCTTGTAACAAATCTTCTACACTTGGAGTGATCACATGCAGTCCTCTTGAACCCTTACCACCCACTCTGTCATCATGTCGAGACTCAGGAAGCCCAACAGGTTTAGCCTTCTCTAAGTATTCTGAACAAAATTCAATGGCTTCTTCTGCAATGTACCTCTCAACAATAGATGCTTCTGGACAATATAGATTCTTTGTATACCCTTTTAAGATCTTCATGTATCGCTCAACCGGGTACATCCATCGTAGATAAACAGGACCACAACATTTGATTTCTCTTACCAGATGCACAATCAAGTGAATCATGATGTCAAAGAAAGCAGGGGGAAAATACATCTCCAACTGGCACAGTATAATTACGGCCTCATTTTCCAACTCATCAAACTTGACTGGATCAATGACTTTGCTACATATAGCATGGAAGAAAAAGCACAGGCGAGTTATCGCTAACCTGACTTTGTTTGGCAAGATGTCTCGTATAGCCACGACCAACAATTGTTGCATGAGCACGTGACAATCGTGAGACTTTAACCCTACAAGCTTAAGCTCCTTCAACTGCACAAGGCTCTTAATATTTGAATAGTATCCTTTTGGAACCTTCACCCGACGAAGATGTTAGACAAGTGGCCTCAGATATCTTAAGAAGGGGGGGTTGAATTAAGATATCCCAAACTATTTCCCCTAATTAAAAATCTATTTCACTTTTTACTCAAGTTATGAATTCCCTTAATGACAATCTTCTTAAATATTAATTCAAATGAAACAATTTAAATATGAATATAAAGCAATAATAAATAACGGAGATTAAGGGAAGAGAAAATGCAAACTCAGTTTTATACTGGTTCGGCCACACCCTTGTGCCTACGTCCAGTCCCCAAGCAACACGCTTGAGAGTTCCACTATCTTGTAAATTCCTTTTACAAGTTCTAAACACACAAGGACAATCCTTCCTTTGTGTTTAGAATTCCTTTACAACAAGAGACTCACAGTCTCTTAATCCCTTAGAGAATGAGAAGAAGAAGAAGAAGAACAAATCTCTCTAGATAGAGATGGATTTTACAGATTGAGCACTCAAATAATTCCTTAATGAATTGCAATTGAATTGGCCAAGGAATTCTTAAGAGGATAAAATGAATTTGCTCTTTGAGAGGATAAACACTTGTTGTTCTCAAAATCTCTGAGCAATTTCGTGTTTAAGTCACATATATATAGACCATTGGTGGTCATGAATAAAGCCTTTGAAAAGTTGTGACTCTTGAAATTATTTTTCTAAAAATCCTGTCTGGTAATCGATTACAGTAATTGTGTAATCGATTACAGCTTTTAAAATTTGAATTAAAACGTTTACTAACTGTTGGTAATCGATTACCAAAATTGTGTAATCGATTACACAGTCTAAAATTTCGAATTCAAATTTTTGTAGCTGTTATAAAACGTATTTGGCCACTGGTAATCGATTACATCCTCTGGTAATCGATTACCAGAGAGTAAAACCTTTGAGAAACACTTTTTTTAATTTAAATCACTTGGCCAAACCTTTGCTAATTCAATTAGGAATTCCCTTCCTAATATTCTAGTGATCATCTTGATGTTGTGACTTGTAATCTTGAAGTATTGTCTTGAATTTAATCTTGAAAAGCCCATTTGCATCAATTGCAACACATCATCATGATCATCATCAAAACATCAAAGGCAATTGCATCTACAGAAGACACTAACAAAAACTTATCTTCTCCTTCTTGGACAAAGTATGGCAGGCTAGGGGCAAGTAAATTTTCTTCCCATCAGACCTTGGATGCAACTGTGATCGTATACCCATATCAGCTAGATCATGATGGGTATTCAAGCCATCCTTCATCTTGCCTTGAATGTTAAGGAGCATCCCAATCACACTGTCACAAACATTTTTCTCCACATGCATAACATCAATACAATGTCTAACGTCAAGATCACACCAGTACGGAAGATCAAAGAAAATGGACCTCTTCTTCCATATGCAACTCTGACTTTTATCCTTCTTTTGGGTCTTCCCAAATACAGTATTCAGGTATTGAACCCGGTAATATACCTGCTCACCAGTCAACGGTATCGGCACAATATCATGCTCTTGACTTCCATTAAAAGCTTTTTTCAGTCGTCTGTAAGGATGATTGGGTGTTAGATAGCGGCGATGCCGACTGTAGACAGTTTTTCTCCCATGTTTAAGTTGTATGTAACTTGTATTTTCTTCACAGATGGGGCATGCATGATGACCCTTAACACTGTAACCGTTGAGATTCCCATATGCTGGAAAGTCATTAATGGTACAAAAAAACATTACACGCATTTCAAAGGTCTCCTGGCTGCAACCCCCTCGTCCCACAACTTTCTCAGATCTTCAACCAACGGACTTAGATAAACATCAATGTCATTTCCTGGCTGCCTTGGGCCCGATATCATCATAGACAACATCATGTATTTTCGCTTCATGCACATCCAAGGAGGCAAATTGTAAATTACTAGCAGAACTGGCCATGAACTGTGTTGAGTGCTTAAGGTGCCATATGGATTCATTCCATCACTGGCTAGTCCAAGTCTAAGATTTCTTGGCTCTTTCCTAAAATCCGGATACAAACCATCAATCTTCTTCCACTGCGAGCAATCAGCCGGATGACGGACCATTCCATCTGAAATCCTTCCATTTGCATGCCATGTAAGGTCTTTTGCGTCATCCTAATTAGAAAAAAGATGCTTAAACCTTGGAATGATTGGAAGATACCACAAAACCTTCGCTGGGGGGCCCTTGTTCGAGTTTTCATCAGAACTACTTTCTTCTTCATCCTTCACTTTGTACCGTGAAGTCCCACATATAGGGCATTTGGACATTTCTTGGAATTCATGCCTGTATGGGCAAGCATGAATCTTCTGATACTCCATACCCATCGGACACAATATCTTTTTCGCCTTATAGTAAATTTTAGTCAATGTGTTGTCCTCTGGAAGCAGATTGTGCACTACCTCAAGCAGTGAGGTGAAACTTTTGTCACTCCACCTATACCTGGCCTTCACATTAACCAGACTTAACACAGCAGACAACAGGGTTAAGGAATTCTTGCACCCTGCATACAAAGGCTTCTTAGAATCACTCTACAATCCTTCATACACAGGGGCGTGTGCTTGCTGGAAAGACTCTTGTCCAAGGTCACGAACCATGTCCTCTAACCGATCTCCCATTTCTACATCAAACGGTTTAGATTGGGACCCACTCTGCATGTCTGTGACTTCACCATGCCATATCCACGTTGTGTAATTCTTCTTAATCCCATCACACAATAGATGGTCTCGTATGTCATCGAGTAATTGTTGTCTTCCATTCAAACAGTTGATGCAAGGACAATAATATTTTTCTTCTTCATTTGGTCGACCTCTTTCTAAAGCAAATTGCAAGAACTGTTTGACGCCATCCTCATATTCTGGGCTCATGCGACTTTCATTCATCCAACTTCGATCCATCTAAGCAATTTCATGCATGAAAATCTCACTTTTTTATTTTTAGGTGTGGCCATATCCCATTTAGGAAAATTGTCTTTTATGTTAGCTTCAAACGTCAAGGTTACCATTATTTACAAAAATTTGACTAAATTTTGGCAACATTTTGCATTGGTCTCCAAGTACACGACATGACATCGGTCAAATGAATTTCCCAATAATCAAGTAGGCACTCGGAGAACAACTTGAAATGCATTAAACCGAAATTTAATCAAATTAATGAAAATAATAATAACCATCACGAATGCATCTAACATAAAAATACCAGTCTCCCCAAACTGTCCAAACGGACAATTCAAGACTAAATACAATGACTAATGCAAACTGTCCGCAAGAGTCATTGCATTCAGTCTCAAACGGGAATCTAAGGTTCACTCACCGTGAACAACAGTTGTTTATATAGCAAATTACACTGATCACATACAAGAACATTCAAAAGGTAAAATTCAATTACAGACAAATATAGACATCAGTAGTTGTTTATGTAACTAATTTCAAATATAGAAATCTAAATTCTCCTTGCTTGCGTTGAGATAGAAAGCCGAAACAATTATTGGATTTTGCCCTTAACATCTTAGCATCGGATTCTCGCTCCTCTTCTGTTCCTTTTGTTGTGGTCCTAAAACATCATAATGATCCTCTTCCCATTATTTCAGGAACCAATCAAGGCTGCAGAGAAATCTCATGTACCTAGTTGTAATAGCTGATTCTCAACCACAACCATCTCCATTGGCTGGTCAGCTACATCATACTCTTGGGGATATCACTGCAACAGCCTTTCTCAGTGCTTCAACAGCAGCAAGGCATGCACAACCAACTTGGCATGAGCTCCAGTGGAAGTCAAGGCCTCCACATGCTGCAAAGCGAAGCCACTAATGTTGGAGGCAATGCAACCATAGGAACCGGAGGAGGGTTTCCGGACTTTGTATGCATAGGTAGTGGCAAGCAAGATATTGGAATCTCTGCTGAAGGCAGAGGAGGAAACTCTAGTGGCCACTCTAGTGATGGTGGTGAAACACTTAATTACCTTAAAGCTGCTGGTGATGGAAATTGAACTAGCCAGGGAGAATGGTAAAAGTTTCCTTGGCCCTTAGTCATTTATTGAGTTAATTAGGAGAATTAGGCAGTGGAGATTAAGTAGGGAAGGGAAGGAGGAAAGGGAAAAGTTGCTGCTTAGATATCTTGTTCGTTAATCTTGTGCTAAAGGCTAACTGCCTTAACGTTTTTGTAGTACTAGTATTTTCTGTGTGTGGTTGTGTGTGTGTGTGTGTGTGGTTGTGTGTGTGTGTGTGGTTGTGTGTGTGTGTGTGTGTGTGTGTGTGTGTGTGTGTGTGTGTGTGTGTGTGTGTGTGTGTGTGTGTGTGTGTGTGTGTGTGTGTGTGTGGGTGGGTGGGTGGGTGGGTGGGTGGGTGGGTGGGTGGGTGGGTGTTTCTGTGTGTGTGGCTGTGTGTGTGTGTTTCTGTGTGTGTATGTGTGTGTGTTTATTTGTTTCTGTGTGTGTAGCTGTGTGTGTGTGTGTGTGGCTATGTATGGGGAATTCCCCTGCTTGGGGATGAGATGAGCGATGTGATTCTGCTAAAGTTTCTTCAGGCCAGGGATTTCAAGGTGAAGGATGCCTTGAGCATGCTGAGAAACACGGTGTGTTAGCGAAAGGAATTCGGAATCGAGGGTCTTGTCGAGGAAGATCTTGGAATTGATTGGGACAGGGTGGTGTTCAGTCATGGACACGACAAAGAAGGGCACCCGGTGTACTACAACGTGTTCGGTGAGTTTGAGGACAAGGAGTTGCACAACAAGACATTTTGGGACGAGGAGAAGAGGAACAAGTTGATAAGGTGGATGATTCAGTCGTTGGAGAAGAGCGTGAGAAGCCTTGACTTCTCTCCGGCAGGGATATCAACAATAGTGCAGGTGAACGACCTTAAGAACTCTCCTGGACTTAGCAAGAGGGAGTAGAGGCAGGCTACCAATCAGGTCCTTCAATTGTTTCAGGATAACTACCCTGAGTTTGTGGCCAAGCAGATATTCATCAATGTTCCTTGGTGGTACCTTGCCTTTGCTAGGATGATCAGCCCCTTCTTCACACATAGGACCAAGAGCAAATTTCTATTTGCTGGCCCATCCAAATCTGCTCACACTCGAAAGGTTAAACCGAAATCTTCCAAAAAGGTTAAAAAAAGAAGAAAGATAGAAAGAAATATTAAGACATGATCGGGACTGATGATAGGAATAAAGAGAAAATAACCACTTTTGACATCATGGGGTGTGTGAGAGAAAGAGAAAGAAAAAAGGGAATTATTCAGATGATGTTGATTCCAATAGTGTTGAGAAGGTAGTAGCTATGTGGGAGAGGAGACTTTCGTTGAAACTTCTGCTTGCTGCCTTGAATGGAAAGGATTTTGCAGTAGCTATGTGCAGATTCTGCAGGCTCATGGGTACTACCACTGCTGAGCTGTTGTTGAATCGGTAAAGAAGAACAAGAGTTCAATTTCTGCTGATAAGTCCCTAACACTGATTTCCATGTTTTATAGGTTTAAGGATACTTGGGTGTGGGGAGCTGCATGTAATGGGATCTTCTCTACCAAAAGTTCAATAAAAAAACATATATATAAATAATACAAGAGAGAGAGAAGGGTAGTGGCAGTCACAACATATATATAGAGAAGGGCAGTAGATAAAATTACAAAAACATTCAACACTAACAATGAACAAGTTCTGAGAGTTAAAAGCACATTAAATACTTCAAAGATATCAGTCCAATGAAAGAAAGGTCATGTAGAGAGGCATGAACATATCAGTCCAATGAAAGAAAGGTCATGTAGACAGGCATAGCATAAGTTACAAATATACCAGTAATGCATACAACAACAATTTCAAATTAGTTTTCGAATCAAAGATATAAATACCTGAGTTCGAGGCCTCAACACAATTCACTTTCTAGCAATGACCGCAGGACCAGATTGAATTTTCAAACAGCAATGACCACAGGATCAACAATGGGTAAAATCGCTCCTAATGGAATCTGAAAATAGTATGGCAGCATAATTTAGTGTTTAGAAAATTAAATAAAAAAGGCTAAATGACATTATAAATAATATATTTGATTCTGTCCTGCATCCATTTCCTTCCCTCTATCTAGTTTGGACTCTTATACTCAAATTACTTGCTGACTTTCTTCTATATTCACTCTTGCATTTGTGGGAGCTTGTGATTATGCTTAGTCGTGTTAATTTCTTCTATATTCACTCTTGCTTGTGGCTAATATTTATGCCCCCTGTGATTTAGAAGGTAAAAGACAGCTATGGCAGTCTTTGAGTACAAGGAAGCTTCAATCTCAATTGGGTAGAGGTATTAAGTGGGCCTCTATCAGCAATTTGGTTGGGAAACATAAGATAGATCTTCTTTGTTTGCAAGAAACAAAGAGGGATTCCATTGACAGGGCACTTTGTCAGGCTCTGTGGGGTCACTCAGACTTTGATTGGGAATGGTTTCCTGCGGACAATACAGCTGGGGGGCTTCTCTGTGTCTAGAATAACAATAACTTCCAGGTTGATATTAAAATAGCTTAAAGGGGTTTCATCATGTTGGAGGGGGTATGACTGGTAGAAAGTCAGAGGGTAGTGGTGGCTAATATCTATGCTTCTTATGAGCTAGAAAGCAAAAGACAGTTATGGCAGAGGCTATATTTAATGAAGAATCAGTCCCAGGTTCAGTGATGGTGCCTTGTAGGGGACTTCAACTGCATCAGACACCCAGCTGAAAGAGTGGGAAGCACTCTTTGTAATCCAGACACTAATCTTATAGCTGAATTTAATGAGTGGCTCGTTGAAATGGAGGTAGATGATATTCCTTGCTTGGGCAAGCCCTTTACTTGGGTTAGGCCTAATGGTTCTTGTAAGAGCAAGTTAGACAGAGTGCTGGTCTCTGATGATTGGGTATCCAAGTGGCCTGATAGTTCCTAACACAACCTTGAAAGGAACTACTCAGATCATTGCCCTATCATTTTGAATTCTAAAAATATTGATTGGGGCCCTAAGCCTTTTAGGGTTTTCGATGCTTGGTTGCACAATAAGGACTTCAATAAGGTGGTGAGGGACTGCTGGTCTGCTAATCAGCTTATGGGATGAGGGGGATATGCCTTGAAATGCAAACTTCAGCTCTGGTGTTCAAGGTGGATTTTGAAAAGGCCTATGATTCTGTTTCATGGTCATTTTTGGACTATATGCTGCACAGGATGGGGTTTTGCCTCAAATGGAGAAAATGGATCAATGCATGTAATCAATCAGCCACTATATCAATTTTAATAAATGGTAGCCCTACAAAGGAATTTGCTCCCACTAGAGGTTTGAGGCAAGGGGACCCCTTAGCCCCTTTACTTTTTAATATTGTGGCAGAAGGCTTGACTGGTATGATGAGGACAGGCTGGACAGCTTTAATCAAAGGTCTATACAGAAGTTATCTAGTAGGAAAGCAGAAGGTGCCAGTAAACATTCTGCAATATGCAAATGATATTGTCTTTGTGGGAGAAGCCTTTTGGGAGAATGTAATTGTGCTGAAGGCCATGCTTAGGGGCTTTGAAATGGCATCAGGGTTGAAGATTAACTTTTCAAAAAGCAATGTGGGGATATATGGAGATGATATCAACTGGGTACATGATGCAGCTCATTTTCTCAAGTGTAGGCAGATGGAGACTCCTTTTCAGTATTTGGGGATTCCTATAGGGGCTAAGCCTTCTAGCTGCTTGGTGTGGGAACCACTGATTAAAAAATTTGAAGCAAAACTGTCTAAGTGGAACCAGAAATTTCTATCAATGGCAGGGAAGGTCATCTTGATAAATTCAGTACTAACTGCTCTACCAATATATCTCCTATCTTTTTTTAAAATTCCTCAAAAAGTAGTTCAGAAAGTGATCTCTTTACAAAGGAATTTTCTGTGGGGTGGGGGGGGGTCTCAAGATCTCAAGAAAATTGCGTGGGTGAAGTGGGAGGGCATCTGCCTCCCCAAGGAGGTTGGGGGACTTGGGATTAAGGATATTAATAGATTTAATGTAGCTTTGTTGGGAAGATGGTTATGGGCTTTATCCTCTAATCAAAACCAGCTATGGGTTCGAATTCTAACATCCAAATATGGTGGCTGGGCAGACCTTAATAATGGCAGAGATAGACCTTGGCATTCTCAATGGTGTTGGGATTTAAAATGGAGAAGGAATTTATTTGATCATGAACAGGGTGAAGCTGTGGATTTTATGGAAGTAATTAGTAATGCATAGATCCAGCCTCAAATGCAAGACACCTTAAGGTGGACAGCTGATCCTTCGGGTTTATACTCAACTAGGTTAGCCTACAGATTGCTAATCACTGCCAACACAAATCTTCCTCAGGCCAACATCTACAAGACAATTTGGAGGCTTAACATCCCCCCAAGAGCTGCGGTTTTTTCTTGGAGACTTATCAAAAATAGATTACCCACTAGACACAATCTCCTAAAAAGAAATGTACCCATTCAGGAACACACTTGCCCTTTATGTGGATCTTATCAAGAGGAGGTTGGTCATTTTTTTTTCAACTATAAATTGACTAGTGGTTTATGGTGGGAATCCATGAGGTGGAATCGGATGGTTGGACCGCTTACAGCCTCTCCAGCATCTCATTATGCTCAATTCTGTGATGGCTTTGGAGCTGGGAAAAATCAAAATCGATGGCGTCGATGGTGGATTGCATTAACAAGTTCAATATGGCAGCATAGGAATTTTTTGATATTCCAAGGCAAGAGATTTGAACCACCAAAAGTGTTGGAAGATGCTTTATTCCTCATGTGGTCATGGTTAAAGTCCAAAGACAAAAAAAATTTGTACTTCCTTCAACTATTGGTCGTCCAACCTTGTGGAATATTTTGGCTAATATGGGTTACACATATCTAGCATATGTGGTGGGGCTAATGTTGTTATTTAATTTTTTATTGCAGGGTGGTTATTAGGTGCATTGCACTTATGTATAAATCACCAGCAGTACTTGTGGTGCTGCTGTGTTTATTATGAATAATATATAATATATCTTTGGCCTTTAAAAAAAGTACAAGGGGATTGAATCTAATATATAAAATAACACACCAATCAATAATATTTATTATTATCATTGGCTATATAAAATAACACACCAGTCAATTTATCTAGAAACAAACAAATTCTCTAATCACACTCATTAAAATTCTGACTTTTCTAATTTTCTTTTTTGTTGAAATGCAGGTGGCACGCTTGCAGGCACAACTGATGTAGGTAAAAGCTCAGCTAACTCAGAACCTAGTGGAGTCCAGGAACATAGAGAATAATCATCATTTGCAAGGGAATAATAACAATGTTACAGGACAACTAATGAATCATCCATTTTGTCCCACTTACATGAATCCTATATCTCCTCAAAGCTCACTTGAATCAATTGATCACAGCAGCATCAATGATGGAATGAGCATGAAAGATATACAAAGCAGAGAGGATTTCCAAATCCAAGCTAAAGAAAGACCATACAACAACAATGACTTGGGGGAGCTGCAAGAACTGGCACTAAGGATGATGAGGAATTGATTAATTATGACTAGTTTAGCACCAAAGCTAGCCTTTTCATTTTCTAGAAGGGTGTTCCTTGATGTTTAGGGGGGCATGGTCTTTTGCTAGTGTTGTATATATAATGAGTGTCATGAAGAAAAACTGGTCATAACTGATAATAAGCCTAAAGTTTAAACTAAGCATTAGGCTTTTTTCTGTTTGTGGATTCAATCCAAAAGAAAATTAATTTTTTGCAGCTTAGCTAGCTGAATCTATTTCTATCTAATATATAAAATATTTTTGGCCGTTCAAAAAAAAAATCTCAAGTGGACTGTTGGTGTCTTGTAGGGGATTTTAATTGTATTAGACATCCCTCTGAGAGAATGGGTAGCAATCACAGTAATTCGGACTCTCAGAATTATGGACTGGTGGCTAAAGGATAAAGGGTTCCAGAATTTGGTAAAACTTGAATGGGGTAATTATCACCCTCAGGGATGGGGGGGTTTAGTTCTGAAACAGAAAATCAAGTTCATCAAACAGAGAATAAGGCAGTGGAGTATATCTCAGGGTCATATCAGTACTAGAAAAGTCCTTAACCTAAAGAAGGAGCTGAATGCTTTGGAGGATGGTCTCACCAACAGAATTTTATCTCAAGATGAAGTCAAAATTAAGAAATCACTCCAAGAACAACTTTGGAATGCAGCCTATGCAGTTGAATCTATGTTGAGACAAAAGGATAGAGTGAGGTGGTTAAAAGAAGGGGACAACAACTCCAATTATTTCCACAGATTGATCAACCATAGAAGGAGACAAAATGTTATTCAAGGGCTCTTCATAAATGGCGTGTGGGTGCATGATCCTAGCAGTGTTAAAAATGCAGCTCTTCACTATTTCAAAAGTAGATTTGCTGAGGAGAATACTAGTAGGCCAACCCTAGATGGTGTATAGTTCCCTTCTCTTCCTCAAAGAGAAAAGGAAAGTCTTGTAGCTAGATTTTTAGAAGTGGAGATTAAATCAGCTGTGTAGGATTGTGGTAAGGATAAAAATGAAGAAAAGTATACTAATTCATTTTCACTCTTTGCTAGAAATCTACCAAAACATGCACACAAAATTTCGTTGAAAACAAAAATCCATGCCTCCAAACAACAAAAATTGGATACAAACTTAAACCAACAAAAACTGGATACATAAAGAACACTATACTTACCTAGGATTAGCTCCAGACAAGGATAGATAAACCCACCCAGTTGGCTTCACGAGTTCCACGGTCTTAATCTCCTAAAAATGTTCCCAAAGTCAACACCAAATAATTAAGCATAATCATCCCAATCAAACCCAAACCAATAAAATAAAAATTTACCTTCAAGTTGTGAAAACCATCACCGGCACGGATGGAAACTTTACTCGGCGTGTAACTCTCATCAAGCTTGAAAACCACGTAAAGCACAATCAACTGCCACAACAAAATGAAACCCCACATTACAATTCTTATTGATACTTTTATATGGTTAGCCAAGTGGACAAAATGACCCAATAATTTGATAAGAACCTTCGGACAATGCCACCGCACTGATTAAGAACTTACTAAGAAGAGCAACAAACTAAGGTAGAGCTCATACCTTGTTAACTGGCAGCGTAGAAAGCTTTGAGCTTTGAGCACCCATGACTGTTCCAAGAGCAGTGTAGGGTTTTCTTCGACCCACAGTTCCAACACCAATATAGGGTTTTCTTCGACTTTTCTTCGATAGGAGGTTCTGTGGGTTCCAGTGAGCGGTTTCCGACAGTATTGAAATGAATGTGGGGCAATGTGGGTGTCGACCGAGCGGTTTCCGACAGATTTTAGGTGGGAGGAGAAAGAGAAGAGAGAGTGCAGCAGGGTTTTCGAGCGCGCGAGTTGTGAAATTTCAACACGTTTTAACTTATTAACATAACAACATCAACATCGATTTTTTAAGGATAACCGATGTTAGGATGAATCTGTTAACATCAGTTTTCTAAAAATCGATGTTAACTTCAACAAGGTAACATCGATTTCTCAAAAAACCGATGTTCAGTTCAACTCCTTAACATCGGTTTTGTCAAAATCGATGTTAACACTATGAAGTTAACATCGGTTTTTACAAAACCGATGTTAACATATTCATCTTAACATCATGTTAACATCCGTTATTTAAATAACTGATGTTAATATTAAGTAGTTAACATCGGTTTTTATAAAACCGATGTTAAGTAACTCCATTTATTTATAAAAATGTCACCGCGCTTTTGTTAACATCGGTTTTTGCAATAACCGATGTTAATTGACCAATGTAGAAAGCCTTTTTTTAGTAGTGGTTCTTACAAATGAATGGAAACAAAGTTATGGGTAAGAATGTGACGGAAAAAGAGCCATTATAAAACAAAATATAGTTAACAATTGTTAGGCGACCTGTTCAACGTGACATCGTGAAAGATTAAGAGTGTCCATCGGATTTGCCTCTGGTACATGATCCATTAGAGGCTGCCTATGGAAGGGATGTTGTGTTCTTAATGGAGAAGAACGAAGTGGAGCTAGTGTCTGAGAGAAACAACTCACACAGGGATGAAGACAAAGGAAAAAATAATACATTTATTGTACATTTATTATTATTATTATTATTAATTATTATTAGGAATTAGAAAAAAAATACAATTTCCAAGGATACCCTTTGACCTCTTAAAAGAATTTTTACGCCTTCTTTCCATCTACTAGGACAACCAACAAAGTTAGGTTCAACTATTTAATAGTATATGTTGTAGGGGGGAGGGGGACAAAGGCCATACACGGCCACACCATAATATGATACATATTTTGAAGAAATGAGACTGCTGACATATATCATTTAATTTTTTTCCTCTGATGTAAAATATTTAATTCATTTGTAGTTATTTTATTTGAATAATAATAATAATAATAATAATAATAATAATAATAATAATAATAATAATAATAGTGGTGGAAAAAATTATATACATCTTAAATAAAATTAAGTGTTTTATTTATCGTGCTTATAAGAAAATAATATGAATGAAATCAATAATTTTATTCATGGTGCATAACTTCTAAAAAAAATAAACAAATTAATATCAGAAATTAATTACATGATATAAATAATTATACATTACTATGACAAATTAGATCAAGCTATTACAAAAAAGACAAAATTAGTAAACACCTAACTAATAACAATATGCCATGAACACAATAGGCACACAATTATAAAAACAAGTTCAAAGCAACGGGTTTGATGCAGGTGTGCTTCTCCCCACAGACAAAGACATGATCGCTACCTAATAACTTGAAAGTAGAACATTGTCATCACATGTTAATTAATCTAACACCTTTAAATAAATAGCTAAAGACTTTATAATGATAGAAAAACATTTTTCATAAATTAAGTAATTACCTAGAGTTACATATATTGGATCTTCATCAACAACCTTCTCAAAAGGCACATGCTCACCAACATAAAACTTGGCTTCCTTGCAAAATTGGTACCAAACATCTCCAAATTTATATTGATGATGATACTAATTTAGTTGTGTTATTAAGTGCATGTTTAGTTGCATTAACTACACCATACTAAGTTCATATTTTAGCTTCTGCGTAAGGAACCAAGCTAATGCTAGTAAAGGAATAATTTATAAAAAGTCTTTATTTAAAAATAACATTTTTTTAGTGTGTTGGTATAAATGCATTATTTTCTATGAGTTTATTACTTATTTTAAGAATGAAATACTGTATGCTTATATAAACTAACCCATATCTTCTTTTCCTTATAATAAATCATAATAGAAGTGTTTATTTTCCTTATAATGCATGGATGGAAAAGGGAGAAAAATTGGGAAATGGAAGTGAAAGAGAGTAAAACCCTAATCCCAATTCTATTGGGAAATGGTTTTAGGTTTGGGTTTGTGTTTTGTTGAGAACAAGATTCTGATGAGTGTGGTGTGGTGTGAGTTTTAACTTTTTTAACTTATTTGGGAGAATAAATGGGATGACGCGGTCAATTCGTCGCTCACACTTCACAGACAAATCAAAACTGTATAACATTTTTCAGATATGGTTTGGATTACGTGACCAACAAATTTACAATACTCGGAAACTCAAATATGTACGCACAGCAATAATTAGCCATAATTATTTTGTTTGCTGTAATTTAATAATTTTGTAATTAAGAAGCTGCCAAACTCACATGAAGGATATGAAAATATTTGTCTTCAATAAAAAGATAAAGGAAATCAATATTATTTTTCCCTTTCATTGTTGTTCTTGTAATATTTTTGGAAATGATTATTTTAATATGTTAAAATAATTATTTTAATATGAGAAAAAGAGTGAGAATAACTTATGTTGTAATGAATTTCTTTAAAATAACTATTTTAATATGTATTTGTAGGTAGAAACTTTTTAAACTTTATTTACACCAATAGATTGTAGGTGCAAGTTTTATAAGATTTTATCAATATCAAATAATCGTAAGTATATTTTTTTGAAATTTTATCAACACTGAAAATTTGTAAGTAGAAGTTATTTTAATTTTTACTTACATTAAATAGGAAAAAACCTTGTAGGCATATGCCATTCTTCTTGCAGTGCCTATCTTCTTGTAGTGCCTATTGTCACACGTTTCCCTTCTAACGTGTCACACGAGGGACTTGGAACCCAACTAGATAATTCAATATCTACTGTCAGGCCTTAGGTTCCAACAATTCCGGTTATTTTCCATTTTTAACATAGAAATAATATTAAAAAAGACTTTAATAAATATTGCTATCGATATAATAAAAAATAAAAAAAATTAAGTTTTTAGAATATATTTAACTAAAAATACTAGTTAATTCAGTAGTATGTTTGCATTATTTTTCTTTTTTTAAAAAAAAATATCTTATTTCAATTAAATTGTGATTAAGAGGTTAATTCATGGGGTTCACGCTAAGCTTTCCATGTACAATAAAAACCTATGTCCCACAACTTTTATCACACTACTTCAATTTACATATCATATACATGCAACATGTAATAAACCAATTATCTAGATGTGTGACCAATGGAATAAACATTCAAACACAATGAATGGATATTGAGGTACTAAAGGGTAAGACAATCAAAATGAGTTGTACATTTGTAGGTGATCTTATTCCTATTCGATCCGGTGCATAACAATGTTTTAATTATAACAAACTATTAGTAATACAAGCTGAAGTTCATTTAAATAATGATTTTTTTTTGTCAAAATACTTACTTCTTTACAAGATACAAGATACTGAACAACAACACCTTACGTCCAACATTCATCAAAGGCTACATGAAGAGGAATCATGCTCCCCAATGAAGCTATGAAGACCTTATCTAAGAATGATTAAGACCTTCACTCTAAGTATCTCAACAAGCAGACTGGTTCAAAAAGACTCAAAAAGCATCACCTGGACAATATCGAAAGACTGAAGTCTAACAAATATTCACTTTTCATTTGCTACCACAATCACTAAAGACATGTAATTAAAAAAGTAATAATAGTGAAGTTGCGCTAATTGAACCACTGATAAAGAGTTAACAATAGCTTTTTGCACCAATTCCTTTTACAATAAACAATGGTATTCTTAAGGATTTTCGTATGGTCAACTGAAACCACAAGTTTTGAAATAAGGGTATTTATATTATTTCCCAATGTCTAAAAAATTAATCTAAATAACCAATGTTATCGATTAACAATTAACTTACACAAACTTGGTATTAACCTATCAATTTTACACCAATCCCAATTAGTTGCTCTTCTCATTTCAAGAATCAAAATATTGTCATTCAACTAAACTAAAAATTTCTAACATCATGCAATAGGATTGTAAAAACAAAAATAAAAACATGAAGAATTGTATTACAAGGACAATTACATGAAATTAGGTTCAGTCGTTCCAAAATCGACAAATGACGAGATTAACACTATATCATGTTTTTTTACAACAATTCATAATCTATAATATATCACACAACTATTGCTTCAATTGGTGTCAATATCCTTCTTCATGGGCCTCACGTGACTCCCTCACTTAAGCGTGGGTATTACCTTGCTTAAGCGAAGTCTTGAGATACACAATGGCTTGGACTAACTACTGATAGTTCAATGTTGTGCTTAACCAAAGTCTTCGTGTCCTTTTTGGCTTTCTTTCCCTTCTTAAGCGCCTTCAGCCTTAGGCTTAAGCAACCACTTTAAGTGCCTCGAATTGTGCTTACTAACTTAGCTTGCTTATTTGCTATATATAGAAAGAAATTAACAATAAATGCACTTAAAAGTAAACATATGTTTCTTATATTTAGGAATAAAATAAGATTTTCATTTCTTTCTAATATATTTAAATCAACATAGATGATATTAAATTCAAAACCTAACATCATACTTTTTTAGGAACAATTTTATTCCAAAAACAATGCAAACCTAACATCCCACTTATTTTACATGACACTTTTTTTGGCACGAAAGAACTATATTCCATTTGCTCTTAAATATAAGGCAAAATAACCTATTTCTTCATGTCAAATATAAGATAATTGTTACTGTCTTTCAAATATCATTCTTTTATTTCAAATGATAGTTTCAATGACTCATTCATAATCCTACCCCTTCCATCCCATAATACTAGTAAGGTAAGATAGAGAAAAATTTGTCAATAATTTTTATTTTAGTTTTTCAATGTAACATTAATTATATTTTTTTCACTTATAATATTAATTGTGAAGAACAAAATATATAAATTAATTAATGATGATAAAAACTTAAATTTATAAAATTATCATTCTTTTTTATCTTTTTATTGCATTTTTTTGGTGTGTGAAAAACAAGTGGGACAACTATTATTTTAGGATAATAGTAAATAACAACTCACAAACAATAATAAACACTGTTGTTGAAGATTTGCGTATCAAGCCATCCTTAGGTCCAGCATTGTACAAATTCATTCGGGAACTGCTTTGGACACCCAACATTTTTGCTGACACACCCAACAGTTTCGCAAAATGCCAAAACTGCCATTATAAGCACTTTGGGGTATAGATAGCATATTCTTTTTTTCATTTTTGTAGCGCTTGTTTGTTTTCGTAAAATCTCACTCTGTAACTGAAACTTGCTTTCGTTACTTTTCGTTGGTGTGCATTTGTTGTCGCCGATGGTGCACGTGCTTTATTAAGGATATACAGTGAAGTTTGGTGGTTGTTTAGTATATTTTAAATAATATTACCAAATCAATATTTATAGAATTGCTAAAACTATTATTAACATATAAAAAAATTAATTTCTATAACATGTTAAAAAATAAAAAAATAAAACTATTTAAAAAAAACTCATACAGGTTGATGATCCGTGTGAGTCATATGGGATCATCAATCCGTATGAGTTTATTTTTTTAAAATTAATTTTTAATTATTTTCAAAAAATAATTAAAAAATTTAAAAAAAGAAAGAAACTATGGATTGCGAATTATATGACTCATACGGATCGAGTCATATGGATTGACACTCATACGGATCATCAATCCGTATATTTTGTTTGTAAAATTAATTTTTAATTTTTTAATTTTTTTAAAAATAATTAAAATTAAAAAAAATCATATGGATTGTTGATCCATATGAGTCATATGAATTGTCAATACATATTACTCTCACGGATCAACAATCTGGATGAATTTTTTTTTAAATAATTTTTATTTTTTAATTATTTTTATCAAATAATTGAAAATTAAAAAAAAACTCATACAGATTGATGATTCGTATGAGTCATATGGATTGTCAATTCGTATGACTCATACGAATCATTAATCCGTATGAGTTTTTTATTTAATTTTTTAATTATTTTTTTGAAACACAGATTGGATTGTTAATCCGTATGAGTAATGTGGATTGACACATATGACTCATATGGATCAACAATCCGTATGAGTTTTTCTATAAAAAATTAGTTTTTTTAATTATTTTAATTAGATGTCCAAAGCAACTCCACTACACTACCTTTTAAGCCCAAAAATTTTCGGACCACTAGTCCAACTGTCACCACTCCCACATATAATTGTCATCCAAACAAGACTTCTTCTATAATAGGACAAAAAGGTCATTTCCACAAAAAGCAAAACGATATCAAATTCCATCCAAACCTTACCATTTGTCCACGGTTCATATTTCTCTAATTCACAACAACTCATGTCCAATGGTGTAAAAATTTGTAGCAGCAGATCAATTTGTCCATGCTGGAATTTGCCCTAGAGCATATGGTGTGGCAGCCTTGTTATGAAAGGGGACAAATCTAACTGCATATGACAACAAATGCATTTTCTTGGCACATGTGGTTATTTTACAGATTGATGAATGCAGAAAATGAAAATTTTCTTATGAAATTTGTTGGTAAGCAATCAACATAGAATCATTGTCAAATGACAAATGCTTAGATATCATATACACTACACTAACACGCACTTTGTTAATGAACAAACCAGTATTAAAATTTCCTAATAAGAAAGTTAATAGTCTTGTTGCTTGCATCAGTTGCATGCTTCCTCACAGGATCATTATAGGCGTATATATTCTTCACACACCTTCCTAAATTTTGTGGATATATACCAACATGATGTGTCATTATTGATGAATGATCACGTGATATAAAAATATTTGTTTGATGAAATTAACCATTAAAATTAATTTGAGTACTTTAAGATTAATTTTTAATTTTCTATCCTAAAGACAAAATGGTGAAAATATCTTCTTTTCTTTGGGGTTGTAGTTGCAGCGGCCCCTGCATCCGCAATAAGTATTCCGATACGAGCAAGTTATTTGAACCCAAATTTCCCTTTCAGACATAGCTATTGGCACCCATCATCAGGATCCAGCGCACAATAGTCCTTTGCGAAATGACATTCCCTGTGGCACTCAGGACCACTGTTATTTTTTTACCATTCTCAGTCGTATTAGTAGAACGTTTTTTTTTTTTGGTCAATTAATAATTAACATAAAATAATTGCTGCATATGATCAGAAAGGACACATAAGCAAGGCAAACTACCTAACTTCTAATAAAAAGTTATGACAGGAGACAACATAAACTTGAATATCTAACATCTTTGTTTTGATTAAACTAACTTATATAGCGGGGCAAGTTAACAAAAATGACTTGAGAAAAACACTCAAAATATAGATAATTGAGAAATGTAAGCAATACATTATTTATTATTGATTAAAAATCACATATTTTTGTAACTTTGATTTATTATTTAAATTTTATAATTTTCAATAAATTTTAAGGAATTTTATTTTTTATATGAAAAGTTTTGGTAAGAAATTGTGCGGATGCTAGTTGACTCCTTTTTATTGGATTATAATATAATTTAAGATATAAATATAATTAAAAAACTGACCGAAATCATCTCAGGTTGTTCACGCATATTAACTCATTATAATTATCATTTTCCATTAACTAATAGTAAAACATGTTTTAAGTAGAATATGTTAGAAAGTATATGTTATAGACTAGGAATGACAAATGAATTCATTTATCTACTATTCATCTAATCTATTTATAATAAATCCTTTTAATTCATTTATTACAAAAAAAAACATGGATAAATTTAAATCTATCTATTTAATTTTATGGATGGTTAATAATTCATCCAATAATTTTTAAAATTCACTAGATCCTCTAATCAATATTTAATCCACCTTAATAATAAAAGAATTTATGGACAATTTTCGACCAACATCGGCTAAGACTTTTTTCAGTCATGGTCAATCGAGGCTATTTTTTTGCAGACATCAGCCTAGATTTTTTGTCCAATGTTGGTCGACATCAGTTGAAGTTATTTTTATGCCAAAGTCAATCAGGACTATTTTTTGAATAACGTCAGCTAATGATGTTTTTCAATCGGTCAATGCTATTTCTTGAACGATGTCGGCTAAGATTTTTTTTTTTTTGCTGACTTTGGTCGAAGCTATTTTTTAGCCAATGTGGTCAAGAGCTTTTTGGGCCGACATCAACTGATGATTTTTTCAACCAATGTTATTTTTTAGATGATGGGAATTAGGGTTTTTTATGGCCAACTTTGGTCGAGGTTGTTTAATTTTGCCAATGTCGTCCAAAGTTTTTTTGGGCAACGTCGGTCGATGTTATTTTTTGAATGATGTTGGTTAGGATTTTTTTTTTAGTCGGCTTTGGTTGGGGTTATTTTTTATCCATGTCTCCCAGAGTTTTTTCCAGCCAACATCGACTGATGATGTTTTGTGGCCAATATTGGTCAAGGCTAATGTTGGCTAGGGTTTTATGTTGACGCTGGTCATGACTATTTTTTTGCTGATATCAGCTACCTTTTTCTATCAATATCGGGTGATGCGTTTTTTTTACTAACGTCAGTCATGGTTTTTCTAGTAAACATTAGTTGGGGCTATTGTTTGGATGACATCGACTGAAAAATATCACGACTGATGTTGTCCAAAAAAATCCTAGCCGACGTCAATCGAAAACATTGTCCTAGATGACAATCGATCGAAAAATCCTAACCAACATCAACAAAAAAAACCTCGTTTGATGTCAACAGAAAAAACTATAGTCGATGTTGGCAAAAAAAAAACCATAGTCAATGTCTGCCAAAAACCCCTAGTCGATGTTGGTAAAAAAAAAACAACCTTAGTTGTCGTCAATTAAAAAATCCTAGTTGATGCCAACAAAAAAATTGTCCCAACCAACATTGGCAAAAGAAACCTAACTGACAACCACAAAAGAAAATACATATGGCCAATGTTGGCCAACAAACATCACAGGTTGACATCAACCAAAAAATAGCCTCAACTGATGTCAACAAAAAAATCCTAGCCAATGACCCAAAAATAACTAATCGGCATCGACTGAAAAAACCTAGCTGATGCTAGTAAACAAATATCACTGACCAAGATTGACGAAAAATACCTTAGCTGACCTTGAGCAAAAAATATATTATTGGCCAACATCAGCCAAAAAATAGCCTCAATCAATGTCAGACCAGAATTAGCCTCAATCACGGATAGATGAAAACAACCTCAGTCGCCTTTTATTTGGACTATTATTATTTTAGAAAGTATTGTGAACTTTTTAAAATGTATTATTTTAAACTAAAAATAGTTAAATTTTAAAATACGTGTGTGTGTGGATTCGATGAATACTCATCCATGAAAAAATGTTAATAGATGGATTGAATGGACCTTTTTATCATATGAATCAAATTGGATAAAATCCATTAAATAATTTTTAATGAATCAAAATGGATTAATAAATTATTTTGGTTAGATCCATTAGAATACGATTAGGATTGATCCAATCCAACCATTTGTTACCCCTATTAGCTACAATCCTTTAGATAATACTAATATAATTAAATTTAATAAAAATTACAATTTACAATATCCAAAAGTTGACCTGAGACTTTTTTTGTCAACAAATATTGAACCTTTTGTATGTAATTGCATTAAATACTTAAAAGAAAAATTTTATCACACACTATTGTCCTATCCGACTTGAACACATTATTGTTAGAGATAGGGTGTAACACCCTGTTTCTCGTAAAATAAATAAAAATTATTTTATTAAAAATTAATATAGTTTTTAGAAATTAAATAAATGAGAAAAAAGAGGTTTTTTTTAATTAAAATAAGAATTTCATAGTATTAGAAAATAAATAGAGTAAAATGATGTTTTAGAAAATAAAGGGATGTTTTAATGAAAGAATAAAATAGTAGAGTCGGAACTTTAGCTATAAATAGAGACATATTAGGTCAGTTTTTACAATTATGATGCATCTCTATGCTTCTTCTTCCTCCCAAATTCGTTCTCTCTTCTTTCTCTCCCAAAACTCTTTATTTTTCCGCATATACTAAAATATGTCATAGTAAAACTATAATCTCGAACTCGTTAACCGTTGGATCATTCTGAAATCTGAACACCATCTTTAGAACTCATTTAAACACATGTTCACCGTTGAGATTTGAGGAATAATATCTATAGAGAGAAAAATTCCCCTCTCACAGAGATAGTAAAATTGAGGCTCCAATCTCTTCTACTTCTCTCTATCGCTTGGAAACCCTAGCAGAACAACCAGAGAAAAAGCTTGAGCAATTGTGGAGTAGTGGGAACATGTGTAGGGATCCTTAAAGGATCAATTGGGATGCATTTTGGGGTGTTTCTATAATTTTAATTCTATCTTTAAATTATAACTATGAGTTATATATGTTTGACAGACCAATTGATGTCCCGATGCGAAATTACTGTGAAATTGATATATTCTTGTGTTGAGGGTGAACCTTGAAATTGGATTTTTTTTTCCTTCTAATTAACATGAATTGATGAAACTGAATGATCAGTATGATGTCTTTACTAGTTAATTTGCATTATGAGTTTATATTTGAATCTAGGATATTGTGATAAAGAATAAATGATAAAAAAAAATCCCTTTGTGTTTGTTTTGCATATTGCAGTAGATTGAAAATATATTATAATGTTATATTAAAATAAACTTTCAAATCAAATCGAAACCATACATGAATTTTTTTGTCCTGTACTACTGCACTTTTGATATTTGACACCACGCACATCAATTGCACTTTATTAAAGAAGGTGAATTGTACTTTAAATAATCTTCTCTTTAGTTGCTTATTCTATAAAAATTATTGTCTTTGTTCGGCATCTTCCCACGATGATCAACATGTTATATATACATTTTAATAATAAATTAAATAAAGATGTAAAGTTAATGCTTAGTAATAATTTCTTTTGGTATAAGTTTAATTTAATTGTTGTAGAAACTCTTTTTAATTGAAAATAATATAGTTTGATTTAATATGTGTGTGTTTTGTGACATACAAATATTATTACTGTGTGATATGTATATGATTCATGAGGCGTAATAAATTATTATATTGAGATTATGAAATTGTGATTGAGATTGTGTGTAAGTGATAAATTGAGTATGTGTTGAATTGTAAGATACACGTGCATTGAGATTTTATACACATTGAGTTGTGAGCTATGACTGTATAATCACACAACCCTTTAAGGACAACAAGTTACTGTGCGGCGAGTATTGTGATGGGATTCATGGTGGGAACCCAATGAGTTGAATCACTTTGAGGTGCAATGAGTTAAAATGATTTTGAAAACAATTGAGTTGTAGTGTGTATTGTATAGTTCATTGGTAAAGTCTATGTTTATGTCATGTATATATTAATATTGTGTGATGTGTATATGATTCATGAGGTGTGATAACATGTTGCTTTGGGATCATAACATTGTTATTGAGATTGGGTGTATGTGATAAATTGAGTGTTGAATTGTAAGATACATGTGTATTGATATATTGTACGCATTGAGTTGTGAGCTATGAACCGTATAATTACACGATTGTAAGACCCTTTAAGAGTGACGAGTTAATGCGCGATGAATATTGTGATGGGATCCACTATGGGAACCCGACAAGTTTAATCACTTTGAGGTTCGACGAGTTAAAATTATTTTGAGAACAATTGAGGAGTCGTGTGTTTTGTATAGTTCATAGATAGAGTCTGCGTATTAAAATATTTTTTGGGTTGGACCTGAATCAGGAGGGAGAGGCCCTAATGAACTCTTCGGAGTCCAGACCTTGAGGGTAAATACACCCGGTTTGAGTGTTCTTTTAAGCCTATGTCAATCTCATTTGGTTGGAGCATTCTCGCAAAATAGCGTGACCCTGACTGGTCTCACTATGATTTTACTTAGTGAGAGTGACCTGACTTACTAGTATGTGGTTTGTCTTGCCATGTACTCTTAGATGTCTGACGAGATTTTTCACTGACACGATACCACATTGTATATAGGATTGAGTCTTAGTGTATCTATAGCATAATGCATGTGTAGTGATCAATCTGACTTGTTACGTGATGGTGGGTAAGGAATTGTGTGAGTGTAAGATGCTCTGTTATACTTGAGATGTGTTGTTCTGAACATGTGATTAATGTAAATGTGGGGAATGTGATTTTGTGATTAAATCCTTGGGACAAGCGATATTATGTAATGAGCGGTAAAATGATACGAATTGTGCTAAGTTGAGCTTGTTATACTTATAAGTTGAGTGGTAAAACTACTTATCTCTACCTGTTTAGGAATGTGATAACTCACTCCTTGTGTGTTATTTGTGTTTGGATCCTATGATAATCTTGAATCTTGTGTTCGTGGGAGTAGATGATTAGGTGGATGACTTTAAAGAACTTCGTGCTAGAGGATGTTGAGACACAATGCTCTAATAGGATGTGACATTGTGGCATGAATTTCTATATTAATTGCATGAAGTTCTGGACATGTAGTTTTTATCATTTTTGTTTCATATGTTAAGTCTTTAATTCATTCTCTGGAGTTTTGGATGACTTTATTTTGGGTCGGAAATGTTTTCATAACCTTAATTAAATAAGTTTTTAATTTGGTGATTAACGCGAATGTGAACTTTTTACCCATGTGAACTCCTTTATATTTATTGAATAAAATCATTTTATATAATTTAACATTTCCATGTATTTTATTATATAAATACATATATTGGGATAGATGGTGTCACACAAGGGAAGCAACATGAAGACTAAGCTTTGGAGCTTGAAGAAGTTTTGTCTTTTTTACATGCCCAGCTCTTTTAGTGGCTTTTGTACTGATTATTGCATCTTAGTCTTCATTTTTTTCATATGTACATCATGCATCATCATGTAGAGGTAGGAAGATTGTTTCTAAAGTTAGAAACTTCTTCAGTGCACAAAACTCTCTGTTTTTATCAATTACAAGGTTGATCGTAATCGATTACACAAGTGTTTATAGCTTGTAGAGAGATTTTAGTTTTGGTTTAATCGATTAGATAGTTCAGTTGAGACCATGTATGGCCTTTCATGAGTCTATGCTTTAATCGATTACCAGGTGATCATAATTGATTACTTCATTCTTAAAGGTATTCCCAAAAGTGATCAAGAATACTTTAATCAATTACATCAAGAATCTAATTTATTACATTGTTCTTGAAAGTTTTCCAGATGTTGGAAATAATACTTTAATTGATTAAAATGATAATATAATCGATTACTTCTTCAAAATAATTGATTATATTGGATATTTAATCGATTACAGATGATTATTACTATTTTCTCTATAAATAACCACATTGTGTTCTCATTTTTAAGAAGGAAGAAAAAAGAAGAGAAAGTGCTTAGAATAAGTGTGCAACTCACAACTTCTAGACTTTGCTTTTCTGATGCTTTCACGCTAAAAAGTGAGTTATGAATTACTTGTTAGATAAAAAAGAGACTCATTCACTCAAACAAAGGTCCTCATGTGTGATTGATCTGGTTGCGTCTCTCTTTGACTCAGTTTTCGTGTGTTTTACATGTTTTTATAATATGCATGAATTTCTGAAGGCATGCTAGTTTGGGCTAAGGGTAGATTTCTCTTAGACTCTTATTCACAAAGGACCCTAGCGTTGGGTACCTTAGTTTATTTTTTCAGGGTAAGAACTGAGATTGATTGTGATTGTTTGTAAAAATTTTATAAGCATAATGAAAATCTAATTCAGTTTGTATTAGATAATTGGAGTAGCTTCTTTGGAAATAGAGAGTGAATCAATATAAAAATTGGTGTACATCTTCTTTTGATCTTATATTTCTTTCTCATTGTATTTTTGATTAATTTATTGAAGTTTAAAGAAAATATCCTTTTGAATAAGAACTTTAACAAAATATTTTTGTGTCAAGGGTGATTTATTAAATATTGCTTTTAACAAAAATTTGTCATGCGATCCCTCGAAAAGAAAGTTTTTCAAAACTCTTTCTTTGGTTGATTTGATTTAGAACCAATTTACTCCCCTCTTGATTTGTGAGTTTCATCATTTTTTTCCAATTATCTTCAATGCAAGGTACATATGATCTATGCCAACAAACCATTATTTAACTTTATTAATTAATGCTTGTTTTTATTTTGTTAAAAGAGTTACACTTCATTCTAGTCATTGATTTTCTTGAAATCTAATGATTAAGATTAACTACTCATTACAATCATTAAATTTCAAGAAAATAAATGATGAGAATAAAGAATAATTCTTTTAAAATTAATCTTTTAATATGAGTGCGTTAACACACACACACACACATATATATATATATATATATATATATATATATATGTGAAATTTACTAACATATACACCCTTATTTTTAATACGAGTGTGTTAATAAGTTTTACCGTTGGTGATATTTTTTAGTATGAATACATTAATAAATTATACTATAATGTTATTTTAAGATATTTTCTAATTATAATTTACTAAAATATATATATATATATATATTCTCTCTTTTAAAATAGCAATAAGCTTGAAACATTGAGTAATATTATTGTATTTCACTTGGAGCAGCAGGAAACCTCTGCCATAGTGAACAGGGAAAAGTCTATATCAAAGTTAACAGATACCATAGTGCAAAAATTAATGTGCAATCCAACGATGGTCCTTCCACTCACAGTCACATGGTAATAGCCCAGTAATGTACGAAGAAATATTAATTTGTGTAATGTCCACTGATATCAAATTGATTGGATGTCTTCTCGTTGTTGCACTGGCAAGTGGCAACATTGAGTCATAAATCTTTACCAATGGTCTTCACCAACTATGCTAACCATATCTTAATTTTTTTTTTCCCTCTTGAATCATGCCGCTTCAATCCCGAGGGTCGTGGGGTGGTTCTTTCTCATTCATTGGTTATATTTGGTTTTTTTAGCATACTTTTTCTTATATCTGTTAAATTAATAAAGGATAAATAATCATTAATTTGCAGATGGAGTCGTTTAATTTTTTTTTGATGTGTTCCATGTGGGTATTTTTCTAATATTTGTGCTTGGAATTGAGTAGGGGTGTGAAAAAAAATTGATTTGGATTGATGCATAATTAAATCTAAATTAAATTGATTTTTTTAGAATTAGTTAAAAAAAAGAGAGTGCATTATTTTATAAGAACTAATTCAGTGAACTAAATTATTTTGATTAACCGAATTGATTTTCATTTAAATATTTTTTTATTAGAAAAAAATAATTCAAAAAATAATTTGAAAAGTTTTTTTTTACTGAACTAGTTTTTTTCCACTCCTAAAATCATCAAGGATGTTTTTATTGAAAAATTCTTCTTTGAAATTCATTTGGTGATTGATTTAACGATGTACCTGATACTCGGTCGCAAACATATATAAAAAGGAGAAAGGGATCCAAAGCTATAGGGTTTGAGAGATCAATTCAGTCATGTTTATCATGAAAAAAATTATAATTCAGATAGCGTTGCAACAAAGAATCCCCGAAACAAAGAACACCAATTCTCCAAAACTAATTTTTATAAACAAACGAAAAAAATAGAATAATATTTTAGATATACTAGTGCTTAATTTTTACGGGGGCAGCCAAGAAAGTTTCTTTTCGTGTGTTTTTAATAAGCAAGTGTTATATATAAGACTTAAGCCACAACGGGCAGTCCCCAAAAACATGCAGTAGCAACGTTAAAAAAGAAACAAACCAAAACTGAATAACTAGAAAATCTCCAACGTGCACAACAGCTATAACGTTAAGTAAAAGAATTCAACCAAGTAAAACTTTCTAAAACAAAGGATTTAAATAGATATAGCGGTAGTTTTTATATGTTGAAAAAAATAATTCTTAAAAAGGAAATGTTTTTACTTTAAATTTTAAATTATAATAAAAACAAGAAAACTTCCACTACTAGAATAATTATATTTTACGACGTAGTATCTAAGTCGGTTATCTAGAACCGTCTTAGATAGTGGCGCGGTGGCAAACTTGTAATTATCAAAGCTGAGAATAATTTTTTACAACGTAAATTCTAAGGCGGTTATAAATAACCGTCTTAGTAACTCGCTGGGCGGCATTTTTGTAAATATAGAAAGAAGTTCAACGACAGGTTTGGACAAAAACCGCCTTCGTTTTATTTCCCTCAAATTAGGGATTTTACAGCCATCCCTTTCCACTCTTCACCCAGCGTCCCCTTTCGTCTTCACCAGCATCCCCTGTCTTCACCAAGTGTTGAAAGAGAAATTTGTGACCCATCATCACTAAGCCCTGTCGAAGAGAAGTCTGTGACCCATCACTAAGCCCTGTTCAAGGTGTGTCGTGCCGCAGTCCGATTGTATGAACTGGTAAGTGCTCATGCCCTAGTGTTGCTTGCTTGAAAATGTGTACTGAATGGCATTGTCAAGACACGGTTTTTGTTTCGCTGGTAGGTAGGGACTTTTATTTTGCCTTTCTCGATTAGCAACACACGGACGAAGGGCAGCTTGCTTACGGCTTCAAAATTTGAAAGGTGAGTTTATCCTGAACCCTGAACCCTTTCTTCGTGTTGCTAGTGATTTTACTCTTTTTATCTAATAGAAAAACTTGAGGCTTGTGCTCATGGGCCTTATTTCTTCCTATTTAGATTGTTGTGTGCTTTGTATCAAGTAATTCAAATTTTCTTCCTGTAGTTAACACTCTACCTCGCGTCGTCAAGCACTCTCTCCTTGAAACCTCTCCGTGAAGCAGTGGACCTCAAACCCCTCTCTCCTTGAAACCTCGGCGTGAAGCAGTGGAGCTCGCGTCATGAAGACTGTCTCCCTCATACTGACCTCGTGTCGTTTGCCCGTGGAAAGCGCGTCTTAGGTCGTCGTACATGTAAGTCATTAAACCCGCTTAATGAATGCTTACATGCATATGTCCACTTGATGGATTTGATTTTGTTATTGTTGGTCATTCGTATATAAATAGAGCCTTTGAGGAAGGCCTTGATTTCTGCTCTGACTGAACACTAATAGGAATAGACCCTAATCTAGCAAGGCCCAAACAATGGCACACTGTGTGTGAAAAATTTCTCCTCCTAATCCAAGAATTACCATCTTCCCCCATGTTATTCTCAACTTTCCTTTTCTATAAAAACCTTATTATTAAGATCATGCACTTGCAAAACTGAAACTCCGTCACCTCTGGCAATAAACAGGTCTCAAAAGTATATTGATTTCACGAGACCCATCAACAATAATGATCGGAGGAATCACAAAAAACCAGTGTTTTCATATGGAAAAAAGGGTAGGATTGGTTCAATTAAAAGTTGCAGATAAAGGCAACACAAACACTGTTCAACAATGAACTTGGCCCTCCATAAACTCAACAGCCAAACACCCTGCTAGTCAAAATCCCACCTTCTGTAAAAGCCAGGAAAATCCCACACAGATATGTCAATAAATTAATCCACCAAACAAAATAATAAAATGAACATAAACAATAAAATATACACAAAAATAAAGACTAATTTTTGTGTTGATGATGAAGAAACACCCATGATTATGTCCCTAATGGACACCGAGGTAAAAATAAGACCAATTATTGTATTAAAAGAATCACAAACACATTAAACTATTAGCAGATAAGGGTAATCCAGATTTTAAAAAGAAAAAAAATGATGCATGCAAAATACTAATAAAGCATGCATTACCTTATGGGTCACAAGGCTTTCACCAAGGTGGAGAGATCAAATCCCTATGCTAGAAAGGGTGTTTGTGTTTGGCAATACCTGTCTTCTGTCAATTTTGTGTGTGTGAGTTTGTTTTTCTGTGTCTGGACAATGAGAAGGAGTACTGAATATGGATGTTTGATTAACTGATTGTGGTTCATGCTTAGTAAAGCACTGCCTATCAAGTAACAATTTAGGCTATAACTCAAAACCATACCCCAAGCTTCATATTAACATGGTGCTTTGTTTCCTTCACATTTCAATGTGAATATTTACTTAAGATAGATAGAGTCCAAAATTTGACAAGATAGAAACTAGCTAGTAGCAAATGCTATTTCCTGCTTCAAGTCTCCAACATGAAGGTCCAAGTAGTAAGTATTTGAGAACTCATCAACTTCTTCCTGCAACTTCTTTGTCAGTCCAGATAGAAAAAGGAAGTACCTTTAAAAGGAAATATTGAAATCAATATACAATCACAAAACCTTCTATATGATTCAAATAAGTTTATATTCAGTCATATAAGTCACTTAGGCTGTCAGCAGACAAGCTTCTTTTGTTCATAGCATTGTAACACCCAAGAGTAATAAATGATATCACCATGATGCTTTGCAGCTTCAAATTTGAACCCTACAGTACAGAAAACAATCTTTTATTAGATCTTAAGACAATAAATTTCTCCTTTTAAGGCACAACATTTGCACAAATGCATAAACACTAGGTTCCCATTTGGAGCTATGGTCTCTTTTTTATCATGTCTTCATAATATCTACAGCTGAACACCCTTTACTCGGTATCTCACAAAATTGTACACATGTATATATGCTAGTGCAAGTGTGTTCATACTCCATACTTACATTAGTCTGCAGGAGGTTCCTTTGTTCATTGTTTGTAGATAGGAATACGATATCCGATATCATCCATTATCATTGAACAGATTTTGTGTAAGTTTTAAATTTTTAATTGAAAGTAAAGGGGACTTTATCAGAGGCTAAATTTTTAATTGAAAGCAAGGTAAACAATGACAGGAGTAGGACTGGTCCAGTCTTCTGAGGGTAAATTTCCTATTAAATATGTGATCACAGTATCACTAAACTATGGACAAATAGGTTCCATAAATATGTCAAAAATTTGTTCTTAGAAAATAAGTTTTTTCTTTCTTTCTTTGGTTGAGTGCATTCAAATAGTGGGATTTGAATGGTCTGAAGAACTGAGGATTGTTGATTGATTAGAGAGTATATGCTTTTCCCCATATCTTTACTCCTAGAAAACCACAGATGAATGGTCTACTTGAAGTGCTCCTGAGAATGTTGATTTATTTACCTTTGAATCATATTCTTTTGCATTTGTTATTCATTTGAGGTTGCATATAAACAATCATAAATCATATTTACCCTTTAATTGCTTTGCTTTTTCTTATCTCTAAACCCATTTAACAGTAGAAGTGTGATCTTTGAGAAATGCAAAATCCAGTACTAGTATTCTTGACAGAAGAAAATGGGTTTTCAGAAGATGTCTAGTCTGATTTCTGTGGGATCTTATTACAATTTTTTTTAACTCAATACTGTAAGCTGTAAAAATTAATGTAAGGATGGTGTAATGGTTATCTTTGATAGAAATCCGTGAGGAGCAGTCTTGTTGATTGAGTATGTGGGAAGTTGATATGTTGCATAATTTAAGATATGTGTGTCTTCCAATGTTTTGTTTATAAAACCTCTTGTGATTGTATTCTTAATGAGTTATTTGTTCTTTTTCCGTGTATTCATTATTCATGTTCTACTACTTTGGCTTGCTAAGTTAGGCGTGCGTTGCATCTAAATCTATATTTTACCTAAATTAGTATATAATTTAATTTTGTTTTGAGATTGTGTGAATAAAGTAGTATTCGTACTTATTAATTGTCTTGTTCTTGGTCTTGACTTGACGGTAAATTTAGTTCCACTATCTACTCTTGATCTCATCTTCTCCAAATGAACTTTTGAAGGCTGACAATGGTAAACCTGGGGATTCTGATTCTTCTGTTTTGAGGTCTAGCGAAGAGGAAATGGATGATGAAGGCTTCTTGGGGCGTGTTCCAGATTCATCCTGGACAGTTCCTCACATCCCTTCCCCTCCTACTAGTATTATAAAGAAAATTCTTCCACTTGGTTGGTGACCCTTTTTAATATATTCTCATGCTTACCATAAACATGTAGGTAGTGCTGATTAGTTAGTGTCCACCAGAGACGGGATTAGCCACATATGCTCAAATTTGATAAGCATTCATAGCAATGCCTTTTTCGATGTACAAATTATTGTCAAACACATGTTCATGATTCCAACTTATTGGAGAGCTTACCTTGTAAGCTTTCTATAATGTTTAACTAATTTTTCCGTGATGAACCCACTTTGCTATCAGAGTTGAATTTTGCTACCAAACTAATATTAGTCAGACAACAATGATACTTGCACGATTGGGCGTGATGAACCCACTTTGCTATTCAATCCTTTTTGAAGTCTCAAAATTCGATTCCATGTCATGTGGCAGAGTATGACCTTGCATCTCTATCCTTATCCTTGCTCTCCCGTGGTTGTAGTCTCTATCCTTATTAAAAAAATAATTCTTTAAAAAAAAATACTGCATGCCTAATATTATTTCTTTTTTCACATGATTATCTAGCCTCTATTATTATATAAAGGTTTAATTGGGTTGAACATTATCTCAGTTGCAAAATGATCCTTTGGTTGGTTTTAGAAAGTGATAGCGGGACAGGGTAAGCACCTGAAAGTAAAATAATTTTCGTGCACTATTATTGATATGCTAACTGTATTTAATGCAGTATATTCCCTAGGCAGTCCCTCCATAAATGTATTTGTAATGTGCAGTCATATTCATTATCTGCTTATTCTTGCCATGTGTAAAATTTGCAATTTGTCTTCTGTTGGTATATAACATATTGAGAACTACCCTTGCAGTGCATGACTGCCAATTGGTGGACGATATTCTAGTTGAAAAGCTGTTAATCCATGATGTACCAGTGGATATCATTTGTACTCCAACACAGGTCATTTTCACAAATACATTTATGCCAAAGCTTCAAGTTTGGTTAAACAATGCTATCTAGTACCTATATGACTTCACATTTTCTTATTACCTTTTAATCTGTAATATCATGTATTTATGCAAATGAACGCATATACCTGTGTAATGAACTGCTTGCAAATGAAGTGTGAGAGGTGAATGCTATTATGAAAATAGTTTGATTGATGAATTTCTGTTACCATTCAGTGAAATCTGTCAAAGTATCATGTAGTTATGCTCACAATTTTTTAAAATGTATTTTGATTTTTAAACAATTTATGTAAGTAATCTTTTCTTGTTGTTGTTGAGAAGAATATAAAATTGTTTGTTCTAGCATTTTAGAACTAAGTGATCTTTATTTTATTTTTATCTGATAAACACTCGGTGATCCTTATATCAACTTTTAATCAATGTCATTTGTTTGTTCAGGGATTTATTGCATCTGCCCTTAATTATGGACTCATTACATGGTGAGGAAGCTTTACGACAATGTTTTATGAAAGTTTTGTTGTCAAAGTTTGTAATTTGTGACAAGTTACAACTGAAGTTAGCAATGTTAGATATTCCATAGTAATTTTAAATTCTTGCAAAACTATATACTATCATTAATTATGTAAATTATTTTATTATGTGATTAAACGATTTTACAATTCTTCAAAATGATGTAAATTCTTTCATTAATTATGTAAATTCTTTTATTATGCAAATTCTTTTATTATGTAAATTCTTTTGCTTCAAATCAATGTATAGAATAATTAAAACACTACCCAAAAAACTAGACCAGCACCCAAAAAATTAAAAAATATATATATATATTCTAAGTCGGTTGTCAAAAAACCGTCTTAGTATGTCTCACTTTCTAAGACGGTTGTATAAATAACCGCCTTAGAATATTTTACAAACAAAGACATACTAAGACTGTTACAACCTAAACCGTCTTAGTATGTCTCACTTTCTAAGACGGTTGTAAAAATAACCGCCTTAGAAAGTTTTACAAACAAAGACATACTAAGACTGTTACAACCTAAACCGTCTTAGCATGTCTCACTTTCTAAGACGGTTGTATGAATAACCGCCTTAGAAAGTTTTACAAACAAAGACATACTAAGACTGTTCCCATCTAAACCGTCTTAGTATGTCTCACTTTCTAAGACGGTTTTAGCAAGAACCGCTTTAGAAAGTCTCACACACAAATGACATACTAAAACGGTTTTTAAGAAAACCGTCATAGAAAGGTGGTCTATTATAACGGTTAATAGATGATAACCGCATTGAATAAACAATAAATTTTAAGACGGTTATTTTTAAAACCGTCTTAAAATAACCAATCTTTAAAGACTGTTTCAAAACCGTCGTTGTAGAGGTAAGCACATTTTACGACACTGCGTTCTATGACGATTTAAAACCGTCGTAAAATGACTTGAAGCCGACTTAAAAAGCTTTATTTGTAGTAGTGTTCATTGCTCCAAGGAATGGCATGACTAGACGTCATTTGAATCTAGAGCTAATTGTGATACCAAATCACAAGCACAATGAAAATGGGTTAGACTACACCGAATAGTCACCATGGAATTCAAATAATGTATTAATGACATCTTAATTAGAGCTTATCTTTACTAAACCCCGTACTATATATACACTACTATATAATTAATTACAGTGATGGACGTGGTTTCATCATTTGGTGAGGTATGCTGGTCGTTGAAATGTATTTGTATTTAGTGAAAATGCCATTTTATTCACTTTTTAAGTTACACTTGGACCTTTTGGCCACTGATGTGATACGTTTATAAGTTTTTGATAAAATTAAGGTTTAATGTGATTTTTAAATTATTATGTTTTGTAATTATTTTATTTTGATATATTAAATTTTAAAAATTTTATTTTAATTTTTTATGTTTTTAAAAAATATTATTTTGATTATTTTTTGTTAAAAACGTTAAATTTCTTTTAATTTTTAAATTCTAAAAAATAATCAAAATAATACATTTGAAAATCAGATGAAGGGAATTAGAAAAGAGGCGAACGAAGGGGATTACGAGGAAAGACAGGCACTGGGAGGGGGTAAATCGGTAAAGATCAAAGAGCCAGTGATTGATTGAGATGATTGATTGAGATGGGATCCACTTGATTTATCTTAGTTCTTCGTTACTCAATCTTTGGTTTTTATTTCTCATTTTCTTTATTATGGGTCCCATTCCAGCCACCACTGTCTTTATTTTGGCTTAAGCCTTGAAATGAATCATATATATATGAGTAATCAACTACACCGCACGTGGAGTCTTAATCAAGCCATTGATCTCCAACCACGAAACACTGCATTTTAAACCAAAATAAGTTCATTAACGTCAACTTCCTCTTCCCATAATAATTATCTAATAATTTTTTTACTAAAATATTTATTATTTTAATTTTTTAACGTGATTTTAATTAATTTTTTTACTTATATCTCTTGTAATATTAATGATATAAATAATAAAAAAATAAAAACAAATTAATAATATAATATAAGATTAATTTATAATATTAATACTATCTTTTATTTTTTAATTCATATAAAATAACTCAAGAAGATAATTATTTTAGAATAAAGATATAAATTCTTGATAAAAAAAAAATCAGTGTCATTATTATTGGCACTCATTATTTTGTCACTTATTTAAAGCTTGCCCTCTTCTCACTTGTTCTCTGTCGCGCGCTCTCTCTCTCTAATCCTTTTTCTCTGTAAAGAGAAACAACTCAACAAACTGCCACCTCCATACCAAAGGAAAATCGATGCTCCACAAAACACACAGACCCACTCCCTAGTCCACTTACCCACTGAGAGAGATATCAACACAGCATCATTGTCTTCTCTTAACACTGTAACAAACCCCACTCAATTTTTTTATTTTTTAAAATCGTTAGGGCCAGAGGTGGTTTGTTAGTGTGTTATATCTGTATATGATACTGCATTGTCATGGAAGAACAAAGAGTTCATCACGATGAAAACGTGACTCGCAAGCCCAATTTCCCGCTACAGCTGCTGGAGAAAAAGGATGAGGGACCGCCGCCGCCGCCGAGCGCAGCCAAGGCGAAGCGAGCACCGACGAAGGACAGACACACGAAGGTGGAGGGGCGGGGGCGGCGGATCCGGATGCCGGCGGCGTGCGCGGCGAGGGTGTTCCAGCTGACGCGCGAGCTCGGCCACAAGTCCGACGGTGAGACCATCGAGTGGCTGCTCCGGGAGGCCGAGCCCGCCGTCATCTCCGCCACCGGCACCGGCACCATCCCCGCCAACTTCACTTCGCTCAACGTCTCCCTCCGCAGCTCCGGCTCCTCCCAGTCCCACTACTTCCTCAACCGCCACAACAATCTTCACAATCACAACACCAACAACTATCCCTTCTTCACAACAACAACACCACCCGAATTTTCTTCTTCAGGATCGTATTTTAAATCACACCCAAGTTTTAGTCTTATGCAAAATTCTAGAAGGTTCTCGCGAAAGAGGAGGCATGAGGTGATTTCGCACGTGGGGAATTATTGCTTGTCGCAGATGTGTACGGACTCCGTTCCCGCCATGATGAGTGGTGCTGATTCAGTTTGGGCGATTCCCTCCGTGGCTTCTTCTTCTGCGAGTGGCATTCATTTTACGAATTTTGCTTCGCTGTTGACCGGTCAACACGTGGGTGGTGCAATGGTGAGTAGTGAAACAAACTTCAATGTGCTTGCAACGCTTAATGCGTATTCCGGCCAACAACCACATCATCGCCATGAAGGAGAAGAAACAAACAACTAGCTAATCTATCAATCATGGTTAGATTCTGTTTAGATAAATTTTTCTTTAAACACTCGATGGAAAAAGTGAAATAAGCATCTTTTTTATAAGATAAAATTAACTTATTCATTAGTTAAAATCTCTTTTTATATGTTAAAATCATTTAACATCTTAAAAAAATTTGCTTTAATTATGTGAGTAAGTTAATTTTAATTTATAACCAAAGTTTATTTCATTTTTTTTTTGTTTTCTTCTGTGATAAGTGTTTATAGAAAAATTATCCAAACAGGATTAATTGCCGGTTGATCAAGGACCAAGTGATTACAAGTACTGTTGGGATTGGTGCAACAGCTTCTAAGTGTTTCTTTTTATGTTGGTACTAATTGTTAATTTTCCAATTATGTATGTGTCATTTCCAACACACGCATGGACGAGTTTGAATTCTTTGATGTTGAGTTCGATGATAGTCAATTTTGGTGTGGTTTTGATGAAGATTTATCTTAATTAGGGTTTGAGATCAGAAACACAACTACCTTTTTTGCAACGGTATTCGACTATTCGTTTATAGTTTCTTTGCTTTATACGAAGGTATTTACTATTTAATTAGTTTCTTGTTGATTGAATCACGGTTTTTCGATGTGGGATTTGTTGCTTGGTATTATTGCATTATCACCCATCGTTTGGCTTAGTATATGTTTAAGGTTTAGTCAAATGTTAGTCACTGTTTTAAGAACATTAAATAAGAAACTTAAAATAAAAATATTTTTATTAAAAAAATGAAAAATTCCATATTATTTATAAATTTTTTTATATTTTCCTATAATTTATCTAAAAATATATTTTTTTTAATTTTTTAATATATGTTTTGAGGGCTTTGATTAGCAAGACTGTAAGGTTTATATAGTGTTAATTAGTTATGAAGTAGGTAAGTGCGTACTTAACAGAGACATGCAACAAACTCATTATAACTACTTACTAATATATATATATATATATATATATATAGAATTTGATCTTTTACATTACATTGATGAGTTGTAAGAAAAGTGTTTTCTTTTACACTAATTAGAAGAGGAAAAAATGATAACAATACTATTAACTAATGATACTGTTAGAATTATTCTTACAGATACATGAACACTCCCCTCTTCTAATTAAATATTTTATTAACATTCATCATTTCATTTTCCTTTCATTTTATCTCTCTCATAGATATATTTTTCACTACCTTTCTTTGGTGAGTACTAACGCTGGCACATGCATGATGGATGCATTGCATTTTGTTGGTGCAGTTGGGAATTATGTGTGTGTACTACATGGCTAGCTAGATAGGGACCATTTCTTGATGTTTTGTACGGAAAGAGTGGATTAATGAAACGTACCTGACCAGAGTTTCATTTCTTTCTGGCCATTTTGAGCTCTTTCTTAACCTGAGGTGGACGGTGGTGATACTATATACTATAGTGACCCCTCAGGGTGATCATTTTGCCTAAAATCAATGAGAGTCACAGAGAGTAACCAAGAATTCCATTAATTCTGTTATAAAATATGGAAGCTAGTATAGCTATACCTTGGCACCATGGCTAGGTGGGAGGGTCAGTGGTAAATGATCGACTTTCTAGGGTAGCTATATATATGAGCTCCTCACTCATCACCCTTTTGTGTACCTTCCCTAGCTCCTCAATTATTATGAACCGTTGTTTTCACAAGTAACTGAAATAAGTTAAATGAGCTGTAGCTACTGCAACATTAGGTTTTGTGAAATGACAAAGGGAATCACTTATTTTGTGACTCTAAGCCTCAGCTAGCCCCACTTGCTTTATCATTGCTTCAATCAGAATATTGATTTCAAGCTTTTAGACAACATACTGTTGGTTTTCGTTTTGGCATGCATGTATTATTATGATCTCACAGATAGAGGATATAACATAATTATATCAAAAGGGTAGTTAGCAATTAGTTTTAATTGTGAAGCTTTTACATAATGCTTGTAATTGATCTTTTCAGAAGCTAATGAAAGCTAACGCATTCCCACTTTCTCTTCTCTATTCGATCTCTATCAATCTTAAACGCATTAAGAGTTTTGTTCTTGAGTGTTGGATAACTGAAAACTTTGTAGTGTGTATATATATATATATATATATATATATATATATAATAACATTTTCTATCTTAAGATACATCCTGTATGCATAAAAGAATGTACCTAATCAATCATAGTAGTACTAATTAAGGAACTAATTTATTTAAAAATTTTAGGTATCACATGGTCATTATGTGAGCTTTTTTTGTGCTGAAAAAATATGAAAAAAGGAGTTAACTAGGTTCTACCATAAGGTTAATTTATAAGTTTAATTACTAATTTAGTCTCTAAATTATTATCCCTAAATTTCTAAACACTCCAATCAAGTTCTCCAATTTTAAATTAAAAATGTGTTAATAATGTCATTTTGGTCAAATTAAAACTGATATTGTTAAATGAGAATTTTTGGAGTTTCCATTTACTAATAGTGATAATTTTTAACCATTATTATATTTATTATTATTTTAAAAATAAAAATTTACATTCTAGAGCATGCAAAGCCCTTTAGGTCCATAGTGGTTTGGTGCACCATGTTGCTCCTTTCTACTTCTATCTTCTTCCAACCTTGAGCCACCACTTCCGTTCCTTATTACGGTCGACCACCATCAGATTATTCATTGTCTCCACGTCAGCCTCCATCGTTGTTGTCATTGCCTATGCATCCTTCATCGATGTGACACACTTCACCGCCGTGGACTCCCTCGTCACGTTGTCCGCAACTATCTGACCTCCAGAATTTCAACCTCAAAAATGGATCCGTTGGGGAAATCCTAAATTGGGCACTTTGTTGCTTTACCTACTACAATCGTTTTCTCTCGCCAAAAAATCAACATTGATATCTCTCTTCATCGATCCCCATTGATCCCTCCGCCATGAGTTTTAGCGAGCTACTCACATACTGCCCTAGGAGTTGTAGTTTCCATATAGGCCTATTTAGATTCCCTGTGGGTTTCAGGTTTGATTTAGGAATGGTGGAAAAGAGAATTTTTATTTTTGAAATAATAATAAATATAATAGCAATTAAAAACTATCATTATTTGTAAATGAAATTGTCAGAAATTTTATCTCAATAGTGTTAGTTTCAATTTGGCGAAAATGACTTGATTTAAATATTTTAAAAATTAGAGGATCTAATTGAAATATTCATAAATTTAAGAATTAAATTAAACCTTTTTAAATAATTTACCAACCAAATTGGTAATTAATCCTAATTTATATATAGTTTAAAGGGTTGATAAAGAATTCGACTCTAATTAAAGGAAATGATAAGAACTATGTACTGTTTAATTTGGTTCAATATTAAATTCATACATATGGTGCATTTGAATTATACGAAATGAGATTATTTTCAGGCTAGGGAGTTTTCAGGAAAGGAATATACATTTAAATCATGGACTTGTTTTCCCTATAAAATAACTTATGGTAGCTAGGGTGTCTCTTCTCAAACTAGTGCTTAGAGCCTGTTCAGTGCAGGCAACAGAATTGCTAACTATATGATATAATATGCCCGTACATGAATTGGAGTACTTTGTTATACTTTTTAATGCATTTTTTAATATATGAATTCAAGTTCGACATACTAAATATGAGCTTAATGAAGATAGTATAAGAGAATAAACTCAAACATTCAATTATTTTCTAAGGTTTTCGATATAGTACTGGGTTCATTCTTATACTATTGCGTTAACTCATTAGTGCAACTGTGCAAGTCCTTGTTAGAGTTTATTTGACTATTGAATATTTGGGGGCAGTGGTTAGTTTGGGCTTTGATTTTGGTCCATGTTTGTGGAGTCATATTGCGGGGCACTTTGACTTGTTGAGAATTCCAATGTGGTAATTCACATTTGAGAGGGGGAATTAATGTTGAATTCAAGGGAGTTAGGATGATAATACATGTTGAATACAATGTGGTAATCTGATCTCATATATAGGACAAACCATACTGCTGTTTTTCCTTTATTCAGTAGCAGGCACCCATCCTTTCATGTCAATGCTGTCATTGCGTGGAATGAAATGAAAAACACACTTGCATACAAACAGAAAATCACACTACTACAAAAGGGTATTTTTACGACGTTGTTTCTAAGACGGTTTTAAAGAACTATCTTAGAATAGGAGGCGGTGGCAATTTTGTAATTCAGGGGAGAAATATTAATTTTTACGTCGCACATTCTAAGGCGGTTACAAAGAATCGTTTTACACTACTACAAAAAGCGGATTCAACATCGGAATGTTAACATCGATTGTTAAAAAACCCGATGTTAACATATGCGCGGTGGCATAATTGTAAATACCGTGTATACGTTAACATCGGTTTTGTGAAAAACCGATGTTAACGAAGTTCATTAACATCGGTTATTGGAGAACCGATGTTAACATTTATTAGTAACATCGGTTTTTAAATAACCGATGTTAACATATGTTTATTAACATCGGGCTTTTAGAAAACCGATGTTAACGTTTGTTATGTTAACATCGGTTTTCTCCAGAAAACCGATGTTAACCTTAACATCATTTTGTTAACATTGGGTTTTTTTAAAAACCGGTGTTGAAGTTATATTTTAAAAAATATGGTGAGCCCTAAGAAGCTGGCACTCTGTGTCTTCTTCTCCATCTAAGCTTCCGCGCTGTCTTCTTCTTCTAATCTCCGTCTAGCGAAACCGTCCCTGTGTGCATCTGAGCATCGTGTTCGTCGCACTCGAGCATCGTCACAAGTCTCTGCTTCTTCTCCTTCGCCACCATACCTAGGTATGTTTCGTCTCCTTCGCGTTGTCTTGTCCTTCTCTCTGTCTTCTTCTCCATCTAAGCTTTCTTGCTCTCTTTGTTCTCCATCTACCTTGAAGCTGTATGTTCTCCATCTGACCATCATTTTGTCTAAGGTCGAGCATCGTGTTCGTCGCACTCGAGCATCGTCAGAAGTCTGTGCTTCTTCTCCTTCGCCACCTCACGTAGGTATGTTTGGCCTAATCCTGTATAAATATTTGATTGCATTCATGTATCGCACACTTAGTGAACTAAACATGGCTAGGGTTTCTCATATTTAACTCGAGCATCGTGACAACTTTGTGCTTCTTCTCCTTAGTGAAGTTTCCCTTACCCTTATTGTGTTCTTCTAACAGTTTAACAGTTAACGCCTATTATTGGAGTTTAACAGTTTCCCTTACCCTTATTGTGTTCTTGTAACAGTTTAAGAGTTAACGCCTATTATTGGAGTTTAACAGTTTCCCTTACCCTTATTGTGTTCTTGTAACAGTTTAAGAGTTAACGCCTATTATTGGAGTTTAACAGTTTCCCTTACCCTTATTGTGTTCTTGTAACAGTTTAAGAGTTTAAGAGTTAACGCCTCCTAGTTCCTAAAACCTTCCTTAAGATTAGAGGACCATTGGTTAAAATGAAGAGTAAAATCCTTGTCCATTGCTTTGATCCACGACCATTTTTTTTTTGAACCGCCAATAATAGATATATTAATAGATAAGAGTACCAGGGGTACTACATGAAACACAGGAGAAGAAACTCCTGAAAGAATACAAAAAACATGACCCCCTCGTGAGGAAACCCACAAACCCCTCCCTACAAAGCAAACTTAAACAAAAACTAAGGACATTGCTGAGGACCAGTGGTGAAAAGGAGCACAGAAATTCTTTTCCCACCCCTTGAGCCAAGTCCAAGTGAGGAAAATAGAATTATCTATCAACTTATGAATATCAAACGCCTGATTGTGAAACACCAAGTCATTTCTGGATTGCCAGATTGACTTTGTAGCAGCCAACCACCAAGTCTTCCTTTTTCTAGTAATATTCTTTCCTCCAGTTGTAGTTGAGGTGTGAAGAAAATTAGCCATGGGACTATTATGTAGAACTGTGCCTTCCTTAACCCAAGTGAAGAATTCCCACCACAGTGGCAGCACTTTATCGCAAGTGAAGAACAAATAGGATGCAGTTTCGGGTTGAGTTTGACATAGAGGGCATAGGTCATTGTCAAGCTAGATTTGTCTCCTAGAAAGATTATCCTTAGTAGGGAGTCTATCCCAGAGCAGCCTCCAAGCAAAAGACAGAACCTTAGGGGGGACTTTAAGATCCCAAAGCTGGTGAAAACCCGAATCTTGATCTTCCAAAAGCTGCTCTGCTTTAATGAGGTTGTAGGCTGATTTAGTAGAGAAGATGCCATTAGGTTCAGCTCCCCACAACTAGGTATCTTTCAGGGTACCACAAATTCTGATAGCAGCAATAGTCTCTAAGAAAGTTGATGCTACCCCCATCTCGCTATCAAATAGATTACGTCTCCAAGAGAAATTCCATTCCCACCCATGCTCGGAAAAGTACCCCATGTCTTCAATAGAATGCAATCTTTGGGAAGAGATTTGGTATAATTCTGAGAATCGTTCTTTAAACGGTACCCCACCATCAGCCCAAGGCAGCTAGAGAGAGAGAAAAAATAGAGAAAGAGAATGATAGTAAGGGAGAAGTTCATTTATGTTCCAAATTTCAGTGACATGATTGATTCATTGATTAAATTCCAAGCAGCATGGCTAAAAGCTTTTGAGTTCTGCCCTTAATTGTTTTTTATTCTTCTGTATTTTATACTTGTTTTTTCTATAGTTCATTTCATCATCATTGTAACTATAGCTGCCCATTATAAAATAGCTTAGACAATCTAGGTCTGCTGCTTCTGAACCTTTTATTTATCCTTGAAGTAGTTTAATTTTTTTTTATTTGTGTTCAAATAGTGAAGAGTGAAGACTGAAGTTGTTCTGTCAGACTCGTTGATTTTCCTTTCATTTCGACGGAAGCCTAAGCAATACACTGCCACTGAATTGCCAGTAAGAAAAATTGGTCATGAAACACACACACACACAAACCCTAATGACACACACACACACACACGTATGATAGAAACACACAGACACACACTGATGACACACACACACACACACACACATCATACAAAGACACACACACAAGTTTGATAACAAATTTGTTGAATTATACATGCAGAAATTTGTTTAGTTCTGACTTGTTAGCTGTGACAAGGTAGCTGGCCTCTTCATAAGGTATTTATCTAAGTTTAACTTAAATTCTACTGCAGTGGTGATGACCTACTAATATTAGTGAAAACAAATTTGCCTACTGTACCTTAGTTAATTTGTTCACAGTTGTAAAAAATGAATTGATTTTAACTTGAGTTATTCGTATTTTAAGTTTTCAAATATGCTTGCATGATTGTTTTTTTTTGCACTGCAAAAATCTGAAGATGGAAGTCTGTCTCCATTCCATTTAACCAACACCAAGTGTGGAATAGATACTACCTTATGCACCACTTTTTTAGGAATTTTGAAGAATGATAGTAGGTAGATAGGAAGGGCTGTTAGGAATATCCTGCCTCCCATAGAGAGACATCTCTGCTTCCATTTGGCTACCTTAGATTCAAACTTGCTGATGACAGGCTGCCAAACATCCCAGCTTTTAGAGGTGGACCCTACTGGAATTCCAAGGTAAGAAAAAGGAAATTCCAGCTGGCCACAATTAAGGTAGCTAGCTGCTTCCCTGCACCAGTCCAAATATTTACCCAAGCACCCAAATTGGCTTTTAGCATAGTTAATCTTGAGTCCTGAAACCAACTCGAAAATTCTGAGGATAGATTTCATGACTCTAACATTAGCTGTAGTTGCAGTTCCAAAAAATAGTGTATCATCTGCATACTGCAAGATGTTAATCTCCTCCTTTTGCCTCCCCACTTTATAGCTGCTGAAAAGGTTTTTGGAGACAGTTGTCCTCATCAAACCAGTGAGTCCCTCAGCTGCTATATTAAATAGGAAAGGTGCAAGGGGATCTCCTTGCCTCAGTCCCCTCTCAGGCACAAATTCTCTAGTAATGCTGCCATTGATCAAAATTGATATAGTTGCACTAGAAAGGCATCCATGGATCCATTTTCCCCATCTTTCACAAAATCCCATCCTCATCATCATATAGTTTAGGAATCCCCAAGAAATTGAGTCATAAGCTTTTTCAAAGTCAAGTTTGAAAACCATGCAAGGGTTATTTTTGAATTTAGTTTCAGCTAAGACCTCATTAGCTATCATTACACCATGGAGGATATGTCTGCCTTTGAGGAAAGCAATTTTCACAGAACTGTATCTTTCAAGTGACTTTGGATAGGGTAAGCACTAATCTCATCCAAGAAAGCCACAGCTACTCCCTCCTCATGTTCAAATAGGTGTCTCCATTTCAAATCCCATCTCCAAATATTCTGGTAGAAGCTACCCATGGTTGAAATAAGATCGTTCTGCTGCTTACTAATGGTGAAGAGCTGAGGGTATTTGTGATCCAGACTGCAGCCCTCTCCCAGCCAATTGTCTTTCCAAAATCGAATTTTATCCCCACAACCTGCCTTCCACACCAGATTTTGATGAATAATCTTGAAGTCATTGTGCTGATATATCTTCCTGAGATCTCTCCACCAATGGGAGTCCTAGCAATGGACTCTGCCATTCTGCAAGGCTGGCCATCCCCCATACTTTGAATTTATAACCCTGACCCAGAACTGATTCTGCTTAGAATGTAATTCCCAAATCCATCTTCCCATGAGAGCAGCATTAAATTTGATCAGATTTTTGATTCCCAAACCGCCTTCCTTCTTGTGAAGACAAATTTCATCCCATTTGACCCAAGGAATCTTCTTTTGATCATGCCCCCCACCCCACATAAAATTCCTTTGCAGAGAAACCAGTCTATCAGCTATTCTTTGGGGTAACTTAAAGAAGGATAATAGATAGATTGGTAAAGCGTTCAAAACAGAATTTATTAGATTAACCCTGCTAGCCATATATAAGCTTTTCTGGTTCCATTTAGTGAGTTTAGCTTCAAATTTGCTGATCAAAGGCTCCCATACCACCTGATTTGAGGATCTGACCCCAATGGGGATGCTCAAGTAGTGGAAGGGAATCCCCATCTGCTTAAGTTCAGAAAGTGAGTAGCTTCTTGAGACCAGTTAACATAATCTCCAAAAATTCCGAATTGACTCTTAGCATAGTTGATTTTCAGACCAGAGGCCATCTCAAAGCCTCTAAGCATTGCCTTCAAAACAATAACATTTTCCAAGGAAGCTTGACCAATGAAAACAGTATGATCAGCGTATTGGAGAATATTAATAGGCTCTTTTTGTTTTCCAACCAAGTAGCTACGGTACAGATTTTTTACAATGGCCTGTCTCATCATTCCAATGAGACCTTCCCCCACTAAGTTAAACAACAAAGGGGCTAGAGGATCCCCTTGTCTCAGACCTCGAGTAGGAGCGAATTCTTTAGTCGGACTACCATTAACTAAAATGGAAATAGATGCTGATTGAAGGCAGGCAGCAATCCATTGTCTCCATTTAGTACAGAATCCTAGTCTTGACAGCATGTAGTCCAAGAAAGACCAAGATACTGTATCATAGGCCTTTTCAAAATCCACTTTAAAGACCATAACTGGCTGCTTTGTCTTCATAGCTTCCTCCACCACCTCATTAAGGATCAGAATTCCATGAAGGATATGTCTATCCTTTATGAAGGCTGATTGCCTTTCATCAACAATACCCGAAATAACGGTCCTCAACCTGTTTGCCAAAAGCTTGGATATGACTTTGTACATGCAGCCGATGAGAGAAATAGGCCTGTAGTCATTTAAGGATTGAGGATGATTTGATTTAGGGATAAGGGCCATGAAGGAAGCATTGCTGCCTCTAGGAAAGCTTCCATGGAAGTGGAACTCATCCACAAATCTCCTGAATTCAGGTCTCAAAATCTTCCAAAAAGCCTTAATAAAGTTGAAATTAAAACCATCGGGACCCGGGCATCTATCACCACCACAACTCCAAACAGCATCTTTAATCTCTTGATCAGAAAAAAGGGGCAATGAGTCCCTCTCTTTGATTCTGATCAATAGAGTGGAAGAAAACGCCATCAAGGGTGGGTTTGAAACTCTTATCTTCAGAAAATATATGAAGGAAGAAATTAAAAGCTTCATTCTTAATTCGGTCAGGCTGTTGAACCCAATTCCCATCAATGAAGAGACCCTGAAGAGCATTATAGTTTCTTCTGACATTTATAGCTTTGTGAAAATAAGTTGTATTACTATCACCTTCCTTAATCCATTTATCTCTAGATTTTTGTCTCAGCAGGGATTCATAAGCATTTGAAACCTCCCACAGCTCTTGTTGTAGTAATTTCTTGACTTTGACCTCCTCTTAAGATAAAACTCTATCACCAGCTGTAGTTTCCAAGTCATTAAGCTTCTGTCTCAAATTCTGGATTCGACTAACATTGATATCAGCAATATCTTTACTCCATTGTTTGATGGTATTTTAAAGATTTCTCAGCTTGTTTTTAAGGACAATGCCCCCCCATCCACCCTGCTGATCCTTAGACCAAGACTCCTGCACCAGCTTTTGATATCCTTTTTGGTTGAGCCACAAGTCCAGCACCCTAAAGGGCTTAGGGCCCCAATCAACCAGTTTAGTTTTCAAAATTACAGGGCAATGGTCAGAGTAATCTCTGTGGAGAACATGCTGGGATGAGTCAGGCCATAGGGCTAGCCATTGATCTGACACTAGGAATCTGTCAAGTCTGCTCTTGATAGAACCTAGGAGTGATTATAAAATAGAAAAACTAAGATGAATTTAATTGAAATTACTGCGTTGTTATCATTCTTGATGGATGTTCTAGCATTCATGAGTATTGACTTTGGTTTAATGGCTTCCATTTCTTACTATATGATTAAATCCTGCTCTGATATTGGATGACCATTGGTTGAAATGAATACCAAAATCTTCTCCAAATGTGTCAGCCATGTCCATGACCATTGGTTTTTTTTTTCAGGTTATCATAGACTACTTTTAATTGACATTGTTGTTGAAGGTCGTTCGGGTTATAGCAACTCCAGGTACGTAGGTAGGAACTAGCATGTATATACTGTTGTTTCATTTAAAATATTATATAGTGGTGTTTGCTTTAAAATGTTATATACTGGTGTTTGATGTAAAATGTTGCATACTGGTTTCAATGAATGAGGAATCGAGTCCCTTAGGAAATGAATTTTTTTTTTGGAAGGCATAAAATATATATATTATTAAAATGATCAAAGCAGTACAAGTGGTACTGGAATAAAAGAAATACAAGCACCTCTGGTGCTGCCCTCCAAAAAACCCCAAGCTAGTTAGAGCAACCCACCAAAAAATCAGAAGATTCCTGTGATGCCATATAATGCTAGTTAGAGCAACCCACCAAGCACTCCATCTACTCTGATTTGTGTTTGTCCCAAACCCAACACAAAATTGAACAAAATGATTTAATGGGGAGGCTGGAAGGGGTCCTACAGCCTTGATCCATCCCATTGATTCCCACCACATATTTATTGTCCTTTTACAATTAAAGAAGAGATGCCCCACTTCCTCCTGCCCTTGGCCACAGAGTGGGCAACCAACATCTTGAATATCCACATGTCTCCTTAACAAATTCCCTTTGGTGGGGAGCCTGTCTTTAAGAAGTCTCCAAATGAAAACTGCTGCCCTTGGGGGTATATTCAGATTCCAAATTAGTTTAGAAAACATGTCTTGTGAACCGGAATCATTTAGCTTCAGCATTAGGCTATAAGCTGACTTGGTGGAGTACACACCGTTAGGTTCAGCTTTCCACATCATAATGTCCTTCACATTTCTCTGAATACATATAGATGTAATGTCTTCCATAAAGCTCACAGCCAAGTCATGTTCATGATCAAAAAGATTTCTCCTCCACTGCAAATCCCATCTCCAATTGTCCTGGGAGAAATTACCCATCATTGAAATGAGGCTGTGTTGCTGACTGCTTATCATGAAAAGTTGGTTGTATTGCTGTTTAAGAGTGCATTCGCCTACCCATATGTCATGCCAGAAATCAATTCTGTCACCACAACCTATCTTCCAAACCATGTTTTGATGAAAAATGTTGTGCTGAGACTGGTGGTAAATCTTCCTCAGATCCTTCCACCAATTGGAAAATCCCCTTTTATCTCTTCGAAGCTGGAACTCCTTCCATCCACCATATTTGGAGTTAATAATTCTGGCCCATAGCTGCTTTTGTTCAGAAGCTAGGGCCCATTTCCATTTTCCCAGTTGGGATACCCAAATAATAGAAAGGGGTTTCTATTTGTCTGCAGTTCAGAAGTTGGGCTGCCTCATTTGCCCTGTTGACCATCCCTCCAATAATCCAGAAGCCAATTCAAAACCTCGCAGCAAAGCCTTCAAAACTAGAACATTCTCCCAAAGAGCCTCTCCCTCAAAAGTCGTGTCGTCAGCATATTGCAAAATATTAGTGGGCTCCTTATTCTTCCCAACCAAGTAGCTTCTATATATATATATATATATATATATATATATATATATATATATATATATATATATATATATATTTTGGAAGGCAAAATTAGATATATATTAATATATGTAAAAACAGTACAAGTGGTACTGGATATAGGAAATACAAGGCACCATTGGTGCTGCCCTCCAAAAAGCCCAAGCTACCCCGCCTAAAAAGGTTATCCCATACAGGTTTAACCAAAGGAATCCGAGATGTTGGAAGACCAATGGTTAAAACTGATGTTGTAACCTTTTTGTCTAGCCTTTAACCAAGACCATATTGAGAACATAGCATCTTCCATGACCTTCTGCGGCTCGAAAGGTTTGTTCTAGAATATGAGGAAGTTCCTATGCTTCCATATAGTACTTGTCAACGCAACCCACCATCCACAGCAAGTACTATGATTTCTCTCAGCTCCAAAACCATCACAAAACTGAAGAAAATGGTCCACTGGAGAGACTGATAGAGGTCCCATAGCCTGAATCCAGTTCATGGACTCCCACCAAAGCCCTAGTATCTTCTTGCAAAAAATAGATGCCCCACCTCCTCTTGCACATCACCACATAAAGGACAAGCAGTATCCTGAATGTTCACCCCTCTCCTTGAAAGATTAGCTCTAGTGGGGAGTCTGCCACTTAAAAGGGGATATGACGACTGAGGCCGCAAAAGAAATCGCTGAGAAGATTGTAAGTCATGTTCAACTAACCATTACAATTATGTTTGAATATTTTGAGAATGCCATGTACCACTGTGTGTTTTCTGTGCAGGATTCGTTTGAGGAGCAGGCCACACATGGATCGTTCGTCCCCCATGGACGTCAGGATGTTCTGGCCGCTGCTATTGGACGTCCAGAGCACCCTGGACGTGTCCGTGCTGCTGGAGCCGGTGTCACCATCAAGCAATACTTTGGATCGGCTCCACGGACGTCCCGCAGAGCTTCCTCCCTGCCTCCGGACGAATTACAGCAGCTGACCCAGCAGATCAGGGACCAGCTAGAGGAGTCCATCACAAAGAAAGTGACGAGGCAGGTCATGGCATCCTTCAGCCACCTTCAGTCGCAGATTCAATCTCAGGGAGTTGCAGTGCCTCCTGAGCCTGTGGTTGGTCCTGGTCCCTCCGGTCCTCGAGTGAGCACAAAGGGGAGTTGTGTTGATCCCTCAGGAAACGATCCTGAGACCGGTGACTCTGATAGGTGCGGCTTGTACATAGAAGCAGATCCTGCACGCCTGGTTGCCATCGGGAGAGTTTATGAGGGATCCACTGTTGTTCATAACACTCCTTTGTTGCCTGGCCAAGTAAAGGTGAGTGTGGAGGAGGTTAGAGATGCAGATGCTCCAGTTCCTGTACCCACTGATGAGGTTTCCTTAGTGGGGCAAGCACTTCACACCTTCCTTGCTTGGCCGACACATCTGGTCAAGTCTTTATCACAGCAGGTACTTATTGTCCTTACTATATGTTTCTTCTTTTCAAATTAGGCTATTTAACTTTGTTTCATGAACAGGTAGCTGTGTCTCCGCCAAAACCACCTCCGAAGCCCGATCCGGAGGTCGATGATCTGCTTTATCTGATGACATTGACCATCCCAGAGCTTTTCTTGAGGCCTTATCAGGTTAGATGGGATGCCACCGTGTTCGGGGTCGTTAATCCAGATTTCCCCCTGTACATAAAGCACGAAGACCTCTCCGAAATCGCACACGTTGGTCAATGTCTCAGCATATCAGTGTTACAGTTGTGGATTCTTTAAGTCTTTATATAAAAGGCTTTTATTTACCTAAGTTATGGCTTTCAATTCATAAATATTTAACTTTGACTTAACATAAACAGGCATCTCACTGAAACATGTATGCGAGCGGGGAATTCTGATATCTATGGATTCCTCGAGCCTCAGTCCATTCAGAGGTCTGGGCAATTGCAGTTTGAATCTGAAAGTTACATAAAGAGTTGGATGCAGAGTTCACAACGCGATGTGTATCTTGGAGCCTACCTAAATGGGTAAGTCACAAAATAACAAAATTTAATTAATGTTTACTAATGTACTAACCCATTTTAGGTTCCACTGCAGCGGACACTGGCAGATGGTGGTCATCCTGCCCAAGGAACACTTAGTTGTCTGGTTTTGTTCATTGCATAACAGGCCAGACAACTACCTTAAGGGGATTATTAATAGGTTAGTGTTGTTTTCAATACATTTGCATTGTAATACCTCAACGTACAACACCAGTTTTTAATTGTTACTCATATGGAATAGTGCTATCAAGGGTCTTGATGATGCTCCACAGCCTAAATCAAAGGCTCCTGCTAGGTGGATTGTCGTCAAGGTACGTCATTTACATAAAACTTCTACTTATATATATTTCTTTATGTGTCTGTACACTAGTTGTTTAATTAATATCCAAATTTCATTATGTATTTAGTGTAATAGACAAAAAGGAACTACTGAGTGCGGCTACTATGTCATGCACTGGATGTCCACCATCATTTTAGAAACTTTTACAAATAATTGGGAAGCGGTAAGTTTATTTCAAAGAAAATCGATTTATTTATAATTTGTATTACATTATTAACTTAATATGATTTATTTAATCATGCAGTATTTTAACGACCCTAGACCATTGGAGCCTGAGAGATTAAAAGCATTGCGGATCCAGTGGGCACAGTTTTATCTCCGAATTAGAGATCAGGCCTAGGATTTAGGGACATTTTTTAACATTTTTTACATTTTTTACATTTTCTATGTAACATGAACATTCAATTCATTTGTTGATAGTTCTTTATAATATATAAATCAATTATTTGATGTTTATTATCATTAACACTGCTTGAAAGCATAATAAAATGTTTATTTGCTGTGAATTGGGCCTTCTGAAATTGCATTTGACAGGTACAATTTTGGGTTTACTGTAAAAACAGAAAGTATATATAAAAAAAATATTTGAAAACAACATCGGTTATTAACAAAAACCGATGTTAATATCATAACCAACATCGGTTATAATAGAAAACCGATGTTAACGTTTGTATATTAACATCGATTTTTTGTGTATAACCGATGTCAACGTTTGTAATTTAACATCGGTTATCTGTAGAAAACTGATGTTAACTAGTGTACATTAACATCGGTTAATTATCAATAACCGATGTGAATATTTGAATATTAACATCGGTTATTTATAATTAATCAATGTTATACACAAAGAACTACACCAAATAAGTGTATGCATCATCAACGTTGACATCGGTTTTCTAGAAAAACCAATGTTAAGGGCATATATTAACATCGGTTTTTCTTGAAAATCGATGTTAAACTAACATATTTACATCGGTTTTATTGGAAAACCGATGTCAACGTTCATCATGCCTACACTTTTTTTGCTGTTGTTCATTGTGTTTAACATCGGGTATTTGGAGAACCGATGTTGTCATATGTGTTTTAGCATCGGTTCTCCAAAACCGATGTTAACATTCATACATTCAACATCGTCACTTTCAACATCGGTTTTAGAACCGATGTAGAATGTTCTAAATAACCGATGTTGAAAGTGTATTTTCTAGTAGTGTTAGAATGTAACCTAGTGGCAATGTTGTAATTAACAGAAATAAGACTATGACGACTATCGCGTAAGCCCATCTTTGTATACTGTAATGCATTTCGGCCAATAAATTACCTAACCCTAATTGTGTTGGTGCTAGCGCTCTCGCTCATCACGCATTCATTCTCGCTATTCGTCCTCGATCTTCAGTCTCCTCGCGTCGTGGTCGTTCCTTTATCTCTTTCGCCCTTTGGATCAGCCTATCGTCCTCTTCGAACACACCTTTGTCATTTTGCCCACCAGTGTTGGATCCTTGTTGATCTCTTCCCTCATGGTTGGATTGGCGATCGTGTGCGCGCACGGGGCTTTTCGCGTTCCCGAGGATCTGTTTCTTAACAATCAGGAGCCTAATAGCTCCGGATTCCTCTCGTTCCTCGGCAGCGCCGCAGCGGCAGTCGCGCGCGTGTAAACGGCAGGATCTGGACGACCTATCTGTTCGGTGGATTCTTCTCAGGTTGGTTCGGCCTTTTTAGTTGTAATATGTTGAACTGAAATTGTTGCGATATTCTTTGTCTTTTGAGATCCAAAGTGAATTGCTTAGGGTTTAATTCTGTTACTACTTTTTGTTTTACGCCAAGATATTATTGTGCTATTAAACCTCAAGTAATGCAACAACTTAGTCATTGATTTTGCTTCTGAAATTGTTTGTCATTTTCGGTAGATTTGTATGTGTATTTTTTATTCCATTGTCGTAATGGTACGTTTTAATAGTTGGAATTGGACTAGAGATTCAGAGAATGAGACTGGATTTTCAATTAAACTAAAATATACTCTATTTTGATTGAAATGTAGTATACATAAATTGATAATTTTATTTAGATGTTTAATCATTAGTGGGACAAAATTTAAGTGTTTTTAGTGCCATTTTGGTTTTGGTTTGTGCCATTTTGGTTCTGTTTTCAGCTATCATTTCTTCATTGGTTATATTGAAGTATGAAGTTTCACGGAAGAAAGCAACAAGAAATGGTAACAAGGAAGGAGAGAAAGAAACATCATCGACTTTGTACGAGGATGAAATTTGGAGGCCTTGTTTGAAAGGAATCAACCCTGTCTGGTTGCTCGGGTTTAGAGTTTTTGCCTTTGCTGTGCTTTTGGTGCTTCTCATACTCATTGCTACTGAGGATGGAGGAAGCATTTTCTTCTTTTACACTTAGTTAGTTTTCATTCCCTTTTGAATTTCCTTATGTCAAAATTTGAATGTTGTTGAAATGAGTATTATATGGATAGGGTCTCTCTGCATATCTATGACTACAGTCCAATTACTATAAAGTTCTCAATAAACACTTACCAGAAAAAAAGAAGAAAATTAGAAGTTAAAATAAATCAAACTTGTAAATTAAAATTAATTTATGCATCTTAACTTTTTTCTATTGTGCTAGAGAAGTTTGATTCGAAACTAGGCCAATGCGTGTGTATAGTTTTGTTTTAACTTTTAAGAGTCATCCTGCCTTGTTGGTATGGAACATGAAATAAGTCTGGCTGGAACACGAATTTGCAAGCTTATTAAACTTTAAACAGAGTTAATTATTCTCAAACCAAAACAAATTCTAGCAGATTGTTCTGGAGGACCTAGGGATAATTCTAGCAGATTGTTCTTCTAGTTTTAACTGTGAGGTCAATGTTCTCCCGTACATAATATTTAGAGGCTATAAGATGTTAAATTTTATTGGACCAATTGACAAATTCTTGGCATGCTTGGTTAGGGATAATTCTAGCAGATTGTTATGGTTTTAAGTGTGAGGTCAAAGTTCCCCATACATAATATTTAGAGGCTATAAGATGTTAAATTTTATTGGACCAATTGACAAATTCTTGGCATGCTTGGTTTGTAATGAATTAAGACAAATTCTGATGGCAATGAAATTTTACTTCCACTATGTTGAGATAGTCAAGCTAGACAGTTGATTCTGGATTGGGTCTCAACTCTTCTACCTTTTATTTTTCATATTTCTAAAAATGTAAAGAAAAGAATAGCAATCTAATTTTGTGTATTGTTTTTTTTTTTCTGTGTACAAAATTTCTCAGTAATTTTTCACTATTCACTAGTAATCTTTGAAAATCTTTGCTAAACCATCAATTATTAAATATTAGAGTCCTGTCTTCCATCAAGTTGATGTATTATAACATATAAATGGTTAACAATTAATACTTTTTCAACACAACTTTTATTTACTAAGATTTATTAAAGCTCACAAGATGGCGCAAATATTAATTACTCTTTATTTAATAAGTCTTATGCACTCTAAAGCATGAATACATCATTTTGTGACTAGTACTTGTAATGGATTTATTTAGGTACTTATAAGAATATGTATTTTCTTATAAATATGTTTTTTTTAGTAATTTCTTTCATTTTTAAATTTTTATTGAAGTAGTATTTTTTAACCCGTTGATTATTAACTAATTTTAAAGTTTTTATATTTTATCCTTTTTTATCCTAACAATATTTATTAAAATTTCTTATTATCTTTTTTCTTATAAATAAAACAAAGTTTCCTTATTTATTTGTTTTTTTTTCAATCATTTCACCTACACATTTTTATATTACACTATTCATTTTAACTATATTAATCAATTTTTTAAAGGATATAAATTAGTTAAAAAGATCTTACATTTATGAATATATATATATTTATATATATATATATATATATATATATATATTAATTTTATATTTAACATACTAGTATCCCTTAATTTTCTATGTAGTAGAGTGTACAACAATTTATAACAGTTGGTAATAATAGGGAATTTCAATAAGGCTGAGTTTCTCTTATAGATTCAATATTCTGATGCTTCATGTTGAGAGATTTTTATATCCAATGTCATCATTGCATATAACCTTAAAGAGAGAAACTTATTATTGTTGAAGAGCTGATGGATCACACTTTTTTTTTGTGTGTGGGTACACTCATATATGAATCAAATCAAATATGTATAAAATGTATAAACAAACACTCATATAAATGTAGAAAATATGGTTTGGCCCATGATTTTTTTTGTGTGTGGGTAATTTTATGATTTTTTTAAAGTTGGGGGTGGGCTTAGCAATCCCCTCCAATGTCCTTTATTTTTGCCCATGATTTTTAATTTGGCCCATAACAAACGCTGAGGGACTATAGTCTATGGATGGGCTGAGCAATCCCCTCCAATGTCCTTTATTTTTTGCCCTTGTTTTCCTACTCAATCTATCCATCTATCTTTCTTCAAACTTTTTTTTAATTGAAGGAAAAATCTATCATATCTCCTTTGTACTTGCTGGAGTTTTTTTTTTTTCCTTTGATATCCTTGTTTACGGTTTAACTAATCTTCATTTAGGTTCTTCTGCTTTTCTAAGTTTGTTGTTGTTTGGTCACTATGATTTGATTTTCAGCTAAAAAAGTTCAATTTTTAACAATTGGGTACACGTGAATTTGCGTTTTTATTTTTTTTTATTTTTGCTCTCATTTATGATGTTTTCCTCCTCCTTTTTAGTAATGAACGATCATAAAAACTGTTTCTTTGAAGCTGGTTAATCTTGTTTTTTTGTATGAGTTAATGCACCATGAATTGCTTGTGGATTTGACCTATAATTTTTTTGATAGGGTTGAATTAGAATTCTTATAATGGCTAATAAATCCATAATATCATTTTTTTCCACTGGACCAACAGCTTGCAACTACCATTTCGTCTTCGGCCTTCGATAAATTGTTGTTTGGGCTGCAAGATTGATCTCATTCATGTAAGTCATGTCAATTCATTTGCTTCAAAATTCTTCAAATTTTTTTATTAATCTCGTATATTATTATTTAATTTTTATCAATCTATATAAATTAATTTTTAAGATTTTAACTTTTTTTTTCACTTAACATATCTTTGATATCATTGGCTTTGTCTATCAATACCTTAAGTTGTTGCGTGAAGATACTCCACCAAAATGGATATTTAAGGAAATTCAAAATATTGGAAACATGGATTTCAGATTTGTGGAAGAGCAGCCTCCACATGATTATGCTGTTGAGCTTGCAGGTTTGTAATTTATTTTCTTGAAGTTTTCTTGGCAAACATACACTCAAACTTTTTTTTTCTTGGCTTATATTAGAGTAGACCATGATGATACCATAATCATACATCAAATCCACTCTCAATTTTAAGCATGATGATACCATAATATTGTATTGTATTGTAATCGATATATATATATATATATATATATATATATATATATATATATATATATATATATATATATATTGATTTTTTGACACTTGTTGTAGTTAAATGATTTTATTTATGCTGAAAATGAAAATGATTATGATAGTTTTGGTTCCCATCAATGTTGAAAACGATTAAAGATACAATAGACCAAAAAAAAAATATAAACAAAAAAAAGTTGCGAATATTACGATGTTTAGTATGTTTGATTTACTACGTCGATTATGTAATAATCGTATATTGGACATACTACAACGGTTGTTCAATAACCATCGTAGAAGGCCATTGCCTACAGACACATATAAAGACGGTCCCTCTTAACCCGTCGTTGTAGGTGGAACTTTCTAAGACGGTTATACAGTAACCGTCGTAGAAAATAGGGTCAGCATACAGATATACTAAGACGGTTAAACTAACAACTGTTATAAATTGGTCCAACATACTACGACGGTTATGTGGTAACAGTCGTAGAAAATAAGATATACAACGACGATTCTAAAGCCCGTCTTTGTAACGTTTTTGCCTTTTACGACGCTTTATTTTACGACGATTCAAAACCGTCATAAACTGAGCATTTTAACCAACTTAAAAAGTAGTTTTTCCAGTAGTGTCAATAATAAGGATCACCTAAAGGAATGGTTAAATTGATCACAATGTGGGGCCGAAAGTATAATTTGAATCCGCACTTGGGCAGACACAATCCCATATAATTCTGCTTTTGAGTGTTATAATCAGTGCTGAGCAGGTGGATTAATTGGAGCAAGATATTATCGTTAAACCTGTAGTCGTCTCAAATGTAAGTTATGCATACATAGTTGTAAGTTATGGATACATAGTTGTGTTAAATATTCAAAAGGAAAATTTTATGATCCTTGAGCAGAATTATCTCATGAAAAATAAGTGGGTTTTAACAAAAAAATAATCAGTACTTTTTTTTCTGCTTTGCTTATAAACATTGCTCATATAAGAAGAGGCCATGCACATATTACATGTAAGTAATTAATTAGACATATCCTCCCAATATATGTAGCAATACTAGAAGTGCATGTTGTGGTTAAGAAGCAAGTAAATGTTTGCTTTCACAGCAATAAATAGGTTGAAGATAATAATTAATAAGGGTTAATTACTCTAATTAAGTAGGGTTTTGTATTTTGTGATAGTTATTTGTCCATTTAAGCTCTGAGTAAACTATATGCTTCATTAGTTAGGGTTACGATGAAGCTGATATAGCTGCTTTTCAAGTACGCAATAAGAGATGTAATTATCTTTTGTAGAGATGGTTTGCTATTGTTATTATTGTTGTACTAAACAAGCAAGCAGGACAAATTGGTAGCTTTAGGCAGGGGTAATTCCCACATAAATAAAACTAAACTGGAAGCTAAGAATAAATCCAAATAAACACAGTCATAGACGTGTCAACTGTTGAATTTTCTCTATGGAGTTGTAGTTTAAGTCCAATGCATTATTTTACTCATCCATTGGGATAGCTTGCGTCTGCAAGCCAAATATATACCATGTTCGGATAAAATTAAGCACTACTGAAAGATAAACAATGCCCTCTTATAGTCCTACTAAATAGGTCTAGGGAAAATCGAAATTTCAACTACTGAAAAGTACAAAAGCTTAATTATATTATTACCTTTCTATTATGAAACTTTTTTTTTAACTGCAACAAGGTTTTTATTAATCATGAGTAAAGAGGTACTCAAACCATAAATGAATGTAATTTAGTTGATAACACATGTTATAATTTATGTAGGAAAAGACTTGAGTTCGATTTCTACTTGACACATTCTTGAGAAGTATAAAAAACTTTTTTAAGTGTGACTAAATCTTAATTCAAAGATTAGTCTTATAAGTGGTCCACTACTACAAAAAAAATGATTCCACATCAGTTCTATGATACTTTTAAAGACAGTTTCAAACCATCTTTATATCCAACATTATAAAAAGTTAAAATTTTTTATGATAGTTTTTAAAAAACTGTTTAAAAAAAGCTACACATTCTAAGACGGTTCTAAAAATAACAACTATCTTAGAATGTGATCACATTCTAAGACGGCTCTCTAACAACCGTCTTAAAATATAATTTATTTAAAAAAAATTAAGATTCTAAGATGGTTAAAATGCCTACATTCTAAGACGGCTCTCTAACAACCGTCTTAGAATATTTTTTTTTTCAAACAAAAAAAATTAAAATGATTTTAGGATTTTAAGATAGTTTTTTGAAAAATCATTTTAAAATGCTTATAATCTAAGACGGTTTTTTTAGAGAATTGTCTTAGAATATATTTTTTAAAAAACAAAAGAAATTAAAATAATTTTAAGATTCTAAAACGGTTTATTCAAAAAATCGTCTTTATATGCCTTTTTTAAAAAAAATTAAAAAAACCATACAATATATTCAATTCCTCTGGCTATTTTTTTTACTTCATAAATTATTTTATAAAGATATATCAACAAAAGAATATGTAATCACAATTCATGCAAAAGAACAATATATGCATCTCATAATATAGGTAAAAGGTAAACCAAGTAATATATCATCTTTCCAGACTGCTAGATTTTGTGGATATCAGACCCATTAAGTCATAACAAATGCCCTACTACATAAAGGGACATATTATTTATTTATATAGTTCTCAAGTTTTTAGTAAATTTTTAAAAATATAATAAATATGTCCTTATCGGCCAACAACTAGCCTTTTGGAGTTGAGAAACTCCTTCTTCTACCCGGTTGAAGTAGAATCTTGCCCTTGTGATATGATATTTCATAAACTTTCTCCATCTTTCACTTACCTTTCTTGAAAAAACATCTTTGTCACATAACCCAAACTAGGCTTGTTCGTCTTGGGGAAGGTACACTCTACCTCTTAATGCACTAATTAATTATATAATTGAAAGAGTATGGTCATATATATGTATATAGTAAGCAGAATTAATATATGAAGTGAAGAAAGAGAACTTACTCCTCCCCCACATCTCTAAGAATGTTTGAGTTGATTTCCTACACCCAGATATAGTGCAGCATCATATACACTTTGAACTGGGATGACAGACTCCTCGGCAATGCCCATTATTGGAACAGTCATTAAGCCCACAGTTCCCGCCACATAGTAGCAGTAAAGATATAACTCTTGGAAATTGTTGTATCGGGCTTTCCTTGTATCCATTCTCATGCCTTGTATCATGTCCGTGAAAGGTTGTAATTAATGAAAGTAAGTACTTCATATATTATGTATGAGAACGGCTAGCAAGTAGCAACACACCTTTTGTTAAATAATTTTAACTGAGACGTACTGGACATACTCATCACCAAGCAGACAACATATATGATATGATATCATAATCTACTAATAATAAGAATATGTGTCATAATTGATAAATAATTTTTATCTTTTAAAATTATAAATTTAATCTTTAATTCATGTGTATTGAAAAAATAAAAATGTATATTAAAAAATATTAACTTTTTAAATGAATATTAATATTTTATGAGATTAATCATTACCTTTTGATTAAAGAATATCTTAATTTTAAAAAATAATTATAATAAGAGTAATGACTAACTTAAAGTCTATCTCAAATATGGATTGAAGTAAATTAAGAGATATAAAAAAATATGATAAATGGTATGATAAAAAAGAGAAAATAAAAAAAGAGTGATAGTAAGATATAAGAAAAAATGTTTAAATTTATAATATCTTTTTGTATTAATTATTACTACTATATTATTAATTAAAATTATAAAATTTGGTTGGCTTAATGCTTTTTGGGTATTATGAACCCCACCCTAGTGTTGAAGATAAGAACAAACCATGTTTATGGCCATATATTATGTATAAGAAAAAACCATCATAATTTATGGCCATATATTATGTATGAGAACGGCTAGCAAGTAGCAACACACCTTTTGTTATTGGGTGAAATTTATGCATGACCCACTAGAAAGCGAGCAGTACCCACAATTCACCCAATAGTAAAGAGTGACTTGAAAAGAGCATGTCAAGAAAGTTTGTAGCTAGCATTTCTTATTATTATATTTCTAATTACTATATCCAAAGAATATCTTAGGATGTTACTAGTGCTTCATTATGTAGTTCCACACAAACTTTTCACATGATCCAAACAAATGTATGAAACTGGAAGAGAATTTTCCAATAGACCTTCATTGTTTGCACTGCAGATACTTGGCCATTTATCCACAGCATAGTAGTGGTAACAACACCAATACGACTCCATGCACCACCAGTATTTGCTGCTATTACAACAACACCTCCCAATATCCTGTAAATAGAATCCAAATCAACTCCTTGATGACATGATGAAATGTAGCTAAACAAACCTCCAAATAGTTGGAGAATGAAACAACAAACTTAGAAGATTCACATACACGGTTGAATGTTTTTTCCTCAACAATCATCAAGAAAGCAATCACAAGTGCAGATTTAAACTTAAATGAAAAGGCTAATACCATTTCAAGTCACCTATCAATTATAGGTACTAGCAGGAAATGAAAAATTGAAATGATCAAAATTCATTTCTGGAGGAAAATTTATTAAGACCACAAATAAAATAAGCATTCAAATTTTGTAAGACAATTTAAAAAGCAAGAGTAATGCCACACAAAGTTTCTCCAGTAAGGACCAGAGATCTGAAGCTTTAGAAGTATAATGATGCATGATTTTCCCCAGTCAATCATTATTGTGGTATTAATATGGTCATATTTAGTACTTCAACTCAAAAGCAAACCATTACAGTGAAAGTTAACAACAGACACGCATACTTCTGATACTCTGACAGAGGTACTAATTTCTGCAACAGAGAAATCATGACTATGGCGGATGCCAAGCTGTCTAGGACTGAACTGAGAAAGAATGTAATAAATCCAATCTACAAATTAAGCATTAATTAGTCAATTTCCATTAGAGACAAAAAAATAGTCATGCAAACTACAAAAAATTTAGAATTTGAGTAGAGGGAGAGGAAGAATTTTCTATTGAAAAGTTTGCTATCATCGATGCACAACCTAAATAAATAGTACTAGACCCCTTTGTAAGAAGGAGCTCTTGAATTTGAGCCCCTTCTATTGTGTGTTTCATCCAAATTTGACCATAGATTGTAATGTTGAACAACTAATGTAGTCAAATTTCCAAGAGCAGTGACAGAGCAGTGAAAGCACTTACCACCCATGGGGGAAGGCGTGGGTTTTTGGTTGTTATATTGTCTGTAACCAGCTTAAATCCTCGATGAGTGTCAACTATCTCAACAATGGTCATTGCACCAAGCAAGAAAAACACTATTTCACTAACTTCTGCAGATACATGTGTTAGCTCTGAAACAACTATATCAGTTGATGGAGCCTATAGACAAATCCATAAAGAATAAAAGCAAACAACAATGGAAAATACAATCAAAGAAAGAAGGAGATAGACTGACTTTAAAATGTAGGCTTACTCAAAGTTGCTTCATTATAGAATCAAGTTAAGAGTAAAACTCTATAAATTTTCCAATCCAACACAAAAGCTACTCAAAGTTACTTAGCTCAGAGTCCATTCTGGACCTATAATCAATTTAAAAATCTTCTGCAACGTGAAACCAAACATGTAAAAATAGATCTAAAATTAATTTTAGACCTGAAATCAATTTTCTAACGTCAAACCAAACATACACATTGTTATTATCATTTATTAAGAAATTTTATTGGGATAATGATACAAGGGAGACCGTCGATAGTAACTGTTGGGGTCAGGAGTAACCTATTTGACAGCATATCAATGGTAGAAAATTACATTTCTTAAAAAAACAACATATTCTATTCATGGGTAGGCAGACAGCTATCAGTTGTTAAAAAAGTTTAGTCCACAAATAAGAACACACAATCTTCAAGCTAAACTGTCATCTAGTTTGAGTCAAATTAACTTAGATTCCTTAGGTCAAGAAATCCTATCAAGTGTTAACATTCTTTCAAAGATTTATGTATTGTTCAGCCAAAGAAAGTTGGAAGATTCCAAGCATATGGAATCGATGTATATTGTTGATGTATGCTGTGTGCTATGCAATTTGAGACAAACACCAACCTAAAATCTCAAAATCTTGACCATGAAAACATAAAGTTATGACCAATCATTAATTAACCAATAATCTCAAAAGTCAAAATACAAAAAAGATAGTCATTTATCCAAATACTTTGTATCACCCATAAGCCTACAACCATCAACAGTCCCACTCTGCTTTTATTGATCCCTAGATATTCTTCAAAATATGATGACTGCATATCCTATTAGAAATAGCAAGACCCTACAGTGCAGTGTCATAATAACTATTAAAATAGAGTATATTTAGAGACAATTTCCCAAATGCATATACTTCATTGTGAAACGTGCAGTAGTAAAATCAGGTAAGAGGAAATTGACAGGGGATCACAAGTTCCAGATTCTGGCATCAAATTCTTAAACCATTTTCAAAGTGTAGTTCAGTGTGTGAAGTGGCATATAAGAAGCAGATTTTGCAAACTTGTAATAGTACTAATGCGCACTTTTTCCACGATTTTAGCATTAACGGACAAAATCACCAAAATTAATCGTTTGATTTTAGATTTTTGGTTTCTTACTAAAGCTCACTCCACCATCATTTTTTTAATCTTTGAAAGAAATGCTCAATCCATTAAACATTACAGTGAAAAAGTATATAGTTGCCTCCATGAAAAAAATTGTCACAGAAAAAAAGCTAATTCCAAATAAAAACTGTTTGGATTCAAATGTTCAATCAATTATATGCAATCTTTCATGGAAAAGTGAGGCACCCTTTAGATAAGGCTTTAACCCACCCACATTAAGCAAACCAACAACAAATATCCAAATTCATATACTAGCAAACCAGAGTGATTAAAAAGGTATTCTAAGAACCTGAAAGTGTTGTCGGGAACTTTGTTGAGGCTGAAACAAAGAAGAAGTATAGCGAGGGTAAAAAAAGGAGAGAAACTAATGGACGGTTTGCAAGATATCCTCAAGAGCGAACTTGGTACTCTTTTCCTTGATGGCAGCGGCACGACCCTCGGCCTTCCTATCGAGCAAGGATTTGTGGTCCTTGTCCATTCAATGCTTAGTGACGATAATCTTGGAAGGGTGAATGCCAACGTTAACATTAACCTTCTCACGGGTGATGTGCTCAATGCGGATGACCCACTTGCAGCAATAGACCTAGAGCCGTTAACCTCGTCGTCCTTGCGAACCAAAAGGGACCACACATTGTACTTCAACCAGAGATCAATGGAGAGAGGCACGCTCGACGGAATAATGAAGTGAGCCTTGTGGCCCTTGCGATGACTTAAGGAAAGGGTTAAACTTCATTGTTTCTTCTCTCTCCCCCTCGCTCTCTATGACGACAATGAGAATGGAAGAGTAAGGGTAGAAGAAAAACTAAGATGTAAGGTTGTCTAAGCTAACCCAATTAAAACGTGTCACGTCAGCATAGAGAGTGAGAAAACACATGTTTTCAAAGATGGTTTTTTAAAACCGATGTCGTAAAGTATTTTTAAAACCGGTTTTAAGGTAAGCGTCTTTAAAAAGCTATAATTATTTACAAAAATGCATCACTTTACTTACTACATCGGTCTTCGTATAACCGTCGTAAAAAGAGTGTCGTAGAAGGCCTCTTTTCTAGTAGTGGTCCAAAAGACCAAAACTTGTTAAAATATCTTGAGATCCTATTTTGAACGTCAAAGCATCATTTGGTACAATCTAGCATTGAATTTAATAGGAAACATAGAAAAAGGATTGGAGTCGAGGTATCAAAACTTTCAAAGCACCACAACCAAAAAGTGTCTTGTTGGATTGGCTCGAATGACCTTAAGCATCTTCCACGTCTAAACAAGCATACCCTTGTTCTTTAAAACTTGCATTGAAGAATGAAGAAAGTGATTTTTCCTTCATTAAATTAATATATTAAGATTGTTTCAAAATAGATATCAATATAGGACCGAGACATGAAAAAACTAACTTAGTACCCACCTGTAGAACATTGAATACCAAAGTGTAGAGGAAAATTTAAATTTCACAAAAAAAACTAAAATATCTTCAACACAGCTATTATGATAAGAGACCACTCGCGATCTGCCGATAGAACCAACACTATTAGTTCTTAACCCTAAGTGTTTAAGGAGCCTATTTATAACTCCTAACCCTAAATTAGGTTCAAGGCCTAATAACTAATCTAATAATTAAAATACTTAAAAATAACAATAAAATGATAGCAACCCATTACAAGTCCAAATATAGGCCCAAAATACAATTAAAAACAAAAATAAATCTTATTCTAAAAAGTTGACTAAAATTTATGAGCATGTTGGGCTTAATTATTATATAATCAGCTCAATATTAATAGTCCATCAAAATTGATCAACTCAGCCATGAATGCTTCTTGTCTTGTAAATTGAGCTTCCCAAAGTGATTATTCAAGTTGACTCCAAAGCATCTTCATCAATTGGTAGGAAAGTGTCCCAATTAGGTACAATCCTTAATTCACATTGGTCTTCTTTCTCTTTGATCTTTAAAATTAGGGCTTGCAAAGTTTTCTTCATCCTCTTAGTCTTGGACCTTGTCATAGGACCTTCAATCTCATGTAAAGGATCATTAGACAAGCTGGTTGCACCTCTATCATTCCCTCCCTCTTCAAAAGGATTTGGTTGGTACCTGCATTAAAGGAAGATAGATTAGTCACATTAAAGGTAACACTTATGCTACCATATTTTCTTGGCGAGTCCAACTTGTAAGCATTGCCATTTATCTTTTATAGAACTTGAAAAGGTCTATCTCCTCTTGGTTGCAGCTTGGATTTTCTTTGAGCAAGAAATCTTTCTTTCCTCATATGAACATAGACCCAATCTCTTGGAAGCTTTTCAGTAAAGTATGCAACTAGTTTAGGGTCCTGCATTAGTACAACCCATATTCCAACACCAGAAACCTCACATTCAATTTCAAAAGTTTTATCAAAATTAGACAAACAAAGCAAAGGTGCATTGGTCAGCTTATCTTTCAATAAATTAAAAGCTTTTTCATCCACATCAATCCACTTAAACACCACATTCTTTTTGGCAAGTTCATTTAAAGGTGTAGGAAGTGAACTAAAGTTCTTCACAAATCTTTAAACCATGAAAACTTCTTACCTCATTTTCATTCTTAGGTGCAGGCCATTCCCTAATTGCCTTCACCTTTTCTTCATCCACACTTATTCTTTTTGAGCTAATGACAAAATCCAAGAACACAACATATTCATGGGAAAAAAACACTTTTTAAGATTGGCATACAATTTATTTTCTCTCAAAACATTAAAAACAACATGTAAATGATCAACATGTACCTCTAATGTTTTGCTATAGATCAAAATGTCATCAAAATACACCACAACAAATTTTCCAATGAAAGCATGCAAAACATGATTCATTAATCTCATGAAGGTACTGGGTGCATTAGTTAAACCAAATGACATCACCAACCACTCATATAAACCATATTTTGTTTTAAAAGCTATTTTTCATTCGTCACCTTCTTTCATGTGGATTTGATAGTATCTGCTTTTCAAATCTATTTTAGAAAACACACACAAACCATGCAATTCATCAAGCATATCATCCAATCTAGGGATAAGATATCTATAATTTACAGTGATTTTATTTATGGCTTGACAGTCTGTATACATGTGTCATGTGCCATCTTTTTTTGGAACCAAGATCACATGAACAAAACACGGGCTAAGAATTTCCCTTAGAAATCCCTTTTGCAAGAACTCATCAACTTGCCTTTGAATCTCCTTTGCTTCTTTTGGAGTTGACCTATAGAAGGAGGTAATCCATATGGAATTTCTTCTAAAAAAACATCAACAAATTCCTATAACAAGGAAACAACCCCACAAGGAAAAGAAGAGTTAAGATCATTAGTAAAATAAACATCCTTGTACATGAGTACAAGTAGCTGCTCTCTAGCCATCAAAGCACTCTCAACCTCTCTTTTCTTTGCAAATGCACTCACTTTCTTATTTTTTTTTTCTCTTCTTTGTTTTCTTTTTTATTCTTTTCTTTCTTTTGCTCACTTTCATTTTTATTTTCTTTTCTCTCTTTTTCTTGAATGCTCAATTCTCAACTTACACTCTCTTACAATTCTGATTTGATCGGCATAGGCCTCAACGGGTTAGAGAAGTGTTAACACAATGGTGGAATTGTTCAAAACAAGAGCATATCTATTTTTTAACCATCATGTGTAACCTTCCTATCAAATTGTCATGGACGTCCTAGAAGTATATGTCCAACATGTATAGATACCACATCACAAAGAACTTTATCCTTGTATTTACCAATGGAAAAAAGAAACCAACACTTGCTTGGCCACCCTTATGCCTCCACACTCATTCAGCCACTGAAGTCTGTATGGATTAGGGTGCTTTAATTTGGGCAAACCCAATTTCTCAACCAACAAGGTGCTAGCAACATTACTACAACTCCCACCATCAATGATCAAATTGCATACCTTGTCTTTTATGTGTCTTGTATGAAAAATATATTCATGTTGCTCCTCATCACCTCCTACCTTAGGCTGCATGTTAAGAGCACGCATAGTAACAAGTACATTTCCATTTAGAGCTTCAACTACATCAACATCACTGCAATCCTCCAGTTGTGGCATTTCATCATCACTTGAGCTCTCACTCTCTATTCCTCCATTATCCAACAATATCATGGCTCTTTTATTTGGACATTGAGAAGCAATATGTCCAACTCCTTGACACCTAAAACATTTGATATCATGAGATCTAGAAGATGAATTAATTTCCATTTTACCTTTAGGTGCAACAAATGAACTTTTGGACTTAGCTTCATCTTTTGACCTTGTCACTGATTTTTTGTTTTGCCAATTTGAATTCCATGAAGAAGTGGAAGCAAATTTGGAAGTACTCTTAGCTTTCAATTGTCTCTCCACTTGAATAGATTTGTGCAGAAAGTCCTTCATCTCCACATAATGCTGCAATTCTTTCACATCAGTTATCTCTTTCTTTAGACCTCCAATGAATCTGGTCATAGTTGTCTCACGGTCTTCTTCAACATTAGCTCTAATCATGGCTATTTCCATCTCCTTGTAGTAGTCCTCCACACTCATGGAACCTTGAGTTAGAGTTTGCAATTTTTTGTGCAAATCCCTATGATAATGGCTAGGTACAAATCTCTTTCTCATGACAATTTTCATCTCCTCCCATCTACTTATAGGTCTTTCACCATTCCTGCGCCTACTAGTCACAAGTTGATCCCACGAAATACTAGCATAATCGATGAATTTAACAACAACTAGTTTGACATTTTTCTCCTCAGAATAATTATGGCAATCAAACACATGTTCAACCTTTTTCCCCTACTCCAAATACAATTCAAAATCATTTTTACCTTGAAACATAGGGATTGTCATCTTAATGCTCCCCAAATGATTATCTTTTCTTGGTTCGCCTCTTCGCCTTCTTCCATGACTCGCATCTAAATACTCCTCCTCCTCCTCTTCTCCTAAAGTTGTTTGTCTACGACTTTTAGATCAGAATGAAGATTGCAAACTATCCAATCTCAAGTTTAAAGCTTGAAATTATTGATTAACAATTTTAACAAACAACTTTAGATCTACTCCTTCTTCACTCATGATTAAAATTGCTACAAGAATTGTGTTAAAAGTGATCGTAAATGGACAAATAAATATCCTCACACAAACACTCTCTCACGTGTTTACACTCAATAATTTTGTTCACTCATGTTTCACTCTTTTTGGTTTTTTCCCTCTAATAGTATCACCACTCTTGCCTTTTACGATTCAACTTCTCCTTATGAGCTCTTAGGTAAGAACCTTTGAGGTTGATTATATACACTACAAGACACAACAATGGATCAATGATAACTTAGTAAATAAGAACAAACAAAGGACAAGGAAAAGAGATTTAAGAAAAGTGTTGGACAAAAGGAAAAGAACAAACAAAGACGGAACCAAAAAAAAAAACTCACAAATGATAAATAACACCTTATTCAAATGATAAGGTGTTATCACCTTATTCTAATGATAGATAAAATTTATCACCTATTTTCACTCATTTCTCTATATCTTTTCTCATTTCTTCTTTATTTCCCTTCTACCAAACAACTTTACTTATCATTTTTTTCTTCTCACCTATTTCTACCTTTTCTTTTTTATTTTCATCTACTCTATTTTTCTTCTTTCTACCAAACACAACCTGAATGATTTTTTTCAATGACACTAGTAAACCGGGAGGGGGATAGAAATTGATGTTGTGTTTGTTATAAATGAGAGAAATATAATATATGGAAATAAAAATAAGAGAGTAGAGATAGGTGGAAAATAAAGTAATGATTAAAAGTATTTAGTTGAAGATAAATAGAAAATAGATTATGAGAAATAGAGATATAAATGAAAATAAGTGAGAAATAATACATGTGATCTTACTGATTTTAATATTATTTCTTTTGTAAACCATCTATGGCAAACTGTAGTTTGTCATTTCTATCCGCTACATATTAATTTCGACTGTTGTACTAAACACGGCGTGAATGATTTTTTTTTTTTTTCTGAACCTGAAATAACCAGTGCATCATAGGGCATGTATGATGTATGCCACAAATTATAATCAATTATTAATGAGTTAGGATAACATTAAGAATCAATATTATTCATCAAAATTAGTGATACTATGAAGAAAAAAAAAACTGTATGTAATTTTGCCTTCATCATACAAAAAATCAATTATTTCTAACCAATAATCTAATCCGAACGCATTATATATTATTATATATTATAATTATAGTCAATTATACTTGTACTGTAATTGGTTACACGTATTAAGAAGAAAAATTGATAAAAGAAAACATTTCATTCAATATCAAGTAATCAATACATTTAATATAAGAAGAAAATCGAAGACAGACTTAGTGGCTAGAGTACAATATTGACACTCTTATAAGACCATGAACTATACTATTCACTTGCCTCCGAATAAAACATATCACAACGTTTTGAAGACGAGAGATTTTTTCTTTACATAACATGATAATAAGACCAAACTCCTGGAATGAGAGAAATTACACCATGTAAGGTTAAAATAGTATTTTTATTTTTTAAGTTAAATAATTTATAATTTTATTTGTACTCTATTCTTTTATTTTTCTTAAACGAAACAACTAATATTTTCATTGTATCTCTTACATATTTCTTTTTTTTTCTTCTCTCACATACATATTTTTTACTTCCTTTATTTCTGTCAGCTTTATCAAACAAAGCGATAATGTAATTTCCCATTCCATATTCGTACATATTATATCTTAGGTTTAAATATATTTTTGATTTTTCAAATTTTAATCATGTTATTTTTTGTCTCTTAAATTAATTTGATTTTTTTATTCTCTCAATTTTCAAAAAATATTTTTTTTAGTCCTCATACAATAACAAATTGTCCCAAATTAAGTATCCAAGCTGCCAAAAATTAATTAAAAGGACTTAAAAGAACAATTTTTAAAACTGGATACTAAAAAAGTAAATTTAAATTTAGGAGACAAAAATAATGGTAACCTAAATTTGAAAAGATATTTAAGCTTATATTTCATTAAAAGCATTTTTTCCTGTTATATTATCTGCAATTTAATATAGTATAATTTTTTTAATTATTAAACAAATTATTTTAATGAAATAAATTTTCCTTGAAGTTACCTTTTTTCAAAATGTTATAAATACATTAAAACATTTAGATGAATAATAATAAATGAAGTTATCATAACAAACTTTAATATCTTTTTAATTATTTTATAATACTACCTTCGATTCTATATATAAGAAACAAAAAAAAAAAATTCTTGGTTATAATTATAAGAAACATAAGACTATTTTATTGTTAAATTTTCTTGTTATACTTAATTAATTGTGATGTTTATTGATAATATATACTTACTTTCCTATGCAAGTGGATATATTTATTGAGCTGTCAACAAAACAAAATAAAATATACTCGTTAGTTGAATTTGAAAAATAATTATTTCTTAAACTATTTAATATCATGAATAATCTTAAAATAAAATTAAAATTTATGAAAAAATAACCAATCTAATCATTTTTATTGGTATTGATAAATTAGATAATTATTTTTGGGGAAAATAATCAAATTCATTCTTGAAAGGATGATACATTGACAAATTGATCATTGAAAGATGAAAGATACAAAATTAGTCTCTGAATATGGAAAAAGTATAATAAATTAGTCTTGCGGTTAATTTTGTGAGATTATTTTGCATTATATTGTAAAATTCAATATCAATTTGATAATGTAACACCTCATTTTTCGTAAATAAATTAAAAAGGTTTTTATTTAAAAATAAATGTAATTTTAGAAAAAATTTGACATTTTTTTATAATTAAATAAATAAGGAGAAATAATGGTATTAATTAAAATAATGATTTGAAGGAGAAAAAAAAAGAGATATTTCATTTATTCATTTGATAGAAAATAAAATAGAATTTTTTTTATAAAATAATAAAAGAAAATAGAGTAAATGATAGGCTGAGCTATAAATAAAAATATGTTAGGTCATTTTTTAGACTAACATAGTCTCCGCACTTTCTCTTCTTCTTAAGTTCATTTTCTCTTTTCCTCCTCCCAAAACCCTCTTTTTTTTCGTATACACTCAAACCAGTCTCAGTAAAATGACGATCTTGGACTCATTAAGTGTTGGAACATTCTGAAATTTGAGTGCCAGATTTGGAACTCATTTTTGAACATTCTTACCATTGGAAATTTCTAAAAAATGTCAGAGGTGATAGAAATTTCCTTCGCATCATAACCTTCTCCTTTCCCGTAGAGACCCAAAACCTGTCCCATTAAAATTATGATCTCGGACTCGTTAACCGTTGGATCATTGTGAAATTTGGAAACCATGTTCTCAATTCATTTTGGCATATCTTTGCCGTTGAGATTTGCAAAAGAATGTCTGGCAAGGAAGAAATAATCATTGCACGCAGATAGTAGAATGGCTTCAATCTCTTCTCCTTCTCTCTAACGTTTGGAAACTTTATCAGAGCAACCAGAGGAAAAGCTTGAGGAATGTCACGAACCATTAGAGATTCCACTATCACAGCCAGAACACACGTGAGCCGGCTTAGAGGTAAGAGATGAGTTTATCACAATTGTGGTTAGAATGAACATGTGTAGGAATCCTCATGGAATCAAATTGGGGTTTATTTTTGGATTGTATTGAAATTCTTCATGTATGATTATGTAAAATTGTTTGAGGGGTTTTACTCCCCGTGGATTGAGAAACATTTTTTTATAATTTGTTTGTGTTTATGATAGGATTAACGTGATAAATAGTTATCTTGGGATCATTAAATGATGATTGAAATTGTGTATAAGTAATAAATTAAATATGTGATGAATTGTGGGATAACATGTTGCTTTGAAATTATAATATTGTTATTGAGATTGAGTATAAGTGCAAAGTTAAACATGTGTTAATTTGTGAGATACACGTAAACATGTGATAGTGGATTGTGATATTATGAGATGTGAAATTGTGAAGATGAGATTTAGTTGTGAATAAGTGTGTGGTTAACACTTGATGTGAAAATACTTGTGTTGTGAGCTGTGAATTATACAATAACCCGACTAGTGTTTACCTTGAGAAAAATATTCATGCGCAGTGTTAAAAGAAAAGTGTAGATTTCCTTGTTAGGAACCAGTGTTAAATTGTAGCGCAATGTATTAAACGTATTTAAAACACGAGTGTGAGGTCATAGGTATTGTATAATTTATGAGCAGTGTCTGTGCGTGCAAAAATTATTTTAGGGGTTGGACCTGAATCAAGAAGGTGAGACCCTAACAGATTCTTCGGAGTCTAGACCTTAGGGTAAAGACACTCGGTTTGAGTGCTCCTTTAAGTCTATGCTGATCCCATATTGTTGGAGCATTCTGCAAAACGGAGTGACCTTGACTGGTCACCTTATGATTTTATTTAGTGAGAGTGACCTGACATATCCATTGTGTGGTGTGACTTGTTATGTACTCCTAAGCGCCCCAGGGTGATTTTTCACTGACATGATAACACATTGCATAAAGGCTTGAGTCTTAGTGTATCTGTTGCATAACACTTGTATATTTATTGATATTGATTGATTTAGTGATATTGTGTTTTGATCTTTGAGTACGTGAATGATGTGAAAATGAATGAGACGTTTTGTGTTGTGATGTGATGTTACACGACAAAGTGGTGGAATTACATGAACTATGTTTAAGTAAGTTGTATTTTATTTACATGATATGTATATCTAGTTGTCTCGTTTCTCTCTATTAGTTAGGAATGTGACAAGTCACTCCTTGTGTGCTATTTATGTTTGGATCTTGTGATGATCTCAAACTTTGTGTTTGTGGGAACAAATGGTTAGGTGAATGGTTATGGAGAACCTCATGCTAGAGGAAGCAGAAATACAATGCTCTGATAGGATGTGACATTGGGGTATAGGTTTCTATATTAATTGCATGAAGTCTTGGATGACCTTGTTTGAACCGAGATGATTTTATTATTTGTTTGAACAAGTTTTATTATGATGCGAAAAAAGTGAATGTGAGTCTTTTACCCTTTTGAAATGGCTTTATTTAAATGTGTTTTAAAAATTTTTAATTAATTATAATTTCTTTTCATTTTATTATTAGTACATATATGTATGAGATAGAGAGTATCACATATAACAAGTTATATATTTTGATAATCAATTTGACGTTAAATTATAAAATTGAGAAATTAATTTATCCTTAAATTATGTCTAAGATTAATTTATTATATTTTTCACATTAAAAACTAATTGAGTAAATAGGCATTTTGGTCCCTGATTTTTGACCCATTTTACAAATTAGTCTCTATCTTTTTAAAATGTTAAAAATAGTCTCTATCTTTACATAAGTTTTGTAAAATAGTCATTGCCATTAAATTTGAAAGTAATGTCGTTAGTGAGGTGTATTGTTGGCAAATTTAGTGTTACATAGACTATCCAACGTGGCAAATTGTCCTAGATTGTGACACGTAGACTGGACTTTGATGCAAAATTTAAAAAGTTGTCAAATATTTTCTTCTTCACTTGCTTCTTCTTCCTCAAATTAGGGTTTCTAAAAAAAGAAGAACGTTATGAGGTTGTTGTTTTCATGATTTTTTTTTTCTGAAGGCAGTGAAGAAGAAGGATTCGTACCCTCTGCGGCCAGGCATGCAAGGTTTTTTCATCACTTGCGATGGCGGTAGAGAACACCAAGCCTCTCGTGAAGCTCTCAATATTCTCGATTCCGTATGATTTCTTTTCACCCTTCCTTTTCTTTCGAAGAAGTTATGTGCGGTTCCGAATTGTATAACTTGAATTTTTGCCTTCAATTTTAGGAAGATCCAGATATCAAGTAACTATTAGCAATGCCAATTTATTCAATTGCAAATTTCCATTAGTGCAAGGTTTTCTATTTCTTTTTCCTTTCGCCGATTCTATTATTAATTTCTTTTTCCTTATTAATTTTGTATATTCTCGATTCTTTTTCCTTTTGAGAATACTCCTGGAAAGCTATCTTTACTTTAAAAATTCTTGAAACTCTCTATACTTAAATGTGCCTTTCATGAAGTGCACCATTCAACAACTGGTTATCACTGCATTCAAGAACTTAAATTTTCTTATACATCACAAAGATGCAAACAAGTGATTCCAAGAATTTTTTTATTTACTTTTTTTTTTCCAGTTGAAGGAAGCTGGGGGGCAAGTTATTACATTTTGATGTCTTGTGAATGAAATAACTAAGGCTCGATTTGGGTTATGTTTTTTTAGAAACCCTAATTTGAGAGAAAAAAAGCAAGTGAAAAAGAAAATATTTGACAACTTTTTAAATTTTGTATTAAAGTCCAGTCTATGTGTCACAATATGAAACAATTTATCACGTTGGATAGTCTATATGGCACTAAAATTGTCAACAATGCATCTTATTAACGATGTTATTTTTAAATTTAATGGTAAAGACTATTTTGTAAAATTTATACAAAGATAAGGATTATTTTTAATATTTCAAAAAAGATAAAGACTAATTTATAAAAGGGATCAAAAGTTAAGGACCAAAATATCTATTTACTCAAAATTAATTTATAAATATCTTACACTTTGAAAATAATTTCACCATTTACCCTATTTTTTATATATAAAAAGGAAGGTAGTACATCACATGAAAATAAATTTTGAATATAAAACTTCATGCAAACAAATTTCAGAATTCCACGTAAGAAAAATTAGTCTATATTTTTTCATTATCTTGGTATGTGACAGAGTAAAAAAAGTAAAATTCGGTGCCTCGATGGTCGTGTGCAATAGATTGTCCAAAACATCAGTTCTTTTCAGAGTACTGCTGTTTGCCAACTTTCCCGCATTTTCTTTTTGTTACTTTTTTTTTGGTCACTTTTTTCCAAGCTTCTCTCTCTTCTTCTTTTGTCACTTTTTGGTTTAACACTCTTTTCTCAGTTCTCCACAGAAGCAGTAGAAACAGAACTTCGTTGCAAAATATGGGTGCTTCTGACGACAACAACAACAACTTTCTCCAAGTTGTCTTCAATAACTTTGATGTTCTTGCACTGTATGTCTCTTTTTTCTTACGCCATTGCAAGACACTAATTCAATTTTTTTTTTTTGTTTAACTCTTTTCTCATTTTATGGATATTATTTTGATCTGTTATAAATTCATTCTCTGTTTGGTCTTTTCTCCAGGCCCTTGGTTACGCTTGTTTACCCTTTGTAAGTATGCTTCTTCTTCTTCTTCTTTTTTTTGTATTTTCTTTCATTCGGGGAATGTATGTCTGAATTTTCAACTTTTTCTACATACCCTTTTTGTGTTTATGGTTAGATATGCTTCAATTAAGGCCATCGAGACCAAGTCTACTACTGACGATCAACAATGGCTCACGTATTGGATTCTGTATTCCATTCTCACAATCTTTGAGCTCACATTTGCCAAAGTTCTTGAACTGTAAGCTCCTTTGGCTAATGACCATGGGTGAATCTATGACTTCATTTATGCTATCATGTCATGCGATATAATTTGTAAATGGTTCAACACTGAATGTGCTCTCTCTACTTTATATATAGTTGCTTCACAATATAACTACCCCTTTGTGTTGTGTTTTATGGAGTATTAAGGTTGATGTCTCACATTGCTTGGTTTTGTTTACCTTCAAGTGTTTTTATATATCAATATGATTTAAGGGCTTTCGAATAAGTGAGCAATAAGTCTGCATTTGCATGCTAGAAATTGGGCCAAGTGTTCTTTTTCTTTTTGGGTAAATACCTGAATTTGTCTTTGAAAGTGTTTGGTATATTAGTATGTAAAAGATGAAAAATTATTTTTTTTTTAATCTTTGAATGTGTAAAAATGTCATATATTAGTCTTGTCATTAGTTTGGTATGTGAAGTCTAATGTCTCTACTAACATGATAAATGAGGACCAAAATATCATAAAAAAAATTGTCAATTGGATAGTTGACTCGGAGTAATCAATTTATCATTAAGATGTAGATAGATTAATTTATCATTTTTAAAATTTATTTCTTCTTTTTTCTCCTAGCCCTTTCTTTCTTTCTCCTCCTCTTTCTCTTGTATCACAGTAAGCTAATGTAAAAAGATATTTCCGACGATGATTCCCTCTCTTTCTCTCCTTATTTTCTTTTTCCTTCTTATTCCCTCCTTTCACGGTGGCAGAAAATCTTAAATATATTGGTGATTACTTGATTGGGTGTTATTGAATTGGTTCGAGGGCGAAATAAAATAACTTTGAAAATCACAAATTTTGGATGGTGTTCCAGTTCTAAAGCAAAGGAATTTGTCATCCTAGATGGTGCCTAAATGCCCAAAAAGTCAATGCTTAAGCAGTCAAGATCCCTCGCCACTCATCACGTCCATCAATCTACTCTCATATGCATTATCAATATTGTAAAATAATTATAAAAAAAAGAGTGAAAAAGGAAAGGGATGATGCATATGAATAATTTAATAATTTGTAGACGAAATTTGCAATGATAGAAGATCAAATTGAAAATGGAAAAGGAAATTAGGGTTGTTGTTGTTTCTTACAAGGTATGGATTCCATGAGAGGATGAAGAATAAGAAGAAAAAAGAAAAATAAGGAGAGAAAGAGAGGAAAGGAGGAAAGCAAGAGCATAGAGGAGGAAGAAAGGAGAAAATAAATTCAAAAAATGACAAATTAGTCCATGATATTTTAATGACAAGTTGATCTTGCTGAGTTAGTTACCCAATTGATAAACTTTTCTCATGACATTTTAGTCCTCACTTGTCACATTAGCAAAGACATTAAATTTCATGGATCAAACTAACGACAGACCTAATATGTTGGTATTTTTTACAAATTCATGGATAAAAATATAATTTTTCATTTATCAGGAACTAATATGTCAGCAAAATACACTAAAAGGGATGAATTTGGATATTTATCCTTTTTTTTATTGTCAAATATCAGTTCTATCTAATGAAGGGATTTGAACTCACGACTTCTTTCCCCTTTCCTTCTCCATTCACCTCCAATATCCATCCTTTGAACTCCTAGGCCAAGTGAACCTAATACGCTGCAAGTTGTTTGTTCTGTCCCCTGTGCGACCAAGAATAGGCCACATGGATTTTTTGTTGTATTCACAGGATTTAGAGGCTGCTGATAAAATGAAGCAGTTGTGTCAAACTTAAAATGCCATGACTTTTGTTTTCTTTTGTGTTTTTGATTATTTAAGAAAAGATGGTGAGTGAGGATGCTTGATTGTCTTTGCAATGTTTTCTCATTTTGTTTTCATTGCTTTAACTTGTTTTAGTGTTTCTCCAATATAATTATTGTGGTGCTAATTTCAGGCTTCCCATTTGGCTTTTTGCCAAGTTGATATTCAGTTGCTGGTTGGTTCTGCCTCACTTCAATGGGGCTGCGGTTGTTTATAGGAATTACATCAGACCATTTTATATGAACCCCCAAATCCCAATTCCACAAGGCTCTCAAATCTGGTATTTTCCGCAAAAGAAGTCTTTATTCAATGAGCCAGACGATGTTCTAAGTGCTGCTGAGAGATACATGGAAGAGCATGGTACAGAAGCCTTTGAAAGACTTATAAACAAGGTACGTACGCACATATTACCCAATATCTTTAGTGAAGAATATTTAGTTCTGCTTCAAAGTTAAGATCTTTCTAACATTTGAGAAAGTATGGCTTTGGGACGATTCAACTTGCTTATGTTATTCGGGAATTACATGATGCACTTAATTTAGATTCCCCTCCCCCAAATTATACCTTTGAAAAATCTAAAAAAATGTTGAACAAAGGTTAGTTTAGTTGATAAGGGTAGGACTCATATCTTGAAAGAATGGAAATTTAAATTTAATTGTAGATGTGAAAATTTTATTGATGGATGATATAAATATTTTTATAAATTGTTAAGTTTTGAAGTCTGTCTTGATCCTATGACCTCGTAGGACTCAACCCACCGTAAACTCTTAGAAAAGAAAAGAAAATTTAAATATATAACATTTAATTTAATTATGAACTAAAAGCAGAATTTTGTACAAGTCACTCTTAAAGGCTAACTAGCATGGGAGAGTAATCGTTATAACTTTCTTGTATAACTGTCGTCTGGATTGTTGCAATAAACCAGGAGAGATTTGGCTCCTAGTCCTTGGAATATATGTAATGTAGAAAACTAGAATTTATCACATAAATCTATATTATCTATCTTATTTTCCACATTGACTCTTATCAGTTCGATATTTTCTTACACAATAAAAAATAAATAAACAGAATAAAAAAGTTCCATATTTTCTCTTTGTATGAATCATTTGAGCTAGAAAACCAGGAATTACAAGCTGAAATTTCAATTACAAGTTGAAATACATGTGTTATACATTTTTAGTCATTCTCTTGTGGTAAATTTATAGGGTGATAGCCTTTTTCCGCAGCAAGTTTCACTTCGTTTGTGTTTGGAACAATACTTTAATTCAGAAAAACGTAATTTGATTTGATTTTCAGAATGACAGACAAGCTAGAGCAAGGAGGAATGGAAATTACATGATCTTTGATGATGACTACATATATTGAACTTTGTTAAAGTGTCACTTTGGCTGTTGCTAATATTTCAATATATCACATTGTGTGATCTTTGATGATGACCATATGTGTGTAACTTTGTTGATGCGTCACTTTGGCAGTTACTAATATTTCAGTAGATTATTTTGTGGGATGAAATATAAACTACGTACTAATTATTCTCTTCTCATGATTTTTTCAATAGATAGTTGTTTTTCCATAATCATCCTGATCTGAAAGATGGCAAAGGAGCTTCCTAATTCCACTTTCTATTAAAGTTGGTGATGATTATTATTGAGTTTGATGACTGAGGAAATCCGGAAGTGTTAACATTTGAATTGATTTCAAGATAGTGGCGGATTTAGAAAAAAAAAATTAGTGGGAGCAAAGTGCAAAAAATTAGTATGAATTTGTTTTCTTTTTTATCATTTATAATTTTATAATATTTTTTTAAAAAATTATTTTATGTGATAACACCTATTTTTTATGGGGCAAAAATAATAATTATTTAATCATATATTTAAGTAAGAAAAAAAATGAATTTTGTGGGACTAGTGTTATGAAAACCAATCAGTCATCGATCCCATTAAGACATAGAGTCAATAGATCAGAAGTTTAATCCATGGGTCATATATTGACTTGATTGACCCAGTACATATATGAAAAAAAAAAAAATAATATAATATACCTAACAAAATATAATCAATTCATATTTTTATACTTAAAATTAAATTCATTGTCATGATCAAACTATAAATATTATATAAAAATTTATTACTATAAATTATTGTGTGTATCATTAAGTAATTAAGAAAATTCTTATTTTTTAGGATTAAATACAAAATTTATCAAATGACTATAAATAAGTCAGGTAAAGATGTATAAAACACATAAATATTACATCATATCATGATCAATATGATAATAATTAGTTATTATATATTAATAAGATTAAAAAAATAATATTATAGGAGCATATTATATGTCATTCAATAACTAGTTATTAACAATTTAACATGTTATAGGAATTAGGAAAAAAAATTCTCGACCAGATCAACTCGGTTCGAGTCACCGGATTTCCTCAAATCTGACCAAGTTAAACCAGGCCAAATTGGATTGCTTCCATTTCCAATCCTGCACCTTAATCAAATGTTCTGGACAATGGGTCCTGGTCGAACAAATTAGGTCGATTCGGTTTTAATAACTATGGTGGGGCAATTGCCCACATAGCTACTAACCTACATCCGCTACTTAATTCACTTAAAACTCTCTAAGTGAAAATAAGTTAGATTAATGCTCATCAAATGTGTGATCAGGTTTTTACAAAAAAAATAATCAGATCAAGTCTTTTATTAAAGTTTATTTAATTAAAAATATTAGATTTTGAGTCATTCAAACTGTTTTTTAAACTTAATAAATTGACCTATTTAAATAAATATAAATAATTTTTTTTGTTAATATTATCATTTTCTATGATATTTGTTATAACATATTAAAACTTTATGTTTATGTATCTTTCTAAATGTTAAGTATGTTCACTTAAAAAAGCTTAAGCTTGGCTAGGTCTAAGACCTAACAAGTTGTAAACCTATAAGCTAACTGTGTGCTTGGTAAAATAAATTGATATGTTAACTTATTAATATTAAATGACACAAAAAGATATATTTAATATGTTTAATATTTGAATTTATTTTTAATAATCTATCATCGTAGTACAACATGTTTGTATTTTAAAAGAATAGTAAAGATTTAGTGGTTTTACTCATTATTTAAAATCAATTTTTAATAAATTAATATTGTTTTAAATGACGTTTTCCTTTTTAAAAAAAGTATAATTAAATTAAATAAACTTTATTGTTTAAAATCAATTTTTAATACCAACAAGTCATTGGTGTGAATCAATCTGGACTCAATCTTTTTAAGTAAAGTCTCTAAAAAATTTTAATTTTTAATGTTTAAATTTTTATTAATAATATTATTTTAAAACAAAAAATAAAAATTATTTTTTCTTCACAATTTTGATTTTTTGTATCAAATTTTTTTAGTGACCAAATGTTTTAAATAAAAAACAATTTATTAATTTATTAAAATAAATAGTTTAACATTAAACAAAATAATTACAAAAGGTAGAATTCTAAATTTCATAATAACTAGAAAATAAATAATAAATAGAAGAATGTTAAAATAAGAAAAATGATTTTTATGTTGAATAAAAGTGTAAAAATAAATTTAAAATAAATTAGTGAGGATGATATTAAGAAGAAAAAAAGTTAATAACTTATAAGTTAATTTATTTTTCATAAAGTACTTGAAATAACTTATGAAAAACAAGCTACTATAAAACAAGTTAATGTATCAAACAAGCTTTAAAAGTAACTTTGGTATAAAGAAGCTTATAAGTTCTTCAGTAAATTTTTTAAAAGAAAAATTTGTGTTATATTTAAAGATCTTATTACAAAATTTGTGCTTAAATATTTTATTATAAAGAAAATCAAATCCATAAATGTCAACATTTGAATTGATTTCCCTGTAATTCACTCAAAATTCTCTAGCTAATCACCACTTAAGGGGTGAAAATAAGTTAGAATGCTCGTCAAAGCTCATGTCTGATTAGATTTTTTTTTATAAAAATAATTAGGTTAAGTCTTTTATAAAAGTTTATTTAATTAAAAATATCAGTTTTTAAGTCATTCAAAACATTTCTTAAACTTAATAGGTTGAAATATTTAAATAAATTTATATAAATATTTGTTGTCAATATTATTATTTTATATTAAATTTGTAAGTTCATGTATCTTTTTAAATATTTTTTTTGTTAAAGAAAAAATTAGAATTGTCAAAATCAGTCAGTATGTCCCACCTTAACTTGTTTAATATATAGGTGGGTCAATCCAATCTGCTCACTTTTGGATGAGTCTATAAAATGTTAGTCTGGCTTGATCTATCATAAGTGGGTGAATTAAATGATTTTGCACACCTAAATATAAAGAAAAATATTTTTTTAAAATAAAATTCTAGCTTTTACCAATGGTCTGTAGACCAGATCACATAACAACTGCCACATTAGAATATGCACAAAACAAATTTTGAATCTACAATGACAAGAAACTTCAAGTAAAATGTTGACTTAAGCATGCACCCCTGTTCACAAAATTAAGTTCCTGAATACTCTCATTTCCATATTAAGTACGCATGTACCTCCATTTTTCTTAATGGTGTGAATTCGGGTCTTGGCTCACCAAATTCACACTTTGTTTTAGAAAAATATGTTGTATTCGGGTTTTCCATGATCGAATTCTTACGGATTTTTTTAAATTTTTTTTGTTTACTTTTTATTTTGTTTTCTAAAAAAAATTAATAATATTTTTAAATAGGTTTATTTTTTTGTCCGTTTTCCTACTAATTTTCGTTGTCTTATTTTTAAAACATTCATTTTGGTTTCTTAATTGTGAAATTTGACTTATTAAAATTATTTAAATTTTATTTTTGATGTTTTTGGGTGATTTTGCATTCTTTTTTAGTCCAAATTAGTTAGGTTCGATAGTCTTCATGCACAAAAATTTAATGATATAATTTCATATCTCCCATTGATTTAAAAAGGCTTTAAAAGGTGTGCAAAAAGAAAAAAAAAATCCCTTTTTGTACTTAGAAAAGGGATTCTCAAACTTATACCATTATATTGATCTATATCAAAACTATGGATTTAACTAATTTTGGAACCAAAAAACATTATAAAAAAATCACAAAAATCATCCTACGAATAACATTAAAACTAAAATTTTAATAATTTCACTAAATCAAATTTCACAATTATGAAACCAAAATGAATGTTTTTAAATGAGTACGATCAAAATAAAAATCAGTAAAAGAAATGGACAAAAAATAATTAAACCTAATTAAAAACATTATTAAATATTTTTTTGTAAAAAAACAATGAAAAACAATGTTAAGAATTCGGTTATCGTAAACCAGAATTCTTAACCTGAAACCAATAATTTTTTTCGAAAACAAACTGTGAATTCGGTGTGTCAAGACCCAAATTCACATCGTAAATAAAAGAGGAGGCATCTGAGTACTTCATTTGAGAAGGGAGGTATTCAAGAACTTAATTGTGAGAATGTGGGCAGAGATAAAAAGTCGTAAAATGTCATCTCTAATACAATTAAAAAACGCAATAAGAATTCAGATTCTACAGGGACAATTATCAAATAAGCAATGATAGTAACCATTAACCAAATATGCAATGAAAGTAACCAAATATGGAATAACGGTAACCATATATGCACATAACAATTTTCGAATCTACAAAGTAACCAATTGGCCAGAATATGCATAATAAGAATTTAAATTCTCAGAATATGCACAACACAAAAACTTCAAGTAAAAACAATAATAAAAACCAAAAATTCACAATTGGTTGTTCATTTTCATACTACTGAAATAGTGAAATGCAATAACCAAATGGCCACTGAGATTTTGAGAAGTTACTAAGAAGAGCAAGAAACTAACGAAGGAGAAAAGGTAGCGCTACAACACTAGATAATGGGTATGGAATAACGTTGGCTGACGGCACGATGGTCATTGGCGCTATGGAGAAGTAGACCAATTGAAGAAGAGTGAGAGAGGCAGCAACGTGTTAGGGTTGTTCGGTTTGTGTCATGAAGAAGTGAAAGCTGAGTGGTGTGGTGAGTGAGTGTCCTCATGAGTCAGTTTGTGAGTGAATACTAATAGTTGACCGAGATTACTCATTAAGCTAAGATGAATAATGTTTTTTTTTTTAAATGATAAGCTCGACTAACCATGGGTTCAGCCCGACTAAGTCAGATCATAAGTGGGCTAGATCAAATTTTGAAGATAACTAAAATTGACAAAAAATAATAATTCAGTCCACCCCAATCTGAATCCGTGATAAACTGGGTTGGCCTGTGGGTTTCCACAGGAGTGTGTAGGATGACTCGGCTCAACCCAAAATCGAGAAACCCAAAAAAATGTGTATTTTGGTTGATTTCAGGTAGATTAGCAGGTTGGGCGAGTCCAAAAAATGGGTTTGTGTAGGTATCCGAGATTCCAAACCTGTCAAAAACTAACCTGAGCCGAAGTTATATATGTTGTTATAATGTACAATAGGCTTAGCCCAATCTATATGTTAGTAATAAAACAACGACCAGTTAAGCCATGTGTCACCGTTTTCCATTTTTTTCAAATATTATATTCTTGCTTTCGAAAATGTTACGCTTTCCTTCTGCTGCTTCTTCGTTCCGGCATTGACCTCTACTTTTCAAATTTCATATTTGAATGGGTTTTCGTAGAAACAAAGCATAGCCTCAGTGTGGCCTCACCTGTTCTGCTTTAAAAAAATTCATCTTTTTGTTCTTCTCTTTTCTTTCATCAAATTCTCCATAAACAAACCCTTCGAACCTGGCACACCAATCCTAACTTCTGGGTCAGCTCCAACTGGCTCACCTGCTTCTTCCCTCTCCCTCACTGAAAACAATGGCAATTCCATTTTGTTTCTCCTTCTCTTTCTTCATCTTCTCTTCGTTCTCCTTTCTCTCCTCTCTCCTTTCTTCTGTTTTAAGTTGTTGTATGTTAAAATCAATGTTCATTGATTTTTGGTTACGAGTCATGTTCTATTTTTAGGTTTAATTTGTTTCAATAGACTTTTGTGAATAACAGAAATATCTTTTGATTTTGTTACTAATCATTTGTCTTCACCTCATAACAATGGATGCTTCAAGCACGAGGTGCCACAAGTTACATATATGGTATAAGAAAGGATAATTTTGGAGAGGAGATAAAGAAGAAATGTACACATGATGGTGTAAAGGTAAGTTTAATCTTGTGATTTGTCTCCTCCTTTCCTTGTGATAAGCTACTTTGTGCCTGACCTATGAATATCTCTTTTCTTTGTGATCGGCTACTCTTGTGTTGTTTGTGTGGTTAGTGGTGAAAGGTCAAATGATCAAACTTTCCTTGATTGTTTTATTCTACTTATTATATAACTCAATAATAATGATATTTTATGTTGTTTTTAATATTATACTTCTTCAGCTCAACATAATACTTGATTGCAAGGCAATTAGGAGGAATTGAGTGGCTTAATAAAAGGTCTATTGTTTTATTAATAAAAGCTTATCAGTTGGGTGGCTTGGAGTTTCTATAGACCCAAGCATTGGAATTTTAGTTGGTTGTTTTGAACTAAGTTTAGTCTAAGCAAAGCTTCAAAACAAATTTCACTTTATAAATAAAAAGGACAGAACATGAGAAAAAAATATTTACTATAACAGATTTTCCTAAAAAAAATTGGTTTTTAAATTTCACTCTCACTTCATGTCTTGATTTCTTCTTCGTGTTTTTCCTTTTCATCAAAAAAAAAAGAAAGAAAAGGAAAAGTTTGTTATGACTATAGCAGATTAATTGTATTAAAGTAGTAGTGTGTTGTAGTAGCTCTTGGTTGAATGTGAAGCACCATACATGTGATGGCTATTCCTTGTCAGATGTTATTGTTAACATTGTTTCATATATGTTTTCTAGGTTTTCAATTAATATTTTGTTATGTTGTTTGTGCTATTAATTTTTTATGTGTTATGGCTTGTGTCTCGGTTTAGCATAAGTTATATGAAAACTTTGGAATAATAATTTATGTGCTTGGTTTTTCATTGCACTTGATATATGACTAGGTCTTTTTCCATTGATTTCATTATAATATTTGTGTTTTGGACTTGGCATGAGTTTCAATGTTGTAATTTTAACTATTATTTTTTTCTAGATTTCATTATAATATGTGTGTTTCAGTGTTGTTGAAGCTTCCTCTGTTGGCTTGGTATCCCTGCAAGTTCTGTTGTAGTAGATTCCAAGGTGAAGGTGTCACTTTAAAGTTTCCTTCATGTTTGAACATGCTACTATCCATTTGGGAGCAACTTACATTCAATTTTTCATTTAAGGAATCAAAAAGTTTTCTACCAGCAACAAGAAGCCATGGGTAAGTGTCTATTATCATCCATTTTTTTATGATTAAAAATCTGCAAGTAATGGATGATACAAAAAAGGTAAAATAATATTGATAATAATCCATAGTGCAAATCAATCTTTGGTTTTTTGATGGGTAACATAGGAAAGGAGGAATTTTTAAATTTCTCATAACATGTGCTACTTTACAACCTACCTATCTAATATCAATGCATGATTTTGAAAGAAATAAGCAAAATGAGGAGAGATCACAGAGTTAATTCAAAATATTGAAACTTATGAAGATGATAATTTTAAAATGTTAATAGCTTCTTTCATTCACCTTCTACTACTCAACCTTATGTGCATATCCTTGCAACAATCTACTTCTACTATCTACAACTTATATCATATTTTAAAAATCTTCTATTATACATTAGCATTTGCATGTCAAACACCTCATTTTACTTCCATTTTTTGTGTGTAATTAATATATCGTACTTAAAAATCTTCTATTTCAAATCTTATTAAGTAGACAATGACACTGCTTGCTAACAGACAAAGCAATTATTCTTGTGTTGGCAATTTATGCTAATTGCCTACATGATCAGAATTTAAAATTAATATATGGAAAAAGAAATTGCTCCGACAAAGTGAGAGAGTGTATGGAAAAAGAAATTGTTCCTATAATGACTAAGGCATGTTTCTCTTCTCTTTCTTGCTTATTGTCATATAAAAAAAAACAAAAATAGGAAAATACTAAGAATATTTTTAAAACATGCCTATATCTTTTGTTCTAAACATACTTTTTGAAGAGGTGAAACATTTATCCTAATATGTGCTTAGTTTAGTACTGCTCTTTAATCAAACCTTGAGTTTTTTTCTTGATAATATGTATTATAATCTTTGCATTGGATCAACATAGATTATTGTGTTAAAACCTTTATTTAGATTGGAAAATAACATAGAAACACTTTAAAAATGCATCTAAGATTCATTCTCCGGTGTACAGAGGTTGTCACCTGTGTTGGTTGAAGAAGCTCACTTCACTTGGTAAGGTTATTTGTATATATCTTCTCATGCTCTGTGCACAACCTTCTTTTTAAGTTTCTATCTTTTTTCATGATCTCTTTTATTTGAAGAAGAGCAACGACCAAGTGCTTGCTATCAATGAGGTACAATCTCCTTTTTTTGAAGCATATTATCTGTTAGTGAATTTACATTTGGTAATAAGCTTGTGGGTATGTGTTCATCACTACAAGATTTCCACATTTGGGTTTCTCTCCGATTGAAAAAAATTGGTCGCTTTACACTAAATTTGTTTGCTTTCACTTCTTACCAATCTGATGCATTCTTGGATTTTTTTTTTTTTTTTTTTTTGCTATTTCAAGTTTGCTTCTCCTAATGTGTATGAGTGGTTTCAGAATTCACGGTAAAGGAATGTGTAATAGGTTTTTATGAAGAAAATTTTTTCTTTTTTTGGGTAATTAAGTCAGAGATGCTTTTCAAGCTTTTGCTACATTGCTCGATCAGATTTTGTTCTGGGTAAGTTAATCTTTTCATTTTTCTAAGTATTATTATATATTTGTATATTACAATCTTACTGACTTTAACATGGGGAAGTCTTCCTTTTCTGTTGGTAAGTTCCAACAACATACGTGTTCCTTCCATACTGCAATTTTTATGACTTCCCTATCATTACATAAATATTGATTGCGTTTGATATATTTGCTGCCTTATTTTCCTTTTCCATTTATTTGTACATTGAAATAGAAATATTCTATCAAAGACACAATGTTTCCTATTTACGTCTTCCTTCCATAAATATTGATTGTGTTTGATATATTTGCTGCCTTATTTTCCTTTTCCATTTATTTGTACATCGAAATAGAAATATTCTATCAAAGACACAATGTTTCCTATTTACATCTTCCTCACTCGGTCCATGGATTTTTTTTGTTAAGGTCTTTGAATTGTTAGGTTTTTCTATTTCTTTTATCCTATGCAATCCTCTCATTTTCATCTATTCAAATTTAATCTGTGTAGAATGTGTACCTTTATAAAGTAAATTGCAACAAGAAAATCAGAGGAAAAATATTCTCAAGTATCAAATAATGATACAACAATAGCTTCTTCTAATTATTTGATGGAATGTCTATCCCACATATTAACTCCTTTCTTCATATGATAATTGAAGAACATTACTCTCGGGAACTGGGAATTTGGAAAATAAGTTGGTTGTGTAAAGTAGATAGCTTATGGCATAGTATCCATTGATGATATCAGCTAACAAGCTAGAGTAGAATCTCGCAATTACTACTCTTATAAGTATACGAACATTTGAGGGGTGTTGTGAATTGTTCTGTTTTCCCTCTAGATTCAACTATTAGTTTATCACATTCGTTATTCATATTCCATGCTGATTTTACTGTTGTAGATTAAGGTGTTGCAGATGTTGTCATTAATGCACAAACATGTTATTTCTATCGATGGAGGTGTTGTTCTAATGCCCAACAATTGGTACAATAATTAACATACTAATGAGAAAAGTTTTACCTCCATTTTTATCTTTAGCTCTTCTCACTTTAGTCTTCACACATACTTATATATGGATTGCCAGGAAATATATGCGTAGGGGGATTAGTGTTTGGTTGGATGTACCTGTAGAAGCCTTGGCTTAGAGAATAACAATTATAGGAACTGATTCTCGCCCACTCCTACATTCTGAAGCAAGAAATGCATACATGGAGGTAAATGATTTCTCTTCCATGGTAGGAGTTTTTTACTTTTTTTTTTTTTTTTTTTTTGCAAAATGTAAGTAATTATTACAAATCTTAGAAAATTGGAGGAACCATCCTAGATAGGGAATTAGCATCAAAATTATTTTTTCCACAAAATAATTTGACACTTCAGAACACCTATAGACTATCAAGTGTTTGTCTATCATTTGTGAAGAAAGAAGTGAAGCATATGCAAATGTCAATGTCAAAGTCTCCTTGGAAAGTATATATACAAATATTAATTTTTTTTACAAAAAAAGAATTGTGGTTCTATCCAGAATCCTTGGAAACACAACAGGAAAGGAATTTGCTATTCATAAACTCTTATGACTTTTGCAGCTTAAAGATTGTCCCATGTTAAAGCATGAAAATTCATATTGCTTTAATTTTTAGATTTTTGTGAAGCTCTAAAGGCTATTATTCTTTCATCATCCCCTAGTCTAGATAACATCCATCTATTATTGTGTTATGTTCTTTTGTACAGATATGGCAGCAAAATTAAGCCAAAGAGACGTGTCAGATTTTTCTCCAACTGCTATTGCTATGGAGGTGTGTCACTTCATGCTCCATCCCCTCTTGAACTTCATTTTAGCTTTCTCTTGACCAAGCTAACTTTCCCAAGAGCTAAAACCGTATCTACATTTTGCATCACTAATACTTATTTGTGCCAATGTATTTCTCAGGCACCGGAACAAATCAAATGCTTTCTTATAAGTGAAGATGGGTTTTAAGCATGTGCTAGCACAATCTTGAGACACAAGCATGCTTTTAATTGTATATGTTTTTCTCTTTAATAATAATTATAGCATGACAATATATTGTATTTTAAACATTTGTGTATTTATTATTAGAGGAGTTCTTACCTAGCTTCGTAGAGTCTTAGTTAGGTGCAAGACATTGCAAAAGGAGTTCATACCTAGCTCTGACTGATTCTCAGGGTTATGGTTGTTCTGGTCTTTCCATAACTGGAAGTGTTGTTGCTACCGTTGAAGTTGCTAGAGTTGATGCAAGTTGTTCAACTTTCTATTTGGTTCATTGTTCCTTGGCAATATTCACTATTGCTAATGTCTTTTATTTGTTATTAATTAATCTATTAATGGTAACCTTTTTGCTATTAGTTATTCATATTTCTTGAAGTTTAATGTCTTTGATTGGCCATTAAGTATAGCATTGTGTGGGTCTGAAGCTCAAAAGCAAAAGTATTTTCCTTCTTTGGCTCAAATGAAAACTATAGCATGTTAGGTAAATTACCTTCCTTGGATTTGAATGATTTGTATCATTTTGCTTATGTACCACTCTTAAAAGACGTTTTTATTTTTAACTTTATTAGGCTTTGATTGTACCTAACTATTGAAGTGATGCCAGTGCTTTCAAGGCCCCAGCAACAAAGGTCCAGTGCCTTATGCATCTTATCTACCAGTTGTATTTGACTCAGTTAACCTTAAAATTAGCTTAAATTTTTTTAATTTACCTCAAAGTTGATTTACTCACTTTTAGTATTGAGTCAACTCATTTTTTCCCTTTTCCTTTCAGCATTCATTTGTTGTGTAAAGTCCAATGCGTTTGTTTGTTAAGTTCAACTGTTGGAGAAAAAGCTGCAACATTCATGATAGACTTGAAGAGAAGGCTTGAGTTAAGTCCAAACCTCCTGGACCCAATGCTGAACCTCAACTGCTCTTGTGCATTGTCATTGTTTGGATTTGAGTCTTGGTTTTGGAAAGAAGTTAGAATGTAATGCTTTTCAGTTGACTGTCATATGATATTAAATGATGTTTTGTTTTTTTAGAAATTATATAAATTTCATAAAGTATTAACAATATGTACAATATATTGGTTTATTTTTATGATAATTAAAAGTCATATCAATGATAGTTGTAACATTCCAATTTTTCGTAAATAAATTTAAAAAGCTTTTTAGTAATAAATAAATAAATAAATAAATATAGAGCAAATAATAGGCTGAGTACCCTAGGTATAAATAGTTATGTTTGGCCTCATTTTCATTTTTCCCCTTCTCCTCTCAAAACACTTTCTTTTTCCCGCAGCCCACCAAACCAGTCTCAGAAAAACGACGATCTCGAACCCGTTCACCGTTGGATCGTCGTGAAATTTGAGTATCATGTTCGCAACACAATTCCGAGCATTCTCACCGTTCGGAATTTCGATATCATGTCTGAACTAAGAGAAAAACCCTTCGCATTGTAGCCTTTTTCTTTCCCGCAGAAACCCAGAGCTGTCTTGGTAAAACTACGATCCTGGTTTCGTTAACCGTTGGATTATTGTGAAATTTGGATATGTTGTTCGAAATTCAATTCCACACGCTTCTACCGTTGGGATTTGCGAGATAATATTCGTGGAGGGAGAAAAAGGAATCGTATGAAGACAGTACAAGTGGAGGTTTCAATCTCTTCTCTGTCTCTCTGACGTTTGGGAATTCTATCGGAGCAGTCGGATGAATAATTGAAAGAATTTCCGGGAACCGCTAGAGATGTTGCTATCGCTGGCTGAAGACACGTGAGCCCGCTTAGAGGTAAGGGATGAGTTATTCACAGTTGGGGATTAGTGAGAACATGTGTAGGGATCCTTAGAGGATTAAATTGGGATTTTATTTTGGGATGTTTGTTAAATTGCAATTTTTCCTTTATGATTATAAATAAAATATTGATGTCCTGATGAAAATTGCTTGATAAATTGTGCTCTTGATATTTGTATATTTGGACCTATGATTTGGATATAATTGTGTAATATTATTTGAGGGGTTTTAGTCCTCATGTTGTGATAGTCTTTTATATAAATTGTTATATTGAGGATATGAAATGATAATTCAAATTGTGAGTATGTGATGAATTGTAGAATAACATGTTGCTTTGAGATTATAATATTGTTATTGAGATTGAGTATAAGTGTAAAGTTGAACATGTGTTAATTTGTGAGATACGTGTAAACATGTGATGGTGGATTGTGACACTATGAGATGTGAAATTGTGAATGAGTTCTAGTTGTGGATAAGTGTGTAGTTAACACTTGATGTGAAATTACTTGTGTTGTAAGCTATGAATTGTACAATACCCGACCAGCGTTATCTTGAGAAAAGCGTTGATGCGCAATGTTAAAGAGAAAATGTAGGTTTCCTATTTAGGAACCAGTGTTAAATCGTAGCGCAATTGTGTTGAACGTGTTTAAAACACGAGTGTAAGGTTGTGGGTATTGTATAATTCATGAGCAGTGTCTGCATGTAAAAAAAATTATTTTAGGGGTTGGACCTGAATCAGGAGGGAGAGGCCCTGACGGACTCTTCGGAGTGTAGGCCTTGGGGGTCACCGGGTTTGAGTGCTCCTTTAAGCCTATGCTGATCTCATATGGTTGGAGCATTCTCGCAAAACATCGTGACCCTGACTGGTCTCCCTATGATCTTACTTAGTGAGAGTGACCTGACAAACCCATTGTGTGGTGTGTCTTGTTATGTACTCCTAAGCGCCCCAAGGTGGTTTTTCACTGACATGGTACCACATTGCATATAGAATTGAGTCTTAGCATAACTATTGCATATGCTTGCTAATTGATGTGTTATTATATCTTGATCGAAGTGTGGGATTCTTGTGTAATGTGATTGATAATTGAAAAGTGAATTTTGAATGACGAAGTGGTGAAGTTACGTGAGCTATGTTTAAGCAAGTGGTATCTCATTTATATAATACGTATATTTAATTGTCTTGTTTCTCTATTAGCTAGGAATGTGATAACTCACTCCCTGTGTGTTGTTGTGTTTGGATCCTGTGATGATCTTGAACTTGTGTTCGGGGGAGCAGATGAATAGGTGGATGACTATGAAGAACCTCATGCTAGAGGACACGGGAACACCACGCTCTGATAGGATGTGACATTAGGATATATGTTCTATATTAATTGTATGAGACTTATATGACTTTCTTTGAGTCGAGATGACTTTATTATTTATTTGGACAAGTTTGAATATGATGTAGAAGAAAGTGAATGTGAGCCTTTTACCCATTTGAAAAGCTTGTATTTAAAAATGTTTTAAAAATACTTTTAATTAATATTTGAATTTTTATTCCTTTATTAATATATATGTGAGGGGTAGAGGGTGTCACAATAGTTTTTTATTGATTGGAAGTATAAAAAAAATTACATAATGCATGCATACTTCTTAAACTTTTTAAAAAAATATTGTCCAACAATGCACTACTACAAAGGGATATTGTGGTATTCTATTTCTATAGGTGGATTCTTATATTTAGGCATTTTCTTCTAATGTTCTTTATTTTTTGTTGTAATTTTCATGATGGATATTTTTAATTTAAACTTGAATAATTTTTGTTAGGTATGGAGATTGTGACCTTCATTTTTCAACTAATGGAGATTGCTTGTGGATTAGACTCCATCAATGGCAGATAAGAGTACAAACAGAATTTCATTCAAGGAAAAGTACTTCTATTCATGTGTCAAGCTTTAATAGAACTTGCCTTTCTCTTGTACTTAAGAGGTAGTTGAGAAAACCATTGAAAATTGTGATGTTGGTTTTATGGAACAACAATCTAATTAGGAGATAGAGAACAAGATATTGACCATTAATTGCAGTTGTTCTAAAAAAAATACCTATATAGTGATCGGCATTGCAATTATTCTAAAATTAGGTATTATTCTAAATTGATACTTTAGATGCTACATATTAATTTAAAAATATAAATTTTTTAAAAATTCTACATTATTGTTCTATAATTTTTAGAAGATAAAACTAATTTATTTAAATAAATTTCAATGTCAAATTTTCTTGAAATTTTCCTCGATATATAAATATCTAATAAATAAACCAAACACAACCATCAACTCTAGAGGACCCTAATGATGAAAATCTAAACAAAGAAATCATGAAAATGTTAATGAAGGAGAGAGATATATTACGAAAACAATCTCTGGTATTAGACTTTCTTAGGAAGTAATCTCATTTCTTCGGACTTTTGGAATTACAACCTTTCTCCTCACTCATAATAAGTTTATTTACTTTTCTTAAATGTTTTAATAAATATAAGTAGAATTTTCAAATTGGTTCATTGTGGTAGAAATGATTGATTCTGTCTCATCTAATCTATTATTTAAAAATTATAAATATAAGTAGATTATTCAAATTGTTTCATTATGATACAAGTCATCAAAACTGTCGCGTCTTTGTTCATTTGGCTTTCAACATTAAAATTGATTCATGATGGACATGTAATATTTCTATAGTTGCTTTCAACATAATTGGCGTTATTAATGTCTAGGGTGTTGGATAAGTGACCTCAATAACTTAAGAGGGGGGTGAATTAAGTTAAAAAATTTCTCGTTTAATTGACTTCTAAATCCCCTTTTAAATCTATATGTTAAGAATATTGAAGATGAAGATGAAAATTATATCAATAGAATCCTTCAAGTGTGCAAGATAGATAAAATATACAAGATAAAGTAATCAAGATAGGGAAGAGAGAAATACAAACTCAGTTTATCCTAGTTCAACTACTTCCTGTGCCTACGTCTAGTCCTCAAGCAACCCACTTGAGATTTCCACTAACTTTGTTAAAATCCTTTTTACAACTTCTGAACATCCGAGGGATCCCTTTCCCTTATGTTTAGGAAACTCACAATTCAAGAGACAAATAGCCTCTTGATCTAAATTAGTCTTTAAAGAAAGTACAAATTTATTTCTCTCTTTTAGAGAAGAAGATACAAGATAAAGTTCTTAGAAGAATCCTTAATTGGTTTGCAAGTCTTTGGCCAATGATTTGTTTTTGAGAGTATAAGACAATAAGGTTCTAAAAAAACTCTCTAAAAACTTTCGTAGATAAGTCACATATTTATGGACCCTTGGTGGCTTTTCAAAAACTTATGAAGGGATGTGACTTTTCAGAGTAACTTTTAAAATTTTCCCATTGGTAATCGATTACAACTCTTTGATAATAGATTACACAGTTATGTAATGAGGAGTCATGACTTTTCAATTTGAATTTTTGTAGTTCCGTTACTGGTAATCGATTACAAACAAGTGGTAATCGGTTACAGCTTTCAAATTTCAAATTTCAAATTTTTTGAAAAAGCTTTTTAAAATAATTTTTGTTCTGGTAATCGATTATAATGCCTAGTAATCGATTGCCAGTGGAAAAATGTCTTTTTCATAAAATATTAAAAGTATTTTAGAACCTTTTTATAATCAATTTAAAAACTATGTTGTAAGGCCAAATCTTTGCAATCACTAAGAGACTCTTTTAACAAAGATAGACTAAGACTTAGCTTTCTTCTTGATCTTTGTTTTCTTAGTCTTGATTTGGACTTGAAATAAAACTTGTGTTGCTTTTGTCTTGGCATCATCAAAACCTTCATACACATACATTCACGTTCTCTCCCTTTATGATGATGACAACCAACTGAAATCATTTACTGAAAAATATTTCTTTTGTGAGACAATCACTCCCCCTTAATTTGGCAATCATTGCTTAGCAGAAAATATTTTCAGAAAAGTTTACAATATATATATATATATATATATATATATATATATATATATATATATATACCATGTACCTTACATGATTATCTTCCCTTTTGGCAACATCAAAAAGATGAAAGCACCGAAATAGAAACAATCATTCACATAATAACCAATCATTGACAGAGGAATCAACCAAGTGCTAAACATACCAAACAGAGCAAGTTCAAAACAATATTTATAAATGACCAAAGCATTCATAAAAGAAGAAACCAAGTTCGAAACATATCAAGTCTTAAACAGTAGTATGAATGACCAAAGCATCCACATAAAAACAGCCAAAGAAGAAATATACAGCAAGTCCAAAACAGAAATATAAAGAACCGAATTTGAAATAAACCCAATGCAGAAAGTTTGAAATATCAAGGAAATTAAAGATAGATAATGCTAGAAATCAGGATAAATATGTGATTATAAGTAATCAATATACAATTAAGCAATCAAAAACATTTATGAGTATGAACAATCACGAAAAACAACCATCAAATGCAATTATTATAAACATTCAAAGTAATCAATCATCATAAGCAAGCAACACAACCATTTCACTCAACCAAAGTAAACAATCATCATAATCAAACATGAAAAATAACTATCAAACACAATCATTTTACTCAACCAAAGTAAACAATAATCATAATCAATCATGATAAACAATCAAAGTTAAACATTCATCATAATCATCATAATCAAGCATGATAATTAAACAGTATAAACATCCAAAGTGGCTAGGATTCTAAGTTATTTAGGTCTATGAGTCCTAATTCTCTTCTAATAGCAAAAAAGTTTTCTTTGGGGAGAGGTTTTGTGAAGATATCAGCTAACTAATTCTTTGTGTCAACAAATTCTAATATGCAATCCCCTTTTTGAACATGATCTCGAAGGAAGTGATGCCTTATTTCAATATGTTTTGTTCTAGAGTACATAATAGGATTTTTGGACAGATTAATTACACTTGTATTGTCATAGCGGATAGGTATATGATCAAGTTTTAAACCATAATCAGAAAGTTGTTGTTTCATCCAGAGTATTTGTGCACAAAAACTTCCAGCAGAAATATATTTTGCCTCTATAGTGGATAAGACAACACTATTTTGCTTTTTACTATGCCATGATACTAGAGCAGAACCAATAAAATGACAAGTGTCACTAGTACTTTTTCTATCAATTTTGCATCTAGCAAAATCAGAGTCAGAGTATCCTACTAAGTTATAAGAGGAATTCTTAGGATACCATAACCCTAGATTTATAGTGTCTAACAAATATCTCATTATTCTCTTAACGACACTTAGGTGAGATTCTTTGAGATTTGCTTGATATCTTGCACATTATATCAAGTCTACTTGCTGATAAATAAATAAGAGATCTGATCATACCTCTATATTTCTTTATGTCTATTGACTGACCAGTTTCATCTTTATCTAGATAGCAAGTAGTGCTTATATGAGTGGCCATGTGTTTAGAATTTTCCATCCAAACATGTTAATTAGTTCTTTGCAATATTTTGACTGACTAATAAATATTCCATTCTTTGTTTGCTTTATTTGTAGTCCAAGGAAGAAATTTAACTCACCCATCATGGACATTTCAAATTTATTTTGCATATCTTGAGAGAATTATTTGCATAGAAAATCATTAGTTGACCCAAAGATTATATCATCAACATATATTTGTACTAAGAGAATATCATGCAATTTTCTTTTGATAATGAGTGTGGTATCAACATTTCCTCTTGTAAAGCCCTTTTTCTAAAAGAAATTTGCTCAATCGTTCGTACCAAGCCCTAGGGGCTTGTTTTAAATCATATAGAGCCCTTTTCAATTTAAAGACATGATTAGGCTTATCTAAGTTTTTAAAATTAGGAGGTTGATCAACATAAACTTCTTCTTGGATGAATCCATTTAAAAAGACACTTTTAACATCCATTTGATATAGTTTAAAATCCGTTATGGATGCAAAGGCCAATAACATTCTAATGGCTTCTAATTTGGCTACTGGAGCATAGATTTCCTCTTAATCTATTCCTTCTTCTTGATTATATCCTTTGGCCACTAACCTAGCCTTATTTCTAATTACTATTAATTTGTTTCTAAATACCTATTTAGTTCTTATAACTAGATGATTATTAGGTTTGTCAACTAACTCTCAGACTTTATTTCTTTCAAATTGATTTAACTCTTCTTGCATAGCAATAATCCAATGTTCATCAATTATGGCTTCATTTAAATTTTTAGGTTCAATCAAAGAAACAAAAGCCATATTATTCCATGCATCTTTGAGAGAATGTCGAGTTGTTACCCCTTTTGAGATGTCACTGATAATATTATCAAGAGGATGATATCTTGAAGTTCTCCACACTCTTGGAAGATCTATATTTGTTTTATTTTCACCAATTTGAAAGTCTTCTTCATTACCATTTCCTTTTCCTTTGTGCCCTTTCTCATCAATGTGCATGTCTTCTAATGAATATGTAATATCATCAAGTGTTTCCTTTCTTGGCCTTATAGGATTAGTCTCATCAAAAGCAACATGGATAGATTATTCAATAATCATAGTTCTTTTGTTATAAATTATAAAAGCTTTACTATTCAAGGAATAGCCAAGAAATATAACTTCATCAGATTTTGCATCAAACTTACATAAGTTTTTTTTCCCGTTGTTTAGCACAAAACACTTACATCCAAAAAATATGAAGATGAGAAATGTTCAGTTTTCTTCCTTTGTACAATTCATATGGAGTTTTCTTTAAGATCGGTCTAATTAAAGCTCTATTCATTATATAGCATGCAGTATTAACAACTTCAGCCCAAAAATATTTAGGAAGATTTGTATCATTAAACAAAGTTTTGGCTATTTCTTCTAAAAATCTATTTTTCCTCTCAACTACTCCATTTTGTTGAGGGGTTCTAGGTGCAAAAAAATTGTGTTCAATGTCATTTTCATCACAAAATGATTCAAAATCCTTATTTTCAAATTCTCCTCCATGATCACTCCTAATAGATGTAATATTGAGATTTTTCTTGTTTTGAATGATTTTAGCAAGTTTCTTAAAAGCATGAAAAACATCTCTTTTGTGAGTGAAAAATAATGTCCATGTGAATCTTGAATAATCATCAACTATAACAAGAGCATAGTAATTTCCTCCAAAACTCATAGTTCTAGAGGGACCAAAAAGAATCATATGTAAAAGTTGTAAGGGTTGAATTGTAGAAACAATATTCTTTGATTTGAAAGAAACCCTTACTTGTTTCCCTTTTGACATGCATCACACAATCTATCTTTTTCAAATTTGAGTTTTGGTAAACCAATTACTAAATCCTTAGAAATTAGTTTATTTAAATGTTCCATGTTTATATGAGCAATTCTTCTATGCCATAACCAAGAATCATCATCTTTACTAAGAAAACATTGAGCATGATTTGATGTTTTATCTAAATTTATCATGTATACATTATTAGTTCTATAGCCTATATGTTTTATATTTTTATCATGTTTATTTTCAATAACACAATTATGACAGTCAAATGATACTAGAAAACCTTTATCACGTAATTGACTAACACTTAGTAGACTATGCTTAAGACCATCAACAAGTAAAACATTTTTAATGGAGGTAGATGAATTCGTACCTATTTTTTCGATTCCAAGAATTTTACCTTTATTGTTGTCTCCATAAGTCACATGTCCACTTTTCTTAGGAGATATATGAGTAAATTTTGACGCATCTCCCGTTATGTGTTTTGAGCATCTGCTATCAATGTACCAGCTTTTCTTCAAGAAATCCTTCATTCACATAATTATGTTGTTGACTTAGGTACCCAAATTTTCTTGGGTCCTTGATTATTAGTTTTGATCAAAGATCCTTTTGGAACCCATATCATTTTAATGTTACTACTATTTTTCCTAAAATAACATGTTGATGCACTATGTCCTTTCTTTCCACAGTAAAAACATGTTAAGAAGGGAGAACTATTCTTTTGAGAAGATGCAAAGAATTTTTTATACATTTTATGTTGTTTTTCAGGTCTATATCCTAATCCAGCCTTATCAAACACACATCTTTGCTTTCCTGGTATAATGTCTAAATTATTTTTGCCAAGAGTAAATTTGGCAAGAGAATCTTTTAGATCTTTAATTTCTACTTTAAATTTATCACAACATTTACATGAGTGAGATACTTTATTATATCATGTATGGTAGAAGATTGATTTGTATCAATTTGTTTTAATGTTTTAACTTCAGTTTTAAGATTTTCTAGTTCTATATTTAATTTCATAACTTTTTTTTTAAAATTTGAAATTGTTATCTTAGAAATTGAAACCAGTTTGGCAAGTTTGATTGATTCTTTATGCAAGTCATTAAATGCATCTTGAAGTTCATCAAAGGAAATAGATAGGTTATTGTTAGAAGATGTTACCTCTTCTTTGCTGTCATAGTTTTTGGCCATAAGACTCAGATTCACGACTTTATTTTCTGAGTCTCCGGATGAATCCATATCGTTATCTTCCCAAGTGATGTAAGCTTTCTTTGCCTTCTTATCTTTGAAGGTTTTCCTGTCAGATTTTTCCATTCTTCTCTTGAAACTAGGGCAATCAACTCTTAGATGTCCAGGTTGATTACAATCATAACACTTTGGAACAGAAGATGAATCTTCTCCTCTTTTCTTTGGATTGAAGTTTGTTCTTCTTTGATTTCCTTTATTCCTTAGAAACTTATTGAATCTCTTTACGAAGAAACTGAAATCATCATCTTCTTCTGTTTCATTCAAGTCCTCTTTGTCACTTTCTTCTTGAATAGAAGATGCGGCTTTAAGTGCAATTCCTTTCTTTTTCTTGTCATTTTCTTCTTGTTGGTTTAGTATCATAAGTTCCATTTCGTGTTCCTGAAGCTTTCCAAAAAGATTTGCAAGAGACATGTTAGTGAGATCTCTTGATTATGCAATTGCAGTTACCTTTGGTTGTCATTCCCTGCTTAAATATCTTAGAACTTTGTTAATGAGATCCTCATTATGAAATATCTTTCCTAATGATGCAAGATGATTAACTATATGTGTAAATCTCTTTTGCATATCTTGTATTGTCTCATTTTGATTCATTCTAAAAAGTTCATATTCATATGTTAGGGTGTTTATTCTAGATCTCTTAACATTTGTTGTTCCTTCATGGGTTACTTGTAATGTATCCCACATTTCTTTTGCATTCTTACAATTTGAGACTCTAAAGTATTCATCCATTCCTAATGCAGAGGTAATTATATTTTTAGCCTTTAAGTTATATTGTACCCTTCTTCTTTCCTCTTCATCCCATTGTTCCCTAGGTTTTTCTATAGTTGCATTTCCTACAACCATTATAGGGATGTAAGGATCGATTTCAATAGCTTCCCAGATGTTTAAATCTATAGCCTTTATGAAGATTTGCATGCGGATTTTCCAATAATAATAACCCACACCATTAAATATAGGAGACCTATTAATGGAGTTTCATTCGGGAAATAGGAAGTTTGATGAGGCCATAATTGGACAAGTGGTCTCGACCTAAATAACTTAAGACGGGGGTAAATTAAGTTAAAAAATTTCTCATTTAATTAACTTCTAAATCCCCTTTTAAATCTATATGTTAAGAATATTGAAGATGACAATGAAAATTATATCAACATAATACTTCAAGTGTGCAAGATAAATAAAATATAGAAGATAAAGTAATCAAGATAGGGAAGAGAGAAATGCAAACTCAGTTTATCCTGATTCGACTACTTCCTGTGCCTACGTCTAGTCCTCAAGCAACCCACTTGAGATTTTCACTAACTTTGTAAAAATCCTTTTTACAACTTCTGAACACTCAAGGGATCCCTTTCCCTTGTGTTCAGGAAACTCACAATTCAAGAGACAAACAACCTCTTGATCTCAATAAGTCTTTAAAGAAAGTACAAATGTTTTTCTCTCTTTAGAAGAAGATACAAGATGAAGTTCTTAGAAGAATTCTTAATTGATTTGCAAGTCTTTGACCAATGATTTGTTTTTGTGAGGATAAGGCAATAAGGTTCTAAAAAAACTCTCTAAAAACTTTCATAGATAACTCACATATTTATAGGCCCTTGGTGGCTTTTCAAAAACTTATGAAGGGACGTAACTTTTCAGAGTAACTTTTAAAAGTTCCCCTCCTGTAATCGATTACAACTCTTTTGTAATCGATTACACAGTTATGTAATGAGGAGTCATGACTTTTCAATTTGAATTTTTGTAGTTCCGTTATTGGTAATCGATTACAACTTTCAAATTTCAATTTTAAATTTTAAATTTCAAATTTTCTGAAAAAGCTTTTTAAAATAATTTTACTTCTGGTAATCAATTACAATGTCTGGTAATCGATTGCCAATGGAAAAATGCCTTTTTTCAGAAAATGTTAAAAGTATTTTAAAACTTTTTTATAATCAATTTAAAAACTATGTTGTGAGACCAAATCTTTGTCATCACTAAGAGACTCTTTTAATAAAGATAGACTAAGACTTAGCTTTCTTCTTGATCTTTGTTTTCTTGGTCTTGTTTGGACTTGAAATAAAACTTGTATTACTTTTGTCTTGGCATCATCAAAACCTTCATACACATACATTCACATAAGGCACATAAAAAGGTAGAATAACATACTTTGCGTCAATTTGATGTTTAAAAGGAAAAGGACAATTATTTTATTCTGAAAATAATGAATCTTGCCTTATTGAGCTGAAAATTCTAGTGTTGGTTTATACTATGGAATTGTAATACAAGAGAACCTTATGATTAACAAGGAAGCTAAGATTTGGAACAGTGTGTGTTTGAGAACTGAGAAGGTAGTGGGCATTGAGAGAGGAAGCACAAGGGTAACTGTTATGATACAAACACTTCTTGTAGTGTTTCAAGTGGATGAAATTTAAAAAATTCTATATGAATTGCAAGACCGTTTGATGGGTCTGAACTGTAGGCATTGGGATTACATGTTCATTTATGTTAAGACCTCCCAAGCTCATCTAGACCTTCCAATAATAGATAATAAAAATTAAATTTTATTACGCAAAACTTTTATTACAAAAGTGTTGTTATTGTAATTTTGCAAACAAAGATTCTGCTATTTAATATCTACGTAGTAGAGTCGATATGAGCAGTGGAAAAAAAATTTAAATTCATTGGCGTCAAAATATTTAAATTAAAATGTAATACTTTTTATCATATATATCACTTGATATATAAAAAATTTATTAAATAATGTGTAGTTGTATACGAAAGAAATGATAATTAGAAATAAAATTTATATTTAAGTTAATTAAAAATATATTATGATATTCAATATATTCTTGATCAAATAAATTAACCTATTTTATTTTTTATTTAGTTTTATTTCTTAAATCAATTTTTATAATGAATAACTGCATCCAAAAAGGTATCAATTATCATCTTAAATCAATTTTATTTCTTTAGTTTTATTTCATAAATAAATCATACATAGTTACAATTGTACTATGTAAGTATCTATGATAACTATTATTGTTATTAATATTCATTTTCTCTTTTCTATATTTGTTTATTATCATCGTCAAGAATCAAGGACGCGGTAGAGACGATGTTAAGGACCAAAAATAAGGAATAACATATCATCTCATGACATGTTTATCTTAATCATCATTTATGTATTTTTTTAAGAAATAATTATATATAAACGTAAGATTAAATAATTTTTATTTTTTTATTTTTTAGGTTTACTTTTGTTTTCTAAATCTTAAAACAATACTATGATTTGTTCTCATATTTTTATTAAATCAGTTATCATATAACATTGTGAGTTGGTGCTCCAAATTAGTCTTGCAATTGTTCTTTAATTCTTTTATCTTGAATGCATTTCAATATGTTAACAGTTTTAGATTTTTACTTTATAGTTTAGTCTTTTGTAAATAATATACTAACAATATATCTAACAACAATAACCTTGATAAAATTAAATACATATTTCATTCTTTATAAAATTTTAAAACATGAATAACCATGAATCTCATTAAAAAAATAGATAGTGTTATTTTATAAAATATATTATGTATTTCAATCATATTAGTTTTGGTTCTCATTAAATAAGTTCTACAAAGTTACAACTATACTATGTAAGTATTTATTATAACTATTATTGTTATTAATATTCATTTTCTCTCTTATTTATTTATTGTCGAGGATCTGGGACGGGGATGAAGACGATGTTAGAGAACAAGAATAAGGAGGAATAACGTACAATCTGATGGTGCTTTGTTGTCATGCTTATCTTAACTATCATTTATATATATATATATATATATATTAAATAATTATATATGAACATAAGGTTAAATACTTATTGATTTTTTTTTATTTTTTTGGTTTAATTTTGTTTTCTATATTTTTTAAAAGTACTTTGATTTGTTCTATGTTTTTATTAACTCATTTATCATGTTACATTGTCAAGATGATGCTCCAAATGAGTTTGACAATTATTTTTCAATATATTTATCATTAATGCATTTCAATATGTTGCCAGTTTTAGATTCTTACTTTATACTTTGGTCTTTTGTAAATAGTATATTAACAACATATCTAACAACCATGAACTCAATAAAATTAAATATGTATTTTATTGTTTATAAAATTTTAAAACGTGAATAACCAAGGATCTCATCGAAGCTAAATAGATAATTTTATTTTATAAAATATATTGTATATTTCAATCATATTAATTTTGGTTCAAAAATAAGTTCTTCACCATTACAATTATTCTATATAAGTATCTATGATATTTATTATTGTTATTAATGTTCATTTTTTCTCTTTTATATTTGTTTATTATCGTCATTGAGTATTTGGGACGGGGATGGAGACCATGTTGGGGAACAAAAATAACAAATAACATATCATCTCGTGGTGCTCCATTGTCATGTTTATCTTAACCATCATTTATACTTTTTTTTGAAATAATTATATATAAACATAAGATTAAATAGTTTTTAAATTTTTTGATTTTTTTTAATTTTTTATTTAAAAAATACTTTAATTTTTCCTCATTTTTTTATTAAATCATTTATCATATAACAGTATCAAGCTGATACTCCAAATTAGTCTTTTAATTGTTGTTCAACATATTTATCATGAATGCATTTTAATATATTGACAGTTTTAGATTTTTACTTCATGGTTTAATCTTTTGTAAATAATATACTAATAGCATATCTAACAACAATAACCTCAATAAAATTAAATATATATTTCATTATTTATAAAATTTTAAAATATGAATAATGCTTGATATTATCGTGTCTATATAGACAATGTTATTTTATAATATATTATATATTTCAATTATATTATTTTTTGTTCTAAATAAATAAGTTCTTCACCGTTACAATTATATCATGTAAGTACTTATGGTAACTATTATTGTTATTATTATTTATTTTCTCTCTTATATATTTGTTTATTATCTTTGTTACAATTATACAATCTTGTGGTACTGCATTGTCATGCTCATCTTAACCATCATTTATATATTTTTTTTAAAAAATAATTATATATAAACATAAGATTATATAGTTTTTAAATTTTTTGGGTTTAATTTTGTTTTCTAAGTTTTAAAAAAAATACTTTAATTTTTTCTGATGTTTTTATTAAATTATTTATCATATGGCATTGTCAAGTTGATGTTCCAAATTAGTCTTGTGCTTGTTCTTCAACATATTTACCATGAAGGCATTTCAATATGTTGGTCGTTTTAGATTTTTACTTCATAGTTTAATCTTTTATAAATTATATACTAATAACATATCTAACAACAATAACCTCAATACAATTAAATATATATTTCATTATTTATAAAATTTTAAAATATGAATAACGATTGATATCATTGAAGCTAAATAAACACTGTTATTTTATGAAATATATTATATATTTCAATCATATTAGGTTTGGTTCTAATTAAATAAGTTATTCACCATTGCAATTATATCACGTAAGTATCTATGGTATACAATCTCGTGGTACTCCATTGTCATGTTTATCTTAATCATCATTTATATTTTTTTAAAAAAATAATTATATATAAACATAAGATTAAATATCTTTTTAATTTTTTTATTTGGGTTTAATTTTGTTTTCTAAATATTTAAAAAATATTTTGATTTGTTCTCATGTTTTTATTAACTCATTTATCATATGATATTTATCACTAATTCATTTAAATATGTTGGTAGTTTTAGATTCTTACTTCATACTTTAGTCTTTTGTAAATAATATACTAACAGTCTATCTAACAATAATAACCTTAATAAAATTAAATATGTATTTCATTGTCTATATAATTTTAAAACATTAATAACCATGGATATTATATATTTCAATCATATTAGTTTTCGTTTTTATTTAATAAGTTTTACACGGTTGCAGTTGAATGTAAACAATTATATTATACATTTAATTTTATAGCTTACTCATGCGTATGCATTGATATTGTGTTGTTATCTTATGAAAGAGAAAATGTTCACTCACTTGGTTTTGAAAAATGTTGCATATTGCCGCATTGTTTACCATAACGGGAGAAAGACATAAAAAAATTGGCTTTAGGAGACCTTTTTTTGAATCACAAAATTTGCGGCCTACACATGAAAATTATCTTTGAGTCTCGTGATCCAGCAACAATTATGTATGCTTTGTTTTGGTTATGTTTATAAATTGAGTATAATATAATTATGTCATATGTCAATTTTTGTAGATAGACAACTTTTATTGTGGTAAGAATTTTTCTACAAATAATGTTTCTAAATTTAAATACTTTGTTAATTGATATTTTATTATATGATATTTGTTTTATTTTGTTTGACCTTCAAATTAGTTTAAATGTGTTAATCATAGATATTTTAATCTACATTCATTTTTGTTTATTTATTTTTGTTTGTTCTGATTTACTTAGTTTCCATAATACGGCATTTTGACCTAATTGGGTTACTTTCACAAACTTATTCCCAATATAGGTCTCTTCTTAAACTATTTCCAAGTTGGGTTTGTTTTTCTACGTAACCCCAGCCTATCCCGCCAGCATGCATGGCGGTATCACTAGCGTTGTGACACGTGGACGATGCCGCCAGGATGAATGGCAAGACAGCTGCCACTTGGATGCCGCCAGTCAGAGTAGCGAGACACCCGTGGATGCCGCCAGTCGTAGCAGCGAGACCCGTGACGTGGACACTGTGTCACCAGTTCCAATGGTGAGACAGGTGAGGTGCAGACTGACCTAGCTAGCGGTGCAGCTATGAGGCAGCAGCTATGAGGTGCAGTGGCGCAGGGGAGCAGCTTTTTCTTGCTGCAGTATCTCGCTGGTTGCAATGGCAAGATTCACGTGCAGCTCTTTTTCCTCCTTTATAAAATGCTTCCCTAAACCAAACATGTCGCATTTTCATCTCACCTCTTCATCCTTCGTGCATCCTTCGTGTTAGTGCTTGTGCTGCTGGGTGTGGTTGTTATTGTTGTCCATCTTCCATTCTTTCATTGTGTCAATCCAGGTAAGTTAATTAATATTTTTTACGTTGTAATTACTTTAGATATTTATATTATTTATGTTAGATATTATAAGTTTATATGGTAAATTAATTTTAGTTTTTATGTTAATATTATTTGTAAGTTTTAGTTGGAGGTTAGTTTTAGTTATAATTTTTTATGGTACTTAGTTTTAGTTTTAGTTTGGGGTATCCTAATTTTTTAGTTTTGTATGTTAGTTTTAATACGCTAGTTTTACAAATGATAATTTTTTATTACGTTAGTTTTAGTTTTAAGTATTTTAAGTTGTTAGTTTTACTTGTAGGTATTCTAAGTTTTTAGTTTTGTATGTTAGTGTTAGTTTTTGTTTTGTAAATTACGGTAGTTTTAATTTTAGGTATTTGAAGTTGTTAGTTTTAGTTGTAGGTATTTTAAGTTGTTAGTTTTAATTTTAGTTTTAGATATTTTAAGTTGTTAGTTTTGTATGTTAAATTAGTTTTAGTTTTAGTTTTAGGTATTAGAAGTTAATATTGATACATTAATTTAGTTTGTAATAATTTTATATATTTTGTTATGGTATTGTAATAATGTTAGGTACGTTAATTTTATATAGTTTGTAATAATAGTTTTAGGTATTGTAATAATTTTACATATGTTAGGTACGTTCATTTGTTAAAAATATTTCAATTTTGTAATTTGTATAATATAATTTTTTTATTAAAAAATATATAATCTTTTATTTATTTAAAGTTGTGTTTGTATGTATTTTAATTTATTTGTAGAATATATTTAAAATTTGATATTTGTAGTATATATTTTATTAGTGAACAATATTTTTTGTGTTAATTTTTAATTTGTAGTATATATTTATTGTGTTAATTTTTAATTTGTAGTATATATTTATTGTGTTAATTTTTAATTTGTAGTATATTTTTTTAGTGAAAAATATTTATTAGTGAAAAATATATTTTTATTTGTAGTATATAAATTTTAATTTATTCTTGACATATTTATTTTTGTTACGTATTGTGTTACATAATTTAATTTATTAGTGAACAAATAATGTAAAAAAAATTTGTGAATTTATTGTATTATATTTTATTTTGCAGTATCAATGACATCTTCGTCGTCATGTTCATCAAATATACAAATTAAGTTTGGCCCGATTGACGGTGATGTATTATGGATGCAACCCAAGCATGTTTCAGAACATGTTTAGAATGGAGAAGAAGACCGAAAATTACACATAAGACGAGTTGTCCCCACGTATCAAGGGAAAGAAGAAATACCAAAGGAAATTATTTCTCTACTTCGGCAATCTGGTTTTTATTGGATAATGAAGATGGGCTACCTAAAAATAAACGCGTCATTAATTACTGCCTTGATTGAAAGATGGAGGCCCAAAATACATACGTTTCACATGAGATGCGGAGAGTGTACAATTACTCTTCAAGATGTCTCTATATTATTAGGTCTGCGTGTTGATGGGGCACCATTAATTGGTCAAACTAATCTTGATTGGGCCGAATTATGTGAAGAATTGTTGGGAGTCAGACCACAGGAAGGTGAACTTCAAGGCAGTGTGGTAAAATTAAGTTGGCTGGCTCATCATTTTTCACAAATAAATAACCATGACGGTAACGTAGAACAACTACAAAGGTTTACCCGTGCATGGATACTTAGATTCATAGGAGGTGTCCTATTTGTTGACAAAAGCAGCAACAAAGTTTCCCTAAGGTACCTGCAATTTTTACGTGACTTTGAACAGTGCAGCACGTATGCTTGGGGACCTGCCGTGCTTGCTTTTTTATATAGAGAGATGTGCAATGCCACCGATTACAAAATAAAATCAATCGAAGGTATGTGCATCTTAATCCAAATGTGGGCATGGGAACGATGCACGACTTTGGCTCCAAAGAGGACTCCTCCCGTAATAGAAAATAAACCACTCGGACACAGGTTAGTTGTTTAAAAAATAAGATTTCATTTGAAAACAATTAATAATGTAACACGTTTCCACTAATGATTTCACATTTTCTTGTAGGTGGCTGCGACGTGGAAATCAGCATATTGGTAATGATGATCTGATAGTTTTTCGTCGCAAATTGGATATCATGAAACGACATGAGGTAAGAAGATCGTAATGTATTCGTTAAATAATAAATAAGATGACATGTTTAAGTGAAAATTAACAACTGTGTTATTGTATGCAGTTTCTGTGGGAGCCTTACACAACAACTGTTATGTCAGCGTTGCCTCCAATTTGTTTGATTAGTAGTGTAGCATGGTGCGCGGTGGTGCCACTCATTTGTTTCCATATTGTTGAGTGGCACCAACCTCATAGAGTGTTGCGACAATTTGAAATACAACAACCTATTCCCGAGTGTCCTTCGTAACCACTGAATATCCATGGGCTAACGTTAAAAGGCAAACATGATGAAAATTGGTTCCAACTATTGACCCCAATGATCAGTCAATGGAACAATCGAGCTGAGTTTAGGGTTGACGTTTATCCTCGACAAGAGGGCCTATTGAGTTTTAACTCCGACTACATGGTCTGGTATAGGCGCAAAACTAAGATGTTTGTCGATCCAAAGAATGCAAACACAACTACATTGGTATTTATTTCTTTTTCAATATTTAACTTCAAATTATTTTTAAAGCAACGACATTAATTTGCTGACCCTAATATGTGCAGGGTGAAGTTGCGGAGACATTACAGTATATGGTGTCACCACAAGGGAGGAACACATGAACAGTTGATGATCTCGTGCCTTATGTGGAGAAGTTAACGATTTTATCCGAAGAGCAAGAGAGAATCACTGAGCCTGTGGCACATGGTCCAGCATCAGAGCGTCAATTTCCACAACAAGAGTTTCACATGATTCAGTCAAGTGTTGAAACTTGGGGTTTTGACAGACGACGACAGACTGTTGAAGGGCAAGAATTTTCCCAACAAATGGAGGAGCGTGGCCATGGAATGCATTACACACCACCAACATTTTCTCAGTATCCTTCACAGATGTATCAGTATCCTTTCGAAGGTCATCACACTGATACGTCTGCAAGCGAACATTCGTTCGGTGATGTTGCGGAAACACATCCTCATTTTTCATGGCCGACTATGACCCATTCACAGCAACATGATGCCCCAATAACGCCCCATTAGCTTCGCAATGGAATGTACCCGGAGCAATACCTGATATGAGTGACTTATTAGGTGTTGATTTGCATCAGGAGTTTTTTGCTGAGGCTGAGCAAGTAGAAGCGAGGAGACATCGCGACAAAAGAAATCCTTATCATCAAGCGCGAAGATGGATCGACCATGTGGCACATCTTCATGACATCACGAATACCATAATGAATGATTTTGATGTCTTTGTTTAAATTTGTTGTTGTATGTATGACATTTGATTTTGATAGTTAATCTATCGTATCTCATTTATTAAGCCTTACTAATGGATACAGTTTATGTCGCGCATCAAACTATAATAATAAATAAAATTTAAAAATAAAACTAACGTAGACAAACAAAAAATAAGTAATTTTAGTAACTAAAGATGAACACCAATGCCATAGTGCAAATAGTCCACATTGACTAAGTCCATAGTTCATCATTGTAGATAGTTCTCCTTTAGTATCAATTTGAATACCCTTAACTACAACATTGGACTCCCCACTTTCACTCAACTTGGGTTTACGGTTGAGGGGTTATGGTTTAGGGTTTGGGGTTTAAGATTTACGATTTAGGGTTTATGGTTTAGGGTTTTGGGGTTTAGGGTTTGGGTTTGGGGCTTGGGGTTTAGGGATTGGGGTTTATGGTTTAGGGTTTAGTGTTTAGGGTTCAGGGGTTTAGGGTTTAGGGTTTAGGGTGTAGGGTGTAGGGTTTAGGATTTATGGGTTTGGTTTTATGGGATATTTTTTATGTGTTAGGGTTAGGGTTTAGGGTAAGGGTATACTACGTAGGGTTTAGGGTTATGGGTTTACCACGTTGGGTTTAAGAGACAGCTACATTCCAAAATAAGTAATGTTAAAAATTAACTAAATTACAAAAACCAAAATAATTAATGTTTCTAACTAACGATTTCATTGAACCCCACAAAGTGAATACATTGAAGACAACTTAAACCAATACAAGTCACTCATCTAACATACATAAATCAATTAAATGAATTACTCCCACGGTCAGATTTCATTGGACATCGGCGCCTATTGTGCCCTTCTGCTCCACATCTACTACATTTTTGTCGGTGGTCAGATGGTTCGAGCCAATCCATCTCATTTCTTATCCTTGTTGATTTTGGTCGACCTTTCGCACGAATTGTTCTTGGGTCAGGGATAAGTGTCCATGCATCATCAGAAGGAGGAATTGCCGCTTCATTCCCAAGAGGCCACAACTGTGCAGAGTATGCTTTTAAGATGTGCTCATTTGTGTAAACAACATCTATATATTGGTAGTAGTTCATGCTCACGTAACCACAAGTTGCAATAATGTGTGAACATGGATAATGAAGCGCAGAATACCTTCCGCATTGACAATAATGACCATTCAAGTTAACTGCCCACTTTTGTCCACCACGTTGCGTTATAGGATTGAAGGTCTCTTCTACTTCAAACCTTGTCGAGTGGATATCATACACGCGAACGATGTGTGGACAAGCTTGTTCTTGGTTTTTTCTAAGTTCTTTAACAATCTTATAACAATATACTTGTCCTTCATTTAACTGTCTTTGGGCTTGGCGGCCACGATCAACAAAGTACTTTCGACACCGACTATATGTTGATTTGACCAACGCTGTTATGGGTATGTTGCGACAATCCTTCAATACCTTATTTATACATTCAGAGAGATTCGTTGTCATGTGGCCATATCGACATCCTTCTGTATTATAAGCCATGGTCCATTTTTCCTTTGAAATGCGATCAATCCATGTTGCTATGGCTGGACTCAATTAACGGAATTTTTCTAAATTTTGATAAAAAATATGCTTGCAAGGAGTGTAGCCTGCATGAAATTAGTTTTGACAATATTTTTAAGTATACATGAAACTTAAATTAACCTGACCATGATAAATGAAATCTTACCCAATTTCTTCAACATTTGTTTTTGTTTGGCATTATTGAATTTACAATTGAAATTGCTTGCTATGTGTCGCACGCAGTAAACATGATAACCGTGGGGAGGTTGACAACCAAGTGCTTCGTTAGCCACAACAGACTTTATACTCGAGTGACGATCAGATATGAGACAAATACCAATTTTATTTGTGACGTGTTCACGCAAGTGTGCCAAAAACCATGACCACGCTGTTAACGTCTCACCTTCGACCACGACGAATGCTAGAGGAAGGACACCACCGTTTCCATCTTGTGATGTGGCCATTAAGAGGGTTCCCCAGTATTTTCCGTACAAATGTGTGCCGCCAACTTGTATGATTGGCTTACAAAACTTGAAAGCCTCTTTACATTGACAAAAGTCCAAAATACTCTATGAAACTGACGGTGTTCGTAACTAACCGTGTTCCCAACAATAAAATCGTCATGTAGTATTTGAAAATATGATCCAGGAGAATGATTTTGCATGTGTGTTAGCCACGACGAAAGTTTCACATATGACTCTTCCCAATCGCCATATTCAAGTGCAATGGCTTTTTGCTTCGCCAACCAAGCTTTTTTGTACGACACCTTGTAGGCAAATTCACTATTAATCCTCTCTTGAATCAATGAAACTTTTATTGATGGATCTTCTTTGATCATGCCTGTTAATAGAATAACAAAATTAAAATTACAGTTAATGCAAAAGTAGCATAATATGAAAATAAAATACGTACCTACTACACAAGTGGCAATTAAATCTGAAACAAGCTTCTCGTGATCTTGTGTCATGGTCATATTGAGACATGTGTGTGGTCCACCCCATTGTGTGACTTTCCATGAATCAATTTTTTTAGATAAAATTGTCCTCATATAGAACGGGCAAGGACACTCTGCGCTTTTATTCAAGCAACAAACAATATACTTGTTCAATTTGCTTTCAACAACTTTGAAAGTTTGATGCACCTTCATAACATATTGTTTCAGTGCATTTTTTACCGTATCTTTAGTATCAAAATCCATGCCAACATATAATTCTTGTCCAACATTAAAAGTTGATGGCATCTCCAAACCACAAATGTCTTCCTCATCAGGATGACTCCAGTTGATATTGTTATAATGCAAAGCATCATTCCAAAATGGATTTTCAATTCATTGTACACCTAATAGTTAAATTTTTTTTCAAATCATACTTATTTAACATTAAATACAATTGACATCAAATGATAAATGTATTCACCTATTTGTTTATATAATAAATTATATCTTCTGCTGGGTGAACAATTCTTACTGGTTGAATCATGTTGGTGACTTCATTGTCAGTATTAGATATACCGTCAACACTATCATCTTCGTCTAAAGACTCTTCAACGTATGAGTTAGACACAAGATAATCATCATCATCTTCATCACCACGTAAGTTGCTCACATTTGTTGGCGGTTGCGCCTCATTATTAGATAAATTATTTCCGCATGATGTAAGAGAATTTGCAGAATGAAACATAGAACCACCAGCCACATCCTTTTCTATGTACAATTCCAAAACTGACATTTGATTTTGTTGTTGAAAACTTTCAAGCATGGTTTCAACATCTTCGTCATCACAAATTTGCAAAGCAACATATTTTCCAGAAACTAAAAATCTACAACTAATAGCAGAAATAATTTTATTATTTTGTAACTTTACCTTATGTCCAATTTTTTTTTCAAAGCAGAAATAATCATTTTTTTACTGCCTTCAAAGATTACACCATCAGTCTCTTCATATACCTTTCCATTGAAATACAAGATTGTTATAAACCGAATTCATCATATACCTACAAAACAATATAATAAATAATTAATCATAACAATAATAAATTGAAATTAAATTAATCTAATAACAAAAGATGTCTTTAGTGAAACTTCAAATTAAAACTTTATTCTAACAAAAAATTAATTACTTCAAATAAATATCATGTTAGAAATTTAAAAAACTTGTACGCTTTTAAAGTACAAATTTTAAAGGCACATCAAACCATTAACAATGTTGCTATTATAATTAATTATTTTTAAAAATAATAACTTCAAAATAAATAAATCTAATTAAAAAAAATACTACACTCATAATTCAGATTATAAATTTATTGTAACAAAAAATTAATTATATCATGCACAAACTTAAAAAACTTGTACGCTTTGAAACTACAAATTTTAAAGGCAGAATATGAAACTTTCAAACTACACATTTTAGTTGCTAATATAAATAATTAATGTTAACATTAATAGCATCAAACTAAACAAATTTATACAAAAAAATACTCAAAACTCAAATTTTATTTCAAACTTAAAATAAATAAAATAAAAAAATGACAGAAAAATAAATAAATAAAATTAATGTCAGTTGAAACTCAAAATAATTACTTTAAATAAATAAAAACAATACTAGAGAAGAAAAATATTACTGATTGATTCAGAGACGTACTTTAAAAATACAAACACTCAACACTCAATACTCAGAAATTTTCAAGCTAAAGCTTTCTCAGAAAATTTTTAAACTGAAACCTGAATGCTCAACACTCAATACTCAATACTCACAAATTTTAAACCAAAGCTTTCTCATAAATTTTTAAACCGAAAACGCAGCTATATATAAACACCTATATCGCCAATACCATTGGCGAATATAAGCTCATCTCGCAAGAAGTGTTGGCGAGACCTTCTTGTTCACCTGCTACTCTGAAGCATGCTAGCCTGCCTCCTGCCAGCATAGCTTGCGTGCTGTCCCGTCAAAGCACGCACTTGAAGCCAAGTCGCCAGTGAGAGTGGCGAGAACTGGTCACACCAAACTCGCCAGCTCCACTGGCGGTATCAGTCCACGTTTCAACGGCTTGCGTATTTCGCCATTCATGCTGGCGATACACTTGCATGGCTTTGCATGGCTATGTAAAAAACAAACCCAACTTGGAAATAGTTTAAGAAGAGACCTATATTGGGAATAAGTTTGTAAAACTAACCCAGTTAGGTCAAAATGCCTCCATAATACTATCCAATATTACAATCATACGAATGTAACTATACTGACAATTTTCCCCACTTACCCATGGGTATGCACGGTACTGAACTAGTTTCCTTATGAAGGACATGCCAATTAAAAAGTTAACCCTAAAATTGAAAGAGTAAAATTGGTAACAACTAAGAAGGAATTAACTAGTTGGCAGGTTGTTTAGAACCATGTGATTCTGTTCTCATTTCAACTTTTAATGGGATTATGGATGTGTTGGTGTTAAGAAGCTTAGGTAATCTTTTTACCTTTTAGAATTTATTTTTTCAGATTTATTCTTTGGTCACTAATATATATTGTCTTCATTAACTATGCAAGAATATTAGAAAGTTTAATTGTCTAATTAGTTTACTACTTTTAGGCATATGAGAAACACCATCAGAAACTGTTGTCCAAGAGTTAATGTCTCCCACCATTCAGTTTTCTAAGACTATCTATCTACTTGGAATTTATGTTTTTTCTGATTTGTTGGATTTTTTTGTGCTTGTTTTTTACAAGCTTAAGTGTTACTGAGTGCTTTTTTTTATCTAGTTGTTTTGGATATGAAGAAAGCATGTCTTGTTGTGAAGAATCATTTAGCATAGACAATTCAAAAGGTTATTATAGTTATAACTAACATCTATTAATAACATTCTATTTTGCCTTTGCAAAAATTGAATTATTGCTACAACTACTTATGCATATGTTCATCTTTTTCCTATTTAATTCAGAGTTGAGATTCCTTAATCCTTATTGTAAATGCATGTTTGATGGACAAGGGTGTTGTTATGTTCTTGGGCTTGCAGTAATTTACTAATTTATGCATATGGCATATGGACGTACCAATCTATCATGGAACACAAGCCACTTGATATGGAAGTCTTGCTATAATGACTAACTGCAAAAGTGCAAAGTGTTAAATTTGTGATTATGATATGATAGTCTTCACTTTTTAGCCAACCATGGACACATTTGACATTTGTAATTGTAATTGACCATGTAAAAAGTTATTTACATTCTCATTTAAGAGTGGATGCATGATGTTGATGTCTTGATGATATTATTATTATTATTATATATTTATATTTGTATTTAAAATGCATGATGTTGATGATATTATATTTGTATTTAATTTTTTTAATGTTTTGATTCTGATTTTTCTTGAATATACAATAACTTGTGTTATTGAAACTTCAAAGTTAATTTTGGTGCTAGAGAAATAAAATTTGATAAGGCACAAATGAAGTTAATATATTATAAAAATGATAGAAAAGCTAAAACTATTGGTTGTAAATATTTTTTTTTATATAAAAAAGTCATAATTTGATTTGGGCCATGTAAATAATTTTGGGCAACTTAGGCCCAAAATTGAACTAACCAACCCACACCCAATCTGAGTGCTTTAAATGGATGAGTTCATTTATGCAAAATCAACCCGTTGGGTTGTGTCGGATTGGGTTTCTTAACCTGAACCTGACCAAACAAAGAACAAAGACCAAACATAAGAGGTTCCTAAGGCATATGCCAAAACTAGCAATTGAAGATTAGATGGGCAATCAGTCCATACCCTGCAAGAAAAAGATGACTCCACTACAAGTTGTTCGCTTCTTTGAGGGTGTGAATACAAGATACATTCTTGTTCCTTTGAATGATGGAATACATCATTTGAACAATCTAAGTGTGAGGATGCGACGAGGCAATGCCCAAAAATTAAATGTAAAGCCAACTTAGAGTCAAATTCACCAATGAGAGAAGTGATATTGTTTGACCATTAAGAATTGCAAAAAGCTCGCATAAAAGGCTTGTAGAGTAACCACACGAACCTGAGAATCCTGTGATCCACCTATCAAGAGAGTCACGAATCAGACCTCCATAGCCAGATAAACCTGGGTTTCCAAGGGAACTTCTGTCAGTGTTTAGCTTGGACACATTTTTCGATGAAGGTTGCCAACTAACAACTCTTACAACACTGTCTATGAGGTTGATCCGTACTATGATTTATGCTAGAGTGCATGATGCAAATCTAATTGAGGACAAATTAGAGGGTCCAATCATGATCTTTGAATATATAGAGATTCCTAGATTTCCAAAGCCACCAACAAGTTATAGCAAATAAAGTTCCATGGCCTCCTGTAGCATTCTCATGTAACCAAGTTGAGTTGTCTAATTGGTCTTGGGTATTCTGGAAATTAAAATTCAAAGCATGCCAAACTTGACTAGCTTTACTGCAATCTCTTAAAAGATGATGGATTAGTTCTTGAGCAAGACTACATCTATTGTAAAAAGGATCAACAGAGATATATCTTTTGACAAGAAAATCATTAGTGGGTAAACATTTAAGAACAATCATCTTGAGAAAAAATTGAATATTTTCAGGTAAATGAAGAGACCCAACCTAGCTTGTGTTTTGCAATGAGGAACTAGTGGTGATACGATCCCTTGTGAATCACCGAAAACTAGCTTTGGCATTATAAACACCACTGGAGGAATAGTCCCAAATAATACAATCATGACAAGACTTATTTAGATATACTTACTTTTTCTTTGACCTGATTAGGGACAATGGTAGCTATGTCCCTCAAATTCCTTGCACCATGATGCCAGACGTCATGAAGAGAAAGGCTAATGTCTTGAATATTAACATAATCCACCAATTGTGATATGGGCCTATCAGGGAAGATTTTGTCAAACCATATGGAAATTTCCCCACGACCAGCATTAAAACGAAAGCCACTTTAAAGGATTTCAGTAACTTTCATAATAGAACTCCAAGTATATGAACAACCCACATACTCCTTTATCCACAACAATGAATCCCCTTTAAGATACTTCGAAGGCAGAAGTTCAACCCATGTGATCCTCTTATCTATTTTTTCCCTTTCCATCACATTCGAGAAAAAATCAAAGCATATTCATGCATACAATTCAATCCCTCTTTTTATGTGTTCCTTGTTTATTTTAGTAAAAATGAAATATCTAATCCCAATTAATTGCAAAAATACATTAAAAAGAGTCAAACATATAGCTTAAGTTACAAAAAGAGAATATAATGAATTAAATATCAATAAAAAGATGTGTATACATAATAATTATTAGAGGCTTAGTTGATTTCCTCTATCCGGAGCTTAGTTACATTTAAAACTTTTCACCCTTTCTAAAGAATATATTTTAGCAGAGAACAAATCTAGGTCATTTTCCAAAAAGTTTAACTTGTATTATTGACTAAATTATACTCATTAGACACATTTACCCAAATCCCATTATATTATACTAAAAAAACTTGTTAAAATTTGCTAATAAAAAATCAAATTTTATTACATTACCCTGTCCAATCTCCTTTGCTCCGGGCAATTGATTTTTTTTCCATAGACATACAAAAAACAAATTACCAAAGCATACAACTCCCTCCATTATTTACCAAAACATACACTTTTATTGTTCACAATATAAATTCAGGTTGGGGGACCTAAATTTACACTATGTTTTTTAAATATTTTTTTGCAAAACCCATTGAGAATTCAGGTATCCTAAACTCGAATTCTCAACGTGATTTTTTCTTTTTTGTTTTTTTAAGAAAAATTAATTTTTTAAAAGATTTTAAAAAAATATAAATAAAGGAAATTAATAAAATTAGAGAATATTATGATAAAAAAAATTTAGTTACCATGTAGGTACTTAAATAAATTGCAAGATTAAAGTAGTTGAACATGTGAATTTTTCTGAAGTTAAATTTGTGTTTCATGGGTGGTTTTGTTTCGTTATGTACATTAATTAAAAAATGAGAAAATAATTAGTAGTCTTAAAATAAATTAAAAACACAGTGAATAAATAGTTAGTATATTTGAGTTATATAATACACATAATTTAAAATCGTACAATGACTGAGATGATAGACATAGAGACATACGTAATAAACATAACATAATAAAACGAGAATAACAAAACATACTAACAAATACAATTGAAACACAAAAATGACAAAACTAATGATAGTTTGAAAGATGTTGTATAGGAAACATGTCTTCTTCTATTTGGGTTACTAGTTTGCTAAAAATAATTAAAATTTCTATTGAGCAGAATCGTTTCTAGTAGTTGGATTTTGCTAACACCTTTAACACGTCTTCATCGATTTTTAACTCTATTATTTCATATTCGATTAATTTTTTTGAATATTTAGCATGACATGGATATCAAAAGAAGAATTGTCTGACCACCTGTGATTCATGAATTCCATAAGGAAAAACCCATAAAGGTACAACTTGCTTGATGACATCCTTGAGTTTCTCGAAGCTTCATCTCAAAGGAATTTCAAATCTTATTAGGTTTGTTCCAGTAAAGGAGTAACCCAAAAATCCGTCTTGGCGTGGTATGTTCCACTTCATGTTGTAATACATCATTACATCATAGGTAGGAGTAATGGTGGATTGAAGTAGGTTGAGTATACCATTCGGTGTTCTATTGATAATACATAATAATTCTATAGGACCAACACACGAGTATTACTCATTGCATATTAACATTGTTTAAACATCATCATCATTTTTCAATTGTAGAGATTGAAAAAAATATTGCCAACTTGCATCTATGAATGGCTCTTGGTAGTAGATTTCTTCCACAAATTGGTCATTGGTCAACTGAAAGGTGTTGTGCATTCTACTCTTGAGTGTCTCAAAAGAACAATCATTAGGAACTTGCATTGGTATTAAAGTAGGACTTTGAAAATAAACACCAGTTTGGTTGTGAATGATTGATCCATTTGGAAAAATGAATGCTAATCTCGAGTTAGCAATGGTATGACTGCTTGTTTCTCCCAAGAATGTCATAGTATTGAAATTGAATTTGGTTTGTGAAGGTATGTTGTGTGGAATTGTGTGGTTGTATTAAGGGTGTTTCGTGTTATTTATAGTTGTTTGAACATTTGTCTCGTTGATATGTATTGGAATCTCATAAGGTTTGAATTGTGTTTCTGATAGAGGCTTGTTTGAAATCCAATGTTGATTGAGATATTTCATTATTCTATATAGTGCATAGTGTATAGTGGATAATATTGTCAATTTCAACTGTGATTTTACCTTGCTACTTGGTGCAGCAGACGTCCATTATAACTTTCAGACTTAAAAATATGAGTTGTCAATTTAATGTCAGTTTTGTTGGTGAAACATTTATTGTTTTTTTAGAGACGTGCGTAAATTGCAAAATATTGTTAATTTCGACTGTGATTTTACTCTTCTACCTAATGCAGTAGACGTTCATTATAACTTTCAGACTTAAAAATAGATTGTGAGTTGCCAATTTAATGTCAATTTTGTAGGTGAATCATTTATTGTTTTTTTAAAGACGTGTGTAAATTGTAAAGTGTTATCAATTTCGACTGTGATTTTGTCTTGTCACCTGGTGCAACAGACGTCCATTATAACTTTCAGACTTAAAAATAGATTTTGAGTTGTCAATTATGTCAGTTTTGTAGGTGAAGCATTTATTGTTTTTTCAAAGACGTGTGTAAATTACAAAATGTTGTCAATTTTGACTGTGATTTTACCCTGCTACCTGGTGCAGCAAACGTCCATTATAACTTTCTGACTTAAAAATAGATTATGAGTTCTCAATTTAATGTTAGTTTTATTGGTGAAACATTTATTGTTTTTTCATATACGTGTATAAATTGCAAAATATTGTCAATTTCGACTGTGATTTTACTCTTTTATCTACTGCTCTAAACGTGGGTAAACTGGACACTATTAACATAAACTTAAACAAACAATTTGTTTCATTACGCAAAGTAATCACTGAACACTGACATAGGATACCACGGGAAAACCTCAAAGCTGAAAAAACTAACACATGGATCATCTCCAAATTAGCAACCTCGTTTGAATATTGGTTTGTGGAAGGTGACATGTTACTTCCTTTCGGCTCAGAAGATGAGTTACTATCACTACCATGGTGTTTGGCCCAACAACTCTCGTATTCATCTGATAAGTCCTCAAGATTGGAGGTTGAGTCACGCTGGTTGTTTGGTGAGTTATTGTTGTCACAAATTTTGGCAAATAACTTCACAAATGGTAGTGTTAAGTTGTTCTAAAAAATGTTGAACATTTATTGAACATCAGGATCATCTCCCAGAATAAAACATGTGTACATATATGGTTGTACTGGCTAAAATATAGGGCATCAAAAGTGGAGATGTTAGATATGTTGGTGTGGTTCAATGTTTAGTTTTTGATGAACAAGTTTAAGCAATTATGTAAAGGTTATGACCTTGTTGACCATGAAAGTTTTAATGTATTAGAGATAAATTAAAAAAATTGCATAACATGACCACTTAAACATTGTTTCAAGGGTCAAAAACATAATTATTTGGGATTTTGCTGGTTGCGTGCAAGCATTCATTGTGCGGTCACATGCACTGATAATTGACATGCAAGGCTGAGCAACACATGGCTTCGAGATGCAATAAGGGTCTGTGCGGTGAGTAACAATAATAATAAACAACTTTAATCATTTGCGCAGGCTTTGTCGGTTGTGTGCAGTTGTTCACTATGCGGTAACATGCACTGATAATTGGCATGCGAACCTTGAAAATAAAAATCCAACGGAATATAGGCCTAAACCAATGTCAAAGCATAACTGGAATCATTTATCGATACCCCATAATTGCAAGGCTCGACAAGTTCAATTACTAGGCTGTTACCATCAACGATGATAAGGATATTGATGTCATGTTCGATGTCTATAACCGACAGTAATGCTTAAGTGGCGACTTTGAGTTGCTCATACAATGCGAACAACAATCTTCTTCTACCACCAATGTTGAAACAACCATTCCATCACCACAAATTCATCAAACATAATATATTGATTACCATACTTAAAGATATCATGAAGGCCCATTTTTTTACACACCAATTTTATGCATGTCCACAAATGATTGTTACATTCCCCATTTTGAACCCACTGAATTTGATGCACACATTAGCTCATACACACAACTGCTTAGTGGATCGTCAAATTGTTGTGTGACAGTTCTCCAACTTTTGAACCTAAATAAGCCATGCCACCTAAATGTCCAACCAACTACTGAAATCCATGTTGCTCAATCTTAAGGCAACGAAATGTCACACGACTATCATGCTAAAAATGGGTTGCCGGATAAAGTAGTTGGTGACTTCAGTGACCACAAAGACAAAATTTTGGCGGACAATGATGACAATAACTTCAACAACAACGACGATAATGCCATCCAATTTATTTTCCAATCGATAACATCTAAAAATTCTACCGTCCATATCCAAATTGTGCTAATGTTGGTGACAACCAAGTGGTTGAGAACCTTGACTATAGGAATTTTTTGGACCAACAAAAAATAATCTGACTTGCAAGATGACGAGCTATATGTTGGTTAGCAATTCCATCAGTTGGAGGACCTCAAACATGCAGTCAATATATGGCACATTAAGAACCATGTCACTTTCAAACACAAGAGGTGTGTGAAGGATAAATTGGTCTTATGTTGCCGAGCTGAGGGGTGCCAATGGAAACTTAAACATCTAAATGAAAAAATTTAAAAGTTTGGGAAATTAGAATGATTGAAGGGCCTCACACATGTGTCATGCCTACAATTTCACAAGATCAATATAAGATGGATTCCAAACTCATACGTAAAAATATCCTTGTAATAGTTAAAGAAAATGAGCAACTAACCGTTCCTACATTCATCACATTCGTTAGACAAGAGTTCAAATATACCATCACATATCGAAAAGCATGGCTAGACAAAACAATGGGCCCTCGAGAAGGTATATGTTAATTGGGAAGAGTCATACAACATACTTCCCAAATATCTACAAGTTTTGCAACTATTTGTCCCTGACACAATTGTCAGAATTCAAACTATACCTGCACTAGATGAGTCGAGCCAACCAATTCCAAATAAAGTCATATTCCATCGACTTTTTTGGTCTTTCAAGGCATGCATTGATGCACTTGCATTTTGTAAACCCATTGTGCAAATAGATGGAGCATCGCTTTATGGACGATACAAAGGGATGCTATTAATTGCAGTTGCACAAGATGGGCTAACAATACATTTCCATTAGCATTTGCCATTGTCTAGGGCGAGACAGCAGATGGTTGACACTTTTCTTTTGGAAAACTTGAGAACCCACATCACACTACAACATGGTATATGCTTAATCTCTGATAGGCACGAGTCAATCAAAAGTGCATACAGACGACCAGACAGTGGGTGGACAACAAACAACTTATCACATGTGTTCTGTATTTGTCAAATTGGACAAAATTACAAAAAACAATTCAAAAGTGAGGACGAAAGAAAAAACGTCTTAAGTATGAGTAAAATATTTTTTTAAAAATTTTAATTCACATTATTTTATTATTTAAAATTAAATTGATGATCAGATTTACATTTTTTTCAAACTACAAGGTATGCTATGACCCAACCAGATTTTTTTCATCACTACCGGCAGTTATAACAAGATAACATACATGATACCAAAAAATGAGAATTTTTCCAATCACTGCCTTGGTCAAAGTCACATATGAGAAGTTAAACAAATATTTCGTTGACCGTGGGACTCAAGCTGATGCAATGATTGCCTCCGGACAAGTTTACACACTCATAGCAACCAAGTTTATCACTGAAGAAGAAACTAAGTCCAACATTTACTTCGTTCAACAGTTTGACTGCCAAAGATTTCAGTTTCAAGTTGAGGAAAGAGTGAACTCGAGAGAGAGGCGTCAAATGGAGAAATTCACTGTGAGGCTGGATCAAAGAACATGTGATTGTAGGAAGCTTCAAAAGCTACACATGCTATGTGCATATGTCATTGCTGTATGTAAGCATATCAATATAAAATACTTGCAATATGTTAATTCGGTGTACACATTAGATTACGTGTCTATAAAGTCCTGTTAACAAACATGTGTCATTATGATTATTGACCACCATATGAAGGATCATAATTATGTGTCAATCCAGCTATGAGAAGAAATGAGTGAATAGACAATTTAGTCCCTGAGATTGTATCCATTTTGCATATTAGTCCCTAACTTAATATTAAATTCAAAATAGTCCTTATCTTTGCATAAGTCTTGCAAAATTGTCCTTCCATTAAATTTTAAAATAACGCCGTTAGTGAGGTCAATTTTAGTGCCACGTGGACTATCCAACGTGGCACTAAAGGATGACGTGACATGACACGTGGACGTGCCTCTTAAAAGATGCCACGTCATTTGATGATAACAAAACGAGTAAATAGGCAATTTAGTCCCTGACTTTGTACCTCTGTTGCATATTAGTCCTTAACTTAATGAAAAATTTAAAATAGTCCCTATCTTTTGCATAAGTATTGCAAAATAGTCCTTCCCTTAAATTTTAAAGTAACGCTGTTAGTGAGGTCAATTTTAGTGCCACGTCATTTGATGATTATAGAATGAGTGGCTTCTTCAAATTTGATGGTTCTGAACCAATTGAGGCATATATACGAAAAAGAACCCACACACACTTGCACAAATAAAAAGAACCAAAAATCCACAGCAACAACCTTATCTCTGTAGCCATCAACACCAATGGGCGAGGTCAGCATAACCATTCTCTTTTCCTCTTTTTTTTTCTTCAATTACCATCAATGTATCATTCTAGGTTCTGATTTTTTTTTTTTTTGTGTTTTGAATAGGAAGAGAAAAAACCAGAGGAAAACAAAGTGGGGGAGAAAAAAGCAAATGAAGAAAAGAAAGAAGAAGAGAAAAAACCAGAGGAATCAAAAGATGACAAGGAATCCAAGGAGGAATCTGCGCCGCCAAAAATCGTGCAAGGCACAACCTTTGCAATGCATGGACACTTTAAGCATGATTTCTGACATCTTTTAAGTTAGGAACTATTTTGCAACACTTATGCAAAAGATAAGGACTATTTTGAATTTTTCATTAAGTTAGGAACTAATATGCAACAGGGGTACAAAGTCAGGGACTAAATTGCCTATTTACTCGTTTTGTTATAATTAAATGACGTGACATCTTTTAGGGGGCACGTCCACGTGTCATGCCACGTCATCCTTTAGTGTCACGTTGGATAGTCCACGTGGCACTAAAATTGACCTCACTAACGACGCTACTTTAAAATTTTAACGGAATGACTATTTTGCAACACTTATGCAAAGATAGGGACTATTTTTAATTTAATATTAAGTTAGGGACTAATATGCAAAATGAGTACAATCTCGGGGACTAAATTGCTTATTCACTCGGGAAGAAATAAAAAAAGTCAGCCAAAATCAACAAGAATACGGACTAATATGAATGAGAGAGGAAAAGATCAACCAAAACGTTGTTCAACTTACAATTTAGTAGGTCATTCAAAAAATAGGTGTCCCCATTATTTTAGAAGTTCTAGTTGAACAAATTTTTGGTTTGCTATCAATGTATTTAATTTCATACTATATATAAATTAGAAAAATTCTTCAACGGAAGTGATTTTAACTAATTTTATTTAACTTTGTTATCTTCTCTAATTTTATCAATTTTCTTTATTTATATATTTTTAAATATTTTTTAAAAATTAATTTAAAAAAAAACAAAAATCACATTAAAAATTTGGATTAAAAGACTCGAATTCTCAATGGATTTAAAAAATAAATTAAAAAAAGCATAGTATAAATTCGGGTGTCCAGAATCCGAATTTGCACAATATGTAGTAAAAGTGTATGTTTTGATAAATAATGAAAGAAATTATATGTTTTGATAATTTTTGTTATATGTATGTGAAAAAAAAATCCCGCCAAATCACCCTGGAATTACCTGATGTGGGAAGGATCAGTGTACTGTACGGTGCACCCATGCAGAACACAGCCTTTTTATCGTATAAGATCAGTAAGGGAAAAATTCGAAGGTGGTTCCACCATAGTCCGCATCACACGAGATCAAATTCCCCGAAGAGAGCGACACCAGCGAGGCATGTCGTTTCAAATCCCGAAATTGGACTCATTTGTCCCCCCAAAGCTCCAGAAAACGACAAAACCAGCCATCCCCATCCCCCAGATTTCAGTTACTTACGTGGCATTAACCGGCAGAAAATAACAGTTAGCTTCTCCTCTCACAACAGAGGAAAGAGGGAGAAGAGAGAGACACCCTCTTTCCCTCGCGTGTTAGCCAAAATTTTCAAACCGAGAATCCGAGCTCAGTAAAAAAAAATACCCCAAAGCCATTGACATTGTTTCTCACCAACGTTTTCTCCTCATACCACCCCTTTCGTGCTTCGAATTCCCTCGCCGCGGTTCCAACGACCCCAACCTCTCCCAAAACGGTTAGGTTTTTCTCGTACTCCTCGGATTCCTCTCATTGTCGCTCGTTTCGGTTCCGGCGTCGTCGTTTTGTCCCACATTGGCACCGTCGAGCCCTCTCCGCTAGGGAGAATAATCCGAGGTTTCTGTGGGGGGAACGCGTTTTCTAGGGTTTCTTGGGAGCTGAAAGTGGTGAACCGGAGGCGAATTTCTCTCTGCGATTTTATTAACCCTTCTACGGTGGCGCTGAGCTATTATGGGGTAGGCGAATGTAGCTTCTTCGCTTCTTTGATTTGAAAAAAAAGGGTTTCATGGGGAGAGGTTGGAGCTTGCTTTGTTATGGTGTTATATATTGTTGTTGTTGTTGTTGTTTTGTTTTGAGTCGTTGTTCAAATGGGTGTTGGGTCCTTTCTTGGGAAGCGCCTCTTATTGTTGTTGCAACTTGAATGGCTGATCATCAGAAAACCGCTCCTGGCGAGAGAGACATCGAGCAGGTTCACCAATTTTATTTTATTTTTTGCTTTTTTTCTAGTTGTTCTTGTGTTTTTTTAATGATTAGTGTGAGAAAATGGAAAATGTAGATAAAATTTGCTTGCCTGTGTGTGCCATTAGCTGTACTTTTTTGGTTCTTCGTTGTTATGGTCTTGCTAAGCTAATATATTTTTAATGGGGTGAATAAGAATAATAATTTACAGGACGAAGCTTATATACAGTTCCTTAGGTGTTGTTTGTACTGTTCTTCAATTAGAATTGAAGTTTTGCTTCGTTAATCTGTATTATTCTTTAATGCAAATCTGTATTTGTGGATTACTGAGGTGAAACTCCAATTCTGATTGAAGAACAACAGAAACAACACCCATGAAACTGTATCTAAGTTTTGTCCTAATTTATGACCGGTTGCTGACATAAGGAGACATTGAAGCTGGAAGCAGAAGTCTTGCCTCATCCTTATCATCCTCTGTATTGGATAATCAACCTTTTTGTTTCCTTTGTAGGCAATTATATCTCTTAAGAAAGGCTCATATCTGCTGAAGTACGGGCAAAGAGGGAAGCCAAAGTTCTGTCCATTTAGGCTTTCCAACGTAAGTTGCTATTGGTATTTCTTCTCCTAAAATTTTGTATTAGCCCATCAAAGGACATGAAACTACATCCTTTTTTGACTTAAAAATTTGTACCTTTTATACAAATAAGAAATTACTGACACTAACAGTTTGCTGATGGAAAGTGATAAAAACAGCAACTATTAGGCCACTTTTATAGACATGATGACCACAAAAAAAAAAACATGTTAATAGACTAAAACCAGTAGTTAAATATATAGTCTAGTAGTGGACAGTGGTTTAGGAACATGTGAATCATGTTTGAACAATCTGAGATGCCAAACAGCCTATATATATAACATGCAAATTATGCTTGAGAGAAAGAAAAGGTCAAAAGCATTGCCTTTAGATGCATTGTGTCTTCAATGTTATAATACAGAACTTCTGTATATTAGTTTTTGAGTATTAAACTTAACTTTTGCCAGGAATACTTAAAATGCGCTTATTTGCTTGTTTCTGATTTCAGCCCAATCCATTCAGATATCATTTCTACATATCTGAAGTACTGTGTGTTTCAAATAAATTTAAAATTAAGAACAAGAAAAATCGGCATGTATGTTTTGTTCTACACTATTCAATGCTTTTGGTTTTGGTTTCAGGATGAGTCTCTACTCTTATGGTACTCTGGCAAGGACGAGAAACAGCTTAAGCTCAGTACAGTTTCAAGGATCATTCCTGGGCAGCGAACTGTACGTTTGTAAAAAGCCTAGAGAGTATTTTCAATGGTTAATTCTAGGTGCCTTTATTGCAATTTCAGTTATGAAGTTGATATGTGTTGGAAAGTTGCCTTAATTGTTGTAACCCCTAGACTGCCTCAGTGACGGTCACTTTGGGGGCTGCCTTAATTGCAGCTTCAAGGGTGTTGTTTAGTCGCACATTGACTAGAGTATGAGTTAAATAGAGCTTATAAAGCTTGAGAAGTCCTCACCTTACAAGTTGTGTGGGGTTGAGTTCGGTCCTAAGCCCAAATTCTAAGAATAGGAGACCATATTATCCCTCAAGTCGCACGGTTTAAATATCTTGGGTCTGTAATACAGGATGATGGGGAAATTGAAGGGGATGTGAATCATCGCATTCAAGCAGGATGGATGAAATGGAGAAAAGCATCGGGAGTGTTATGTGATGCAAAGGTACCGATCAAGCTAAAGGGAAAGTTTTATCGGACTGCGGTAAGACCGGCGATTTTGTACGGAACAGAATGTTGGGCGGTCAAGAGCCAACATGAGAATAAAGTAGGTGTAGCGGAGATGAGGATGTTGCGGTGGATGTGTGGTAAGACTCGACAGGATAAAATTAGAAACGAAGCTATTAGAGAGAGGGTTGGAGTAGCGCCTATTGTAGAGAAGATGGTGGAAAATAGACTTAGGTGGTTTGGGCATGTAGAGAGAAGACCGGTAGACTCTGTAGTGAGGAGAGTAGACCAGATGGAGAGAAGACAAACAATTCGAGGCAGAGGAAGACCCAAAAAGACTATAAGAGAGGTTATCAAAAAGGATCTCGAAATTAATGGTTTGGATAGAAGTATGGTACTTGATAGAACATTATGGCGGAAGTTGATCCATGTAGCCGACCCCACCTAGTGGGATAAGGCGTTGTTGTTGTTGTTGTTGTATTCTTTGTAGGAATAGTTGGAAAAATACGAACGTTTATCTGATCCTTAGTACTTTGTTTTTCCATTGGCTTTCTGATCCATACACATTATTCTGATTTGGTGTTATCATCCAGGCAACATTTCAGCGGTATCCACGGCCTGAAAAGGAATATCAGTCATTTTCTCTTATATACAATGATAGGTCCTTGGATTTGGTGCGTGCTCTTTTTGCATAATTGTTAATTTGTTCTGCAAATTAAACCTACTAGGCCTATAATTAACATTTTCTCGTCATCTTTTTCTTTCACTGTTTTGGTTGTGAAAAACTAGTGTGATATTATTAAGTAGTGTGTTGTGTAAGATGGGGGATTTATACCTGGTAAACTTCAGGATTTGACCCACTGCTAATCCATGTACAGATATGCAAGGATAAAGATGAAGCTGAAATCTGGTTTGCTGGTCTTAAGGCATTAGTTACTCGAGGTAACAACCACAAGTGGAGATTTGAATCAAGAACTGACGATAGTCTGTATTCTGATAGTCCAAAATCTGGCACACGAAGATCCACTCCGTCCATTGCACCATTCTCTGTAACAGTGACTTTCATCTTTTGTTGTTTCATACAGTTCAGAAAGACATTTCCAATTTGCTATATTTTTCACTCTTTCCAATTTTAAACAACAGGACCCTGGGGATGCTGGTGGAGGTTTTATTGACTTGCAAAATAGATGGATAAAGGCTTTCTCTGAAATAATTTCTTACTCTGCAGCTAGCAAGAGTTCCAGTCAAGCTGAATCACTTGCAAATTCCTCTTTATCCTCTGGGTCTGTGGATAACTCAAGCAATCGAAATTCTGCATCTGAGGCATTTCGAGTTAGTTTATCTAGTGCTGTAAGTTCCTCCAGCCAGGGTTCTTATCATGAAGATTTTGATTCCCTAGGTGATGTTTTTATTTGGGGAGAAGGGATCGCCGATGGAATTCTTGGTGGTGGTGTACATAGAGTTGGAGCCTTATCTAGTTCTGAGATGGATGCATTCCTTCCCAAGGCATTGGAATCAAAGTTAGTTCTAGATGTTCATAGTATTGGTTGTGGCTACAGACATGCTGTTCTAGTTACCAAGCAGGGAGAGATATTTAGTTGGGGAGAGGAGTCAGGAGGTAGGCTTGGACATGGTGTAGAAATGGATGTTTTTCACCCTAAGCTCATTGACACCCTCGGTGGCATGAATATTGAGTTAGTAGCATGTGGAGAATATCATACTTGCGCTGTTACTTATTCTGGGGATCTTTATACATGGGGTGATGGTGCTCACAATTCTGGCATGCTTGGGCATGGAAATGAAGTCAGTCACTGGATTCCCAAGAAAGTAGGTGGTAACTTGGAGGGCTTACGTGTATTATATGTGTCCTGTGGACCTTGGCACACAGCTATTGTTACATCAGCTGGGCAGTTGTTCACATTTGGTGATGGAACTTTTGGTGCCTTAGGACATGGAGATCTTAGTAGCGCAAATATTCCTCGGGAAGTAGAAAATTTGAAAGGGTTGAGAACAACCAGGGTTGCCTGTGGTGTTTGGCACACTGCTGCAGTTGTTGAGGTGGTAAATGAATCTGTGGAATCTTCTACACGCTCATCTAGTGGAAGACTGTTCACCTGGGGTGATGGAGATAAAAGCCAACTTGGACATGCTGATAGGGAACCTAGACTAGTTCCTGAGTGTGTAAATGCATTGAGTACTGAAAACATTTGCCGAGTGGCTTGTGGCCACAGTCTTACAATTGCTTTGACAACGTCAGGACGTTTATATACAATGGGAAGTACAGCGTATGGACAACTTGGCTGTCCTGCATCTGATGGGAAAGTCCCTACATGTGTTGAAGATATAATTTCTGATAGTTTTGTAGAAGATATTGCCTGTGGTTCATATCATGTTGCAGTCCTGACTTCCAAGGCAGAGGTTTACACATGGGGAAAGGGTTTGAATGGGCAATTAGGTCATGGAGACAGTGATCACAGGAATAAACCAACACTTGTTGAGTTCTTAAAAGATAAACAAGTGAAAAGTGTTTTTTGTGGTTCAAACTTTACTGCTGTTGTATGTCTTCATAAATGGATACCAAGTGTTGATCATTCTGCTTGTGTTGGATGTCGCAATTTATTTAATTTCAGAAGAAAACGTCATAATTGTTACAACTGTGGACTTGTATTTTGCAAATCATGCACCAGCAAGAAATCTATAAAAGCTTCCCTTGCTCCCAATTCCAACAAGCCGTATAGAGTCTGTGATGATTGTTATCTTAAACTTAGGAAAGCTGCCATTGAATCAGTACCCTCAGTGCAAACACCTAGCTTGAGATGCGTAAGTTTGCAAGACAATAGAATCACTAAAATACAGGGAACACTACTAAGGCTTGCATCTTTTGGTTCTATTATTCAAACAGAAAGTAGTCAATCAAAGCTTCCAGATTCACAAGATAGCCATCTTTTCCCATCTTTAAATGGAAAATTGCAGATGAGGGATTTTGCTCCTTCAAAATCATCAAATTCTCTTTCTATGGATTCCAAGAAACACCTTTCAGTTTCTGAGCCCGCTGCAAGAATATCTTGTCAATCAATGTCACCAGTTTCATCAAAGTCAAGTCCAAGACAATCTTATGAAGATATAAATGATGATTTAAAGTACAGAAATGATATTTTAAGTCTAGAAGTTATAAGTTTAAGGACACTGGTAAGCATATATATATCTGATTCATATGTGTATCTATCCTTTTAGAGAACCTTGCTTAATCCCGATGAAATGATAGTATGATAGATATATTCCGTTTTTATGGTTAACCTTGTCTTCTAATGATGAATTTGGTAATCCTGCTTCATGCTTATGTTCTTTCCCACCTGAAACTGTTTAGAAGGGGTTTTTCATGTCACATATATGTACTGCATGTAAGTAGTATTCATATGTTTGGGACTGATTCCCTGCAAAAGAAAATTATTGTTGATGAAATTGTTGATTAACCTCTAGAAACTTGCATATCTCAATACATTTTTTATTATCAGATTCTTTTGGATAGAAGAAGAAATTGCTTAAAATGAGAACAGGGTAAATACAGAGTTTGGAGAATAAGGGGTCCACCTTAACATAAAAAATAAAAATAAAAAATCCATTTATGGCACCATTTGCATCAATTGTTTACTATGCATTTTCGTTTACTAGTTTGTATTCATTGCTTAGGTTTGGGTAGAACCTATGGTCACATGTGATAATTGAACTAAAGAATTATCTGATACTTGAATTAAAATTATTATAGCTTTTAATTAGCTTTTTAATAATATTTTGATTATTTGTTTGTGATCTATATTTTGAAAATGTTTGAAGTATACTCATCTCAGAACTGATCATATATACTGGTTAGGTTGAAGAGCTTACTCACAAGTCAAAAATTTTAGAGGCTGAACATGAGAGAACATCAACGCAATTGAAGGAAATGACTGCAGTAGCTGCAGATGAAGCTGGAAAGTGTAAATCAGCAAAAGAGGTCATAAAGCCATTAACTGCACAGGTTGGGTATTCTATCAGCAGGGTTTCCTTTTTCTCCTATTCTGCATTAGTAAGCATGTTTTAAGATTAAATCTAAGACCTACAACCTATGTGATGACGACTACATGAATATTATGTGTGGGTCCCACATCTCTTTCTTTCTACTTTAATTCAAATATTTCTTCACAATTCTCTTCCACTATGTGATGACGACTACATGGATCACATCACATGATACTATTTGGCTTGGTTAAAGACCAAATCTTCATATATATTATTCACCTTGAGATCCCTCTTTAAGAACTTCAACTAATATTCTTTTTGGTCTCCCTCTCCCCACTTTTCACTTGACAAAAAACTATGTAATCTACTTTCCTCAATCGGTGAAGAGAGGCCTGCCATGGACACATACAAAGAAGACCACTATAAGCACCAAGAAGGGGGAGAGGCCCGCCATGGCAGCGCCATAAGACACAATGGCATGTTTATGTGGTGGAATTTTGGCCTTCCGCCATATTCCACCATTGATAACAGCAAGGTTGTCAAATGGCGGTGCTATGATGGTGTGATGGTGGACTCCGCAATCCGTTAGGTGCCATTTTGGCTAAAATAACGGCGTCCGCCATTTGGCTATGACGCCTGCCATGGCCATATTTCGTGACGGTTCACGGTGGCCATGGTGGACATGTCGGGTGTTTTCTGGGTTTTTCGAAATTGTGGGCTCTGGTTGGCTCATTAGAAACAACCAACCCGAAAATAATTCTTATTCTGTCGACTCCCTTCTCACACTCACTCAAACCCTAGCTGCACCCGTGTGCAAACTCATTTGGCGACCGACTCTGCTCTGACGACCCTCCCTGCTCTGGCGATCTACTCTGTCCTGCAACCTAGTCTGTCCGATGACCCTATATGCTCTGGCGACACACTCTACTCTGACAAACTCGGGTTTTTTTTTTCCTGAACTGTTTTTCTACTCTTTTCAAATGTTCTTCATTCTGTTTGCATGTTTATGTTGGTGCTGAAATTCCCTTTTTCAGAACTGTCCTCTCCGTTCCGTTCTTTTAATTTCAGAGTTTTAATTCTGTTTTTTCAGAATTATTATTTGTTTTTTGTCCTGAGGTTTTCTTATATAAAACCTTATCCCAATTATAATTGGTGTTCATTATTTGTTTTTATCCTTTTTGTTGGTGTTTTTATTAATTATGTTTATGACTTTATGTGATGACAATTATCTAACTATGAATATTATGAATTTTAGTTTGTCATTATGCTTTTTTTAATATATATACATATGCCATCTTTGTTGTTTTTGTTCCAGTTTTTATATATATAAATACATTTTTTTTTGTCTGCCATAGACCGCCATGCCATCCACCATTTTGATATGGTGCTTAAAGGTTCTCACTGCCATCCGTCGTAAAATGCAATTGATAACCTTGGATAACAGTAACGCTGAATGGAACTCTATTTTTAAAATCTCTTTTAGAAAGCAGAAAAAAATTATTTCTCTAAAATAAACTGTACCAAACACAGTAAATCTATGGTATATTGATTTTGGCTTGTACCTGATGATGTGGATGTTAAATTGTGTTACAGTTGAAAGAAATGGTGGAAAGACTGCCAGAAGGACATAATACTGACTCCAGTACAGAGCCCTTTGCTGAAAACACTAGTAGCATTCTACATAATTCCTTAGATGAGAGCCATATAAGAAACACCGTCATTCCCAAAAATGAAGGCAGCAGCATTGTAACAAATCTGATATTAGCTAATGGTACCAAAACACAAAGTGGAAAGGCAGAGTGGGTAGTGCAAGATGAACCAGGTGTGTATGTAAGTTTGTCCTCACAGCCAGGTGGTGGTAATGAGCTTAAGCGTGTCCGCTTCAGGTATTTACTCTTTGCTATCCTCTAATTTGTTAAACATATCAAAACTTTATCGCATTCATATAGACAGTATGTTTTATTCTAAAATTTTATGGCCAATGTTAGAGTTAATTCCTTGTTGCTAAGCATAAGAACTATTACAAAATAGTTTATGAACTCAGAATCTCCACTTTGATGAGAAGTGGCATTGCCTGGTTACAAGACCATTTTGTTATTATTGGGTTTCTTTTAATCTATAATGTTTTTATCACTACTTTTAGTTAACTAAAAGCATGGTGGATGATCAAACTGTTTGTTATAAAGTTGATTTAATAAAAAAATATAACTGTTCGAAGGACTTTTTCCAACCACCTCGTGTATTGCATATCCATTCTGTTTAAACCATTTTTCTGTTCCTGTTTCCTTATTACCAAATCTGAAACTTTGTTATAGAACAGATTTAATGGACCAGCATTTCATACTTCTACTTCCATTTACAACTTGTTACTCCATGAAAACAACATGAAATATTACCAGAGCTGGTTGATGTGGGGGCTAGATAGAGCTTGTGTCACTTAGTATTCAATCATGCTGTTTTCTGTGTGTGCAACTTGCATTATTGTCTTAAAATGAGACACTATTAGCAAATTGTACCCATACATACTTGAAATATAACAAAAGTTATCAACAGTTCAACATTGTCTACATCTTTGGAGTGGCCAAAGCTTGCCCATTTTAGTGGAATACATCTACGATGACTTTAATACTTTTGATACATTATGACCGTTTGTCTTCCCTAGAGAAAAAAACCAGATGTTTGTTGCTTTATATATACTGATAAGATAAATCAGTGTTGCCTTTTGCAAGGACTCTTCATCTTCCAACTTCAATTTAAAAATATTTATGAAGAGATTTTAAAATGAAAGTTGATTAAAATATATTTTCCTTTGCAACACTTATGTCAAAATAACCTTTTTATTTTGCAATGTCTAAATTCAATTGATTTTCTGGCTGGATCTCTGGATACATATTTGAAAATTAATTGATAGTTCATGCAAGGAAAAAGGTGTTACCTGCACAGTTATCCAGTAATTGTATCAGCAAAGATTGGCTATTGAAAATTCAGACATTATGAAAGGGTTAATTAACCCATCCACAGTGGCTACTTGAGGCCGATGCCCTATGATGCTGCTACAGAATCAATCTAGCAGCTTATATATTTTTTTTATACTTTGTCAATCTTATTTAACCGTTTGATTCTCAAGTGAATAATGATAAGAACCTACTGACCAAAAAATAGTGCTCCTTGCATTGAGAAATATGATGTATTGATAGTGGCCTAATCTTTGGCTTGGTACGGTATCCTATATCCTGGACTGAGGGGGAGGAGACACATGTTTGATTCACCCCCTTGCTAGCTTTGTGTATGTGTTGTGGAGTACAAAAAACAAAGGGAAAGGAAAATCTACTGCATTTATTTTAAAATTGTGTTGGATGTTTAGGAATATTTTTATCTGTTTATCTGGCAATCAGATTTCATGCACACTTTACTGAAATTCTCAGTTGTTTTTACAGTCGAAGGCATTTCACAGAAGAGCAAGCTGAAAAATGGTGGGCTGAAAATGGAACCAAAATATTGGAGCGGCACAATATAGTTGCTTTATTGAATGCAAGAGAATCTGTTCCCTGAAGCAAAAACCATCCTTCTTCTGTGACGCAATAGAAACAGTAAATTCTTTTCCCTTCTACCTCTTCCAAAATTAACAAGGATCTTTGTCCAAATTTGACAGGTAGGATACAAAATTATGGGAAAAAACCACAGTTGGAAGAAATCTTGTAACTTTCCAGAAAAATGCTAGTAAAACCTCCCTCCCTTCACCCAAAGGAAAATAGTGGAGGAAAATTTTCTTTACTGTACTTAGTGATGAGTGTGGTGCAATTCAGATGTTTTATTTTTGGTACAACAGTGAAAATGCGTGTATGTTTACTTGCAGCTGAGGATTCTTTTGTTCAGTTTCTTTTTGCCTACTGTATAGCTAACTTCTCTTGCCAACCTAGTGATCTCTTACTGTGGCATTTTGGGAAAATGCTCACTCCATTTTTGAGCATAGTGACACTGCACTTTACATCCTTGGCTGTATGACCGTTTAACTGTTGGTCCTTTTACCATTTTGGTACTCAATAGCTTTGCATGTATAATCTTTGCATTTTGCTGCTACAGTTGTTTTAAACTAAATATGGGAGGATTTCACCATGCATAATAACTAAAAGGGTTTGTTGATAGTGTTTAAATTTGACTAGGTATTAATTGAGCTGAATGGTGTTATTTGATCCATGTAGGCAGAATCACTTAGAGATAAGACTTTGTCGATATAATTGTAGTGAAGAGGATTTGGACATTTGGTAGTTATTCATATTTTTATAGCCCCGTATCAGTTGGTTTTATTATTTTTATCCTTTGAAGTTACAACACTAATTTTTGCGGTAATTTTAGATCATCATTGGTCCTTGTAAGAGACTGAAAACACTTTAGATGTGCCAATTTGTGATTAGCATCTGTCCTAAATCTTGCAGAGAAAGGTTTTTAATGGCAAAGGTTGGAAAAATGGCGATGACTGCTCAAGTGCATCTTCATGGGAGCAAGTAGCAAAAGTACCATCCAAGATTTTTCTTCCTAGAATCCCATTGCCTTATCTTGAGTTTTTCTACTTCACTCTCCTTGTGTGTCCCTCAGGATTTCGCCGTCATTTTATACTGCTTCTTTTTAGAACTGGAAACCGATGGTTTAAGTCACATTCTTCTTAAACCTTCTTCAAGCTCTGGTCCAAATTCTCTCTGATTTTGTGGAAGCACTGAGGGATGGAGACAAGATTAAACAAAAATTGCATAAATAACCACAAAAAGGGGGGAATGGGTGAGTTTAAGCTCCTAAAACCTTGGCAAATTAATGATCCAAGTAAAGCTGAAGAGTTATACATGGAAACTATTTGGGTTATGAATAAACAAGTCAGTGGGAGGTATGTTCAAAGCATGCAATCAAAGAATGCAGGATGTGCGGAAACCTCTCTGAAGTTATGGGCTTAATTTGGGCCTTGCTGTGGACCAATATATTTTTGTGTTGGGAGTTGCTACGTGCACCCAGCAAAATTGCTGGGGCACCCAGCAAGCAGTGAATGGGCAATTATGCCCCTCCGCGAAGGCTATTTCCGGAAGACCATTCTTTCGGAAGTCTTTCGGAAGACTCTTTTTCCAGAAAAGTTTCGGAAGACACTTCTTCCGGAAGGTGGACTTCCGGAAGAACTCCAGAAAAACGTTCCGGAAGAAGTGTCTTCCAGAACTTTTCTGGAAAAAGAGTCTTCCGGAATACTTTCTTTTTCTTCCGGAAGTAGTTCTGGAATGAGAATGTTGAGTTTTTGGAAGAACTTATTCCAGAAGTTACTGTGCTCAATTCCGGAAGAAGTGATTCCGGAAGTATCTTCCGAAACAACTTCTTCCAGAAGTATACATAGTAACTTCCAGAAGAAGTTCTTCCGGAATGTCAGTTTATTAACAATTTTTTTAATTCTGCTTTAAAATTTTTATATATATATATATATATATATATATATTATAATATCTGTATTTATAATTGTGGATATAATTGGTTTAATTAGGTATAATAATTTTGGTATAATATTAAATGATGTAGGTAACATAATTGTATTTTGTTGTAGTAAAAAAATGTTTTATTAGTTGTTTAATATAGTGTTAAGTTTAGTTTAAGTAAATAATATAGTTATAAATTTAGAATATATTTGTATTAGTTGTTAATATGTTTGTTAGTTAATATGTAGTCAATTTGTGGATGTGGTTATATGATAATTTGAATATATTTGTGTATGATGCATATGTCCTGTTAATATGTTGTTTGTTAGTTAATATGTAGTAAATTTTTGGATGTGGTTATATGATAATTTGAATGTACTTGTGTATGATGCATATGTCCTTAAGATGAACGAAGATCAATGGAGGTATGACTATGCGATGTCACAAGAAGTTCATATGAATTATGATTATGATAATGAAGAAGAATGTGGGGTGAATGAATCACATGTCGATTGTTCAAATGCTTTTAATACGTCTCAGGTAATCATAGATAATTTGAGTCATTTGGTTGAATTGATGTTTTGTAAAAAAATTAATATGTTTGGGCTGCGTTGTAGGTATTCGGTACTCGAGATGATATTTTGCAATGGGCTCGAACAGTTGCCCATGAAAATGGATTTGTTGCAGTGATTATGAGGTCTGACACAGATACCGGTAGAAGAGAAAGAAGTTCATTTGTCTTAATTGGGTGTGAAAGGAGTGGTAAGTACAAGTGTAGGAATAAAGAATTCGTTAGAAAAGACACTAGGAGTAGAAAATGTGGTTGTCCCTTCAGGCTTCGTGGGAAACCAGTGCATGGAGGGGAAGGTTGGATGGTGAAGTTGATCTGTGGGATTCACAATCATGAATTGGCCAAGTCCTTAGTTGGACATCCATATGCTGGACGATTGACTAAGGATGAAAAGAAAATTATTGCTGATATGACAAAGTCGATGGTGAAACCAAAAAATATCTTGCTAACGTTGAAGGAACACAATGCCAACAGTTGCACCACGATAAAGCAAATTTACAATGCAAGAAGTGCATATCGTTCTTCAATAAGAGGAGCTGATACTGAAATACAGCATCTGATGAAGCTTCTCGAACGTGATCAATACATTCATTGGCATAGATTGAAGATGAAGTTGTGGTGTGTGATCTGTTTTGGTGATGCAATAAAGTTATGCAATGCATGTCATCTGGTGTTTTTTATAGACAGTACCTACAAAATAAACAAGTACAGACTCCCACTACTTGACTTTGTTAGAGTGACACCAACGGCGATGACATTCTCTGTTGGGTTTGCATATCTGGAGGCTGAGCGTGTTAATAATATTGTATGGGCTTTGTAATGATTTCGAGGTCTATTTTTAAGAAACGATCACCTCCCTATTGTTATTGTCACTGACAGAGACCTAGCACTGATGAATGTAGTGAAAACTGTATTCCCCAAGTGTACAAATTTGTTGTGCAGGTTTCATATCGATAAGAATGTGAATGCGAAGTGCAAATCTTTAATCGGTGAAAAAAATGCGTGGGACTATGTAATGGATAACTTGGGTACTTTGGTTTATTGTCCGTCCGAACACCAGTTCCATGAGTCACTTCAGAAGCTTCAAGTTGCTTGTTCGCCTTGGCCGATGTTCATTGACTATGCTAACGACACATGGATTATCCCCCACAAGGAAAAATTTATTACAACATGGACGAATAAGGTCATGCACCTAGACAATACAACAACAAACAGGTATTAAGAACTGATTTTATTTGTTAGTAAGGATTAGTAATAAATGGTATTTAATTGTTGTATATTTTCATGTTTGTTGTGTATTTTAAATATAGGGTTAAATAAGCTCATTGGGCTCTCAAAAGAGTACTACAAAATAGCGTTGGAGACCTATGTAATGTTTGGGATGCCATGAACAACATGATCACGCTGCAACACGTTGAAATTAAAGCATCCTTTGAAACCAGTACGCATGTGGTTGGGCATGTATATAAAAAAACCTTATACAAGAGGCTTCTTGGGATGGTTTCAAGGGACACTTTAAATCAGATTGCTTCTAAGGTTGACCATCTACGTTATCTCGGCAACAATCCCTCTTCTTGTGGTTGTGTGATGAGAAGCACGCACGGTCTTCCTTGTGCATGTGAGCTTTCTAGGTATACTGCTAGCAGCATCCCATTGGAGTCAGTCCATATTTTCTGGAGGAGACTTTGCTTTTCAGACCAAGGGTTATGTGAGACGGAAGTTAGCATCAAGGAAGAGATAGAGACCATATCTAAAAGGTTTGATGAACTTGATGTGTCTGGCAAAGTAACTCTGAAGAGTAAACTTTGAGAAATTGCATACCCTGATCATAACTCTATGTGCCCTCCTCCGTCAAAGGTCAACACTAAAGGTGCACCGAAGAAACCGATTAAAAGAAGTCAAAGATCCACAAAGCGTGATCCGTCATACTGGGAGTATGTTGATGTTTTCTATTTTGTTCAAAGCAGCAACTCTCCAGTCAAACGTAGTGCATCATGTTCTGAACCGCCTCAGCCAACAAGGATCATCCCGATGTTGGATCAATTTGCGCCATTCATTCAAGGTTTCATTCTTGACGTTGTGGATGTGAAAGCGGACGGTAACTGTGGATATCGGTCCATTGCCGCTTTATTAGGTATGGGGGAAGATTCGTGACCGTTGGTGCATAATGAATTGATTAAAGAACTTGGCAGGTGGTCGCATGAGTACATGAACCTCTTTGGTGACACAAAGAGATTTGAACAATTAAAGTTGTCCCTACTTGTTGATGGGTTTTCGAAAGTTAATTTTTTTAATAAGAAACTTTAAATTACTTACATGTGCATGTTTGGTTGATTCAGGTTAGTGTGGACAAGTGAATGGATATAACAGATATAGGATATGTCATTGCATCACGGTATAACATAATCCTTGTATCGTTGTCCCGACAACAAATCATGACATTTTTTCCTCTTAGAAGTCAACCACCACCTGATTCTTTTGGGCACCGCATGATATGTGTCGGTCACCTGTTTGGAAATCATTTTGTTCAGGTACATTGAATATACTTAGTGTAACAATTATGCAATGACTTCGCTGGTTCATTTGACACGATCACCGCATGATATAATCTTTGTTCATGTACAACAAGTTTATTTGAAAGACCATTGTCCCTTATCGCCTCCAGTGTTGTTGTGGTCAAGCAATTGTTATTCTCAGGCAAAGCAGTCGACAACTCCATATATTAGTAGAATGCAGCAATACACAAGCTTGATGTCATTCAAAAGACACTATGTCGACCTAAATGAAGATTAAACATGCATTGTTTATGTAATTCTATTCATTATGCGATATAATTTGTTGTAAGTCATTACTAACCAATTAATATTATTAAGTACTCATTTGGTTAAGGAAAAAAATTGTTGGTCCAACAAAAATCATTTACGCGTGTAGCATACATCATTGTCATAATTGACAACACATAATGACATGCATGCGTATTAAAGTTTGAGCGCGACAACACATTGACTGACTTGACTACACATTCTGAAGGAAACATAAACACGAAACATGTTCACGCGTGTCTATTTTTTTGTAAACAAAGTGAAGCAATCGCTCGGTCACAACCATCTATATATATAGCAGACACGGCTAATAAATCACACATTATCTTGCTTTCACATAGTCTCCTAATTGATACACAAAGTATGGCATTTTTAGGAGAAACTAGCAGTCAGACGATTGTCAACTCAAGGTTGACTTTCATTTTTCCAAATGGATCAATTATTCACAATGATACTGGCATTTACTTCTAAACTTCAACTCCGGTGCCCATTCGAGTACCAAACAATTGTGATTTTGCAAGCCTAAAAACCAGAATACACAATACCCTTCAGCTATCCGACAAACAATTTTTGGATGAAATTCACTACCGGAAGCCATTCACCGATACAAGTAACCAAATTCACTTTCAGTGTATGAAATTGATAAATGATGACGATGTCAACACAATGTTAATGTGTAATGATCAATTTTCTTGTGTTGGTCCGATTGAGTTATTATGCACCGTTGGAAGAACACCAAATGAAATAATAAACTTACTTCAACGCACTATGCCTCATACTCATGACGCGATCCTGTATTACAACGGGAAATGAAACATGCCACCACAGAACAAATTTGTTGGATGCGCGTTCACAGGAAAAAATCCTAAGAAATTTCAAATTCCTTCAACATGTACCATCGATGAACTGAAGAATTTAATAAAGCAAGTTGCACCTAAAGGGATTCCCCCTCTTGGAATTCATGAATCACAAACGGTAAGACGATTGTTTTTCTGCCAACCAGCTCGCTTTGAGTATTCAGATACACTTATAAAATATGAAATAAATGAGCTGAGGACCAACGAAGAATTGCTGAAGATGTTAGTACAATCTAACTATTGGAAAAAATATGGACCAATAGAAATTTTAGCTGTCTTTACTAAATATGTTGTGAAAATCGAAGACGAGGTGACTGCGACATCGCTAAACAAGTGAATGCAATGTTAATGTTTTTGCTTTTTCGTTGATGTAACATTTATCTGTTTACGGCGTGTTTAAATCCCATAATAAATTTGAATGTGTTGTTTCAATGGTCCAAAGATAATTTATTTTAATTGTTTGACCTTAAAACCTTACGCATACTTAGAAGGATCGGATTCCTATTTTTTTGGATTTTCTGGCTCTAATTTTAGGTGTTATTTGACGGAACCGGGGAACGGGAATAATTTTTTTGGGTTCTTTAACGTCCAAACATGAGAAATAGCGGCCCTCCATTGTCTTACGGCACTTGCACACCCACGGAAAAAAACCCCAAACACGGGTACATAAAAAAACCGTCGGATTCCTATTTTTTTGGATTTTCTAGCTCTTTTTTTGGGTGTAATTTGATGGAACCAGGGAAAGACAATAATTTTTTTGGGTTCTTTGACGTCCAAACATGAGAAATAGCATCCCTCGATTGTCTTACGGCACTCGCACACCCCCGAAAAGGTGCCCCAAACATGGGTGCTTGAACATAAAAAACCGTCGGATTCCTATTTTTTTGGATTTTCTGGCTCTTTTTTTGGGTGTAATTTGATGGAACCATGGAAAGGCAATAATTTTTTTGGGTTATTTGACATCCAAACGTGAGAAATAGCGTCCCTCGATTTTCTTACGGCACTCGCACACCCATGGAAAAAAATCCTGAACATGGGTACTTGAACATAAAAAAACCGCCGGATTCCTATTTTTTTTGGATTTTCTGGCTCTTTTTTTGGGTGTAATTTGATGGAACCAGGGAAAGACAATAATTTTTTTGGGTTCTTTGACGTCCAAACATGAGAAATAGCGTCCTTCAATTGTCTTACGGCACTCGCACACTCACGAAAAAAACCCCAAACATGGGTACTTACACATAAAAAAAAAGATCTGATTCCTATTTTTTTGAATTTTCTGCCTCTTTTATAAAAACATTTATTTTTAATGTAATTGTTACGAACAAAACTCCTGATTTTATCTTCACTTTTTTTTTAAAAAAAAAATTAGAACACACCAAAACTTCGCTTAAGGACCACGATCAGAATCATAATCGATACGTCAGTTAATATCATAAAATAATAAATTGTGCAAAACAACTCAACTATATTAAACTAAATAGTGTAATAATTACAAAAATTCATGTCAACTACAAGACAAAAAATAAATACAATACTCAATGTTCCGTACGGCGTCTTTGACAAGCCCTGACACTTCCATCAGCATTGGCTCCCCTCTAGCGATCGTCAGACAGTCCTGCATAATCTCATAATACTCTGTGCCCACAGTAACCATCCTAAGGTTGAGCACACGCTCCAACCTTTGTGTAATCACCTCATATCCGTCGTAATCATCCTGTGACATTCATTAAAAACATTTATTATAAAATTTAAAATAAATAACAACTCATCAAACATTAAACGCGCAAAAAATCTTACCACATGTGGAGGGGGGGTCAAATGCCACTGGAACCTGGGGGTTGGACGGCTGTATGTACTCCTCAGGGTCTGCGGCTGGTCCATCTATTGGCTGGTCACCTGCCTGTGTCGGTATCATGAATGGGTGAGATATGCGGAAAAACCACTCCATGTAATCCGTATATACCTGCCTAGGCACTAGACAAAGCTCACTCGCAGGTAGTACGTGCTGCACAAAATGCATCCACCTGTCATCTATATCATCATGTGACAATCGAGCACTAGCAGGCGGCGGAGGGATGCTCTGGATGTAACCAAACTACCGTACCACCCTCTCCGGTTGAGCTGTGACCACCATAGGACCCCATCACAGCTGACCCTGGAATGATGAAATCAGCTTAAAGGCCCTAACCCCCCGATGCTCAGTGTACGACAACCAGGACACATCTGTGATGGTCAAAGCATCACAACGTGCCCTGTAAGGTGCTCCTGTGATTCCCTTCATGTGCGCCTTCGACGTCAACCACCAGGAAGCACGTGGGGACGTCTCCTGGTATGTATCATCTGTCACACACTGGTGCATACTAGGAAAGTGCTCATAGATCCAGCACTACACAAAAAATGAGGTTAGCATAACATAAAAACATGTTTGAATCATAATCGAACGTAACATATTAAAAAACACAAAATTTACCTGTAATAGAGTCAGGTACCCCGCAAGCTGTTGTGTGGTGGTCCTAGAAGCCTCATCTAACTGGTCATACATATGAACCAGCGCGGCAACTCCCCAAGCATAACCACCACTCTGACCGAGGTCACGAAAAACGTCTAGGTGAACCACATGCACGTATGTTGCACTCTTATTAGCAAAAAGAGTGCAACCGACCAGGTGCAGCAGATAAGCACGACTTGCTATAATCCACCACCGGGTCTGACATCTCATTTCATAAATGTCTCGAACCCATCCTAGTCGTACATATGCCCCACGTGTCAGTGTTGTCTCGGCTCTAGCCTCCTCGGCAGACACCTCAAGCAACTCTGTCAACAAAAATCTCGCCTCCTCCATAGGCAGAGCATGAAAACTGTGCAACGTGCCAGTGATAGGCAAATGAAGGAGTGACGACACATCATCCAATGTGATCGTTAACTCTCCTACCGAAAGGTGGAAGGTGCTGGTCTCGTTGTGCCACCTCTCCACAAATTCAGATATCAGTTCAGGATCGTCAGTAACAACTGAACAATCGATCAGTGGACTTAATCATGTGGCACCAACCAGTCCTTCAATCTCAGGCACTGGCCTCCCAATCAGTGTCACCTTCCTCCCATGTGACACCAACTTCAAATCAGGACATTCCTGATTTGAAGTACAAATTATACAATTATTAAAAAAAATTAATAACAAACAAATCAAAAATGATAAATAATTAAAAAATTAAAATACATGTCCACTCCAAACAGCGTGTGCAACATGGTCCGCAAATGATGTCAGCACTGACGGGTCACGTGGCCCACCAGGGAATCCCTCAGCATCATCAGCATCTGACCCCTCAGCACCCTGTACGTCCGCATGCATCTCAGCTGCCTCCTCAGCCAGATCAGGGACATCCTCAGTCATGTCAACAACGTCCTCAACCAAATCACGTGCATTCGCAGTCATCTGATGAACCCGTTGCCTATGGGCTGAGGTAGTAGGCCTACGCCTCTCGAGAACATCAGCTGCATCATGGTCATCATGTCTATCTCTGCCTACAAGTCTACCTATGGCACGACCTAAACCTCGTGTTCTAGCCATGATCTGCAAATCATGTGAAACACGTATTTTTTTTGGTCAAAATATACACAACTTTCTTTATAAAAATAAAACAAGTTTATTTATAAACAAATAAGACTAATTTAAATCAAATTATTTTAAAACATACACAACATAATTTTAAAAAAAAACTAAACAACTTCATTTATAAAAAAAAACACAACTAATGTAAAAATAATTAATTAGTAAACATCCACAAGTTAATTTAAAACAAAATAAACAACTTCATTTATAAAAAAAAACACAACTAATGTAAAAATAATTAATTAGTAAACATCCACAACTTAATTTAAAAAAAATAAACAACTTCATTTATAAAAAAAAACACAACTAATGTCAAAATAATTAATTAGTAAACATCCACAAGTTAATTTTAAAAAAAATAAACAACTTCATTTAAAAAAAACACAACTAATGTAAAAATAATTAATTAGTAAACATCCACAACTTAATTTTTTAAAAAATAAACAACTTCATTTATAAAAAAAAAACACAACTAATGTCAAAATAATTAATTAGTAAACATCCACAAGTTAATTTTAAAAAAAATAAACAACTTCATTTAAAAAAAACACAACTAATGTAAAGATAATTAATTAAAAAATATCCACAGCTTAATTTAAAAAAAATAAACAACTTCGTTTATAAAAAAAGACAACTAATGTAAAAATAATTAATTAGTAAACATCCACAACTTTATTTTTAAAAAAATACTTCATTTATAATAAAATAAACAACTTAATTTATATCATTTATAAAAAAATTAGTATTTTTAAAAAATTTCCAAAACACACACAACTTTATTTATAAAAATAAACAACTTCATTTATAAACAAAAAACATAAATAATTTAAAAATAAATAATTAGTAAAATACTCAACTAAAATGATATAAAAAATAAACAAAACCAATTAACAAAAATAACCAACATAATTTATAAAAATAACCAACTTTATTTATAAATAAAATATACTAATTTTAAAAAATAAACAATAAACAAAAACAAACACAACTTCATTTATAAACAAAAAAATAAATAATTTAAAAATTAATATTTAGTAAAAATACACAATTTAAATTATATAAAAAAACATGTCATCAAAAAGCCAAACCTCATTTTTTTTTATAAAATCTCAAAAACAAAATAATCAAAAAAATATAATAATCATTCATTTAAAAAAAAAACAAAACAATTTTTTTTTTTAAAAAAAAAACTTTCCGGAAGAAGTGGTTCTTCCAGAAAGTTTTTCCAGAAATCTCAAAGGTCATCCGGAAGAACCCTTCTTCCGGAATTCTTCCAGAAGAACCACTTCTTCTGGAAACTTTCCGGAAGAGGTGTTTCGGGAGACTTCCGGAATAAGTGTTCTTCCGGAAGAGGTGTTTCGGGAGACTTCCGGAATAAGTGTTCTTCCGGAAGACCTTTGGTTTCTTCCGGAATGTTTTCGGAATAGCTTCTTTCGGAAGTTCCGGAAGAACCTCTAACGGGTCTTCCGGACGCCTTCACCGTGAGCCCCCTTTCCCCATTTTTTCCAGCGTCTTCTACTCTCGTCTTCTACCCTAAGGTAACTATCCTAAGGTTCCACTGCTACAACAATGCTGGATATTACAAGCAAAGGGGAGTTAGGGAGACTAACCTCGTTCGCGGAGAAGAAGAAGAACAAGCTTTGCGCTTGGCTTGCGGAGAAGAAGAAGCAGTTCGCGGAGAAAGAGAAGAAGCTTCACGGAATAGCAGGAAGTGTTTCTTCCGGAGATGGGGGCTTTTTATAATTTTTTGTTAAAGGGCAAAATGGTCCATTCATAAAAATTGCTGGGTGCACCAGCAATATTGCTGGGTGCACCTAGCATTTCCCTTTTGTGTTGGACTGTGCTGGGAAGGGTTTAATTAAAGGACGTTTCTTCCTGCACCCTAAAAAATTCAAGCTACACCCCGAAATTAGAACCTATCTAATTAATGGGCATTTTGTTAGCTCTTTCCAGTTCAGCTCATCACAGGCTATACAGGTCGACTTAAATTCACTTTTTTTTTTCTTTTTTTTTATGATATTTTAATTATGAATTCGAATCTTCGTTTTCCCCAACGTCCATTGATTTATAAGGACGTGCTATTTTATTTTCACGCAAATTACAAATAAAAGGAATTAAAGTTATTTGTCCTTTGACTAACGCCTAGCTACTTATTTTTATCTATATGAACATTTAATGAATGCATTAATTTGGAATAGAGTAAGTAACTGAAAGTGGGAAGCAGTTGAGGGAGCAACCGTTGTATAATAGACATACATGACATAAACAGAATAGAAGAGTGATTGGTAGAAGTAACAGTTGTTTAGAAGATAGTTATAAAATATATCGATTTGGAAATGGAGCTTAAAGCAAATCTAAAGGGTGCAATTATTGCTTATCTTTTTCTCTTTACATGGGAATAATTGCATTTTCGCGTAGATAAACTTTTCTCAAAAACCAAGAGCAGAAACTCCCTTTTAAGAATTATCTTTTTGAGCTCCACTGTTGAGAACTAGGAAACCAAGAGGAAGAAGAAAAATAAAAGCAGACTTCATTACCACTGTCTCTGGTTGAGGAAGGTAAGGAAAATAATGGAAATGAATAAGAGAGAAAAAAAGAAGAGAAAGAGTGAAAATTGTTTGGTTGAAGAGAAATAGTGAAATAGGAACAAGCAGACTTCATTACCATTGTGTTTGGTTGAGGAAGGTAAGGAAAAGAATGAAAATGAATAATAGAGAAGAAAAAAAGAAAGAGGAAAAATTGTTTGGTTGAAGAAAAATAGTGAAATAGGAACAAATATTTAAATTAAATTTACGAAAAAAAAGAGAAGATAAATTAATATTAAATAAAATTTATTATTGTTATTATAATTATAACTATATTCGCATAACGGATTGAGATATTATTCAAACACGTGGTATTAGTCATTGCGCAAGGGGATCATGTTGCCTTATTCAATTATGTAGGCAACATATTGGTGTCTTGTGCTTTTGTCCTTTTTATTCAAAAAAGTTTCCACTTTATTGTTATACTTTTTCTTTCTTTTCTTTTATCAGTTTTTTATTATTAACCAAACTGGATCAGTTGGTCCAACAACTCAATTTTGTTTTGAGGCCGGTTGATAAAAAAAGGGTAAGCAAAGAGAAAAAAACAAAACACAAAATGATAAAAAAAAAATCTTTATTTTTCTTTTTCCCATTGGTGCAACAGTCACTCTCTGTTGCATTTTCCTGCTCCCCTATACCCTTCCTGCAAATTTCATCTTTTTTTTTCATACTAATGATGCAAAACCAGTTTGATTACTTCTTCAATCATCCAATTCCCTTAATCAAAGCTGAAAGAAATGGTACTAATTGCTTCTACAAGTAGCCATTTTGTTATGAGCATCTCAAGCAACCTCGAACTCAATACGAGTCTATAAATGCCATCACAATAAAAAAAAATGGTTTTGAAATTGGAGGGAGAGAGTGTAAATTTTAAAGGTTTCTTAGATTAACAATTATAAGAAACAAATAGGATCTTGAAACGTATGATTCTCACAAATAATGGATAAATAGTGCGAACATTTCTCCATAATGAGGTTTCTCTCCAGTGTACTTTGATTCCTTGGAAGAGAAGAGAAACAAGATCAATTATTTATTTATTACTCCCTACATAAGTCACATGCTTCTTACATGAGATATTAATTCTAACATTCTCCCACTTGACTCATGTGACATTACTAAATATTATGGACTAAATAAATAAATAGATTAAACTAACATAATACGCATTAAAATAACTAAACCGTTCAATACATTGGGTACATTATAATTTCATGATTAAGAATATGAACCAATTCGAGTCATGGCGGTTGTACATCACTTAATCGACATAGTCCCTTCCATGTACTACAAATTAGTCTTCTCCTTAATATGACCATTAGTTAGGAGTACATAATTGGTCCAACATAATGTCTTTATTCAAGAAAAACTTGTTAACACTCTAATACAAACATGAATGCAAAAATAAAGAACAGGTAATCATAAACATATCATAAATGAGCTCTGAGTGTTAGTAAAATATATAAGGTAAATTACACTTAATGATCATCTATAACAATAATGTCCATATTTTCAACATGTACTATAAATGTCTTGGGCAATAATCCCTTTGTCAAAGGGCCAGTTATCATAAGGTTTGTGCTAATGTGTTCTATTGACACTTTTTGTTTCTAAACTTCTTTCACAACAAAGTACTTCAATTCCATATGTTTAGCACCCTTAGAGTACTTGTCGTTCTTAGAGAAAAATACTGCTGCAGAGTTATCACAATACATTTTCAGCAGCCTAGCAATATTGTTGACAATTCAAAGCCATAAAATAAAGTTCCACAACCAATTAGCCTGAATTGTAGCCCAAAAAAATGCTACAAATTCAGCTTCCATGGTAGATGCAGCAACAACTGATTGCTTTGCACTTTTCCACGATACTGCTCTTTCGGCTAAGAGAAATACAAGGCCAAGAGTGGTTTTTCTTGTATCCACACATCCAGCAAAATCTGAGTCTTAATACTCAATCACCTTAAGGTGATCAGACCTCCTATATGTAAACATGTGATTTTTCGTTCCCTGTAAGTATCTCAGAACTTTCTTTGCAGCTTTCCAATGTTTCATTCCTGGATTACTTTGATATCTTCCTAACATTCCAGTTGCAAAGATTATGTCTGGTTGTGTATAAATATGAGCATACATAATGCTCCCAACAACTAATGCATATAGAATTGCTTCCATTTGTTTTCGTTCCAGTTCTTTTCTAGGACATCATGCATAACTAAATTTGTCTCCTTTCTAAATTGGAACGAGTGTTGTCGAGCACCTTTCTATCCTGAGTCTCTCTAGTATTTTATTGATATATGTTTTCTGAGACAAGCCTAACAATCCTTGTGATCTATTTCAGAATATTTCTATCCCTATCACATAGCTTGCCTCACCATATCTTTCATTTCAAAGTTGCTAGAAAGAAACTTCTTAGTCTCATGAAGAAGACCAAGATCATTAGTTGCAAGTAATATATCATCAACATACAGAATTAGAAAAATAACCTTACTCCCATTGACCTTCAGATATATACACCGATCAACAGTATTTTCCTTAAATCCAAAGGAAACAATGGTATCATTAAACTTCAAATACCATTAGCAGGAAGCTTGCTTAAGATCGTATGTTGATTTCTTTAATTTGCACACCATGTGTTCCTTCCCTTCAACTGAGAACCTCATTAATTGGTTCATATAAACATTATCCTCTAAATCTCCATTAACAAAGACAATTTTCACATCCATTTGATGTAGCTCCAAGTCATAATGGGCTACTAATGTCATGATAATCCTGAAAGAATCCTTTTTGTAAGATCGGTGAAAACGTCTCTTTATAATCAATGTCATCTTTCTGAGTAAATCCCTTAACAACAAGTCTAGCCTTGTAATGTTCAAGGTTTCCATGAGAGTCACGTTTAGTCTTGAAGACCCATTTACAACCAACTCTCTTACAACATTTGGCAATTTCTACAAGGTCTCAAACACCATTATGTTCCACGGAATTTATGTCTTCTTTCATGGCATTTAACCATTTTTCAGAATTATCACAGCTTACAGCTTCTAAAAATGAAACTAGATCATTATCATTAATGCTTAAGTTTGTTTCTGTTTCATGTAGGTATACCACACAGTCATTCGAAATAGCTGATCTCCTTTCTCTTTGAGACCTCCTTAATGCTACTTCTTGTGGTTCTTCCATAATAGGTTCATTATGTATCATGGGTTCATTATTGTGTTGTTCTTCTTCATTAATTTTTTAAACAACAACTAAAGGAACAATCACCTTATTGCTAGAGGCACAAGCTAAAGGGACTTGCACTCTAACTTCTTTAATTTCCACATCTCATGGAACTGTACTCCCATTGATTTCACCATTTTTAATGAACCTTGCATTTCCAGTTTCGACAACTCTCTTACTATGATTAGGACAATAAAACATATACCCTTTTGAATTTTCTAGATAACCATTGAATATCCACTGATTGTTCTTGCATCCAATTTTCTTTCTTGTTGATTATAAACCCTTATTTCTGCTTGGCAACCCCAAACATACATGTGCCTTATACTAGGTGTCTTATTCGTCCACAATTCAAAAGGTGTCTTTGGAACTGCTTACTAGGAACCTTATTCAACAAATACATGATAGTTTTCAAGGCACACACATCCACAAAGATACGGGTAAAGTTGAATTGCTTAACATACTCCCTAACCATATCCATAATAGTTCTATTACGCCTTTCTGATATACCCTTTTGTTGTGGTGTACCAAATATTATGTATTGCGCACAAATTCCATGTTTCTGAAGGAGTTTAGCAAATGGACCTGGGTGTTGCCAAGTTTCATCATATCTTTCGTAATACTCACCACCTCTATCAGACCTAACAACTTTCACCTTTCTATCTAATTGTCTTTCTACTTCATTCAAGTAAATTTCTAAGGCATCCATTACCTGAGATTTCTCAGGCAGTAAGTAGATATAATCGTAACGTGAATATTCATCAATAAAGGTGATAAAATATCTTTTCTTTCCAAAAGAATTAACATCAAAAGGTCCACAAATACCAGCATGCACAATTTCAAGAAGTTAAGTGCTTCTTGTAGCTCCTTTATTTGTATATTTTGGTTGTTTCCCCTTAATACAATCCACACAAATATTTAGATCCGTAAAATCTAGATCAGTAAGAATTTCATTCATTATTAATCTTTCCATCTTTTCTCTAGAAGTGTGACCTAAACTACGTTTAGTGCTAACATTATGATGCAGGGTTAAAATGATTTCAACATACAAATCATCTAATTTCAATTTATATAAACCATCACAAAGGACACCAGTACCAATGAGATGATTATGTTTAAATAAACTGAAACATCCATTACCAAAATTAAAAGAGTATCCAGTAACATCAAGTTTAGATAATGAAACTAAATTCCTAGATAAACTAGGTATATAAAGAGTTTCCAGTAAATCTAAATGATGTCTAATGTCGAGTTTTAAACGATGAGTCCCGAATGCTTCCACTGGACCTTTCACTCTATTCCCCATGAAGACAAACTTCTCATTTGGGCTTATAGTTTGGATTGTATGGAATCCCTCCATAGTATTAGAAACATGAGTCGTAGATCTAGAATCAATCCACCATGTATTATAGGGAACTTCAGTTAAGTTTGATTTAAAACATACAAGAGCATTAAGTTCACCTTTCTTTTCGGCCCAAGACTTACGCTTTGGGCAATCCTACTTCCAGATTTCCCACAGAAATGACAATTATTGCTCTTTGATGCCTTCTTCTAGATATGCATAGGACCGTCATTGATCTTTAATGGCCATTTGCCTTTATCATGCTTCTTCACAAATTTCTTTCCAACTCCTTGATTCCTTTTGTGGATTACATAATGGACTGAGTGACTTCCTTGATTTTTAAGCCTCGTTTCTTCCTGAACTAACATATTGTGCAATTCATGCACATTCCATTTATGTTTCATGGTATTATAGCTCATTTGGAATGGGCCATACTCAGGCGGTAATGAGTTCAAAATAAACCGAACAAGGAAGTTCTCATTCATAGCCATTCTCGAGGTCTTAAGTCTTGTTATAATGTTTGTCATCTCAATGACATGTTCATGCATAGTACGTGAATCATCAAACTTTGTGGTGGTCAATGTACTCATTAATGTCCCATCAAGATATTTATCAGCTGTTTAAGAGCATTCTCCCACTAACCCCATAAACTCTTTAGCATTATCGGTCTTAGGGTGAGTTGTCTTAATATTGTCTGTAACAGTCATTCTCATGAGGCTGAGTCTGTTAGATTTTTCCCAAGCTTTATAATGAGCTTTCTTTTCATTGTTACTAGCATCAGTAATAGTAGCAGACTTCTCTTCCAATATAGCAAGATCAAGATTCAAAACACAAATGAAATTGGATTTGCTCATTTCAGTCAAAGAAGTTAAGCCCATTAAAGATTGACCAGATGATACATGAGAGTTCAATGAACTGGGAAAAGGTACTGCATAATAAAATTCACATTAGCATTTTGAGACATAAAACACATGTTATACATATAATTCATTCAAATAACAATCAATGTTCTCCTTTGGGTGATACAACAACACACAACATACTAACATGATGATGCTAATAAAATTCTTAACATTATTTGACAATTATATATGCACCAGTATCTATTTTCTTTGGGTATATAAATAAAACTTATGATACACACAAATTGCCTACAATTATATTCATTAATTATAAGAACAATGAATTTCAACTACCCATAAACCAATAATCATATAATTTAGCATATGTTATTCTATGAGTAATTAAATCATTAATTTGGAATTAAATAACCTTATAAATTTGGCCACTTTGGTGACTAACAAATTCATCATACACTTAATTTCAAATAAATATACGACCTGCACATATTTATTGCTATTAACAATTCATAACCATTTTATTAATTCCGTTTCAGGCCAAATAAATATCATACATTCACATTATAACCAATAAAATAAAAAAAATCCAATCACATTCAAGCAAATATATAGCATATACATATTTAATGTTATTGATAATTTTAAAGCATTCACGTTAATTTAATTGCAAGGCATAAACTTTCAATCCTTTAATCACGTTTAATAATAATATTAAAAAAATGAGCACATGGGATTGAGAATAGCAAAAGGAGGGTTAGAATAGCAATTCAAAGGACTTTCGCTTTCTCCATTCCATTCATTCCAATAAACATTTAGCTTTCTCCAATATTATACTTCATTAAACACGTTCAAAATAATATAATTTTAGGTAGTAAAACATCATTCATACTTGCGATTTGAAAGTAAATTTAATCAATACCCTTTTCAATGTAAAAATTTCATACTTGCAGTGGAAAAATAAAATTCCTAAATTTCATAATTAAGGTTCATGCATAATTGAGAGAAAATAAATCATCTTAGAGAATCATAAATTTCATAATACATATTCTGATGCCAGATGTAAATTTTAAGGGTTTCCTAGATTAACAATTATAGGAAACCAATAGGATCTTGAAACCTATGATTCTCACAAATAATGGATAATTAGTGCGTACCTTTCTCCATAGTGAGACTTCTCTCCGGTTCATTTTGATTCCTTGGAAGAGGAGAGAAATAAGATTAATTATTTATTTATTAGTTCCTACATAAGTCACATGTCTCTCACATGAGAAATTAATTCTAACAGAGAGAACGAAAAATAAGAAATTGAAAGATCAGGAACAAGAGTTAAGGGAAGAGTGTGCACTAAGAAAGAAAAATCCAATTACAGAACAAAGAAAAATCAAAGTAATCTACACAATTTGGTATACAACTTCTGAACATTTTCTTTTTGTTGAAGTCTTTGATATATGCTTGTTAGTTTCCTGGTTGTTATCAAACAGAAAACAAACCAATGAAAATAAAATCTCTAAAAGAAAGAAAAAAAAGATCAAAAAAGGGGAGGAGATAGTCCCGCATCGTTGTGCTCTACCGGAAGCGATTTTCGGCGGTAACATCTCATTTCATTATTCTTCATCCTTTCCCTTGTCATCGTCCCCCTTGTCTTCACTTTTCGGTGATACTGCGAACCTTAATCGTGTGCACTAATCAGAACATCATGAACCTACCAATGCCTGTGCTTGTGCTCCCATCATGTGCGCTAGAGATACCTCTCTCGGTTGCATCTACCATCATTGATGGTGGCATAAGCTTTGTTGTTGTTGGCATAAACATTGTTCGGTGTTTTTTCCATTTTATCTTTCTCACAGTTCATCTTCTTCTGTGTAGGGTGTTCACAGTACGGTTTGGTGCGGTTTTTGGAGTAAAATTAGTCCAAAACAAACAAAAAAATCATGTGGGGTGCATCTGCTTTGATTTAGATTATTTATGAAATTCAAATCAAACTAAACCTATCTTTTACTATTTAGTTCTGTTTCGATTTTTGCGATCTGAAAATTCTGCTCATGAGTATTAAAAAAATGACCTAAAAAGAAAACACTATGTGTGCATGTAAAAGCCACACATGCTAAGGTGGGTTCCAAAAGAAATTTCAAAATGAAAGCACTAAGCTTCAAGCATGATCAAACATTTGAAATAACTTCCTCAGTGTAATCAACTTCCTAAGTAATGAAATAATTTTCCTAATAATTACAATGACAATTCTAATGGTAAGATACAATTCACAATTAATTTAAATAATAAATGAATCAATCCAGTCTCAAAATCAGTGTCGAATGTTTCTGGGGAAAGCAAAAATAAACTAGTTCAGGAGTTGAGAGAATTTTATAACAAACAGATATGGTGCAGGCTACATCGTTGCAAGGAGAACAGATTTACAATATAGAGGCAGAGTTCAACTTCCACGAGAGAGGACAAAGTGGAGACTATAGACAAAGATGGAAAGGGACACACTAGAGTGACTCGCGGATGCAAAGACCAAAGATGGCATAAACGGAGACTCAGAGAGATTGTAAAGTGGAAATGGCACAGACGCATAGACTTGTTGGAGATTGAAGACGAGGACATAGAGATTGAAGACGAGGACGGAGAGACTAGAGCCGCACCGCTACAAGGATGACTCTAAGCATTCCAATTCCGTGAGAGAGTTTCAAATTTAGGATTTTAGGTTAAGCATTTCACTTTTACGAGAGAGGAGAGAGTGAAAGTCTCTAAGGTTAAGTGTTTTAGATTTACTCAGTGTAAGTATTGTTGTTTCATTTACTAGTTGGATGTCATATATGATTGAGACCTACAAAATATAAATAGATTAACGAGTGCGATTTGATTCAGTTTACGTGTAGTGAACCAAAGTGGATCGCGTGGTTTGAAAAAAAAACAAACCAACCATTGAGCTTTGGTGTTTTTGTGGTTTTCAAATTTTTCGGTTGATTTTTTATTTTTTGGTTCGGTTATGAACAATGCTACTTTTGTGGCCAGGGGAGCAACGAAAACCCCTTTGGTTTAACACTTTTGAAGGTTTTTTTTCTTTTTCTTATCAACTATATTTACTTTTCTTAGTCATGATTGCATGTTGTAATTAGAGTTGAGTTCCGGCCTTTTTATGTGCACTGTTTGATCACTTTTGGGCCTGGATGGCTAATCTATTTTATCAAATAAAAATGAGTTTCTTTTGTTGTTCTGATTCAAACTAACCTGAACCTTAAAATCTATTGAACTTTAGTAAAAAATTAATCTTCACGTTAAAAAAGATAATAGAATGAAACAATGAGTAAAACATCAAATAATATAATAGATAAAAGATAAAACATGTCTAGAATATGAGTTAGATTCTATTCTATTAGTTAATTATTTTGTGATTGCAGTAATTGAAAAAATATTTTTTCTTGAGAAGAATAATAAAGATTTAGTAATAACTGCACTTCCGACTTAGTTGTTATTCGAGTCATAAAAGGTAATTTGATTATCGTGAAAACTTTTTTTAAATATGTAAAAAACCAAAAGGATTAGAATGATAAAGAAAATATCAATACACAAATATTTTCTACCAATAATATGTAACTCTGAATTTTTATTGTACTTAGTAGGAGTATGGGATCACTTCTGTCAAACCAAAAAGGTTAAAAAATTATAAATTTAAAAAATGAAAATACAATAATAATTCTCTTTTCATAATGATAAATTCCTTTTTAATAAAAATCTCTTGTTGAAAATAACAATGAATAAAATATGTAAAAATGTGGTTGTTTTATTTTGAGGGGTAAAATAAATAAATTTAAAGTTACAATAATTTTACATATTTTGTTAGAGATAACCGTCTTGATTGATGTAAGCTCCATTGGAGCCTGTAAGCCTAGGATATTCTTCATCAATGAATTTTTTTGCTTCTTGGAAGATGAATGACAGCAGAATGGAGAAGGAAGAGAGAGAGGAGACGCCACTTCAATGAGAAGAGGAGTCTAGAAGAAGCTCACCACCATAGGAGGCCATGGATAAGAGCTTGGAGGAAGAAGGACATGAATGAAGGGAGAGGAAGAGAAGAGCACAAAATTTTATGCTCTTAAAGAGCTCTGAAATCTGAAGTTTAATTTTAAATGATCAAAGTTGTAAAAAATGCACACACATAGTCTATATTTATAGCCTAAGTGTCACACAAAATTTGGAGGAAAATTTGAATTTCTATTCAAATTTCACTTGAATTTGAAATTGAATTTGTGGAGCTAAATTTTGGAGCCAAAATTTCACTAATTATGATTAGTGAATTTTAGATATGGTTCAGCCCACTAATCCAATATCAAGTCCAAGATTCTCCACTAAGTGTGCTTAGGTGTCATGAGACATGTAAAGCATGAAGGACATGCACAAAGTGTGACTATATGATGTGGCAATGGGGTGTTGCAAACAAATACTCACCTCCCCCTCTAAAATTTAATTGGATTGGGCTTCTTCCAATTCAATTAAATTTATTTCTCAACACACACATCAAATATTTATTTAATGCATGTGAAATTACAAAACTACCCCTAATACAAAAACTAGTCTAGGTGTCCTAAAATACAAGGGTTGGAAAATCTTATATTTCTATAGTACCCTACCAACATTATGGAGCCCTAAATACAAGGCCCAAAATTAATAAAACTTTAATCTAATATGTACAAAGATAAGTGGGCTCATACTTAGCCCATAGGCCCGAAATCTACCCTAAGGCTTATGAGAACCCTAGGGTCTTCTCTTACATCTTTGGCCCAATCTTCTTGGAGTCTTCTATCCAATGCCCTTCAAGAGGTTAACATTAGCCTCCCATATTTCCTTGGAAAAAATAATTTTGAGGCCTACTTAGATTGGGAAATGAAGGTTGAACAACTCTTTGCTTGTCATCATATTAGCGAAGAGAGAAAAGTTCCATTGGCTACCCTTAGCTTTCAAGGGTATGCCCTCTATTGGTGGACTTCCCTTGTTAGGGAACGAAGGATTCATGGGGATCCTCCAGTAGAGTATTGGAATGATCTTAAGAGTGCCCTTAGGAAGAGTGATCGAGGCCGTACCCGAATCAAATAAACATTAAAAATGCAGTATCTAGGAAGTGATCCTAGGTCGTCTCCCAACGAGTAATGGTCAACCAAACGTTCATAACAGATAGTGATAAAATAGTAACGAATTGGGGGGGGGTGTTTGTTTTTGTAAATTAAACAGCAAGCAAATTTGAATTAGAAAATAACAGAATTAAAACATGTTGTTTCCCCTTGTATTTGTTGCTTGAAAGGTCATAATTATTCTGCTGTTGTTGGTTTTGCTGTTGAGGAGGTCTATTATAAATGTTTGCAGCATAAGCTTTAGGTTGCTCATTGACTATAGATTGCTGCAAAGAAGGACAGAGATCTGTATGGTAATCTGCAGTAGAACATAGACCACAGACTCTTGCAATAGGTGCAGATTTCTGATTCATGGCAAGCTGAGTTACTAGGTTGACCAAGGCATCAAGTTTTCCCTCAAGCTTTTTATTTTCAGCAGATGAAGATGAATCTGTGGCCACCTCATGGACTCCTCTAAGGACAATAGCATCATTTCTTGCACTGAATTGTTGGGAGTTGGAAGCCATCTTCTCAATCAAATTTCTAGCCTGAGCAGGGGTCTTATCACCAAGAGCTCCACCACTGGCAACATCAATCATACTCCTCTCCATGTTGCTAAGTCCTTCATAAAAATATTGAAGAAGGAGTTGCTCAGAAATCTGGTGGTGAGGACAACTTGCACACAATTTCTTGAATCTTTTCTAGTACTCATACAAGCTCTCTCCACTAAGTTGCCTAATACCTGAAATGTCTTTTCTGATGGCAGTGGTCCTAGATGCAAGGAAGAATTTCTCCAAGAACACCCTCTTAAGGTTATCCCAGTTGAAAATGGACCTAGGAGTAAGGTAGTATAACCAATCTTTTACCACTCCCTCCAGAGAATGAGGAAAAACCTTTAGAAAGATATGGTCTTGTTGGACATCAGGGGGCTTCATGGTGTAACAAACAATATGGAACTCCTTAAGATGCTTATGAGGATCTTCACCTGCAAGACCATGAAACTTGGGCAGCAAATGTATTAGTCCAGTCTTGAAAACATATGGAACACCCTCATCAGGATATTGAATGCACAAGCTTCAATAAGTGAAATCAGGTGCAGCCATCTCCCTAAGAGTCCTCCCACAAGGTGGAGTTTGAGCCATGTTCTCAGTATGAAAATTAGTAGTTGAATGCTCAAAATCAAAATATTCAGAATCACCCTCAACAGAATGCTCACAATGCTCACAATGCTTAAAATGCACAGAATGATCAGGATTCACACTATGTCTAACTAATCTATGAAAGGTTCTATCAATTTCAGGATCAAAGGATTGTAAATCACCTGGATTGCCCCTAGTCATGCACTATATGCAGCAAATAATGTGTTCTCAAACAAGCACCTAACAAGGGGGTAAAACTACAGCTATACTCAAACGATATCCAAATGAGCTGAAATTTTGTGAGCTAGACCCTAAAATCATGAAAAGATAGCACAAAAATTTTCAGACAAAAATTCAAAGTCTAACTATGAAAATTGAATAAGGAAAGTTTAGAAAAATAAGACAATAATACTGAAAAAACAAAAAAAAAACTTAGTAAACGGTTGATTTTTCAAGTTTAAAACGGCAACAGACCGCGGGTCAGTTGCCAGTTGCCACGGCATGGGAAATTTTCTTCTACCCCAAATGCATATATAATAATAGTCATTCTGATAACTGGAGCAAATGTTTTGGCCGCTTTAAGTTTTGCTAAACACAAGTCCCCAAAATTTTTGCCTCTCTCAAATTCAGCCACACCAAGTGCTTCTGGTAATTTTCACACAAAACATGGATCAAAAGAAACTACCACACAAAAAATCAGCCAAAGATAACAACTCTAACTATCAAACAAAAATCGCCAATTAAATTGCAAAATCAGTCGCTAGTTCAGTCGCTAAACACTGTTCACAACATTACACAAAAAAAAAATCCGCATTACACAACATTACACAAAATCAGTCGCAATTTTGTGAGCAACTGAAACAGGGAAGCGCTAAACAAGGGACGCGACTGAAATGCGAAACAGAACATTACACAAAACAAAATAACACACTCACACACTAAACAACAGAGCTAGACTCAAAACAACTAAACACTATTATGAACCTTTGAACCACTGCTCCCTGGCAACGGCGTCAAATTTGATCGAGGCTGTACCCGAATTAAATAAACATTAAAAATGCAGTATCTAGGAAGTGATCCTAGGTCGTCTCCCAATGAGCAATGGTCAACCAAACGTTCATAACAGATAGTGATAAAACAGTAACGAATTGGAGGGGGGTTGTTTGTTTTTGTAAATTAAACAGCAAGCAAATTTGAATTAGAAAATAACAGAATTAAGACATGTTGTTTCCCCTTGATTCAAAAGCAAGTCTCTTATCCTAGGTTACGAGAATTTATCCTTAATCAGTTCAACCACTTAATCCAACCCTAAATTAAATTACTAAGCGAAAATTAACATAAGGTTGTCATTATGTGATTAAGCAACAAATAATCAAGCACTAAGCATGCATGGATTAATAGCAACAAATACAGAGTAATTGGTGAAGAGGAAAAACTTATCAGAATTCAATAGTAATAACAAAACCTCAAAGAGAGTTGTGCTTGATCCTCAAGAGAAAACAACGTTGGAGACTTAGCCTTCCATTAATCAGCAGAAAATGAAATTTTAGATTGGAGCAGAAACGAAATTACAGAAAACAAATTTTATTCTACGTGAACAGTGTGCATCAACAGTAAAAACTGGAATTCTAAAATCCTAGAATTATTCTCCTCTCTCAAAAACTCTCTCCTAAAACCCTGGTTCTGTTATATAGGTCCTCAGCCCCAAAACTTACAAATTTGTTTTGAGTCCAAGCCCATAAATAAAATAAAATATGGACAAGATAAGATAAGATTGGAAGGAATAAAATCTGGACAAGATAAGATAAGATTGGATGGAATAAAATCTGGACGAAATAAAATCTAGATGAAATAAAATCTGGATAAGATAAGATTTGATAAAATAAAATTGTCTGGTCTCTTCAAGTCCAAGTCCAATTCCAGATTCAAGCCCAATTGCTTATAATTCTCCTGAAATTAAATTAAAAACACAAAATTAGTCAAGTAGGCCCAAATGATAAAACTTCATAATTAATTTGACAATTAAGGCTAATCAGTAATTAAAATGGTGACAAAAAGGGTTAAGAAATAAGAGAAAATAATGACACATCAAAGAGGCACATTCCCTCCTACTATGAAAGGGAGCTTATGGACAAGCTCCAAAGGCTTAGACAAGGGAGTATGAGTATTGAAGAATATAGACAACAAATGGAACTACTCCTTTTAAGAGCTAGACTTAGGGAGGAGGAAAGAACAAGCATAGCTAGGTTCCTTAGTGGGCTTAATAAGTGAGGGACAAGGTTGAACTCCTTCTATATAGGGACCTAGATGAGCTAGTCCAACTTTGTAGAAGAGTGGAGCAACAACTTAAAAGAAATCCTTCTTCAAAATCTTACGGCTCTCACTCTTATCCAAGGAAGGACCCAGCCCATGAAATTTTAGGGGCTGTACCTTCAAAATCCAAGGAAGATAAGGGTAAGACCATAGAGAAATACACCCCTAAGACTAGTTCCCAAGAAAGGACTAGCAACATTAAATGCTTCAAATGTCTTGGGAGAGGTCACATTATCTCTCAATGCCCTATAAAGAAAACCATGATCATGAGGGGTCAATACATTTATAGTAGTTAAGAGGAGATTACTTCTTGCCCTTCCTCTAGTGGAAGTGAAGATGAAGTAAGGGGTGAAGAGTCTAGTGAGAAAGTCTACCCCCATGAATAAGGTGACCTCTTAATGGTTAGAAGGCTCCTTGGAGGTCAATCTTGTGATCTATCTCAATCCCAAAGAGAGAACATCTTTCATACAAGATGCAAAATTTTAGATAAAACTTGTTCTCTCATTGTGGATAGTGGATCTTGTTGCAATTGTTGTAGCACAAGATTAGTTTCCAAGTTGAACCTCACTATCATTCCCCACCCAAAACCTTATAAACTTCAATGGCTTAATGAGCAATGGGAAATGATAGTTAACTAACAAGTGAAGGTACCTTTCTCCATTACGACATATAAGGATGAAGTTAATTGTGATATAGTTCCCATGTAGGAAGGACATATTCTCTTAGGAAGACCATGGCAATTTGATAGGAAGATCATTTACAATGGTCTAACTAATGAAATTACCCTCACCCATCTTAGTACTAAATTTGTGTTGCATCCTCAAACACCTTCACAGGTGGCCAAAGATCAATTAACTATGAAAGATAAGAGGGATGAGGAAGAAAAACTAGAAAAACAAAAGAAAAAGAAGGATAGTAAGGTCATGTCTTCAAAGGCCAAGGGGAAGGAAAAGGATTCCTCCAAGAAGATTGTTAAGAAGGAAAATCATTTTGCAACAAAAGGTGATATTAAAAGGACACTCCTTCTTAAAAAATCTTTCTACCTTCTCCTATCAAGGGAAACATCCCTTAGCACCGCCATACCTCTTGAGCTTGAGGTTATTCCTCAAGTAAAGGAGTTGTTGGATGAGGGATTGGTTTGCAAGAGCTTAAATCCTTGTGCTTTGTTGGTGCCTAAAATAGGTATTATTAGGCACCAAATCCCTATAATAGGTGGTATGATGAATGTTTTGAGTGGTGCAACACTCTTTTGTAAAATCACTCATGCACCTAACATCTTCATGATTTGTGTACATAGGGACTCAATAGGTAGGTTTGTTCTTATTTTGTGTTTCAATGCAAACCTAGGTGCTCATGTGGGACAACTTAGGTTTGTCGTAATTTTTTGTAGGAATAATCAACATGAAAATAAAGAAAAAGGTATGTTTTATTCCATTACTTTCCTTAACTTTTTAAATAGTGATCAAGGGCTTCCCATGAACCCTAAGAGAATAAAGGTCATTCCTAAGTGGCCTACGCCACCAAGTATAAGGGAAATTTGGGGCTTCAATATCTTAACAAACTTTTACAAAAGGTTTGTCTCATACTTTTCTATACTTGTAGCAGCACTCATTGAGTTGGTGAGGAACTATATTCTCTCATGGGAAGATGGCCAGAAAAGGGGTTTTCAGTCCTTATCGTACTCTAACATACCCAACATCACTAATACATATGTTTTAATTCTTTTTACAGGTGTTGAGGAAAGAATCCATGAGTTTCAAAAACCTCTGGATTTGAGGTCAAATCCTTTTCAAGGGGGAGGGAAAGATGCAACCCTACCACCCAAGGGCATTGGATAGAAGACTCCAAGAAGATTGGGCCAAAGATGCAAGAGAAGACCCTAGGGTTCTCATGAGCCTTACGGTCGATTTTGGGCCCATGGGCTAAGTATGAGCCAACTTATCTTTGTACATATTAGATTAAGGTTTCATTAATTTTGGGCCTTGTATTTAGGGCTCCATAATGTAGCTAGGGTACCTTAGAAATGTAGGATTTTCCAGCCCTTGTATTTATGGACACCTGGACTAGTTTTTGTATTAGGGGTAGTTTTATAATTTCACATGCATTAAGTGAATATTTGATGTGTGTGTTGAGAAATAAATTTAATTGAATTGAGAGAAGTCCAATCCAATTAAATTTTAGAGGGGGAGGTGAGCATTTGCTTGCTACACCTCATTGTCACATCATATAGTCACACTTTGTGATGTCCTTCATGCTTTACATGCCTCATGACACCTAAGTACACTTAGTGGAGAATCTTGGACTTGATCTTGGATTAGTGGGCTGAACCATATCTAAAATTCACTAATCATAATTAGTGAAATTTTGGCTCCAAAATTTAGCTCCACAAATTCAATTTCAAATTCAAGAGAAATTTGAATAGAAATTCAAATTTCCCTCCAATTTTGGGTGACACTTAGGCTATAAATAGAGACTATGTGTGTGCATTTTTTACAACTTTGATCATTTGAAAATTAAACTTCATATTTCAAAGCTCTTTTAGAGCACAAAATTTTGTGTTCTTCTCTTCCTCTCCCTTCATTCATCTCCTTCTTCCTCCAAGCTCTTATCCATGGCCTCCTATGGTGGTGAGCGTCTTCTAGACTCACCTTCTCCTTGAAGTGGCGTCTCCTCTCTCTCTTCCTTCTCCATTCCGCTGCCATTCATCTTCCAAGAAGCAAAAGAATCCATTGATGAAGAAGATCATAGGCCTACAGGCTCCAATGGAGCATACATCATGTGGTATTAGAACATTTTCATCTAGGTGATGTTCTTTTGCTTCCTCTATCTTTTTGTTCGGTAAATTCTCTTTAATTCCTTGTTCTTCATCTTATCCTCCATTGTCTTGTTCTTGCATTTCTATGGTTCAAATTTTGTAGATCTACTCTTGAATCATGTTTTTGTGTTGATTTTAGGTTCTATCATTTTTCATTCATAATATTCTTGTTCTAAACCTTTAGATCTAAATTTTCTTCCAAAATATTGATTAGAAAAAAAAACACAAAAATCTAAGTGTAAATCACTTAATCCATGTTGTCTTAGAGTCATGTTTAGTCATAGTAATTGTCGCATTATGTTCTAAGTTTGTGTTGAATTTTTATTATGTTTATTGAATTCTAGATACATTTTTTCATGTATTCTTGTCATTCTTAGCCTATCTTTTGAATTTTGAGTCTAATTCATGCATGTTATTTAGTTCATAACATGTTCTAAATCAATTCCTAGAAGTAGTCTTGTTGTTGAACTTCTTTTTTTCTAAGTTTCCTACGTGATGCCTATGATGAAGTTGAGTTGTGGTGCTGAGTTGTGGCTAGATTTGTGAATCAAAATAAGTCTTAAACTCTCTTTAATTGTGTTATTCAAGATAATTGAGCATAAGCAAACACAAATTGTAACTATCCAAGCCTTAAGCAACATAAACATTACTCTTGATTTCTAGGTTGAAATCGTTGGTGCTGGCACCTTGAACATACGAACTTGTATAAATTACTGGGAATTGGTCACTACGTGTTTTGAGCTGAAATTTTTACTTAATTTTCTAGACATCTGGAAAAAAATTATGAAAAAAGAAACAAGCGATTTGGATTAAAGGAAAAAATAATAAAAATCACACAAGTTGGCATAAAAATCAGTGTCCAGGAAAAAAAAAGTGAAAGGGAAGTGTGCTTGTTGTTTTGGCTCAAAATTTGTTCTATAATTGGTGCCTATTTTATACCAATCATAGTTCTAAAATTTCAATTGAAAATTACTGTGAATACAAGTTCCAAAACTAGAGGTTTCTTGAGTCTTTTTTTTTTAGATTTTTTTTACTCTACTCTAGAGTCATTCTAGGTTTCTCTTTGAGTTCTAGCTTGCTTTTCTGTGCTTTTCATTACTTTAATTGTTGAATAATCCTTGAAAATTTGTCTTGTTAAAACTCTATTGGTTTAAATTTCATTTCATTGTTTTGGTATTTGGTTATTGTTTGTCTCTTTGTTTCCTTGTTTGTGAGTTGCCACATAGGGAATTGGAAATGAGGATTGGTGTCATCCATTGAAGAATTTGAGTCAAGAAGCAAGGAGCCATCCACCTTATGAGCTATTGGACTAAGAAGCATTCCAAATTGAGTGAAACACCAAAAAGAGAATAGCCACCAAAATTGAAGACTTTTTTTTTTTAATTTTGTAATTGGCAATTTGCTTTGCTTTCAAATTTTGTAACAAAAAGGTCTTTCATTGGAAGTAAGTTGAGAGCCTCCAATAGGTCACCCTACTTTCATTTGTGTGTAATAATTTTAGGCAATTTTCCCTTAGGATAGTGAGTGTTTTGTTGGGAATCTTAAATGAGGTCATCCAAACACTCTTACTTTCATAGCTTATTTCCTTTACCTTCCATTGTCAAACCGCCTAGATAACTTGCCTTTTACCAATTAGTTTTTACCTTATCTTTAACCCCTCTTTTAGTGTTTATTTTGGCTAGTTTCAATCATAGTTTCTTTTACCTTTTGTTTTTAAACCCCCAACAAGAAAGAACCATAACCTAGAAACCAACATGAGTCTCCATTCTTCATCTAGTGTTAATGGTGGGGGTTCTACTCCTAAGGACCCCTTGTATAAGATATTGTATGAGTTAAGATCCCTTAAGTTGTGGAAAGAAAAACAAGAGAGAAAAGAAAAAGGAAAAAAAAGAGTGGAAGAAATAGGTCAAGATGAAAGAGAGAAAATAAGAGAGGAAGAAAGAAGAAAAATAATGAAAGAAATGAAAAGAGAAAAACATGCCTCATATAGTAGTCATAACTCTTGCAAGAGCTTAAGTGAAGAACTATTATGAAGAAAGGCATAGGTCACATCTTAGACCTCACCACCATAGGAGCTTGGAAGAAGAAGAAGATGAATGAAGGGAGAGGAAGAAAAGAGCACAAAATTTTGTGCTCTAAAAGAGCTCTGAAATCTGAAGTTTAATTTTCAAATGATTAAAGTTGTAAAAAATGCACACACATAGTCTCTATTTATAGCCTAAGTGTCACACACAATTGGAGGGAAATTTGAATTTCTATTCAAATTTCACTTGAATTTGAAATTGAATTTGTGGAGCTAAATTTTGGAGCCAAAATTTCATTAATTATGATTAGTGAATTTTAGATATGGTTCAGTCCACTAATGCAAGATCAAGTCCAAGATTTTCCACTAAGTGTGCTTAGGTGTCATGAGGCATGTAAAGCAAGAAGGACATGCACAAAGTATGACTATATGATGTGGCAATGAGGTGTAGCAAGCAAATGCTCACCTCCCCCTCTAAAATTTAATTGGATTGGGCTTCTCCCAATTCAATTAAATTTATTTCTCAACACACGCATCAAATATTCACTTAATGTATGTGAAATTACAAAACTATCCCTAATACAAAAACTAGTCTAGGTGCCCTAAAATATAAGGGCATGAAAATCCTATATTTCTAGGGTACCCTAGCTACATTATGGAGCCCTAAATATAAGGCCCAAAATTAATGAAACATTAACCTAATATGTATAAAGATAAGTGGACTCATACTTAGCCCATGAACCCGAAATCAACCTTATGGTTCATGAGAACCCTATGGTCTTCTCTTGCATCTTTGGTCCAATCTTCTTGGAATCTTCTATTAATGCCCTTGGGGGATAGGATTGCATCATTGATAATAGCAAACATCATATGATGTTAAAACATTTCTTAAACATTATGGACTCCTGAACCTAACTTTGGTTTCAAAATTTTTTTTTTTTATAAAAAGGTTTTTTTTTCTTCTTCTATGTTTTCCTCTTTATATTGGTGGTGACTCCTCCGTTTATAAATTCTTTATTTTTTTGCTGTCCCACCTCAACCCATCTCTAATATGTTTTGTTGAATAACAAATAAATTCTTAAAAGTGGTTTTTAACTTTAGTTCTAAGAATAATTATTGAGAAATTAAAAAAAAATTAAAAATGTAATATTTAATGTTGCCAATATATCCCTATCATGAATTTTAATAAAAATCTTCTTTTTTTATAATTTCTTAATTATTATTGTCTTAAGAGTAATGATTAATAAAATTGTTTGACAGTTAAAGTTTAATAAATTGAATGACCAGATTGTAAATTCACATCGTGCAAGTTTTTTTTTTTTTTTTACTAAAACCATATAAATAACCATACGTTAACAAATAAGTAATAGTAGGAAAATCTTTTGTATTTATATTGAATCAAAATTAAATCCACATGTAAAAAATGCTAAGCGCGTTCTTTGGCCGTGACCGAAAATGATAGAGAAAATGGAAAGAAGCAATGTTGGAAGCTTCACACTGATGGATGAAAACGTGGCGGGCACGGCAAGGGGCTTTTTTTATTATTTCCAAGCTTGTTTTGATTAATTTTTTCGTGTTTCATTAATTTTCAGTCGTTGGAATGGACAAGCCAGGGAAGCAACTAGAGTACTTCGGAACTTGACCTATTAATATTATACAGTCAAACAATAACTAATCCATTTTAGTGAAAACGATGTCCACTAATAGCAAAAATCAATTTTCCTTTTTCAAGTGAAAAAATATATATCCTTCAATGACTTTAATGCATATAGATATATAGTATATATTTTAAAATTATCATGAAGATTTTTTTAATTTTCTAGTAATACTAGTATGTTTTAACTAAAAGGAATGTTATTGTTATTTAATTTTTTTATGGTAAACTCTTAGGAAAATCATTCAAAAAATTGAAACATAATATATTCTTCCATGCATGTATATAGTAATTTATGTTAAAATCTTCTATCTTCTCTTATAATAAACATTAAGTGATAAGGATGAGTTTGTATTCTTTAAACAAGTGATCAAGGTTCAAATTCCAACTCATATATTTTTTAAGAAAAATTAATTAGGAGAAAATATTTGAGTATCTTCAAATCACTTGAAGGAGATTGATCTCAAAGAGTGATAAGAGATATGTTAGAAATTTTATAATTTTTAATTAATTAATTAGTGTGGGCTATATATTATATTTATCATTTATATTAGTTATTTATATTTATGGGTTCAATAAAAGTGATCTAATTTGGTGAGCCTATTGGACGATCATAAAAAATTAATATGAGCTTGATAAGCGAAACCAGTTTGGTTTGTTAGGGAATAATGGAAACTCTAACAGCTTAAAACCTAAAGCAAGGTTGTGGTCCCTAATATACCAAATCAGAAATTGTATTCTCTTCTCTCCATCTGACGAGAAACCTAAGGTCCCAAAATGAAAATGGTGATTTGGTTGAAGAAGAACACAAAACCAACAGTTCCTCAGACTCATCAATTCTGCTGCTTATCATGGATCCAGGTATTTTTCACAACCCCTCTTGATAATCTAACGTAATGTGTTTCCGGTGATTATTGATATTTTATTAAGATCCCTAAAATCCCCAACAATTGATATCAGAGCCAGGTTATTGTTAGATTATTGGGAATTAAAGTATTTGGTTTGTGTTATGCCTATATTATTTTGTCACATGAACCCTAATTTTATTTTGGGATTTTATCTTTGCAATTATAATTATGATTGTAAGTTTGGAAATTTTTTTTCTTTTCGATCACAATATAATAATCATCATATGTGCGTTCATGTTTTGCGTTCGGATTTCATGAGAAAAACTATTTTTTTTCTCGCTCCAGAATAGTCATCCTTTTTGTTTCTCGTTCACATGTTTGTTTTTTATATGGTTGTTGGTTTTGTTTCCTTATGCATGCCATGAATCCATGCCATACATGCCATGACATGATATACATGTGATACATAATCTTTGGCTTTATTATATCATCATAAGAAAACCCATGTTACGTATCGTTAAATGCAATTTGGCTTTTGCATTTTATTTTTGTTTTCCTTATTTTTATTTGTGAATTATGTTTTGGTGTAAATTCAGAAATTACAAACCCTCAAAATTATTCTTTTTTTATGTCTGGTAATTTTGATTGAGTTGATTGAAACAACATATTGTCAAAGCAATCTCTATTGCGTAAATTAATTTAATTAAAATTGCATAGATATTAGTATAAAATTATTTATGCGAATTGTGCTCAGCCCAAAGGAAGACACAATTTGGTCAAATAATTTTGTACCTGTGATGATAAATGTGTGACAATATTAAGGTATTTTCATGTGAATTATAGTCGGTCCAAAGAAAGACTATGATTTGATAAAATTTATTGTCAATATTTGATCATTGCATTGAGAGTATCAATTACAAATTAATTTCTCTGTCCAAAGACTATGAATTAATGTTGTGCTGTATATCTTGTGATGGGTTTGTTATGTGAACTATTTTGCACATGTCTTGTTATATATATATTTTATATAACTTATTGGCTTATTTGTGAGCATGTAATTATTTTTTTTTATTATTATTCAATTTCCGTTGCTAGTGCTGCAAATGTATCTGCTCAAGTGAATAGTATCCCTATGCTGAATCAGACAATTTTTAAGATCTGGAAGAAAGCCATAGAAATTGTTCTCGGTTGTATGGATTTGGAATTGGCACTGAGAATGGAACGACCCACTTCCACTCCGAAAGCCTCCAATGAGGTAAAAATTGAGAAATGAGATCATTCCAATCGAATGTGCATTATGATCATGAAGCGCTCTATTCCAAAATCGTTTCAGGGTTCTATTTTTTAGGGTGAAAATGCAAAAAAAATTATCAATGAAATTGAATAGTACTTTGCCAAAAATGAGAAGGCGGAGACGAGTAACCTTTTGGCTAAACTCATCTCCATGAAGTATAAGGGCAAAAGTAATATAGGGGAGTACATGATGGAAATGTCTAACTTGGCATCTAAACTAAAAGCACTTAAGTTAGAGCTTGGTGAAGACCTGCTTGTGCATTTAGTTTTGATCTCACTTCTTGCACACTTTGGGAAATTCAAAAGTGAGTTATAACACTCAAAAGGACAAATGGTCCCTTAATGAACTTATATCCCACTGTGTGCAAGAGGAAGAGAGGCTACAGAGAGACAGATATGAAAGTGTTCATTTAAGCTCCACCTCTCAGAATAAGAAAAGAAAGAAAACTAAGGGTGTTGCTGAAGGGTCTTCTCAGCATAAGAAACCAAAGAAGGATGAGAAATTTACCTGCTACTTCTGCAAGAAGTCTGGACACATGAAGAAATAGTGTCCCAAGTATGCCACATGGCGTGTAAAGAAAGGTAAATCTCTTGCTCTTGTTTGTTCTGAAGTTAATTTAGCTTTTGTACCTAAAGATACTTGGTGGGTAGATTTTGGTGCTACTACTCACATAAGTGTAACCATATAGGGCTGCCTATGGAGCCAACTGCCAAGTGATGATGAAAGATTCATATTTGTTGGTGATGGCAAAAAAGTTGCGGTGGAGGCTATAGGAATTTTAGATTGCATTTAAAGACTAGATTTTATTTGGATTTGTTTGAGACTTTTGTTGTACTGTCTTTTAGACGGAATTTAATTTCTATTTCTAATTTGGACAAATTTGGTTTTTCTTGTTCATTTGGAAATAATAAAGTTAGTCTCTACCAGAATTCGACTTTGATTGGTTCCTGTTCCTTAATTGATAATCTATATATGTTGGATGTTAATTGTTCTTATAATGAAATACTGCAAACAAATTCACGTGGTACAAAAAGGAAATTAAAAGAGAATTCAACCACTTTATGGCACAAACGCTTAGGTCATATCTCTAAACAGAGAATTCAGAGACTTGTGTCAGATGAAATTCTTGAACCTTTAGATTTATCAGACTTTGAAGTCTGTGTTGAATGCATAAAGGGAAAACGAACAAACATAAGGAAATTAGGTGCCAAAAGAGATAAAGACATCTTAGAACTGGTACACACATACATTTGTGGTCCTTTTCCAACACCTTCTTGGAATGGGAAACAATACTTTATCTTGTTTATAGATGACTACTCTAGATACAGTTACCTTTATGTGATACATGAAAAGTCTCAATCCCAAGACGTTTTTAAGAGTTTCAAGGCTGAAGTTGAACTTTAACTTGGAAAGAAAATTAAGGCTATCAAATCTGACCATGGTGGTGAATACTATGGTAGATATGATGGATCAGGAGAACAACGTCCATGACCTTTTGCACTTTTTTCTCAAAGAGTGGGAATTGTTCTGTAATACACTATGCCAGGAAAACCTAGCATGAATGGTGTTGCAGAACGACGAAACTAAACTCTTAAGGATATGGTGAGAAGTATGGTTAGTCATTCTTCTTAGCCAGAGTCACTTTAGGGAGAAGCCTTAAAGACTGCAGCTTACTTCCTTAATAGGGTGCCAAGTAAAACAATTAATAAAACCCTTTATGAACTTTGGACTGGCAAAAAGCCAAGCATTAAGCATTTTCATATTTGGGGTTGTCCGACTGAGGCGCGGCCTTATAGGCCACATGAAAGCAATCTAGATTCAAGAACAATTAGCTGCTATTTTGTTGGCTATGTTGAACACTCTCAGGGCTATAAGTTTTATGACCCAACTTTAAGATCAATATTTGAAACGGTAAATGCAAGATTTCTTGAGGAAGTTGAGTTTGGGAAGGAAGAGAACATAAGGAAAGTTCTCTTTGAGGAAAAACCTATTATTGACAGTTCTCAAGTCCTTATACCTATTGTTGTTCAAGAAACAACTCCAGTAATAGAAAATAGTGTTCAAACTATTGTTGATGACATTGTTCAAGAACAAGACAACGATGAGGTTCTTCCTCAAATACCTATACAACAACCTCAACAATCTCAAGAAGTGCCATTAAGGAGATCTGATAGAGAGAGGAGAAGTGCAATCGCTGATGATTATATTATCTTTCTCCAAGAACATGAGGATGGCATTGGTTTAGCAGAGGATGATCCGATTAACTTGTCAAGCCATGCGTAGTTCTAACTCTCAAAACTAGATCAATGCCATGAAGGATGAGATGAAATCTATACAAGACAATGATCTTTGGGATCTCGTCAAATTGCCTGAAAGTGTGAAACCTATTGGTTGCAAATGGATATTTAAAACCAAAAGGGATTCAAAGGGCAATGTTGAGAGATATAAGGCTCGTCTAGTCGCTAAAGGATTTACCCTAAAGGAAGGCATTGACTATAAAGAAACCTTTTCTCCAATATCTTCAAAGGATTCTTTTAGAACAATAATGGCACTGGTAGCTCATTATGATTTAGAGCTACATCAGATAGATGTTAAGACTGCGTTTCTAAATGGTGACATTGAAGAAACAATTTATATGATTGTATTAGGTGACTCAAAGTCTATGGTTTGCAAACTAAATAAATCCATCTATGGTTTGAAATAAGCCTTCCGTCAATGGTATTACAAGTTCCATCAAGTCATTCCCTCATATGGTTTTGAGGCAAATGCAGTTGATGATTGTGTATACCATAAGTTTAGTGGGAGTAAATACTCATTCTTGGTGTTATATGTCGATGATATACTGCTTGCTAGCAACGATATATGCTTCTTACAAGAGACTACGAAATTTCTAACGAAATTTTTTGAGATGAAAGATCTTGGGGAAGCCTCTTTTGTATTAGGAATCAAGATACTAAGAGATCGCTCTCAAGGTATCCTAAGGTTGTCACAAGAGAGTTATATCAATAAGGTCCTAGATAGATTCGGCATGAAAGATAGTAAACCAAGAGATACCCTGATAGTTAAAGGAGACAAATTTAGTCTCAAACAATGCCCCAATAATGACCTTGAAAGAATATAGATGCAAAAGATTCCTTATGCATCAACAGTAGGAAGTCTAATGTATGCTCAAGTTTGCACTTGTCCCGATATAGCATTTGCAGTAGGAGTTCTGGGCTGATATTTAAGTAATCCTGGAATGCAACATTGGAAAGCAGCAAAACGTGTGATGCGTTACCTAAAGAGAACAAAAGGATACATGCTCACTTATCAGAAGTCTGAGAATTTGGAGATCATTGGGTACTCAGACTCTGATTTTGTTGGATGTCAAGATAGCAAACACTCCACATTTGGATACATATTTATGCTGGCTGGAGGAGCTATCTCTTGGAAGTTTGCTAAATAGACTTTCATAACTTCTTTGACCATGGTTGTGGAGTTCATTGCTTGTTTTGAGGCATCCAACCATGGGATATGGCTGAGAAATTTTGTCACTGGTTTGCGTGTGGTTGACGACATTGAAAGACCATTAAAGATTTATTGTGACAATAACTCAGCAGTTCTTTACTCCAAAAACAATAGGAGTGCAACCAAATCAAAGTTTATTGACATCAAGTTTTTGGTTGTTAAAGAAAGAGTTCAGAATAGACATATTTTCATAGAACATTTAAGGACTAATGATATGCTAGCTGACCTACTTACGAAAGGTTTGGTACCTAAAGTTTTTCATGAGCACATTGCTCAAATGGGAGTGACTCCTTATAGTACCTTAGTTTAGTGGGAGTCCCATTTATGTTCTATATATGCTTTATCTTTTTCAGATATTTGTATAGATTGATTTTCTATAAAATAAAGTTGAAGGTTATCATTTCATTCTGAGCTTGTTTTGTTTGCAATATTTATATTGTGTTTGGATTGATCTCTATAAAGAATAAAGTTTGGACTAGTTGGAAATGAACATGAATGAGATCACATTGCATGTTATTTTTATGCCGCTTATCCATATTTGATCTATGTCATCAAGTATATGTGACATTGGTGATCATTGTGGCTCAATCACGTTGGATTGTGAGGAAAGCTACAATGGTTTTGTGTCACTATATAAGATGGATCAGATTGTTTAAGAAAAGTCTAAAAGTAAATAACATACGGTTGCACGCCAAAAGACTTTTGCAATATAAATTATTAAGGTTAATATGAAGCTCAAATAGGAGATTGTTAGGAATTTTATAATTCCTAATTAATTAATTAGTGTGGGTTACATATTATATTTATCATTTATATTAGTTATTTACATTTATGTGCTCAATAAAAGTGATCTAATTTGGTGAGTCTATTGGACTATCATCAGAAATTAATATGGGCTTGATAAGCGGAAACCAGTTTGACCCGTTAGGAAATAATGAGAACTTTCATAGGTTAAAACCTAAAGCAAGGTTGTGGTCCCCAATACACCAAATCAGAAATTGTATTCTCTTCTCCCCATCTGACGAGAAACCTAAGGTCCCAAAAGGAAAATGGTGATTTGGTTGAGGAAGAACACAAAACTAATAGTTCCTCAGACTCATCAATTCTGCTGCTTATCATGGATCCAGGTATTTTTCACAACCCCTCTTGATAATCTAACGTAATGTGTTTCCAATGATTATTGGTATTTTATTAAGATCCCTAAAATCCCCAACAAAATACTCTTTGCAATCATGTGTACCCAAAAAAAGTACAATATTTTAACATGATATTATTATATTAAAATTTGAGATGAGAAGATATATTTCCATGGAAGAAGATGATAGTATTTTGTGACTATCTCTCTCACTAGTGGCAAATCCACATATATAGCCACCGGGATGATTGTGTAAAGATTTTTATTTTTATTCTCATAAAAAAATTGATGTTGCTCTCATAAGATTTTTTTAAAAATGTAAAAAATTATGAGAGACAAAAGAGAGAATAAATTAATACTAATTTTACTATCTTATGTTTTTAATTTGTTATGTCATTGACAATGAAAAAAATCATACTATATTTTTAAAATATGAAAATACATATTAGAGGACATTGTAATTTATAGAAACTTGCATATTTTGAATTTTTATCATGATTTTATAAAAAAAACTAATATTTTTTTCAATAAAAATATTATAAATTGTTTTTTTTGTTGCACTAAAACAAATTTTTGGATCCGTAAGTGTCTCTTACTGTAGTGTCCTTGTGTGATTCAACTTAATTACATCAATTTATGAAAATCCTTGCCATTTAATAAACATTTTTATACATGTAGTAGAAAATTACAACGAACAGGGAATGAGAAATTTAGCACGGGTTATATTACCTTAAGTTGAAAGCAATAAACAAAAGGATGAGATTTAGTGGGAGAGAACCTAACCCCGACCATGCAACACAAACTGAAGTTGGGGTTGAGAAACAACTAAAGGGTTTAACTCAATGCATATATAAAAGGGGTATGCCTGAATTCTTCTAAGACTAGAAATTAGCGAAAGTTTGAACAACTCGGTGTTTAAATCTTAGGATGAACCAACAAAAAATAGTGAAGAGTGTTTTAACACTTTGATTTACATTTCATTATTTTTCAAAAGCAAAAAACAAAAAGTCTTATATCAAAGCAAATATAAAATAATGAAGTTCTTTCTTTACCTTTTCATTTTCCTTCACACATCTTAACATTTATTTTATGATCATTAATGATTCTCCCAATCTATAGGTATTTGAACACACCTCTTATTATTGGTTAAAATTTATTAAAATAATTTTTTTTGATAAGTCTTACTTTTCATTTAATGATTCTTTCTTTTGATTGTATGATTTTTAATAAATTTTAACTATTAATAAAGTACATTTTAGAAAGAATATGTTGCTAGTACTTCTGTCCACTCCAAAATAACATGTTTTCTTGTTTATAAAAGGTATGCAGTATTCTTATTGTTGGTTCTAATTACCAATAAATAGAAAGAAACAAAAACTATCAAGAAACCATGAACGTTCAACGAGAAAGAAACGCAAAACCCAAAAGCAAGAAAGTAAAATGAGAACACAACGTAACTATGTGGTTAAGCCAATATAACCTACATCTATAGCAATAACAACTCATTCTGAAGTCAAAATCAACAAGATACAATAGAGAACCCCTTTGGTTCTACCCCTTATGCTCAAGAAGAACTCTCAACAAGAACCCAAACCTCATTCTCTATTTCTCTCTTCTTACCTAGTGTTTTCTCTTTTATATTTCTCACAACGATCACACTGCCTCTCAAACTGATTACAATTAGTTACACTTAAACAAAGATCCCATGACCTCTATTTATAGTCCCCAAGTCACCAAGACTTAACAACATAGGTCAAACAAAAAAACACTCGACAGTTTGATGCGTATCAGATTAATGAAACAAATTGTTCCATCTGATTGTCCTCAGCCTGATCACAACAGATGTTCCTCATCGAATTGAATGTCCATTAGACTGAACAATAGATTTTGAGTTACAGACAACAATTCTCCACCTTGACTCCAAATTTGAGATAGATGATTCCTTCCACCATAGCACTATTCTCTCACTTCTGAAATTGTGCTTCAAGATAAATTAATGAAGTCCAAGCAATGCTTTAACTTTGACCTTGATAGAGACTTTGTGAACACATGAGTAGGATTGTGTTCAGACACAATCTTTAAAATCTTAAGTTCTTCAAATTCAACCACATCTCTTATGGAGCGAAGCTAAACATTAATATGCTTTGTCCTTTCATGGTAAACTTGATGATTTGTAATGTGTATAACACTTTGGGTATCATAGTGAATTGTCATACAGTTTTGTACAATACTCAGTTCACCAATCGCCCATTTTAACCATAGAGCTTCCTTCACTCCTTTTGCAAGAGTAATACTCTGATTCAATTGTAGGTAGAGCTACCACATGCTATATAAGTTTGCTTTCCAACAAATAGCATTGCAAAGAGTGTAAATACATATCTAGATAAGGACTTCCTAGTATCCACATTCCTTACATAGTCTACATCAACATACCTGATAATAGCATCTCCACCTTGAGTTGCTTTCTTGTACTTCAAACTAGATTCTAGAGATCCATTCACATACCTCAATACCTACTTCAAAGCCTACCAATGAGCTTGACCCTGATCTGCCATAAACCTACTTACAATGCTAATAAAATGGCTAAGTCTAGCCTACTACAAACCATACCATACATGATGCTTCCTACTCCATTAGCATATGGAATAGTATCCAACTTTCTTTTTTCTTCTTCAGTATTAAGAGCTTGAGTAATTGAGAGCATAATGTGATTTCCCAAAAGTGTGCTTACAGGTTTAGATTGATGCATTCTAAACCTTTCCACTACCTTCTTCAAATAACCTTGTTGAGATAAGAACAATTCCCCTTTTTCTTACAATATCCATCCTAGGAATTCTCCTTGCAATACCAAGATCCTTCATCTCAAATTCTAAACTTAATCTCTTCTTGAGCATACTAATCTCATCCTTGCTTGAGCTAGCTATAAGAATATCATCTACATATAGGAGTAAGAAACGGACACATTGTTCTTCTTTTCTCAAGATGTAGACACAACTATCATAACTACTTTAAACCTATCATTAGAAGAAATTCATCAAACTTCTTGCACCACTAACATAACCTTTATTTTAAACCATACAGTGATTTCTTCAATAGACATACCTTCGTCTAATCTTCTGCAAACCCCTCAGGTTGTTGCATATAAATGGTCTCCTCAAGGTCTTCATGTATGAAAGTTGTCTTGACATCCAATTATTGCAACTTCATATCATACTAATTTACAATTGCCATCAAGATCCTTATAGAATAGTGTTTTACCACAGGTGAGAAAATTTCATAGTAATAAACCCCCTCCACTTGTGTAAAACCCTTTGCCACAAGTCTTGCCTTATACCTTGCCTTCTCCTCACTTGAAATGCCTTCCTTTTTCTTGAAGACCCACTTGCATCCAACTACCCTATGATTTTTAGGTAGATTCACAAGCTTCCAAATCTAATTTTTATCCAAGGACTGCATTTCTTCTTTCATGGTTTGTAACCAATACTGATGTTATTTTCTTTTTATAGCCTCCTTGAAGTTCCTCGGTTTTGAGTCTTGAATTTCTTCAGCCACACTAAGAGCATAGGAAATGAGGTTAGCATATCCATACCTCTTTGTAGTTTTTATTATGCTTTTTTCCCTATCCCTTATTAGTTGAAAGTCAGGGTTTGTTATGGTTCAGCTTACTCTTTTCCCTATCTAATGCTTCATTTGATCTTATACGATAATCATCTTTTGAATCATGAGTAGGAGATTCCACCTCAAACCGGGCTTTCTCCTTGCTTCCTTCCAGGTTTTTTGCAAATTATCCCTATTCCGATTTCATTAAATGTGACATCCATACTGTTAAAGCATCTTGACTCTAGGAGCCAACTTTCACAACTTATAACCCTTGACTCCGTCTGTGTACCCAATAAAGGTACACTTCACAACTTGAGCCTTCAGTTTGTCTTGTTTGACATGTGCAAATGCCAAAGCACCAAACACTCTCCAGTTGGAAAAGTTTGTTGGTATCCCACTCCAAATTGCCATAAGTGTCCTAGATTCCAGAGCAGACGATGGGCATCTATTTATTAGATATATTGTAATATTTACAGCTTCACCCTAGAAACTTTTAGGCAAACATGCTCCTAAAAGCATGCACCTCACTCGTTCCAAAATGTTGTTGTTCATTCTCTTAGCTAGGCCATTTTGTTATGGAGTTCCTGCTACTATCTTATGCCTCTTAATTCCCAATTTCCTGCAAAACTCATTAAACTGTTTTGAAAGAAATTCCAACCTATTGTTAATCCTCAAAACTTTCAGTATGATTCCCCACTGATTTTCCACAATTGTGTGCCACTTTTTGAACCTTTGAAAGGTTTCAAAATTATTCTTTAAGATATAAATCCACACTCTTCTAAAGAAATCATCAATAATGGTGAGAAAATAGGAACCCCCTCCATGAGTCATCACCCTTGAAGGATCTCATATATCTGAATGAACATACTGAAAGGGCCTACTAGAAACATGCCTACCAATCCTAAATTTCACTTTATGAGACTTAACAAATATACAATGATCACAAAATTCTAGTTTATTCAGTTTTTCACCACTCAACAGATTTTGTTTTTCCAGTTCAACCAAGTCTCTTTCACTAACATGACATAGTCTTAGATGTCACCATTTAGTCTTATCCTATAATGCTTGATTAGCTACAAATTTGAGCAATAACAGTTGAGCCATCAAGAGTATACATACCATTCCTTTTAATACCCTTAGCAATAATTAAGGCTTCATTCAAAATCTTAATCAAACGATGTTCTATTTTGATTAAGTATCCCAAAATATCAAACATGATTATTCACAAAAGATTCCTTTTAAGTTCAGGAACATATCTCACATCTTGCAACAACATCTCCTGATCATAAAACATCTTTAGTTTGATAGTACCTATGCCTTGCACTTTGCATGATTTGTTGTTCCCAAGGAGTACTACTCTTCCTTCTTTTAGGTCTAAGGTCTCAAAGAAATCCTTTATAGGAGTACTCATTCTTTCTTGAAATGACCAATTTTATGACAGTTGAACTACTCTAGCTTTGACTTACTCCTTCATTTTGATATGAACTTCTTCCTTTTTGGTCCACTCATCTTGCTCCTTCCTCTTGAGATATTCAACCTTCCTCCACTATCATCTGCCTTTAACTCTTAGAGCTTTTGAAGCTCCTTAATCCGAATTGATTTTTTAATCTCTTCCTAAGTAATGGTTTGATCCCTCCTATATAGAAAAACATCCTTGAAATGCTCAAAAGACTTTGGCAAAGCATTGAGAAGGAGGAGGGGCTTGTCCTCATCATCAAGTTTTTTTTTCAATATTTTCCAAGTCATCAAGAATCTTGTTAAATCATCATGTTACTCTGTTATCAATCTTGATTCTGTCATCTTGAAAGAATACAATTGTTGCTTCAAACAGAGCCTGTTCACCAAGCTTTTTGTCATATACAAAGATTCCAATTTGACCCATATTTTAGCAGCAGTCTTTTCTCTTGTTACTTCCCTTGGTGCCATATCACCAAGAGACAAGATTATGGCACTTCTTTCCTTGTTTATCATATTGTTCTTCTTTTTTTTTGTGATAGAGTGGGAGACATGTGTGTCTCCCCCTTCAAAGCTTTTGTGCATCCTTGTTGCACCAAGATGACTTGCATCTTGATCCTCCATAACTCAAAATCATTATTTCCAGAAAACTTCTCGATATCGTACTTGGTACCCATGGTTCACCTTTCTTGTTTTCTTGATTTCTTTTCTTTCTTCCCTATAGACGACGCCGCTTTTTGGTTCTAATTACCAATAAGTAGAAAGACATAGAAACTACCAAGAAACCATAAATGTTCAACAAGAAAGAAACACAAAACTTAAAAGCAAGAACATAAAACAAGAACACTACGAAATTATGTGGTTTAGCCACTATAGCCTACATCCACGGGAATCACAGCTCCATTCTGAAACCAAAATCAACGAGATACAATAGAGAACCCCTTTGATTCTGCCCCTTACATTCAAGAAAACTCTCAGCAAGAACCAAAGTGTCACTTTATGTTTCTCTCTTCTACCCAGTGTTTTCTCTCTTATGTTTCTCACAACAATCACATTACCTCTCATACTGGTTACAATTAGTTGCACTTAAACAAATATCCCATGACCTATATTTATAGTCCCTAAGTCAGTAAGACTCAACAAGATAAGCCTAACAGAAAACACTCGACACTCTTATGCATATCAGATTAATGAAATAAACTATTCCATCTAACTGAGGATTAGATTGTCCTCAGTCTAATCACAATAGATGATACTCATCAGACCAAACATCCATCGGACTAAACAACAAATTTTGAGTTACAAACAACACTTATATCCAATCACCAATAATTTTTCATTGCTTACAAATATACTTATTGACTATGATGATTTTTGCTTATACTCTAAAACTTTAGACTAAGAGCAAATTTGAACTTAAGATTTAAAGGCATGAAAATCCCCTAAAGGTACATACACTATTCTCTCTTTCAACCTATGTTTTGCATTTAGCCTTTAATTTTTTTTGTTAATGTTCATCATTATTGACAAATAATAATATCATGACTTAGTTAGATTTTTTATCCCTAAAATATTCATAAATTCTTTTTCATGTTATTCCTATTTATTTATTTTTAACTTTTTGCCAATGAGTTTAGGTCACTATGACATTGGTACAAAATATCTATTATTTTTGTTGATGATTAATTTCTATCGAAGAATTTTTTACCACCTTTAGTAGTGTTTTCCCTCTGAATTACATTTTTCATCCACAATGCTTGAATTGAATACATTGTTTAAGGGGATTAAGTCCATTAATACTCGGATCAACGACTTGTTGATCACCAATGAGTTTTACATAAAACATTTTTTTTGTTATCAAATGATATTTTCTATTTTTTCCATTTGATCCCTCTAAACGAGATATCAATTATGAAACTTATGATATTTAAGATAATTATAAATGAAAAATTAATGATATTTAAAATGATTAAAAAAACTTATAATTTTTAGAGTCTCCAAATAGGAAATGAAAATTACAAAAGATGGTAAAGAAGAATATTATATCATTATTTGAATGACTTGTCTAAAAAAATAAAATGAGAGGTCAAATAAAAAAATTATGAACTTTAAGAACTAAAAACTTCAATTAAGTTATCATATTACAATGTAATTATTGACATCTATAACCCAATGAAGTTTAAAACTTAGTGCAAGTTTGGTTAAGATTTATGAAATTTTTGAAAAACAAATTATTATTTTTTGTATTTGTTCTGTTCAAGATGGATGAAGTGATAAATTCAAAATGAATTGCTTCCTAATCCTAAAATGGTTGTTGACTAATCTGAATGGGTAACTGGTCTCTCTCGATATCAATCAAAGTTCTGTTAGGGGTGTTTACAAGTCGGTTTGGTTCGAATTTAGAAGAAAATAAAATCTTAAACTAATTGATTTTAATTGGTTCATATTTTAGAATATTTTTTGTCTAACTCAAACCAAACCAACCCGATAATAAATGAGTTGGTTTGGTTTGGTTTGAGTAATTGGATATCCGATCAATTTTTTAAAAAAATTGAAAAAATTAAAATAACATGATTTTCCCAATTTTGAGAAATAATGATGTCATAAATAATGTAAACATGTTTTAATGTTATTGACTTATAACCAAATAATAATAGTATAAATTAGGAAAAATAACACATGGTTAATTGATTAAATCATAAATCTCGATCTATATATAATAATTAAAAGGAAACAAACTAAATTGTTAAAGTAAAACACGAATGAAAGGATTCAAAAGAGCACAATAATAGGTAAATTAAGCATTGAAAAAAAAATAGATATAAGATTGGTTTGGTTCATATTTCAATTGGTTTGGTTCGGGGTTAACTCAAATTCAAAAGAAAAATTCAATTGGTTTGATTTAGATTGTCAAGTTCATAATGATTTTTGCATATTATTAAAATTCAATAATTACTCCCTCCATTCCTATATATAAGACTTAATTACATAATTCATGAAGATTAAGAAAAGTAATTAGTTTAATTAATAACAATAAATTTATATTTTTTTTCCAAAATTATCATTGTGATTAATATTTATCACTTTTCTAATTGTTTGTCAATACATTCTCTCTCTTATTTAAATTAGGGGTATTTATAGCCTAAAAATAATTAATGCAAAAAATATTTTAAATTGAGTCTTATAAAAAGGAACAAATATCCTTTCAAACTTGTGTCTTATAAATAGGGATGGAGGGAGTTATTAATAAATAAAAATACCCTTTTTTTTCAAAAGTAGTAGATAAAAAGAAACAAAGTAATACTCTCTCATGTCCTTAACTTTTTCATCTCAAATATAAAAAAAATTTAATTACCTATGCTTTATTTAATGAGATTCTCTCCAAAATATACTTCATTTAATAAGGTCAATTTTTTTTTATGTTTGATATCAAATTTTAATAAAAAAATAATTTAAGAAATATATTTATTTTTTAATTAAAAATAACACAATTTAATTAATTAAGTTAATTATTTTTCTTAATAAATATGAAATATTTTTTTTACTTATAATCGAGACCAAAGAGAATATATTCTAATAAATTTCAAAAGACTATCCTGATGAATCACTTACATTTAAATTTTTCAAGGATTCTTTTTACATTTAAGGGGGTTCAAGTTCTAGCAACTTGAATTAAATTCTCGTTGGCTTTACTTTTGTTTCTAAGCGCATGTTAATGCTATGAAATTTGCATATCATTAAAATTAAACAAAAACACGTGGAATCTAGATTGTTTAGATAGATCCTTGGGCCATTAATTAATCATCTATAATGTACAGAAGCTAGTTGAGTTAGTGTTAGTGGAGACCAATAGCTGGAATTGCAACGGTACACAGAGGTCCACTTATAATTGTACTCTCAACCATCTGGACCATAGGCCATGTGCTCTTGATACAGGACAGGAATTCCTTGGAGAGAAAGAACCCAAGGGGCACCAATGATTATTCGAATAATAACTAAATAAAGAGTTTAATAACTATTCATTGTGCTTTACATTATATCAATCAATCAGAGAAGCAGCATAATTAAATTATTTATATTATTAGAGTATAATTTATTTTATTAATTATTTTATATTATTAATGCATAATTGTTAATGTATAATTTATTTTCTTTTGTAATAAAGTACTTTTTTAATGAAAATTTAGATAAATGAGTCTTAAGAATTTATTAGGATCTGAATAAAGATACTTTACACGTTACTTACTAATAATTTTTTAATAAAAATCAAATTCACATTCTTCTTATATATGAATTTGTTTTTTTTTTTATAAACTTGACAAATCATTGACATGTTAAATAAAATACTAATATAAAAAGTAAATATCTATTCACTCAAATTATTTTTCACACTTAAGATTTATTTAATGCATGGAATAGTCACTTAAAAATTTACATAATGAGTATTATTCCATTTTGTTACCTGGTGGTTTTAAGGACTGTTTAATATGGTTTTTTGAAATTAAAAATTTGTTCATAAATATAAAATGCATGGTGAAGGGTGCTTCCTAAAACTGAGTTGTTTATAAAAATTATACTACAAATATAAGGAATTTAATTCTATTGCATTTCTTTCTTTTCTAAAAGTAAAATGATAATGCATATATGTTATTCTAATTTAAATTATAGAAGTGCTATATAGAAGCACATTTTCTAACATATTTCTTATTATTAATTAAAATTTATTGAAAGTTATAATTTTTTTTATCTCACCATTTATTTTATGATTTTTTTTCTTCTGATTTTGCATTTTGTTGAAGAAACTAATTATAATTGATAGAATGTATTAGTCAATTACTCAATACACACTTACCATTTTAGAAAGGACACGTTACTATCTTAGAAGGGTAAAAAAAAAACTACTCCTAAAGTATCTTTAATTTATAGAGAAAGAAAAAATGCCCCTGATAATATAATAAAAGAAACACTATTCTAATAAAAATATATTTAACCTATATCAAACTGGTATTGACTTTCCTTTTTCTTTCTGCTAGGCACAAGTTTGCTATTATTATTTTTGTTACTCATTAAAGAGTATTTGGTAAGAGATTTTTTTTTTTATGTTTGAGAATTATGAATATTTAAAATCATATTTCCTTGATGAAGAAAATTTTTTTGATTGATCATTAAAAATTTTAGATAATTTTTTTAGGAATCAAAAAGTTATGTGATATTTTTATCAGTAATTTTAATTATTAATCACAATAAATAATTTAACAAGAGTAATATCATGTTTTTATTACAGTAAAACAAAAATTACCCCTCCATAGGAACGTTTTTGTGGGAATATGAGTTAAAAACGATTATGTAAATATGTTACTTAAAAATAGATATAAAACATGAAAAATTAAGTTTTACAAATTTAGGATTCTTGGAAAATTCAAAATTTTTGCTCTTCTAAACGCTCCATATAATATTGAAGGTACCCTTCTATTTGAAAGTGCTTTAAATTTTGTAGAGGACTCAATATTTTTGTATTACATGAGTTTTTATGCACATTAACGTTATAATAATCAGTTGATAGAGAGACACTTCAAGTCTCTTTCTGTGTTATTTTTTTTGAAGTAAAAAAAAAAAAAAAAAAGCAATGGAAGAAGGTAACAACAACAGTAATAATTTAAAGACATATAAAAATACAATTATACATGAAAGTGTAATTTTAGAATAGGTAATGTTTCCACTAAAAAGAATATTTTTTTTTTATTCAGAGTTATAGATTAATATCTTATCTTCAAAATTAATTGAATATATAATAGAAAAAGGGCATCACATTATTGTACAATTAAAAGTTTTTTTTTTCAGTTCGTGTATCGCGCGTTGTAGGCTATTCGGCCACTGTCCGTCATTGCAACGTTACGCAAGACCCTAGCTACTTGTATAGTGTACATTCAACCTTTTTGGTCCACATGTATATTGGCAAGTGATCAATTATTGTAGTTTCTGCCTTTGGCCATGAAGAAAAATGAGGGTTTCCTAGCGTAAAAAAATAGGAATGAAGTACGTGATAAAGACGTACCGTTGTTAATTTTTCTAATTTTTAAAACATAAAATAAATAAACTTAGGTGAACTCATTTCTTTTTTTGGAATTGGAAAACATTAGCAACACACTTTACTAATTTAGAATATATACTCTTTTTTATTGGCAAAAATATGTTACAAATAACAAAATTTGATAAGTTTCCCAATTTTGTAGTTTTCAATGAATTTTAATTAATAATAAAGAATATGATAAAAATAATATATTAGAAAATATGTTATTAATAGTTTTTTTATATATATTTTTATTTCTTTTTTGGTGAAGAGTAAGGGGTTTTTTTTAATTTACTTAAATATTAATGATAATATAAGAAACTCTCTATTTTTTTTCATTATGTTTTATATACCATTAAATATTCAAAGAAGTTGGACAATTTTGGAAAGAGGGCTTTTGTTGCATATATTAATCTTACGTGGTTCAAAGACCAGTAGCAATTGTACCAAATAAAGAAGTTGCATAGCCTACCAAAAATGTGCTTGACATAAATAAATCATCGAAATATTTATTTTTATATCACTAAAAAATAAAGAGAAGTCATTTTTCATTTACCCTCAAAAGTCAATAAAATAAACATATGAAAGAGTTAAGAAGATCATTACTAGCTAATTATTACTTTGTGTAATGTAATGTGAGTATAAGCCAAGTTGCTTTTTCTACAGATCGACATATTGCCAAGTAATAACCAACCACGTAAGCCTCCCATGATCTTAATTTACAAAAAGAGGGGACAAAAAACTGAAAAAAAAAGAGTGTAAATTTTTCCTTTGTTTCTCCTTGGATTTCATCTTGAACGCATGAAAAACTTTGGTTTTTCACTTTCTACCCCCACCAAAAAAAAAAAAAAAAAACTAAAGAAAGAGTTGAGACTGCAAGAGATCATAGTAGTTGGCAGCTTCATCTTCAAGGTCCCACAACAACCCATCACAAAAGGAAGAAAACATGTCCCCACCGTTGAAATTGAACCCATCTTCACCATGATCGAGTGATTCATCCTCTTTATTTGGAATCCCAAGTTCATCATCAGAAGCTTCAAGAAGGTGTCTCATGACCCCTTCTTTGTCATCATGTTCCTCCACCATGTTACTAGAATATTGAGTTGTTGAGGATGAACAAGACTCTAAATTATTATTAGTTGTTGTTGTGGGGTTGGTGAGGTTGAGTTGGCTCAAAAGGGTATCCGAATCATTGGCACAATTGGTGATTTCTTGTTGGAGGGCAGTGATGAGAGGAGAGAGGTCTTGTGTGGAGTCATCTTCCTCTGATTCAAGGAGGGATAGTATGTGGTTGTATGGCATGTGTCTCTTTGATGAGGACTCTAGTAATTCATAACTATCTAATGATGCATCTTTGTGCTCTAGGGTCTCTTCTTCTCTTGGCCTCTTTGGTACCACCCTTTCCTCCATTTTGTTAGAAAAATGAAATAAAAGGAGGGAAGAAGGAAAGGAGTAGAAAAATGGGGTGAGTGTTGTGAAGTGAGAAGGAGCAAGGGAAGGTACACAATTGGTGGGAGAGGGTGATGAGAGAGAGTGCGGTGTGGGAAGGTATATATAAAGAGAGGAGGAGGGGAGAGAGCAAGTTTCGGAGTTTGTGGTCAATAAGTGGAAAAGAGAAAGCAATTGGGGAATATTACCGGGGAAACTTTGTAAAGTGTGTTCCTTGGACTAGGGTGAGAGCAGGGGATTGAGACGCTTAGAAATTAATTATAATATTTCCTTGAAATAAATGAAAATTAATGAAAGAAAATTAGAAAAGATAAATCAACTAACTATTTCTATTCAATAATTTTTGTAGTAAGTGGAAACAAATTTATATGTAACTGAGAATGGAAAAATGTATCTTCTTATTTTAATAAATTCATCTATATGCGTCAAAATTTTATATTTTACCTCCCTTAATTTTATATATTTGTACCCTCTCACTTACTTTCACGTGAATGCACCTCTTGTTTTAATATTTCTGTCTCTATTTTATGTTTTTATCTCATTATTTCTTTTTTCACTTTTTTATATATTTATTATTAATTTATTTACATATTTTTTATTAGATATATTTTTTTAAAATAAATTGCCCTTACTAGCCTCAGGTCCTAGATTTGCTGCTGGTTGTAAGTTAATTTTTTACAAAAACTAAAAAATTAGTAAAGAGATAAAAGATTGTGGCAATTTTACAAATTAAGTTTATCATCCATTGTGTTATATATATATATTTTTTTTTAATATAGTGAGTCTTGCTTAAAATGTTTATATATATATATATATATATATATATATATATATATATATATATTTAAGATAATGAGGCTTGCTTAAAATGTGTATGAAAGAATGACTCGAAGGATATAGTAAAGGTGATAATATATGTTAAATTTGTGAAAAAAAAGTTATGTTTAATTTTTACAAAAATATATTCTTTGTGAACATCATTAATTTTAAGGATGACTAAATATTAAATTGAAGATTAATATTATAAAGAGATATCTCGAAAGTTCACTCAGAGAGTAAAAGATGTTAATTGTGTAGTGGTTACTAAAACAAGAACAAATGTGTTAAAAATGAATTGCTTGTACTTCTCCTTATTTTATAAAAAGCCATTTGTTTTAATCCTTTCTTGCTTTATTTGTCATTGTCGGTTTGCATATCTAAACAATAAACAAATAAATGAATGTTGTTTTATTAACTCAAGGACTAATAAAAGGATCTTTAAAAATTCAAGAGCTAAAATCTTAGCATCATAATTAAGGACTAACTTAAGAGTTTACTTCAAATAAAAGATATATTAGTGAGTTGTTGCAACTTAATTATTAGTAGTCTTGAGTATTAATAAAAAAAATAGTAGTCTTTAGTTAGTCTTGAATTATTCTTGTAAATTTACTTTTATTTTAGAAAAAAAATTATTATTAAAATAAAAGCAATAATTAATGTTATATATGTAAATAAATTATAAATTTATTTAAATCTGTTTTATTTATCTCTCACTAATAATATATTCATTTATTTTCAAAAAACAAATTACTCGTTTTACCAACGGGTAGTTGATTTAAGTTGTATATATTTAATTTTTTTTTCAATATTTCATATTCAAATCCTACATATTTTCAACCTGAACATAATCAATGTTTATAAATGATACATTGCTTTTAAGGGATTTATAAATGATACATGTAGTTTAGGGAGAAAAATGCTCACTATAATGGAGTTAAATGTGTGAAATTTCTATACTAAAGGTACATGAAGTCTTCTTCAATAACACACCCAACTTTTGTTTTTGCCTTCTTTGTGTGTAACATGCATTTTCTTAGTTAGTCCTGCTTTGCATCATCACCGTAGGATCAGATATAAATGGGGACACCGTGTCCATAACTTTTTTTTTTTTCCTTAAAAAATTTATACGCTACGATAGTCTCGAAGATTATGAATAGGTAGCATATTTGTTTTGTTTTTTTCATTAATAGTTATAAAATATTATTATTTTATTAATTTTAGGTAATTTTCATATAACAAATAAAAATAAAATAAAATAAAATAAATATTTTTTACAAATAATTCAAAATAGAAAAGCATTTTGTCAAATCAAATATAACCTTAACTTTACGTGAAAATTGAGAAGAAAGAATACAGATAAAGAAAAATAGATGCTAATACAGAAAAGGCTAATATCGGAGACAAGTAATTAACTTAGTTTAAAACTAAATTTTATATTTTTTTATTTCTCCTTCATTAATTTCTTATTCTTCAATTTTTACAAGCTAATTTGTTGTCATAAAAATTTAATTAATTTACTTCACAAATAGTTAAATGTCCGCAATTGATAAATGATTTAAAATATTAATTTAAAATGATTTCAATATATATTTTTCAAAGGAAAGTAACTCAATTTATTTTTTATTTAGTAAAAATATAAATAAATTACTATTTTAAGAAATTAAGAATATAACTTTTCTCCCCTACTAAAAAAATACGAGGTGGATTGTGGCGTAGAAGTGGCTTATTTCTTTGCTTGGTGAAAGTAAGATATTTTATAGTAAAAAATGATAAGATTTATCTCAACTCGTAGAAATTACTGAAATAATAACTTATTCCGCTGAAATTTTAATATCATTCCTTTTCTGTGATCAGATTTCATTCCTATGTTGTATTGCGCTTTTCTTATCAGTGTGAATATACAATTACATTCCGTGTTGACTCCCCAGGCTACACTGTTTTTTCTTTCTTTCCAAAAGACATCATTTAATGAATAGTAAGAGACTTCCTTCTAAAAGAAAAATATCAATAATAAAAGACCTTTTTTTTAGACATAAAAAATTATTAAAGTACTGATGCCATACTGGTGCCTGTCTATTCGATGTCTTTTTTTTTTTGTTTAGGATTTTTTGTTTTGGTTTTGGATTATCATTTAATGATATATTAAGTTATTAAGGAATTTTGAATGTTAAAAATAAAATTCAAATAAAATTCAATTATTTAATAATTTCTCTGTACATCATTCTGTGCAGCTAAGTAAACTAAACACATATTGAGATTCATATGCATCTTGAAAAATATCATCATTTCTTTTGAATTCAGCATTTTTTCTTATTCAGATCTTGGAAAATATCATTTAAAAACTAAGAAAGAATTTTGTTTGTGGTTCCTTTGCTAATTGATATATTTTAAAGGATAACTAAGTTAATAGATTTTATTCTAAGTTTCTTTTGAATAATATTAAAATTAAAAGATAAAATTTTGTAATTATTAATTAATAAGTTAGCTCATTAAATTCAAACTTTTAGTACTAAATATATCTACAGTTTTTTTTTTAATATATGGGATAAAGATCAAGTCAAGAATAATCATTGATAACTACAGTCCTTTTTTGTATATTTTGAATTCAACATTCAAATATTTTGATATTATCTCAATGATAATGCACGCTAAATTTTAAATAAATTGTATTGGACATTTGTAGTCATATAATCTTGTATTCACCGGCCGTCTACTCATATTTTAAAAAAAATTATATATTTAATCTGTTCAACAATAAGAATTTAAAATCTAACAATTGAATTATTAATATATATATATATATATATATATATATATATATATATTAATTGTTAAATAAAGTTCTTAATAGAGTTAATTTTCCTCTCAATAATATGGTGCGTGTATACATGCTCCCTCAGGGAAAACTTTTTAATTTTAGTCAATCCCAATAAAGTAGAATATGAATTTGGGGAAATTAGTGTAGGTGGTGGACAGTGGGGTCTCTTTAGAAACAATGTGGTGGACTTGTGAGCAAACTTCAGTTTTGTTTTCTTGGTCAAGTGATATGGTGGAAAATCACATAGCATTGAGGCCACCTAAAAATGGAGAAGCATGGATAATGAGGTGTTAATAAAAAATGAAAACGAGAGCAACGCGTAGAACTGAAGGGATGTTATTTCATTACATGGCAGGGTGGAAAGGAAATCATATTTAGGGTATCTTTGGTTTGCATTTTCATTTTCTGTTTTTATTTTCTGAAAATTGTTTTGATGTTTAAAATATTAGAATTCTGAAAATATGTTTGGTTTGACTTCTTCTTATTTGTTTTCATGAAATAAAAATACTGAAAATTTATAATATATTGACTTTTTGTGTTTTTGTATTTTTAAATTTGCTTAAGATTATATTTATTGTCACCACAATTTTATTCTAACCAAACTGAGATTTATGTTCTCAACTGAAAACGAAAATTTATTGTCACCACAATTTCATATTTTTATTTTCACTAAAAATATTTCCAGAAATTCAACCAAACACATTTTCATCACCGATTCCTGTTTTCAATGAAAATGAATACAGAAAATAACCAAACAAAACATCCCATAGATATTTGAAAGATATTTGAAAATTATCTAGAGAGAAGTCAAAATCATACCGGATTCATTTTACACGCACGCGTTCCAACTATATTGTTTTTTACTGTACGTTCCAACTACGCTAGCATATATATTGTGCGAACTAGACTAATATTAAAGAACAAAAAATGATTTTTGCTTTAAAGTGTGTATGCGTGTAGTGCAAAAGCTAGACTAAGGTTTTTTTTTCCCACAGTTATGAGATTCTTTTTTTTGTAAAGAAAGCTAGATTAAGTTTGGTTAAGATTAATTTATTTGATAATTTTTAACTGGAATTTTTAATTATGTTCGTAAACTTGTATTTAATATTTTTTAATTAAATCTTTCAGTCTAATTATCGTTAAGAAAATTAATCATAAATAATTAATTAGAATTGTAGTCAAAGGATTACTACTTTTGACATACGTGTTGTAACTGATGGTAAAAATGTCTAACACAATAACAAAATCTCAATAAAAGAGTAAAAAATAATGTAAAAATATTCTCCCAAACTAATAAGAATATGCGAGAAATATCAATAAAAATAGAGTAAAAATATAACCACAAAAATGTACAAGAGATGTACAAATTTTCAATGTAAAAAGTCCCTCAAAGCAAGGATAAAAAGCACGAATTATCAAGACCAATCAAATAGCTCCACTATGATCAACAAAAGATACAAAAAGGTCTCCAACAAGTGCACAAAACATACATATAATTAGCCAAAGCACCAATGCTCACAAATAAGAAACAAAAAGATTAAAAACCCCAAATACAAAGCAGAATAATGTGAAGTACTTATCTCCCTCTCTAGACTTCGTTTTGATGATCCAACCAGACAAAACAAAATTTCATGTCATGAACCCGATCCAACAGTGAACAATCATGCAATTACAATCCAAAAATCTTCTATCTGGTGGTGTGCAAAAATCACAATGAATTTTTGTCTTCTCTCTCACTATTTGTTGTTGTATGTTTCATTTTAACGAGTCTTTCTTCTTATCCTAATCTTATCCCTCTCCACTAAGTTTAGTGAGACATAATGGGCCAACATATTTGTCCATTTTTCCACATAGGAAGGGAGTCCTAGTCCATCAAATCTCCCCCTCACAATGTGGAGGTGACCGTCAAATTGGCGATCTCACAACAAGCTTCAAACTTTCCTCTTAATAATGCCTTAGTCATCATATAAATGCCATTATCATCAACATGAATTTGGGCCAATTCCAACAACTTAGCATCCAAAGTATCCCGTATTCAATGATACCACTCATCAATATGCCTGGGAGCTTGAATGAAAAGTTGGATTTTTACCAAGATGAATAGCATTCTGGCTATCCACAAATAGTAGATAATTCTCCTTAACAAAACTAAACTTATGCAAGAATTTCTTCACCCATAGCAACTCCTTGCATGCTTCAGTAATGACAATGAATTTTGCCTCTGTAGTAGACAAAGCTACACACTTCTACAGCCTAGATTGCCAAGTTACAACTCCCCTACAAATTTAACCAAATAGCCCGAAGTGGACTTCCTGGAATCAATGTCTCTAGCAATATTTGAGTCTAAATACCCCCACCAAAGTAGGCTTATCACCCCAAAACAAAGCCTCATGTCAATAGTACCACAAAGATATCTCATAATCCATTTCACAACATTCCAATGTGACCTGGGTTTGATAGAAATCTACTAACTATGACAACAACATGTGCAATATCCTTTCTTGTGCACACCATTGCATACATGAAACTACCCACAACAGATGCATAAGAAACCCGTTGTATATCTAATTTCTCAGCTTCATTTGGTGGACTCTGTTTAGAACTTAAAATGAGTAGCAAGAGGAGTACTCACCACCTTGTCCTTTTCCATTTAGAATCTCTGCAACACTTTTTTAATTATGTAGTGTTCTTGTGACAACAATAATTTCTTCTCCTTCTTGTCATGTATGACTCTTATACCAATAATATGTTTAGCAGCTCCTATGCCTTTCATGGCAAATGACTTGCCCAATATTGCTTCTTTGGCCTGTCAATCCTGGAAACATTTTTCCGTACGATAGGCATATCATCAACATACAATAACAAGGAGTTTATTCATTATTTGGAATGAAACTATTTTGTATTATTTGTGTGAAACTATTTTATATTGTCAGTGCATGATCATCAAACTTTTGTGTTTATTCATTATTTAAGGTGATGTAAAATTAATTTAATAAGCAGTTTTTCATCGAAAAAAATTCTTATTAATGAGAAAATATAAGATATTGAAACAATAAATGCATTGATAAAAATTAAATGATTAATACAAATTTTATTGGATTAGATTAAAGAATTATTGTTTGGTTCACTATAAGAAAAACATAAATTAGCCAAAATCTAACACTAATAATGGCTATGTTAGCATGTGGTATCGACGACCACAAAGTTGTTGTAAATGAGTTCATGTTGGCCAGAAGAAGTCGTTTGATATTAGTATTGGTAATGTTAGCACTTAGGCCAATAGTAAATAACAAGAAAAGAAAACTATTGGTGAGAATAAGGTGTCTCCATTCATTATTAATAATGCAAACTAGAATGCTCAAAACTAAAAAAACCTTACCCAAAACCAACAAACCAAACCAAAATAGAAAAGCCATAGCTCAAAACCTAACCCTAAACCTAGAAACCCCATCACCATTACAACACCGAACCCATCATCATCATAGCACAAAACCTGCCACCATGACATCCTAGTCCTTACACTCACTGGAGATCGAACCTATCCTTATGATATTATGGCTCAAAGTCAAAATCAATTGTTAACAAAAAAAAAGAAGGAAACAAGAAACCCATTGGTGACAACACTATTGGCATCAACCTACCATGTGTAAGCTTTTTTCCCATTTTTAAATAGCTTTCACTATTCTTATAGAGATTGGGTTTAGCCATAAGTAAAGGGCATGAGGTTATGAGTTCAGTGTCAAGGGGAGGGTTAAGTTTAGTTAGGAAGGTGTGAGAGAGGGAATATTAGAATTGGAAGTTTAACGGTATATGTGTCAAGGTTTTTGGGAAAAGTGCATGGGGTTTTGAATTTTGGGAAAATGGAGAGGGAGATATGAGAGTTTGGCACCAAATTTTCATAAGAAGTTATGTTGTCCTAGTTTATGCTTAGATTTTTCTTCAAAAATGATTAAGTAGAGTTAACTTAGTCATCACTATTTGCACTAATCTCAATGTCATCACTTATTAGTGTTAATCAAACAATAATCATTGTCAAATAAAAATGAAATGGATAATTAAAAAATGGCAAATGCTTTGGGCATTGGTTAAGGAACTAGAAGGAGAAAAGTCTTCATTGGGATCCACAAAATTGTGCTACTCATGACTTTTTTACACTCCCCTATGATTTTCACAATAAATATTTTCTCCTTTTAGGGCATTGGTTAGCAAGATCCTAAAAAATAACAAAAATCATATTTGTGTTGGTTTAACACCTATTGACCTATACTAATTAGTTGTAGTGTTGTGGTTGTAACTAACAAATCGATGTTAAAAATTTGTTTCAATTGTTTGTGGTTTTGAACCTAAGCAAAGGTATCGAATATGTACGACAATGGTATTAGTCTAATATCAACAAATAATGAAGTGGTGAGTATAGTATTATCACATGAAGGCTTAGTTGATTACTAAATTTTAAGAATTGGTTAAGTGAATCGGATATTGAAAACGTTGTCTCTAGTTAATTGTAAAATGTTAATAAAAAAGTAAAAACTAACTATTAAAAGATAAGACACAAAGATTCAAGAAAGACAAGGTAGATCAAGATCCTCTAATTCTTCATTCCTAAATCACATACTCTCACAATCTTAATCTCACACATTGAATCAATGTTCAAATGCGCTAAATAACTAGCTCCAATTTAATGACTAATTCTTTCATTACTGTTAAAATTATGGACTATATTTGTTGAAAGTGTTTAAGTGTCTTATTACTCATCAGCTACAAATAATATATATAAGAAAAAGAATACAATAAGCAAGAAGAAAAGATAAGTTCAGACTAAGGGAACCTACTCCTACTTAGGCTTTTCAGAGTACACAAAAACAACATTTTTGAAACCTTTACAAGATTACTTCGACAAAATGATAAAACTAGCTTATATTCTAACACCCCCTCAAGCTAGAGCATATAAACTAAATTCTCCAAGCTTGGAACATATGAATTGAAGCATAAAAAAATAAAAAACAACTCCAAGATAAAGGACTCCAGTGTGCATAATACAACACCATAAAACTCAAGATTCTTCTTCTAACTCAGATGTTGCGAAGAAGCCAAACAATGGATTCAAGGTCACCTCAAGTAATTCTACTCAGAATGGATTCAAGGTCACCTCAAGTAATTTTACTCAGAATGAAAATCCCAACAATAATTATGTCCAAGAAGGAATGCAAGAAAATGTTGAATAGTCCAATAATGACAACACTGCTAGCCATGATGTTCAACTCAATTTTGCTGAGCAAAACAAAGATATAACAATAATTATGCTAACTTGAATGGCTTTAACAACAATGAAAATGCAAATGCTAACAAAAATATAAACAACACAATGGGACTTAAAACAAGTAGAGGAAGACGATTGTTGAAAACAATTGGGATAAAATTATATCCATGATCCCAGTGGTTGGGATTAGAAAGAAATTTTTGAATAAGGCGATTCTTCACTAGAATGTACCCAAGGTCAACAACAAATTCAATGATTGGGACATTGTAGTGCATCTGGGACAAGGATGGATGAGGCCGATGCAACTACAACAAAGATGAACGAAGCCATATCTCTAATAGCCTCCTACAAGCTGGAAGGTGATCATCACAACACTTCTAATTTGGGATGAACAATACAAGTATCAAATGAAAGTGGAATACAATGAAATATGCCAAAAATATAGCGACAAAAGATAGACAAACAATGACTAAAAAATATCCAAAGTCAATTGACATATATTTAATGTACTGTCCTTTGTTACAATAATAAATCATATAAGATTAAATTTCAAAAGCCAAAAAGGTTTGAAACAACATTCTTTACATATTAAACTATCTAATATATTCCATTTGTGTATTAATTGAATCATGAAATCTAAAACTCAAAAGATTGTTAATGACTATAAATAAAAAACAATAAAATTTATTCAGCTACAAATGATCCTTCATTCTAATAAATCCTAACCAATCTAAAACCAAACTAAATAAATGAGATAATAATTGTTTAAATCTCATTATTTCAATGATTTTGTTTCCATGCTCTGAAAACAACGATAACTAATGAGATATATAACCTAAGTGAATAAAATATTCAATTATAAAATAGTTCACAAACTGTGTTGTTCTTAGCTGACACAGTAACTGGAAAAATCAACCATGATATTTACATTCTTCAAAGACAACGCCAGTGGTAATATGAATATCTTAAAAATAATAATTTCCTCATAACAATATATTATAATGTTGTCACACACACTTTTTATATAACAACAATTAATCATTGTTAATATCACAATCAATCTACACAACATTAAATCAATCAAATTCTATGACATTCATCATCATGTGGAGATATAATCATTCTTAGAAGAAGTTACCTCAACCTCTTGTGGGCATAAAGCCAATCATGTGGAGCATCAATTCAATCTCACACGTAGATATATTTTTTCCTCTAAGAAGTTAGGTCAATCTCCTATTATCAAGCAATTGCATATACAAAAGACATGATATCAAACATATTTAGTTTAATAAAATCATATGAAAAACCCATCACAATTCAATCAATTATTAACATTCACCAAGCAAACATGATCCATCTCAACCAATCTTTAAATTATAAAATCATGAGCACCAATTATTAATAATAATAATATATTTCACGTGAGATACATATAGTAGCCATGAAATATCAAGGTAAGCAAATAATAATAATAATAGTTCAGGTAAGGCACATCAGAGGAGTCTTGAATCCTAAGGCAACCATTTAATACATTTGCATTTTGAATTACAAGCTTTTAACCAATCCCAACTAATGATTCTCTCATAGTAATTATATGTATATTAATGCAGCAAATTTAATGAAGTTGTACAACCCCAATTCATGAGTTCCGATCGGGTTTGACAACACAATTTTACGGCTTTCATCAATTCACAATATTCTAAAACTCATACCCGATATACATGAATATTCAAATACGATCCATCTAAAATACTTAGAATGTCACTTATCTAGAATTATTTATATAAAAATAATCTTCAAAGAATATACCATGATCATTTTAAAGGAAAACAAAGTGTTTTACTCACCTCTTGATTGAAGACCCACAAAGTCTCTAGACATTCTCACAACATATTCTATAGTCACAATACATTCTCTCCCTACACGTTTCCATTTTTCACTATTTTGATCTCACCTTTCTCCCCTCCCCCCCCCCTTTTCTCTTTGATGTCTCTTTATTATTCTAATCTCTATTTATACTAATTCCTAGTAACTTTATTATCTATTATTTTGATTGCATCTTGTCTTATTTTATCCTAGATATAAATATAAAATAAAACAAATATATTATCTTATTTATCTTATAAATATAATGCAAAACTAATATTTTAAAATAGAAGATAAAACAAATATTCTATCTTACCTAAACTATATACATGTTTTCTAATCTTGTCAAATATATATATTTTTATAATAAATATCTATATTTATGTTTTGGGATGTTACATTTAACCATTAAGTAGAAGTCATAACCCAAGGCTTAACCACTTAACAAAAGCAAACATGTTTAACCACCTACAAGGTTAAAGCAAATCAATAACAAATGCTTAACCACCATAAAGCATAAGCATAACATCTCAATGCTTAACCATCCATGGCACAAGCTTGACACAATGCTTAACCACTATGGATAGAAACTTACAATAGAAAAATACCAATAAACCACAATATCCTAAATTTGTCTTCAAGGAGAAATAATCTGAAACATATTGTGAACAAAAACAATAGAACACCAAACAAAACAACTTCAAGAATACTAATATCTTCTACCAATCATTTTCTTCAACTAAAACATTCCAAACCTTCATAATTGATGATGAATGTTCATACATCAACAAGGGATAATGTACAAGAATATACTAAATAAGGAAGAAAGCAACCATTTCCATAGCCAACACATGAAATTTACATACACCATGGACAACAAAACCAAAACAACTACAAGTAAATCTTCTAAACAAGATGAAAAGACTAATTTTTAATCAGTGCAAGCTGATGACAAACTAGACCAAAGGCAAGTCTCTTTATGGTGATGTGATGACTTCCTTATGATGATGAATGTCCCCAAAATAGAGAGAACATGACATGAAGTTGATAATTTTTTAGAATTAGAACTGAAAAATGAAGGGGAAGAAGAGCCAAACTTAGACCCAAAAACCAAACAAAGGAAAAATAGTTGAACTTTTGGCCTATAAAAGACACAAATAACTAGATATGTTGACTAGTAAAATGATCTTATAGAACCAGAGGCCTCAACTTGGATGAACCAACCATATTATTATATTTAAAAGACTGAAATATCCCAAAAATGATACCCAAAGAGGAATAAAAAGTAAACAACAATTGAAATGAATTGCCCAGATGAAAAACTGCTATGATCAATCAAACTTTGGTGATCGGTACAGTGGCTATGGTGACAACGATGGTGACTGACTAGATGGTCAAACTTGCTAGAAGGAGATGGGCATAATGGTGGCAGTGGGTACTACTAACCCACACCAGATAGGCATATATTTGACAAAAAGTGAAAACAAGATGGCTAGAAAAATGACGGCACGATGCAACTCTGATGGCACTAGAGAGAGGTGGGGAGAGGTTGATCGACAACATTAAGATGAGTCCCATGGTGTTGGCGGTGACAACCACTACGCAATAGAAAGATGGCTCATAAAAAGAACAACTTGAAAAAGTTGAGAAAAATAGATACAATTACAAAAAAAAGGGCGGTGAGGGAAAACGACAAACAACAACAAACTATGACAATGACATCAGAGTAGGATCGTACCCACCCTAATACCATGTTAAAATTATGGAGTGCATTGATGAAAATGTGTGAGTGTCTTATCACTCAGTTGCATATTGTATATATTTATAAAAAACATAAAGGGTACAATAAAAAAGAAAATATGGGTTCAAACTAGGAGAACCAACTCTTACTTAAGCTTTTCAAAATACACAAAAGCAACCTTTTCTAAACCTTTACAAGACTACTCCAATAAAGATAAAACTAGCTTATATTTTAACAATTACCAAATAATAATCCTATTTTCTTAGGTGCGTTTACTTAGCAAGGAAGTAGGCACTAGGTTCAAAATTAAAGGAACATACACAACAACATGCTTCAATTTCTTGAATTCATGCATTATGTGTCTCAATTTTTCACTTTAGCATAAGCTCAATTTTCTAAATGCAAACAAAAGCTAAGATCATTTAATTGATTTCCATCTTAAAGGATTACCCACACAATAATATTGAATTGCAATATATTAAATCAACATACAATAAACTAAATCATAGAGTTTAGAAACAATATTGATTACTTCAAAAACACTAACAATCATAAGTGATGGTAACAACTTGTGTCTCTTAATTAAATAGTTTAAGGTTTGAATGTTGGTTGATCATTGGGTAAGGAGTAGATTGTATTGAAAGAAAAATATTCATCTTATATATGCTTACGATCTTTAACAAAGATTAATTATTAATTTCGATGGGACAATTTCATATAATACCATGATAGAAAAAAACTAACAGTGAAATCTATTTATTAGCACAATATTGGACAATGGGAAAGATCCATGAGTGCAATACACGAAGCTCCACATTCATTTATAAAGCAAACTTCTATTAGAAAATATTTAAGCATCAAAACCCATACCTTTCTCTGCACTAAAAATGCACTAAGAAGAGAGAAAACATAAACTAGTGGAAAAAAATCACTGAAATATCTAAAAATGGTGCAAACCTATTAATCACTAAGTATTTCTTTGGACATAATTGTATTGAATCTTTTGATATTATCTTTTAGATTATGCATATATCAAATTTTAGATAATTTAAATATTCATTAATATGCTAACGACGAATATTTATTTATATTTTAAATAACTTATTATCTGCTAAAATAAAACATTTGAATGAAGTTTCAAATAATTTTTTATTGGCACGAAATTTTATAAGTTCAATCTACTTTATATAAATTTTCAATTCAATGGTTGGATTGATTAAATTTATATTCTATAAAAGGTTACTAACTGATGTAAGTATAAAATTCACCATCAACATACATTGGGATTTTTTATCCGTAAAATACCTAGGGATTTGCTAACATATCACTTTCTTTTTAGAAGAATAATATTTGCATAATATAATTACTATTATTATCTCAAAAGATAATAAATTGCTATTGTAGTTTTTTCTAAAAACAAACAAGTGAGTGTATATTAATAAACTCTTATAAATTTTACTAATGTATATTTATTTTCAAAATAAATAATTTAGTAAGTTATAATCACAACTATTTTAAAATGCACTTAAAATATAATGTACTAATATATTTCTTTAAAAAAAAAGTGAACATATGCCAACAAATGTGCACTTAAGATATTAATTGAAGGACTACGCCAACAACTACATGCTAATTAACTAATGTTAATTGGCCGGTTTGATTACATTGATAAGGAAAATTAGGGGCACACTTTGTTGACATAAATAAGAACTTAGTTTTCAAATTTATTTACACAAATAAAATATGAATTTGATGATATTTGTTTTCACTTGAGTTAATTTAAATATTTTTTTATAAATAAAAACTAATTTTTCAAAAATTATTGAGACAAATAAAATATAAAATTGATGATATATATGTAAGTATTTAAAGTTGAAAAATAATTTTTTATTAGTATTTGTAAATCTCTAATAAGATTTTTTTTCATAACATATTTAGTAAATATACTTAAAAAATAAATAACTAAAATATTTTATTTTAATAGATATATATATATATATATATATATATATATATCTATTTTTAAAAAAAATATTAATTTATTAATATAACCGTTATATTTAACAGATTATATAATATAAATTAATATGGATCTTTTTTAAGTTAAAAAATGTCAAAAAAATATAATGACTATATTTAGGAAATATATTTATATAAGTATAATGTAAATTTGATCATTTATAATTGAAAGAAATATTAAAAGTATAAAGAATTGTTCGATAAAATAATTTGTCATAGTAAAATTAACAATTCTCTACAAACTATAAAATATATAGTTTTTTCATCATAAAGTTTCTAATAATAATAGTAAAAGTTATTAACTAAGTAACTAAAAGAAATAAAATAAAATTAATTGGCTTTTTATATTAATAATTTCTAAGAAAATTTAATTCAGCTTTTTTTTATTATTAAAATGTCGATAAAGATATTTAAAAATTATTAAAAAAACTTAATTAATGAATATTGTTAGGGGTTTTGTATCAATAATTCTTAACATTTTTTTACTTTAAAAATATAAAAATCGTTAAGCAAATAATTTTTTTTTAAAAAATTAATTATATATTTAAATACATAAAATAATTATTATTTTTTTATCATTTTTATTATAATTTAATTTTTGTTCGCTATTAATGTAAATTTTCTTATATTATCAATCTATCAAGCATCTTCTAGAGAATAAAGTACTATCTATTTATTTATCACTTCCTCAACCGAAATACACGTTTTCCACCTTCCAATTTGTGACTCTGACCCAACGCCATCGGCGTAATTGATTTTTTTGGGAAAAGCAGCCGGTAGTGTTAGTGGTAAGCAGATTTATGTCACTATCTCAATTCTGAAACATAGAATAAAATACTCCCTCCGGCGCTTTATAATATCTTTAAGTTTTTTATGCATATATAAAAATTAATAAATAAATAAAAGAGAATAAATATTTTATAAAATTAATTTTATTAAATAGATGAAAAATAGTATTAATATCATATTTAAAAACTAAAATAACATTTATTAGATATATTTATTAAAAACATAATTAATATTATGTTAAAAAGTTAAAGTCAACACTTTTGCAATAATTTTTTTTAAGATGTAATATTTATTTCAAGATGAAAGGATTAATAATCAGATGAAAATAAAAATAAATTTAAAACTTATATATATACTTGTAATTTATGTAAAAGAAGCAAGTTTTGATTTGATTTTTTATTAAAAAAATAATTTTCATCCTTCAAGAAGTTAAATAATTATTTTTAGTTTCTATTATTATACATGAAACTTTTTAATTGTTTATATTTTTAGTGGAAGTATTTCAAGTAATATTTGTTAATGTTTATAGAACCTCGTCAATACTTCTAAACTCTTTTTATAGATCCTTAAAATAAATAGATTATTTATCTACCTTAAAATAAATGTTAAAAGACTAAAAATGGTGATTTGAAATGTTAAAATGATGAAAAATAAAAACTGAAAATAAAAATATTTTATAGAAACCAAAATAAAAAATGGCTTATAAAATAGACTAAAAATAGTGATTTCAAATTTTAGACAGATGAAAAATAAAGAATTTTTTTTACCCGCGGGATCAAAATTCATTCTTTTTATAGGAAATTTAAGCCTATATTTAATTTTCATAATTAGCCTGTTTTTAAATTTGTAGAATTTTATATTTTCATTTTTATTATAAAAATATGCCATGAGCTTGACTGACTAATTTCTTAGTTATAAAACCTTCCCTAGTCCTTTTGGCTTGTCTCGTAAGAATTAAAATCCTTTGACTGCACCAAGAAAGTCTTTCTCAGTAACTTCAAGATTCAAAGACAACCTAAAGTTAAGACCACCAAATTACAACTTTTGGTTTTTCTTTAATCATTATCCCTCGCTAATTAGTATTTTTAAGATATTAATTAAATAATTAAAAAAGTACTTAATATGTAAATTATAAAAAAATATAAAAAAAAACATTATAAATAACATAATTTTTTATTTTTCAATAAAAATATTTTTATTTTCTTAACTAATATCTTTATGATAATGGTTAACTTTTTTCATACCTACTTATGCCGGCAAAACTATGATACTTAACCGACACTACTATAAAAAGCGTTTTCTACGTCGGTGATACGATGACGGTTCTTCAAGAATCGTTTTAGTATATTAGGCGGTGACAAATTCGTAAATATGAGGTTTCTCAACGACAACGATTTCGTGAAAATCATCTTAGAATCATTGTTATTCTAAGACAGTTTTTAGAAAATCGTCTTAGAAATAAGTGCCTTTTATATCACCCTTCTCACTCTCCCTCTGTCTCTCACTCTCATTCGATTAAGGCTATGTACCACCTTTGCTAGTGGCTCTACGACACCTTCTTCTCCTCTGACCCCCCATGTCCTCACCATGTAGTCCTCTCCATCAACTACCTCTCTAGCATCTACTCCCCGGAGCCACCGTACCTCACGGGGTTCAAAGTCCTTCCGCAAACCCCAAAGCCTAGCCCTAACCCTCATCACGCCACACTTTTATCTTTTCTCCTTCTGATTCTCTTAATTGGGTTACAAATTGAAGGCCCAATGATGATGGATTGATGGGAGCCCTTCATTGAGTCTCCGAGGAACCCTAGACTCCAAATTGGTAAATCTCTTTTTGGAAAGTCTCGTGCCTAATTTCTTTGTTGGAATTTAAGGGCAGGGTTGCTGGTGATGCATTTGTTAGTGGGGTTATCTTTAGCTTAGCTTTTGACCAAAGTCTTTTCCAAGTAATTTAGAATTTTTTACACGCTCTAATTGTTGATTAAATTCTATTGTCCTTACACTGCATTATCGATTAATCATTAAGTTGATTTACTTCCAGTGTATTACGATTCATAGAAAGTTCTAAAATATTACATACTCTTTGCTTTTGTCTTATGCAACATATTTGGATGTTGATGTTGGTCTCATACATGGCCAGATAATTGGTCTTATTCTTATGTTATCTCAAACAATGCTATGTTTTGAGCTGTTATCTGCTTTTTATTCGTAGTTGCAGAAAAAAATGACAGATCTTTTAATCACAACAAAGTTGCAAACTTTTATCTCTTGGTGTTGAGGGTTGTAATTTAGATATTGTTCTTAGGAAGAAATAATCTTGACTCATATGTTGGATAGGTTGATTAGGTTCTCTTTTTGGTCCATTATAGTTTGCGGTGTTCCTCCAAGGTTTTGATCTCAATCCATTACAAACTAGACAACCTAATATCTGTTGCTTTGAAGTACTTTTATATGCTACTTTGTTATCCTATTGCTAGGAAATCTGTCGCAGGTATTTCCATGGAGGGTGATGAAGAGCTTCTGGCACAAACAAAGGTTAAAGTAGAACCAAAAAGGAATGAGTGTATGACAAAACTACCTCTAGAAAGGAAAGTAAGTCTTGTGTAACCCATCTATATGGTATAATATATAGTAACTTTGAAACATGGTTTAATTATGATTAGGATATAATATAGAGTCACTTTAGCTTTATATATATGATCTTGGATATATTTTACAGGATTTTGTAATTTGTAGTTACCACTTACCAATTAGAAGTTTTAAACTGGCTTGGGTTATGTTATATTGGGGCTTAGTGTTTATATATATATTTAGCTACCACTTACCAATTACTGTTTTAATATTCTCTTAATTAAATCTTATTCTAATTTAAAAAAATTGCTCAAGACTTAGTTATTTAATAAAAAAAGAATTCAATTTTTGTTCTAAATAATACCCACTTATTTAATGTATTTGTGCTTCAACCTGGTGGTATGACTATGCAATCAACCACGTTTAGCTGGGGCCCAAAGGAAGGTAGAAGTGATACTAGTGTTTGGACAGACACCCCTTTGGACAGGGCCAGAAAGCAAAGATGAAGTATGTATCCTCTTCCATTCTAGAATGATTTGGTTGGACAATTTCTCTTTCTTACAACTTGTCTAGTTTACTCCTTGAAATCAAGAGCTTTAAAGCCAAAATGATATTTACATGGCAGTTATTTGGAAGCGTACAATGAAGCTACTGCCCTAGCTTCAAATGAAGAGGATAAGAAAAGGGCTAGTGTGGATGCAGAGTTGGTGGAAAAATACAATAAAGCAAAATGGTCAAAAACATTGGTACAGAAGTATCAAGAAGAGGTTGCTAGCAAATCCAAGAAAAAGTCGAAGGAACTGATGGTTAGTTTCTGTCATTCTTCACTTATATTATGCTGACTTTCTTTTCTTGATCAACTATATCATAGGCTAACTGATTTTCTTTTGTACCCATAGATGCAGTATCCAGTAGGTGTTGAATACAAACATCTGCTTCAAATGCTACGAAGAATTCTAATTATGCAATTGCGTGATTGGCAAATATTTTCTGAAGAAGTTTGTACATTAAATGGCTTAATTCTTATTTTTATAACTTATACAGGTGTATATCTAATTATCTCAAGGCTAAGAAAGAAAAGGCCGACAAGAAGAAGAGAGTTAATCACTTTTCTTTCTTTTTTATTTTCAATTGCTTTTTTCTTTCCTATTTTTGTATTTTTTTGTACATTATTTCAGCTAATGAAGGTTATATTAAAATGTTAATGAATCTAAAGTATACAGATGAGGAGAAAAGTAACCATACAAGAATTTGTTGGATTGGAAATTAAGTAGAAAGTGTTAGTGATTAAGTTCTAGATTTCATGTTTTAGCATTTTGATGATAAACCAATGACTGTCGATGAGGAACTTCTGGTTAGGTTACCAATAATTATTGCCATTATATTTTGACTTGTGATTAGTTTTTGACTTCAAACTATTCACAGCAGTTGCAGTCATGGATACTGATGAGGAGTGCTCAATTGTTCTTGAATCATCTGAAAGAGATCCTTTCTTTGACAAAAATAAGGTAAAAATAAGACATTCGGGTCCTTTAGTGTTATGTTTTTTACTCTATTGTTTTTCGTTGAGGAGTTTCATATATGAGAAAAATTAGGTGACAAGCTACAACAAACTACTCCTTTTTATGTTATCATATGTGTAAAATTTAAAGTAGTTGCACAATGATTAAGCTATGCTAATATCTGCCTGTGGTTTATCTTTTCTGAGGCCTAAGCCATTTCAACTTGTTGATTGATCTGCATTATTTTATAAAAAATTACTACAAAGTAAGGGCTTTAGTCCCAAAGAACGGATATACCTCAAGTGCTCTTCAAAACTTGGCTGGATGAATACTACTGTGGAGGTCTTACTTCAGATTGCATGAATCATACAATTAAATGAGGTTACTTCCTTTATCATTTCTTGTGTCCATTATCATTTCTGAGGAGCTTGTGCATGAAATTGATATGGTATGTTTCCTAGTTGAAAATGTAGAAGCAAGCTTCATGATGATGAATCAAGTTGATTCAAGTAGTTTTAATGATGACAAAGATGATGACAAAAAGCTCCAAAGAATAATTTTAAGATTGAGTCAACAAGTTCAAGATCAAGTTTAATTTCAAGCTTCATGAGAAGAAATCAAGAAGATTCAAGAATCAAGAGAAGTTTGATTTCAAGATTCAAGAAAAGATGAATTCAAGATTCAAGAGAAGAAATCAAGAAGACTTCACAAGGGAAGTATTGAAAATATTTTTCAAAAAATAAACATAGCACAATTTTTTTTTTCAAAAGAGTTTTTCTCAAAATTTTCTAAGTTACCAGAGTTTTTACTCTCTGGTAATCGATTACCAGTTTCCTATAATCGATTAATAGTGGCAAAGTTTGGTTTCAAAAGCTTTTAACTGAATTTGCAACGTTCCTATTGATTTTTAAATGGTGTAATCGATTACAATATATTGGTAATCGATTGCCAGTGTATCTGAAAGTTGAAATTCAAATTCAATTGTGAAGAGTCACATCTTTTCATAAAATGCTTTGTGTAATTGATTACATGGTTTTGGTAATCGATTACCAGTGACAAGTTTTGAATAAAAAACAAGAGATGTAACTCTTCCAATGGTTTTCAGGTTTTTCTCAAGGTTATAACTCTTCCAATGGTTTTCTTGACCAGACATGAAGAGCCTATAAAAGCAAGACCTTGACTTGCATTTTGAGTACTTGATATAACTTTTCATATATTCTTTTACAACCTTTGAATCTCTTTGAGCATCTTTTTGAACTTCTTCTTCTTCTTCTTCCTTTGCCAAAAGCTTTATGAGTTTTTTGGTTTCCAAACTTTGTTCTTTCACAGAAAACAAAAGTACGCTATATCTTTTCATTCTCTTCTCCCTTTGCCAAAAAGAATTCGCCAAGGACTAATCGCCTGAATTCTTTTTGTGTCTCTCTTCTCCCTTTTCCAAAAGAACGAAGGACTAATCGCCTGAATTCTTTTGTGTCTCCCTTCTCCCTTTTCAAAGAATTCAAAACGACACAGTTTAAGAATTCTTTTGATTCTTCCCTTTCCCTTAAACAAAAGATTTCAAAGGACTAACCGCCTGAGATATCTTTTGTTTCCCTTCACAAAGTTTCAAAGGACTGACCACCTGAGAACTTTGTCATAACACATTAGAGGGTACATCCTTTGTGGTACAAGTAGAGGGTACATCTACTTGGGTTGTTGTAACTGAGAACAAGAGAGGGTACATCTCTTGTGGATCAGTTCAAGTGGAGGGTACATCCACTTGGTTGTTCAAAGAGAACAAGGGAGGGTGCATCCCTTATGGATCTTTGCTTGTAAAGGATTTTACAAGGTTGAAAAGAAATCTCAAGGACCGTAGGTCGCTTGGGGACTGGATGTAGGCACAGGTTGTTGCCGAACCAGTATAAATTCTGGTGTTTGTCTTCTTCTTCCCTACACTCTTTAATTTCCGCTGTGCACTTTAATTATCGCTTTTACTTTTGGTTAAGTTTCAATTATTGTTCTTTACTTTCTTAACTTTGTAGTAAAAGCCTAATTAAATCTAGTAACATTAAGAAGGTTAGATTTTTAATTAGTAAAAGTTCATTAATAATTAATTTAACCCCCCCTTCTTAATTATTCCGAGGCCACTTGATCCAACAGAAAAAAGTGAAGATAGTTTATTTAAAACTTCTTTAAGAAACCTATTATTTGATAAGGATTGGCACATCCATTGTAGGTGACATTATTTCTTAAAATAAGTAGAAAGAGAGAAATGACATTATGTTCTAAAATTTCAAAGTCAACAATGAAGCTTTAAACTAGCTGTTGTTGATGCCAAGAATCAATAAGAGAGAAAACTACTCTTAAGAAGCTTCAAACTAGATTTCTCTCACACTTAATTTCTGTCTTTTAGTGTAAGTAGTTCGTGAGACAGAGTACAGTTGAAACCTACAACATTATATATTTCTTATTATGTTTTTTTATATTTCTATATATATTTAATATATATCATGTTGTACTCGTATCCTAGTTTTTGAGACAACTTCCTATGTCTCTAACTCTCTATTCAATTAATTAATTAGTTTCAATTTGCTGATTATTGTCTCCCCTACCTTAATTAAGATCATCAGATCTTGTATGACCCTTTAATGTAGTGATCTTTGTACAAGTGAAAGGGCAAGGAAAGAGTTGACAAATTTGGTGAAGATGTCTTTCATTATTGGCTGCCTAGGTGATGATGTCTTTCATTATCAATCCATGAAATTTGGTGAAGGTCCAACTTCTGGAATTCCAGTGCATGTTGAGTTGACAAATGCTACAGATAATCCCCACATTGGCTGATTCTTTGTATGCAGATGTTACGAGGGAAATAGAAGTAAACATCATTTACTATGACTTTTCCTTGCCTTTTTTTCCTTTCCATTTTTCTCGAACTGCTTATGTAGGTGAGATGTCAAAACTCAAAACTAATACATGCTAGTATATATATACTACTGCTGCTAAAACTAAAATAGTTTAGTATCGTAGGTATAATTCAATTTACGTATAGTATATATATATATATATATATATATATATACTACTGTTGCTACCACTATATGTAATTAAAAATAAACTTGCATATAATATATGAAATATAGTGTAGTTTATACCATTTACAGTTTTAAATCGCAGGCAAAAAATTGCAAAACATGAAGCATTTGGTGGCAAGTACAGTAGTGTGACACGTAACCTATACTCTACTCCATATCTATGTCCTTGGATTATGAGTGAGTGAGTCAGCCATAAGCATCTTGGTTTCCCTCCCACACCATTATTATATGTCTAAGTTGCATTTGTTTAATCTTAAGCTAGCAAGTCACAATATCACCCATTTTAATATATTGTGCATCGTCACCTTATTGATTATTATAATAATAGTACTTTGTGATCCAAAAAAAAAATAACATGTATAGTTAAGTGTTGGTTCTCAATTCTTGTTCTTAAGTTATGAACGTATTATTAATTATATTATGGAGATGGCGTGGATAGGATATCCTGACGTACGACACGTAACATGAAAAATCTACTGAACATTATTTATGTAAATAAATTAATCCATATGAATGTTCTAGAAAGTACTAGTTTTTATATCACCATTCATGTTATTTTTAATTTGGCACACTTATTATTAGTGGTTCTTTTTTGTTTGGTACGCTATTTGAAAAGTATATGACAAATTAAGGCTTAGGCTTTGCTAAGATATTGGTTGAGAAATTAATAAATAGAAAAATTTTAAATTAAGAGTAGAGACATGGGAGTTTGATCCTGAAGCAGACACTCCAGAGGAACGGGCCCAGGTTGAAGCAGCTTGTCAACATTTCTACCACAACCGCTTCAAGGCCAAGCCCTGTGCTGACCTCCTTTGGTGTTTTCAGGTACCCTACCTATCTATTTCCCAACTTAATTTAATTACTCTCTCTTTTATTCTTTTTATTTATTTATTTATTTGTCGTACGTGTAGGTTCTCAGGGAAAATAACTTCAAACAAACAATTCCTAGTGTGACTATAGAGGATGGAGAGGAAATCACATACCAAAAAGTCACAAGTGCCATCAGAAGGGGCGCACACCACCTTGCGACACTGCAGACCACTGATGGCCATTGGCCAGCTCAAATTGTAGGTCCTCTCTTCTTTCTTCCTCCTTTGGTAAGTACTCACTACTCAATATCTATCTAATTATAACTACATTAGTTTACCATCTGGTCAATTAGTAAATTTAGAAATGGAAGAATTCTTATTCTAATTGTCATACGGGAAAACGCCAACGGTCGAAAAAACTAGACGTGTTTGTCTTTTATTAATTTGATCTCATAAATAACAAAACTAAATTTATTATAGGCACGTTCATAGCTCCATTTGATTCGAGTATTGCTTAGGAGTAAAACTAATTCAAATGAATCATACTATTGAATCGTGTTAGTGTACAAAAATGCGCATTCACCTTACCTACTTTTATGTTTCTATTGTAAGCTACTTTATGTTACTTCTGCATTGATTAATAAAATCCTAAACATTTTTTTTTAATTATTTGTCTCTTTAATTTTACTATAGGTATGTTTTACTTTCGAAAGTAATTTTTTTTAGTCCCTATAGTTTACATTTTAATTTTCTTTTAGTCCTAGTTTATATTTTACTTTCTCATATTTTAATTATTAAATAGAAAAAATCATTGGTGCATTCTCTCTGGTTAAAGATTGGTTTTGGGGGAGAGATCCCAAACTATTGAAATCTTTAGGGGAGAAACTTGCATTCATTCTTTCTCTTCCTAACTTGGGTTCACTGATCTAGTGCTAAGGGAGATCTCATGAATAAAATCTTATCATATCTTTCTCTCTGTCTCTAATTTTTGGACTAGTATCAAAGCTCCTGATCTAGGGATTCTTTCATGGTGCATGCAAGAAAGGAGTCCAGATTGAAATTCTTGGTGAAGGGGGTTTGATCTTGGGAGAAGAAAATGGAAGAAAAGAGACAACATGCAAGGAGTGTGAGGAAGCAATGCTTTCCAAGTTTATTTTGATGATGCCAAAGACTCAAGTCAAGAATCAAGAGTCAAAATAAGTTTTAAGAATCAAAGAGTCGTTCAATCAAGAATCAAGATTCAAGTGAAGAATCAAGATTCAAGTAAAGATTCAAGAGAAGACTCAAGATATGCAAGAACTTCAAGAAAAGCATCGAGATAAGTATAAAAAGATTTTTTCAAAAGAAAAGGTTGAATAGCACAATTTTGTTCAAGAGAATTTTTCAAAGAAAAATCTTTTACCAAGAGTTTTACTCTCTGGTAATCGATTACCAGTAGCCAACATTCTTTTCAAACTGATTTACAAAGCATTAATCGATTACCATGATCATGTAATCGATTACCAATGTTTTTGAATGTCGAGATTTCAAATTTCAAGAGTCACAACTTGTGCTAAAAAAATTTCAAACTTGTGTAATCGATTACACAATATATGTAATCGATTACCAGTGTTTCTAAACGTTTTGATTTTTAAATTTAAACATGAAGAGTCACATCTATTGATGTGTAATCGATTGTACTATGATGGTAATCAATTATCAGTGACTTATTTTGAAAAATAAATTACCAAAAGTCACAATTCTTAAAGTGACTAGTTTCTGAAGATTTTTTAAAGAGTCACAACTTTTAAAGTGACTAGTTTTCAAAAAGAGTCACAACTTTTAAAGTGACTAGTTTTAAAGAAATTGCCAAGAGTCACAAACTTTAACTTGAGTCATCATATGACTATAAATATGTGACCATGGAACAAATTTCAATTTGAGAGATTCCTTTCATTCTAAAAAGAGATTTCTTTCATTCATTCAAAGCATTCTTCTAAGAAGTTTTTGTTCAATACTTTCTTTATTCAAGAAAAGTTCATTGGCCAAAAACTTGTGCTATTGTTCTTCTTCATTCATTCTCTCTCTTGCCAAAAGAATTCAAAGAACTAATCGTCTAAGAATTCTTTTGATTCTTTCCTTCTCCTTCATGCCAAAAGAATTCGAAGAACTAACCGTCTGAGAATTCTTTTGATTCCCCAAACAAAGAATTCAAAGAACTAACCGTCTGAGAATTATTTGCCCAAACACTGAATTCAAAGAACTAACTGTCTAAGAATTTTGTGTAAAAAGCGGGTAGCTTCTTGGTTGTAATAGTGAACACAAGGGAAGGTACATCCTTTGTGGTTCACTTCAAGTAGAGGGTACATCTACTTGGTTGTTCAAAGAGAACAAGGGAGGGTACATCCCTTGTGGATCTTTGCTTGTAAAGGATTTTACAAGGTTATTGAAAATCTCAAAAACCGTGGGTTGCTTGAGGATTGGACGTAGGCACAGGTTGTGGCTGAACCAGTATAAATCTTGTGTTTGCTTTCTTCTTCCCTACTCTCTTTACTTTTCCGCTGTGTACTTTTTATTTCCACTTTACTTTTGTCTAAGTTATTGTTTCTGTTCTTTACTTTCTCATAGCTTAGTAGTAAAGCCTAATTGAATCTAGTAACATTAAGAAGGATAATTTTTAACCAGTCAAGACACGTTCATAATTAATTCAACCCCCCCCCCTTCTTAATTATTCCGATGTCATTTGATCCAACAGAGTGGAGTGACAAGGAGTTGTGTGTGGATGAAGAAGATGCTAGAAGAAATTCTAGAAGGGTTATGCCTAAGTCTTGTCTTCTGATGCGTCATATCTTGTGTTGACCAATCTTAACTTAGCTTTCATCTTTTAAAGCTCAACAAGTATCATCTTGATTAATGCCAAGAACTTTATTTCTTTTTCCACACTTTAGTGACTTGGGGGAGGTTTTTCACAAATATAAGATAGAAGTAAAGTTTTAAAACTTATAATATCTACCCACTAACATGATTTCCTAGTTTTTATGAAAAGAGTTGTTTTGCAGACCACAAAGACATCAAATTCAGGTTTTGCTAGATTAAGTATTTATGTTAGTTTATATATAACCGAATCAACACAAAGCTCATTCTTTTTACTACTGTGGTTGTTGGGTTCTCCATATAAGTGTGATTATGTAGGTTACTATACCATCAATATTTCAATTTGTTTTAGAACTTATTTTCCTGTTCTGTTCATTTTGCAGGACAATCCCATTTGCCTGGAATCTTATTATAGCTGGATATGTTGAACAATCCATATATGGGGTAGGCACATGCTGCCTTTTGAACTCACTATTCATATTTCATTGTATTACCAGAGTTGTAAATCTTGCTTACAAGAAAACTTCACAATTGCCAGAGTTTGTACAATTTTATAGGTAGTGGTAAGCACATTAAGTCTCCTGTTTATCGGGAAGCTGCTTGAACCAATATGGGGCTCCATGGAATTCTTTAAATTTATCTTTGTGGTTAATCTTCTAACTTCAATATGTTTATTCATCATTGATATTGCCTTATACTACATTACAAGGATGGAGAATTAGTTGTATGTATATAAAATCTATTACAATCTTAGAGGATATTTTCTTTCTGCTGCTCATGATGATTTGTCATATTTTTCTTTCAGAGTATTATATTTCTCCCTTTCCACACCTTGTGCTATATTTTGGCTCTCCATTTTTAAAATTTTAAAATTAAAAGCTAAATGGAGGACCATTTGAAGTTTTATTATTTGTGCTCTTTTGGCTTTGACATTTAGAAAACATTGGAATAGAAGTTCTGTTTTGGTGGTCCCCTAGACTTCCAAGTTACTTGTTTTCTAGGCTATCTGTTAAATCTTAAGAGACATTCAGTTTTCTATATCCACCTTGAACAAATATTCTTTTGATCTTAATACTCTTTTTATTGTTTTTATAGTTCCATGGAAATATGTGAGTTAGAGAATAAATTTTTTCTATGTCAATGAAACAATGTTTTTATAATAATATGTGAAGAGAGTGATCCATTCCAAACAATTTCAAGTGTCAATGAGACAATGATTAAACTAATATTACAATGTCTTTGTGTACTAAGGGATATAACATTGTAATGACAACCAGTCTATCATCTCATGTTCTTGTTGGATATTTTTCATGGGCTGTTGTTACAGTTGCATTCATTTCCAATTGTGATGCTCGAAATATGCGATTGCAGGCTCTTGAAGCCCTTGAAAAATCTAACATCAAGATTGACTCTTATGGTGGTTGTCATAGGAACTCTGATGGAGGTATAGTATAATAATTTTTATAAATCTATCTAACTATAATATCTGTTAGGAATCTTTTATCCTTGTTAATATTATTATAGATGTTTTCTTGTCGAAATTGCAATTGCAGTATCCCCCTTTGTGCTTGGCATTGTTAAGTGTTTCTTTGTTTAAATCACATTTCTTCTACCTTTTAGATGATACTCTATTTACTATAAGTAATTGCACTTTATATATTAATGCTTGTTTATTTTGTTTGGAAAAAGAGGTAAGAAAGTAATTAAATAGCCAATTTTAGACATTGAAAGATTGTAACATGGTTCTAATGTGCCTGCTAAGGCTTCCGAGTTTCTAGGGATAAATTTTCTTTATGTCGAATACTTTTCTAATTTTCATTGGACCTAATAGCATGGACTAAGCACAAATTGACCAATGACCTTATGCTAAAATATTGTCATCTATCACTATATATTCTTATGGATGTTGCACAAATTGACCAATATTATTATAGATGTTGCACTAAAGTTTTTTTGTTTTCAATCAACTGCTCCAGTCTTATGAATGAAATTAGAGGATAGAAGTATCTTGAGAATAACTTTAGTCTACACTCCTCATTATTAACTTCTTTAAAAATGTTAAATTTAAATTCTTTTGATTTAATTATGCATATCTTCTTTATAATTATAATTTTCCCCCTCCAATATATTTAGATTCTACCTGAATTGGTTATGCAAAAATCCCTAATAATTTTAAATTTTTATTATTTCAAATATATATGTATTTTTTTAACTTTACCTAAGCTTGAAACACTTGTGCAATGCGCAAGATACCTACTAGATATAAAAATATAAGTCCCATACCTTGCCATATTGGTCACTAGGTGAAAGGCTCTAATGCCTTTTTTATGTTCACAACTCAACATTACGAGTCTTAATTATAATTGTTTTTGTGTAAAATTCGACAAAGGTCTGACTGATGTATGATTAAATTGATTTTTTAGGTTTTTGGAAATTAATCCCCTGCTTATGTTAATGACTTCCAAAGTTCCAATGATAATGTGATACTGCTGTTATTTTCTAATGAGTATAATTGTGATTATTATTTTATTCTATTGTAGTGGACAAAGTGGAAGCCTTGAAGCACTAAAAATTTAGCTTAGCATTTGAAAATTCTAGTGAGGAAGATTATGTAATTGAAAAATTATTCCAATCCCTTGTTGCTAGTATGGATATATATTTTATCTCCATTCTCTTGCTTTCATTTACTCTATATACAACATTATCAATGTAACACTAGATGTTCGTGGGCTATAGGAACACTTGCATCCCATTTGATTTTTTTAAAAATCTAATTCCATAAATTTCCAGGATTTTCTGTTGCAGAAAGGCAATTGCCAAAATTTAGTTGGATTTGAATGCTTAATTTGGAATAACTTGATCGATATCATTGATTATAAGTTGTTCACAAATAAATTTAGGAAAATATTTCTTGAATACATGGTATCAATGTTTTGATGTTCAAATAAAGAAATTCTTAAATTTTTTGATAAACTAGTCCTTTTTTTATAGTTCTAGGATAGAGTAAATGTTGTTTAGTTATAATTAATCGTTACAAAATGCTTTGAATTTTACACACTTGAATATGATCTACTCTCAGTGTCTTGAGTTCATTCCTTCAAAGTAATTGGCAATATACTATGCATTTGTGAATGATCTTTGAAACGATAAACCAAACTTAAAATAGTGTGCAAGATACATTTGGTAATGGGACACTTTTGGCATAAATTCAAGAAATTATACTGTGAATGATGTGGATAGTTACAATAATTCAAAATATTTTTAATTTTTTTTATAAAAAAACACATTCTAAGACGGTTCTCCAAAAACCCGTCTTAGAATGTAGACATTCTAAGACGGTTCTCTAAAAAAGAGTCTTAGAAAGTGTACAATTCTAAGACGGTTTTTAGCTAAGGACCGTCTTAGAATGATATCTTTTTCTAAAATGATTGTCTACTGAATCGTCATAGATGTTAGGAATAATTCAAAGTTTAAAATAGGTTGTAAACTGTTAGTTAGTTAGAAAATTGGTTGAGTTTGTTTCTCATAACCAACAATAGTTACTTTTCACCTGCTATATAAGCAAGGTCTTTTCTGTAACTCAAGATAATCCTTTGATCAATATACAATTCTATTAATTCCTTCAAACTATGAGTAATTGTTAACATGGTATTCAGAGCTTATACGAACCTGACTTGTGAAGATTAGAAAAAAAAAAAAAGCAAGTTTTTGTTGACACCAAAAAACCAAGAGAAATCCTTTCTTCTTGAGAGTCTTTTTGTGAGAACTGTGACCTGTGAGTGATTCTTCATTATTTTTCACCATCATATCTATGACTGTGGTGGCTGAGTTGAGTTCTTGGCGTTCAAGAACGTGTATAGAGGAACCTCTGAGATAGCAACAGAGTATAGGAAGGTGAAGAAGGATCAAGGTGCAACATGGCTGGCTCAAGCAGTATCATTCAAGGATCCTTACCTGTTTTCAATGGAAAATTGTTTGATGATTGGAAAGTCAAGATGCTGGAAGTTTATGGCTTCCAAGATGTATTCGAAGTGGTGACAATTGGGTTTGAAGATCCTGGAAAGAATGCCACTGAAGAACAAAAATTGGCCCTCAAATAGCAACAAAAACTTGATTGCAAAACTTGATTTCTCATCTACCAATGTGTGAACTCCAAGATTTTCAACAAGATCTCGAAGGCCTCTACCTCTAAGGAAGCATGGGAGATTTTGATTAAAACATATGGTGATGGAGAAAAGAACAAGAAAGTGAAACTACAAACTCTAAGAAGGCAATATGAACTGCTTTGCATAAAAGAGAAAGAATCGATTGCAGATTACTTTGATAGGATTAGAGAACTGGTCAATGCCATGAGGTCATGTAAAGACAAGATCTTTGATGAACAAGTGGTAGACAAGATCTTGAGGACTTTGCCACCACGATTTGATCATGTGGCTATTGCAATTGAAGAGTCAAAGAACTTAGACATCATGGAGATTGAAGAATTGTAGCACTCTCTTAAGGCACATGAAATAAGGATCAATGAGAGAAGATCCAATCAAGAACAGGCACTTCAGGCACGATCGACTTACAAAGGAAAAGGAAAAGGACCATGGAAAGGAAATAAGTCATGCACCAATCAGAAACACCAAGATCAAGGATCTAATGCAGGTAGTGAATCCTCTAAAGGAAAGAAAAGTGATCAATCACAGAAGTGAAATGATAGCTCTAATGGCAGCAAGGAATGGAAGTTTAGCAAGAAGAAAGTGAGATGTCACAATTGTCAAAAGCTTGGTCATTATGCATGGGATTGCTGGCAAGGAGAGGGTGCTAAGAATAAGCCCAATAATCAGCCAAACTTGGCACAAGATGAAGGATCAGATTCTGAGGTTGTAATGCTCATGGCAACCACAAGCAATGAATCCTCCAATGACACTTCATGGTACTTGGATTCTGGCTGTTCCACTCATATGACAGGGAGAAAGGAATGGTTCATCAGTTTGGATGACTCATTAAAGAGCAAAGTTTGTTTTGCATATGATAGCAGCCTCATTGTAGAAGGCATTGGCAGAGTGGCTTTTAGAGACACAAATGGAAAAGAAACAATCATTGAGGAGGTTCTATATGTGCCTGGCCTAAAGACAAACCTGTTGAGTCTTGGGCAACTACTGCAAAAGGGATTTGTCATGACAATGGAGGACAATTGCCTCAAGGTATTTGACAGAAATCAGAAACTTGTCATTCAAGAAAATCTGTCTCAGAACATGACGTTTTGAATTGGGATGAACATTATGAAGCAACAGTGCTTTACAACCTCAGAGAATAAGGAGGAATGGCTGTGGCACCTCAGGTTTGGTCACCTCAACTTCAAGGACCTGCACCTACTTACAAGCCACAAAATGGTTGAAGGATTACCCCAAATTGTAGTCCCTAATGAGGTGTGCAAAGAGTGTATTGAATGCAAGCAGACTAGAGGAAACTTCAACAAATTTGTTCCTACCAAAGCAATTGAGAAGCTACAGGTCATCCATTCTGATGTTTGTGGCCCTATACAGACAGAAACTCCTGGAGGCAGCAGGTATTTCATCTCATTCATTGATGATTTGACTAGGAAGATCTGGATTTATCTGATTAAAAGGAAACATGAAGTCATAGATGTCTTTAAGAAATTCAAGTGCTTAGTTGAAAAGCAAAGTGGAAAAATGATTAAGATTCTAAGAACTGATGGTGGGGGTGAGTATGTGTCAAATGAGTTCAAGGAATTCTACGAAAGTGAGGGGTTAATTCATGAAGTTACACCACCTTACACACCTCAACACAATGGTACAGCTGAGAGAAGGAACAAAACTCTGTTGAACATGGTGAGACGCATGCTTAAAATCAAAAACCTGCCAAGTTTCTTGTGGGGAGAAGCTATATCAACCGTTGCATACACATTAAATAGATCTCCCACTAAGAGATTGATAGATATTTCACCAAAAGAAGCATGGACTAGAACCAAACCAAGTGTTACTCGTCTAAGGATATTTGGGACAATTTGTTATAAACATGTTCTTGATCAGTTAAGGAGGAAGCATGATGATAAAGGCATGCCACATATTCTAGTTGGTTATCACTCAACTGGAGACTACAAGCTGTATGATCCAGGAAGTGGTCAAGTGTCCATTAGCAAGGATGTTATCTGTGATGAAAATGGAAGCTGGAATTGGAATTCAACCTCTAGTGAAAGTCAATCCAGGATATTGTTAGAAGAAGAAACACCTTCAGCTGCACCAACTGTTAACAAAGTTCTTGGCATAAGAAGATCATCAAGGACAAGTCAACTGCCATTACCTTTGAGGGACTATGAGTTGTTTGAAGATTCAGAAGTCAACTCAGAGGGAGAATTGGTTCATTTTGCACTCATAGCAGAAGCTGAACCTATTGAATTTGACAAAGCAGTGACTAATGAGATGTGGTTGAAAGCTATGAAGAAGGAGCTTAACTCTATAGAAAAGAATCAGACCTGGAATTGGTGGATCCTCCTTCAAATAAGAATCCTATAGCACTAAAATGGGTCTATAAAGTGAAAGTTAACCCAAAGGGAGAAGTGGTAAAACACAAGGCCAGACTTGTAGCAAAAGGTTTTTGCAAAAAGCAGGAATCGATTATGGTGAAGTCTATGCACCAGTAGCTAGAATTGAAACTATCAGTTTTATTGTAGCCATTGCAACTAATGCTAACTGGTCCATGCATCAACTAGACGTGAAGTCTGCCTTCCTCAATGGTCCAGTGGAAGAAGAGGTTTATGTGTTTCAACCATAGGGATTTGTAGTTAAGGGTGAAGAAAACAAAGTGTACAAGCTGAAGAAGGCTTTGTATGGCCTTAAACAGGCTCCAAGAGCTTGGAATAGGAGAATTAATAGCTTTCTATCACAGATTGGCTTCAAGAAATGCACCTCAGAACATGGAGTTTATGTGAGATGTCTTCAAGACAATAAATCAGAAACATTGATTGTATGCCTATATGTTGATGACCTTTTGATTACTGGTAACAATGAGGAAGCAATTATTGTATTCAAAGGTCAAATGATGAATGAATTTGAGATGAGTGATCTGGGACTCCTCTCCTATTTCCTTGGAATGGAGTTTAGAATGACTCAATATGGTACAACAATGCATCAGTCCAAGTATACACAAGATCTACTAAAGAAGTTCAATATGCAGCAAAGCAATCCAATAGGAACACCAGCAGAGGTTGGACTTGTGTTAGAGAAGGAAACAGATGAAGAACTAGTTGATCCTACTCACTATAGAAAGTTAGTTGGTTGCTTGAGGTACTTATGTAACACAAGGCCTGATTTAAACTTCAGTGTTGGGCTAATCAGTATATTCATGCAAGAACCAAGGCAGTCTCACTTGCTAGCTGCTAAGAGAATTATGAGATATGTTCATGGGACAACCAATTTCAGAATTCTATTTCCAAAAGGTGAAGTTGACACAGGACCAGAATTGATTGGATATTCTAACTCCGACTGGTGTGGAGATAAAAATGACAGAAAAAGCACTACAGGATACATCTTCTTTTATGGAGGAGCCCAGTTTCTTGGTCCTCCACCAAGGAACCAGTGGTAGCGTTGCCATCTTGTGAAGCTGAGTATATTGCAGCCTCAGAAGCTGCATGCCAAGAAGTGTGGCTGGATGCCCTGATGAAGGAATTGCAACTGGAAAAATCATGTAAAGTGAAGCTATTGGTAGACAATAAATCTGTCATTGATTTAGCAAAGCATCTGGTTTCTCATGGAATAAGTAAACACATAGAAACAAAGTTCCACTTCCTAAGAGAGCAAGTCAACAATGAGAAACTAAAGATTGAGCATTGCAGAACTGAAATTTAGCTTGCAGACATACTCACTAAGGCTTTGAAGCTAGAAAGATTTAGATGTTTAAGAGATTCCATTGGAATTGTTTGTGCAAATGCAAGTTTGAATTAAGGAGAAGTGTTAGGAATAATTCAAAGTTTAAAATAGGTTGTAAACTGTTAGTTAGTTAGAAAATTGGTTGAGTTTGTTTCTCATAACTAACCGAAATTACTTTTCACCTGCTATATAAGCAAGGTCTTTTCTGTAACTCAAGATAATTCTTTGATCAATATACAATTCTATTCATTCCTTCAAACTATGAGTAATTGTTAACAATAGAAAGTGCAAACTTTCTATGACGTTCAACGTCGAGTGCGTATTTTAACTGACATAGAAAGTCTTTTTTATAGAAGTGCGAGAAAAAGAGTGAATTACATTTCCTTTTTTTAAGAGATACTTAAATTATATTTTTCTTTTATTTTATTTTAGAACATACCCACTTTTTCAGAATAAATATAAATTAAACTATTTAATTCTTATATATATATATATATATATATATAAAGCAAATTTCTTAGTTGTGATAAAAAATTATAAATGTCTTTCTAAATTATATTTTATTTATACTAAGTTTTCATATTACTAACATTTATTATTGATTTGTAATATTTTATAAAATAGAATGAAGTTTTGAATACCTTACTTTAAAAAATTTATTTCCACCCAAAAAAACTTTAAAAAATTTTATTTCAAAATCTTTATATTTTTTCTCTTCTATACACAAACTTGATAGTAGATTTTCAAAACTAGCAGTCAATTATGTCGAAAATTATAGCGAGAGAAAAAAAAAGACTCTATAGAGTTCTCTTATATTAAAAATTGATTTAAATGTAACTGATATTCATCTTTCAAAAGTTCTGAATGTATACTTTAAAATAAGATGAGAGAAGTATGACCTAAACATTTCCCAAGAGAAGAAAATGTAGTTTATTGACTTTATTCTAAGAGAAAGCAGTTAGCTAGTTAATAATGTAATTTATCTTTTACTCTAACAAATGCATTAAAATTAATTGATCGTTTTCCCTTCCATTTCAATATGTATATCATCATTTTCAAATAAATTATTTTCTTTTATTTATTATTTTAATGCAGTGATTATTTTTAAATTTCTTCTTCATTTGTTAAAGAGAGTAATATTTTGTAAACGAATGATGTTTAATCAACTTCTGTATTATAACTTTAAATATTTATTTTTAAAATTATGTACTCATATTTATTTTCATTCTCCCTGTACCAAAAAAAACTAATTTTTCTTTAATTAATTCTAGTCAAATAGTTTTATAGTTTCATAAATTATTTTAACTAACACTTATATTTCTTCCATAAACATTGAGTACGATAAAATATTTGCAGGTCCTTTTTCTATTAGCCATGATTACCTATGTGGATTAAATGACACCATAATGTTCTATCCTCAATCACGTTTTATCGACAAATTATTCACTTGTAAATTCTTCTTTAACTATTTGGTTATAATTTGTTCACGGTCTACATTTAAGTTATCTTTCATCTTATCTCTCTTCTTATTGGGACTTTTACACTTTTTCTTTACGCATGTCCAAAACCGTTGAAACAAAATTATACCACATTTGTTTGTAAGAAAAAAAAAATACCATATTTTCTACGTTTATGCCTTATTCTGAAACCTATTGTAAAATAAACTTTTAAATAAGTTATCATGAAAGTGATACTCTTATAACGTTTAACCAATTTATTTTTGTCCTGACTCATGCCTTAAGTAATAATAATTTTAGTTTTCATAGTTTACAATTTATTTTACGGACATAGGCAGTTATTTATTTTTCATTAATTTTTTGTTAATTAACGAACATATTTAAGGATATTTAATATCTATTCAAAAACTTTAATATAAAATAGACCTTTGAAGATAGCAAACTTAAAGGAAACCTACAATGAATAACAGATTAAATTTAAAGCTTGAATTTTTTAAATAAGTCAAACTTATAATATTTATACATAATTTGTCGTGCAAACTTCCGGTTATATAATCTTGTCTAGGAAAGTGGCAGTACGTATCTTGCTGTATGAAAATATAAAATTAAAACGAAATTTCCAAAACAATAAAGGAGCTACACAATGTATGTGATAAAGTTAGGTATCCAAATTAAGAAACTATCACGAGTAAGTAATTCAATATTGCGAACATTTTTCCTTAGTTTGTAGTCGCATTCTATGCATTCAATCTGCCTTGTATTTGCTTCACCTACGAGTACCCATCTAGGATATTTTTGGGGCCTGAAACAAAAATTAAAAAAGAAATCCCTAAATAATGGAAATATATATATTTCATACATAATTTATCGACAAAAAATTTCATGAATTTATAAATTCAACCATAAAAAAATAATACATAAAACTCATATATTAAAAAAATCACAAAAATGAAGTTAATATTTTTTTTTCTTCAGATTTCTTAAAAGTTATGAGACCCCTCAAAATGGGATATGAATTGTGGATCACCTTACACATGTGTCCAAAACGACATTGTCATCTACCATAAAAGGAATCAGCTCCTTACTCTTGACAAAGTTGCTTTTTTGAACAAGGGTTCCCTCTGCCCTTTATGTTCAAATGAGTCTGAATCAAATGTTCATTTGTTCTTTTCTTGCAGGAAATCTCTTCAAGTTTGGGCTCACATTCGTGATTTGGCTCCTTTCCTCAGGCGTTTCATTTCTTTACAGCGCATTACTGACTCTTTAATTAGGGGCAGATCCACATCAGGTGTTCAAGGAAAATTACGTTGTCTGACTATAGCAATTACAGTCTACTGCATTTGGCTGTCTAGGAACAAGCTGATTTTTGAAGATTATCAATTTTCTGTCATAGAGGTTATTAGCAAGATTAAGTTTCTTATGTATAGACAAGCGCATCTGTTGCATTTGTTTTAGTATCTTATAGGTCTTCTTGTATTAGGGAGACTTTTGATTTTCTTTAACTGCGGGGTATGCCCCATTTATTATTGTATCATTTTGAGTTTAATATAATTTACATTTTTTCCCAATAAGTGTCATATGCATCATCAATCTATATACGTTTTTACTAACCATTGTTCTAAATTAGTGTTACACGAGGAATAGTATGTTTGGATTTTCAAGGAAAAAATTTAAAATTATGTTTGAGAGTAAAATTGATCAGTTTGAGATTATATCTAATTAATTACTCTCCAAATATAGGTTTAAAAGTAAAATTTTGTCTTAAAACTTAATTCCGGAAAAAAATAAAACTTAAAATACTTTTATAAACTTAAGTTTACAAATTTAAATCTAACCTAAATTTAAATTTGTAAATTTTAATCTAAGCATGAACTTGTTTTAAAAAAAATTAACTTTGATAATCATTGCTTACCTATCAAGTTGATGGGAACAGAACATTAGCCTAAATATCTCGAGAATTGAAGATAGTGAAGTTATACCAGCAACCAAGTGCTACTAAACCAACAAACTTGTTAAACTTAGAAGCCAGTTTGGGTGTAAGTGATTTGTGTTGAAATTTTTTATTTCAATAATTAATATGGGTTAATATTATAAGATAATTATATTAGTTATTTATTATTAGTGATTGTATTTTATGTGATCAAATTAAGTAAATTTATTAGACAACTAAATTAGAGGATATGAACTTAAATGAGCATATGTCAGTGATGACCCATTAGGGATAATGAAAATCCTATTAGGTTAATATGTTATAAGAAGGATATGATCCCAATATACCGAGCCGTCACATATAGTTTCTCTTCTCCCATCTGAAGAGTTACGAATGTCCTATTAAGGAATAAAGAGGTTCCGGTTGAGGATGAACGATGAAGCTATCGGTTACGCTGTTAGCTGGTTATCCGCTCCGTAACAAATCCTAAGAAGAGTACATAGATCAGAAATCACCTACGGATTCAGGTTCCACTGCGTATGTTTGATCAATCATTATGGATCTAGGTATTCTTAAAACTCTTCTTAATAATCTAACTAATGTGTTATTGGTGGTTATATTGGTATTTTATAAGAATCCTTTAAAATTCCAACAAGTGGTATCAAAGCCACCATTACTATTAGATTATTAGAAATTAAAGTTTTTTTTATATTTTGCAATAGACTGGTTTATAGGAATTGGGTTGTTTTTTCCGTTTCGTAACAAAAAAATGTTGCTTTGTTGTTTTCCTGATCATGGTTTCTGACGATTGGCTTTTAACGTCATCTAATCATGTATTGATTTGTTTCACTTCGTTTTGGATAAAATTTGTGCTTCACGTTTCTTGTAATGCTAATAAATTAAAGGAGAAACATTATTATATGTTTTATTTATACAACTTTGGTTTTCTAACATAAGAGCAAATTAAAGTTAAAGTTGAAGTGAAGTTTCTCAGTCTCCAAGGTGCATTGCACAAACATCACAAACATAAATCAGTACCAAGAAAATATTTTTTTATGAATAATATTATTATTTTATTTATATAAAATCTTTTAAAGATTTCTTTTAGGAATTTATACATGTTTTTTTAATTCCTTTCATAAATTTGTGATAACGTTATTTACGGATGTAATATTTACTTGAGGTATTTTAAGTATAAATCAATGATAGTATTAAATATAATTTAAGGAAATGATATTTATTTACCGTAATTAATGTTTTATATTTTTTTTGCTATCATGAGTGAGTTTAAATTTAGCAGTAACAGATCCTTCTCATTTATTTGTATGTATAGTATTTTTTTAATTAAATTGATTGACACGATATATTGCAAAAGTAATCCTTATTGTGAAAATTGATTTAATTAAAATTGCATAGATTTTGTATGAAATTATTTATGCGAATTATGTTCGGCCCAAAGGAAGACACAATTTGATCAAATAATATTTTGTACCTATAATGATAAATGTGTGACAATTATAAAGGTATTTTCATGTGAATAATAATCATTACAAAGAAATGCTATTATTTGACAAAATTTATTGTCAATATTTAATCATTGCATTGAGAGTACCAATTACAAATTAATTTAACTAGGAATTAATGTTTTGTTAGGTATCTTGTGATGGGTCTGTTCTGCAAAATATTTGCATGTTTTGTTATATATATTTTTATATAACTAAATTATATTTGAAAGTTGTGTAATTTTAAGACCTCTCATTTATTATATTAAATTGTCTTGTATTTTTTTGGTTAAATTGATTGAAACAACATGTTGCAAAAGTAATCTCTATTGTGTAAGTTTGTTTGATTAAATTTACATGGATGTTGCATGAAATTATTCATGCGAATTGTGCTCAACCCGGAGGAAGACACAATTTGGCAGAATAATTATATGCTTGTGATGGTAAACACGTGGAGATTATAAATAGTATTATTTTTCATGTGAATAATAAAATGTTCAAATGCAATCATTATTTGGCCAGAATAATCATATAAGTTTTCCATGTGAACAATGAAGTGTCCAAAGACAACCTTTGTTTGACAGGACTTATCATTAATGTTTGATCAATGTGTTGGGAGTACCACTTGCAGTCAGTCTTTTTTAATCCAAAGGTTGAAGATTAATGGTGTGCTAGGTATCTTGTTTGGGTCTTGAAATTTATCATAAAGATTATTTGTGCATTGTATGTTTATTGTTCTCTTCTTTAATTGTTGTTGTTGCTACTACTATGGTTTAAATTACTCATATTATTTAAATTTCAAAGTTGCATGTATAAAATTGAGTTTGAGTGGAGTAAGTTGAGAGTTGAAGATATTGCATAATTTTTTTTTTTCTAGAGAATAAACAAGAGAACAAAATAAAGAATTTTCTTTTTGCTTTTGTAGGATGAGACATATAAACAAAAAGGTTCCATTTACACTATTTAGTGTGTGAAAATGGTAAACTTCTCATTTTTGTTTGTTTTAAAGTTAATTTAGTTTTGTACTGAAGGACGCCAGTAGGTAGATTTTGGTTCTACTACTCACAAAAGCATGTCTATACGATGCTACCTATGGAGTCATCCGCCAAGTGATAATGAAAGATTCTTCTATGCGAATGATGACATAAAGTTATAGTTGAAGCTATGAGAGCTTTTATGTTGCTTTAAAAGACTCAATTTCATTTGAATTTAGTTGAGACATATATTAAACTATTTATTAAAACAAATTTTATTTCTAATTTGGAAAAATTCAGTTATTTTTGTTCAATTAGAAATAATAAAGTTAGTCACTCATGTGATTCAAATGTTGCAAGTTATGAGTTTTTTTTATGGATATTTGAGTGTTCCTATTGCAAACATTTTTTGAGTGGTACAAAAATTAAAATTAAATGAGAATTTTGTTATTTTATAACATAAGCGCTTAAGTCATATCTCTTAATAGAGAATTTGAATGCTTGTGTTATAGGAAATTCTGGATCCTTTATATTAGTTGGATCTTATAGTCTATATTGAGTATATAAAGGAAAAATAAACAAACAAAATGAAATTCAGGTGCTGAAAGAAATAAGGATGTCATAGAACTAATACATGCATGTATTTGTGTTCTATTCCTTATGGATTCATGGAATGAACACATGTATTTTATTATGTTCATGGATTATTCCTCTTTATTTAAATTATGAAAAGTTTTGGCCTCTAGACATTTAGTCTTTGAAAGATGAAGTTGAACTTCAACTAAGAAAAAGAAAGAAAATTAAGGTTGTCAAATGTGACCGTGGGGAATACTATGATATATATGACAATTTTTGGAGTCCCCCATGTGTTTTTCTTCAATAATTGTGAAATTGTTTTACAACATGTAATGTTAGGCAAACCTAGCATGAACAAAGTTGCAAAATGATGAAACTAGACTTGTATACATATGGTAAGAAGTTTAATTCTTCTTTAAGTCGTTTTGGGGAAAGACATTAAAAAATGCAATTTATATTCTTTTAGGGTACCAATTAAAGTAGTCACTACCCTATAGGTACGAGTCAAGGAAATTTCAACATTAGGCATATATACATTTAGGGATGTTCAGTCGAAGCAATGTCTTATAGGTTGTATGAAGGTACGTTGGACTTAAAGATAATTAGTTATAATTTTTTTTGTTACATTTAAAGCTCTCACATGTATAAGTTTGACAATCCCACTTAAGTTCATGTTTGACACATGCAAGACTCTTTGAGAAAATTGAGTTTGGAAGGGAAGGAAACATAAGGAGTGTTGTCTTTAAAGAATAATATGTTATTGACAATCGATAAGCTTTTGTACTTACCATTGTTCAAGAAACGAATATGGTAATAAAATAATGATGTTACTCATAACATTATTAAAAGACAAGACAACACTAAGATTCCTTTTCAAGCACCACCTAAAGTTCAAACTCTATAACCTCAAGAAGTGTCATTAAGAAGATCCATTAGAGAAAGGAAAAATGTAATTTGATATGATTATGTCATATTTATTTAAGAACATGAATATGACATTAGGTTGACTGAGAAGGTCTAATTGACCTTAGTCAAGTCATGTTGTGTTCTAACTCTCAAGTGGATTGATGTCATAAATGATGTAATAAAACCGATGGTTGAACATGATATTTGGGATATCGTCAAATTGCTTGAAATTTTGAAACTCATAAGTTGTAGATAAATATCTATAGTTGAAAGGGATTCAATGGTAATTTTTGAGATATATAAAGATTGTTTTGTTGCCAAAAATTTTACAATAAGGAAGACATTGATCACAAAAAAACATTCTCTCTAATATCTTATAAAGACTTTCTTAGGACTATAATGACATTGTAGATCATTTTGATAATTGTTTTGCATAGATATATGTAAAGATTATATTTCTAAATGGAAACATTGATGAAACAATTTATACGGTGCAACCAAAAAATCTTGTTTAAAATGATCTAAAGTCTATGGTATGCAAATTAAAGAAATCCATTTATGCTTTTGAACAAGTCTCTCGTCTATGGTATTACAAAATTCATCAAGATTATCTCTTATGGTGTTGAGGTAAATTTGGTTGATGATTGCGTGTACTAAAAGTTCACTGGGAGTAAATTTATTATTTTGGTATTATATGTTGATGACATCCTACTATCATCATACAACTTATTGTTGTAAAATAGTTATATTACAATTTATCATGTATGCTTAAGTTTATTTTTTTTATTATCCTGAAATAATTTTTTGTGGGAGTCCTAAGGTGGTATATGAGTAATCTTGGTACGTAACACTAGAAAGCAGTAAAGTGCATTATGCGTTAATTGAAAAGAACAAGAAACTACATGTTTTCATATCGAAAGTCTAGAAGTTTAATGATCATTGGGTATTTTGACTTCGATTTTTTCGGAATGTCTTAATAACAATTACTCCACATAAGGATCTACATTTAACCGTATTGGTGGAGTTAATATTTTTCTATGAGACATCATACTAGAATTTATGATTGCTAAATTATTGTAACTGGCTTGTCTGTTGTCGCCAACATTAAGTAGGCATCGGGGTGTTTATTGGGACAATATCTTAGTGGTATTATTAAGGATTCAACCAAGTAAAAGTTTGTTGACATAAAATATTTGGTTGTTAAATAAAGAATTCAGAAAATACAAATTTGTATAGAACATATAGGAACTCATTGCATGCTAGTTGATTCACTTACTAAAGGTACGACACTTAAAGTTTTTCATAAGCACACTACTCATATGGGCATAATTACTGATAGTACTTTAGTTTAGTGGGAGTCTTACTTATATTTTATATCTAACGATTTATTAACATTTTGTTGTTTGGATTTTCTGCAGAAATAAAGTTGAAGTTTATCATTTCGTTATAAGCTTGTTTTGTTTGCAATATTTATGTTGTATTTGGATTGATCTCTATAAAGAATAAATTTTGGACCAATTGGAAATAGACATGACTGAGATCACATTGCATGTAATTTTCATGTTGCTTATCCATATTGACTTATGTCATTGAGTGTATTGATGTGGTGGTCATTGGTAGTTACATTTGTTGTAGTGACGAAAGACGCAATGATTCCATTATTGATACATGAGATGAATCAGGTTGATAAGGTGAAAGTCTAAAGGTAAATAACATACAGATGCACGATTAAGGATTTTTGATATAATTGTTACAATATGTAGCCCAAGTGGGGGATTGTTGAAATTTTCTATTCCAATAATTAATGTGGGCTAATATTATAAGACAATTATATTAACTATTTATCATTAGTGATTTTATTTTATGTGATCAAATTAAGTGAGTCTGTTAGACAACTAAATCAGAGGATGTGGACGTAAATGAGCAGATGTCAGTGTTGGTTCATTAGGAGATAATGAAAACTCTATTAGGTTAATACACTATAAGAAGGTTATGGTCACCAATATACCGAGTCGTCACATATAGTTTCTCTTCTTCTCATCTGAAGAGTTACGAAGGTCCTATTAAGGAATAAAAAGATTTTGGTTGAGGAAGAACCATGAAAAACCACCGGTTACGCGGTTAGTCGGTTATCCGTTCCGTAACAGATCCTAAGAAGAGTACATAAATCATAAATCATAAATCACCTACGGATTCAGATTCTGCTGCGTTTGTTTGATTAATCATTATGGATCTAGGTATTTCTAAAACTCTTCTTAATAATCTAACGTAATGTGTTTCTGATAGTTATATTGATATTTTATCATAATCCTCTAAAATTCCAACAGTTTACATGTGATTTGTACACCAAACTAGCTTAGTGCTCTACTTTTCCTCGAAATGAAGTAGAGAAATCTAGCAGAATGTACTTCATAATATGTCCAAACTCCAAATGACTTGTTGAGCCACGTCCAACAGGTATATATGTCACAGAACATAGCCTCAAATACTTGAGTTGGCAAATTGTGATATTATAAGTTATGGTGTGGTATGAATGTTTTTACACATAAAGGAGGTAGTGGTTAGGCAGGGTCGTGTCTAAAGACAAAAAAAAATTGAGGTGAAAAGTAATTGATTAATTTTATATTTCACTTCTAATAGATAAGTTGTTAATTTATTTAATTTATTTTGTAATATTATTGACTTTAGATAGATTTTTACCAATTTTAATTTTAAAGATTTTCTTTAAGCAGTTGTAAATGTTACATGTAGTATTTAATAAGCTCACTAAATCTTAAAAAAATTAAGATTAATAAAATATTTTTTAATTTATCTTCACCTAAAATTTTAGATTTTTTGGATGCAAAATAATAAAAAAAAACAGTTTAATATTGTAAAAATTGTTCAAATTAAATCCTAATAATAAAACTATTAGCTTTAATTAAATTATCTTAAAAAATGGTAAAGTTATCTTTAAAAGATTATATTCAATTATTAGTTTTAATTACTGTATTATTTAATGCAGTCAAATAATCAATAGGCATTTCCATAAAAAAATAATAACGAATAGGCAAATACAAACTGCACAAGTTTTTTAGTTATATATTAATTAATGAGTGATATATGTAATATTCTAATAAACATGTTGTATATTAACGTCTGAATTGAAATAATAAAAAGTTTGAAGCACAAGTTTTTATATATTTAAATAAAATTATTAAAATAAATAAATAAAACTAAAATCTATTCATAAAAGAAAAACAAAATCGGTGGCCTAAGCCACTTGTTATCTTAATTGGCTTGTGGGTTACACGGCCTGTGGTTAGGCATTGATACATAGTTGACATGTCGAGAAGGCCATGCTGCATGTGCACGAGAATTTGATTCCAAGTCTCAATTATAGTTGTGCCTCAATTATTTGGTGTTGGATGTTTTTATGGATTACTATTATTTAATTACTACGTCGATTTTAGATTATTAAATAATATTTTTTTTATAAAAATTAATTTTATAATATTTTAGTTATAATCATAGATATTTGTTAGGGTCTGTTTGCTTAAGTTTTTTTAAAAAAAACTGTTTTAATAAAATAAGAAGGTTTATGCTTTATTGATGCGTTTGTCTAAAAAAATAACAATTTTAGGCTTATTTTTTTTAAAAAAAAAGTCACATTTTTTAGAATCAGTTTTTTAAAATTTAAATAAATTGATATTTTTTTAGATTTTTTTTCCATGTGAATGGACATGAAACTTGGACTTATATTGGATAAGTTTTGTTGTTGTCATTAATGACTAAAATATCAATATTCTATTAAATAATTGAGTAAATTACAATAGTATCTCTTGATATTTCATATAATTACATAAGTATTTCGTGTTTTTTTTAATTATTATTTTCTCCTCCAATTATTTTAAGGGGATGTTAGTACAAGATTTGATATTGGATGTTAGTCTAATATTTTCAAATATATAAGAAAATTTTAGTGTAATATTTTTATACTTGGGAAAATTAGTGTAAAATTTTTTGAAAAAAATGTAATTATGTGTAATTTACTAGACAATTTCGTATGTATAACTTGTGGGAAAATCCTAATCACTAAATAGATCTGAGTTTTTTTTTCTCATTCTCTAAGTTATCTTTAACTGTACAATCTCTTAATTGTACAACCTCTATATCCCTCTCATTCTAGTGTGATTCGTCTGGGATGCTACATGCTCACCAGCTCTTTTGTCTGGTTTGTCTTTAGACCACATCGTACTAGAAGAGAGGTCTACTCTGATACCATTTAATGTTTGCCAGCTATAGTTCTCTGCTCTACCAACTAAGCTAAGGTCGATTTGTGAGGACAGTTGATGATCTTGAAAGTAATTGAGTGGTGTCAGAGCTGGGTATCAAGGTCTTGAAAATGACTACTTATAAAGGGTTCTGACTAGTGGAGGATTTTGATCAACAATGATATTGACTGAAGTGTCACCAAGTGGAGTGTTGTAGTGTAAGAGCAATCAAGAAGTTGAAAATCAGGAATATTACAGTGGCCATATCATTTTTCGTTAGGTTCGATCAACTTTAATATTTGCTTTCAAAACAAAAAAGATAAAATGGAAGGGCAATGTTGCTTCAAGGTATAAAGATGATAGCAGTGATGAAGGGGGGCAAAGTGGAACCCGACTTTGCATGGTGCAAAGAGGGTTGTCGTAAAGGAAGTGGTGTAATCCATTGGTGGTAGTGATTCAAAACTTGGAGAGTATTTTTAGGGCTAGGTTTTTAAAGATGAGAGGTTCCAATGTAAGGTCGATTGAATACATTGAATATAGAGTAGTTGAAGGGTTTAGAGTAAAGAAAATATCTAATGAGTCTTACATTGATTGTAAATATAACATTGTTATATGTGTAGTTGATGTAAAATGTGTTATTTTACATCAGTTACTAATAAACTGATGTAAAAAAGTTCAAAAATCATAAAAAATACTACTATAATTTTTTTCTACATCAATTGTTTAGAATTAACCGTGGAAGATGTTATTTGTGTACTAGTGGGTAGTATATGCTTTTAAAACATAGGGAAATACAAGGAGGCTGGTTGTGTTTCAAAACCTTTCACAAATCCTTTTGGCAATTTTAGTTTTTAATCTAATGAACAAACCAAATGTAAAATGTGTTTTTGACAAAGACACTTGAAAGAAAAGCTTTTTGTGTAAAAACCTTTGTGAAAATAAAATAAATGATACTTTTGAAACACAAGTTCAAATGAAAGAAATAACACAATTCAAAGAAAAGATGATAATTTTTATATTGGTTTGTCTCTTCGTGTGAGACTATCCTTAGTTCTTAGTAAACCACTAAGTTATACTCTAACTATAACAAGTTCCAAGTATTCTTTCCTAATCACTTCTAGCTCAAACTCAAGTAGTCTTTACACTTGTATCTTTAAGCAAACACTCCAAGTATTCTTTGTACTAAAGCCTCTTTAGGCATTAACTAAATTCAGTTAAAAGTTGGTATGTGTAAGTCTCGCAGTTCTATCATCTTATCATACATATATACAAATGAAGTAAAAGATTTTCTCAAGAGAGTTTTCACTTAAGCACAAGGTTTGCAAAGAAAGAAAAAGAGATTTGAAATTGAATGTTCAGCAACTCGTTATCTATCTTGAGCAAAGGGACATTTGGTATAAATAGGAGGACTACTTTAGAAATTATTCATTTTCTCACATCTTCAATCTTCCCTCGTCTGATATCTATATAGAAAGAGAAAATGGTCGATGGATGCATTAAATGCAACATTCAATGCCTTTCACCAATTATCTCTTTTGTCGTACAAAGATCTCTTATTGCAGTGAGCAAGTATGTTTTCCTATCAAAATTACATTGTGATTCTTTTTCTTTCGATTTGGCATGGCTTTTAAGAGAATAGGTAGTTAATTTCTTTTTAGTTGACCTTATTCAAAGCTTTTTAGAGTGTTTCCCAAGAAATATAAGTATGTTGCAATGTACCTCATATGTAAACAAACTAAGCAAGCAAAGATGAAATCAATATAACGCATTTTGTATCGTCTCTTCCTAGGATGATGGGGAATCGTCTTTCCTCTTATAATAGACATATATTCTTTAGGGTATACTGACTAAAAACTTATTCATTTATTCGTATAATAATCTCTTTTTTTTTATTGAGGACAAACCATTATTTTTTTATAACTGCAGTTTGACAAAAGAACCAAATTAAAAAAAAAAATACAAGTTCAACAACCCAAGTAAAAAAATTTAGTTCTGGGACATAATTAAAAATTTCTAAATAGTTCAAAGACCAACAAAATAATTTAATCTTTTAAAAAGATATAAAGTTCTATTTAACAAACAATACAATTGAAAAAAAAAAATCTTATCAGTAATTAAATTTTTTACTAAACCTTTGTTATCTTAAAATATTAATATCATTATATATTGGCAATTGTTATTTACACCTTTCATTTTTACTAATATAACTCTTATTTATATTTTTTTTCTCTAAAAATATCCTTTTTCTAAAAAGTAGTTTCCGTAAGTGTTAAAAATTTCGGGAAACCATTTTCACAAAAAAAGAAGGGGTACCAATTGCCTTTTTTTGTTGCTATGCATTTGCTATGAGTTATATACTAACTTTCTCGATTGTTTTACAAGAAAGCTGAGAAAAAAAATGAAATGAAATTATGAAAATCTAGAAGTGGTCGCGCGAAAATAAGATCTTCAAGCCCATTGGCAAACCCCTAAAGCTCACTCACTCCCTTATGATTCGAGGTTCTTGCCACAACCATTTCTACATCTTCAACATCATCAACCACATTGTCCTTTGATGAAACTAGTAATATTATTGTTAAAATTAAATTGAGTCTCATACATGTAATGATCATCATCATTCTTAGAAACAGATTGCTAGAAAAAAAAAACCTTCCATTTCTAAATAATCTAAATCTTTGTGAATTTTTTTTTTCTATATCGGTTAAAATTTTAAGTCTTTCCTTAGACTGGTATTTTCAATAGGACCAAGACTATCCATTGATTTACCTAATTTACACTTGTATTCTAACTTCTATTAAACTTGCCTAGGCAAGCACCAAATTCGCGCTACCTATGGATGGCTTTCACCCTCTTGAATTCTCCCTCTTTGCCACCCCTATTTTTTTTTTTATTGAAAATTGTCTTTCAAAAATACTTTTCGGAATGTATTAAAATTTTATTTATAGAAAATACTTTTTAAAATGTGTTCAAATTTCAACACTTCCGAAAATTCCTTTATGAAAAAAGGATATTTTTGAAAAAATACAAATGAGAGATATATTAGTAAAAATGGTAGGTGTATAGTTGCCTAAAACATTTATTTAAATTAATTTAGAAATATAAGAACCTAATTACTTAATAAACTTTTTAACTTTAAAAAATCATTTAGAAAATAATAAATTATAGTGATTTACGAAATAATTTAAAGATATATATATATATATATATATATATATATATATATATATATATATATTCATAATGTTTTTTGGATGGTTCATATGGAGACAAGAAAGTGGGAGTGATGTCGAAATAGTGATGGATAGATATCATAGCTTGGCCAACTGCTAGCCATCAAAAGGAACATGAATCGTATGTCACATGCACCACGTACTAAAGTTATCCAGCAGTGCACTTTTATGTTGGTTTAATATGTGCAATGTGCGCTAGATAGGGAATGTTATGATGATGTTATCATTGTGCGCACACACATATAACGTGACTTTAATTATATACTACTTGCAAAATATTTTGTATACGAAATCAATAAGATTTGATCATTTTTAACACATAAATTAAGATTAAATCATTTCATTATATCATTCTATTTAGTGATATGATCGATAAGATGTGAGAAAGTGTCATCACACATGCTATATTTGGAAAGATAATGGAACCCACGTGAGTTGATATTGAGTTTTGTTCCTCTGTTTACTAAGTACTAATCCAAGTGATTAGCGGCAACAAAAATTGCATGGTTGCAAAAAAAAACTGCCATGAATAAAGTTATACACAATACTGATAAAATCATGCACATTATTAGGCATTGAGTGTTGAACATGGACATACCTTTGAAACGTAATAAGAAAGATTTTGCTTTAGTTATGCAAGTGTTCTTATGGATGAATGAAATCACTATTTTTCCTAAGTTGATTTTGGTTTGATTGCAATATTTTGAAAAGAAAGTATCCAAAACAGCTGGTTGGCGCTGGTTTTGAAATGCAAAGCAAATTCTATGGAGAATTATTAAAAAAACAAAAAAGAATGTGGGTTTCTCTATATTCCTTGCATGGAAACTTCCTTCCATCTACAAAATCAAAACCAAAGTAGGAGCTTTCGGTGCATATCAATGAATTCAATATTAATCAAAGATAATGAAAATGGTAGAAATTGCATAACTATATATCAGTTTGAGCTTGCTCTTGTCCACTGGTACACATCTCAATAAGCTTCTAAGACTTGTTCATGTCAAGAGGAAACTTAAAAGCTGACTGTTTTTTTAATAAACTAAATTTTTGTTTTTTTATTTAGTGTTTAAAAATTCATTACCAAATTTATAATTCTTCCTTAACAAGCGTTTGACAATTACAAAATATATATTAATAATAAGTTCGTAATTCATATATTTGTTCTAAACAAAGTAGGGTAAAAGTCCGTGGAGGCCATCTCATACACCTTTGAAATTGGACAAAGCCTTCAATGATCGGGCATTTACTCAAACAATCAATGCATTGAACGGGATGGGTTCTCCACCCTATCAAATTTCAATTACCTGGAATAATCAAATGATTATCTTCTACTTTCTATGTTTATCTAAATATTTTATACTGCCTTAGAGAACTTAATATAACATCACAATTTCATTATACTCCATTAAATGAAATGTTGAGTTAAGAATTTAATTTTAATAATTAAAAAAGTTGTGAAATTAAATAGAAACAATTAATTAAAATTATACACAAATCAAATATTCCACTAAGCTACTTGTATACCTCCTAAACTGAGTTTTCAAAATTATTTTTGTTATATTTTAATTAGTGAAGTTAATTCAAGATTGGTAGACTCTAAAAAAAATGGATGCAGGGAACTGGGAACTTCCTAGGTAAATTGGTAAAAAAAAAAATGACAATTCATTTGAATTAAAAAGATGTTACTATTTTTTATAGGTAATATTAATATTGTTTCAGCAGGCTTTTTTTCACAAATTATGGGCTTCCTAAATTCTATTTTTTCTTAGGGCCTCAAACAACATATTTTGGGGTGTTGCTAGGTGCACCCAGCAGTATTGCTGATGCACCCAGCATTTTCGCATTTTTTCAATTTTATTCTTTCATCCTTAAATTTTGTAATAGTAAATATTTTTTATTTATAAAAAATATAAGGATTAAATAATTCGTATGATTTATATCAAAATTAATTGTCATAAAATTTATTATTTAAATTTACATTAGAAATTTTAGTGTTATGTATAACAACATTATTTATTTTATAATATAATTGATTCATTAGCTCAATTGGTTAGAACGTTGTATTAATAACCTGAAAGTCATAGATTTGTTATTGTTTGAAATTTGACACACAACAAAATCATGATTCTATTGTGTGTCAAATTCCAAACAACAACAGAATCATGATTCCATTTAGTATTGTTTATTTGGTTTTCCCTGCTGGAACATTTTTGTGTCATATTTATAATTTTTTCATGAATGGTTCTTTACAGTAAATGCATGGATTGGAATACATTTTTTCTGATGAAGTTACACTGCCTCATGGTTTTTGAAACATGTATGATGATAACCATTATGATTTTTACCATCCCAATCAATTAGATGAAATGCTTGCATATCAATCAAATAGAATGCCTGCAGATCATGATGATTTGGGAAATCAACATGAAGATCCTAACAATGGGTTACACATTGACCCCCCAACTTGATTACCCTAACTGATGATGTATGTTGATTAGTTAGCGATTAATTTTATATTTTTGTATGTGTATGTTGCTTAAGTGAAAAAGAATATGTTGTTTTTTAGGTTTTTGAAAATTGAGATGATTTTTTGTGTTGGGTCTAAGATTTAGAGAAGAGTCTTGAATTTGTTCTTGTCATTCATATGTCTGAAAATGGGAAGAAAATCTACGTTGTAGTGGATTGTGAAATTGGAGGAATGTACAAGCAGTATAAGGATAAGTTAGTTCGCAAGAGTATTGGAACCATAAAATGTAGATGCCCATTTAAATTAAAGGAGAAGTTTTTTAGAGAGGTAGGTTGGAAACGTTTTTGTTATTTGTGGTGTTCATAACAACAAAGTTAGGGAAACATTGTTGGGACATGCGTATCATGGTTGTTTTAATCAATGTAGAAAAAATTATGCTTCTTCAAATGACCAAAAAGATGGTGAAGCCTGGCCAAATTTTGTTAAAATCAAAGATCAAGATGCCAAAAAATGTCACCACTATCAAGACCGTATACAATGAACGACAAAGATATTGGCGCAAACAAGTAGATCCAAGAACGGAGGTACAACATCTACTAAAGTTGATAGAATGCGATCAATATGTATATTGATTCAAAAGAGTAGACACTCTAGATGTTGTCAAAGATATAATGTGATCTCATCCAGATTCCATCAAGCTATTAAATTCATTCTCAACCGTGTTTATTTGTGATACTACTTACAAGATGAATAAATATCATCTTCCATTGTTGGAGATTGTTGGTGTGACTTCAATAAAAATGACTTTTTCGGTTGCATTTGCTTATTTACAATTTGAGAGGATGGACAATTTTGAATGGGCTTTAAATAAGGTCAAAGGATTGTTCGTGAAGGATGATGTGTTGCTTTATGTGATTGTCATTGGCAGAGATCTTGTTCTTATTAGTGCGTTGAAGGTTGTCTTGCCTTTTTCAACCAACTAGTTATGTGAATTCCATATTTCTAAAAATGTCAGAGCAAAATACAAGATGCTCATGACTAAGGCAAAAAACTGGGAGGCTATGATGGATGCTTAGGTAGGCTTGGTGAATTCTATTAATGAACAAATATATGAGCAACAATTGAAAAGCTTTACAAACATGTGCACATTTTATCAGGCTTTTCAGGAGTATGTTTATTATACATGATTGTTGCATCATAAGGAGATATTTGTACAAGCAAGGACTAATTGTATTATGCATCTTGGAAACACAACAACTAATAGGTATTTGCTTATTTCACATTTTGTTTGTTATGTTCTTTTGTTGACATTACACTAAATTACTTTGCAAGGTTGAAGGTCGCACATGCAAGACTAAAGAGATTGCTTCATGATAGCATGATAGATTTGTGTTCTTGTTGGGATACAATGAATAACATGCTTATACTGCAACACACTGAACTTAAGGCGTCATTTTAGAAAAACATCAATGTGGTTGAGCACAGGTTCAATACACCATTTTACAAAAGACCATGGGGCTTTGTTTCAACACAGGCATAAAGTTCTGCTTGTGGCTGCACACTCAAAACTACTCATGGTCTATCATATGCCTATGAACTTGCTAGGTATACCCATATCAGTGGCTTAATACCCTTATCACCCATTCATACATATTGGAAGATGTTGTCTATTAGTGGTATAGACGACGCAGGTGATTCTTGGACGGGGGACTTAACTCTCACAAATGAGATTGATGCATTGTTAAAGATATTTTTATAGCTTGACGTGGGAGGGAAAATGACATTAAAGAATAAGGTTCGTGAACTTGCATTTCCGGATACCACTTCAATGTTCGCCCCTCTAGAGAAAGTAAAAACAAAGGGTGCACTGAAGTCTATGAAATCTACTAAATGTACACCTTCAATGTGGAAGCGAATCAATAAAATGAACACGATGGTTAATAGTTTAGGAACTCCAAGTGTGGCTCACAAAGATGTTAGCAACAAAAAGCAGACAACAAAAATCCCTTATATTGATGAATTTCCCAATCCATTGCAACAATGCATCCTAAAAATTGTTCATGTGAGACCCAATGAAAATTATGCTTACAAGACAATTGCAGATTTACTAGGTCAACATGAGGAATTATTAGACAATACTTGATTCAAAAACTTCAAACATGAAATTCTAAAAATATGTAGAGTTGTTTGCCACACTAGATAGACTAGTTAAATAATTAGATTCTTTGTATGTCCAACTTGACCTAATAGCATTTGTTACAAGTGGATGATCATTCTTGACATAAGTTATGTCATTGCTAGTCAGCATAAGGTTGTCTTGGTTTCCTTATCTATGCTACAAAGTTGGACTTTCTTTTCACTCAGGAGTTTGACACCATTTGTGACACAACAATCCCTTAATTGTAATTGGATTTGTTAATAAGAATCACTTTGTGCAGGTATACAACATCTACTTAAGAGACTTTTTAGTATTGTAAACATTAATTGATTTGTTAACTAACTCAACTATATTATTTTCTGTGATAACATAGATGTATTTGAAGGTTGATTGCCCCCTGCCTCTAATTGCACCACACTAGAGTACATACTACACACATGAAGCTCGTTCATGATAGAGACTGTACCTATGACACATATAAGAATTCAACTCATTGATGTTTCATTCAACTATAGGATCTCAATATGTAGTAGACATCACTGAGGATGAGTTGTTTTAGTTAACTCCTCTTGTATTAAGTTATGTTATGTGTATTCATTTGACACTTAGTAAAAATCTAGTTGATGTTTTTATTCATTTAATGTGGAATATAAAGTTTTCTAATTTTTGCAAGCCATGCATATTGTTGTAAGACATTCATTTAATGAGGTTCTCAACAATTTAATTATTATGGCTGACAGACAAAAATAACAATGAAAACATGTTTTTGTAGTTTTTTTTAAAACACAATTTACAAAATGGAAACATGCTTCTGTTGTGCAGGTATACAATGAAAATGTGTTTATGTTTAGCACTATGCATCAGAAAAGAAATTTACAAAACAAAAACATGCTTACATTTTGTTTTATGCCAGGAGGCAATTTGGGAATACCACGAAAAGACACCCACTTGGGTAGTGCCAATAGCAAATTAGGTAGTTCTAATTGCAACACCCTATTTCGGCCTAAAAACAAGGCAAATGTCGTTTACACATCTCCTTTTACTAAAGTGCCTCCCATTTATATTTTTTATTCAAAATTGCTCTTTTATATATATAAAAAAAAGTTGGTAGAATGAGGGTCCATCTGTCTTAGACTCCAACACTACTTATCAACAACATCGATTGGTACTTAAAATGGTTTCATGAATCTATGGTGAAATGGAAAAACATGTTGAAGAAATTGAATTTGGTAAGTCAATATGGTTTTGATTTGTGTTGCCCTTTTTCCACGCCTCATTTTTTAGAATATCATTATGAGCTACAAAACGCTTGAAGCTGGAATTTGAGCATTGAATACAAAATCTTTTTTCATTTATTGTCATCCAAATCTGCCATTTCTATTGCGAGCCCTTTGTCATCCTAAGGTTATTTGTGGATTAGGTTCAGTCTTTATGAAGAAGGTAAGGTCTCTCGTTGAGGTGTTGTCAAAGCCGACTTTTGAGAAACAAAAGTGGAACAAATAACCTCGGAGATATGGATTGAAAGGCAAGGAAGCAATCGCACACATAACAAGGTGTTGTAGGGATGAGAGGAGATAGAGCACAACACTTAGAAAGAGGCTAAGCTAGGGTTGCTACTGGTTTTGAGACAAGGACGTGAGCATGAGGGAAGAACATGTGTTGAAGGCATTAGAGACCGATTACTATCTCCTCTGGCCCCACACATGAAGAAGTTGAATGTCATAGTGTTACCCTACCCTTCCACGCCTCTCAGTCTCATCTACCCAACCAATGAATGAAAGATGAAGTTAGCCCTTATTGATTTCCTCCCCTTCCTCGAATAAGACCTGTCCCACTGGAACCCTTCAGTTACAAAATTTGGTTGTGCCTAATTGTTTTGATATTTCAATAGGAATCTTGATGCTGCCTACAATAATGATTTTGGCGAGAAAGCAAATGAGGATAATTTAATGGAGACCTAGTTTTGAGCCCTAACATGCGGATGTTGAAGAGATTGGCTTACAAAAAATTAGCTGATAACATTATATGCACTAGTCACATTTTACAAGAGCCCAAAATGCATAACATTACCCACCCAAGATTATTAATCTTTTCCTTTTTATTGGGTTACAAATATTCCTGTCTTCACCTAGACGTCTACAATTAAAAGAAAAATGTTAACACATTTTTATAGAATTTAACTAGAGAAATTTTTACATGATCAAACAATCACATAGTATCATGTTTGGTAAATTTCATTAATTGTTATGATAACTACGGTTAAAAATTATACCAAAAATAATTTCTGATTTCCTATCTTATTTCTTATTTAGTAAATTTCACGTATATTTCTCTAATAATAGTTTTAAAATGTGCGGTAATACTAGTCTTCAATGGAACATTATTATAAAATCAGCATTCAAGCCTAACAATTCATTCTGGGTATAATACGTACCATAGCAACTCCAAGGGTTTAGAACATTTAGCCATTGAAACTTTACAGCACGCACACATGCATTATTGTTCCTCTATAGAACCTTTCTAGTTGGTGTTTCTCTCTTTCATTTTATAAAATAAATTCTCTTCACAAAATAAAATTTCTCTGCAACTCTGACATGGCCTTGCGCAGACATGAAACGGAAGCACAAAAAGAAATGCCTTGTACGGAGTATACATGTTCTGAAACACCGTGTGACACAAACATCCAACACGCACGCAACCATTTTCCTTAGGAGTGCCCATGATGCATAGCTTGTGGCCAACATTAATTTTCTTATTATTTGGAAATCCGTATCGGAGTAATGGAATAAAAATAGAAAAGTTGGTCATCATATAAGTGAGAAGAAGACTCATTAACTTAAATTTTAAAATTTTTTGTTAAAATGTAATATCAAATTCTCTTATATGATTTATAGTTTATTGACGTAAATCTTTCCAAATATTTATTCCCCTAATTTCAGAACACATACAATTCGACAATAATCCACCAGCTTTCGTTCCTCACCTTGACCTGGTCTTAGTAAGGTCAATTAGTGCCTTTGGATGAGTGAATTCACGCAATGTAATGATGTCTCACCAAAGCACTTGAAGTCTTTAAATGGGTAGGAGGCAGATAGTAGATGAAACATTCGAAAATGGCATAACTCATAAGCATTCAGAAGAAGAAAAGATACGCACGACCACATGATAGATAGTGTTCGAATTCGTAGTAGCAATAGGCCAATTGCGAAATTAATTAATGAAGAAAAATGTTAATAATATATCCTTTGACATATTTCTTATATATGTTTTTTTTATTTTGATAAAACTTGCTAAGACTTACAAAATTACGTGGATCTCACTTAATAATCTAATAAGTCTCACTCATTAGTTTGTAAATTTAAATCAATTGTTATCATTAAGAAAGAGTATATTTTAAAAAAATGTTTCAACACATTTTCTAACATTTTTTTTTTCGATGCACTCTCTTTTATTATTTATTAGGTAAAACTCATGTAAGTTCCACTACATATATAAATCTCATTTTCTTAAATTAGTTAGATTGATGTGAGTTTCAACTAATAATAATAAAAAAAAGAGTGTTGAAAAGAAAAGAAAAAAATACTTAACAAATATATTCCTGACACTCCTCTTTGTAAAAGGATGTATATTACTAGTTATCAGCTAATAAATTTGGAAAAGGCCAAAAGGGGATCAAAACTTTAAAAATAACAAGTAACAACAAACATCTAAGTACATTAAATTTAACTTATATTTATCATGCAACACTTCTAGTAAAGAGAAAATCTGTGATTTACGAATACTTACAGAGCATAATCTTACACATGAAAGTACAATGTTACCATACTTCATGAGCAGATGTCTGTTAAAAACTTACCAAAATATAATTTTTATGAAAACGAGTTTACAGAGAGCTACAGACTAGATGCAGACTCTCAAAATATGGGACAATTATTTGAATCACCATAAATGTTTAATTCACACTTTACCTTGATGTTTTAGTTACATGATTGATGATTGATATCTCAGCACTCGAGTTTGGTCTCCACTCTTAGCAATTCACTATTTCAACCGCACTAATTATTATCTCTTGGGCATGTTACATCAAAATTTCTAATTACTCCAGTTTTTATTTAATTCCTCAACCCAAAATCCATAACTATGTTTCATCTAAATAATTCAAATTTTATGCACCATATTTTAACAAATAGAAAAATATAAAAAATATATGTTTTTCATATGTATTAAAAGGTGAAGCGTAAAAAAAACTTATTACTGTAATATATCTGTTAAAACAGTAAAACGGAAAAATAACGCTTTGAAGAGAATTAATATCTTACTAATAATATTTTTTTAATTATGTTACTGATTCGGAATATTCATTAACTTTATTAATAATTATTTTTATCAGAAAATCTGACTTATCACCTTTAATAAAAATTTTCTACTCAATCATATTTTTTTTATCCACACAAACTCAAAATCATGTTTAAGAAGAACGAATCTAATACCATAAGACTTTTTTGGTACATATTACTAATAATATGCATCAGCATTCAGAATTTTGATGGGTTTCCCTCACGCTGTCATAGTTGGCATTCTCAAATTATTATTCTTGCAATTAACTATAACAAAATTGTGCAAATATTCAAGGAGCAACCGTGTTTGATGTAAATAATGGTGAGTCAACCACCCAACGAAATAATAAAAGCAGATCTGCAACGCCAGTCCTAAGGCGTATTTCCACAGTAGTATGGGTCATTATTCAGTCATACAAATCTTAAATATCCAGTAAGTAACTATAATTAATAGGATTAGGACAAACTAGTTTTTAAGCATATTTCAATTCCAATCGCATCTACAACTATTAGACTTGAAAATAGGGGTATCCAAAATTAAGGTCAATGCAATTAAAAAGATAACAGCCATCTTTTCTAAAAAAGCTCCCAATTATGGAATCAACGCTAGTGACATCAATCCTCGCTCTGTCACATAGGCATCAAATTAACCTTTGTCACAAGGTGCCTCCACAAGGAATATGACTTAGTAGCCTCGGAATTAAGAATTTTTATGTATAGTTTCAAGCTTAAACTCTTCACCATGAGTTGAGCTGAGCATCCACAGCATCCATAACTTTAATTGTAATTTCAAAATAGACAAAATATAAAGAGCACCATTTATTACTTGTTTCAACTGATATAACGGAACACGTTTTTTTCATCAAGTTCGGATAGTTTTAACCATGGGGGCAAAACCCCATTTTCAATTTTGGCATCTATGCCACTTTGTGTTACAATCAACAATTCAATCATTGACAATACAGAAGTAGGAAATATAGTAATAAATGGAATGGTTATCAGGCTATATACTACTTTCTCCAGGCTAGGGAAAGCTCAAAATACATAGTGCAAGGATTGAATTGAAATGAAAAGTGGATTGCTAAATAATCCAAAATTAATAAACAACTACCGGAAATTATTCCTATCCTTCAAGCTACGAAAATTTATGATCATGAAAATCAATATCTAGTTGTGTGTTCTTAAAAAAAAGGAAAACTTAAAATAAACAACACCAATAACCTACATTTGTGTTGAGACTTCAATTATTTGACCTATTCCTGTGCTACATGACAGCAAGCTTTGAAAATTTTCATGTAAATGTAAATGGGGTAAGATACCAATTTCAATGGAAAAAAATGAAAACTAAAATTTTAAACATAAAAATAAAAGGACTGAAGAGCCTCCTCGGAAAACTTTTCAGCCAATCCTGAGAAATATCTGAATCTACCCCATCCTCCCCCGCCTTTGAAAGGAAAATATCATAGAAAAAGGGGGAAAGTACCAATTAGCAAGAATTCTGTTTCAAGGGATGAATCAATGTTGTGCAACTCATTGGATTTGAAGCATCAAATTGTGTTGAGACCTTCACAATTCAATTCTTCAACATCCCATCACAGCACAATTATAGACAAAGTTGCCAGACCGTTTTCTGGCGAGTAGATTCCACTGTGGAGGCCCTTCACTGGGCACCCATGAATTGAGTTCAATAAAACCCTCACCATGAGTCCTTGGTCCACTGATGACAATAAGCATATCTCCACATGCCCTGAAGGCAAGACCCCAACCATTCATTGACACTGCTCGCTCAGGTAGTCTCCCAATGGTAACCCACACTCTTCGCTCCTTGTCGTATTTTTTTACCTCCGTGTCAGCATAATCAGCAGCATATAATTCATTATTTACAACGGCAACCAGGGGTGGTGCTTCAGCTGTCGCTGGCATTTCAGCTCCCCTAGCACTACGTCCAGGGGACATGTTAGGAATTTCTGTCCATGTTCTAGTTTGTAAATTGTACTCCTCACCACAAGTAAGAAGCTTAGAATCTTTTCCACCAATTCCACCAATAACATAAAACTTTCCATCCATAAATACCCCAGAGCACATCTTCCTCGGCTTGTTCATGCTAGGGAGTAGTACCCAGGTTTGATTCTCAGAATTGTACAGTTCAGCAGAGTCCATGATATGACCGTCCAAATCGCACCCGCCAGCCAAAATTGCAATCTCCCCCAAGCTAGCAGATCCAAATAAGCATCTTGGAGCATTCATCCTCATTCCAGATGTCCATGAGTTAGTCAAAAGACTGTATCTGTAAATGACATGGGATCTCATCTCCCTGCCAAATACAAGAAGTTCAGTTCCTACGGCTAAAGATTCCTTATCCGAACACATGAAGCATTCATTAGAAGCCATCCTTGGTAAATGCATCCACCGTTCACGAATTGGATCATAGGCCTCCCATTCAAGGAGGGCACAGGAAAAATAAATCCAGTGTTCTATTATGCCATTCAGTCTTCTCCACCTGTACAGCTCACCACTTCGGATTGTGTTCCAAAAGCTCCTATTCAGTGAGGCCAGAGAGCCATAATCAGACCTGGAACAGTGGCTGAGACAAGCAATTGAGTTGTCCCAGTTCATGCAGGGCAAAAGAGAACTGGAATCTGATGAATCCCCACCATGATGTTCTTCCTGATCTTCAAGTGGCTGCTGGTCACTGGCATCCAACAAATCCCCTTCCACCTCCTGCTCCATCTGCTGTTCATTGGATTGCTGAACACCAGAATCTGATGAATCCTCGGATTGATCCTCCTCCTGTTTATTGGATTGAAGGTCAGTGGACACCACCAATGAATCTCCAGTGCAATGCGGCTCTCGTTCATCCAATAGCTGGGCAGAAAAGGCTTCAGTCTTCTCAACTCTTTGCCAATTACTCAACGACTCACAACCCTTCCTCCAATCCCAATCCATTTGCGGAACAACAGAATCATCAGCATGACATGATTGTTGTTGAAACAAAAACTGAGTTGTCTCGCCTTGATGGTGAGAATCCACTCTCCTATTAGCCTTCCTTGACTGGGGTTCTTCCTCCCCATCGGGGTCTAAAGGGCGCTTGCCATTCTTTATGTCCAAGTCTGGCAGGTATGTCATGAAAGGCCACTTGTCATCCGCCTGGCAAGAGCTGGGAAACAACCTCGGAACCACGCAGGAACGACCCTCCAACATAGTCTCCACAACCAGAGGCAGAAGCAGTAGCAGCAGCAGCAAGCAACAACAAGCACTCAACCCTCAATCCAGTGCTTTCTTCTGTCTATGTTGGAAGGGGCAAATTCAACACCACAGAGATGAGTGATGAAATGCCTCAGCAGCACCCTAACAAGTCCCCAGAACCACCTTCCGAATCAAGAGCCTGTTCAAAATGGAATCATTCAAAATCAGACTCAATTCACAAGTTCCATCTATTTCTCTCTCTTCTCTCTATTTACCCTTCTTCTCACCACAATTCCAATTGAAAATCTAAATGCCCAGAAACATCAACACCACAAAAAACACGATTACAGATCGGAATCCATTCAAAATCACATTTTTTTCCATGAACCCCTTGATTAGAGAAAAGGGAAAAATGCCCCCTTCAGACCCAAATTCACAGAGAGAGATCCAATAAGCAAAAACACCATAGACAACATCTAACTTCAATTGAACGAAACCGGTTCGGCAAATCAAATGCAACACAAGCAATGAATCCAACATTCCAATGCACAAACCCAAAAAAAAAAAAATCAATTTTGAACAAAACCATTAATCACTATCCCCCAAGTAGGGGTGTGCAAAAACCATTTCAGGTAAAAAACTGAACCGAACCAGTTCAGAACTGGTTTAAACAGTTTTTGAACCAGTTTTAAGCACCAAACCGTTTTCAAACTTCATTTTTAAAAAAAAAAAATCAATTGCTTTCTAATAAAATAATCCAACTCACAGTGCAACAAATATTATCATAGCAACTAACAAATCAAATCAAGCTAATAAGAACAACAATAGTCTTATCTCAATAATTTCCTTCCAATTAAATGACAAATTTAAACTGCATCCATGTTTGCATAGCTGATGATAGTATCATCATGAATGGATTCAGAAAGTATTTAAAGAAGGAACATAAAGAGAACAACTTTAATATACACACAATGGAACTAGTATACTGTAACATAAAAGAAATAAAATTTACACATATAACTCTTTAAAAACACATCCATGTAATTCATTCCACTTCCAATGCATAATTAAACCAATGGCAGGATGCAGACATGCATATGAAATATGGATGGAAATAGAGATTTATTTCGCATCACAAGTAAGACTCTTAAGGATTTTCTTGTTCTTTAAATGAATGCTTTCTTTCAATCAAATAGGCGCGATTCTAACTGACACTAAATTATGCTTAAGTGACAAATCCTAAAGATATGTGACATATTGCTTGAAATGCATGTAATTTTTTAAAACTCAAAATTATAGAAGACATTTGTATCCTGATTGCTCTGCTTTTCTTATACTACTGCTATTTCTGTGTTCTAGAGCACATCATTAGACCTAAGTTGCCTTCATTGATTGAAAATAAACAAGAAAATAAACCAGGAAACAGTCCCACATTACACTTAGAAACATTTCGGCATAGCTTCTTTCATAAGCTACTAAAATATCAAAGGAAAAAAAGCTTATCTAATAGAGATTATATTTCTCATTGTGAAGATTATCCAACGGATACTACAGTTCCAACAATGCCAGTTAAATATCTACCGTAAATATAGTATTCGTAAAAGAATTGTTACCTCAACAACTGGGCTTCTGCGTGATCTGCAATCAGTGACTTTGGGGCTTCTTTCCTTTGATGATTTAGTAGCCTGACTTAAAGAAGATGCAGAGTCAATGTCCAGAGTAGTATTAATAGTGAAACGGTGAAAGAATCACACAGTAACACTGCAAGATTGATATATAAACATAAAGAATCAATTAATAGAGAAACAGGAATTATTTATTTCAGTACCAACATGAGAATAAAGTAATATTATATTTATGGATAAGAAATAGTGAATGACATACCTGAAATTCCAGCAACGGTGAGGGTTTGCTGCTTGGAGGGTTAAGTACCCTTGTTTCGTCGATTTTGATCGGAATTGGAGAGGAAATTTTTGAGGTTAAACCTGAATATAGTTCAGATACAATCCCAATTATGCCTAGAGTTCCTGAAACAAAGAGCCAAGGAAAAAAGACGTTTGATGTCAATTTCAAACTATACTGAGGTTTGAGATTGGGCTAGAAAGACATTGAACATTTCACGCACTAGGAGTGGGGAACTCAAATAAGAAAAAGGGGTCAATCCAATTGCCCATCATCTTGACTCAGCCATACTCATGAGCCAAATGAGTATAGAAACCAAGTGATAAATTAAAGTAATTATACTTTACCATAAAAAGTAAACAATTAAGTCAGAGACAGCAAACAATCCTCAAATGAATATGTTCAACGCAAGAAAAATTTTCGTACAATTAATGTGCTCAAGCCTCAAGCAGCTAATACAAAGGGACAGGGACTATACAATATCCTGTCTTCAGAGGAGTCAAAGTAACAGTAATGGCATAAGTCATACAATACAATACCTCCCGGCTTTACTTACCTCCGACCAACTCTGGATTAGTCAGGTCTCTTTCCCCCAATGAACCAAGGGTTAACACCAAAAAAAATACAATACAATACCCATAAACCCAATTTGCACAACCCCTTTTTCAACTCGCCAACTACACAACACTACACAGCTATGCAGAATTAGAAAGGAGAATCACAGAGATCAACGCAAATCAATTTAGAACACAAACACAGAGAACTTAGCATTAGGCACTAAACCAATTGAAACAGAAGTTCAGGTTCTCCTTATAATCACATTCTTCGACAAACCCATTAATCACTATCCCCCAGGCCCCAGGATTCAACAAAAGGCCAAATTTAGTTGGATCTCCATAAATCTACAATCTTCACCGATATCCAACAACAATAGCAAACAAACCAGCTCATTCATAAGAAAGGTAGAAAATAATAGAGAGAAGAGAGAGAGAGAGAAACAATGATTCAAGAAACTTACGGGTTGGATAAGAAGCAAAATCGAAAAAAAAAAAAAAAAACAGCAACAAAAGTACTTGATGGGCAGTTTTTTGCAAAATTGAACAACAATCTTGAACTGCTTCTTTCTCTGTCTCAAACTCACTGCTCTGCATGTACCCTCACACACACACGCACAAAGAGAGAGAGAGAGAGAGAGAGCTATACCAAGCTCTAAGAAGCACTTGTTTTTGGTTGGTTCTTTCTTGGGTTAGTCTCTACAAATCAGAAGAAGGGGAAGGTTTTGGAGCAAAATCAGAGAGGACCCCTCACATGGTCTTATCTCCCCTTAGATCACATCTTAATTTATAATTAAATCATTCTTAATTTTTTTTATTATAGCTAAAGCACAATTCTTGGGTGTTGGTGTTCGGATTGGTTTTGACTAAATTATGAATCTCACTCAATTAGACTAAATTATGAATAGTTAATCGGTTTGATTCTATTCCATTTTCTTCTCAACCAATTTATAAAAGGTTTATTTGATTCAGAACAATGAATTACCTATTTAAATTTGATTTTTTTATTAGAAGTATTATTTTATAACATCAATACATCATTCATCTAAATATTTAATATAATATGTCTAAAAATAATAAAATTAATTTATTTAATATCTATAATTAATTAATAAAAATAAGGTGAAACAAATAATAAGATTTTGATTTGTTTAATTTAATTTTGATCATATCTTTAAATCTAAATCTGTGATTCAATTTATACATGAATAATTTTCATCTTGAATTTTTAATTAACTACATCAATAACACAATCCAAACTGTAAGAATCAGATTGCGTGTCAATTCGAATTTGCCGGTGTATCTTTTCTTTTGTAAATAAAAAAGAAGAAAAATTGTGTGTCTCGGGGTTGTGCAAAATTTGACAGAGGAGGCTGTGGTGGGACCTCCAAAAGGTTCGCTTGTGACCGGGTACTGGTAACCACCGGTGGAGACACGTGTTGACTAGTGAGGTGGAAGAGGATGAGGTGTTTTTTTCTCCATTTGCCTCGCTGACTCACATTCCAAAATTTAGAATATCGTGAGTATAAAGGTACTTTATATTTAGGGGGCTTAATACTCATTCATGATTTTGAAAATTAAACCGCTTATATACAGGTGAGAGGATAAATCTAGGAGTTATTAATTTTTTTACATAATTATATAAATATTTAAATTTTAATAAATAATAAATTTAAAATGTATATTTACAAATATAATATATATTAATAATTAAACGATTCCATATATAATCTATGACTAGAAAATTTTTAAGTAAATATCAACTTAAAAACATATTTTTATTTTATATTAATATTTTTTTTCTTTATATAGACAAGGAGTCTTCGGGAGGCTAAGATTCCTTTTTGTCCCTCTTAAATTGTTGGCTCATAAGAATACTAAATGGGAGTTTCATAAATTCGACTAATGAACTAGACTAGTAAATTGTAGGAGTTAACTTCATATAAAATTAATAATAAATTATTTATAAATAATATATCAATTAAATATTTCAACAATATAATAAAATAAAGTAATAAATTATAAATTTCACAATATTTAAAAAAATAGTCTAGTAATACATCATTATTAGATAATAACTTACATAAATATTATAATAGTGGTAGATCATTCTCATCGATAATTTAATGTTAGTAGAAAACAAGAGTTTGATGTTATTAAATATGAGAATAACACACTAAAGGTATGTTGAACACTAAACAAATAAAAAACAACCAAAAATGACTTACATTTTAATCTAATTTTTTAACTTTAAATTCGAAAGTTTACCGAGTTTACTTAAAATTTATAAAATCTATCAACAATTACTAAAAAAAATTTACTCATAAGTGAACTCACATAAGCTAAATAGATTAATAAATTTGTAAAAATTAGTAAAGTGACTCCAGAGTTTAATAACAAGGACTCGTCCTTTTTCGTTACCCCTACGTCTCTGCGCCGTTGGATTCTTATTCCAAATTCTCGGCTAGTCAATTTATCGTGCCGCGGGAAGGAATCTGGTGCGGCGCGGGTGTGATTAAGATTGCTTCGGTTAGTTTTGTTGGTTAATCATGAAAAAGTAAAGCCCTACTAGATTTTACCCTCCCAACCCAAGATTTTGTATACTGTTTGTGTGTTTTGACTAGTCAATTTTCGTTATTATTTATTTTGCATACTGTTTCTTATTGTTATTGGTGGGTGTTCAGTTCACATACGCGAGAAAAGAAAAGAAAAGAGAAATGGGAATATTTTACTTAACAGTTTGTGATAATGTTGTTAACTATGTTGATGATTATGATTATTACTACCAAACACGGCTGAATCATGCCTAAGTCAAAAAAGCAGATTTGTACTACTACGTTTCAATTTCCGCTAGCGTTTTCGGCTGGGGCTCTTCCTCCTTCTTAGCCTTCTTTTTACGCTGTTTTTTATGCCTTGATGGGACATATATCTATACTATTGTCCTCTTTATACTTCATTATAGTATTATATTCCTTTTAAATGCCCAATACATTGTGTTTATCTTACTGTTTATTAATGTGATAGGTTATTCATTGACCATCTATGGATTAATTCAAACGCCTCTTATTAAAATCAACATTGCCCATTTAATTTTGTTGTCCCAATGTCGATGACTAACCAATTTGATTGGTACAATTGAAAGAAAGAAAGGGAGGAAAATATTAGTTAGTAAAGTTATTGGAAAATGTCGTGACTTCCGCAGTCGGGCACATCATAAAATTAACAAGATTTAATTTAACTAGCCACTTTCCCTTTTTCGGAATGCCCTCCATTTTAGTTTGATTTTTTCAAGTTTCTTTTTTGTTCAAATACAATTTATACATCATTATAATATTATATTATATACCACAAACATGTGCAAATTGAAAGGTAAGGACACTGGTTTGACACGCATAAGAGATTAAGAGGTTCACACCGGGACACCAAGGCAAATCAACAAATTAAGAGATTTAACTTCCAAAATTTTCTCCTTGCCAACACTGTTTTGAGATTCCCTAATCATTCAAACTTTTAATTATAGTTTCAACAGTCATTACTACTATCTAATCTTGTAGGCTTTGATAGGCTTAACTTTTGCATTTTTGCGCCCATCAGCCTTGAATTATAATCATCATCTTCAACACAACACACCTTTTGTTTCTTCACCTCCTTTTCTGTTTTTCTTTAGCGATGATCACGAGTGGTAGCTTGGTCGGTATTTGTACATAATCACAAGAGTTAGTAATCCTAATCAGCCTCAAGCTTCTTCAGTTTCATACAACAATATGATTAGATTGTGGTTTGTCGCCAATGTTTTCCCTTTTTTTCAGAAATGGAAAAGTTTTGTCGTCTAATATACTTTTATAATTAATTAAAATAGTTTAAACATGAAACTATGGCCATTATGTTATGCGAGCCACAAGAGTACATCGCCACCTTAACTATGTTCATACTTGGGTTCTTTTAATTGAAGTTAATAATTTCACAACCAAAAAGTGTATACGGTAGTAACACAGAAAAGGAAAAGGTAAAAATAAGATAACTAATAAATGATGTGAAGAGGTAATAAAATAAAACAATATATATCATGAATTATGATAAAAAATGAAGAGGGCAAAATAAAAATAAGTATTTTTTTGTGTGTAATATCCTTATTCAATTAGTAGTACCGAAATATTACTTCTTGTCTTAATAGATATAGATATGTTGCATTTTTCATAACTACAAATATAAATGCTAAGAATATCAAAACTAAATTCTAAATTTACACACGCACGTATTAAAGAGAAAATAATAATGTGTTATGTACAGTTTTGTAAATTTTTTATATTATTTTTTTTTTTTTTAAAAAAATGGAAAGGGCAAAAGCCCCTACAAAGATTTGTTAAAAATTCCTTGGAAAAGAGATATTAGCTACATCAACTTAAGCATGCAAATAAATAAAATTTGGATTAAAACCAAAGATGTTTCCATCTCTTTTAATTAAGAGTCAGTTCGTACTTAGCAAGCGCATCTGCCACATAATTCGTCTCTCAGAAAATACACATCCAAGTAAACAAACATTCACAAACTATGAAATCTTTTATCAACTTCAACAACTGAAAGCAACTGAGTTAGCTGACAACATCCTTCAATCATGTGAATTGGAATTATATTCAACACTTAACTTTGAAAAACCTCTTGACCATGCAATTTTAACACCCTTTGCAATGGCCCAAAGCTTAGCCTACGAGATAGAACAGTTGTCTGAGTTATAAGCATGAGAGAAAATGATTGTCCCATTGTGATCGCAAAGACCCCCCCTCGCGGAAGCTACAGTACCATTCGTTGAAACAACTCCATCTATAAATTAATCTGCACTCGAAGGCCCAAGAAATAAGGCCAGTAGTCGCTGAATGACTCTTATGATTATGGAGAGGCAACTACATATTCCAAGACTGTTGAATATTGATTATTATTCTACGAATACGGCTCACCAAACTATCAACAGTTGATGAGAAAGACGAGAAACCTACATCATTTATGTTTTGCACAAAGCATAAGCAACCACTCCAAGCACCACGTCCCAATCTTGCACTCCTAGACAAGATGGAAGTAGAATATTTCCATGAAACCAAACACAAAGTTCATTAGAGAAAAAACAGGAACCCACTAGACCTTGACCAAGTTTCTTCCAGACCTGGATTGCCTATGTACAATCACATAAATAGTGCATGATAGATTCAGGATCAGTTTGACAGATATGTCATAAATTACAAATTGTTAAACCCTTAGTTTTCCTTATGTCATTTGTAGCAAAACATTCTTTGCTATTTTTCACCCATGGATTCGCATTCTTTCTAGGCCCCTCCACATCCGCATAGCATGATACAAAGGATCCTTAGCTTTTGGAGCATTAACTACTACCTTATATGTTGAAGCCACTGTAAAGTCTCCATATCATTGGTGTGCCTCTAGGCAGTAACATCCTCTTGGTGTAAGATCATTGGTGGAACCATTGAGATAATAGCCTTGCATATATGAGCTGGGATCACAACCTTTAATCTTCTAATATCTCATCCTTCTTGGGTAAGAACAAATTATGAAACTTTAGCTAGCTTATTGTTAGAATTTTATTTCACGTTAGATCTAACTTATAGATCAAATGTAACTCGATCATAATATATAACTGAACTATTGTTTAGATCGTCTCCTAAAGGAATAAAGGAGAATTTTCATGTATAGGTTTTATATTTTTGTTTTGTGACTGTCACGAAATAAATAACATAAAATAAATTACAATAAAAATTAAATGATAATAAAATAATTAGGTAAAATCTTGATGAATGAATGTTTAGGTTTGGACTTGAAATTCGCTCGATCCACTATAACTTCACAATTCTCTACTCATCTCTCTTGCTCATCCTCAATTCACTAATGTATTCTACCCTAACTCCCGCATAGTCGCAGATTCTAAACTACTTGCCCGATAGCCAATCCCTTGGACATATCGACACAAGCAAACAAGATTAATGGTCGAGAATTAGCGAGGCTTAACCAAGATTATTCTATCCCTTGAAATAATCTCAATTAAGTACTTGATTTATGTTCGAGTTTCAACGAGGCTCGCCAAAGCACAAGTTAATTCTTGAATTCATTTATAAGATGGTCAATAAATAAAAGCATTAAGTACAGAAACAAATAAATAACTCAAGATGAAATATTGAATTGATAGAATTAAAGTGAAACAAGATTCATTATTTTCTATTCTAGGTGGAAGGAATTGCACTCATAAAATAATACAATGAAACCTAGAGTGTCTAATGGAATAATGGGGGCGTCTAGTAGGTGGAAGTCTAAAATATAATTCTAAGAACTGCTCGGGACTTCTACCTATTACAAATAAATGTCTAGCCTCTTATCTATAGAATTGTAGCTAGGTTTAATTAAGGAGATAGTCACAAGAAATAAAAAATAAATAATATCTCTAATTATTTCAAGTGATTATCTTCTTCTTCAGATGATTTATCCTTGAAAAATATCTAGCTCTTGATTTTCCTAGCTTTTATCTTCAATTTCCGTAATTTCTCCTTTCAAAACTTTTTACTGATTTTGGGTCCCTTGAGTTCTGGCGCTTGAGTGGGAGAATGGTAGCATAAGCAAGCCAATTCAAATTTTGATTTTTGCTCTATTTTTGTTGGCACTTAAGCGAGCTTATGCCAAAATGACATGTTTTTGCTGAAAAGCTATTAAAAATGACTAAAACATAAAATTCTACCTAGGACAAAGTAAAAAATAAATTTAAAGCTAATTTGATTCAAAACAAGACATAAAGTTAACTAAAATGTGAAATAAACATCATAAAATGCATATGAAAATCCAATAAATTTGACGTTTATCACTTATCAATTTTGTCTAACATCACAATAGTAGCATCTTCCAACTTCCCATGCTTAGGCACCCAACAATCTTACCAGAACAATGTGGTTGTTCCATTATTAACCCTCCAAACCATATTCTTTTGGACCTCATGTCAGTACAACACATCTCCGGAAGTTGGATCCAATTTTCTTCTTACGAAAATCAAGCACCACTCTTATTTCTACACTTAAACTTGGAACAAAAAATAACATACCATAGAGCATGCTTCTGCTTACACAAATGCCATCTTGCTTTCATTACGAAGGCCTTATACATATCTCTCGTCAACCTTAAACCCAAACCTCCATCCTACTTAGTCATACACACATCCTTCCAAGCAACCATGTGAACTTTCCTTCCAGATCTAGTATCTCCCTAAATAAAACTACAACATTTTTTTTTATCAATCTTTTCGCAAATAAAGACTAGGAGAGAAATTGACATCATAACACAACTAGGAATTGATTGCAAGATTGATTTTGCAAGCGTCACTCTTCCCCCATGGAAAACATTCTTATTTTCCAATTACATAATATTTTATTAATTTTATCCAAAAGAAAAGAAAAAAGATTGCTTGTTTGGTTGGTTGAGAATGGAAAATAGGAACTCCCAAATAGTTGCCTAGATCCTCCATACATTGAAATTCACAAATATTCATAATATCTTCCTTTATATTCCAATTAACATTTTTGGAAAAAAGATTCTAGTTTTATCTTTGTTTACCTTTTGACCAAAGCAGGCACAAAACAAAAAAGGACAATGCTAACAGCTTATGCATATTCCTTTGAAGCTTCCATAAAGAGAAACAAATCATTAACAAAAGCTAAATAAGGTATCAAAGGCCCTCCACATTTTAATTTAATAGGCTTCCAAAAATGTTTGTCAACCACCAAGTTAATGAGGTGGAAAAATCTTTCAATGCACATAATGAAGAGATAAGGTGAAATTGGGTCTCCTTGTCTAACTCCTCTAGAAGGATAGAATTCCTTCAAAGTCTCACCATTTCTAAGCATCCTTATTCTACCTGTAGTAACACAATGCTACACAAGATTAATGAAATTTATTAGGCACTTAATATTCTTTGGAGTCTCCCTAATAAAATCCCAACATAAATGGTCATAAACCTTCTCCATATCCACCTTAATGACCATCCAAGTTTTTTTCCCCTTTTTTGGTTCTCATAAAGTGAAAGACCTCTTGAGAAATGACTATATTATCACTGTTATGCTTGTTGATAATAAAGTTGCATTGGTTAGGACTAACCATCACATATCCATTACTATAAAATATAGATTTAACATCGCACGATTAACATCGATTTTTCAAAAAACCGATGTTAAGAAAAGCACGGTGGAATTTTTGTAAATAAGTTGAGTTAGTTAACATCGGTTATTGAAAAACCGATGTTAACATCAACTGGTTATCGGTTATTGAAAAACCGATGTTAACATCAACTAGTTAACATCAGTCTTTTAAAAAATCGATGTTAACCAATTGATGTTAACATCGGTTTTCTTTATAAAATCGATGTTGTATTATAGATAAATTAAAATCCAAAAGGTTCTTTTCCCCCACGCGCTTAGTCTCAGAAACAAAAGCATTTTTCTCCCTCACCATGAAGACCTGTCACTGTCGTCTCCTCCTTACCATCGTCGTCGCTGGGGTTCGTGATCGCCGTCGGGGTTCGTGACCGTTGGGGTCCGTTGGAGTCCGACTTCAACATTCAACACCAACACCAACACTGCACTTTCAGCATTTTAGGAACAGGAACCCCCATAGTCCATAGTTTCTTAGTCAGGTAATTCCTTCTCTACAATTTCTGGAAATGAGCTTTGTTAAGTTAAACCCTATATGGTTGTATTTCACCACCCCCATACCCCATAGTTGGTACAGTGTTTATTTAACCCTATATGGATGTTTGTTGTCAAAGGTCACTTCAAACGGTTGTAACTTTGAATAGAAATGTCCGTTTGAGACTCATAATATGTCAAAACATTTGAAATTGAAGGAGGAATCTCTTGGCAAATCTCGAAGGGGATTTGGTCAACTCATTTTTCCAATAAACGTCTCTAAGTAGCTCAGAAATAGGATTTAAGATTCAACCATTGATTTTTCCAAAAGTTTCAAGTTTTGTTATTCTATAATAACCCAGTTTGGTCAATTTGTCCTATATATCTCCTTGGGTATGTTGATGACATTATAATTACTGGCAGTACTATTCCTTTAATTACTAGCATATATGATATCTCCTTGGGCATTTATCACTTTGTTAGAGGATGAAGATTCCATCCTACTTAAAATTTCACTCTAAGATATACACAAAAATTGACTTCAATTGGATACAGTTCATGTATCAAAAGCTTTAAATGGTTGAGCGAGGTAGAGAGATAAACCCAAAATTAATTTTCTTGGCCTACAGATGATGAAGGGGACATGTTATTTAGACCCTAAAATAATCTCTACTACAGAACATAACCACTCTACAAATAATTCCATTGTACAAAAGCTGAAACAATTTTTTCTTTTATGATGTATGGACACATTTTTTTCAGAATCTTCATCCTCTAACAAAGTGAAAGAATGCACATATGAACACATAGAAGCAAATGAATTAGTAATTAAAATCAGCAACACACAAGAAAGCATGTTGGTAAATAAAATCAACAACACGCAAAAATGAATTACAATTAAAATTTTTGTTCTATCTTGGCATTTCCCATTTGGTTTCTCTTCTTTCGACCATTTGGTTTCTCTTTTGCTAAAAACTGGATTAAATCATAAATTTAACCATAGACATTAAGTTGTATATGCCAAGTTCTAATATTTATTTTCTCTTCTTTGGCTTTTTGGTTGCTTCTCTGCGGAAGATTTAGTTGCAAGGCATAGGGAGTACCTCTACCTCTACCTCTACCTCTACCTTGGTGGTTTGCTTTCTTCTGGGCTGTCCATTCATCAATTGCACTCTTCAAGTTTGAGGTAACTAGCAATGTTGTTCTATTCTTTTAGTGTGACTGATAAGCTATATTATTAATTGAAACATCATGTATTAGATATATTCTATTATGGATAATAAGCAAGTAAACCCTAATGTTGAATGATCCCTTGGTCCAAATGACTACATAAATCAATATGAATTAGAGCAATATATTGTTGACATAGTACATAAACAAGTCATATCAGCATTAGGCATAATTTATGTACCGCCCCTTTGTTTATGTACTACTAACACAATATTATCTAAAAGTTAGAAATCAAACATAGGATATTAGGGAACTATGTAACTTTAAGTTACTTAATTAGTTTACCGTACTTTGCATTACATTTTTTACAATTGCTGTTTCATTTTAACATTGAATAACCTTTGTTGATAGTTATTCATAGTTATCAATTGATTTTTTATAATTAATAGTTTACTAGCTAGTTTTCTGCTAAAACCTATTTGAAAACAGAATGCAAATCATATATGTTGTGTGGTCTGATTTTAAATTTACAGGTTAAATTTTGTTTTTTTTTGTAAAAACAAAGAAAGTATTTAAAAAAAATTCCTAAAAACAACATCAGTTATTTGTAGAGAACCGATGTTAACGCTTTGGATATTAACATCCGTTTTTCCAAAAAACCGATGTTAACTGTCAGCATTAACACATACGTTAACATCGGTTTTATGTAAAAAACCGATGTTAAGTTACATTAACATCGGTTTTTCCAAAAAACCGATGTTAACTGTCAACATTAACACATACGTTAACATCGGTTTTCTGTAAAAAAAAACCGATGTTAAGTTACGTTAACATCGGTTTTTCCAAAAAACCAATGTTGAATGTCAACATTAATACATTTTTTTTGGGTGTAATTCTTATTATCAACATCGGTTATTTAAAAACCGATGTTGTAAATTTAACATTAATATCGGTTTTTGAAAACCGATGTTAACGATAATACATTCAACATCAGTTAAAAATCGATGTTGAAAGTCATAAATAACTAATGTAGAAATCATATTTTCTAATAGTGATCTAAGCCTCAAGGCAAGATTTTTAGTAATGGCTTTGTAAGTGACATGACACAAACTTATGGATCTGAAATCCTTCAGCTTTGTGGCTAGCTTAACCTTAGGAATCAACATGATCAAAGTCTCATTAATTGCCTCCACCTCTGGCGGGTTACAAAAAATAGACTTGATAAGTTTGCATAAACCCTCTCCAACCACATCCTACTGGATTGATAGAAGACTGCAAGGAATCTATTTAGGCCAAGGGCTTTAAACCCTTCGATCATTCTGATGGCATAGAGAATCTCCTTATTTGTAACTTCCTTGCCTAACATCTCAACATTTTCCTGCTCCAACAAGGAAAAAGAATGAGATTATACATAAGGGAGAAAATACCACATTATTGGAGAAAATATTCTTATAAAATTGCATGACATAATTCTCCAGCTCCTCAAAATTTCCAATCCAATTCCCATCATCATCTTGGATAACCTTTATTCAATTTTTCTTCCTCCAAATGAACTTGATCCCATGAAAATACTTTGAGTTCCTATCTCCAAATTCAATCCATCGAGACATGGATTTCTAGAACAATAAGATTTCTTCTTGAAAAAACACTTGTTCATACTTTTTCCAATGCTAAAATTTTCTCATATTCTAACCTCAGGCAAGGAGACACCGTCATCCCTCTATTAATAGATTAGAGCCTTCTCAATAACTTTTTAGCGACAATATATATGACCAAAAACATCATAATTCTACTTTTGCAATTCCATACGAAGCTCTTGATTTTTTTGCTGCCAAACTCCATATCTTTTTTACTTTGCCTTCACGAATCAAGGAAAATTCTCATGAAAAATCCATGTTGCAAGGAAACTAAATGGAGGTTGTCTTCTATTCATAGAACTTCCATTTGAAAAGGAGACCGGAAGAGGACGATGGTTAGATTTAAAGTCAGGCAAATGATACATCATAGCCTCCTGAATGTTCAACCTCCATTACAAATTGCATAACATTCTATCCATTCTTTCCATAAGCCCATGCCTACTTCAAGTAAAAGGAAAGCCCTAAAAACCAATGTCTATCATCTCACATCTATCAACAACACTTCTAAAATTATTTATACTCCTTACAAAGGTCGGTGTATAGACCTTATTTCTCTAATGAAGATGGAGCAAAGCATCGAAGTCACCTATCCACACCCATGGTCTAGATTCCTTTATAGTTATCTTTTCAAGAGCTTCTTATAAAGATTCGCTTTTAGGGTAGTAAGGACTCCTATATACTATTGTTAGCATCTTACAATAGAAAAATTTAAAATGCAAAAATTTAGAGTCCTGTCTCAAGACATCCACCTCTCAAACTTCATCATCCCAAATCACCCATATCTTCCGGATTGACCCTGAGCATCAATTATGAATTTGTTATCAAAATAACATATGCCAACATATGCCTGCAATGTTTTTTGCCTGTGATCCACTCACATGAGTCTCCAATAAGCATAACATAGAAACTTTAAATTCTTTCTTAATCTCCTTTATGAGGTTAACAAAACCCCTGGCTGAAATGCACCTATAGTTCCAAGTAAAAAAATTCATTTGGAACTAGTAAAGTTGTTGACCCCATCGGATCCCTTCATCATATGGGCTTCTCCCTCCTTATTCATACTTGCCATATGGGCTTCTTCCTATTTATACGAACCTTTATAGGCCTTGGATCGTGGGCATTTATGCTTGGATTACCATCTAGGCAATTCTTTCTTAATTGGGGTTAAGTGACCTAAATCTCCTTTTTTTTTCTCTTAGTCAAGTCATTTTCCTCTATTACGGATATAATCTCATGTTCGTGGGGTCGGCTGGGGGTAGCCTAAGATTTGATACATTTTCGGTAGGGTCAGTTATGAGGTTCTCGACCCAATCGAGTATCTATCCAGTATACATGCCCCCCAAGACCAATCGGTCCTTTATGACCAAAAGGGGTTTATACCTTTAAACCTTAAAAAAGGAGAGAGAAGAAGAAGGGGTATTCGGTGCTTAGTGGTAGTTTTTATTTTGATCATGGTAGTTGGGATGAGAAAACGTGCTCTAACATGATGTCTTTTCATCTTCTCTCATTGATAATAGAAACACTTATTGTTTTTCACCGTTTATCAAATTTGTTCTAATGGTGGGGCTTTTTATGGGCCAAGCCCTATTGGTGGCCAAGTTCCTATATAAAGGGGATGAGAGTTGTTTACTTTTCACCCTTGTCTACTTTTCTTGCTCATGACTAAATAGTCCCATCCTTTTTTTTTGTCTTGAGGATATTTGTAATTTTTAGAATAATGGTTTCATCCGAAGGCAGCTCAAGGGAGTCCAAGGAGTTAGGTTCCAAGGTCAGAGGTCCTACCAAAAAAGGTGTTTGTCGTGCCTTCAGATTTTAATTCTTTAGGGTTAGACTCGGTTTCACTTACTAATTTTTTGCCTTCTTAGATAGCTTGCCAGAAAAAGTGGCAGATAATATCACTCATAGTGCAAACAAAGTGGTTGATAATACTATTGTTGTCGTAGATGTTGTGGTCAAACCTTTAAATCATCCGACAAGAACGTCTCAAAAACAAAGGTAGGCAGAGGATGAAAAACATGAGTCTTCAGCGGAGCTAGTACCCCAAAAAAGCCAAAGAGTGTTTGCAGAGAAAAAGGAATACCCACTTATTACTATTCCAAGATTTTCGTGGGTAGATGGTGAAATGGGTACTTTCTTTTCTCATTATAAAAATAAGTTAGATATTGAGAATCTTTTCAGTTGGCTCACTGTTTGTCCAATAAAGGAGGATAAGCTTTGTTCAATCTCTTTAAGGACATGTTGGCTGATGTGGATCCTCGATGGACCTTGTATTTTTAAATAAAGAGGAGAAGGATCATCGAGATTTCTTCTTCATGTACGATTATATAATTTGGGACCTACACATAAGGATTCTGTTTGACGACTTCACGATGGGGTGCTTTGGATCTTAATCATGGCACCCTTCTGACTTCATCCAAACGATTGGGTAGCAATTCAACCGTTCGGAGCCCTCTGTCTACACACCTATGTTAAGGTCACTCTCGATCTACTCCTTCATTATTTTTGTTGTCGGCCAAAGAACAAGGCATAATGGGTTTTTTTTTGGTTTGGATCCCAACTTGGCCTTGTTTCGAACTTTCACAACATCTTATAAGAATTTTAAGACAAACTACTTTAAAATGGTAATAAAATTGAAAGTGAGGATGAACTACTTTTACGATTTGGTGAAGGGTCTGTTTCCCTTCTACTGGAAACAATTATCGCGTTGGTATGACAAATACCCCATAGACTATTTGACTGAAGAGGATCTTGGAAACTTGGTTTTTCTCAAGTCACTCCCTCAGTGCCTTCTTGCTAAGCCTATCATTAACTTGTTTAAATCTCCTAAACCTATTAAGGATCTTGAAGGAGAATAGTTTAACTTTTTTTCTTGTTTTTATATAGGATTCAATTTTGGCTGACTTGTGCACTTGTTTGTTTTAGGAATCATGACCAAAGTTAGTGCTAACATGACACCTTCCGACTTGCTCGCAAGAATCGAACACCGGTTGAGTTCGGCAATGCCATCCTTACTCAGCCATTGATTCAAAACCCTCCTTTAACAGATCCCCCTGCTGATGCTCTTCATCCCCCTACGGCCCTACCAAAGAACCAAAGCAAAAGGACAAGAGCAAACATAAAAGGAAGAATCACGATCAGAGGCATGTTTTTGTTGAACCCTTCGGTCATGGGGGTTTGAAGAAGATGAAGTAACAAATGTTGGACTTTCCCAGTACTCATCCTTTGAATAAAATCTTAGCTTTGATGAATGATGGTTTCTTCATTAATGAGTATGTGTCAAGTTGCCTGATTAATTTGGTACAAATTTCATATCACAGTTGTCATGTGTTGAATAAGAGTAATGATGTTGCAAACTGGGCAAACTTTTCAGCCTTTCGGGCATAAGTGATAGCTATTTCCCAACATATTCAAGGCTCTTCGACAATGAGCAAGTTGAAGGATGAGTTGAAAAAGGCTGAGGACTCTCTTGCCTCTGCTATTTCTGCCAACATTACATTGGTCGAAGACAACTCAGACTTGAAGGCTCGTGATGCCACCCTTGAGCTAGAGTCAAAGGGGTTGGAGACTCATGCTATGAATATCGAAGACTCCACAAAGTTAAATGTAGAGGAAGTGGATAGACTGAAAACTTCACTAGCCTTGATAGAGAAGAATGGAGATGTTGAAAAGGAAGAGAAGGTACGAATTGAACAGAAGGCCTATGATGACATGTACGAGGTGCATGCATATGGTTTTAATCATTTCCTCTGCCAAGTCCTTTTTCATTGTAAGGTTCCTGATGAGTAAATTTTTTATATTGATAAAAATGTCTATAATGGACAATTAGTCCTTATAGATGACATCCCGGAGGACACACCACTATCGTTGAGCAATTGACAACCCATCCTGGGGAGACTTAGATGATGGGAGGTACGAGTGAGGATGAAAATGATGGTGATGAAGAAGGAGAGGTGCATTGGAATGTCGGTCGTGATGAAGATTCTTAGTTTTAGCAAAAATAGTTTAAGTTTCTTGTAGTTTTGGCCAGTATTGTCTCTTTTTGTACATGGATGGTCACTGGCTTTTTATTTCTTAATGAAATATCTTTATCTTTTGCTTCTATTGTGTTTTATTTAAATTTAAATAAGTGATTAAGTATATGAACGAATTTTGTATGTTTGGCTGCTAGTGGTTCGTTGGCCGAGTAATACTATTCTTATTGTGGAGCAAACATTTTTCTCTTCAATTAAAAAGTTAGTTTGCCCTTGCCCAAAGAGATTATTTGGGAGAAATTTTTGCGATTAAGTTCTTCCTTAACTGAAAAGGTTAGTTAGAATTGTATAATTATTGAGTTAAACCTTAGCCAAAGAAAGTATTCAGAGGGGGGATGGAGGGAATTGTTTTGTAATGAACAAGTTGTCCTCTTCCAAAAAGGGTATTCAGGAGGGAACCATAAATTAGCAAGTTGTTAAGTTGAACTTTAGCCAAAGAGGGTATTCGGGAAGGAACTATAAATTAATGAGTTGTTAAGTTCAACCTTAGCCGAAAAGGTTATTTGGGAGGGAACTGATATTCGGGATGGAACTGTAAATTAGCGACTTGTTAAGTTCAACCTTAGCTAAAGAGAATACTCGGGAGGGAACTATAAATTAGAACTTCATCCTTGAGAATCATAGTATGCAAAGAAATATGATGAAAAGACATCTTCATTAATAGTGATACGATACATGGTGCCTCATTAAAACCTCCTTGGCAAAACCCTTTTCACATTTTCATAGGGATAGAAACTAAGGTAGGAAAAAGAGAACACCACCCATTTCAAAGTTTAACTGAAATAAAACTTCAAATGAGTAGAATTCTATGTACGAGAAATGACTGTCCTAGACCGTTGTTCTAGCTTGTAAGCTTCATTTTGTAGGCTATGTCAAACTGTGAAAGGTCCTTCCTAGTTAGTGACCAACTTACCTTCTGATTAGTCTTTATGGGCTTCACCTCGGGCTCTCCAAACAAAATCTCCTTCCTTGAATTGCCTAAGTGTCAGCTTTGAGTTAAAACATTGAGCCATACGTTGCTTACAAGATTTTGTCATGATGATGACATCCTCTTGTACTTGTTCTATAAGGACTAAATTTACTTGCAACACTTCATTGTTCTCTGCCTCTATGAAATTTTGTCTTCTCAGTGATATTTCCCCCACTTCTATCGGGAGCATAGCATCTATCCCGTATACTGACCAAAAAGGTGTCTCTTGGGTTTCAAATTAGGTTATGCACCGATATGCCCATAAGACTTCAAGGAGCTCCTTGACCCATCTTTTCTTAGCATTGTGTAGCCGCTTCTTTAGTTCCATCAGAACTACTTTATTAGTTGCTTCGACTTGGCTATTTATTTAAGGGTTTTCTACGGACGTCACCATGTGCTTGAAGCTAAGGCATGTCATAAACTCATTTAGCGTTGATCTATGAATTGTAAACCATTATTAGTTACAACAATGCATGGGATGCCAATGTTCTTCCAAATGAACTTCTGCACATTTTAAGTAGTAATTATTGTGAAAGGGTTTGACCTCTACCCACTTGGTAAAGTAATTTACAGATACCAACAAAAACTTTCTTTGTCTTAGGGCCCTAAGGAAGGGTCCTAAGATATCCATTCCCTAAATGATGAATGGCCTTGGGAAAGTGATGGGATGCAGCTCTTCGATTGGCCGATTGATCAGGTTTTGCATGCTTCTAATGTTGAAGGTATTTCTTAACAAAATCTAAGAAGTTTGCTCTCAAGGTTGCCCAGTAGTATCTGACCCTTATCACATGTGTTTCCATTTACCTTCCCCCCAAGTGCATGCCATAAATGCCTTCGTGAAGTTCTTTGATGACATAGTCAGTTTGCTCCTTGTTAAGGCATTTGAGCATTAGTGAGGAGAAACCTCGTCGATATAGCTTGTCAGCTATCATGACATACCTTGTAGCTTGAGTCCTCAACTTTCTAGCCTTCTCCCTATCTATCGGAAGTGTTCCTTTGAGAAGGTATTCAACAATTTTGTTTTTCCAACTTTCGAGCTCTTCTGCTTCAATACGCAAGAACTCCTTGGACGACACACTGACAATAAGGAGTATGCGTAGTATGAAAGTTTTTAATGGTCAATTCTAGGCGAGGTTGCCAACTTTTCCAACTCATTGGCTTTGTCATTAATGTCTCAGCGAATGTGCACCACTTGGACTTCGTCAAATTCCTCTTTGAGTTTTTGGGATGAGCAATAATATTTCAACAGTTGAGGATCTTTTATCTAATAAACCTTGTTAATTTGTTATGATGCGATCTTGGAATCACTTTGACATTTGACTCTTTGAGCTCCTACTTCCATAGCCAATGTTAGGTCTACTAATAATGCTTTGTACTCGGCTTTGTTTCAAGTGGCTTTAAATTTGAAATGTAGCGATTGTAACATAGCTACATCATTCAACCCTTCCAAGATGACCCCAACACCACTCATCCGGGAACTGAGGCTATGGTACGTGACTGAAATTCATTTATGAAATTTGTCATGCTTTAGGTCCGAATAGTGCCTCTTGGTTCATAATGGATCTCGTACTTTGACAACTCAATGGGCCAAGCCATCATTCTCTCGGTTTACCCAGGCTTGCACAACACTTTAGTTATGAGGCAATTGATTTGAATAGTAAATCTTGAATTGTTGTAGCTGCTTCCTCAATGTGACCGGGGATGTATGTCGAGTCAAATAGTAAAGTGCTTAATTATCACAATTTATAAATAGTTTTCATGAAGTTGCTGCCTTATCGGGGGGAGGGGGGGGGGGGGGGGGGGGGGAAAGCATGTTGAAAAAGAAGCAAATAGTAAAAAGATCATATGAACGGGGTGTGGAAAAAGAGTTAAGTTAGGAGAGATAATATTAATTTAAACCTTGGATTCAACATCAGGTAAGTATTTTTTATTTATTTCTTAATTTTGCATTTTACTTACTGAAATATCAACATCTTTATAAATGTGTTTCGAACAAGGCTGACTTTGAAGGAAGATATATTTAAAAAATAATATAAGTGAGAGAAAAAAAATAGACTTTTGAGTACTTAAATAATATGTTGGTCGCAATTATGTAATAAAAAGTCTAAAAAATTATGATTTTTTTGTTTATACATGTTTTATTTAGTTTTCATCCACCAACATGGGACTTGTTTTCCAAAATTTTAAATTTGAATAAAATATATGATAGTTACAAATATTTAATAAGATTTCAAATATGTACTACACATAAATTATTATATATGTGATAGGGGAAATGAATGAGGGTGTACTTGAAGAATAGAACTTAAATGCGGCAACAAGTCTCCAAAAACAATCACATGGCATTATATTAGATTGGGGAAAATGAATGAATAATATAAATTAAAGAGAGGAAAATAAAACAAAAGAGGTGAGCTGTGAATGGAGATGATGCATGCCCCAACCCACCTCAGTATTTGTTGGAGTCAGCTGTGGGCAAGCGTGTCCCTCATCAATGTATGCTATGCCAAAACCCTTCCCCTCTTGCGTTCTGTCAATGGTCCCCAGTCACTTTCTCTTCTCCATTAAATCACATAGCTAGCTCCTTGTCTTTTCAAAATTTAAATTTTATTATTCTTTATGAAACTAGTTCCCCTTACCTTGTGGTTCTCAAAGTTGTCATTTGGAAAGTTTTTTTCTTTCTTTCTTGTGACAAACATTAGAATAAAAATAAATAATGTACCAATTGGGTTGTGTATAGTAGAACAAACTATTCCTATACTCTACCGTTATGAATCAAAATTTGAATGTTTATTCAGAGACTGTTAATATTTATAAAATATTTGGATTAGATTCAATTTTCTCATAATTAATTTCAAAATAACATTGAAAGTTAAAACAACAAATATTTATTTTTATTTTCTTTAAAAAAATTCAACATAATTTTGGAGTTTAGAATCAATTATCATAGCTATTCAAACATGCTATTAATGTGTGACAATCTTTAGAATAAAATTATCTTTAAAAAAAAGGAGAAAACAAAAAAAAAAGTAATACACGTATAAAAAATATAAAAGATTTTTAGGTATCATCTAATCATAAATACCATAAATTATTATATATAAGTTTGTTGATTATCTTAAAAGTTTATTAATTGTTATGATAATTATTTTAAATTTTTTTTATTATACTTAGTCTTAATTATAATAAAATAAAATATTAATAAACACTTTTTTGAATACATTATTTATTATTAATTGAATTTTTTTAGAAATTATAAATTTGGGTGGATCTCATCTCATTTAGTGACCTTTTTTCTTATTTTTTTAATATTTAATAAAATTTTAACCAATAATAAAACTTATGTTAGAAATAATATGTTGGTAGTACTCCTTTGTAGGAAAAAAAAGATAAGAATTATTTTATGTAAAGGGTCGCAAGATTGACATGAGAGAGTTTTATACTTTTCTCTTACCAAGTTAATTACATGATTTTTTTTCCAAAAGAAATAAAATATTCAATATAATAATTAACAAAACAAAAGTGAATTTATGATAGTGCATACCCGCTCAACGAAAGGACGATGATATCCTTCACTATGTGCATGACCAAACCTTCCTTTTGACATGTTATACATGTAGCATTATGGTAATAGATAAGTATTTGTGGTGTGGTCAAGACCAAACTCGTGTTGTTGGAGGTCTAACCAAGGGGTTGACGACCCAGTTTAAAGTCGTGTTCATCCATAACTCCAATTTGAATTCCAATGTGGCAATGGCAGTCTTTATTTATTTTATTTATTAAAAGTAATTTCAATTTGGGGGGTAGTTATGTCATACACAGGAACTTATTTTAACATATCTTGTAGATTTGGACGGTAGTATACACGTATCGTGTAGGTAGCTTGGTTTTTTAAGGCTTTGACGGCGTTGTTGAGAGCATGGAAATTCGAGAGTGGACTCACATATGAGTGGCTCTTGCAACGCATGTGCGTGCGATCTTAAAATCTTTCCTCTATTATTTTAAAAAATTCAATGCACAAGGATTTGGTGGTGTAAGTAATGATCTAAATTCTAATAGGCTTAATTATATAATTAATTTTTTAATTATAATTGAAATTTTAATTGGATTTTTTAATTAGTAAAAAATTTAATTTAATTATTTAATTATTTAAAACATTTCAATTAAATTTCTCGATTATTTATAGGTTTAATTACATCCTTAATTATTTAAAACAATACAATTAATTCCTTTTGTATAATAAAATATAAAAAAATTAATTTAATTTTTAATAATTGAGAGAATAATTAAATAATTTAATTGAACTTTTTAATAAGTGATGGATCTAATTGAATGTCTTAAAAATAATTAAAAGATTTGATTGAACTTTTTAACAATTAAGCACAAAGATAACAAACTTATCTTTTTGAGTCACATGTCGGCACACATGAGGTGCTCTCACTTGAATCAATTTTTTTTATTTATTTAATTAAAGAAAAAAATGAAATGCTTTTTTATTTATATATGTGCTTACAATTTTTTTTATCATGGGAATTAAAAAAAGTTAGATATGGCCGCCATCTATTAATGCAATGAGGTCATAGGAGTAGAGTGCAGATGGGCACGATGAATGTCCGTGTGTGCCGGCTTTTGCTTCCATTTGGTGTATTACTTTAGAGTTAAAATGTTTAGGATAATCATTGTGATCACTTATTATTTACCCAAATTATTGTATTTAATATATTGTGCTTCAATTTATAAAAAAGAAAAGCACTATTTAGCCGCTGACTCACCTTAATAGTTACTTTATCTTCCTTATATCCTCTTAAAAAATATATAACAGGGTGAAAGACAAATTTTGATCCCTTAAAATATATAACATTGGCACATTAGTTTTTATAAATGTCCATAAACTGTAATTCATAAATCATATTAATCCATCATTACGTAAAACATATAAATTAAATAAAAAATTAATGTATGTTTAAGAATTAAAATAAGTAAGTGATTAAGTTTAAAAGTTTAGTTGTAACGATTGAATTTTTTTTTTGGTAGATAACAATTGAAAATTTTATAAGATTTATTTAAAAGTTTCTTATTTTGAGGGACTCACATGACATCACTTATTTTTAAAAACAAAAAAGGTGATTTACTTGATATAATAAAAAAGCAGAGGTAGATCTAAGAATACATGTGAGATTTTATTTAACATGTAACCTAATTAAAAATTAATAATTATTTTATGGAATGCATTAATATTTTAATTTAAGTAAAATTAAAAAAATATAGATTCTCTATTTTTATTTGTCCCCTTTTAAAATAAATTAGTTTATCTATATGTTTATTTCAAAGTTTAAAACAATATTAGTTACTATTGTGATTATATGATTATTATTTATATCTATTTTTTAAATACTTTTTATAGTTAACAAAAATGAAAGAGAAATAGCAATGAAGGTTATATTAAAAAGTTGGTAAAAAAATTACGGTGGACTACTTTCATAAGTGGTCTATGGTGAATCACTTTTTATTTACTGTTGGATTCATCCAATCTTCACGATCATATATTGTGCCTTTCACACTAGATTTTTTTTCCTAATTGTTTCCGTCCAAATGATGCAATCCTATCCCGCAAGGACATTGGATAAAAAACTCTAAGTAGATTGGGCCAGAGATGCAAGAGAAGGCCCTAGGGTTCTTATGAGCCTTAGGATAGATTTCGGGCCCATGGGCTAAGTACGAGTCCACTTATCTTTGTAAATATTAGATTAAGGTTTCATTATTTTTGGGCCTTGTATTTAGGGCTCCATAATGTAGGTAGGGTACCCTAGAAATATAGAATTTTTCAGCCCTTGTATTTTAGGGCACCTAGACTAGTTTTTGTATTAGGGGTAGTTTTGTAATTTCACATGCACTAAGTGAATATTTGATGTGTGTTGGGAAATAAATTTAATTGAATTGGTAGAAGCCCAAGCCAATTAAATTTTAGAGGGGGAGGTGAGCATTTGCTTACTACACCCCATTGCCACATCATATAGTCACATTTTGTGCATGTCCTTCATGCTTTACATGCCTCATGACACCTAAGCACACTTAGTGGAGAATCTTGGAATTGATCTTGGATTAGTGGACTAAACCATAACTAAAATTCACTAATCATAATTAGTGAAATTTTGGCTCCACAAATTCAAGTGAAATTTGAATTGAAATTCAAATTTCCCTCCAATTTTGTGTGACACTTAGGCTATAAATAGAGGTCATGTGTGTGCATTTTTTTTAACTTTGATTATTTGAATATTAACTTCAGATTTTAGATCTCTTTTAGAGCACAAAATTTTGTGCTCTTCTCTCCCTCTCCCTTCATTCATCTCCTTCTTCCTCCAAGCTCTTATCCATGGTCTCCTATGGTGGTGAGCTTCTTCTAGACTCATCTTCTCCTTGAAGTGGCGTCTCCTCTCTCTCTTACTTCTCCATTCCGCTGCCATTTATCTTCCAAGAAGCAAAGGAATCCATTGATGAAGAAGATCCTAGGCCTACAAGCTCCAATGGAGCTTACATCACCAATTCCTTCCACACAAATACACTAAGGTTGAAGGGTGGGGCGACACTACAACGAATATGATTGTCGACAACATGTGCGGTGAATATGGTTGCTCACCGGCAAGTCCCCACGTTGAAATTTCGGTTTTATTCCATGATACTGTTTTAATCGCCTCCTTTATTAGTCCCCACAACGCTAAGTTTGTAATATTGCGATTTCTTTAATTTTTTTTACTAACTGTTTGATTTAAAATGCATGAGATTTATATAGAATACTAAAAAAAATGTTTTTTTTTTATCTTCATCCAATAATAATTCCAATATACCTATTTACACCGATTTACAAAGTATCATAACTTATTTTATATCATAAATGATTGACGAAATCGTTTCAATTTAAGAAAAATGGTGAATTTATAACATAGAGGGAACTTGTGGTATCAAAATTGTTTGGTACATGGTTGCATATGGGTAGACACATAAGTTGAGGGTGTTCAAAGGACTCTCAACCTAGGGTTGGAGGATTTTGTAGTACTTAATGGTAATGAACCTATTGAATAGACAAATGATCAAATTCCTATAGATGTAAGATCTTGCAAATCTCATAGAAGTAAATTAATATTCATACTTGTCTATATTCAATAAAATCACACTTCGTCCACACGATAAGCTTAAGGGACTCCCTAAATGATCAAAGAGTGAGACCATGGTAGGGGATGAGGCCTATAGGGATCACCCATAAGATGTAGAAATCTCCATGGAGTCGAGTCAGCATGATATTACTTGATGTAAATTGCATATGAGATTGAAATATAAATTGATGAATGTGTTATTGTATTATGTTATTTGATTCATGATTGTTGATTGATTCAAAATTTTCTTTATGTTAATTTTATCCTTCTTTTACACTTTTATATAATTATGTTTCTTTGATATATAACCTTACCCTTGCATTTTGCGTTTATATTTGTATTGTGTGACTGCAATGATCATGTGATTGGCATGGGAGTAGGTAATGATGATGTTGCATATATGTTCTTAAGTAGCTTATGACTGGTGGGTGTAGATGATGAAGATGAAATGAGATCCCTATTTTGATCTTTCCTTGTATATATCTATATATAGTGGGGATCAACTTAGGACATTATTATAAATACTTAAGTTTGACGTGAATGGCCTCTAAAAAGGGGGCCATTTTGGTGTTGTAAGCACTTAATTACTATGTTTTGTAAAGCCATAAGGCATAATACTTCCATGTTATGATATTGTACATTATACTATAGTTTGTATATATTTGTGTTAAATGTGAAAAATTTCTAGGTATTCTCATATGAACGTGGGTGTTTACAAAGGTCGTGATCTCTTGAAACCCCAAACTCGAACCTCTTCACCAAAGCCATATATGCAAGCACGAAGTCGCATCTCCAAGTTGCTGATACTCATCGTCAATAGCATTTATGCCAATGCCATTGCTGATTTTCTTGACATTGGTGCATATGTGAGCACAAGTGAAAAATCTCTCATGTCGCTCTCAATTATGGTAAAAAACCTTTGGGTGGTGAAGCTTTTAGAATCTTCCATCCGCAAAATCAATGAATCAATTCTCCACATCGTGCCTTCTTTCCTCCCTTTTCAAAAGATCTTATTTTCCTCCTCCAAATCTAGGTGTTCATGTTTTTTAATTTTGGATGTCTTTTTGTTCTAGGTCTCTTCACTTCCAAAAGATATGATTTTTTGTCCCCTTTTGCTTCGAATCCCTTGTGAACTCTTCTCACATTCCTGTTCTTTTTCTTGATTTAGGTCTCAAGGAAACCATTAGTAGTTATTGTTCAAAGAAAAGTTTGATGACAAGTCTCACTTCAATGACACCTCCAACGATGATAGTATTAAGTTCCTCGTTGACAAGTGCCTCAATGAAGGCTACCACATTGAGAAGGCAACTAAAACTTGCAAATTCATTGTTGTGAGATTTCATGGTTAATGACAACATTGTTTGCTTCCACCCTACCGTCCTTGTGTGCAACACATGGTTTTCCATTTTGATGATGTTATTTTCTGTTTTTTATTAGTACCATCTTTTTCACCCCTAATTTTGTCCCCAATTGTTAGTTTTTTTTCCTTTTTATAGAAAAGTTACTTTTAAGATAAGCTAATCTTATTTGAGTCAAGTAAAATAATTATAAGTAAAAAAGATACTTTTTTAAAAATTTAATGTAATTGTATACCTAAAACTTGAACTTGAAATTATTGATTAAGATGGAAAAATGACCGTTGATCTATGCTGTTAGTATTAATCCCCAACTTAATAAAAGGGATGATTTGAAAAAAGAACACTTTATTAAGGATTAGTAATATAAATAAAGTTTAAGATTGTTATTTGTATAAAATAATTTTTAAGGAGTAATTACGACAACATTAATATTCAAAATATTTATTTACAACAAAGATAAAATTTGAGGATCAATTGAAATGAAAGTAAAATTTAGAATGTCCATTTACAAAATGGATCTAGCTCAAAGGAGTTGTTTCTTTCCATAATTTAATACAAATGAAGATACTCCATACGTTCCTTTTTAATTGTTGGGGATTTAGAGAATTTTTATTTTTATTTATGTGTCATTTGCAAAGTTCAAGATTACATTAAATTATTATTTTATCAATTATACCCTTACTTTTCTCCTTATCTTTAATTAATTTACACATGCATTTATTGTGAAGTGGAAAGAAAAGATGGTAAAATAGGAAACTCCACAACTATTTTATTAGAATCAAGAAAATTTATTGTATTTCTTGGTTTCTACACAACAACATAAAAATTATTTTCTTAAGGTTTTATGTTAAAGTGTGGTGATATGTGATGTGTTTGTAGCTAGGGCTATAAATGAGTCAAGCTTGGTTCAACTTGACTCAGCTCGTTAATATTTAACTGAGCTCGTAGCTCAACTCAAATGTGACATAAACCTTTTTTTTTAGTTCAAACTCGATTTAGCTCTTTAGCTCGAATCACATGAACCAAGAATAAATTTTTTTAAATCCTATACATTTCAAATTTTCAATTTATTAGTAGATTTTAGATAAAATAATTGTTTAAATTTTGTAAGAAAAAAAAAGGAGAGGCAAAACTAAACTTATTTTACTAGCTTTGTAGAGCCGCAAAGTATGACACAAAAATGCATAATTAGAACCAAAGTTTGTATGAATAAAAATTGTCCCACCTTGCATATACAAAAAAAATAGGAAATCGAATGAACTACAAGTACATCACATAAGTGAACTTGACACCATACTTTAATCCAAAACCTCAATGTATTAGGTTTGTGAGTCTTCCTTACTTATGTGGTGCTCAATTTGCTCATTTCTATCCAATATGGGACTTCACATTCACACTTGTACTCCAACAATTTCTTTGGCTTTGTTGTTTTTTTTTTTTCCAATGTAAGGCATCACCACCACCAGTCCTAAGAAGGCAACATCACTATTTTCTAGCCTTTCATTGACAACAAGAAAACTTTGGAACCAAACGAACCTTAACCTCAAAAAAATCTTATATAATGGAATGAACAACATTGAGAAATGTTTCCAATTTGATGAATGAATGTTTCTCAAATTTATTTTGGTGTACTGAATCAAGGGAAAAATGAACTTCATCAAGGAAATCACAAAGAAATACAGAAAAAAACCCAAAACACAATGTTATACCACTAATTGGGGAAAATAATCATGGACAAACGATTAAGGGAAATTGAAGCATGGAAAATCGATCTTTAGTCTTTTCCCATCCCCTTTTTATCCTTCCCTTTTCTTCACCATCAATAGATATAAGACATACACAAAATGAACACTCAAAAAACACACATTTTCGATTTTGATCTAGAAGTTCCTTCTACATGCAGTAAACAAAAATGCACAAAGGCCTTGGTTGGTCCATCAATAATTCTTTACACATCTCCTGTCATTGTAAAATGGTACACCTAGAAAACACAAACAAGAAAAAATTAAACTGCAGGCACGTTTGACAGATCCCTTGATCTCAAATTTGGAAACTCTTGCACACAAAACTGAAGTAGCGGTGCACGACAATGGGTTGGACTCGAGAGTTAGAGGCGACAATGACATTCACAATCCCCACGATCTTGTTGCGGCTTCCTATGCGACAAAAAAATGAGAGTTAATGTTGGCAGAAGGAATTAACGGGGGTGAGGCACCGAAGGAGGCTAGTGCATCGACAGACTCCATGGCTAGGGTTCCCTTTCTTACAGAGGCCATGACAAAAATAAAATCCTATCCCAGATTTAAATTTGTCAAATCCCACTTTTACTCATTACTGTTAAACTATTTCACACTTTCTATTTCCTTAACAACATTGAAAAACCTAGGCCATTAATTTTTCCAATTAAAACCTAATGACTGAAACAAGCTTACTTACAAGTAAAGCTAAAAATGATTAGAACCGAGTTGAGTTTGATTCAACTCAACATGAACTTTTTTTTTCAACTTGAACTCAATTTGGTTCAAGCTTGTGAATAGCTCGGTTTAACTCGTTAGTTCGAATCACACGAACCAAAAGTAAAATTTTTTAAAGCCTATATATTTCAAATTTTCAATTTATTAATATATTTTAGATAAAAGGATTTTTTAATTTTTAAAAATTAAAAAACAAAACTTATTCTATTAGTTTTGTAAGATCACAAGGTATGACTTAAGAAAATATAATTACAACCAAAACTTACATAAATAAAATAATAGAAAATCCAATTTATATATATATATATATATATATATATATATATATATATATATATATATATATATATATATGTATATATGAAATCGATTCCTGAATCAAACAAATTAAATTATATGTAGCTTAAATTTGACTCATTTATTTAACGAGTTTATTTTAATTTAAATTTAACTCATTTAATTCATGAATTAAATTTAACGAATTAATTATCAAATCAAATTTTAAAATTTAAATTCTTTTTTAATTAATTTGATTCATTGTCACCCCTATGGGTGGTCCACCTACTTAACAGGTCAACAGTAGAAATTGCCCAATTATATACTCTAAAGGGGGAGTATCAAGTTAGAAATAGAAGTTGGGCATTGTTTTGAGAGTAACGAAGTCAACAATAATCATGCGAAAAAGGCCAAACACAACTAGGTCAATTGAAGAAACGTATTTCTTTCCTATTCATTTCCCTATGCTACTTCTTTATAAAATCCCTATTTCCATTTTCACGAGGAAGAATAAATATCATCCCATCAATGCCAAAAACATGGATTTTTTAAAGAAATAACAAGTCGAACTACAATGTAGTTAGGCAAACGTAACCTTCAACCCTTGTCGTTCTTTCACTTTCATAAATTTCTCATTATCTTTCTTACAAAGAAGTTTTCACTAGTTTTTTAATTTATACTTTTTTATTTCTTCACATCAGATGATCTATTTTATCTCATACTTCTCTCTCTCTCATCTTTTTATAACATCATTTATTTTATTTCATACTTTTCTCTTTATTTTGCTATCTCATTATAAAAAGTGATCATAAATATTTTTGAGCAAGCTAGAATATTATAACATTATTTTCTATGGAAATATGTAAATACTTGTCATGCACAGTACAAGAGTGTGATATGGTGTCATCTTAGCTGTGATATGTATATACTTTCGGCAGTTCTTAGTTGTGATATATGATATAACTCTATTTGTCCTATTCACAAATAATAAAGACTAGATGTGTGAAATCCCTGAATTTCGCATAACCAAAGGAAACACTCCTTTTTTTTTTGGCACAATGGAAACCTCTACCTCTCTCTCAAAATGGTTCGTTTAGATCGCCCTATTTTTCCTTTGAAAGTGACCTTCCCCCATTAAGGCTTCAGCAAAAGATACAGAAAAAAATGTGAGAAAATAAACTGAATGGAATTAATAACTTGTATTAAACTATCATATCAGTACCAACAATGATTGACATAAGCTAAATGATTTATGTCTCTTAATTAAATGGTCCAAAATTTGAATCTTGAATAATCCTTAGATATAAAATAAATTAGAAAAATTTTATTCATTTATGGTAGCTGAGATATCCACTACTACAAAAAGCAGTTTTAACATCAGCTTATTAACATCGGTTTTATATAAAACCGATGCTAAGTTAAACGCGGTGACATATTTGTAAATAAAGTATCATTCTTGAAAATCGATGTTAATGCATATACGCTAACATCGATTTTTCAAAAACTGATTTTAACCGATGTTAACGTAAAATATGTTAACATCGATTTTCCAAAAAACCGATGTTAATGCATACACATTAACATCGGTTTTTGAAAAACCGATGTTAACGTATTATATGTTAACATCGGTTTTCCAAAAAACCGATGTTAATATAAACTTTTTTTTTAATTATTTATATATTTTAAAAAAAAATCATATATTGCATTATTAATTATATTTTAATTAAAAAAATATAATAATTAAGAAACAATTATAAATTCAAAAGGTAAACATTTAAAAATTAAACTAAATTTTTAAAATGAATTTCGTAATTTTTAATTTTATTATTATTTAATCAACAAAATTTGACCAGACTTCATCATATTTTTTGTCATTTGACTAAGCAAAGTTTTGTCTTCACTGCTTAAATGACCAACATACAAATGGAGGTGAAATTTAATATTTTGGTTATTACCAAATACATTGTGTTAAGAGTAAATAGTGGATGCTACTAAAAAAAGAGTAAATAGTGTATGTTAATAATTTAATTTTTTACACTAATATTTAATAATAATTTATCATGTACAATTTTTTCAATTTATAATATAAAAAAATAGTGGATGCTACTAAAAAAATTTACAATTTATTATATAAAAAATAATTGTTAATAATTAAAATGCACTATGCCTTGTATTTAAGGATTTTTTTAAAAATAATCTTATATTTTTAAGAACAGAGGAGAAAGTATATCATAAAGAATAGAAAAATTATTGATAAATACCTAATATACTAACAATACCTAGTGAGAGAGAAAGAAAAGTAAAAAAAAAAGTATAAATATTATAGGTAATGAGATTTGAGATATGAAGAGATAAATAAGAGATATTGATTAGATATATAAAAAAAACATAAGTATCAATGTATTCCTGATTTTTTTTAATTTTTATTTGAAAACTTTGATTATAGAAAAATAAATTAAATATTAAGTTGTATATCGATAAATTGTTGGTCCAAATAGTAGTGGGTTAAAGTAAGATTTTGGATTTGGATCTCGTAGATGAAAAAAAACATTGTTAAGTAGTTTAAGACCATCACACCATCCATGATTCCGATCAATAATCATAATAAGTGAATAATAATTATTGTATTATTCATTGATCTAAGGGATTTTAATTAATTTAAAATATTAAATTATCTATATGTCACATGATTATTGATTAGGATCATTTAAAATATGATTATTGATATATCCCTATTGGGTAATTTTGAAAAAAAAAATTGCCTACTCTTATTAAAAAAAAGCCGACAAGTTTACCTCGTACATTTTTTATTTCTCTCAAGTTGAGATATGACTTTGGCTCTGAATTAATAAACTCTTTTATCTATCTTTCTATTGAGCAATATACTACATTACATACTACAATCTGTTTTGCACTTGCACGCATATACTATCGATCTTAATTAATAAATAATATAAAATCCAATGCTACGATATTAAAAAAAAATCAAAACTATGGTCAGCTTATTTCTTTTCCTGATTTTATAATCATTAAGTTGAAATTCACATTACTGTAAAGTTAGTTAACATTACTCTTAACAACGATAAGTTTGGCTTCTTTTTTTTTTTTTTTTATCAAGAAAGGACAATTATTTTCCGAAATTCCAAAATGGAGTTACATTTCGAAAAATTATCAAGTTAAGGGTAAGTCATAGATACCATTTACGACTTTAGAGTTTTTTTATTTTTGGATTTTTTTAAAAGTCATGAAAATTTCTTTCACTTTATTATGAAATCTAATTTTTTTAGAAGTCGTTGGGCCTGTGACTTTTTAGTTTTCCTTTTTTTTAATATGTTTGAAATAGAGGTCGTAGAATATGTAGGGATTTCTTTCTTTTTTGAAATAAGTATTATTAAAATAAAAATTTATTTAATTTATTTGATATGATTAGGAAGAGAAAAGTATGAGATAAAATGAGTAATTAATATGATAGACAAAAATAAAAATAAAATTTGTAACTAAAAAATTATTTGATCCATAATTTCACTAGAATACATATTTTTAGTTGTTGAAATTAATTTATTCTACTAATCAATTATGTCATATAATCAATTTATATCAGCTTTGAATGATTTCTTTATCACGTTATTAGTTTATGTAATTTATCTCAGTATAAGAACTAAAAATATGTATTTTAATAAATTAGACGTTAAATAAAAATTATAAGAAATAAAACTAAAATTATCTAATTTGTAGGTGATAAACCACTTCTGGCATAAAATCTATTACTATTTTGAAACTGAAAGTGAATTTTAAAAAATTTGTGTTTCAGGAATTAAAAAAAAAAGAAGCCGCCTTCCTCTCCCTCACTCACTCACTCTCCCTCGCCGCCGCTCACTCACTCTCCCTTGCTGCCGCTGAGACACGAAGAGTAGCTGCCATCCTCACTGTGCCGCCCTTGCCATCACGAAGAGTAGCTGCCATCCTCACTGTAACACCCTTTGCTAAACAATAAATGACTTGATTTATTCGCCTCTAACAAACTCAACACAAGAGTTACAAATAGAAAAAAATTAAATTTATAAATTATCCAGAACGACACCATATTCAGAATTGACAAAATTCCTTGCTTGGAGATCATCAACAATATGTTTGCAATTAGTCTCGAAAGTTATATTTTGATACCCACCAGATTCGACCCAAGAAATAGTTGATAAAAGTGCCATGGCCTCAACTTCATGTGGAGTTGGTTTACCAAAAACCATTAACATTGGAGTCCGTGCGGCAATAAAATGATATAATATATAAGCAGAACAAAAAAATATTTCACATTGATTTTATAAATAAAAAAACACTAATAGTGTATTTTTTTACGGATTAATAGTGTATTATTATTAAACTCCTTTTTTAAAATTAAGAATGTATGATACTTAAAAAAAACAAAATCATATAGGAGTATAAAATAAATAATAAATAAAGAAATTTCAAACATTGTGGGTAGGCAAGCAAGGAATCAAATTACTCGTTCCCTTAATTGTTTCCCTATTTTTTATGGGATTAAATTAGTTTTTAGTTGTCTAATTTATTTTTTAATTCAATTTGATCCCAAAATAATTTAATTCTTTAATTTTTTAAATTGATTGAATTTTATCATTTTGTTTAAATTAAAAGAAATTATGCTTTTTAATGGTTTAAAATCACTTAATAATTAGAGGATCCAATTTTTAAAATCATTCTTTTCGGATTTTGAATAGTTACAAAATATACATTTAAAAAATGATTTGATTTTAAAAATTAGATAATCAAATTAGAAAAACAAATTGAATTGATTTTTAAAATTAAAGGATTAAATTTAATAAAAAAATTAAAAGATAATATTAAATATAAATAATAAATTAGAAAAAAAAAATATTTACCAAAAGAATACTACTAACAATTGAGAAAAAACTGATTACGAAAAAATAACTGAGAGAAAAATTATTAAATTTTGACATGTCATTCTTTTAGTGTGAGAAGAGATGAAGATATTTATTTATTTGTTTTAGATTCAGAGGATTATCTTTTCTCTGAAAATCCATAGCGTTATTTTTAGGGAAATTGATTTCGAAATCACACCTGTAGGGGCTGCGCCTCTTTCGAAATCACACCCTTCTTTATTGTTGTCGTTTCGTTCCTCAGTCACTGACTCACTCTTGTTTTTGCTTCGCTACTCATCATCCTAAGGTAATGCCTCTCAGCTATGCATTTATGTTTTCTTCTTCCTCAACGATTCTCTTTTCCCTATTAATTAAACCCTTCTAGTTGTGCTTGTGCGAACCTCTTGTTATTCTTCTGTAAGAACGAATTTCGTTTCAGATTAGGTTTTATAAAATCCCGAAACCAAGGTTTTTGTTTGTAGAATATCTAATTTTAATATTTTTGGGTCTGGTGTAGAATATCTTAGTTACTTGTTTTTAATGTCATGTTAGCAATAGTTCTTTGTCATTGTTTCTGGTATAAATAAGACACCTGTTCATGTTTAAGGTGTGAAGAAAAAGAATGGAGCTTATATATTATATGCACCAGCTGGCAAGTCATGAGACTCGATTATTATGCAATAAAATCAATGTGGGTCATGTTATTCGCACTTGCACCCTGTAAGCATTTGTTGTTATCATGCAATGATAGGGACCCTGTACAGTACCAGCTCGCTAAACCTCCCATTACTTGTTTTATTATTCTAGTCTTAAATTAAATTAACAACAATTAGGTTCTACTTATATATATTTTATGTGTGTGTACACTAATTGTAGTTAACGTTTAATTAATATTCAAATTTCATTATGTATTTAGTGTAATAGACAAAAAGGAATCACTAAATGTGGCTACTACGTGATGCACTGGATGTCCACGATAATCTTAGGATCTTTCAGGAATAATTGGGAGACGGTAATTGTTTATTTAAAACAAAGTTGGTTTTTTTATAATTGTTATTACATTATTAATTTATTTTTTTATTTGATCATGCAATATTTTAATGAAGTTAGACCATTGGAAGCAAAGAGATTCAAGGCACTTCGCATACAGTGGGCACAGTATTATCTAAAAGTTAGAAATCAAACATAGGATGTTAGGCAACTATGTAACTTTAGGCTACTTAATTAGTTTACATACTTTGCATTACATTTTTTACAATTGTTGTTTCATCTTAACATTCAATAACCTTTGTTGATAGCTAGTTTTTTGCTAAAACCTATTTGAAAATAGAATGCAAATGATATATGTTGTGTGTTGTGTGGTCTGATTTTAAATTTACAGGTTAAATTTTGGTTTTTTTGTAAAAACAGAGACATTATTTAAAAAAAAATTGCTGAAAACAACATCAGTTTTTAAACGTTGGTTAACATCGGTTTTTTTTATAAAAAACCGATGTTAACTGTCAATAGCAACACATTCGTTAACATCGGTTTTTTGAAAAAATTGATGTTAACTGTCAACATTAACAAATTCGTTAACATCGATTTTTTAAAAAACCGATGTTAATTGTCAATAGTAACACATTCTTTAACATCGATTTTTTTACAAACAACCGATGTTAACTGTCAACATTAACAAATTCGTTAACATCGGTTTTTTAAAAAACCGATGTTAATTGTCAATAGTAACACATTCGTTAACATCGATTTTTTTACAGAAAACCGATGTTAACTAACGTTAACATCGGTTTTCTGAAAAAACCGATGTTAACTGTCAACATTAACACATTCGTTAACATCGGTTTTTTGTAAAAACCGATGTCAACTTTCAATGTTAATATACATTTTTTGGGTGTAATTCATATTAGCAATATCGGTTATTTATATAACCGATGTTAGTAATTTTACGTTAACATCGGTTTTTAAAAAACCAATGTTAACGATAATACTATCAACGTCGGTACTTTCAACATCGGTTCAAAAACCGATGTTGAAAGTCATAAATAACCGATGTAGAAAGCATATTTTCTAATAGTGATCATAGATGACAAGTGATAAATGAACTCTTCCATGAAATCACTTTCTTACTTTGTTCTTAGAGAATATATTTCACATAGAGATCATTTATTCATATAGTAAGTTTATGTATTATTTTTATAACATTTCTTTTCACTATCTTCCTTTACCATATTAATTATTTATCTCATATTTTCTCTTTTCTTATTTTTTTCTTTGCTGTATAATTTTTTTATATAAAATTTACATATCAATGTGCATATCCCTTATTCCCTTTTCATGGATGCTTGGAGCACCAAGAAAAATGAGAAAGTGAGTGACGACTTTCATTCATTTGAACACCTCTTTCTTGTTATATAAAAGGAGGACAATTATGAATTTAATTACTAGTTATTTGGATGTATATATGTTATGATATAAGTACATGTAGTTTATTTATAGTCTGTTTAGACTTATTTTATAACATAAGAACTTAGGTAAATGTTTGGAAGGGTATATGAAAATAGTTTGTGATATATGCATATATGATTTTCAGTTTATTTCAATAAGCACTTTAATTAGGATAACTTGTAAAATCAACTTATAACTTAAATGAAAATAATGAAACTTTTTTTTCTTCATTATAAAAACAACTTATACATAAGTATTTAGACAATAACTTATTTGAAAAGTCTTTACTTAAGTCGTTTTACGAGTCAGTGTTTGAGAAGGTTTAAACACACACACACACACACACACACACACACACACACACACACACACACACACACACACACACACACATATATATATATATATATATATATAATTTGTGAACACACACACACACACACACACACACACACACACACATATATAATATTTGTGAACACAACTTACGACTTATATGCAAATAATTTAATCTTGTTTTCTCTTTTATTATCAGAACAACTTAACCATATTAAAAGCTTAGTTATGTTATGTTTTTTTTTCTTTCGAAAACTTAGTTATTTTATGTTTTTTTTAATAAAGTTATGCTATTTATTTAAAAACACCTTAAATTACCTCACATTAATTTTTTACCATTATTTCTCCTTTATTTTAATAGCTCAATGTATATTAATTAAATTAATAAAAAGAGAAATGTTAAAAGCTACTTTAATAAGGAGAAAAGGTTAGTATAATTTGCTCAATTAAAAAAACAAATTAAAACTACACTCTACACATGAATTTATAAAATTTTGTTAATTTTATCGTTTTAAAAATGCATAACATATTGTTTAAAAAGTTGTAATTTAATAATTAATTAAAGTATAATAGTTTATAAGTCTTATCGTTTAGTAACTTTTATGCTTTCAATTTTTAAGTTGTTTTAGAACATACATATATGCATGTTAATAATAAAATAAGAATACAATGAATTTATATTATGAACAACCTTTTTTTCCTGGTACATAAAAGTAAAACAAAGAAAAGGGAAGAATAAGGAGAGAAAAGAGGTTAATGAGCTCATTCTTATATATGGTTGGTAGCATGCCAAAATTAGGTCATATCTTTAGTTATACACATTCAATTGTGGTGTTCTTTTCATCTTTAAAAAAAGTTATGAGAAAGATCTTGAATTCATATTTCTAACTTGTAAACAAAAATTGACTATTATCTAAATTAAAAATAGTCCAAAAGTAGGTTATTTAACCATGGTAAAAGCTTTCTCTAAAAACCTCACCTAATATAAGTCTCATGAATAAATGTAACACACTAGAAGGAGAAGTTGAATTGTGTGCATGTGAATATTTAAAGCTTTTTCAAAAAGAGTTTCCCTTCAAAACTAGTTTGCAAAAACTATCGTCAAAAGATGTTAGAATAGATAAAATAGAACACTTATTTTATATTAATTTACTCAATTTGAATTATGTTCAGTTTTCCTTCAACCAGAGAAGGATTTTACTAATCAATAATTGATTACAATAAATTTTCTACCAGTGTCACTTTTAGCTTATAACAAGTATTCTTTAGGTAACTTTTAACACAACTACAATCTCAGCTCGAGATTGTAAAAACACTCAAACATTCTTTATTACCTAGTTACTCCTAACTTTTTCAAATAGCAAGGTTTGAAAGGTTTAATTTACACAAAAATCAAATCTCAAAGAGAGAAAAAATTATTATAGAACAAAATAAAACAACTTTGCTAAGTAAAAGATTGAACTTTCTATATCAAAGTGTCCAAAAATGAGAGCTTTCGCTGTTCTATTGCTTGTATCAAAGAACTGTTTAACACTTTGTTTGTGTTCTTCAAAGTTTCAATGTTTTATATATAAGTTTCAATGGATATAATCATTTTGGGGATTAGAGCCTTGAACTTTTTTTTTAGACATAATGCTTTTCTGCTACGTGTTAAGTCGTGATGGAGAGAAAATGACATATAGTATCTTTTTTTTAATCAAAAGAAGACATGCTTGAACATCACACTAGGGGTAGAAATACCAACTAGGTTAATACATCTATCCCTAATGAGCCTCTACCTCACACACCAAGAAATAATATTAATAGTTGACAAAGGATATACAAAACACTTGATGTGACCAAACCAAAACCCAAGGAAAATAAAAATTATTTGAATTTGTAAGAAGGTAATCCCTGTTTATTCCTAAGAAGGTCATGCGATATGAATGATGGTTGTATATTCCACCAAGAATGATCTAAGTTAGAAGCACCAAAATTAGTTGAGTTGTCGGCACAAACATTCCTTCATGTTGAATGTGTGAAATTCAAGATTAAGAGGAAAAAAGAGTTTGGAACAATTCAGCCAATGATTTTGTAGCTACATCCGTAATCACAAGGTCGCCGAATGTATTTGCCCCCAGCATGTCACACAATGTCAACGAAGGAGAAACAAAAATTATTCATTGTCTCAAAAATTTGAAAGTGCCACAAGGATACTCTTCAAATGTCAAGAGCCTTATGTCAGTTAATGATTTGAAATTGGTTGGCTTGAAATCTCATGATTTTCACATGTTAATGCAACAACTGTTGCTAGTGGTTGTTCGTGGTATCTTGCATGAAAAAGTTAGGTTTGCCATAACTCGCTTGTGCTTTTTCTTTAATGCTATCTATTGCAAGGTAATTGACCCTCAACAATTGGATGATTTGGAGAATGAGGCTTCCATTATCCTTTATCAATTGGAGATGTATTTTCCGCCATCATTTTTTGACATCATGATTCACTTAATTGTTCATCTTGTACGGGAGCTTCGTTTGTGTGGGTCTGTCTTTTTACATTGGATGCATTAGGTTGAGCGCTACATGAAGGTGTTGAAAGGATATACAAAGAATTAATATCGACCAAAAGCAAGCATTGTTGAAAGATACATTGTTAAAGAAGCTACTGAGTTTTGTTTAGAGTATACAAATAACGCTACACAGTCGGGCTTTCTCAAAGTCCTCATGACTCCACAATTCAAAGTAGGGGTACATGAAGATTCAATGTTGTAACCATGGAGCGCCAACAACTGTCACAAGCTCATCTATACGTATTAAACAACACATCAGAGGTGATCTCGTACATTTATGCTCATAAACAACATGTCACAGATACTCACCCAAAAATGAACATGATGAGGTTGTTGCAAGAGCACAATAGAACTTTCATCAACTGGTTTAGACAAACAATCTTCACAGATAACAGTGCTTCGAACATATTAAGATTGTTAGCTATTGATCCAAATCTCAATGTTCCAACTTGGAAGGGATATGATATCAATCACTATTTCTTTTACACAAAGTCACAAGATAATAAAAGTAGTGTGCAGAACAGTGGGGTGAGTGTTCACTACTAGAAAACACAGTTTCTACATCGGTGGTCAACCGATGTTGAATAGGACGTTGTTGAAAGTTAAAAGTTTCAACATCGGTTCCCAAACCACCATTGTAGAAAGACAACATTTTCTACATCGGGCCAAACGTACCAACCGTCTTTGAAAATCATTTATTGAATACTTAGAAAATATGTTATCTACGTCGATGCTGACGTCATGCCCATTGTTGAAGTTGACAATTTTTACAATGGTGCTTTCCTGACCACTGATGTAGAAATTAGACCTTCTACATCGGTGTTATATTAGTGAACGATGTAAAATAGCGCTTTTCCACATTGGTGCTCAGTTAAGGAACAATGTAGAAATATCTTATTTCTAAGACGGTGTTACATCCTTCCTTAGTGAGCACCAATGTTAAATATTTAATAACCTGCAATTAAAAATTGATTAATTAATGATCATTTTTTATATTTTCAATATTATCAATATTGCTAATAATAAATAAATATTATTATATAATATGAAAATCAATATTTATAATTACAATTAATATTAATTACAATATTGATAATATTGTAAATTAATATTAATGGTAAAATAAATAAATATTTAAATGATAGATTAAATAAAAATAAGTGGTTTAAGTATTATTTATATTTAATCTATCATTTAAATATTAATTATTAAATTAAATTTTAATATTACTTTCAATAGATTAAGAAAATAAATTTTATAAAAGTTTCACTTTAAAATGAATGCAATCTGAATCTAATTCCTGACAACGTGTGCAACATGGCATGCCTAAAAGGGAAAAAGAAAATGAAGTTCATTTAGGATTAGGGTAATTAAGTCATTCAAGGCGGTGTGACATTTACTTAATACTTAGAAAGAGAAATAATACTCTAAAAGAAAAATATGAGAAATCATGTTAAGCAGCAGAAAGATTATATACTTACAAAAGTGGCCTTGTAATGTAGTCTCCAGCCTCTTGTTCATCCACACAAAAGTGGTCGTGGCACTTGCTACCTGCACATTCATGCAAGTGTTTTTTGCCGAGTTAAAACACATCTTATTCAATAAACTGAGTTAAAACACTTAACATTTAAAATAATATATTAAAGAGTGATGTATTATCATTTCATGAACATGTTCACTAAGAAGCTTCACAAATTTCAATCATTAAATTGAGTGCTCATCTAAAATGTTTGTTTTTAGTACTTATTAGACACCAAGTTACATCAAGCAAACATTAACCTAGATAACAAAGTGGTTTTGTTGGGCAAATTGTTTACTTTCAGATAAAGAAATAATTAAATGTCACCATCATTGCCTCATGTTGCTTACTTTTTGTAAACAAAAAGAAGCCATTACAAAACTTTGTCCGCACCTGTAACACAGATTTCAGACACTGCAATCATGAATCTATAGTAGATAAACAATGTCTTGTTTCTACTTCATACAAATAGAGTGCTAAAAATTAAGATGGTCTCAAAACCCTAAATAGTGAATGATCTAAAAAGCCCAAAATCGGAGAAAATGAATATTAGCATTAAAAAAAAGTCTAGGAGAATGCCAAAATATGTGTACTTGACAGAACTAAGCTTCACAATGATTTATCATACAAAAATGTAGGCAAGAGGGTAAGAAATTAAGCAGAAAATGAGATAATTTAGCAATTGCATTTGGAACAATTTTGCTTCCAAGTCTCGAATAAAAAACACTTAAGTCACACCATTGTTCAGCGAAAAAGAATAATGAGAAAAACATGATTCTTGAATGAAGTCCTAAATTAACAATTTGATACAATCAAATGCTACCCAATTTAAGCAAATGTCAAGAGAAAATATTGAACCAATTAGAAATTTATAACTATATAAAACTTTTCCTTACAAGTTTGACAGCTTGGTCAAATTTCCAATTGAATGTGGAAGTGAACCAGTTAAGCCCTTACTGTGAGAGAGGTCTCTACAAATCAGAAACAAGGAAATCAAAAGGGATGAGATCATAAATAATTTATTGCAGAAGCATGCTGAGTGCAATAAATTAAAAAAGTACAACGTCTCCAATTCAGACAGTAACTCGATATCTTCTGAAAGCTCGCCTTTTATATCCAAGCCTGTTAATCTTCTGAAATACTCTCTAGCAAGCAAGTTAATATCAAATTAAATCTACAAATTAACAACTTTGAATGGACATTCAGAAGAGATATATGTGTGTATACTACATAGAAGTAACATGTGAGTTGATGCACTTGATTCCATCCCAACCATCATTACAGGGATCTGGTGATCCCTTCCAATTGAGAGGTTTATTCTGCCAAGTACTTGCATTGTAAGAGACACCAGAGCTATGACTGAATGCAAAATTAATTAAGAGTATACGTATAGAACCATTCAAACTAGCCATGATTAATTGCACTGTAGATGTGCGGAAGACAACTGAATATATAGTGAATAGTCGAGAGCTGCTATATAAAAATTAAGTTTCCTCTATAGCTTGAATATACTCTTCTCTCGGTATATTTTAGCTAGAGAAACAAATTAAACCTCTATATGGATGATAAGATAACTAAATAATGAATAGCTTCTGATTTAGAAAAAGGTACGTAGAGACAAAGATATGCAAATTATGTCACCCCACATAAGGAAAGTATACACATTGAAGCTCCATCATCAGAAATGTAACACAATATCTTACCAATTGGGTAATCCATGGCCAAGATTGAAAGAACAATGTTGGCTGTAACCAAAGGAGGTTCTTTCATGGGATCCACAGTACTAACAAAGACATCCACTGGAGCAAGCATGTTGGGTTCACCTTCACGCTCATACCTAATGAACAACTTATTGATCAGCAATGAAAGTTCAAACTTTGGGATTTCAAGTTAACAGAGCAATGTTACCATAGCAAGACTGAAGGTTACTTTTACCTAATTGAAAGACGATCAAGGTATGTTTCTCGATCAATGGGATACCATTTGGGAAACTGATCAAGGATCCATGAAAAAGAAAACCAGATTTCACATATAATAGAAGTTAGCCACAGTCCCATTGTATCATGTATAGGATTCATAAGTCTATATCGAAGGAAGAAGGCAAGGATAACAAGTCGTGCCACGATCACCATCCTATATGGATTCACTTTGTTGGATGCTATTGGTACCTTCCTTGACAATGGTTGCCTTGCTTCATCTAACCTGCACAAATTTCACATTATATATATATATCACAGTTTCCTAATTGTAGTACTATCTATGAGCATACATGGCTGCATCTGGATCTTCATAAGGTTCAGGCCCCAAATTGCCTTGTTGCAACTTCCAGTCATCCATTCTATCCTCTTTGGCTTCATCCCATTTTCCATTTCCTGCTTTGATCACAGCATGTCACATATTGTAACTAAACTTCACCATGTTGAAGAATACTAAGAAAATTAAACATTTCAAGTTGTACTTGAATTAGTGCCAGAAGTGAAAATTTCTATAGCTATAGCAGCCTAAAACTAACATCAGCATAATCCGTTTTGTAAGTGTACATCAATGTTTAAGAGTTAAGGCTATAAACTACTTCTTACGAGGATCAGACGCGGGATATGGGTGCACTCGATTTTGCAGTGAAGAAGCTAACATCTGATCCCCATAATGAGATACTATTGGGAACTCCCCACTAACCTACATCAATGAAAACTTGTTATAAGTGTCTATTGAATATAGGAAGCTTTATAGAGTGGTAATGTTTTTAAAATCTTACAGGCCAAAAGTGACCACCAGCAATAACAACTGGGAATTAAGCATTCTCATCATCTTCCGATTTATTAAGCAACTTACACATAGGGAAAGTATACACTATACAAGGAAAGATAATTTTTGTTGTTTTCTTTTAATCTGAGTAACAGTTGTTAGCCTGTTTTTCTCAACAATTTTTAGAGCTGAAAATGTTGATACATCCTAAACCTAAGTGTGAGAGAATAACAAACTAACAAAATAAGAAAAGAAAACAATATAATATATGTTTACTGTAGAAGCAAGCTTCATGATGATGAATCAAGATTGATTCAAGGAGTTTTGATGATAACAAAGATGATGACAAAAAGCCCAAGAGAATGAGTTCAAGATTGAGTCAAGAACACTTCAAGAATCAAGAAAAATTTGATTTCAAGATTCAAGAATTAAGTTTCAAGAATCAAGAATAAAGAATAATCAAGTTGAAGATTCAAGAATCAAGAAAAGACTCAATCAAGATAAGTATTGAAAAGTTTTTTCAAAACATTGAGTAGCACATGAATTTTTCACAAAACCTTTTACCAAAGAGTTTTTACTCTCTGGTAATCGATTACCAGTTTATTGTAATCGATTACCAGTAGCAAAGATTGTTTTCAAAAAGCTTTCAACTGAATTTACAATGTTCCAATTGATTTCAAAATGGTGTAATCGATTACAATTATTTGGTAATCGATTACTAGTATGTTTGAACATTGAAATTCAAATTCAATTATGAAGAGTCACATCCTTTCACAAAAATGCTTTGTGTAATCGATTACAATGATTTAGTAATCGATTACTAGTGATGGGTTTTGAATAAAAATCAAATGATGTAACTCTTCCAATGGTTTTCATGTTTTTCTAAAGGTTATAACTCTTCTAATGGTTTTCTTGACCAGACATGAAGAATATATAAAAGCAAGACCTTGACTTGCATTTTAGATTAATTCATAACAATTATTACAATCCTTTACAATCTTTGAATCTCTTTGAACATCTTCTTCTTCTTCTTCCTTTGCCAAAAGCTTTCTAAAGTTTTCTGGTTTTCTAAACCTTGAAAACAAAAGTGTGCTATTCATCTTTTTCATTTCCTTCTCCCTTTGCCAAAAAGAATTCGCCAAGGACTAACCGCCTGAATTCTTTTTGTGTCTCTCTTCTCCCTTTTCCAAAAGAACAAAAGACTAATCGCCTGAATTCTTTTGTGTCTCTCTTCTCCCTTGTCAAAGAAATCAAAACGACACAGTTTGAGAATTCTTTTGATTCTTCCCTTTCCCATAAACAAAAGATTTCAAAGGACTAACCGCCTGAGAATTCTTTTGTTCCCCATTCACAAAGTTTCAAAGGACTAACCGTCTGAGAACTATGTCTTAACAAATTGGAGGGTACATCCTTTATGGTACAAGTAGAGGGTACATCTACTTGGGTTGTTGTGACTGAGAACAAGAGATGGTACATCTCTTGTGGATCAGTTCTAGTGGAGGGTACATCCACTAGGTTGTTCAAAGAGAACAAGGGAGGGTACATCCCTTGTGGATCTTTGCTTGTAAAGGAATTTACAAGGTTGAAAAGAAATCTCAAGGACCGCAGGTTGCTTGGGGACTGAATGTAGACATGGGTTGTTGCCGAACCAGTATAAAAATCTTGTGTGTTTGTCTTCTTCTTCCCTACTCTTTTAATTTCCGCTGTGCACTTTAATTACCGCTTTTACTTTTGGTTAAGTTTATATTTTTGTTCTTTACTTTCTTAACAACATAGTAAAAGCTTAAGAAGGGTAAATTTTAATTAGTAAAGGTTCATTAATAATTAATTCAACCCCCCCTTCTTAATTATTCTGGGGTCACTTGATCCAACATTTACCTAGTGAGCCAAAGAAAGGCTTTACTACAACTAGACCTCTTCCTTGCTTTGCCTTTGCTAGCTTCTGATCTCAATATTTCAACCAAATTTGAATTCATCGAGGGATTCAATTCATGCATCACTTCCAACCTCTGCAGTGATACATAACTTAAAAGCATAAGCCAATAATTGGAAGATAATAAATAAAAATAATCGATCAATGTACAATTATATGTTAACTGAAAAACTAGCAGTCAACACACCTCAAACAAATAGACAAGAAACACAAAAATGTAGAAGAAATCCAAAAAATTATTAGTGTAAGGAAGAAAAATTATCAATGTAGATTTTTGAACAAGTACACTTTTGCAATTATAGCAGTGGCCTTCACATTATGTAAGGAAGAAATTTGTTTCAAATGAAATTGTCTTAACACTTAAAATTTCAATATAAATTATTGGTTGTGCTTCATAGGACAACAGAAGTGAGAATTAAGCTGATAATGATGACAATGATAGAGATAACAAAAATAAGGAATTAAAATATTGATTAGCACATGAATAGATGAAGGGAACAAACTTAAAGGCTGGTACTACCTTAATACATATAAGGTTACGTAATTAACAAAGTTACTGCATCCAAAGGTGACCTTAAAACATAAAACAATTAAGTGGTTCTATAAGAAGCCTCTTGACAAGCATGTTAAGTAGAAGTGTAAAATAAACATAAGTTCCTGAAGTTCCATATATTTTTCACGTCCCATTCACATTTTCCAGAAGCCAGCCCTCTAGTAACTTAACTAGAAAATGGTTCACACAATATACATTACATGGAGCTTGAAGGTACTACGATATATGATTAGAGGCTAGGAAAGAAACATTAAGGGATCAATCAAGAAGAATTACTCTGCTACCTTATACCACATAACATGAAAGCTAAAAGCCTAAAAATTGCAAAAACAAAAACTAAAAAAAAATAGACCATAGAATTGTCTTGTATTTATCACTCAGCAATGTACAGACAATGATATCTCATACCTGCACACCATTATTTTTATAGACTAGTTTTCATCAATCAATCCACAATCACATCTTGACAAATGCAAAGAAATATGCAACAGAAAACATACACTTGGTCGAAGCTCAGGATTCTTCTGCAGCATACTCTTAACAAGCCCTCGACTAAAATAAGAAACAAACATTATTTAAATTGCTGCAGACATAGACAGAAACATAGCAGTTACATAGTCTTAAACGGGGAGAAAAGAGACAAAAGACAGATGATAAGTGTGAAATTTAGCTATAACTGTGTCACATATATTTGTAAATATAATTTTTTATAAAATTGTTGTGTATCATGTCAAGCATATTAGTACATTAACTTGTGGTAGCAGAGTCATAAGAGGAAACTGAAATTGATGAACTCATTTTACTTACAACAACACAGAAGATGATGCTAGTGAAGACAGATCCCATCCATTTATTAGCACACTTCACAATTCACATGACTTTCAGCACAAGCTGACTATTCAAGCCATGATGACCATAGGCAGAAATTAGGTGACCCATTATGACTTAGTACACTCATTCAATTGAAGCTTCAAACTTTAGTTTAGAGACTGAGAGAAACAAACCTGAGGCACTGAAAGAGACCAACAATTATGGAAGAGAACTAGATATGTCCTTTAGAACCTGTTTCAACCTGAAGGATATACATCTACAAATACAATGCAAGAGAACTAGATATGTCCTTTAGAAATTTTAATCTGACCTGCACAACAAACACAAACCGTATCGAAGCAAATACCAAATGCAAACTGAATACATAGTGTCAAAGTTGAGGTGCAAATGAAAATGAAATTAACAAATATCTATTGTTGCTGACACATAAAAGTCATTACAACACCTAAATTGTTTGTAACACTTAATCAAATACATGACCAACACCAAAGCGATTGTTTGCATGTTAACTACAACTTTGTACATTGGATGCTTATAAGTTTTAAAAAAAATTGTGCCCATGTTTTCTGCAATTTTGTGATGTTGTCCATGTTTAGGGGTGTCTCATCACCGAATCACTACACAATATAAAATACAAGTAATTAGTTAGGTTGTGCTAAAAAATGAAGATGACATATATTTGCCCTTTATTCCTTTTGGGGATACAAAATTTACTAGCGTCCAGTCATTCTTGTGCTGCCTGGCGACTATGTTCCACATCCAATGCATGACATAATAGCCACACTCATAGCCTCCGCTTTGAACGTGACTCTACATTGAATGGGATAAATCATTCAACGTTACAATGAACATGTTTTCCAAATGGAAATCATTTGCAAACAAATTTAAAATGTATGACTAACCTTCACTTCAATCCACCGCGGTGTACTGTTATGAAATTTCCCCTCAGTACTGGTTTTCAATGTCTTAAAAGTTCCTCCCTTTTTAGTTTTTATCCACCAAAATTACGCTTGTCGCTCCCAACTTTTCTGATAGATCACGTGAACTTATTCTTTCCCTTGAAGGTGCAATTTTCCTTTGACTCGGAGGTATTCAGAACCCACACAAATTGGTATATTAGATTTATAAGGTGGTTAGTATGATAGTTAAACAAAATCTGTTTGCCTTAGTACATGAAAAGAAGGGAAATCTTATGTTGTCTTTGTCAATGTTATCTTTTTGGCCTCTTTTGTGTAATCGATCTTATCTTTTTTTATAAAAAAATTGTAAAACCACTTTCAAGCAAACAACTAATTAGAGGTTATATTCCATTTTTAATGATGCTTTATGGTCCAGTCTCTATCCTATATTACTTAACACGTGAATTATGTTTCTATGAGTGGCTGCATAAAAGGATTCATCATTACAATATTCTATTTGAGCATCTTGCAATTGACTATGAAGATCCATGTTATTAAAATAGTATATTTTAGCAGCTGAAGTCACCTAGCACATTCTACATGTCTTAACCGCAACCCCGATAAAATTTATTGGTGTGGTTGAGTCTATATAAGACTCCATAGCTCCACAAAGAGTGCCCATCCAAGTCAATAAAGAGAGCTTAGGCATGTGAGTTGCTAAACTAGACATCTCTAAGACAATGCTAAACGATCTGGTAAAAGTTAACATTATTTTTGCTTAACAATGCAAGTTTTGATTCCCCAATTTGAATTTGATCCCACACATCTTTTATTTGAGTTGACAAACATGGGATCATATCCCTATTATAACAAAGTGTCAATATGAGAAACTTATGAACGATCAGAAACCTAATACAGAATCTTACTGGAATTTTGGACAAGCTGGATTTACTATTATGATCATCAGATAATGGACTTACAAAATTGTTAATTTGTGAAAATTTGTTCACACTGTGAATCCACTATGTTTCATAGGCATCTTCTCAACCCTGCAAACGTAAACCATCTTTATTACTTTTCCTGTTTTCCATTCCAAATGCTGGATAATAAATTTTTTGTAATGATTTCTCGCATGAACTTGTTCAAGGATTCAACTCAAAATGGAATTGAACTCCCTTGTCATGTGGGGTTCTTGTAAAATTTTGATGGTTCTTTGCGAAGATATACTTAAATGCAACATATTTAAGTAGATTAAATCACATTTCGCGAACAATTGTATGTGCTAAATTTTAGAATTGATGCTATTTCATAGGTTTATCTAATGTGCAATCAATACCAATGATTTTTACAAACACAAACGAAGTGAATGATATATTGTATACATTTAGCAGCTAGAAAATAATTGCCATTTGTCAGAATTTGATGATCTTATCATATCTTCTGCAGGAATGGCTTACAACATAGGAGGAACTCATGGCAGGATGGAGTGTATGGCATAAACTGTCCAATCCCACTGGGAGGAACCTCACATATGCTATCCAGGTAAAAGACCAGATTGGTAGCTATTTCTACTTCCCATTTCTTGGAATGCACAAAGCTGCTGGAGCATTTGGTGGCATCAGAATTTGGAGCCGCCCTCAAATTCCTGTCCCTTTTCCTTCTCCTGTCGGGGGCATTACCATACTTGCTAGAGATTGGTTCAAGCTTGACCACCGACTAAACCCCTTGCCTTCATTTCTATTTATTCTCTCTTCATTTCATCCTCTCCTCATCATTCCCTTGATAATTACCCTTTGTTATTGTAGAGACTAAGACGACTCCTAGAGAATGGTCATAATCTCCCCTTCCCTGATGGCCTTCTTATCAATGGACGTGGTTGGAATGGAAACACCTTAACTGTTGATCAAGGTAGTTATCCAAATAATTTGTGATTGTCATCTTGGGACTTGGTGTAGAAGGAATAATTGTTGATGTTATACCCTTTCCAAGTCGGTACATTTAGATTTGGCCCAATAGCTAATAATCGTAATGTTTTGGAAGCACCATCATCAACAAGAATTGTTTCTCTAAACCACTTAATGAAAGTTCTATTATGCTCTTGCAAAACCCTCATCATGTTCATTTTTGGGTTCATTGCGATGAGTTTTTTTTTTTTTTGTGAGCATCTATGTATGGAATGACGTCGGCTGTATTATTCAATATATATAGATGCGCTTGTGAGACCTCGTCACGAGTCATTGTCACAACATTGTATCCTCGTGTACCCTTACCCCCTGGTGGTGTTTGCACATTACGAGTTTCAGGAACCCCGACAAATTTACCGCCTTCAATGTACTGCGAGCAAAACTCGATGCATTCTTTAGCAACATACCTTTCAACAATCGAAGCTTTTGGTCGGTGTTGATTCTTTGTATACCCCTTTAACACCTTCATGTACCGCTCCACTGTGTTGGACCTTGTGGCCTTAATAACTTACGAAGGGGTGAATCAATTTTCCATTAACAAACTTTTAACCCCCTTCTAAAAGAGATAGGCTCAGAATGCAGAAGAAGCAACAATCAATTTAATAATATTCTTTAAACATGCAAGACACAATTGATTGTAACAAAATAAATAAGATAAGGGAAGAGAGAATGCAAACACAGTTTTATAATGGTTCGGAAAATTTTGTGCCTACGTCCAGTACTCAAGCAACCCACTTGAGGTTTTCCACTCCCTTTGTAAAAATCCGTTTACAAAGTCTAAACGACACAGAGACAACCCTTCCCTTGTGTTCAACATTCCTTACAACTTAAGAGACCCTCAGTCCCTTAAACAGTCTCTTTGAATGAGAATAAAGAAAGAATAATTCTCTCTTGAAGAAAGGGATCTTACAATTGAAGTCTATGGAGAAACTCTTAATGGATTTGCAAGTGTTTGCCCGAGAGTTTCTTTTGAGAGAGCATTTGGCAATGAAGTTCTCTTGGAATATCTCTCTCATTTCCTTTTGAGAGGATAAAACATTTTTGAACAAGTAAAACTCTCTGCCAATTTCATCCCAAATCACACATATATATAGGCCTTTGATGGCCATTCAAAATCCAAATGATAAGATGTGACTATTGGCGATATTCCTTGAAAATCCTCTCTGGTAATCGATTACAGCATTAGTGAGAGTCTCTGGTAATCGATTACATATGATGTGTAATTGATTACACACTTTCATGTGCCTTGGTAATCGATTACATGTATTGGTAATCGATTACATGTGCCTTGGATGATTTGAAACCTTTTCGTTTTGAGGCAAGGCTTGATCTTGAAGAAATCTTGAATCAAGGCTTTGTTTGTTGAAACAATCTTGTATTAATCTTGAAGCAAATGAGCCTTGTTTGATTCTTCTTTTGACATCATCAAAATCATGTATACATACATTCACACACTGGATACATCCACCATAAATATACAGGACCACACAATTGGATCTCCCTGACTAGATGAACAATTAAGTGAACCATTATGTCAAAAAATGATGGAGGAAAGTACATCTCCATTTGACAAAGGAAAATGGCAGACTCATTCTCTAATTCATTCAATCTTCAAGGGTCAATGGCTTTGCTACATATAGCATTAAAAACAAAGCATAAACGAGTTATGGCAACACGAACTTTGTCAGGCAAGATTCCTCGAATCGCTACAGGCAGTATTTGTTGCATTAATACATGACAATCATGAGATTTCAAGCCAACCAATTTCAAATCATTAATGGATACAAGGATCTTGATATTTGAAGAGTATCCTTGTGGGACTTTCACGTTCCGCAAACAATGACAAAAACACCTATTTTCCTTAGTTGACATCGTGTGACATGTCGGGGGTAGATACGTTCGCGACCCTTTTGCTATTGGATGCAACTAGTCTCGTATACCTATGTCAACCAAGTCTTGACGACATGTCAAACCATCCTTTGTCTTGCCTTTAACGTTAAGAAGGGTCCCAATTAAACTATCACAAACATTTTTCTCCACATGCATGACATCTATACAGTGTCTTACATCAAGATCAGACCAATAAGGAAGATCGAAGAAAATGGACCTTTTCTTCCAGATGTCTTTCTCACTGGGTTTTTTTTTTTTTTGCGTCTTCCCAAAGATAGTTATGATGTCTTTCACACAATGATAAACCTCTTTGCCATGTAATGGTTTCAGCGCAGTTTCATATTCCTGAGATCCATTGAAAGCTTTCTTCAATCGTCGATATGGATGGAACTAGTTTAGAAATCTTTGATGCCTTGTGTATATTGTTTTATTTCCATGTTTGAGTTGGATGAAACTTATATTTTTCTCACATATAGGACATGCGTGATGGCCTTTCACACTGTAGCCACTTAAATTTTCATATGCTGGAAAGTCATTTATGGTACAAAAAACCATTGCACGCAACCTAAAGGTCTCCTGCAAATTCGCATCCCAAACATCTACCCCGTGTTCCCACATTGTTCTCAGGTCTTCAATCAACGGACTTAGATACACGTCAATATCATTACCAGGGTGTCTTGGTTCCGCTATCATCATGCAAAACATTATGTACTTCTGCTTCATGCATAACCAAGGAGGAAGGTTGTAAATCATCAGCAAAATAGGCCATGAACTGTGACTGCTGCTTAAGTTACCAAAAGGGTTCATTTCATCCGAAGCAACACCAAGCCTTAGATTTCTGGCCTCATTCCCAAAATCAGGGTACAAAGAATCAAATGCCTTCCATTGCGGACTATCAGTCGGATGTCGTAGCAATCCATCAATTTTTCTGCCTTCTACATGCCACGTCAACTGTTTTGCATCATGTCCATTACCAAACAATCGCCTAAACCTTGGTATTATTGGAAGATACCAACAAACCTTTGCTGGACGACTGTTCTCTACGGTTGCAACATAACTGTCTTCATGGTTGCTAACCTTGTAGCGGGATACACCACATGTTGGGCATGTGCGCATTTCTGCATACTCATTTCTATACAATATGCAATCATTTGGACATGCATGGATTTTCTGGTACTCCATTCCCACTAGACATAAGATCTTCTTCGCCTCGTAGTGACTCTTTGGCAACGTGTTCTCTTCAGGAAGCAATTTTTTCAATAACACTAACAATTCAGTAAAGCTTTTGTCACTCCACCTAAATCGTGCCTTCAAGTTGACCAAAGCTAACACCGCAGACAACCTTGTGAATGTTGTGCACCCAAAATACAAAGGAATCTTTGAATCATTCTCTATTTTGTCATACAAAGGACCATGTGCATGTCGAAAACCATCTTGCCCTAGGTCGCGAATCATTTCTTCTATACGACAACTCGTATCTACATCGACTGCCTCAGTGTGAGAGATTGTTGGATTCTCTGGCAATTCCCCATGCCATATCCACTTTGTGTAATTTAGAATCACCCTGTGACATATTAGATGTGATCTTATTTCATTTAGCGACTGGTGTATACCATTTCCACATTTCACACATGGACAAAAATATTTGTCGCGCAAGGAAGGGGCATGCATTTCGATAAATTGGAGAAACTGTTCCACCCCAGTCCCATACTCAGCAATGATACGTGATGCTCTCATCCAACTTCGATCCATGTTGTCCGTTTGCTGCACCATTTTATGAAGTTGTGTAACATGCATGTGAACCTCACTTTTCTAAGTAAAGGTGTGGTCCTATCCCATTCAGGAAGTAATTTTTTTTTTATATTAGATTGAATACTACAAGTTAATTGTCTTTTCTAAATTTGTCAAAATTTCGGCAGCATTTCGCCTAAGTCCCCAAGTACACGAGATGAAAGCGGTGATGTATTGTTATCCACCACATTCAAGTATGCACTCGGAGAGCAAAGGGAAATGAAGTATACCGAAATGTTGACAAATTTAAGAAAAGAAAATTAACCTATACGTAATAATCTACTATAAAAAAATTCTTCCCAAACTATCCAAATGGACAATTCAAGATTCAATACACCAATTAATACAAACTATCCGTATTAATCAATGTATAGAATCTCAAAAGAAATAGGAATAAGATTCAACACCTCAGTAGGTGTTGAAGGTGACAACATGACTTGTCGTTTATAGCTTACCTGCACATACTCTACACTAACAGAATAAAAAACTACACCAAACACCAAATTAAGAAAGGATTTGGAAATGTTTCGAGGATTGAAGCAAGAAGAGAACATACCTGCTGCTATATTATTGGTGTTGCTGATTGAATCTTAGGAAGCAAAAAGAGCTTTACAATTGAAAAGCCTGCATAGTGCAAGTGAAAAAAATTCATTGAATAGTAAATAGAATGGAATAGAAGAGGGGGAAAAAAGACATGGGGAAAAAAATGAAAAAAAAAAACACAAAATAGGAGGAAGCAATGTCTTTTCCTTCTTCACCCAACAGCTTAAAAATTGGTGCTCTATGATTGAATTACTAAAAGCATGAAGTGCAAGTGGGCTATGACTTTGAAGTGCTCCTATACTAATTGAAAAGAAGCTTGTGTGGGGCCATCACCATAAATATTATTCCTTAACAAACAAGACACAATAATCACTCACATCCATATCCTTCTTGGTGATATATATATATATATATATATATATATATATATATATATATATATATATATATATATATATATATACTTTTCTGTGTTAATGTGTGAAATTGCCCTCTATTCGTGTATTGATTGGTTGAGCTGGTAAAATGTTGCAATAGTTGGAGCTAGGGTTTGCAATTAGTTACCCTTTGGTTGTGGCATTGGAGAAAATACAGGATAAGTGCCTTCAGAGGTATACCCTGCATTCATTGGGTTTGATGATAGGATCAAAGCTTCTATGGAAAAGCTTGGTATCCCTTTCATTTGTGACATTGGCATTCACTAGGTTAATTACTCTATACCATGCATTCATTGGGTCTGAAATACCAAAAATCCCAACTCAATGTTCAACAGTGCCTTCTTTATGTCATCAAATACCAATGGAAGGAATGGAAGAGGTTTAAAACTACATCACTTTTAATTGATTCAATGTTTTCCAAGGTTATGACAATTAACTAACCTACACTTATTTCCATGACGTTGGATACAACTTTACAGTCTTTAGACTGCCCTCCAAAAAGAGACGAGACACATTCATCCAGCAAGATTTATATAATTCAGTCTGATAAACATAGAAGACAATTTTTATTCTCTGAAATTTACAAAACATAAAACAGAACAATAAAAATGCCAATTTTTATTCTCTTAAATGTTGATGACATATCTAGAGGACTACAAACCCATCAAGGAGACAAGAGCAATGTGGTGTATGTTGGTGATTGTGACAAATTGTTGTTCAGTAAAAACATTAAAAAAATGACAAAGGTGAAGAAATTAGTTTGTTGGTTGTTTCAAAGCACACACTTGTGAACCATTAACGGGAACAAAAGACCAATCATTAAAGCATCATTAGTAGTGACTGCACCAAATTAATATTAACTTTTTAACTTGAAAGGACAACACTTACTCCTATTATTATCTATGGTAATTGGTAATGTTATGCTGCCATAAACAACCTCTCTCTTTCACACACACTCTCATTCTACAATCTACACTAATGGACAGTTTAGTACACACACACACACAAAGCCAACTAGCAATGTTGATTCATTCGCATAAAGATAAAATAAGAAGGCGAAGGAGTGAGCAAAGGGACAAGCAGTTTAAAATTCTAGTGATTCGTTTGTTTCTCTCTCTCTCTCTCTCGTTTGTTTCAATGAATTATTTTTTCTCCACTCTCTAGTGTTCCTCCTCTTCTACTTAAACTAAGAAGAACCACATTAAGAAGCATAAGAAGGAGAGAAAAGAAAGAGAGAAAAATAGATCCTTTATTTACTACTCCACACACACTCTTTCCCTTGATCACATAATATTAGAATGTAGGGTACCTAGCAATCACTCAAAGAAAAAAGGGCTAAATGGATATATCAAGTTCACAATACAATAGTGCTGGTGAATCTGGCTGGACACATTACTTGGATCATTCCTCTCTTTCTGAAAGTTATTTCCAGATAAGAGGTGGGATAGAAGACCATGGAGGAAAGGGAGCAAGAGTGGAGGAAGAGGAAGAAGGTTTGTCTATGATCTTTGATGCTTCATCTGGTCCTCAACATTACCATGAAGATGATGGTCAACACTATTGTGTAAATTGGTATCCTTCTAGTTCTCACTACACCAAAGAATCAGAAAAGAAGAACAACAACAAGAAGGCCAAAGAATATGGTAACAATCAACATCCTTCACCTCTTTATGACACTGTCAGTTCCCCTGTTCTTAATTGTCCCAAGGCAAGTCAAAAAGCTATTGTAATGTTATCTCCATTGGCATAAACTATTTGTGTATATAATTTCTCCTTAGCAGCAATTTTTTTAGGGAGGCTAATGGTTTTTTTTTAATTGAATAGAAGAAAGCTAGTTTCTTAGGGAATGAAGCAGTGGAAAATGCACTGGATTTTCCCCCATGTTTCTCAGGAACAAAAATAAAGGTACACTTCTAGTTTTATTATTAAATGAAATATTAATATTTCTATCACATTTTGCTTATTGCCTGGTTGCACATTTTGTTGTGTTGGGCTAAACTAGTCAATTTCTGTAGAAAAAGTCTAAATTCCAGAAGCACTTTAGTTTCTTTGAGCATTCTCTTGGTGGAAAACAAGCTTCAAAGGAACCAGGTGATCCATTGTTTTGTACATTATGTTTTTATGTGTGTGTACTTTTTATAATTAAGTTACATGTGTCTCATTTGTTGCATCATTTATCTCCTGATAGTTGGTTTCGATGAAGGATGGAAATGAAAATTTTAGCTGTAGCTTTTGCTTCTGCTGTGGAAAGAAAGACTATGTCTAGGGGATGTCAGAGGTGATGTTGTTCAATGACAAAGAGAACTCCTTTGATTCTTTTCTAGAAAGAAAGAAAAAGGAAAATCCCTTTTATTATAATTTTACAATTTTTTTTCAATATTTGCTACTGTGCCACTGCCAATGCAGTTTGGAACAACATAAGAGAATATAAGAAACTGAAGAGGGTTTCTGATTCCATTTTCTTGGATGCCATCCGTGACAGGCACGCCTGAATAGTCATGAATTGTCCTTTTTTTATATATATTTCCCTGGTATCGAGAACACAAACATTGAGTTGCTAAATTAGAATATAAGGTAGCAAGAAACTAACCAATGCACACACATGTTAGGATTTATAGTTGAATTATATAGAATTACATTGAAATACCAATTAATATAATTTTAAATAAATGTTCGCATGTTGGATTTCACTTTAAAGAATTGATTTTAAGTTTAAAGTTGATAAATGATTAAAACAACCTCTGTGTTGATCTTGTCTCATCACTGCTTTTTATTTAGTAATAGAAGATTTAGGAGTCAAGGAAAGACGTAGAATTGATATAGACAATCTGAGACTAGAGCTTAGACAAAACAAGGTTTGGATGGCTTCTTCTATTCATAGTCGACAAGAAGAAACTCAGTTCCTTCTTCTATACCTATGGATTTTAAATTCATGGAATTGATGGAATTCATATTTTTGTGTGATTTTAAATTAATGGAATTCATATTTTATAGATTGTTCATACTTTGGCCTCCTTTTGTGTCATTTTAAATTCATGGAATTCATATATTTTACAAACTTTATACTGTTACCTCTATGTTTCTTCTGTCCTTTACAGATTGTTCTACTTATTAGTTTCAAGACTACTTTATATTGGTGGAATTAGTTTGCTACTGTCCTTGTTTTCATACTCATTAATTTCTATTTCCTATAATATGTTTATATTTGATTGCTTTCTCTACTCTAATTTAGGTGTTGACAATGCCCTTATGCAGCAACAACCTAATACAATGACTATTATTGTCCCTCGGCATCAACAGCAAGGACAAGAGATTGCCAAAGTAATGTTTTTTTCCCATATCCTTTCAAATCATGATTTTGGTCTCCTACAGATATCTTTCATAGGAGGCCATCCTTACTTCAGACTAAGGGAATAAAAAGAAACCAAAACATCAAGTTAACCCATATCGCCAAAAGAACATAATTAGAGAGAGTAAAAAAAGGAAAGAAAATAGCAAGATCTGTGAAACACCTTGTGTTGCCTTTCATTTCTATACCTCTGCTATTCTTGAATTATATAATTAATTCAATGTCTATTATTGTATAAAATGATCAATATCTGGAGAACATTCAATAAAGAAGTCGTACCTTTGAATACTCTCTGATTCGGATGTAGAACACTAGAGTGAATTGAGGAAGAAAGCTATAGTGCAAATCCTTGGCTTGGAATCCTTGAAGGCCTTAATCAGCACTGTAAATTCAATAACTATTTTGTCAACCATAAGTATGTCAAATAGTCAACCAATTAGGCATGCATGAAAACTCAATCAAAAAAAAAAAAGAGTACAACATATACCATAGTGGGTGTGACAACCTCTACCCCTCACATATATACTAATAAAGAAATAAAATTCAAATATTAATTAAAAGTATTTTTAAAACATTCTTTTTTTTTCTGAAACAAGTCTTTCAAAGGGGAAAAAGGCTCACATTCATTTTCTTCTACATCATATTCAAACTTGTCCAAATAAATGATAAAGTAATCTCGACTCAAACAAGGTCGTCTAAACTTCATACAATTAATATAGAACGTATATCCTAATGTCACATCCTATCAGAGCGTTGTGTTCTCGTGTCCTTTAGCATGAGGTTCTTCATAGTCATTCACCTATTCATCTGTTCCCCCGAATACAAGTTCAAGATCATCACAAGATCCAAACACAACAACACACAGGGAGTGAGTTATCACATTCCTAGCTAATAGAGAAACAAGACAATTAAATATACATATTATATAAATGAGATAACACTTGCTTAAACATAGCTCACGTAATTTCACCACTTTGTCATTCAAAATTCACTTTTCAATCATCAATCACATTACACAAGAATCCCACACTCTGATCAAGATATAATAACACATCAACTTCATCATAAACAATTAACAAGCGTATGCAACAATTATGCTAAGACTCAATCCTATATGCAATGTGGTACCATGTCAGTGAAAAACCACCCTGGGGGCGCTTAGGAGTACATAACAAGACACACCACACAATGGGTTTGTCTGGTCACTCTCACTAAGTAAGATCATAGGGAGACCAGTCAGGGTCACGATGTTTTGCCAGAATGCTCCAACCATATGGGATCAGCATAGGCTTAAAGGAGCACTCAAACCCGGTGACCCCCAAGGCCTACACTCCGAAGAGTTCGTCAGGGCCTCTCCCTCCTGATTCAGGTCCAACCCCTAAACTAATTTTACATGCAGACACTGCTCATGAATTATACAATACCCACGACCTCACACTCGTGTTTTAAACACGTTCAACACAATTGCGCTATGATTTAACACTGGTTCCTAAATAGGAAACCTACATTTTCTCTTTAACACTGCGCATCAACGCTTTTCTCAAGATAACACTGGTCGGGTTATTGTACAATTCATAGCTTACAACACAAGTAATTTCTCATCAAGTGTTAACTACACACTTATCCAACTCTAAAACTCATTCACAATTTCACATCTCATGGTATCACAATCCATCATCACATGTTTACACGTATCTCACAAATTAACACATGTTCAACTTTACACTTATACTCAATCTCAATAACAATATTATAATCTCAAAGCAACATGTTATTCCACAATGTATCACATATTCCATTTATAAACACTGCTCATGAATTACACAATACCACGACCTCACACTTATGTTTTAAACACGTTTAACACATTGCGCTACAATTTAACACTGGTTCCTAACTAGGAAGCTACACTTTCTTTTTAACACTACGCATAAACACTGGTCGGGTTATCGTATAATTCATAGCTCACAATATAATTAATGTAACATCAAGTGCTAAACACATCCACTTATTCACAATCAAATATCATGCCCACACTTTAACATCTCATAACGTCACATCAACCATCTCATAACATTCCTAATGATATTCATAAGGTACAACATACACATGTTCATCAAATTTAACCATAATATTCTCAAACTCCAACACTTAATAATTTTTTGAATCATACTATAACAACTCTACAATATTATTTACCTAAATTATTAATATAAATAAATATATAACTACTTCTATATATATAAACTAGCATACATCATATTGGATCACAAATTTCAAAGTAAGCTTCCAATGCACAAATTCTAAATAATTATATGAACACTTTGGTCAATTTCAATTATGATATTAATTTTTAAATTATATAAAAAAAACCTAAAAAGCAAGAAAAGAAAATACAAAATCAACATCTCACTCTAAATTTCTCCTTACTTTATTTCATCAATTCATGTTAATTAGAAAAATGCTCGATTTATAGAGTTCACACTCGACACAACAGCATATGAATTTCACAACAATTGGTTTGTCAAACATATATAATTCACACTTATAATTATAAGGATAGAATAAAAAAATGACGGAAACACCCAAAAACCCATTCCAATTGATACTCTAAGAATCCCTACACATGTTCTCACTAATCCCCAATTGTGAATAACTCATCCCTTACCTCTAAGCGGACTCACGTGTCTTCTGATAGTGATAGCGACATCTCTAGCGGTTCCCTAAGATTCCTCCAGTTTTTTCTCCGACTGCTTCGATAGAGTTCCCAAACGTCAGATTAACGGAGAAGGGATTGAAGCCTCCATTTGGACTATCTTCATGCGATTCCTTTTTCTCCCTCCACGAATATTATCTCGCAAATCCCAATAGCCAAAGCGTGCGCACTTGAATTTAGAATAGCATATTCAAATTTCACGACAATCCAACGGTTAACAAAATCGGGATTGTAGTTTTACCAAGACAGCTATGGGTTTCTGCGGGAAAGAAAAAGACTATAATGCGATGGATATTTCTCTCAGCTCAGACATGATATCAAAATTCCCAACGGTGAGAATTCTCGGAATTGTGTTGCAAACATGGTGTTTAAATTTCACGATGATCCAACGGTAAATAAGTTCGAGATCGTCATTTTTTTGAGACAGGTTTAGTGGCCTCCGGGAAAAAGACAGGATTTTGGGAGGAGAAGAGAGAAAAAACGAAATTGATAGGCAGAGAAGGCTAAGGAGTCAGTCTGAAAACTTACCTAGCATGTTGCTATTTTTAGCTAGGAGTATTCACGACCTATTATTTACTCTATTTATTTATTTTTATTATTTTATAAAAAAGAAACTCTATTTTATCCTCCATCAAATTAATAATAAAATACTCTTTTTATTTTCTTTCAAACCATTATTTTATTATAACTATTTTTCTTTATTTATTTAATTATAAAACCTCATCATTTTTTTTCTAAAACTCTATTTGTTTATAAATAACAATTCTTTTTTTTTTTAAAATTAACTTACAAAAAATGGGATGTTACAGTGTGTCTATTTGAAGATTAAATAAAAGGGTTGGTGTTCATGTAGCAAACTTCTCCTACAAAATCCAAGTAATAAAATTAGAATATATATGTCAAACTAAAATAGCTAGGTGAAGCAAGAGTAAACTCAAATAAACATATATTGTTGCATATTATTTATGACCAATGAAAAAAAATATATTTTTGACTAAACAATCCAAGACCAACCAAATACTAAATGTTGGCACCATTCTTACTAGAAACTCAAATCGTAGTTTGCTACTTTGTAGGGGATTAGTCCCTTCCAGATTTGAATTTATTTCATCTCAAGCCAACTCAATAGGAGAAAAACTAGTTTTCAACGATATTTGCAGAAGCCATGGCCATCATTGAAATGAATAATCATACCCATAATAGTAATTAAAATCAGCAAATTTCATCAATCCCACTAAAAATTAAAAGCCTTATCACACAAAATTCAGTAGGGATTTTTTTTCCAGCTTTTTCTTTTTGGTCTCTGATGTACTCTTTCTGTTTGTCATTGATATTCTCTATTTTTATTTCATACGGGGCAACATATCAAAGGCTATTAACAATGTCATTAATTCCCCAAAATATTTTGAGAACAGAAGCTGATACATGTCCCCAGAGACAACAAATCTTTCATTATAATATGCTTCAAATTTTACACAAGGCCTATTTCTTATGTAATCTCACAAGAAAATCAATGCAAATTTTAACATGATAATCTTGTTCCCAGTAATATAACTGAGATTACCTTAGCAACCTTACTAGTCTATTGCCTGATTAATAACTTGTTGCGTCTGTCAAACCACATAAGCATCTCAAACAACACTAAAGACATCACCATCAAATTGTGATTCCAAGCAGCTATCATTTGTCAATTAATTATAGTATTCTACATCATAGGTCAACCACATACACCTATAGGTCTATAACTTGTATAAAGAAAAGTTTTCATAATTTTTACTATCTTTTTTAAAGGTGAACATGAACAAGATCCCCACAATGGTGAAGCACTTGGTGAAAGAGGCCATGCCCCTATGTTTGGGGACATCAACATCCTTGAATTCCACCATGGCGGAATTTTCAGCTGATCCTGGCTTTGCTGAGAAGGCTACAAAGCTTTCTTGCTTTGGAAGTAGGAGTTTCAATGGCACGACCACCCAATTGTGCCTCAACATTGCTGAATTGGCTCAGAGATCTTCTCCATTGGTGAAAAATGAGAAGAAGCAGCTCCCTACAGTCTCAAGTAGTCCATCACTCAAAGTGTTTGGATCTCAAATGGGTACTCAGGAGAACAACAACTCTCCATTGCAAGACCTAATAGAAGTGGCCAATTCTCAAGAGGAGTCCGCAATCTCTGAACAAACAACAAATGGAGACACTGGGGAGAAACCTTCCCCTTATGTGAATTCTAGGAAAAGAAAAGGAAAATCCAAAGGAAAAGCCAAATAAACTTGAACCTCTACCAACCCCCCTATGCTAAGCACTTTTTAATGTCAAAATTCTTTTGTTTTAATGCTTCTGTTTCAAATTGGCATTTCCTGAATCCCAAAGGGTCTTTCACTTCAAGCTATTGAAGCTAGCAAAGACTCCAATGCAAAGCGCAACAAGCCTAACAAAGGTGAGGGGAATGAAAATGGCCAAGTGAAGGCAGAGGAAGAGTCCAAAGGACGTAATAATCATAATGCAAATGATGAGAAACAGAGCAAGAGTAACTCAAAACCTCCTGAGCCTCCAAAGGATTACATTCATGTTAGAGCAACAAGAGGTCAAGCCACTAATAGTCATAGTCTTGCAGAAAGAGTAAGAAAAGAATCACTGTCATTTTGTCACTATCTACTGATTGAAGTTTCTAACAAGCTAAACGCAAGTCAAATTCATTCTTAGGGCAAGTCAACAATTCCACGACAAGTTACAACATTCCAACTTCAGTATACCCTTAATACTAACTTCTTCAACACCAAAGAACAAAAGGCAGAGAAGACCAAGGAGCATAAACGTCTGTCCTCAACCTGGACTAATGGATTTGCTTATTGCAATACCATGTCAATGGTTTCAGGTTCAAGGCATGGACAAGATTTAAACCAAACCAAACTAGGGAGCATATACACGAAAACATTATCTTAATGGGTTCCTAAACGCATACATTCAAACATTACTTTCTGAGGGCAAGGCAAGATTTGCACAACAACCTAGTTACAACAACATTCCAACTTCACTAAACCCTTAATAATTACTTCTTCAACACCAAACAAGAAATTTCAAACATCGACAAGCTTACCTTGAAGAGAAGTTGTAAGGCACGACAACTCAGAAAAGGGAAACTCTGTGGCTTGTGCGGTGGCGTGACAAGACGAGACGCTGGACGCGCGACAATGTACTATGCCCTTCGGCCGAGGTCACGGGGGTGCAACAATGCAGGAAAATGGTAGAGGTCATGACGAGGTCACTACAGATTGAAATTTCAGACAAACAGGGAAGTGGGAGCTCGAGCTAGCGCGAGGTTGGAGTGTTCATGAATTAGCACGCAAAAGCTTATAAACCTCAATGTTAACGACGGTGGGTCAAGAAAAACGTTGTTGACATTCAAAATTTCTACGACGGTGTTTTCAAATACACCGTCTTAACTTACCTGTTGCGTAACCTACATAGATAGGCTACCCAATGAACGTCGTTGAATGTGTCACGCGTTGTGCACATGGCATATAAAAAGGTCACATATTTATGGAACTGCCACCGCTAATCTTACTACGACAGGTTTGGTAGGAACGATGTGGAATGCGCGTCATAAAATAACTTTTTTTTAGTAGTGGTTGATGGTCATTCGGATCACTTTTGTAGTGCTTTAGATAACAATCCAATTCATGCGTCCATGTCTTACTATGGAGTCATTGAAGATATTTGGGAGCTTGATTACGGTGAATTTAGAGTGTCTATCTTCAAGTGTCAGTGAGTAAATGGAAATATCAGAGTGCGTCAAGACAAAATGGGACTTACTTTAGTTGACCTTCAAAAGGTTGGTTACAAGGACAACCCATTCATCATGGTAGTGCAAGCTAGACAGGTGTTTTATGTCCAAGATCCGTGCAAGTCAAGATGATTAGTGGTTCTACAAGGGAGAACAACTTGTATCAGTCACCATATTGATGGTTCAACACTTGATGTCAGGAGATGTCGGCTTTCTCCCAACAAATGCCTTTGATAAATGCTGAAGATGAGGAGGATGATGTACATGCAAATCGTAATGATCATATATTCCGTCGGAGGCTACGTCTAGGAGAACTAGACAATCCACCCGGTTAAGAAGGTTGACTGTCAGAAGCTTGGATCAGCCACGAAAAACTACTAACGTCAATCCTGCCATTGGGAGAGGATTAAGGCCTCATAAAGAAAAGTTCCATAGTTATCTGGGGATTGTAGCGCGAGAAAAAATTCCAATTGTCCATTCCAATTGGAATGTTGTCCCAAAATCTTTAAAGAACCTAATATGGGATGACATTTTGGTAAGTGCATTTAAGTTCACATTTGTATTCAATTTTCTTTAATTAATTTCAAAATATGGTCATTCACTAATTGTTACATAACAATTTCGATTTGGAGGGCAAATTTGACATCCCTGAAGGTGACAATGCCAAAAAGAAGGCGATGTCAACCGTTGCTACTAGATTGAGGCAATTTAAGTCTTCCCTCGTGACAAAACATGTTTATGCTGACAATAAGGGTCAACAAAAAGATGATCCTGCTGTTAAGTATGGTCTTGATCCAGCAACTTGGGCCGAATTTGCAAAAAGCCGCCAAACCCCTGATTGGAAGGTTTATTTAAGTACTTTTGTATTTAAAATTGAATTCAGTATGATTTTTTTATTGACTAATTTGTGAAAACTGTTTCTAATTTTTGTAAGGAAATACAGAAAAAGGCCTAGGAAAATTTAAAAATACAATGACTGCCCCCACTTACTGTTTTGTGGGGGTTATGATCTTCTTGAAAAAAAACTGATGGACGAGAAAAGGAAGGCACAAGAACACTAAAGCTGAGTTGACTGAAAATTCATCAATGAGTGTGGAGCCTCCATCCCCCGTTTCAAGACATGTCAAGTGGAAGATGGCTCGACAAAGCGATATGGCCAAATGACTTCTATAGTGGCACAAGAAATATCAGACAACATTGTGAGTTCATGTGTCGGCGGTTCATAGTCTGACTTAATTTATTGTATAATAAGAACCTATGTTCAAATGTAAAACCATGTTATGTTGCTCACAGGACTCTTTAAAAGAACAGACGATGCAGGGCATCTTTGTTCTGCATGGTCGTGATGACATATTGAACATTGTTATTGGCCGACCGGGGCATCCAGGTTGTGTACGTGTCGCGGGGACAGGTGTCACAATCAGCCAGTACTTTGGCCAGGTCTCACGTGGCTCCAACACTTCCTCTACATCAATCACCCAACAACAATTGGCTGAAATCATCGATAACCTCAAGTAAAAGTGGAGGAAAGAAGTAGAAGAGTAAAACAAGAACCTTCAAGAAGCATGGAGGAGGAAGGTAAAAGAGGAAAATAAACGCAGTTTGAAGATAATTAAACAAGAGTTGAAACAAGCAATAAAAATAGAGTTATCCCAAATTGCATCATAGCACTCACCGCCCCCCCCTTTGAGGCCCCGGATATACAAGTATTAGTTGCATGTGTGAGCACCAAGGGAAGTTGTGATGAAGCTGACACAAATCCATTAGACAAAGAGCCTTCTAGTGTTCATGTGGATACTATGGGCTTGTACATAGTTGGTGACCAGTCTACTCAACTAGTGGTGTTGGAAAAAATGTATGATAGTTCATCCACCATACACAATGTCCCTTATGCAGATGATGTGGTTAAGGTGAGTGTTGTCAAAGTTTACCACGGTGACATTGAGGTCCATTTTACGACGTCAGAGATTCAGTTTGTGAGGCAGGCCGTGGGCACATTCGTGGGATGGCCGACACATCTTGTAAAACCTGTATTTGATGAGGTTTTCTCTTTTCCCTCTAAATGTATTAATTTTAGTCGCGTTGTTAAATAAAATTAGCGTAATTGGTATTTTAATTAGCAGGATTCACAGAAGCGTCTGCCAAAACCGGTTGGATCTGCTAAAATGGACAATGCAGTGGCTGGAGTTGATCCATTGGGAGAATTGGTTAAGAACTTGTTTGATGTTTACCAAAAGCCAAGTGAGTTGTCGTGGGATGGGACAAAATTTGGAATACCTAATGTAAAAGATGGCTTTTTCATCACACATGCAAATATAATTGAAATTATTTTAGGTGACAAATGTTTGAACATATCTATACTACAACTGTGGATGATGTAAGTAAATTCGGTTTAGTAGGTGTATAATTTATTAACTCGTAATTAATATTTGTTACAATATATGGTTAACAATATTTATGTCCAATGTTTGAAATAGGTTTATGAATGTTTGGAGTACAAGCTTAGGTTATGGTTCACTTTATGGTTTCCTTAAGCCTCAGTCTATACACAACGCAAAGGACAAACATTAAGACTGCCAACATTACATTGAAACATGGGTCAACGAATCACAATGACAAGTGTACTTAGGACCTTACCTGAATCAGTAAGTGAAATTAATGTTGTACAGTGGAAAAAATTTGCGTTAGTACCTAATTATAGTTTTTCATCTTCAGGGCACATTGACAACTTGTTGTTCTGTGTCCATGGGACAATATTGTTTTTTGGTTTTGTTCTTTGCTTAAGAAGCCTGATGCTAGCATCAAGGTTGCAGTTAACAGGTTAATTTTTCAAATTATAACTCAATTAATGTATACCAATTATAGCATGTCAACACAATCATTTTTATATTATATACGTTAACATTATTTTGGAAACTAGTGCAATGAAGACATTAACCACTACTTTGGAAGGAAAGCCAAATCAACCTGTACCTCGATGGATTGAACCAAAGGTATGTCATTATTTCATCAATAGGTATTTTGAATTAGTGCCATGTGTTACTTTGAAAGTACTAGCTTTGGTAAATATATTTGATATTGCATTTAGAGTCATGTTCAAACTGGAGGCTATAAGTGTGGATATTATGTCATGCATTGGATGTGGTGCATAGTGAGCGGCGGTTTGAAGAATGAATGGAATAAGGTATGCTAACTATAACAAGTTTTAAGTGTTACTTGCATATCAAATTCTAATTCAATGTTTGATGTACATCACTAATTTGATATTCATAATTTTGTAGTGGTTTTCTAATGGAACAACGTTAGACAGTGAGACCATGACAACACTGTTCAAGAAATGGGCAGCATATTTTCTAAAAGTTAAAAACATGGAATTTAGACAAGTTTAGATGACATAGGAACATTTTTGTTTCCAGCTTAACATTTTGATTGTTTACATTATAAGCAATTATGGTCAGTTGACATTTAATTCAGCAATAATATATATTTTTTTATTATTGTTTGTTTGCACCAAAGTTCTTGCACAATGCTTTGTTGTGCCACAGTACACATCTTGCAGCATATTGTTCTCCGGATTATGGTAGTCCTGTTGACAGCGCATGTCACAAAAACAAAAATCAGGTACCACATCTACAGTCTATAGCTTAGTGCAATTATTTACAATTGTTATATGTTTTGGTGAAATGTTAATTAAACTAATGAATTCTTTTTATGTTTATTACAATATGGTTGGTGCGTGAAAATTCCAAATTTCAATGGGAGTGTTTTCCTTAATTTTGCGTCTTTCATGGTAAGGACTGCTCAGCTACCAAATAACGTAATAGAAAATGTTTCGTGACTTTCATTTATAGAAATCACATTTAATGACATTAAATTCTATCTGTTTTGGCATTTAATGTTAGAATCACAAATATGACAACATTGTAAGATCTACAATTTTGGATTTCTGTGGCATTTGATGAATGTGGAGGGAACGATTCTAGTGATGCATTGATTTCCCTCCCACAATGGCTTTTGGATATTGGAAAAGACAATCAAGATATATGTTTCATAGATCGTGAAGGAGGAAGGAATACTGAATTCCTTTCTTGGGGGATTGACAAAGAACGAGTTCTAAAAGGCAGAACTGGAATTGAGGTATGAAAATATTAAACATAACACTCCTAGATTGAAAGATTTGATATTGACTTTTTTTGTCAAATTTTTGTTAGTTGCATTTACATGCTAATTTCTAGTATAGTTATGTATTTCACCATATATTTTATTCTATTAGATACACTTTATTGTCAATAAAAAGAACATTTCTAGTATGTGATCATAGATTATATTCTCTAAAAAATGCAGTGTTTTCTAGATATGAGAAGTGTTAACTTTCGCCTCCATGATATTGGGAAACTTGATTTCAAGACCCTTTTGCTTCAAGAGCTCAAATCATGCTTCAAAATAATATTTTTCAATCAATGATAATAACCCCATTTTCATTTGTATAATGATTCACATTCTTTCCTTGGCATGGTGTGTTTTAGAGCACAACTGCTACAACCAGTTGGCAGTGCTTGGGGTTTAACAAGTCAGAAAATTCCAATACCAAGAGAGTGGTGGTGTGTGCAGAGGGGTTTAAGTTGAATTGCTTGATGTTCTCCATAAGGGAAGAAGGAAATATGCATCACTGCAACAGTCAAACAATAAAGTTACAGTAAAAAAATAAATTTTTCATCTAAAGCAAGAAAAATGGTACTCTTAGAATTTGGGCTTAGGTCTGAACTCAATCCCACAAAAGGTTTATAAGCTTCATTTAAGTCGTATCTTTAATTGATGTGGGACTAAACACCACCAATTGCAGTCCCCAAAGAGAATTATGGTGGCTTTCCAACAGTCACTGAAGACTTCCCTTAATTAGCATTTGTTGACCTCTTATTTTGAGCCATTTTCCATAAATATCAAAATTTGGCTTAACTCGAATTCTCTGAATGGTTTTTTAGTTAGTTTTTTCAGCTTGGCACTGGACCGATATATCAAAATGCACTTTGTCTGTTTTGCATTCTATGGAAGATTTTATTTAGCGTGTAACCTATAGTTTCATCGAGCATAAACATTATACTCCTTTTTGAATCCAGGTTGGTGACATTAATTGCATTCCTCTCTATTATGTCAATATTGTCTCACACTTTCCTTCCATGGTTGCTTAAGTTGATGATAAGCTTGTCATCACAGGTTCATACTACTATCCCACTTTAATTATAAAATCTTACCTGTGGAAGTATTTGCTTCTTTTTTGTTAATTATATTGGCAGGGATAGTGGAATCAAATTTGAAATTTGTAATTTGGTTCTTTAGTTATTTACATCTTATAGCTAATTGGCTATACATTTTTGTCTGACTGTCTTAGTGGTTCAATGATAATTGATAACCTTGTTTGTGTAGACAAATGAACTCTATCAATTGGCATCAGTTGCATTGTGCTTGCTAGTAGCTTGGGTTTGTTCTCTTCTAGATTTTTATGTTTCTATTTGAAATGCTTTGTTTTCATTTGTTTTTATAAGTAAAAAAATGTTTACAAGTAGTTATTATTTGTTGTAGTTTACCTTATTTTCACAGGTTATGATAATGAGCATTGAATCAAAATCTTTCTACATATCATTGAATGTTGATTCATTGAAATTATCTGTATTCTGGGCCTTCTTTTTCTACATGATTGATTACAACTATAAATCTTTGTTTATTTTTAACCATTGGAAAGGACTTAGCTGGCTTACTAGATCCTAGGAATTAGATCAGCTAAAAGGAATCTTTAAATATGTGGAAAATAATTTAATGAGAAATTGATGAAATGTTCATTAGAATTTACAATGACAAAATAGAGCAAATGATTATCTTCTTGTGAAAAGGCCTCTTGGTTCATGTGTAGGAATTATCATCTAGTTGTAATTAATGTTTCTTTAGAAGATGAAGATGCTTGATGTCAAAGGTAAACTAGATTCTTGTGTCTCAACAGAAACTTCCTTAGTCATTTTGTTTTTGAGTGTTTGGTTGTGTTTTTTTTGTTGGTTTTATATTTAAAGGACTCCAGTACTTCTCCTTTGGCTTGAAACTATGCATATAGATATTCTTTTAATTGTCTTCAAATAACATATGCTTTTTCTATTCATTGATCACCTTACCATTACTTGCGCATAATTTTTGTATCTCATTAGTCATTGCTTTTATTACTTTTATATTTGCAGTGTAGCGATAAGATGGGACTAAGTCTAGAATTAGGTTCCTTTGTTGCTGGAGTGATGATTGCAACCACTGATCTAGCTCAACATACACTAGAGCATGTAAGAGTACATACAAAATCTGGAAAAGACTCGTGTGAATAAATTAGTGCTAATATCAACTGATTGTTGGCATGCATTGGTGTTGTTAGATGTCCTACGTTTGCTATAAATATGGCTAAAAGTAGTCCTTATAAGACTAGGGCAATTTTCCCCTTTCCTTTTAAGCTAGTTTTGGGGCTTGGTCTAATTTTAATATGGTATTAGAGTCTATCCAATCCTGATGTTGGGCCACTCATAAATGTTTAGTTCTAGAAACTACACCCTCCAAATGTCTATCCTTGGGCATGATGAGGTGTGTGTCCATTTAGATGTCCACACCTGTTAGGAATATGACAAATTTTCCTCCCTTAAGCTAGCTTTTAGGATTAAAATTGATCTGCTTCAATAGATGTAGATTTATGTATTCAAACAAATATTTTTTGATTCTAATATTGGTATTAAGAAATGCATTAGATTCTATATTTTTATCACCCACGATGTGAATGGAGTACAAGGTAATGAGTGAAAATGCAATATATTGCTTTTCTTAGTAGTACTTTGCACTTTTTTTATCAGCATATGCTGGACAGTGTTAGGTGGGATACATGGGGAAGATTCATAGAAAGAAGTACTGCTTATGAACCTTGGATATGGACTACAAGGAACCATGAACTTGACTATGCTCCTGAAATTATAAGTTGTCCACTTGATTTGTTCAAATCACTTAATTGATATACAATGGATTGCGATAAGATTAGAACCTAAGACTTCGTGCAACCACCTAAATCCCTACCACCAAGCTAACCTTAGAGAGTTATTCGTTCGGATTATTTGTATAAGTTTGATTTTATTTACAATGTAATTCCTCAAAATAGAAATTATGACTCATGCTTCTTCTACTAAATGCAAATTTTAGTATAGAAGTAAATTCTGAAGGGCGAAATTCATGATACTTTTCAAGATGAAACAAAACCTTTGAAGCCTTCCACCACTGTTATCACGTTCATTACCAAGCATTGGGAAGTACTTAACCCTTTTGGTATTCTATCAAGATAGCTTCTACACACATCATAGTTTTGGCTTCATATTCAACTTATGGTAATATTGGATACACCCATTTCTCTCGAGATTACCTTATAATCTTAAAGTTTTGTTGAAAAGATTATTGTTCATAATTTAAAGCTGAATAGCTTCCTTATATGTTTCATATATACACCTTTTTTTGCACTAAATATCATTTTTCCTTGTTCAAGCAAATATACTCCCCAATATGAATGGCTTGAGGCAGAGCTACCAAAGGTTGATAGAACCAAAACCCCTTGGTTGATTGTTCTTGTGCACTCTCCATGGTATAATTGCTACAACTATCCATGGTATAATTTTGTTACTCTAATTGTTCTTGCGAAATGCAGAGGGTTCAGTCTTAGCACCATTTGACCGTTGGCTTTGCTTGCCATGAATCAAGACAATGGCCCTTCGCAATGAAAAGCAAAAGGTGCTACTTTCTTCTATTTATATAATAATATTGGGGCCATGTCCTGCTTGTCACTATATTATTTTTTAGAGTAGCTAAAGCTTTTTATTAATGATCAGTCTAGTGAACAACTGAATGCAACTGGTTGAACTATCTTATGAGCAAAATACTCATGGATCTTCTTTAGTACCTTAAGTTCAATCTATTGTATTTCATGTAAGAAGTTCATAAGAATAAAGAAGATACATAAAATGAATTCAGAGAGACAGTGACACTGAGGGTTATTTTACTTAGGGAATAGGGATTCATGTCAGGAGTTTGATTGTGCACGAGGAGATATTAGTGTGACTGTGACACCTATTGAAAAAAAAGAGAGCAAAACATTTGTTAAGTGCATTGGACACATGCAAATAAGGCCACTAAAAGCATTAATGAGGAGAGTACTTCAAATGGATTTTATTTCTGAGGAAAGGAGAAGGAGACCAAAAAGGACATATGAGAAATTGATTAAAAGGGATCTCATGGTAAATAATATCCTTGATTATTTGATTTTTAACTAAACCTATGGCTTTGTGTGATCCATATAGCTGACTTTACCTACTAGGATAAGCATATTGTAGTCGTTGTATACATGTATTCATCTTGAGACTAGGATTTCAGATTTTAAATTTTATCAGTTACGAATTTTATCTTTTTATTTTAAAGAAAAATCTTTTCGCAGTCTATTTCTCATTTTGATACTATCTTAGTTGTTAGAACTAGTTTTGTAGATGGAATATGAATATCCCTATTTTCTAAATCACAAGTCATTTGCTTCAATATTTAATGAATTTTAAGAATTTGCTTGTGTACTTGGTGATTTGGGTTCTGCTTCACATTATCGACATATTCACATTCCTGAATGTCTTTCATAGTCTTTTATATGATTGGCTTTATAATTCTGATTTTGAAGTTGAACAACTCCTTTAACAATATTTCATATAGAAGTTAACCCCTCATTAAATTTAGGACATGTTGCAATAGATGTTCTCTCATTTTGAGGCATAAAACACAGAAGTAACAAAATTGTATCTTTTGCGTTTTGTGCATTGGGAAGATGGAACTACGTGCTTAGTTTTCTAGAACACTTTTACATAGTTTTCATGTCTGTCTGTGAATAATTATGTGTAGTGGTTGACCTTGACCCTATTGACCTTGTTTTTTTTGTTGTTGGCAGGGAGTGTGAAGTCCCTTATTAGAAGCCATGCTTTATGTCACATGCAAGCATACCTACTGCATTTCGTGAGGCCAGAGGTTTAACTGAAGATCTTATACGTATACCTGTGGGAATTGAGGATGTGAATGATCTCATTGTTGATCTTGCCAATGCACTTAGAATTGGACCTCTTTAATGACCATGAAATTTGTCTGGTTAGGATTTCATCTTTCCAACCAGGAAGCTTATGAATCGTTGATTGATCAAAGGGTTTGAGTTGGCAGGTAATTTTGTTTTGTTACATTCTTAACCTAAAGGAGAATAATTATTCTGACAAGTTGTGTAGTTACTTTCATGAAGGCAATGGTCATGCTTATTTTGAGAGTTTGCATAACTTATTTTGCTCAACTCTGTCCAAGGATTTTTTTTTCACCTATTTGTTATGAATGATGATAATGATTGCATGTTATATGTTTTCATAGGTGGTAAACTCAGCTTCGGATAGTGGGTTAATGGCTACTCGAGAGAATGCATTCCTTTGCTATGGTACATAAGGATACAAGAGATTGGTTGAGATGGAAAAGCCCATAAATGATCCTGCGGGTCTATAATTAAGGCATGAGGATCGAGATTCAACTCATTGAAACTTATTGGGCTGGTTTGTTGAGCCCTACAAAGTCAAACTCACTTTACAAATTGAGTTTAAATCATATATAGCAGTAATTGTATATGCACATTGCTTGTTCATTGGGTTAATGAAAAGTTCCAGTATATAAAGGGCTTTCTTTTGTTACACATGACTAAAAAGTTTGAACATTTTAGAAATTATTATCTGGCAATTAATAAAAATGTATTGGTTTGAATTATAATATAACTAGCAATAAAAACAAATGACATTTTAAAATAAAAAAAAAACACTTTCTAAGAAGGTTCTGTCAAAAAACCATCTTAGAATGTGACACATTCTAAGACAGTCTTGTTTCAAAAATCGTCTTAGAATGTGTCACATTCCAAGATGCGTAGGGAACCATTGCCGTAGACGCTTAGACATTTTATGACGTTCGCTATGATGACGGTTCATAATCGATGTCGTATGTCTAAAAAACCAACGTAAAAGGTTGTTTTCATAGTAGTGAATTTTTCTAAAGTTGTAGGCCGACAATTAATGTGTGGTCTATCTCTGTTACTATTCTCACCCTAAGACACTAAACATCACCCTCCTTCCAAGTAGTTTCCCCTTTGTTTTATGGTTCACCACATGGCCTCTATGAGTATCTAAATTTGCACAAGTTCAAAATTTACCTTGGTGTAGTCCTCAACAATACAACTCACAAAAGAATCAAAGCAAGTATTGATGTGAAATGTAAACAACAACAATAATAAAAGCTTAAATATAATTTTTGTCCACAACAAATTTTTGGTCCCTAATAAAAATTTATTTTTATTTTTGGTTTTGAAAAGTTAAATAAAGTGATTTAGATAGGACTTTAGGACTATAAATAAAATAAAAAATATTAGAATGAAAAAGTTAAAAATATATTAAGGATAAAAAAATTTAAAAATTTATGAAGCACAAAAATATATTTAAGTCTAATAATAATAATAATAATAATAATAATAATAATAATAATAATAGATATATACTATTAGTATAAAAGTTTTTATAATATCGCCAATTAATTATAAATTTTTTTTAGTATAATTTTTAAGATAATTATTATAAAAGTTGATCAAATTTTTTATATAGTATAATTTTTTATTATAATTTTTTTATCTAGATCATATGTATTTATTTATTTAGGATGTAATCTTATTTAATTTATGTAAAATTACTATGAAAGGAAAAAGTTATAGTGTTGAATATTTAATGTAACTATATTTCAAATTTAAATTTGAGATCTTTAGTTAAACGAAAATAATTTTGTCAATTAATCCATGTGTTGGATAATGGTTTTTTATTATGAGTTGCACAAAGTAAAAATCAGTTAATGTATTATTTACTCATAATAATGGTACTAAAGTAATAAGGTCGGTGGTTTGTTGTTGAAAACATGGTTATTATGGTGAATGGTGCTAACCATTTTTGTGTAGAAAAAGTAGAATTGAAGTGGATGATAACCTCTTAAAGTGCTTTATTAAGGGTGTTTACGTAACGAGAAAGTGTTTGGATGGGGTTTAGGAATGGAGTATGAATGTGGGAAACGGCAACGCGTGTTAAGATTGTGATCTTTTCCTCAAGAACAATATCTGTGTGTATATAGTTAAAACTTTTTCTTTTTCAACTTTATATGGATATAATAATCTTTTTACCTTTGTCTAAATTTCCTCCCATCTAGAATCAGTGGTCGGCAATCACAAGTAATTATTGATGTTAACGTTTCTTTTATTGTTTAATCGAAAAGCTTTTGTGTTTAACTAATTGTGCAATACCGCATACAACAAAAGAAAATTGGTTTTAAAAATACAATGGTTCACTCCCACAATTTCATTGTTAACTTTTGGTTCAAAATTCCGAGTTGTCCATCACGGGTTTGTGACTTGTGACTTATGACACTACTCTCCTCCTCTTTCTTCACATGTCCTCCAAATCTAAATATGTTAAAAATTATATATCTTTCTTGTAAAAAGGCTGTATAATTCTAATGTCAACAAAAACATATCAAAATTTGTAAGATTGATTTGATAGTTAAAGAAATAAAAAAAAGAAAAAAAGAAAAAAATTGTGAGTTTAATTATTTCTCACTAACATTTTAATAAAATTAACAATTAATAATAAAAAATTGATAAATTTATAAGGACTAAAATAAAAATTAACAAATTTGTAGAAACTAAAATAAATAAAAATATAGGAACTAAAAACAAAAAAATCATATTTATAAGGATTAGAACAAAAAAATATAAAAACTAGAGTAAAAAAATACATTTACAAAAAATATATTTAAACATTAAACTAAATTTGATTGATAAATAAAGATAAATCACCGAATAAAGATATTTTTTATCAGAAACCTAGAGTCATCATGTTTTTATTTTTGCTATTTTATAAAGTTCAATTGACACCAATAAATCATATGAAAAATGGCTGCATCAATCATCCTTAGCAATAAAAAACTTATTCCATTTTTTAGTTGGGTATTAAAACTCAATGTATGCTGCATATTACAAAGCTAACCCTATAGTATGATAGCATTTTTTTAGCATTATCAAAATATCTTTTGCCTTATTCCAGATTACTCTATGAGTCATTAACTACTAATCATTGGACATTAGTCGCCAATTTTTAGTTGTTGAGTATCACTTATGGGATATTTGTCATCAACAACGGGCTATCAACTAATTGTTAGCTTAATGCTCAAATATTTTTTTGCGGCTCCAAATGAAATAGGATATTACGTGTGAAATTCTCAAATGATGAACTACCGAAAAGTATATGTTTCTTGTTGATATAGGTAGAACAAATTAATTTCTTTAAGTGATCCTCAACAGCATAGTTTCATACATGCATAACCTTTAGATTCCTTTTATTCGGATGTGTATTCAATTCATTAATGTATTCCTCTAGCTTGAAGCCTTCTAGGAAATGCTCCTTGTTCATGTGGTGATCTGCCCTCGTCAGTGCCTTGGATCTTACAATTTGACCCCTCTCTCTCTCTCTCTCTCTCTCTCTCTCTCTCTCTCTCTCTCTCTCTCTCTCTCTCTCTCTCTCTCTCTCTATATATATATATATATATATATATAATTTCAAATCACAATATTTTGTAGGTCCTATTACTAATTGAATGAGTTTCTTTCTTAATTTTGTATGTAGTTTTCAATAAATTACAACCAATAATAAAGTGTGTATTATAAGGAGTATGTTGTTAGCACTTTTTATATGTGTATGTAGATACATACATATATAGGTGATATATCACATGAGATTGACTTTCTTTTGCAAGACTGAGAATAATCCGTTTTGATCATTAAATTCAAATAGAATGTCAAGATTGAAAAACTTACTAAAAATTAACTTGTTTGATCACCACCATTGTTGCTAACATTGTTATTATTGTTGTCGTTGCTGTCAACATCATCGTCATCATTACCATCATCATTACCATCATTACTATCATTATTGTTAACACCATCATCATTTCCATCAATGTTGTCACCACCACTAAGGATGTTGTCACCATTATTACCACTATCATGTTAGATTCCAACAAAGTAAATAACGAGGATAAAACGTAATAAAAAGAAGGATTAAGTTACTAAAAAAAACTATAAAAAAATTACTCTTCATCTTTATCATTCATAACTAATAGTGCAATAACAATAATGCACTAACATAGTTGATTATAAGATTCATTTAAGTATATATTTTCTTCTCATAAGTATTTCTCTTCTAAAGGATCATATCTTGTTATTTATGAAAATTGAAGGGACTTTCTATATAGACCAACATAAGTGATTATAAGATTCATTTAAGTATATTTTTCTTTTCTTAGGTATGAAAATTGAAGGGACTTTCTATTTATCCAATGACCTATTAACACCTCTTGTGGTTCTTGCATCATAATGGGGTAATTTTTTAAAAAAATTACCATAATGGGTATATTTTAAAAAATTACAAAAAATGTGTAAATCGTGCTTTGAAGTACGATTTCACTATGAAGAAATCATGCTTCAAAGCATGATTTTGTTTTTCAGAAAATTGTTACACTGAAATCATATATACACATACGATTTCAATTTTTTAATTTTTTTTATTATTAAAAGTTAAAATCGTATATGCACATACGATTTCAACATTTTTTTTAATTATTTTAGAAATCGTGTATTTGAACATGATTTTGTTTTTTTTAATTACTTAAGAAATCATGCATTTGAACACAATTTTTTTTTAATAGAAATTGTGTTAAGTAGGTAACACTTGTTAACGGCGTTCTGCTATTGGCTCATCATGCTACAAAAAATTATAAATAATTAGATACAATATTTAAATAATAAATATAAAGTTATATCATATCAGATTGTATACTTACTTCCTCACTAGACAATAACTCATAGATGATATGTAGCGTATAGTTCCTGATATATATAATTACATATATTGTGAATTTTCACACAAATGTCCCTATCTTTGATACTGCTGACCTTGAATTATATGGCTGTGACAATCATTCTACATAACAATCCATTCTTGGTGGTATTGGGCCAATTATATCTATCGGTTTTTCCTCTCATGTCTTCTTTGTGGAGTTTATCTAGATTTAATGAGTCAAGTGGAATATGTTGACGAAAGTCAAATTATCTCATGACCCGGGCTGCTTGATTTAATTTCACAGTGACAACGTATGAGAGGTACAAAAGAACGAGTTGAGAAACCTCAACATCTATTAAACGACTTAGTTCAACTTTGCGATAAAGAATTTATAAAAATTGCAATTAAAATTATATTAGCATATCATAATGGTTTGAAAAAAATATTACAATAAAGGTCTTATTAATCAAATTACCTCCTTTGGAAGAAATCAATCAAACATGTAATGTTTAATATATTATTTTTCTTTTTTAAAAAATCATAAATTTTAACGTAAAATTAAAACCCATTTAATAAAACATAACTGAAATTGTGCACTACAATACGACTTCAATTTTTTAAAAATAAAAAAATTGTAAAAATCCTGCCCTACCATACAATTTTCAGTCGAAAAAAGAAAAGAGAAACTAAAATCATATTTTAACATACAACTTTAGTTCTTAGAGAAATATTTTTTTAAAATAAATGAAAAGTGAAATCGTGTTTTATATACAATTTTTTCATTGTGAAATCGTATATCAAAGTACAATTTACCTATTTTTGTAATTTTTTAAAAAATACCCATTATAATATTTTTTTTTAAAGCTGCCTATTTCGGTAATTAACCCCACCTCTTATACATGCGTATTATTGTGAAACCAAAATGGGGCTAGACTATTGGGCCAGAATAATATCACAGTTCGAATCAGATTCATATTCTGCTAGGAATAGAATTGTTTTGTGATTGACAACAAACATGTTGCAAGTGCCAAATACCAAACGTTTAAAAGAATAAACTTTTCATTCAGTGGCATCGATGGCAAAAATTTGATCACAGAAACAATCTTTAAAACTTGGCACATATGCCTTTTATAATAGAAGAAATTCTGTATATGTGCTTGAAAAGAATTTGGTTTAGGTTTCGATTTGCCCACTTGAACTGGAATATTCTAAACCATTGTATCTTGAACTTCGACGGAGATAAAGAGAACCGTATAAGGTATATTAGTGTCTTCTCACGTGTTTAGCGAAAATTTGACGTTTAAGTAATTATTGTACGCAGTGCTTTTTATTTTTTCTACACTTAGAAAAAATGCTTTCTCTCGTGAATACTAATAAGTATAGTTTCATAATGAAATCTGGAAAGGCAATGACACCTATTCTATGATCATTTGTAAACAGAAACATTTCTTATTTATCATATTTGTGTGGAAACGTTGTACCTATATATGTGCATGTGTCGCATTATGTGCCTAAAATTTAGTCTAGGCCAATAAAGTAAAAGGAAGTACTTATATAATTTGCCTTTTGCTTTTAAGAATCTTATCTATAATAATCTTTTTTTGAAGAGATCTATAATAATCTTGTTAGTGAAGAGAAAAGTTTTCTTTTTCGAAAATACAGCTAAGAGAGTTCATCAAGAGTATTAACTCTTAATTAACATTGTTGGTTTTTTTTACCATCGTAGAGTTTTTTTTTGGGATATATATATATATATATATATATATATATATATATATATATATATATATATATATATATATATATATAAGATCAGATTTATTCACAAAAAAATGAGTTTCTTGTTTGAACAAGAATGAGCAAAAAATGCAGAAAAAATGATGAACAAAAGAACTTCAAAGAATCGTGATTTGACTAGAGAAAAAAAAATCAATTCTAAATTTCCTAACAGCAACCACTTGCATTTAATCTCTGAATAATCTCTCCTTTGGATACAATCTCTCTACTGATCTGGACTATACAGAAAAAAAAAATAAAAATAAAAGCATTATTTCAAGTCTTGTTAACTTAACCAACTTAAAACTACCTAAATGTTAATTGTTATAACAAAATAACAGAAAACCAGAAAAATAGCTAAGTTGATAAAGTCTAAGAGAGACTAACTAATGGTTGTTAATGAACCAACATACAACAATTATCCACTTTGATTCAATAACAAAACATTAACAAGAACAAAATAGTGGCAGTAGAAACATGATTCAATCACCTTTCAGCTGAATTAAGTCCAAACAATGAAAAAAATTTCTACTTGGAAGAGCCTTTGTGATCATATCAGAAGGATTGTGATCAGTTGAAATCTTCTTGACTATAACTGATCCCTGACCAATAACTTCTCTGACAAAATACAGCTTGATATCAATGTGCTTTGTCCTCTCATGATGCACATAATTTTTGGATAAATCAATGACACTTTGGCTATCATAGTGTATTGTGATCACTTCATCTTGTATCTTCCGCTCCTTTGCAATGCCTTCAAGCCACAAAGATTCTTTCACATCTTTTGTAAGAGCAATATACTCAGTTTCTGTGGTTGATAAAGCCACTACCTTTTGAAGGCTAGCTTTCCAACTAATTGCAATGCCAAAAGTAGTGAACACAAATCCTGTGAGGGATTTCCTTGAATCTAAATAGCCAGCATAATCAGAATCTACAAAACCTTTAATAGCAGTTATTCTTCTACTATTCCTAGCTCCACCATAAACCAAAACTCTTCCAAGTGATCCTCTGATATATCTGAGTATCCATTTCATGGGTTGCCAATGTGCTTTGCCTGGATTTGCCATGAACCTACTTACTAGGCTCACTGCATGTGCTATGTCAGGGCGAGTACATACCATAGCATACATTAGTGACCATACATCATTAGCATATGGAATACCTTCCATGTAAATTATATCATCATGTGTCTTAGGTGCTTGACTTGTACTGAACTTAAACTGTTGAGACATAGGAGTAGTTACAAGTTTGGAATTTGACATTCCAAACCTTTCAAGAACTTTTCTGAGATATAACTCCTCGGACAGATACAACAATTTCTTTTTTCTGTCCCGTTTGATTTCTATTCCCAATATCCTCTTGGCTGCTCCCAAATCCTTCATTTCAAATTCCCTACTTAGCTCAAATTTCAATTTTTCAACCTCACTCTTGTTATTACTTGCTATCAAAATATCATCAACATATAATAGCAATATCACAAACTCAGCTTTAGAAGGAAATTTGAAGTAAACACAGTTATCATAGTGACTTCTATGAAACTTTATGTGAGCCATAAATTCATCAAATCTCCTATTCCATTGCCTGGGGGATTGCTTTAAACCATACAGGGATTTGTTTAATTTGCAAACATAATCCTCTTTACCTCTGGCTTCAAACCCCTCAGGTTGTTTCATTAATATCACCTCATCAAGCTTTCCATACAAAAATGTTGTCTTCACATCCATTTGTTCTAACACAAGATAAAATTTTGCCACCATAGCCACAAGTATTCTTATTGACCTGTGTTTCACTACAGGAGAGAAAACTTCATTGAAGTCAATTCCTTCCTTTTAAGTGAATCCTCGAGCAACAAGTCTAGCTTTAAATCTATCTAGTTCAACTCCTTGGATGCCTTCTTTCTTCTTGAAGATCCACTTGCAGTTGACCACTCTAGAACTAGGTTTTTTTTAATCATTTCCCATGTATGGTTGTCATGGAGAGACTTAATCTCTTCATTCATGGAACTTAGCCATTTTTCTTTCTCTTTACTAGCTAAGACAACTTTAAGAGTTTTGGATCTTCCTCTAAAACTTCACCGGCAGCTACCAGAGCAAATGCTATTAGATCAGCATATCCATACCTCTCAGGTTGTTTGATTTCCCTTCTGCTTCTATCTTGAGCTAGCATATAACCAGCTCCTTCTTGTTGTTTTTCTTCAGATTTCTCTTCATCAAGAGGCTAATTAACAACTTGTGTTTCAGCATGCTTGTCCTCAGTCTGCACCTTAAAATTTAATTTTTCAGAACCGGTTTCCTTACTTTGATGAGTGTTGGACTGAACCATGTTGGGCTTGGTCTTGTAGGCCATCTCAACTTCATTGAAGACAACATCGCGACTCACTAAACACCTCTTAAAACTAGCCTCCAAACACTACAGCTTATACCCTTTCACTCCCTCAAGATATCCTAGAAAGATGCACTTGACAGCTCTAGGTTCCAATTTGTCTTGCCTAATGTGAGCATAGGCAACACAGCCAAATACCTTTAGCTGTTTTAGACTCGGTGGATGGCCAAACCAAATCTCCTCAGGGGTTTTAAAATTCAGAGCTATTGAAGGACACTTGTTGATGAGATATACAGCAGTCATTGCTGTTTCAGCCCAAAAAATCTTAGGCAATTTTGCACTCAACAACATACATCTCACTCTCTCCAAAATGGTCTTGTTGAATCTTTCAGCTAAACCATTTTGTTGAGGGGTGCCCGCAACTGTCCTGTGCCTTGCAATGCCATTCTCTTTGCAGAAAGCATTGAAAGGTTCAGAGCAGAACTCAAGACCATTATCAATATGAAACCTCTTGATCTTTCTGCCTGTTTGGTTTTCCACAAGTGTCTTCCAGCTTTTGAAGTTATCAAAAGCCTCATCTTTTGTTTTCTGAATGTAGATCCACAACTTCCTTGAGTAGTCATCCACAATGCTCAAGAAGTACCTTGCTCTAGAATGAGAGGGGGTCTTGGTTGGACCCCAAAGATCAACATAAACATAATCAAGGGTACCTTTTGTTCTCTGTTATCCAACATTGAATTTGGCTCTGCAAGCTTTGCCATAGACACTTTAGAAGCAAAGCTTCAAGAAGATTTTGATGATGCCAATAGTCAAGCATATCCAAGACCAACTCAAGAAGATTTTGATTTCAAGAAAGATTTGTCTTCATGGATAATTCAAGTAAACATCAAGCAATCCAAGATATTCAAGTATGATTGACTAGATAGATTCTTAAGTTAGATTTATAAGTTAGATTTGAAAGCACAAAGAGTTGACCAAGTTATTTTTCTTTCAAAACAAAGGATTTTAAAGTTTTCTCTCTGGTAAACAATTACAGTCTCACAAAAGCTTTCTGAAAATCATTTCAAACTTTTTTCAAAGGTTTTCAAAATGTGTAATCGATTACCAACATATTGTAATCGATTACCAGAGACTCTGAACGTTGGAAATTAAAATTTTAAATTAAGAGTCACAACTGTTCAAGAAAAATAATTGTGTAATCGATTACACCGAGATTGTAATCCATTACCAATGAGTAGTTTCGAAAAATATTCCCAACAGTCACAACTTTTCATTTGAATTTTGAAAGGTTATCAAAGGCCTATAAATTAGTGACTTGGGAACGAAATTGGTTAAGATTTTTGCTTGTTCAAAAAGGTCTTATCCTCTCAAAAGTTTATGAGAGTTTTGCTTGTCCAAAATGTCTTATCCTCTCAAAGGATTATGAGAGTTTTTCATTGCCCAAAATGTCTTATCCTCTCAAAAGATTAAGAAAGTTTTTGATTGCCCAAAAAGTCTTATCCTCTCAAATGATTAAGAGAGTTTTTCATTGAGTTCAAAGCTCTTATCCTTTCAAAAAATACAAATCATCTTATCTTCAAAAATTCCTTGGCCAAACACTTGTGAGATTCAATAAGGAATTGAGTGCTTCATTGTAAACATCTATCTTTTTCAAGAGAGATTATCTTCTTCTTCCTCTCTTTCTAATCAAAGGGCTAAGAGACTGAGAGTCTCTTATTATAAGGCATCTGAACACAAAGGAAGGGATGTCCTTGTGTGTTTCAGAAGTTGTAAAGGATTTACAAGATAGTGGAACTCCCAAGCGGGTTTCTTGGGGACTGGACATAGGCAACGAACTTTGCCGAACCAGTATAAAACTGAGTTTGCATTCTCTCTTCCCTCAAACTCTTTTATTTATTGTTGCTTATTATTTCTATTCAGTAAGTTTAATTTGAATTATTATTTAGAAATTCATTTTAAAAGGAATCTTGGGACTTGGGTTAAAATCTGTATAGAAATTTTAATTGGGGAATAGTTTGTAAAATCTTAATTCAACCCCCCCTTCTTAAGATTTCTGAGGCCACTTATTCAACAGACACAATGTTCGTAGAACTTCAATTTCTCCACTTTTTCCCCATATAGCAGCTCCTGTTTTGCCAATTCAATCAACCATTTCTCACTTATATGGCCCAACCTCATGTGCCATAACTCAATTTTTGATAAAAACTCTTCCTGTTGCAGTGGCTGCAGAGCCAATTACAACTTCGCCATCCACAGAATAAAGGCCATTCTTCATAATTCCCCTCATGACAATGATGGAGTCTTTAACTACATTCAATATTCCTTTTTCACCCTTGAACACATACCCTCTTTTATCAAATTCACCAAGAGAGATTAAATTTCTCTTCAGCTCAGGTACATATTTGACGTCTGTGAGAATTCTCTCAACCCCATCATGAAACTTGAACCTTATAGACCCAATACCTTCAATTTTGCAAGGCTTGTTATCTCCAAGAAGTACCAACCCATCTGCTTGATCAGTTGGTGTCATATGCCATGAACACCCTGAATCCATTATCCATTTAGTTTCTGGATTCTTTTCAGATACCACTAGTGCCTCTGCAAATTCATAACCATCATCTTGAACAATGGCAGCATTCCCCGAGTGCTTCTTCCTATTGTTACTACCACCATTTTTTTGCCTTTCAAGACAAACTTTCCTTGTATGGCCCTTCTTTTCACAATGATAACATCTGATTTTGAAGATATTTCCTTCACCATTCTTCTGGTTTTTTAGCTTTTGCTTCTTCTTATCAGATTTACTATCTTTCTTAAAGGTCTTGCTTCTTGCTATCAGTCCTTTTAATTCAGAGCAGTCTGCACTTCATCAAGAGAAACAAAGTCTTTTCCAAACAGTAAAGTCTCTTTGAAATGAGAGTAACTCTTAGGAGCACAGCAATAGCAAAGCTTGATCCTTATCATCAATGGTGACATCGATATTTTCAAGATCTAGAATCAGTTTATTAAACAAATCCAATTGTTCTCCTACTGATCCATCTTCATGCATTTTAAACGAATACAAAGACTGCTTTAGGTAAAGACGATTAACAAAAGATTTGGTCATGTACAAACCTTCAAGCTTTGACCAAACCCCAACAGCAATTGTTTCCTTAGAGACTTGCCTCAACACCTTGTCTCCGAGACTGAGGATAATTGCATTGTGTGCCTTCTGCAGTAGTGCTTTCTTATCCCCATAAGCCATCATCTTTTCGAGTTTGGCTTCTCCATCAAGTGCTTCCACCAGGCCCTGCTGAACAAGAAGGGCTTTCATCTTCAATCGCCATAGCCCAAAATCATTTTGCCCAGTGAATTTTTCAACCTCATACTTGGCCGAGCCCATTGCTTGAATCGAGCCCAAAATCATCCAAGCTCACCGCACCAGTTTGTTGTGCCAAGATCAAATTTACTCACAAAATTATAAGTTTCTTGTTTGAACAAGAATGAGCAAAAAATGCAGAAAAAAAGGATGAACAAAAGAACTTCAAAGAATCATGATTTGACTAGAGTAAAAAAAATCAACTCTAAATCTCCTCACAACAACTACTTTATTTAAACTTTGAATAATCTCTCCTCTGGGTAGACAATCTCTTTACTGGTCTGGACTATACAGAAAAGAAATAGAAGCACTATTTCAAGCGTAGCTAACTTAACTAATTTAAAACTACCTAATTGTTAACTGTTATTACAGAAAACCAAAAAAATAGCTAAGTTGATAAAGTTTAAAAGAGACTAACACACACACACACACATACCCACGCACACGCACACACGCACACACACATTCAAAAGATTATTACACACGGGTGAGGGTTTTACCCAACATAATTTTTTGTTTTAACATGACTTAAGCTTTTGTTTTTATTGTCATAAGTCAATGACTACCCAGAGATATGTATTTTTAGTTTTAAAGGAGATAAAATGTCACTAGTTCATATACGCAGGCCAGCTTATTTTGGGCCAAGCATGTAATTTTGAGATTTAGATGCTTATTGATTGGCTGATGCTAGGTGCACCCAACATTATTACTGGTGCACCCAACAGTTAAGCGGAAAATACCTAAATACCCCTGGCAATTTTTTTAAAAAATTGTACATCCAGCACAAATTTCTTTCGCGCTTGTTACTCTTCTTCTTCCTTCCGCGACCTTAGTGCTTCTTCTTCTTCTTCCTTCTGGGCGTTCTTGCTTCCGCGACCTCGACTGGCCTTTGCGCGTTCTTGCTTCCGGCGGCGTGGTTGTTGCTTCTTCACCATTGTTGGCGACGTGGTGGTGGTGCTCTTCACCTTGTGCGTTCTTCTTCTGGTTGTGCTACTCCATTGATGTTGAGGTAAGCACGTTCTCCCTTCTGTGTTCGTGCTTCCATTTTTGGTTTTGTAGTGTACTTCGTAGGATAGTATTGATTCGCATAGGGATTTAGGTCTTCCGTAGTTGGTATAGGTTAGGATAAAGATGATCCGCAAGTAGTTTTGACCGTGAACTAGGTTACAGATCAAGTTGATCTGCAAGGTTTGATCCGTAAAAGCCTTATGAATCAACTTGATCTGTAAGGATTTTACGAATCAACTTGATCCGTATCAGTAAAAAATAACATATGGATCAACTTGATCCGTACGATTTACGATCCACCAAAACGCTCACCCAGCATAAATGCGTACCTTGTGTTGCCGCCGGCGATGAACCAACCACTGCAACAATGAACATCGGCACCTTCACCTTCACTGAACCTAACCTATCGTAAGAAAACGAAGAAAATACGGTGAAGCACTATGCACTAAAGAGATAAAACGAAGGAGAAGATGCACAAAAATGGAGAAAGAAGCATTGTGCCGTTTTTTAAAAATAAAAAAGCTTTTTAAAGGAGAAAGAAGGTGCAGGGATAGTTTTGGTATTTTTATAAAATGCTGGATGCACGAGCAATAATACTGGGTGCACCTAGCATCTCCCTTATTGATTTGTTGGACTCACAGATAAACAAAGGTCTATTGGGCTTCATCTGAGCCTACCCTTCATTTTTTAAGTAAACCTCTACTGTGCTTTTGGAAATATAAACTATATTTACTTTAATTTTGATTTATAAAAAGTTTTATTTTAGTCGGGGAAAATCATTTCTGCAGCGACTATGCTCACGTTTATAGTTACTTGACCACCGACTCTAATCCTAATCCTAAGTTTGAATTGGGTTGGGTGATTTAGGTGAGTAAAATGAAAGAGATTGATCCATTCAAGTAAATGGAGGAAAATTTTCTACTTTTTTCCTACCTATCTTCATCCATCCAAATATCACATATTTTATACTATATTTTTTCCTATTTCCTTCTTCTTTATTTCATTTCTAACTCAAATAAAGCATAATTGCTTTTCTAGAAAAAATTTCAAATATAACAAAAAGTCGCAAATATCCCTAATTAACGTCCTCAAATTTTGCCTCATCTGTTGTTAAATCAAATCAAATTTGTATTTGGTTTCTGACAGACTCCATCTCAATTCATCTCTGCAAATTCATCAAAATTCTGATACATTTCAAAAATTCATCTCAATTTTTTTTGTGAATGGCCAGTTCAAATTGATCATAATTTTGGTTCCTTTTTCCATGATTTTTTTTTTGTTTTGCTGTTGCTCTATTGAGTTGGGCCGGCCCGGTTTTACCGAATTCTGATATTTTTTAGGTGGGTCCTGCGTCCTATAATATCATAATAGCATAAAACCAATTAATCTTTTTTTTTACTGCAAACCAATTAATCTAATAACTATTAGATTCATCTAATTAAAATGTTTCGGTAGGCGATGATTAGTTTTTTTTTAATACGTAAGTAGGTGATGATTAGTAGAAACTCAAACAAATTAATTAATTTCTAACATAATTTAAGGCCTCTTTTGTTCAATTATTTATGAATTGTTAATGTAAATTTATTTATTAAATGAAAAAATTGATAACTTAGATTGGATGTTAGTAATGATGATTAGATATTAAATAATTTATTCTGATATATTTTTTATGCTTCAAAATTATAAAAGAAAAGACAAACAAACAACAAATCATTAGTTCAAGTACTGTTGACTCAATTCCCTCAAATAAAAAGAATGTGGTTAGAAAGAGAAACCTAATTAGTCAGGTTCCAAAATAAAAAACAAACAAAAAATTGAGAAAAAAACTTGCATATTTATCAATCCCTTGTCTATTTTATTTATTCAATGATAGTATAACATCAATTACATTTTGTTTTTGTTTTTTAAAGGAGTATAACATCAGCTGTCTTTCTAATGTGTGTATCATTGTATACAGCAAGAGTAATTAATTATTCAATTTTATATAATTTATCATGTTTCTTTTTAATTTAATTATATCTTTTCATTATTTCTAAATAAGGACAGCATAATAATTAAATTGAAAGAAATATTACACGGGTTTGTTATATGACCAGGTTACAAAAAAAATATTTATATACAATGAATGTATAATTTTTTAGTGAAGTTTCAATTTCATATATTTTTAAAATTTTTAATTTAAATCATTTTAAGAATGATAAGTGATAAATATTGAAATATATTTTTTAAGATAATTTTTTACATATATTTATTTAAGATGTGGATCATGTTACCACACTATTAGAAAAAGTTTTTTCTACGACACCAAAACAAAGACAGTTCCTCAAGAATTATCTTAGTATATCAAACGGTGACATTTTTGTAAATAAATACAGTCATTCCACGACGATTTTACAAAAACCGGCTTAGAAGACGGTTATTCTAAGACGATTTTTATAAAATCGTCTTAGAAGGTTTTTACTTATTTTAATCCCTCTACTCTCTCACACTCTTATATTGTCCCTCTCCCTCTCACTCTTCGACTCCCTTCTAGGATTCGAAGCCACAACTACAGCTATTGGTGCTCCCACTCTTTGACTCCCTCTCACTCTTTATGGCCACTTCGCTTCTTCTTCTTCTTCTCCCGTGTGGCAATGGTTCAATCCATGTTTGCGTCTTCTTCTTCCTCTTTGTGCCTTCCTGAGCCACCTTCGTTTCACTACAATCTCGAATCGTAGTATCCAATCTTGATTCCATCGAATCCACCTCTTCAGGTACCTCATTTTTTTTTTTTTGTTAATTTCCATGTGTTGAGGTTGTTTTGTGCTATGTGTTTGTTTGTCCCTCTCAATGTGGGCCTAAACATTGGTCCACGTCAACAACCACTGGCAACAGTCTTCGTTAGGGTTAAGGTTGTTTTAGACGTTAAAAGAAACCCTCACACTTGTCGTTATCGCGCTCCCATTTCTATTTCTTCTCCCCCCTCACTCTTTTCTGCTTCTGGTTCGTTTTCTCTCTCTGTCTCTCTTTCCATTTCCTCTAAGTTTCTTTCAATTCTTATTTTTTGCGCAAACAAATTCACCGAACGTTGCGATTTAAGAACCACAATCCATTTCTATTTCTATGGCGTATGTTGTAAGTTCACTCAACTTCTTTCATCTCCAATTTGCAATTGTCGATTTTCTTTTTTTGTTGTTGCGATTTTTTCCTATTCCAGTGGTCAATTTCTTCTTGATATAATGAGGAGGAAAAAAGACGTAGGAAAAACCAATTCATTTCACTTTGAAGAAAAAACTTTGGAGAAAACACGGTTCTAAAAAATCTTACAAGTTTGAAAAACAAAAGTTTTGGACGGAGCTTCATATCTTTCAGCTTTTTATTTTAATTAATTTTTATTTTTTAAACTAGTTCATGGTGAGTTTACGGTAATGTTGTGGCTTTCGTTTTGTGGGTCTAGCTATGATCTGTCCATGGTCACGATTTTCCTTTTCGTTTAGGTACTCAGCATTGTGCAAGCACATGTCATCACGACTTATACATGTGATATTCTTTTTTCTTTAACGTTTAACATGAATTACTTATTTTGTTGTGGTTAATTTCATAGCTTACATGATCGACATCTCGGGTACAGAAAAATTCGTGCTATTCCCCGATTTGGTTTCTTATACCATAGGTATAGTAGCACAAATGCATAGGTATTTTTCTACCTGATTCATTTTCTTAAGATGTTTGGATAACTTGATGTATTTGTTATATAAGTCTCTAGAGTCTAGAGTATTATATTGAGTGGATGATCCAAAAAATCTTGACTGAATGATTCTGTTGTAGGTTCTTTGTCCATGAGGAACTCACAAATTTTTATTTTTCTTTGGCTATATTATTGGTTGGATTTCAGGTAGAGGTCTTGAGTAGGGTAAGACATCCAAACCTGTTAACACTAATGGGAAGCTGTGTAGAGTCTCGGTCACTTGTGTATGAGTACATAAACAATGGCAGCCTTGAAAACCATCTTGCCCACAAAGAAAAGAATCCACTTCCATGGAAAATTTGAATATCCATTGCTACTGACATATGCTCTGCTCTAATCTTCCTTCACTTCAGTGATCCTTGTATTATCCATGGGAATTCGAAACCTAGTAAGGTTCTCCTTGATGCCAACTTTGCTACCAAACTCAAGGACTTGGGCATTCCTAGTTTAGTTCAGCAAAGTTTAGATTCAACTGGCATAAGCACAATATGTAATAACCCAAATGAACGTTTGGAATATGTGGATCCAGAGTATTTTGTCACTGGCAAGCTTACACCAGAATCGGATGTATATTCTTTTGTGGTCATATTGTTACAACTTCTAACTGGAAGACCCCTTTTGGGGCTAGTTAGAGGTACCCCGTTGATATAAGGATAGAACACCATTTGGTTGGTTGAAGGTAAATTTATAGGAATGTTTGTGACTAAAAGATTTCTATTGTTAAACATCAATCATTTGTGCTAGTTGTTGATTTTGCTTGTGTGTGAAATTCATGGACAAACTAGATGGTGATTCTAATCAAATTAACCCCTAGGTAAGTGAGATACTTGTGCTCATTAATGGATTTAGATTGATATTGTGAATTTATATTTAATTATTATAGGTGGGAATGTGTTATAATTTAAAATTGGTTGGCTGTAGGTACTAGTAGATCTCGTTATTGATCACCCATTTCAGGTTGATGCAACAAGATTGGAAAATACTGGATAGGCTAACAATATTTGAGATGTGTTGCTCTTCATGGGTGCGGTTGATATGTTTTGAGGGTAACAACAGTCTGTTTTTAACCTATAAACAAATGTTTTAAGCAAATAGAACAAGGTGTCTATGCATGATTAACAAATAGTTTGAAGTTTTTTTGCACATCGTATACATGAGAAGGAAAAAGGACATAATTGAGTATACAAAACCACGCGTAGCAAAATAGACTGCAGACAAAAGGAGATTAGAGATGGTGTTGTGACTCTTGTGAGTCATCCAAGGAAATGTGAATATAAAAAAAGATGAGGGGGCACTACGAGGATGGGTGTGCACTTTTTAGGAAAAGGTTTGGGGTGTGGATGATGCCACTAGGGCAAAGGAGCTTTCTTCTCTGACATCTTTTTTTCTGAATTTCCTTTCTATGGTATTTTTTTTTTCAAATCTTGTATTATCAGTTCTGATTCTATATTTTCTATAATTCTCTAGTATATATCTAAGTTCCTATCAAGTATCCTTTCACTACCAAATAAACAATTCCCCTAAAAGACTGGGAGGAATATGTTTCTGAAATTGTAACTGACATTGAAAGAACAGAGCCCAAAAAGGTTTGCTTTTGATATAGTTTGCTCTATGTTCGAGTCCAGTTTGTGAAATACCTTTGGGTAAATTGTGGTTTCAAAATTTATTATTGCATGAGCTTAGTCTGATAGATTCTTTTTTAATAGCTAGAAGATTAAAATATGACAAGTAAATGTTTCCGGGACATCTACTTTAGGTGCTACTGGTGTATGCTTGATAAGACTGTTTATGTAGTTTGTTGTGAATAATAATAATGATGCTTGTAATATTCAGAAAATGAACTAAGGAAAGAATTACTAATAGAGGATCGGAATCCATGAAAATTGTTGTTAGAAAAGTTTTATTATGTCTGTTCAGTCTTTACAACTGATTTTTGTTGTATCTAGTAGTACTTGTTTACAGTAGTCTAGGGATTCTATTGTACTCCTTTTCTGTAAACTTCTTATATTAAAATCTAGGGACTCTATATTAAAATCTACTTAGTGTGAGAGATACTCAAGCTTTTTTGTGCCTAAACTGATAACATCAACTATTCTGAATATTCTTTAAACTTAACCAAATTTGTTTTTCTTTGTTCCGTTCTAGTTCATATGGAAGTTATGGTATAAAAAAGCTTAAATTACTTGTGTGATAGAAAAGCTTTTGACCTCTTTTGTGATGGAGTTTGGGAATTGAACTATTCAATATCCATTGAATATAAAACTCATACATTGTTGTAATATTTAATTGCAAAAGGGGTGGCTAGTTTAGGACTCTGAACAATGTCAAGAAGAAAGCTGGCTGGAGGAGTACAATAGTAGAGCCGTCAAAATGGATTTCGGCCAGTGGGTCAGCCCGGCCCACTACGAGCCAGAGGTGGGTCGGGATCAATTTTTTTAAAAATAATCGGTACCGTCAAATTTTCAGCCCGACCCACTTAGCTCGTGGGTTAGGTGGGCTCAACCCGTGGGTTGATGGGCCAGCCCGTCAACCCACCATATTTAAATAATATATTATTTTATTTTATTATTATTATAAATTTATAATTATTTATAATTGTTAGGAAGTTAAGTTTTTATTTTGTAGCAAGTTAGCAACCAAATTCAATAATGGACCAATTCCTATTTCCTAGCCCAAACTTAAGACAAATAGACAAGCCCAATTGACAATTGTTATAACGCTTTGCAACACGAGCCTGCACCTTGCAACCTAAAACGCATAACATAAAGTGATAACCGTTAAAACATAAATACCAAATAGGCAAGGCATTAACTAAAGCAATACATAACGCATAAAGAAGAAAACCTAAATGGCAACAAAAGTTTAAAAACCTAAATCCCTAATAGTGCAAAAATTGATCTGGCGACACCTTCACAGCACGAGCCACCGATGGTGATGGTGACCTCTGAGCGCTCGTTTTCCCGTCATCGCGATGCCGACCTTCCTCTTCCACCTCGTTTGTGCCGTCGTTGTGGTTGACCTCCAAAACGGTAATTTCTCTCCTTTTTTCATGCTTTTAATTTCTTTCCTTTTCTTTGTTAAATGTTAATTATTCTTGATGTATTGAATATAAGTTGAATGGATTCTAATTGTGAACCGAGTTGAATTCGAGTTTAATTTTTTTCCTTTTCTAAGTTAACTACAACTGCATTAGATTGATGGAAATGGCTTCTGAAACTGTAAATCAAGTTGAATCTGTTGATGATATTGAGTTTATGGAAGATAGGAAGAAGCCAGGGTTGAACCTAAACCAAATGCAAAGAAGAACAAAAGTGACAATGATGAAGAAGAGAGTAAAAAAGTTAAGGTTTGCACTTCTATAGCTTGGAAATATTTTACTAAAATTGGTGTGGTAGATGGTAAAGAGCATGCATAATGTAATGCATGTGGGCAACAATATGTAATTGGTGGGAGTAAAGTAGGTACTTCACATTTATTGCGTCATGTTAAGCTTTTGTGTAAAAAGAAAGCTAAATTTCATGATGTGGGTGGAATGATAATTGGTGTGGTAGATGGTAAAGAAAAGGTAGAATGTAATGCATGTGGGCAACAATATGTAATTGGTGGGAGTATAGGTATTTCACATTTATTGCGTCATGTTAAGCTTTTGTGTAAAAAAAAGAAGCTAAATTTATCACGAATAGTGAAACTTGCAAAAGCACGACGATACCTAAGAGCACTCTCAAGCATGACATAAGTAGAATTTCACCGAGTAAGCACATCCAACCTCAAGCCCACTTTAGTATCAATACCTCTCACTTGAGCAATACATTCGGTAAATATTATTTTTCTTGACTCTGATGCTCTCACATATTTAATGCTATCTCTAATTTTTTGTAAAGCAACTTCAGCCACTTTTAATCCATCTTGAACTATAAGATTCAACACATGGGCACAACACCTCACATGCAAAAATTCACCATCACACAACAAGCTATTTTGAAATCTTAATTGCTCACCCAAAAGTTCTTGCATATGATCATTAGCACTAGCATTGTCTAAAGTAATGGAAAATATTTTTCTATCAATTTCCCATTTAGTCAAGACTTCAAACACTTTGTTTGCCAAATCTTCCCTGGTGTGAGGAGGCTCCAATTTACAAAAAGCAAGAATCTTACTATTCAATTTTCAATTATTATCAACAAAATGTGTTGTTAAACATATATACCCCTCTTGAGTACAAGCAGTCCAACAATCAGATGTCAAACAAATTCTATTATAACATTTATGAATAACATATTTTAATTTTTCTTTCATCTCACATGAAGTTTCAGCAAACTAGACACCAATGTGTTCCTACTCACATGCTTAACATCAGAATTTATTTATAAAAGTAATTCCCTAACCCATTTATATTCAACAAAGTTGAATGGAAAACCATGTCCAACAATACACATTGTTAGAAGCTCAAGAACACGTTTTTGGTCAATTTCCCTAGATCTTAACTTTCCAGCATGATCAATTATCATTCCACCCACATCATGAAATTTAGCTTTCTTTTTACACAAAAGCTTAACATGATGCAATAAATGTGAAGTACCTACTTTACTCCCACCAATTACATATTGTTGCCCACATGCATTATATTCTGCATGCTCTTTACCATCTACCACACCAATTTTAGTAAAATATTTCCAAGCTATAGAAGTGCAAACCTTAACTTTTTTACTCTCTTTTTCATCATTGTCACTTCTGTTCTCGAAAAGCCTAAAAACCATCAATTTCCTTTGTGACACTCAAAGCATAATAAAAATTGAGTTATTATATAGTAAAACATAAATGAACCATAACACTAGTAGCAACCTGTTGTTGCTTGCCAATAAAAAATGATAATATTTTTAAACATGACAAACATGGTAGATGAAGTATTATCTATGACCTTCGCATTCAGTTTGAACCTCACAGGAAGTAAATAATTGTTATATATTACAAATATAAACATCATCTTATGTTAAAAGTAAAAAAACTACCTACTTGGAAACAACAACAGTCCTTTTGCAGATTTCACAGTAAAGCTTTGATCTTAAATAAGTTACTTTTTTCTACACTCATGGCATCCTAGATAAGTCCAATTATCTTCGGATTCCATCTCAATTACTCTATAGCCAAAACTAAAAAATATATACGAACCAAATGTAAGTTTAAAATAATTATGTTATAAGTTTACTTTTTTTGACTCAATAAATTTGGTATAAACATTGCTGGAATTTACATCAAGTCGTCATTTATGGAGAGGACTATATTTCCGGTAATTTGGGTTACAACTTGTGATAGTTCCTAAAAAAATTGTGATAGTCGAAGATGACTTAATTTCATCCATACTAAAATTATGGATAAAACCAATAAATTCGGTGCATCAAAATTTTTAACGATTAAAAACATAAGATAATTAAATTAATATTTTAAATACATGAAAAAGTGTTTTTACTTCTTTTATATTCTTCCACAACGTTTAAGTGAGAGTTGAATATCAATTTGTCCCAAAAAAGTGTTAGAAATATCCATAACACTTGTACACAAAATAATCCATTAAAATTAAAATAAGTTTCATTACTAGAAAATAAGATTTTAACATAGGTTATTAAGAACTTTCAAAACCGATGTTGAAAGTATCAATGTTAAAAATAATATCGTTAACATCAGTCTTCCAAAACCGATATTAACATAAAATGACAACATCAGTCATTTAAATAACCGATTTTATATAGTAAGAGTTATAAAAAAAAGTCATATATCTGCATATTAACATCGGTTTTTTTTTACCAAAAACCGATGTTAATATATATAGACAACATTTGTTTTTAAACATCGATTTTTTCAAAAATCGATGTTAATATATAAATACAACATCGGTTTTTAGGAATAACTGATGTTGTTTTTTGGATTTTTTTTTATTGTGTTGTCTGTTTTTTTAATAACCCCAAATTAACCTGCAAATTTGAACACAAAACTACAATAGATAATTTTCTCATTCTGTTTTCAAACCGTTTTTACCATAAATTTCATAAAAAAATGATTATTTACTATGAATTAAAAGAATATTTAATGTGCATATAACATGAATTGTAAAAAATATAAATTAACTAAACTACAATTTCAAAATTGTTCAAACACTAATTGTTTCATTTTGAACTTTTAAATAATAGGTTTCCCATTGGATGCGAAACGCTTTCAATCTCTCTGGTTCCAATGGTCTAGCATCATTTAAATATTGCATGATATAATAAAACATAAGTCAATAATATATAATACCAATTATAACAAAATTAAATACGTTTGAATTAAACAATTACCGTTTTTCAATTATTCTTGAAATTTCCTAAGATTATAGTTGACATCTAGTGCATGACGTAATACCCACACTCAGTGCTTCCTTTTTGTCTATTACACTAAATACATTATGAAATTTAGATATTCAATGTTAAGTACAAATTAGTCTACACATTATTAAAATATAATTAGAAGCATTGTTTAAATGTTTACTTTAACAACAATCCACCTAGCAGCAGCCTTGGATTTACTTTGTGGAGTATCGTCAAATCCTTTCAAAGCACTGATCAATACAAACATGGATGCGTATTATAGAATTAAAATATTGATGTTTTCGACTAATGCAAATGTATTGAAAAATAGAACTGACCTATTAATAATTCCTTTAAGGTAGTTATCTGACCTATTATGCAACGAACAAAACCAGAAGACAATATTTTCCTTAGGCAAAATGATGACCATTTGCCAGTATGCACTGCAGTGGAGATGGTCAATGTCATCAGATTAACTTACCCATTCAAGTAGCATCCTACATAACCTGCAACGACTTAAGAAAAAGTTATGGGATGGTCAATGTCATCAGATATAGGGGATCATCGACATGATGATTCAGCCTATGTGCAGGTTTCGCTGGTCCCACAACTCCCTGTTTATCCAACACAGTTAATTAACATAATATATATACAGTGAACACTTTAATTGAAAAAAAACATTTAATGGCAGTGAAATACCTGTTCTAATAAATGCTCAACAAGATGTGCCTTTTTGTTCATATGAAAGAATGTGATCCTGACTTCCATTGGCAACCAGACACACGCTCACTCTCATTGGTATTTTGAATTTAAAAGCCTTTTTCGTCCAATGATATTACACACCCTAGTGGCAGCACACAAGAGACCTTGTTCTGGTCACTCTCATCACTATCAAAAAATAATAAAGTCGGTGCATATATGCAAGAGAATAAAGAACAAAAAACTAATAAACACAGTTGAAAAAGAAAATTCAAATGCCACATTATAAATCTCTTCCAACTACTCTAGAAACAGTGTCATGCACTCCTCCATTCGATACCACTCTTAGTTTCTTGAAAATGGTATGCCACCAAATTATTGTTTAGGTAAATAAATAGAGGAATTGAGTATAAGGATGAAATTTTTCAGAAGACACGTGCTATATAACGAAACATTGGCTCAATGATGACCATTCTAGATCATAAGCAGTAGGCTGCTGATGGTTTTTTATACTGCCTACAATATAAACAAAATCCATTTAAAATGTGATACTTGAACTACATTATTCAAACAAAAATAATCAAAACATACATCTTGCTATTCAAAATCCAAGAACATACATGTTACCCTGCAATAGAAAAGGCAACTTTTCACAAGTCTAAAAGGGTCAAGTTACCAGTACTGATGCACTATCAAGAACCAATCAGGTAACCAATGAACAAAATTCCACACTATTAGAAAATGCAGTTTCAACATCGGTGGAAAACCACATTTTACATCGGTGGTCAACCGATGTTGAATAGAATGTTGTTGAAAGTTTAAAGTTTCAACATCGGTCCCTATATCACCGTTGTAGAAAGTTTCAATATCGGTGCTCAGTTAAGAAATGATGTAGAAATTACACCTTCCGCATTGTTTTTATCTTAGTGAACATTGTAAAATAGCGCTTTTCAACATCGATGCTCAGTTAAGAAATGATGTAGAAATTACACCTTCTACATCGTTTTTATCTTAGTGAACGTTGCAAAATAGCGCTTTTCAACATCGGTGCTCAGTTAAGAAATGATGAGAAATTACACCTTCTACATCGTTTTTATCTTAGTGAACGTTGTAAAATGGCACTTTTCAACATCGGTGCTAAGTTAAGAAACGATGTTAAATATTTAATAATTTGTAATTAAAAATTTGTTAATTAATGATCATTTTTTATATTTTTAATATTATCAATATTGCTAATAATCAATAAATCAGTATTTATAATATGAAAACCAGTATTTTAATTAAATATGATAATATTGTAATTAAAATACTGGTTTTAGTATTATTTATATTTAATCTATCATTTAAATATTGAATATTAATTACAATTAATAGAATTTCATGTCATTCACCAGATACCAATTGATATATTATCAGTAAATTGGTAGCTACTTACTTGAAAATATTAATGTACTCTCGCAGCTTTAAATGAAAAGAAAAAGATTAGTAATTAGGTAAAAGTAAAACTATCTAGTATAACAAATTCAAAGTTCAAGTAAACCTATCTGAGTAAATAACACGAACTTTTAAAGAAGCCAAGCAAATGTCAGAAGAGTACACTATTCTATGTTGTTTATCACATTTAAAGAAGCTAAGCTAACAAAATTCCATGTTGTTTTCTACTTAAAACTGATCAAAGCAGTTTACATTCACATTAAAGTGCATGTATTTGTCAATATACCTCTGTAGCCATCCAATGGTAAGTTCCTGTTTCAACAGTCATCATCTCAGTTAATGACTTTTTTCTTGCTAAACCAAAATCTGCTAGCTTGACTGTTTTCTGGTCTTCAGTCAATAGCAAGTTATCTATATAGAGGAAAATAAAAGGATCTTCATATTCATTATGTAGATGTTTGACACTTGGGCAAGTTATACAAAGGAGAAAAAGAAGCTTAAGTTAACAACTAGTAGCAGAACGTGAATAAAAATAGAGTTCACTGGGACAAAAGGTTAATAATATTGTTCCTCTTTCATTGCCTTGTTCACAGTTCACACCTACCTTTTGCAATTAAACCAGAAAAAAATAGTTTGATCAAAATGGTCTTTACAATAGCATAAAGTTCCTTCCAAAGGAGATTTCTCTAACATGTCCATAATCATAGAGCGCAAAAGCATTCAAAGTTATCATCTTTTTCCTTCACGTGAATTACTAAGCTACTATAGATTTAGTGTATTACTAAGTACTAACAAGGTAGATACATACTTGAGCAACCTTGATTGAATTTTGAGTGGCACCTGCCAGCACACAAACAAAAAGAAAATTGTAGAAGCTGTCATTATGAAATATGCACTTCCATTGCTGATTTTATTAAGTTTGCTTATGATATTTAAATATTAAAGCAATTATCTGAAATCCAATACTCTAGATCTAGTTCAATACCTCCAGCAATGTACTTCACATTATATTTGTCAGCCAATTCTTGATACCTGAAATGATTTGGCAGAGAGTGGAGGAACCATTGGAAGGTACAGGAAATAATAATAAGAATGGATATGCTGACATGAAACAGAGATGCTATTTTATCCAAAAGAAGTCCATATGGTGGAAGGAGATTAGTATCTCATAGTTTTATTTTTAAAAAAAGAATTAAGAAAAAAGTGTTGCGGGCTGAGGTTGAGTTCACAACATTTTCAACATCATTGTCACCAAGGTGGCCCATATAAACTACAAATTGTTGCTTGCTAATATGCTGCAGAGGTTGAAGAGAGCTAGCTGTAATGTAGCATTTAAAATAACAGGAGATTGGATAAAAATATAGAAAAGAAAGGACTACTAAACACTACTAAATACATTGATAAATCATATGAACAACTCCATTGGTCCAGAAATACTACTAAACACTTAACTATAATGTAGTTATAGTTTCAAGGAGCAGGCAAGAAGGACCACCACATCCAAGCATAAGTGGTTACATCGAAGTGAAATTACACTAACTAAAACTGATTTGACATCAACGACAACCACCATCGAGTACACATACCCTTGAGTTGATGAATAGATTCAAAAATGCTAGTTCGTGTTATTATTATGATTATGTGATTGGCAATTTGGCGTAGTAGTAGGGGTAGGCACAATTCAACCGTTTAATTAAACACATAGGACACCCCTTTAATTAGTCTATTCCAACTAATTTGGTTGGACAAAAATTTATTCATGGACCCCTGTACCTTGCTAATTAAACCCCATTAATTTTTTTGAATAAGAGACAAAGACTGTGAACCTCACTACCATTGTTTTGAATAAGAGACAAAGTTCAATTTCGTAAATGATTCTTTCAAATGAACAATAATTTTGACTTGATTATTCTTCTCTGTTTCTTTTTGAATGATACTAGGGTCTAATCATAGAGGTAACTTTGGATAATTCATCATAATACCATATATGGATATGTGAGATCACATAATAAAGCCAAACACTAATTCTGCCGCCTTAAGCTGGCAAAGTGGCAAATTTAATTGATTTGAAATATATATCATGAAGTTAATGAAAGAGAATAATCAAGTACACAGACATCTCAATATAAACCTCTATTTTATAGCCTTATATCTTTTTACTATCTTGTTGGAATATCTTCTTACTAATTCTTCTTGTAAATTCTTTTACTCACTTATTGACACGTCATTTCTTTAACTTCTAAAAGCATTTAATACTTTTGATTCTCTTTAATTTCTATGTAGAATTGATCAATCCTAATCCCAGTCAATTAATTGTTAGTGAACTTCAACATTTAATTGGAAGAACTATGGAACGGTTTGGTTTAAAGATTAACAGAAGATTAATCGTGCGAATGAACCTCTAATCAGATTAATTGTTTTAATCACTCTCTATGTGCTTTATCATTTCCACTAATTTGCATGAATCCTACATGAACAACTAGGAATTAAATTTAGTAAAAGATTACTAAGAGATTATGGTCAATATATATTAATGAAATTGAGACAGATGATTAGTAAATGAAAATTAATTCAAAGCAAAATAAGAATAAGAATTTGGGGATAATTGCTAATACCATTGAAATCACAAGCCCAGCCAGGTCTTCCCTGCTTGTTAATTTCATGAATTATTGCTTGCTTGTTCTTTCAAATTATTGTACAGAACAATGGAACCTTGCTTCAGCAGCTAAGAGTAACATATCAGCACAAGCGTTAACTTCTGCATAAATGCAAATTATTCTTACTATCCAAGCAAGCTTTAATAAATTTCTATAGAAAAGATAAGATTATGATCATCTAATGATGTGGTAGTTTTTATATCTTTTAATAAACTATTGTTTAGCTGATGGGATTTTTGTTTTATTTTTAGAGTTACAAGGAACCTTATATCCCCTTCATATTTTGAATTAGTTTGTTAGACTTATATCACATTAGGCGGTTTCAACTTAAGTTTAAACAACAAAACCAATTCATAATTAAAAGACCGAAATTTATTGATTCAGTTATAAATTAATATGAATTTTTGAAACAATCAACTTAAGTTTAAACAACAAAACCAATTCATAATTAAAAGACCGAAATTTATTGATTCAGTTATAAATTAATATGAATTTTTGAAACAATCATTGTAAGCATTGAGGGTAAAACTGTGTTTACATAGTCCAATCACAATAGTCGTTGTAAAGTACTAATAGTATATTCAATACCTATATATCCTTTAATTTCTTCAAACAACCTTCGAGATTGATTTACTTAGACTGCCAGTAAAGTTTAATGGTTACAGAATCCATTAACAATAATCTCTAGGATGCAATATCAAGACTTAAAGTTCATTTGTTTGAGGGCCCTAGTGACTCCCAAATGGTTAGAGGGGACTAGGAGGATAAGGGATAGGACCTATGGGTAATAGCTAATATGAGTTGAAATTTTATGAAGTAGAATCCGTGTTTGATATTTGAGTTGCCTAACCAGTGGTTTCTAGTGTACATTTGTTATGGTTATAGTGTGTGATATGATGATACTGATTGTTTGCTAAACAGCTCTATATGAGGTCCCCCTCCAATCCCTTTTCCACTATAGGTATCAACCAAAATAAAAACACAATCCTTGTCTCTCCTCTATCTCTCTATATACCCTCATATTCATATTAATTTTAAGCAAACCCCACAAACCATCATCATCATTATTTACCATTCCCGCCCCATGAAGTGTTCTCTTTGTCCCTCAAAACCATGACTCACCTATATAGTTGTATCATACATACGGTGTTACCTCAAAGTGTACATGCAACTCCAATTAAAAAAACTATTTTCACTTTTGAACACAATCCTTACCATAGCACCCAATAAATTAAGGACAAGCTGGGTTAATTGTAATGTTGTTATATTTTCATGTTGCTTATGCAGAACTTAGTCCAACAGACCCTAGAGTTCGAGCTCAACTCTAAATACCAAGCCTAATAATGCCAGAGAATAAGGAACTGGTAAATGACGAAAACTAACAAGTAATTAACAAAGTTTACTTACCTCACAAAAGTTGGACAAAACCTAGCCCAGACAAGTTACTGGCACCGACGAAACGGAGAAGCACACGAGGAAGGGCACCTCAGAGGTTTGCTATGAAAGAGGTTGCTAGCTAGGGCGTGCTCATGACAGATAGGAAAGGCAAAGAGTTAAAAGGTAATGGCACGATACTATTTTTCTAAAATTTTATTTTAATTTGAAAAACTGCAACAAGGACGGTGATTTCTTAAAAAACATCATTTATTCATTGGCATGCTATGAAATACGAAGACGTTTTTCACTCAAACGTAGTCATTTGTTGAACTGATCAAATACGACATCGGGCAGCACCAAAAACGTTGTCGCTAATGTCGGGGTATTTACAAAAATACCACTGCTACAGATTCAACAACGTTTGCATAGCACCAATGTTATATTGATGTCGTGGAAATGCTTTTTTATAGTAGTGCCACCAAGGGTAACTAGGATGGTTCAGAACTTGCATTGCAGCAACCAGATATTCACTTCACTTACTCAATCCCAAACCTCAATCAAGGGAAAATTAGATTCAGTTTGCATCTTGAACTATTTTTGTTCTTAAGACCATTTTCAAACCTAAATAAGCATTTGTTAACCTTTATTGCAATTTTAGAAAAATCCTAGCTGGTAGACAATTCTAGATTATCTAATTCTTGTTAAGAAATTTCAAAAGAACCAAATTTAAAGTTTCTAAAGGTGACATGCAATCAAATCATGCATACAATCACATCACAAATGCTATCAAGTTTAGAATTGGCATATGCTAAAATGACATGGAGAAGAAACCTTCAATAGTCCTCCTATTTTGTAAACACTGTTTACTAACAATAAGATCCAACAAGTCTAGAGTTATTTATGTCATTGTTCTGGTAAAATCCATGAAGTAGCCAAACAATCACATAAAAAATTGTTGATAAATATTTGTGTTTTAATTTAAAATTTATAAATATATTAATTCTATTTTATAAAATAAAATATTCATTTTAGATTTTCTTAAGATTTTGTTTTAATGAGTCAACTAGTTTGTTATGTTTGTTGTGACAACTATAGATTGGTTTTCTAACGGTCATATTTTCCAACGGTCATATTATTCTGTTGTTGCATAAATGCTTATATATATTTTTCTTCCTCTCTAGAGAGAGAATACCGATAGAGCTACAGTCTCATCCCTTTCTCCCAAAATTTTCTATTTCTTGAGGGTAAGAGCATTGGTGTTCATAAGGTTCGGGGATCCTTTCGCTGCACACGATCGGAACCAACGGGTTGTCGTATCTTGGGAGAGGAGCGCAATCAAATTTTCCTACCAGTGCAGTGGGACGTTTTCTCTCTAAGGATAGCGTTTACGCGCTTCAACCCAGGCTATATCTTTCTTTCCTTAATTTTTTTTTTCCTTGTGCTTATTGTATGTTATAATGTATTATTCATGTGTTGTCAATTAAATTTATTTTGCTACTGTTATTTTGTTATTTAATTCAAGATTATGCATCTTCTTCGTATTTATTTTCTTTCATTTTTTTTATATTATTTTTCCAATAGTCTTAGAGAGAAAAATGTTTTATACTTTCTTCTTGCATAGTCTTTTCTGCAGTAGCATGATGTTGTATCAAAATATCTATAATGGATATGATTAAGTTCCTTTCTAGTAAGCATGAAAAATTAATGGATGAAAACACAATGCATGATGTTCCATTAAAAATGTTTTTATTATATTATGTATTTCCTGAAATTTTACATTAGTATGAGATTGTTGAAAAATATTTTCTTTGTCAATTGTATTTTTGTTTAAGATAAAATGTTTTTAGAATTAGTTTGTGTGAAAAAAAAAAAACTAAAAGCATCTCACTACTTTCATTCCTGCCTTAGGAAGTTATCTTTTACTTGATCAAATGATCATGTGAACACAAGTCTTTAAAATCAGGACATTTGTTGTTAGGTTTTTTAATTTCTATTGATTAATGTTATTATTATTACTGCAAATATTTTGTTGCTACATGTTGACTGATTGTCTCTTTATATATAACTTATTGATAAAACATAAAAACAATAAAATAAACAATTTGGTGAAGCTTTATATTTTGTTTGTCGTATTCTTAATAGAGTACCTTATAAAAAAAATTAAAAAAAAAATCTTTATGAGCTATGAAGAAAAAGAGAACCAAATCTGAAAAATCTTAAAGTGTGGGGGTGTCTAGTAAAGGTTAATATCCCTATTAATAAGAAAAGGAAAATTGAAAAAAAAAATGTTAATTGTATTTTGTTGGATATTTTTTACATAATACTACTTATAGATTCTTAGTTGTTAATTCAGAAGTGACTAAAATTTATAATGTTACTATTATGCAATCTAGAGATGTCACTTTCTTTGAAAATATTTTTCCTTAAAAAATAAATTGTTAAATCTTTGTATGGTTTGAAACAAGTTCCAAAGCATTGACACAAAATTTTGATTAAGTTATTCTTTTGTATGATTTTTCAAATTAATGTTAGTGATAAATGTGTGTATGTGAAACAATTTGATGATAATGGATGCGTCATTTTATGTTTGTATCTGGATGACATATTGATATTTGGTAGTAATATGCATTTCATAAATGATGTGAAGTTCTTATTGTTTAGAAACTTTGACATAAAAGACCTTGGTCAAGTAGATGTGATTTTGGGAATTAAGCTTATAAAGAAAAATGATGGCTTGACTTTTACCCAATCTTATTATGTTGAAAAGCTATTGAAGAAGTTTAATTATTTTGATGTGAAACATGTTTTCACTCCTTATGACTCTTATCCATCAAGTTAAAGAAAATTTGAGTAAAGGAATTTCTTCACATAAATATTCTCAAAGTATCGGTTCTTTGTTGCATTTGACAAACTTCTCTAGCCCTGTCTGATATTGCATATGCAGTTAGTAGATTGGAAAGTAATTGAGGAATTTAGTGATACAAAATTGTAGTTCTGATTTTGATGAAATAAAATTGACAAGTGATTATGTCTTTGCTTTAGTTGGTTGTGCAGTATTATGAAATTTTACTAGACAAATTATTATTTCACATGAAAGCAAAAATTATTGCTTTAAATACTCTGCTACTAGTGAGACTAAATTTCTTTAAAATGTATTATGCAATGTATACCTCCAATGCCAATGCACTGTGATAGTCAAATTGTTATATCTAAAGTGATTAGCAAAATTTTAATGAAAAAAGAAGACACTTAAGAGTGAGACATAAGTCTATAAGAAATTTGATTTCTCATGTTGTCATTTCTCTTGACTTTGTCAGGTCATAAAATAATATTGCGGATCCGCTTACAAAAAGGTTGACATGTCAACAAGTATTTGAGTCGTCGAGGGGAATGAGATTAAAGAACATTATTTAGTTACAACAATGGACACCCGTCTCCGTGTGATTGGTGATCCCATGAATGGAGTTCAACGGGTAGCAACGAAATTGTTTGTTGACTAAAGTACACCAAAATGAAATTGGTCGGAGCTGTTCCGTTTCTCATTCCTATGACGAGGTGTATTATAAATTATGGCAATATTAAGGTTGAGGTATTTATATATGTGTATTTTTGGTGGAAAAAAAATACCTCTTAATAAATCCGATGACAATTATTGTAGGGGTGGGGGTCACAACTCACTTTTTGAGGATTCACCTAGTGAGTGTGGTGGTGGGGCCGCCACTGTGAGATATGGGCTAATCTCTAAGTGACACTCACGAAACAAGATACAAGCGCAAGGCCGTGTAACGCGCTACCACTGATTAGAACCTAATTGAACGCCAATATTGTAGGGGTTGTGTACTAAAGTCCGGTTAAAGAATATGTAGTTCAAGACAATCAAGTCACTACATTTTTCTCGGATGGAAGTTCATAAACACTAGGTATAAGGCTCAAACCCGGAAGGTTCCTTATACCGAAATACAATATCACATGCTCTTTCTCTTATGTTTTTATACAAATTATCTTTTAGAAAATATATTTTAAAATTTTAAATTAGGTGGGGGAATGTTGATAAATATTTGTGTTTTAATTTAAAATTTATAAATATATTAATTCTATTTTATAAAATAAAATATTCATTTTAGATTTTCTTAAGATTTTTGTTTTAATGAGTCAACTAGTTTGTTATGTTTGTTGTGACAACTGTAGGTTGGTTTTCTAACGGTCATATTTTCCAACGGTCATATTATTCTGTTGTTGCATAAATGCTTATATATATCTTTCTTCCTCTCTAGAGAGAGAATACCGACAGAGCTACAGTCTCATCCCTTTCTCCCAAAATTTTCTATTTCTTCTCTTATAAAATAATTTATTTCTTGAGGGTAAGAGCATTGGTGTTCATAAGGTTCGGGGATCCTTTCGCTGCACACGATCGAAACCAACGGGTTGTCGTATCTTGGGAGAGGAGCGCAATCAAATTTTCCTACCAGTGCAGTGGAGCGTTTTCTCTCTAAGGATAGCGTTTACGCGCTTTAACCCAGGCTATATCTTTCTTTCCTTAATTTGTTTTTTCCTTGTGCTTATTGTATGTTATAATGTATTATTCATGTGTTGTCAATTAAATTGATTTTGCAACTGTTATTTTGTTATTTAATTCAAGATTGTGCATCTTCTTCGTATTTATTTTCTTTCATTTTTATTTTATTTTTCTAACAAAAATGAATTTTAAGAATCAAATTTGCATGTTATAATGAGATGGAGTAAAAACCTTCAATAAAATCTCCTCTTTGGCATAAGTTGTTTTATACTAGCCTAGAATAATTCAGGTTAGGTACAATAGACAAGTTTGTGATATAATATAAACATACTTGTTTAGTTTTCTACTTTAATGGTTTCCACATAGAAGGGTAATATTACCTGGGTATCTATGAAGTTATACAAAAATAAATGGAAGCATAAGAGAAAAAGAAAAGTATTTATAAAATCAAAACGATTCTAATTCCAATTTCTAACATTAGAGAACCAAACATGATCACTAAATTAATTACAACCACAAGGAAGAAAAAAAAAACCTTCTTAAACATCAAGATATAACTGTGAAGGAACCATAGTAGGTGAGGATGTGATTGATCAGCTTTCAAAATTTAATATGATTCTACCATATGGTAATGGTAAATGTCCTATTGTGACTAAGTTTAAAATTAATCTAGGAATCATGAACTTAGCACCATAACAAATAGCATTGACAACAAAATCATTGACAACAAGCCTTTTATAGCTAGTCAGAAGAATCTCCAAGGGCATAACAACCCTCCTCAAATAAGTCTCATCCCTATAATTATCATAAACCCATTGAGCATCCATGACATCATGCATGGTGACCATGTTATCCTTCTCCCCCATGATCCCAAACTTGACTCTCCTAAGCTCCTGCATGTGGCTACCCACACCAAGAAGCAAGCCTAAGTGCACACACATAGTCTGAACATAGGTTCCAGCCTCACAGGAAATCCAGAAAACAACCAAGTGCCTATAAGGGTTTATGTGAAATATTAGACTTATTTAACGAAGTATGAAACTAGCACAAGAAATCCAGAAAACACTCAAGGAGCTTACTTTCGTAGATGGTCTGAATCCAGAGCTGGCGCTTGATGGCAGAAATCAAGGGGGGACACTGGAAGGCGGAGCCGGTGAGGGTTTCAAGGGCGTGGGCTACATTGGAGGCATCAGGGACGGTGACGAGGTGTCACAGTGGCGAGCTGTCACGGTGGCTGCAAAGGGAGATAAAGTCACGAAGACGAAGCTTAGACAGAGAAGAAGAGAGTGCAAGGAAAATAGGACTTGCGTTTTAATATTTTTAAATGTAGCTTCTACATCGGTTTTCAGTACAAAACCGATGTTAACCAAACGATGTAAACGTTAACATCGGTTTTATTGAAAAAACTGATGTTAACGTTTGATAAGTTAACATTGGTTTTGTAGAAAACCGATGTTAACGAACTTACGTTAACATCAGTTTTATAAAAACCAATATTAACGAAGTCTTGTTAACATCGGTTTTTCAAAAACCGATATTAACGTAACATAAGTTCGTTAACATCGATTTTCTGTAAATTCGATGTCAACTAATGCACATTATTTATAATTATGCCACCGTGTTTATGTTAGCATCGATTTTATTAAAAATCGATGTTAAACTAACGATGTTAAATCTATATTTTCTAATAGTGTTTAATGAGAAGTCAAATTAATTATTAATTTGAATTTAAAAAGAAATATATACCCCGATATTTCTTCAACTTGCGAAGTTGTATTATTACAACCAAATGAGAGTTGAATCATGTTTTCAATTTCTAGTTTCATTTGGTCAACAAATTTCCCTCATAAAGTACAACTTATATCGTTGTTCCTATTATTCAATAAACATAAAATATGTGGTATCAAATAGAAACATTTAAAAATGTGAATTCAATGGATATATATATATATATATATATATATATATATATATATATATATATATTCAGCATTATTTATATGTGATTTTAAGTAGGAAATTTGTATAATAAATAATCTTACTCTAAATGTTGGAGAACAATGCCAATGAGTTTACTCCTCTTACCATTTTTGTCAATTTCCTTAATATCATCTTTATTTGATGCATGACCAATAACATTTGTTTCAAACATGATAAACATGTTAAAAAATAAACTATTATACGAATAAATATTATAATTACAGAATACAAATTATAAAATTAGAATAAATAAAGAATTTTAAGTCTAAAATAAAAATAACTAATCAAGCAATAAATCTTCATTGGTTTGAGTAACAATATCTGAGAATGGCATAAAATCAAAATCTAACATGGTTATTTCATCTGTAGATCATTTTTAATTACCAACAGGATTTTGAACAAATAAGTATATCATTCATGAAACATATCCTTGAAAATCTTAATATAAGATTTTCTAATTGACACATGAATCTTTCCATCCTAAAAATAACATAGGCATTTAGATAAGCCTTAAATAATCATAGTTTAGTTTAAATATTATGAAATTATCTTTTCATCAATTAGTAACATCTCAACACTGCTAATTTCATTTAGATTTTTAAACTCAGGGATAAACCACAAACACATGACTCGTGCGTTGAGCCTCCATTAAACCATTTCAGGGAGGATATTGAAAATCAAAGTAAAACTGAATGTTATTGATTGAATCATTGCAATGAATATGAGTGATTGGATCAAATAATGAGTGAAAAGAAAAATATTTTAAAAAAAAAACATATAATATAACAAAAATCAAATGATTTTATGTCTGGAAGAGACCGATTAATTTGTTCTGATACAATTGGTGTACTTATAGTCTTATAAGGTGACTATGGTATTAAGGAGTGTTTTAGGTGATTCAAATTCTTTCGATTAGGATGACATAATTTTACCATTAATCAAGGAGTTTTTATGATTAAAATTCGTCATCAGCACGTAAGAATTTCGAAACATCCATTGGATACCAAAACAATAATTCATATAGCAATAAAGGAAATTAATATTAAGATTATTATTAGAAGAAAATTTAATATATCATTGTTAATCATGAAAATTATACTTACTCTTCGAAAAGAATATATTATTATAATAATTAAATAATTTTTATTAAATAATTTTATTAATAAATAAATATTTAAAGGAGAGACATATAATTTATTTTCTATTGTAATGTCTTTTTAATCAAACAAGTAAGTTTATAATTTTCAACTTATCAAAGAATTGTCTAACACTTAATACATATAATAATAACAATAATTTTAATAAAGATTTTCATAGATAATTATAATAATAATATCGTATCATGGTTTCTAAGATGATTTGTAAATAAATTTTATAATAGTGCTTTTTATTTTAAAGTTAATTGCAATAATGATTATCCTTTGATAGTAGTTTTAATAGTCATTAGAAGTAAAGATTGGAAAAGTAAAGGTTTCAAGAAGAAATAGAGATTGAAATAAATTAAAAGATTTAGAAAGATGCACTAAAATTAAGAAACATGAATTGAGTTAGAATGAATACATATATGATGACCTTCTGAACAAGTCATCAAATGTGTGGTGTTGTCGGTGGTATTTGAGGAATTAGATGATAATGATTCAATTCACTGAAAATTGGCCGTCAAATGTCTTATTTGTAAATTTCTAATACTAATGGTCAAATTTTATGATTTTGACATGTGTCTAACAATATTTATAAATACACAAATCTAATGTTATTTGATGTCTTCTTGTAACTTCTTTTATAACTGCTCCAATTGATCTTTCTCAAAATTCAAAATGACCTTATTTATGAGTGCTTTTAAACTACACACGTGCTTTAATAAAGTAGTCAAAAATGTCAATTTCTATCGAAAAAATTCCTTCAATGACATTCAACTTCTCAAATTTTATTTCATATATCGATAATTTTTTAATGCACTCTTTTGTTTCTCTCGAGATAAGTTCATCGAAACTATGTATAAGTTACATAACTTAGACAAATTTTAAATAACAAACGTAAACAATGATTGTTTCAAAATAAATCAATTTAAAGCATAATAATATGTGGCCGTTTCAAAATTAAATAAAATTAAATCAAATAATTAAAACAACATTTAATTGGATTTTATGTGGGAAAACTTCTTTATCTTCTCGTTATATATTAAAATAAGATTAAGTAGAATTGAGTAATTAATTACTCTTATTATATGTGATATTGCACACATTTGAAAAACCATTTAACTAATGATTAAGTTAATAACATGAAAATACGTGTTTTTATAAAAGAGTTTGTTCAAACGATTTTTGTACATTAATTTAGCATTCCTTATTTATGGGTTTGTGTAACTAGTATAGGGAAATACCAACCAATCGTTGGTTCGAGTAGTACCGGACTTAATTTTCTTAAGTAAAGTTTTGGATTTGAGTCTTGTGGATAAAAAAAATGTAATTGACAGAAAAAAAAACTCACTAAAGATCATCAACCATGTTTCTCAGCAGATATTAATCATAAATAATATTGTTGGATATTCTATACTAATAACATGATAATAAAAAAAATACAGTGAAATATTTAAAGTAATCCATCAGTGTTAATAATTACTCTCTTTATTCTAATGTTATCTTTGTTATTTTAGACAAATATAATAAATAGATGAAAAAGAATGATAATTTTAGAAAACTAACATTAATAGCATTAATCAATATCTATATACTAAAATTGAAGTATGTGGAAAATACTAAAATACCCATGGCTGAGAGCTTGACAGTGTCCAATTTTTTGGTTTTTTGGTCAAAATACCCATAGTTGAGAGCTTGACACCTGTCTATTTTTTTTTTTGTTTTTTGGTCATTTTATAGCCCTCCAGCTTTGCTTTGGTTTTGTGACACCTCGCTGCCATGTGTCTTCCTATGAACTTTTTTTTTTCTGCTACCAACTTCACGTGTCATCCTCCGTTTATCTCTTTCTATTTTTTTTTCCGGAAACTGAAATTTCCCCGGAATGCTGAAGCCAACCGCTTCTTGCAATGCATTCTTTGTTCTTCTTCATTTGTTGCTCGCTTTGGTCTCTGCACGAGGATCTCACAGAACCACTTGGAACATTCTCACCAGTTCGTGTTGTTTCCTTTCACTCTTCTTTCTATTCCTTTTGTGTTTTTTTCGCTTCTTCACGTTATGCTTAGAAAATGCACCCCATAAAAAGAAAAAGCAAAAAATTAACAAGTTTTATTTTTGGAACAGGCTACAGTAACAACAGCGGCTTTGGCAAAGAAGTTGTCGGAGAAATTAAGAGGAAGATAGAGGTTCTTTTATTTTGATTTTATTAAAATGGTGTTTATGTTTTTTTTCTCTGATTTTTTGTGGTTTTTTTGGATGCTTCGTTGTTATTTTTTCCTTAAACTCATATTTATGATATTGTTCAGAGTTTTACGGGATAATCTACGAGGTAAGCTATAATTTTTATGTATTTTCCTTAGTGTTTAATTATCTGGATTTGCATGCAAGGGTGTCTATGGATCAGTGGTATTTTTAGTGTTCACAGTTATGCATTTTCTGATCATATTCATTAGGTCATTTATTGGTTGCAGGTTATGTGTTTGATCAAATGTCAATATGATATTTTTAGGTATGTTTTCTTATTTCTTATTTTAATTTTAAATTTGTGGAACTTTTAAAATTATTTATTTGTGATGCATTAGTATAGTTTAGAACTTTTAATTGCTCAGCTCTTGCTGCTTGAAAGAGTGAGTTTTTCTTTTACTGAAATTAGAGGCTTTGTGCCTTGGATTAGGAGTAGACATCTCTATAGCTTGGAGTTGAAGCTCATAATCATGATCTTACAACCTCCTATTGATCTGATTGGAACAAATATCTAATTCTCTATTATCTTAGGTTTTTTGGTTTGTTATCAAGATGCATGTGTGCCCCTGATGATAAATCCTCTTTTGACATGTCTCTTCCCATTGTCTGCAGGATTATTTTTAGTGCTCACAGTTATGCATTTTATGATCATGTTCATTAGGACATTTATTGGTTGCAGGTTATGTGTTTCATCAAATGTCAAGATGATATTTTTGGGTATGTTTTCTTATTTCTTATTTTAATTTTAAATTTGTGGCACTTTTAATTTTAAATTTGTGGCATTGAGTATAATAATCCTAGTTCAACTCTTTTCTTGACCTTAGGTGGCAGTATCTTTATTATTCGAACCTCGTCTCTCAAGGAGGTAATCAAATGATCTACATCAAATATATCTTTGAAGTCACTGCCACATCAAGGAGACATGATATGAAAGAAATGAAGATATTTCAATTATTTTTAAACATACGAAGCAAAACAAAAACATAATAGAAACATAGACCATAAGAATTTGAGATTGTGTGTGTGTGTGTGTGTGTGTGTGTGTGTGTGTGTGTGTGTGTGTGTGTGTGTGTGTGTGTGTGTGTGTGTGTGTGTGTGTGTGTGTGTGTGTGTTTTTTCTAGGTAGAGAATCTCAAATTCTTATGGTCTATGTTTTTGTTTTGCTTCGTATGTTTAAAAATAATTGAAATACTATGAAAATCAAGTATTTTGCTTGGTTCACATTATCTTTGCACTTATCAGATTTTGACTCAGTTCTTTATTCGAAGTTAGCAACTAATTGTCCTTAACTACTTAAACAGGTCCTTCCTCTATTGCTGAAACACAAGGTCATACAGCTAAGTAGAACAGATGCTAGACTTGCAAATAATGGACTACCTGGTGAGATTCAAAAGCTACGATGCCGAGTAAACTTCAATGCTCTGAGGTTTACTACTCAGATAGAAGAACTTGGCAGAATGATAGTCAAGGTTTTGAGGCAAAAGCGGCCTTTCCTTGCACTTCATCTTAGATATGAGATGGACATGTTGGCCTTCTCTGGCTGTGCTCATGATTGTTACAGCAAAGAGGAGGAGGAACTCACAAGAATGAGGTAATATGAATCTTGCATCTTTTGAAATCAGCACTATTCAATATATATATATATATATATATATATATATATATATATATAAATTGCCCCGCAGCAACACGTTTTTTTTTTCCACTTTTTCCTTTTGTTTTTTTTTCTCTTTAAATTTTTTAAAAATCGTGCAAAGCACAGGTCCCACACCTAATTTTTTATTATAAAGTTAACAAAAATAGAAATAACGATATTTTCTTATACGTATATTTTTGGATTCTAATGATATTGTGTATTTGATTATATAAATAAAATAAAGAAGACATGTACAATTCTTTTAATGTAATAGGAATTACTGATTTATCAAGTCTATTTTTGTTATGTTTAGTCTGTTAACAATTACCATAAGCAATTACTGATTTTACTCCTTATGATATTGTGTGTATATGTAAATTTGTTTGGGCCCCTTGGGTGGAGTATCCTCAGGTATAGGGTATTTTGTTTTTCTGAATTATGATGGAAAAAACGCTGACTTGACTGATGGATAAGGTTGTGTTTGCAAAAATTGATTGTTCAAGTGCTTGCGGTGTGAAGAATCCATGATTCACTTGGGGAGGATATCACATTTTTGTGTTAATTCCTCACAATTTATTTGATTGTGCAAGTAGAAGATTCGCTTTTATATTAACTACAATTTTCTTTAATATCACATTCTTTTTCTTTATTTTCTTTTAGGTGGATTTGACATAATGCATGCTGCAGCAAGGTAATTTGAATTTCATGATTAGGTGTTTTTGGTTTTGTTTAAGCGTAAGAAATATTTCGTACTACTACTACTATTATTATTATTATTATTATTATTATTATTATTATTATTATTATTATTTTGTTTCAGGGCTTATGATCGAGCTGTGATCAAGTTCCGTGGCGTTGATGCGGATATCAAAAGGAAATCGACCTTTCTAAAATGTCAATGACGATTTAACAGGTCTCTGAATCATTTGTAAATTAGTTAGTAATTTAACCTATTATTGTAAGATAAAATAAAATTATTGTATCATTTAATCATTTTAAAAATTCACAAATATTTATTGTTTAAGAAGTTTCATTCTATTTTTTTTTTTTTACGATTTTGGTTTGGCTTTGAGGATGGGTTGGGTCGCCATGCTTTATCTCGCCGTCGTTCCTGCCCTCAACCGAGTTTCCCTTTTTGTGCTTGGCTTTAGACTATAAATTTAGCTTCTGAGTTTAATTTGGGGTTTGGTTTGGTTTCAACGATTATCTGAACAAGCTTCTCCTAATCGGCGACTCTTCCGTTGGAAAATCCTACTTGCTTCTCAGATTCGCTGTGAGTTATCACTTTATTTGCTTCTCCTAATCTCTCTTTTTGTTCACTTCCTTTGTTTCTTCGTTTCGTTTCAGGATGACTCCTAGGTCGACAGCTACGTAAGTACTATTGGAGTTGATTTCATAATTATCACTCTTATTCTCTTTTTTTATTTCTATTTATGGCCCAACACTCATTTTTATTTTATTTTCAGGAAATCAGAACCGTGGACTTGGAGGGGAAAACCGTCGAGCTGCAGATTGTGAGTATTCTTAGGTAGTGGCGTTGTCAACGATCATATAGCAGTGTTAGGACTTTCCAAATGTTATCCCTCCCATGATTTGATTTATTATTATATTCAATCCCAGTAATTTACTATTATATAATTATTTCCGTGTCCTTTCTGGCCATGAAGTCATGAACATCCAAATTGAACCGATAAATAGCGCCTTATTTTACATTTTACCGGAAGTATATAATACAAGGTTTATAAGTCTGTAATTGATTGTTTATGATTACTTTATTGTGTTGAAATTGAATTGCATTTGATTTTTTTATGTTTCATAATTAGATTATAGAATGTATTTAAATATTGTTTAATGAAAATAAATGTATGTTTCATAATAATAATCATAACTGTTTGTTATGGCTGAAATAAATAAAATTTGTTGGCAGGAAGTCCGAGATTCTGTCCATGTCTCACTTGAGACTCTCAATGAACGAAAGTAGCAAGCCTTCATTTAAATGGCGAAGGGTTTTGCTCAAAGTTAGCGGAGAAGCACTTGCTGGAGACCACTCTTAGAACATTGACCCTAAGGTTACATACCCTGCTTTGCTTTCCCACTCTATTTCTCTATTCAATTCTTCTTTTTTTAATAACTTCTCACTTGCAGGAGCTGCACATTTTTCTACTATTTTATTGTGCGTTACTGCCTTTATTATTTAAAATTAGTTTTCTAATTGTTAATTACAAGTTTACATAGATATAACACTGGCAATAGATCTTTGCTATAGCTTGATTACTTAAAGGGACATACATTTTAGGGAAATGAGAAAACAAGTTAATTAGAGTAGAGTGACAATACATAATTCCTGAAAACATAATAATTGAAATGAAATGAAATATTTTGATTCGTGTTGTTCTCGGCATCATTTCTGAAATTATTGTTTTATGGTTGGATACAGATAACCATGGCCATTCCAAGGGAGGTGGCAGCAGTGACTCGCCTTGGCATTGAGGTGACTACAATGGATTCTTTATTCTAATACTTTTTTTGTTTCTTTTCATATTCATGATTATGGTCACATGCATGCCAAGCTTGGAGTCATTTGTTGTGTTTTGTTTAGTGGGATGGAGCTGGACAGGAGCGATTCAGGACTATAACAAGCAGTTATTATAGAGGAGGGGATGCCAAAGATACCAGTAGATCATCAGAGAAAAATTCAATTGAAGAAGAGATTGAAACTTAAACTATTGAAGCACAAACGTAAGTTTATTATGCATATAATTTCAGTACCATTTTTGTTATATAATTTTGGTTCTTGGGTATGGCAGATTTTCTAGCAAAAAATGGGGAAGAAGAGAAAGCAGTAAGACAACTCATGACGAGGCACAACCCCAAAAGGAACAACTCATGATGAGGCACAGCCGGAAAATAAATTTTTTTGGCTTGCTTTATTTTGCCCATTTTTTTCTAAATCATGCACACATCTTGGTTTGATTCGTGCCTTAGCTGTACGGACAATTGCATGTGTTTATTTTGTTATCAATTTATAAAGCTTTAAAGTGAATTGTGGTCATATCAAAACAATCTCTTCTTAACATTAATCATTAGAAGACCGGTTGATGTTTTTTTAAATAGGTTTAATTGATATAATGCTCCTAATTAATTATGCATTGCGATGTTTGGTTACTTTAATACTTATTGTACTTGGTAGTCAATCTCAATGTTCTTTCTTTCTTGGTAATGCATCACTGTTCTATTGCTTACAGAATCTCTAATTTTTTGGCAGCAACAATGTCAAAAATTATTAAAGAGATGTTACCCCCAGATGTACGTGTTGCAAGAGATGCCCAAGATCTATTGATTGAGTGTTGTGTAGGTCAGAATTTTGTTTCCATTATATTTGATTTGTTGCCTTAATTGTTATATTTGAAGCTATATTTAGGGTCTAAATTCAAGTGTGCATCTTAGTTGTGCACAAAATTGATGATTTTGCTATTGTTATTTTTCTGATGTCTGTTAAGGTTAATTGCCAAGTTTGTGGCGTGGATTATAAGCAGAGCCGGCTATAGTGGTGCTACACCGCTGTGTTGCGGCTATGGGCCCCTCCATTGAAGCCCATCCATTGCCTGGAGCGCTGTGGATTGCAGCCACATTGACGGCTATTTGCTTTGTGGTATCAGCGGGCACAACTTTGACTATTGATTGAAAACCCTTGTTTACTCCCACAATACTGCATTGTTTAAGATTTATTTTGGGGGCCATTTTGGTGATTTTAATGTTAAAAGTCTCACCAAAATACTACCAAAAACATTCTCAACTAAATACAGTGACTAAATATGAAGCAGCCATAGCGGTTATTGGTTTTTATGTTGTTATTTGGGGGAAAAGCCAAGAGCAAGCAAAGGAAGAGGGTGAAGTTTATGATGACTCGGAATCATACTCGCCCGTTGTCCCTCTTTTGGAGAACAAGAGAATGGAGGAATAGAATCATAGCAATCATTTAATTTCTCTAGCTTCAATATAAATGTCTCATGTAATATTTTGAAAACAAATTGCATTGATAAAAAAAAAATTAGTCATACTTCGATTGATTTGAAATCTTAGTCTAATTTTCTAACAAGATAATAAAAAATGAACAGCTTGAAACACACAACCAGTTTATAGTTTGATCAATAAAAAATAATGGATGGGGAAGAAAGTAAGAATTTTATCAGACATGCTATTTTTCCTGCATTTCACATTCACAATGCATTATTTAATATCTATTTGGCTTAATGTCAGAGAATAAGAATTGACCGTTTTTCTAGCCACTTTACAATATCCTATTGTTGTCTATATATATTCTTTTCTCTAACAACCTTTCATTTTGTTTTATTTCATTAATTAACAGTGCTTCTTTTATTTCATTTCTTTCTTTAAGAATAATTATCCAATCTATTGGGTAGGTGTAAATGTATTGACAAGGGAAAATTCTGTGGCTGTGGAGAAGACCCCAAGACATGTAAAATCTATATCTATATCTATTTATATGATCGATATAATATAATATATGTAGCTCCGAGACATTGACGAAATAGAAACATCATCTCTCGCTCCTAAGTTGTACATTTATTTTGTTACAAAATTAGTACGATACAATTCAATAAAAAATTAAAATTGATTTGTTACCTGATTCAATGATTAATTCGTAATTATCAATAATGCAGGTTTGATAACTTGTTGTCTACCGTGCGTCACCTTTGGCCAAATTGAAGAAATTGTGGACGAAGGGTGTAGTAGTTAGATCAGCGAAATAAGAAATAAACAAAATATTATATAAAATTGCTATTTTACAATATATATTGTATTGATCATATATAAGTTAGTTTGATCTGTGAGAGTGAAAGAGAGTTTCATATTGCAATGTAGTTTTTCGTTTTTCGGATGAAAATAAATCATCAAGAGGGTGTCTGTGTCAGTTGATTACGATACTTAATGAGTTGTAATTAAATTGAAAACCCATGTTTTGGTTAACTCGATGTATAAAATAGGATATGTCAAGTAGTTTTTTTTTTTCTGGTGGGGTTTGAAAATTTTTATATAAAAAGAATAAAGGGTTAGTCACCTTTTTATTTTTCAGTTAATTAATAATGTTTTTATTTTTATCTTGCTGATTTTAGTTATTTCTCTTTATATCTATGGGTGAAAACAAATTATATTCTGAATTTGTTATTTATTGTAATTGAAAATACCCTATCAACTTTAATGCTAAGATTCACACAGGAGACAAATAATGTCTAGTGCAATGAAAATTAGAAATTTTCCTTACTTCCTTTTTTTGTATTTAATTAATTAATTAATTAATTTATTATTATTATTATTATTATTATTCACACCGGAGACAAATCACGTCAGTGCAATGAAAATTAGAAATTTTCCTTACTTTCTCTTTTTGTATTTAATTTATTATTATTATTATTATTATTATTATTATTATTATTATTATTATTATGTGTTGTTGATTTAACTTTAACAAGTGTGTTTATTTTTTATCTTATTAACTTTTCAACTTATTATATATCGTTTTTGATGTTTTATTTTTTAAATCATCTTTTTCTTTTTCAGTTAATTAATAATGTTTTTATTTTTATCTTGCTGATTGCTTCCTGCATTTTTATTTACATAATATATTTCTGATTTTATGTGTATTTTAGTTATTTCTCTTTATATTTATGAGTGAAATCAAATTATACTCTAAATTTCTTATTTATTGTAATTAAAAATACTCTACTAACTTTAATGCTAAGATTTACACGGAAGACAAATCACGTCGGTAGTACAATGAAAAGTAGAAATTTTCCTTACTTTCTCTTTTTGTATTTAATTAATTAATTAATTTCTTTTGTTGTTGTTGTTATTATTATTATTATTATTATTATTATTATTATTATTATTATTATGTATTGTTAATTTAACTTTAGCAAGTGTGTTTATTTTTTTATCTGATTAATTTTTCAACATATTATATATCTTTTTTTATGTTTTATTTTTTAAATCACCTTTTTCTTTTTCAGTTAATTAATAATGTTTCTACTTTTATCTTGCTGATTGCTCCTGCATTTTTATTTACATAATATATTTCTGATTTTCTGTGTATTTTAGTTATTTCTCTTTATATTTATGGGTGAAAACAAATTATACTATAAATTTCTTATTTATTGTAATTGAAAATACTCTACCAACTTTAATACTGAGATTCACACGAGAGACAAATCACGTCGGTAGTGTAATGAAAAGTAGCAATTTTCCTTACTTTCTCTTTTTGTATTTAATTAATTAATTAATTTCTTTTGTTATTATTATTATTATTATTATTATTATGTATTGTTGATTTAACTTTAGCAAGTGTGTTTATTTTTTTATTTGATTAACTTTTCAACATATTATATATTTTTTTTATGTTTTATTTTTTAAATCACCTTTTTCTTTTTCAGTTAATTAATAATGTTTTTATTTTTATCTTGTTGATTGCTTCCTGCATTTTTATTTACATAATATATTTCTGATTTTCTGTGTATTTTAGTTATTTCTCTTTATATTTATGGGTGAAAACAAATTATACTCTGAATTTCTTATTTATTATAATTGAAAATACTCTACCAACTTTAATGCTGAGATTCACACGGGAGACAAATCACGTCGGTAGTGCAATGAAAAGTAGCAATTTTCCTTACTTTCTCTTTTTGTATTTAATTAATTAATTAATTAATTTTGTTATTATTATTATTATTATTATTATTATGTGTTATTGATTTAACTTTAGCAAGTGTGTTTATTTTTTATCTTATTAACTTTTCAACTTATTATATATCCTTTTTGATGTTTTATTTTTTAAATCAAACATATACAATAGTGAGTAATTATATAAAAAATTATCTATTTGGCACTTTAAAAATTAATAGTGAGTAATTTTAAATTTGTGGCACTTTAAAAATTATTTATTTTTCACATGGGATATATTTTCATTTCAGCATTTTAATAGATTTGTATTTAGAATTGTTTATTTATATGTGTATAGTTTCTTCTTTAAATGCAGTTAATAGAACATGAACATGAATTTGAAATTGATAATTTTTCTCTCTTATTTCAGGTAATTAGATAAAATAGTGTGGTCACTGTTGAGGTGCTTGAAATTCAAGTGTTTAACTGTAAATTAACAATTGTTATGTGACTTAACAAATGTAAATATGAAGTAATTTATATTATAATTGATATGCTGTGATATATTTATAAAAAAAACTATTTGACTTATTTGAAATTTCAATTCTCAATTTAATTACACTTTCTTTTTACTTTTTAACCCTTTTAGTTTTAAACACTTATTTTGTTTATTATGTTTGAGCCTTATGAGATTCATCTTAATATAATTTGTTAATTTTGTGATCTGAAACAATTGTTTTGCATGAACATCAAGTTTCCTTAATCAAGTGATCTATGTGTATGCACAGATTTTAAATTCGCATAAAAATCAATCTTTGAAGTCTCTAAATCAAGTGACCCATACGTATGCACAGATTTCAAATTCACATGAACACCAACCTTTGAAAGTTTGGTTAATCGAGTGACCCGTGCATACACACGGGTTACTGACTAGTATTATATTAAAAGCTAAAGTGATATTTATTAGGAAATTAATGAAAAAATAATTAATGTTACATTAAAAAATTAATATGATTCTCGGAAGATAACGATGATCCGACCTAATTGTTTGTATTGTCAAAGTTTAATCTTCTATGATGAAATCTGTTTTTTGTCCACTGGAGTGTCCACTTGTGGCTAGTAATGTATCGTTCTGTTTAGTTAATTGATTAGATAGTCCAGTTAACAAGTTCCGGTTTGTAACTGTTTTTTGTTATTTTTGTTTCAGTACTCCTATATAGGGAAGGATTAAGTTAATTAGTTGAGAGTGCTAAACCTAGACACTTTGTAATTTCATTCTTCTAGTCTGAATAACAATGAAACCCTTCTTCTCGCGGGTTACGATAATCTGTTTCCATTTTTCATATCTGAATTAGTCTTCCTCGATCTTAAACTCAACAATGACATTTATTTGGAGACATTTTTTTTCTTCCAAATGCCATACTTATTTTTGAATGGAGGAAGTAATTATCTTTTCATATTTCTTGTATCTACTGTTACATACTAATGTCTACAAAATTAACTTAAAGACTTTAAATAAGTGTACGTGCAACAGTTTATATTTTATATATACATGTATAAATAGTATTTATATATAATTATTTAAATTTCGATAATGTCAACACATAACAGAAGTTTTGAAACTAATTTTTTGGAGCAGGTCGGTACATATTTAAGCATATGATACCATTTCGATACTGGGGGATAAATATAAAATCCTAAGAATGGAAATTGAAAATATCTGTGACGCCAAGCAATAGTTTATGGATACCATTAACAAATTGCAACTGCAACTGTAAAGATGTCTCAACTTGCATTCAAGTGGCTCAAATTAAGTTCAAGTGGCTCAACACTCGCTCTCGGGGAATAAATTGAGAGAAGGTAGTTTTACAGTCACTCAAAATTAATAAAACAATGATTATTTTAGCTTTTGGGTGATGCATGTTGTGCCTATATGACAAACAATCGATTCTTTGTTTACTAAGCAAGCAACATGTGTAGACTTATATTTCCTTTTATATTCTAATCATGCATTTTTTTTTTCTGAAACCAAAGTATTTTCACCGTCAGAAAAACAGAATATAAGTTAAGCGACAACTTCTTTGCTCAGAAATAGTATTCTATTCACATAGATAGAAATTAAATCTTTGGCATATGCTTAAATGGTCCAAACTATTAGCCACTTATGCTAAACTTTGTGGATTATCATGCATTTTTTTAAAATCAATCACATATGTTTATAATGTGTAATCTTTTTCATTATACAAATTAAGCACACTTAGAAAACGAAATTGGACTCCGTTTATTGTGGGAGAAAATCAAACGGGCATGCTCATACTAGTATATATTAATAATTATGGTTCAAAATGAATGCAGAAGTCGCATCAAGCGACGGCTTAGCTATTAGGGAACATGAATGACGTGAGGTTAAGTGGGTCCTTTATGTGCTCTATCTTCTTGTACCTCGGTGTTATAGGGGGAGCAAGAAAACTGAAGCTACACAAGGGGCAGCAACTAGTACCTGCGTCTTCTTGTAACCTCAATTATTTCGATCAAGCTTGCTCATGAGTTTCTAGCTAGTGGAGCATTTGATACTTTTCGTGAAAGAGACCATTATGAGAGTGCCCGGCAAAATATTTGAACTGCATGCACTTATTATCAACTTGAGTTCGTATTCACAAGAGATAACGAAAGATCGATTAATTGGTTGAGAAGGATTGAATTAATGAAACGAGCAACAAGGGCAGGAAATTTATTTTTCCCTTTTAGGGCTGTAAAGAATGGAATCAATTGTATTTTTTTAATAGCGTTACTTATGCAAGGGTATAATTGCAATATATTGAGCCTTTGAGTCTAATAGTGATTCAAATTGCTGTATCTATAACTTAAAAAAAAAAGAAGCAATACCATCTCTTTCTTTCATCTAATTGTTTAAATAACCATCTAGGAAATTTAACGGGTGTGTCTCAACTGACAACGCACGATAAACTTACAATGATAAATTTGATTTCAATTTAAAACATGTTTTATTAGGGAGAAGTATTAAACTTTAAATATGATTAAATTTTAAACAAAAAATTAATCTCATAAATAATCTAAAAGATCTAAGTTTGTAAAGATAAATATCTATCATCTATCAATTATTAGAAAACTAAAGATCTTAACTAGCATGGTGATGGTGGTTAAAAAAAATTAATAATTGAGAAAGGATTTGACATTCTCAAATCATTAATCCAGTAACTACTAACAAGATGGGGCGGCTAGAATTTCACACTTAACACATGAAAGAATTCGTAGAGGGGTGACATGTATGAACATGGGACTCCTAAAGGCATATGATGGGGACATCTTTTAGTCATTTCTGCTAATGTTTTTGAACTACCAAGGTTCAAAACTGTCTCCATGCGTGTCGAGAGTAATTCATTTCTTTGGTTCTACTTCTTGACAAAACATAACACGTGCTACCCATCGTTAACCAAACCAAACAATTTTCCCCCGCTTGGTACACTTTTTATATTTTGTCCTCATTGGCTTGTTTGTGATGCTAATTTCAGGGAAATAGAATGAGAATATAGTAATATGGTTGAACTAATTAATAATATTTCGGATACACTCGTCATCATAGCTAATTGTCTAACTTCTATATTTAATAATTAAATAAATTTATACTAAAAAAAAATAAGCCTTCCGATCATATACAATCTTCTTGCTTACCACTTCTAAATGTACAATAGCCTTTTACAACCTCTACTAGAGTTGAGTTCATGTTTGGCATTTTTTAAAATTTATTACTCAATGGCATTTGGTTCATTTGACATTTTTTTTTAATGGACTACTAGCTTTTGGCATCAACGTTGTCGTTGAATTTCATTGGATGTTACTGAGTTATGGCTAACATGATATGATTGAACGAAAAATAATAAAGGGTTAACTAAGTTTTCAGTATTTGAATTTTTTTTAAATTTGGGTTTTGATTTTTGAACAAATATTTCATTGATCAAAATCTTTCATCTTTTCTTCCGTTAACACTTTTGGTCCCTATCGTTAAGTTACACTGTTAAATGATACCGTGACAATAATTTTATATTTTTATTTGTGGCGCTTTATTTTATGGCATTTTTTAAACACAAGAAATTACTTTACTACGTACTTTTAAAATATATTAAAATTTTTCTAATGATTTATAACCGTCAGAAATTGTTTCTATAAGTCTCAAAATCAAAACGCGAGGAGGAACCAAAATTCTAGAAATGGATACTTGTTTTTCAAAATTGGTTGAGGTCTTTTGTACATCCACTAATTTCGAATAAAACACATCGAAGAACACAAATTTTTTGGGGTTGTTTGCAAAAACGTGTTTTATTTTTTTCCCGATTTCTTCTCCATTCGTAAGTGTTTTGTGAAATTGATTAAGGGTTTTTGTAGATCAATAAATTTCAACCAGAGCCCAAGCTAAAAACATGAATTTTTGTTCATAAATGAGAGAGAGAATTTGTAGAAACATGATTCGGAAAATTGTTTGCCAAATGTGATTAGCCCCTATGCATTCTTTCTCGATTTTTCTTTGGTTTTTAAATGAAATCTAAAATTGATTGAGGGGTTTTGTTTTCCTTCTATATATGAATTAAACACTTCCTCGTTAATTTTTTGTTGGCTGGTTTGGAAGAACAAAATAGATCTTGTAGCGAGTCGAACACAACCCATTTTTAGCCTGTTAGGCAAAGGAGAATCACATTAAATAATTAAAAAATGACATGCCGTGATCACAAAGGTTGTTACATCATTATTTATCTATGCACACTAACAACAAAGGGCAAAATTTCTGCATGGGGTTACTTTTAGAAACATTTTCCCGAAATGGGTCTGTTTCTAAAGTAATCCCTGCATGGTGCTCTTTTTTACGTAGAGCCCATGCAAATCGCAGGAGAGAATGACGCTTTCCCTGAGAACGCGACAACTGGCAATGGTGTCGCCATTCACGATGGCGTGTTGCAAGGGTTGGACTCGCCAGTCAAACTCGCGAGTTGAGGGTGCAGATTTCGTAGGGTGCAGGCAGTAGCAGCAGCAGCAGAGGCTGTTTCCAAGGTTGCAGTCTGCAACGCTGCAGGAAGCGCCATCTTCAATGGCGTTTTGCTTGGCCAAAGGCGCCAGCACCAGCAGCGATTCGCGTTGCCTGAGCTGCTTAAATCCTCCCTCTTCGTAGACCATTTCACACGAGAAAAAGAAAAGAAAAGAGAAGATCGGTGCTGTGTGTTTGAGGAAGAACGAAGGAGTGTTGCTGTGCTTTGTATTTGAGCAAACCTCTTCTTTTGTAAGTTTGTTTAATTAATTTTTTATTTTATTTGTATTGTGATGATAATTATAGTTTTATTAATATGTATTAGTAGCATTTTTATAAGTTAGTTTTAGTTAGAATTGATAATTATAGTTTTATTAATATGTGTTATTAGTTTTTTTCATGTTAAGTTAGTTTTAGTTAGAATTGATAGTTATAATTTTATTAATATGTGTTATTAGGTTTTTCATCTTAAGTTAGTTTTAGTTAGAATTGATAGTTATAATTTTATTAATATGTGTTATTAGTTTTTTTTATCTTAAGTTAGTTTTAGTTAGAATTGATAGTTATAATTTTATTAATATGTGTTATTAGTTTTTTTTTATCTTAAGTTAGTTTTAGTTAGAATTGATAGTTATAATTTTATTAATATGTGTTATTAGGTTTTTCATCTTAAGTTAGTTTTAGTTAGAATTGATAGTTATAATTTTATTAATATGTGTTATTAGTTTTTTTTATCTTAAGTTAGTTTTAGTTAGAATTGATAGTTATAATTTTATTAATATGTGTTATTAGGTTTTTCATCTTAAGTTAGTTTTAGTTAGAATTGATAGTTATAATTTTATTAATATGTGTTATTAGGTTTTTCATCTTAAGTTAGTTTTAGTTAGAATTGATAGTTATAATTTTATTAATATGTGTTATTAGTTTTTTTTATCTTAAGTTAGTTTTAGTTAGAATTGATAGTTATAATTTTATTAATATGTGTTATTAGGTTTTTCATCTTAAGTTAGTTTTAGTTAGAAATTATAAACTTAATTTAATTTCATAATTATAGTTTTATTAATATGTGTTATTAGTTTTTTTATGTTAAGTTAGTTTTAGTTAGAAATGATAATTTAATATGTGTTATTAGTTTTTTTTTTATCTTAAGTTAGTTTTAGATAGAATTGATAATTATAATTTTATTAATATGTGTTATTAGTTTTTTTTATCTTGAGTTAGTTTTAGTTAGAAATTATAAATTTAATTTAATTTGATAATTTAATATGTGTTATTAGTTTTTTTTTATCTTAAGTTATTTTTAGTTAGAAATTGATAAATTATAATTTAATTTAATTTAATATGTGTTATTAGCTTTTTTATCTTAAGTTAGTTTTACTTAGAAATTATAAATTTAATTTAATTTGATAATTATAGTTTTATTAATATGTGTTATTAGTTTTTTTTATGTTAAGTTAGTTTTAGTTAGAAATGATAAATTTAATTTAATTTGATAATTTAATATGTGTTATTAGTTTTTTTTTATCTTAAGTTATTTTTAGTTAGAAATTATAAATTTAATTTAATTTGATAATTTAATATGTGTTATTAGTTTTTTTTTTATTTAAGTTATTTTTAGTTAGAAATTATAATTTAATTTAATTTATAATTTAATATGTGTTATTAGTTTTTTTTATCTTAAGTTATGTTTTAGTTAGAATTGATAATTATAATTATAATATTTGTTATTTATTTGAAATTTGGAGACTATGTGTAATTTTTATTATTAATTTAATTGTATTATATTTTATTGTGTAGGATCAATGGCATCTTCGTCATCATGCGCATCAAGTATACAAACGAGGTCTGGTCCAATTGAGGGTGACGTTTTGTGGATGCAACCCAAGCATGTTTCAGAACATGTTTGGAATGGAGAAGCAGACAGAAAACTACACATCAGACGAGCAGTGCCGACGTATCAAGGTGAAGAACAAATACCAGAGGCAATTGTTCCTCTGCTTCGGCAATGTGGGTTTTATTGGATAATTAAGATGGGATACCTAAAGATAAATGCAGCCTTAATTAGTGCGTTCATTGAAAGATGGAGACCTGAAACCCACACGTTTCACCTGAGATGCGGAGAGGCTACCATTACTCTCCAAGATGTGTCAGTCTTATTAGGTCTTCGTATTGATGGGACACCACTAATTGGTTCAACAAATCTTGATTGGGCCGACTTATGTGAAGAATTATTAGGAGTCCGACCACAGGAAGGCGAACTTGAAGGCAGTGTCGTCAAATTAAGTTGGCTGGCTCACCATTTTTCTCACATAAATATTGATGAGGGTAACGTTGAACAATTACAAAGGTTTACCCGTGCGTGGATCCTTCGATTCATAGGAGGTGTCCTCTTTGTTAACAAAAGTAGTAGCAGAGTTTCCTTAAGGTACCTACAATTTTTAAGTGACTTTGAACAGTGCAGCACGTATGCGTGGGGACCTGCCATGCTTGCGTATTTATATAGAGAGATGTGCAGCGCCACCGATTACAAAGTTAAATCAATCGGAGGTATGTGCATCTTAATCCAAATGTGGGCATGGGAACGATATGCAACTTTAGCTCCAAAGAGGACGCCTCCCGTCATAGAAAATAAACCACTCGGACACAGGTTTGTCGTTTAAAAATTAGATTTGAATTAAAAATATTTATTGATGGAATGTGTTGACAATGATGATTTCTTTTTTATTGTAGGTGGCTGCGACGTGGAAATCAGCATATTGGCAATGATGATCTTAGAGTTTTCCGTCGCAAATTGGATCTGATGAAACGACATGAGGTAAGAACATCGTAATGTAATGGTTAAATGAAATTTTAATATCTAGCCACTTGACTGAAAATTGACAAGTGTGTTGTTATATGCAGTTTGTCGGGGAGCCATACACAGCAACTGTGATGGGAGCGTTGCCTCCAATTTGTGTGGTTGGAAGTGTAGCCTGGTTTGCGGTGGTGCCACTGATTTGTTTCCATGTTGTTGAGTGGCACCAACCCGATAGAGTTTTACGACAATTTGGATTGCAACAACCCATTCCCGGGTGTCCTTCGCAACCGCAGAATCTCCATGGCATAACGCTCAAAGGCAAACAAGATGAGAATTGGTTCCACCTGTTGGCCCCAATCATTGGTCAGTGGAACAACCGAGCAGAGTTTAGGGTCGACGTTTATCCTCGACAGGAGGGCCTACTGGGTTATAACTCGGACTACATGGTGTGGTATAGGCGTAAAACAAAGATGTTTGTCGACCCAAACAATGCAAACACAGCTGCATTGGTATTTATCTATTTCTCAATGTTTAACTTCTAATTAATTTCTTAAGCATGAGCAATAATTTGTTGACGCTACTAATTGCAGGGTGAAGTTGTGGAGACTTTACAATATATGGTGTCACCACAAGGGAGGAACACGTGGACGGTTGATGATCTCGTGCCTTACGTGGATAAGTTAGCGATTATATCTGAAGAGCAAGAGAGAATCACTGAGCCAATGTCACATGGTCCAGCATCAGAGCGTGAATTCCCAGCCCCAGAGTTTCACATTCTTCAGTCAAGTGTTGAAACTCGGGGCATAGGCAGACGAAGGGAGCCTGTTGAAGCCGAACAATATTCCCAACAAATGATGGAGCGTGGTCATGGAATGTATTACACGCCAACAACATTTTCCGAATATCCTTCACAGATGTATCAGTATCCTTTTGTAGGTCATGATACTGATACTTCTGAGACCTCACATTCGTTCGGTGGTGTTGCGGAAACACAAGCTCATTTTTCATGGCCCACTATGACTCCTTCACAGCAGCACGATGCCTCCATGGCAACACCTAACGCCCCATTTGCTCCGCAATGGAATGTACCCGGAGCAATACCTGATATGGGCGACTTATTAGGTGTTGATTTGCGTCAGGAGTTTTCTGCAGAGGCTGAGCAAGCAGAAGCGGGGAGACAACGCGGCGGAAGAAGAAATCCTGATCGTCAAGCGCGAAGATGGGACACACTTAAATCCAAACTAATAAAATCTAAACTAATACAACACTTAAATCCAAACTAATAAAATCTAATCACAAAAGCTCTCTTTATTGGAATTTCACATTAAATTTGTCTTTTAAAATTATTTAATTAACTTGAAATAAATTTCTTGGGACACATTTAAAAAAAAATGAATAATTTCAAACTAATAAAATCTAATCACAAAAGGTCCCTTTATTGGAATTTCACATTAAATTTGTCTATTAAAATAATTTAATTAACTTGAAATAAATTTTATGGGACACACTTAAAAAAAATGAATCATTTCAAACTAATAAAATCTAATCACAAAAGGTCCCTTTATTGGAATTTCACATTCAATTTGTCTTTTAAAATAATTTAATTAACTTGAAATAAATTTCATGGGACACACTTAAAAAAAATGAATAATTTCAACATAGTGATTTTAAAGACAAAATAAAAAAATTCATGAACGAAGTTAATAATATAGATAATTAATCTTAACAATAATAACTTCAAAATGAAAATAGGTAATTACAAAATTACTACAAATATATTCAAATAAATATGATACGAGAAACAACAAAGCATCGTCAAATAACTTATTATGGTGTCTTTCGTTAAATGATTTGACGGAAAAAAATATAACAAAAATTTAAACATATTGTTATGGTGTCCGTAATTTATAAGTGTCTAAATATCAATAGCATCAATCATTTGTACAATATCTCAAATAGGCGGACATATAAATAATTAATCTTCACAATAATAACTTCAAAATGAAAATAGGTAATTAAAAAATTATTACTACACTTATATTAAAATAAATAATACTTTCAACTTCAACGCATATACATTTTTAACACACCAACAAATGAACCTAATCTAATTAAAAAAAATACTATCGCTTCATCTTAAAAAAACACCAACATCAACACAGTTCAAAGAACACTCATAAATTTTTAAGACACTAATACAACATAAATACCAACACCAACTTAATATAATTATAAAATAACTATAAAATAACTAACTATAAAAATAACATTCATTCAATATACATTTGAACTTTTATACCTGCCTTCAACAACGTTTTTCGGATTGAACTTGATAGGATAATAAACAATTTGAAACTCACTATTTTTTAAAAAACGCACATAAAATATGGATGTGCACCTTCATAAACATATGAGCTCTCAGTATTTTCAAGAAACGCACATCAAATAGATGGATCAGGGGTTTATAAAGGGCTGAAATCGCCATTGGGAATGGCTACATCAACCTCAAATCGCCAGTGCCACTGGCTACTCCCAACTGCAACCCAAATCGCCAGTGGCACTGGCGCTTTCATCTGCAAAAGCCTGTCCCTCTCTGCAACTTCCTGCTGCACGCGTAGGATGGGCAAACAGTGCCCTAACATCAACTCGCCAGTTTGACTGGCGAGTCCAACCTCCAGCAAAACGCCATCGTTAATGGCGACACCATGGCCAGCTGTCGCATTCACAGGGAAAGCGCCATTCCCTCCTGCGATTTGCATGGGCTCTACGTAAAAAAGAGCACCATGCAGGGATTACTTTAAAAACAGACTCATTTCGGGAAAATGTTTCTAAAAGTAACCCCATGCAGGAATTTTGCCACAACAAAGATTAAAAGTTATGATGGAGAAAAAGTTAAAAGACTCAGTCAAACTAAAGTTTAAAAACTGAATCCTTAATAAAAAAATAAATAAAGACATGAAAGAAACTAACAAGATTTTAACTGATAGTTTCTCTACTTCGCAACCCCCATTCAGGCAACTTTAGTTCAACCTTTTTGATAATTTTTATATATAGTTACGTTTCTAATTTCCCTCAATTTTATGATTGTAAGGGAAAAATCAATTACGTTACTTATTTTTAATCAACAAAAGAAATAAATTACACTAAGAGCTTAAAGAGTTCTTAAATTCAGTACAAAGATATGAGAAACATCAATCTAAACCTCCTAAGATTAACAATAATGATTTGTTTATTCTTCACTTTTCACCCTCTATTTTTTCCCTTTTTGTGTTACTTTCTTAAATTGTTTTAAATAAAGTGGTAAGAAACGCCCCTAATACTTACAAGTAGTTCATTTTATGATTATTGTATGTAACTTCATACAATGCAAAGTGGATTGTCTTCAAATTTGAACCCATGACTAACCGATCGCCAAAGCAAGCACAACTTTACTATTATATTAGGACTCATCCTCACTTTTGAAATTTTATGGAGGCTGTAGATAATTATTTTTAAATTTGAGAGACAAAAAAATCCAAATTTAAAAGACCAACAGTTGGAATTTAAGTCTGAAAACAAAATCTTTGAATAGAAAGTTAACAACACATGAGTAGAAAGACTCCCAATCCTTATGCCTCGATTTGTACAACATATTTATATTTTTTTTTTATTTTTTCTCTTTTCTTTTCAATTTTTCTCCTCACCCTTTACATTTTAAGGGTGCCAAGCCAACTTTACCACCATAACAAGTCTGACCCAATAAAGCAAAAAAAAAAAAAAAAACAACAACAACAACAGCAAATGACCATCAATTTACCTATTCAACCAACAAGGAAGAGTACCCTCAAAGCAAGAGTACCCCAATGGGAAACCGTAAAACAGACAAATGACCCAATGTAACTCGTTGGCTTAGTACCATCATTCAGAAAAGCAGCCCACCCTAACAGGGGTTTACTACTGCTCCGTAGCAAACAAGAGTTGGCACCACAACCATATTCTGTACAAAATAACCCATCTTGTCACAAAGCAACGGAACCACCCCTGACCCCTTAACATCAATACCAGCAACACCATTTCTAATCAAGCTAGAATAAAACAAGAAATCTTTGAGCTTATTGTAAACATTATCGAAGAAATAGCAGGTTAAATTTTGTCTGTACAAGCCAATGAAGCCATTCAGCCAAATAATCATTACTACTAAGCCCACTACATTAAAAGAAGTACCATCAATCGTCCTGTGGATAACACATCACGTCAATAGAATCCCTTTCACAAACAGCTCATGACTTTCATCAATGCTTCAATCTGAATACAGTACACGAGTAGATATTTTCCCCTAAGTTTTGCTTAGAACGGATTTTAAGCTGAGTTATGATTTTTTTTTTACACCCACAAATATAAAACACTTACATGATCCTTTTATTTTATTTTTTTTATTCTTATTTTCATATCAAATTATATCACCTATCATATCTATATTTATTTCTCTTCTTACTCTCTCAACGTATTAAATTACATGGGATATCAAAGAATATTTTTTCTTTTAAATAGGTCCAAAACTCATACAAGATTAAATCAAATAGAATAAGAGTGTTGCTATGTGCACCCAACATTCTAAAAAAATGACAAAATTGTCCTTACTTATTTTTCCTCTTACGGATCAAGTTGATCCGTACGTTGATCAACTTGATCCGTAAGAGAAAAAATAATAATTTATTAATTATATATTTAAAGATATTTATTTTATAATATAATTTATACATTTAAAGATATTTATTTTATTAATTATAATATAATTAAATATATTTATTTATTTTATTAATTATAATATATTTATAAATATTGATTTATTATAAATAATTAATTTTTTAATATATTTTTTTAGAATAAATTTGTTTAGAAGATGATATTAAAATACTTATTCAATCCCATATAATTATTGTTTAGAAGATGATATTTCGTGTATATATAGATATTGTACATGAACCCATTTGATTAGTATTGTTGGTTTTATTTATTTTCATTAGTAATGTTAGTTTTATTTATTTTTATTGATTGTGTATTTCATTTGTGTCTATATACACATGTGTTATTAAAATGGTCTAATTAACTTAGTTTACAAACTAATAAAAAGTAATTTTAAATATAACTTTAAATATAATTGAAATAAAGAAGTTCAAAAGAATTTTGTTCTATCAAATTAAAAAAAAAATTATATATAGTAATCTATTTTTTTAGTTGAGATTCTTCTAATTAAAGACGATTATGCAATACATGAATTCAAATAGTACATTAAATAACAACATCAATATGAATGCCAATGCCAATGCTAATGCATACTTCTTTATGCTCTAAACCCTAAAACCAAACCGTAAACCGTAAACCCTAAAAATCAATTCGTGTTTTTTAGTGCAAGCATGCAAACCGGATAATTGGCTGGTTTGGCTGCAAAGTTTGAAAGTGAAAGGTCGAAGACAAAGAGATTCTTGTAATCTATTTTTTTAATTAAGATTCTTGTAATTGAAAACGATTATGCAATACATGAATTCAAACAGTACATTAACTTCAACATAGTTGAACGAAATTAAATTCGCATCAAATACTACAACTAACTCATGCTAATTTTGCGACAAGGACAACTCGTCTTCCATTTGCGGTATAGGTTTACTGAAAACAGCTAAAATTTCTATTGGCCCAATCTTTTTCCAGTAGTTAGACTCAATGAGTACCTTCATCACGTCCTCATTGGTTTTGAGTTCAGTTATTTTGAATTTTATAACTTTTTCCTGTATAAGGATTTTTGGAACACATGTCCAACGATATGTGTACTTGTTTCAAATGATGCTTTAATCTCTGTGTGCTGCAACGTAATCATGTTGTTCATGACATCCCACACACTACATAAGTCTCCAATGCTATTTTGTAACAGTCTTTTTAAAGACGAGTGAGCAGATTCAACCTTACATTTCAAATACACAAATAAAAATAAACATATACAATAATGCAATTCCATAAATTTTTCAACGTTAATAGAAATAGTTGAACAGTTTCATACCTGTTTGTTGTTGTGTTTCCTAAGTTCATCACCTTATTAGTCCAGGCGAAAACAAATTTTTCCTTGTGTGGTATTATCCATGTTTCCTTGACATAGTCAACAAACATTGGGCAAGGTCCGCAAGCTATTTCGAACTTCTTTAGGCATTCATCAAACTGTTGTTCTGAAGGACAATCAGTCAGAGATCCCCAACAATCCATGACATAATCCCAAGCATTTTTTTGTGCAATTAGTGATTTACATTTGGCCTTCACATTCTTGTTTATGTGAAAGCTGCACAACAAATTTGTGCATTCAAGGAATACATCCTTCACTGCATTCATCAATGTTTGGTCTCTGTTAGTGACAATAACTCCAGGGAGGGCATCACACTTTAAAAAAAGGCCTCGAAAGCGTTGTAAAGCTCATACCAAATTATTAACGCGTTCACCCTCCACATATGCAAAACTGGCAGAGAATGTCATCCCAGTCGGTGTCACCCCAACAAAATCGAGCAATGGGAGTCTGTACCGGTTTGTTTTGTAGGTGCTGTCTATCAAAAACACCAAATTACATGCATTGACTAACTTCACTGAATTAGGGTGACACCAAAAGATATCACGAACCACATCTTCATCCTTTATTTTGTGCCAATGAATATATTGATCACGTTCAAGAAGCTTCATCAGATGTTGCATTTCAAGATCGCTTCCTCTTATGGAAGAACAGAATGCACTTCTTGCATTGTATATCTGTTTAATGGTCGTATAGCTACTGGCATTGTGTTCCTTCAGAGTTAGCAAAATGTTTCTTGGCTTCACCATGGACTTCGTCATATCAGCAATAAGTGTTTTTTCAGCCTTAGTCAATCGCCCTGCATATGGATGTCCAACTAATGACTTGGCCAATTCATGATTATGCACTCCACAAATCAACTTCACCATCCAACCTTCTCCTCCAACCACTAGCTTGCAATGAAGCTTGAAGGGACACCCACATTTCCTAGTCCCAGTGTCTCTTCTGATAAATTCTTTTTTCCTACACCTATACTCGTCACTCCTTTCACAGCCAATTAACACAAATGTAGTCCTTCCTCTACTACCTGTGTTTGTGTCCGACCTTAAAATCACCGCCACAAATCCGTTTTCATGAGCCACGGATCGAGCCCACCGCAAAACATCCTCTCGGCACTCAAACACCTACAAAATCCACATAATTTAAGTTTTCTACCAGTATTCATTTTATTAAATATGTGACAAACATTAACATTATAACCTGAGAAGTCTTGAACGCATCCGAACAATCAACATGTGGTTCATTCGCACCACATGATTTTGTATTTTCATAATCCATATCCGCTCGTTTAGACATTATTTCATACATCCACTCATCTTCGTCCATCTAACCAAATCAAACAAAAAATGACCATACAAAAAAATTAGTAATTTAAAAGAAAAAAGGGAAATAAATGCAAAAACAACAAATACCAAAAATAATACACTTACGGATCAAGTTAATCCGGAAGCTGCTTAATACTCTTACGGATCAAGTTGATCCATAAGAGACTTCTGAATCAAGTTGATCTGGAAGTCTCTTACGGATCAACTTGATCCGAAAGAGTATTAAGCAGCTTTCGGATCAACTTGATCCGAAAAAAGCTTACGGATCACTTGATCCATAAGTTATCCGTACGTCCGCGATAGTCAAACCACCATCTGCATACCTCGTTTGTCGCCACCAACCACCGCAACGCTCGATGCCGGTACCTTTACCTTCACCGCTGCACTCAACGCTGCTACCCCCACAAACCAGAGGCAATGCCGCACGAAAAAAGGAAAATGAGAAGCACAGCGTTTCTAAAAAAGGGAGGTAAACAACTTTTCCGGAAAAAAAAAAGTTACATTTTTAAGGAAGAAAGAAGTTAGGGGCAATTTTGGCATTTAAAAGCTTTGCTGGGTGCACCTAGTAACACTCATAGAATAATGTTACAAGAACATCCAATATGGGTTGAATTTTGTCTATTTTTTAACCCAATTTATTGAATTGAATTGGATTGGGTTTATCTTTTTTGTTTTGCCTACCCAATCCAATCCAATTCAATTCAATTCAATTCAACTTTATTTGGATTGGATTGAGTTGGTTATTGGGTTAGATAAGTTTTAAGAAAAAAATTAAAAAAATCTTCAAACTCAAAAATAGTAAGAATATTTTTTGACCGAATAGTAAGGACTTTTAAAAAATAAGTATTTATAAAACATTGCACTATTTATATGATGAACAAAAAAAATTAAAACATAAATATATACTTATAGTACCATTCCTAAAACAATGTTATCTCCTTAAAATAAATAGAGAATAATAAACTAAAAAAATAATGTATTTAATGTATGATATAGGTGGATGGACCACAGCATGAGTCTTCTAATCTAGTTCTTTGATCTGTCTTCTGTATTGATCTCTACTTAACTACTCTGGCAGAGCACGTCTAGTGAAGCATTCAGTTTGATTAGTTAGTTTGTTAGATGGTTCATTTACATTGTTATGTGATGTAACTATTTTAACCATTGTAACTATTTTTGGTTATTCCGTTAGCTGTCCACTCCTATAAAAGGAGTTCATTAGTGAGGTTCAATAAGCAAGCAAGAGAGAGCTTCTTAACCCAATCTTAATTGTACTGTTAATTTTGTTTAATGTAATTACTTCTATTTGTGTTATCTTTCTTCTCCTTCTATCATCTGCTTCCTTATCTATTTTTGTGTTTTTCAATCTTAAACACAACAAATTGGTATCTAGAGCTTTAGTTTCACATTTGTTTCATGGAAGGTCTAGGTCATCTGAGATCAACCATTCTATTTGTTTTGTTCGTGCTACGTCTTCAAGATTTGATCAAGAAGATGGTCAACACAATCAAGATTAAGAAATTCACAGGAAAGAATTGCTTTAATCTTTGGCACATCAAAATGCATGCCTTGTTGAAAGAACATAGAATATGGGCACCTCTCTTCGATCAACCATGGAAGGTTGATAAGTTAGTGCTTGAGTTGAGATAAAAACACCCAGTCGTTGATTCTCTTGTCATTGTTTGATGAAGTTCTTTATGAATTTTCTGAAGAGAAAATCGTTATTGCATCATGGATAAAGCTGGAGAAACTTTTCATGACAAAATTAATCTGCAACAAGTTTCTTTTGAAACGACATTTGTTTGGCCTCTGAATGAGAGAAGGTATGCCACTAAAACAACATTTTGGTGAGTTAAAATCTATTCTAATGGAGCTTCATGACATTGATGTCAAGATAGAAGATGAAAATCTGACAATGATTTTGTTAGCTAATAATTGCCTTTTTAATTTCATTTGAACGATTATTTTGGAGGAAATTATTTTAATATTTCAATTCTTAGACTCTTTTTATTGCTTTTTTTTATAGTTTAGTTGTAAATAAATAAAATTTTCATAGGCTAGTTGTTTTAATCAAGTTTATGCTATTTTAGGTTGAATTTGGATTTCAGGATCATGATGAAGTGATGATAGATGAAGAAGCATGAAGGAAAGGGACAAAAAGGTCAAGATTTCAACATTTGGCTATGGAGAAGCAAATGGCACTTAAGCTTGAAGTTATTGGCGCTTAAGTGCCACAAGAAAGAGTTTGACAAAAAGGAAAAACATCTAGCCCTTAAGCGCTAGGTTCCTATGCTTAAGTGCCACTTAGAAAGCAACTAGTTTTATTTTCATGGAGCTTAAGCGTCACTCTAGGTGCTCTTAAGTGCATGTTTGCACTTGATGACTTAATTTGGAACATGTTGTACCCTATTTAAACGATTTTCGTGTTTTTAATCTGCATTATTCATTCTGCACAATTCCCAAACCCCTTTTTGCTGTAATAGCTATGATAGTTACCTATAGGGCTCTCTCATGGCTTCTTTTCTTTAGCTCTTCATTTCTCCATGGAATTTCTACAACTTAATGGCTAGGAGTAGCTAAATCTAGAGTTGTTGGAGTTGGATCTACTGAGATCCACTCATGTATTGCTCGTAAAACTTAACTCTATCTTCATTTAATATATTACTTTTCTACTTTCATGTTTTTCTATTGAGTTGATTTGTGGTTGGAAATTCTTTTGAACCCTTGAACTGAAGTAGAACTGTCATTGTACAGAATAACTCCTCATCTAAAAATGATTTGGTTTTGTCTATTGGTGAACAACTACAACAACATTCTAAACATGAAAAGCCTTTTGAATTCATGACACACACAGAGACTAGATTTTTCTTAAGCTTTGGAACATGATAAAACATTGATTAAGGTTTAACAATCCCATCGTGCATTTTGATTTGTATAGAACCTGTATCGATTGTCTTGCAAGGAGCATTTCTATCCCTCAGAACATTACCACCAAACTTCTTCTCATATGTTACGAACTAGCTTCTTTGTGGGTGCCATGGATTCAAAAACTACAATCATGGTCATGAACTACTTGAAGGTAGACGAGTAGTGGGGTGCAAGTGGATCTTTAAGAAGAAATTCAGGTCGTCTAGTAATGAAGTCATCAAGTATAAATCACATTTAGTAGCGAAAGGCTATAATAAAAAATAAGGAGTGGACTATAATGAGATCTTGTCTTCAGTAGTTCGAGACACTTCAATACATGTTTTACTGGCTCTTGTAGCAACTTTGGACATGAAGTAGAGCAAATCAGTATCAAAATAGGATTTCTCCATGGAAGATTGGAGGAAGACATTCTGATGCAACAACTTGAAGGTTTGGAGGTGTGAGGGAAGAAAAATTTTGTTTGTAGGTTGAAGAGGTCCCTTTATGGCCTGAAGCAATCTCCAAGGTAGTGGTACAAGTGATTTCATGAGTTCAGTTTCTCATGGTACAATAGAAGTCCCTATGATTCATGTGTCTATCATAGTAAGGTGGAGGATGGTTCCCACAATTATCTGCTACTCTTTGTGGATGACATGCTCATAACATCTCAAAACAAGTCTGAAATTTAGAATTTGAAGTCATTACTCAATAGTGAATTTGAGATGAAAGATATGGGAGCTACTGAAAAGATTTTGGGATGGCATCCACAAAACCTGTTTATACTCCTTTGACAATGTGTATTCACATCAGTGAACTCAATACTACTGAGTCAGGATCCAAAAGGGAATACATGTCCCGTATTCCTTATGTAAGTGTTGTAGGTAGTCTCATGTATCCAATGGTGTGCACAAGACCGAACCTAGCACAAGTTGTCAACATGGTGAGTAGTTATATGGGTAAACCTGGGAAGGAACATTGACAAGTTGTAAAACATATATTCAGTTACCTTAAGGGTACAACTGATATTGGATTGATATATCAAGGTGACACATCTTGTGCAGTTGTTGGATATTCAAATTCTGACTACACTACAAATTTGGATGCAAGAAGATCTTTTACAAGATATGCATTTATAATTGGAAATTCTCTTGTCAGTTGGAAGGCTACACTTCAGCCCTAGTTGCCTTGTCCACTATAGAGACAAAATACATAACTCTAACGGAAGCAACAAAGGAAGACATTTGGTTGAAAGGTCTTATTAGCAACCTTGGGTTTCCATAGGAAAAAGCTATCATTTTCCATGATAGTCTAAGTGCAATTTGTTTAGCCTAGGATCAAGTCCATCATGAGAGGACTAAATAGTTCATTCGTACTAAGAAGAGGATTGCAGTCCAAAAAGTTGATACGAAGAGAATCCAATAGATATGTTCACAAAGCCTATTCCTTGAAGCAAGTTCATGCACTGTCTAGATCAACTTAATATGGATTGTTGGGAATAAATAGTGCTACTTTTAATTCAGAAAATGTTATTGAACCAAGGTGGAGATTGTTGGACAATAGAGGTGGATCCATGACAACATAGGTCTTCGAGTCTAGTTCTTTGATCTATCTTCTGTATTAGTCATCCACTTAATTACTTTGGTGAGTGCACCTAGTGCAGCATCTAGTATGATTAATTAGTTTGTTAAATGGTTCATTAATATTGTTCTATGTTGTAATTGTTTTAACTGTTGTAACCATTTTCAATTATTCTATTAGTTGTCCACTCCTATAGAAGGAGTTTGTTAGCAGGGTTCGATAAGCAAGCAAGAGAGAGCTTCTAAACCCAATCTTCATTGTATTGTTAATTCTATTTATGTTATCTTTCTTCTCCTTCTATCATCTGTTGGACCTTGTGGCCTCAATAATCTTAAGAGGGATAGGCTTAGAATGCAGAAGAAGCAACAACAATCAATTTAATATTGTTCTATAAACATGCAAGGCAAAATTGATTGCAATAACATAAATGAGATAAGGGAAGAGAGAATGCAAACACAGTTTTATACTGGTTCGGCCACAACCCGTGCCTACGTCCAGTACTCAAGCAACCCACTTGAGATTTCCACTATCTTTGTAAAATCCATTACAAAGTCTGAACCACACAGGAACAACCCATCCCTTGTGTTTAGGAATCCTTTACAACAAGAGACTTACAGTCTCTTAACCAATCTCATTGAATAAGAAGAATGGAAGAAGAATTCTCTCTTCAAGAGAAGAATATTACAATGAAGATCATGTAAGAATCCTTATAGATTTTGCAAGTGTTTGATCAAGGATTTCTTGAGAGAGCATTTGACAATGAAGTTCTTTTGGAATCTCTCTCATTGTCTTTTGAGAGGATAAGACATTTTTGCCAAGCAAAACTCTCTGCATAAAATTCGTGCCCAAGTCACCTATTTATAGGCCTTTGATGGCCATTCACAAATCTAATGAAAAGATGTGACTGTTGGCGATATTTCTTGAAAATCCTCTCTGGTAATCGATTACAGAATTAGTGTAATCGATTAGACAGTTGTTTTTCTTGAACAATTGTGACCCTTCATTTAAAATTTAAATTCTCAACGTTTAGAGTCTCTGGTAATCGATTGCATATGATGTGTAATCGATTACACACTTTCAAACCATTGGTAATCGATTACATGTATTGGTAATCGATTACATGTGCCTTGAATGACTTGAAACCTTTCATTGTGAGGCAAGGCTTGATCTTGAAGAAATCTTGAATCAAGGCTTTGTTTGTTGAAACAATCTTGTATTAATCTTGAAGCAAAATGAGCCTTGTTTGATTCTTCTTTTGACATCATCAAAATCATGTATACATACATTCACATCATCTACTTCCTTATCTGTTTTCATATTTTTTAATCATAAACACAATAATATTATCTTAAGATAAACAATGCATTATTTTGAGAATGAGGTGTGCATAATTTAGGGTTTCTACATTAGTAATTTAAATGTATGTGGATTGGGTTGGATTTTGGTCAGTTCCACAACTCCAAACCTATCATCTATTTCAATTTTAATCAAATTCATTAAACTGAAACCAATCTAGTCCAATGAATCAATCCAACTCACAAAAATCTAATTGAATTGGATTGGATTGAGTGTGTTCGTGAATTGGGTCTGATCCGCTTACACCCCTACTAGTGAGAGAGAAAAAAGAAAAAAGATTATAGGTATGATAGAGTTTATGATGTGATAGAAAAGAAAGAGATGAAAAAAATATAAGAAGTGTTGATAGAGTGTTTAAAATTAAGAAGTATCACTACTAAAAATATAGTTTTTAACATCGCTGGGACAAAGACGGTTGTAGCAAAACCATCTTCAAATGTTGTTTGGTGGCAGTTTTGTAATATATGGAACCGCTAACTATAATTTTGTCTAAAACCGTCGTAAAACCATTCAAAATAATGTCAGTTTCAGTTAAACCCATTGTCGATAGGATGAGAATAAAGATGGTTTTCAATAATTGTGATCGTATTTAGTGGTATAAAATGAAAACCCTAGTGTGAAGAACACTCTCGCATTGTTGTAGCCTGTAGAATCCACCCGTATTTGCTTTGCTCTTACCTGTAGAATCCACTCTCGCATTGTGCCGTTGTGTTCTCATCAGCATTGTCCCGGCACCCCCAGGCGTGAACCTCCACCACGGTAGAAGGTATGAACGAACCCCTAATCTCATTTTTTTTCCTTGGGGCTTTGTCGACTAGTAACTGTATCAAATTACTTTGGGTTTTATATTATGATTTTCTCATTTTTAGCAATCACTTATTAGCCAAATTTAACTGGATAACCTAGTTTGTAGAGAAGAGGAACTATTTTTTTAGTAGTTTTTAATATATTGCTTAAACATTAGAAATTAAATATGAAGTTAGCTAATCAACTTGACTAATGATGAAATATAGGAAGCAAATTGACTGAACGAAATCTCTCAAAACATATATGTTGAACTTATAGGTTCATTGGAATCAATCTGAGTCACTGCCATCACCATATTCTTATTTTCGATAGTGAGCATTGTTCAAGGTATACACCTTTTTCTGAGACTTGTTTGCTAATTACATGTCTATGTTACAATGGACTATTCATACAGAGATGGCTGATGACTTATCTTTTGAACTAAATAAGAATTGATGTCTATAGGAGGCCTTCTAATAAACTCTGCACAATAAAAGTAAAAAATTATAACATCGATGATTAGTTAGAAATATCATTATTTTAAGGTAACACTTGTTAAACAACATTCTTAAACACTACCAAGTGCTTGTTGAAAGCCAAACAGCAACTTGCTTCCAGCAATTCCCAACTCATCCATCTTTGTAATCGTATCATATGGTAGAAATGATACAATAAAATTTTCATAAAGTTTTTGGCAAAGTAGAGCATGAATATCATTATTTTGGTGCTAAACTGTTAGCACACTCAACAAATTTCCATAAAGTTTGGCCAAGTAGACCATGAACATTATTATTTTTTCTTGTCAACTAATGCAATAAATAGAACGGTAAAAACAAATGTTTGATTTTTTTTAATCAGCAATAAAATGGTTGAGTTTTATGTGTCAACATAGAGATAATCCTGAATATGCATATTTTCATTGATAACTTCTGCACAATGTTGACTGAGTATACTGAGAGGGAGAAAGATTGCACATATAATGCATACAATTGCTTCATTAATGTGCCCGATTAATGGTTAGATGTAATGAATCCAAATATATGTCATCCCCACAACACTAGGAATTGGAAAAGGAATGCGGCGAAATTTCTTTTTGAAAACGAAAATCTTCAAGTCATACAAGAATTCTAGTTGGGACACAAAGGAAAGGCCATTAAGATGTGCATAGCACCTAGTCTGCCTTTGGCATTATTCTGTTTTGTCACGGTACCACAACTTTAATATCTATGATTAGGACTTGAGCCGAACTGAACCAGTGTCCTTCACCGTTTTCCTTTTGTATGTTTGTGCTTGTCTCACACTTCATTGTGTACTGTGTAAAATATAAATGTAGTTGAACAATTACCCAATGGTCCAACTACACATGTACATGTACTGCCACAACCATTTACCCAAAACCAGCATATAAGGTTGCATTATTTCCTCTTATGTTATCAGTCTATATATTCCTTTGTACCTCGCACTACACAAGGCTTTGCACTGTATCTTAAGTAAGTTAAGCAGCCACTTGTATCGAGTACTTAGGTTTAGCTACAGGGGTGGTGTTAGTGTTTGCCTATAGGGACTAAAAAAATGTTAGTTTAAGAGGTTATCTCAACGTAGAGCAGCACTTAAGTGGCTAGGTAAGCTAGAGTAATTGAATTTTGACTATCTATGAGACATTTAAATAAGTATATAATGTCTATAAATAAAAATTTGATTAGTGATTACTCTTCTTGCACCAAAAGTATTTCTATCGGCATAGGGTTGAATTTCTTTCAACATAGGTAAGCTAGTCCAATGAACAATTCAATCTTCACTTTTGAACTTGGACTGCTTTCTGCATAGGGTTGAATTTCTTTTGGATCCTTTGTTGCTGGCTGTGGCTAGATACCACCATACTGCAAAAGAATTTCAGTTAGTATTAGGTTTTCAGTCCAATCGAAAGGTTTCTAAAATTTTTAAAAACATGTTAAAAATACCCTCAATGATGTATTCTTTTCAACACAATTTTTTCAATTGGGTGAAATTCATTTAAGTTCTAAGTTAATTATGTAATTTTCACCTCCTATTTAATGATCAGTCTCATTTATTCTTAAAGACAACCTACATCAATTTCACTTAATAGTGGAATGTGTGTTGAAAAGAAAATGATAATAAAGAATGTATTGTTTGCATTCCTCCAAATCTAAAACAAGTGCTCAACAATCATCTCCAAAATAAATTATAGACAACTAACAAAAGTGTAATTTCACCTGCTCACACAACCTAGCATTTTCAGCATATAGGGCTCTTTCCTATATTGTAATCAAAACACACTAGTTAGCACCTTTTTAATGTAATCCAAGCAGAAATTTCTTTATTTTTTTTTCTCAAGTTTTAGAAATCATGGGAAATAAAAAACTTTCATTCTCTTTACCAAAAAAACAAATAAAGTCATGAACTCAGAATTATACAAAATTAAATTCAAGCAAAAAATATCAAGGAGTAATACTAATAACACCAGTTTCAGATAGTAATTAGTCATAACTATGCGGTTGTCCCCAGTTGGAATTGGACTTATGTTTGAAAATGGTTCAAATTTTGTTTTTCTTTTCTTTTTGCAGTTTCAATTTTTGGTTAATATAAGGCCCAAATGACCTAACATGGAAGGTTGAAAAATCAATGATTGGGATTGTGATTAAATGCATAAACATGTATTATATATTATTAGTTGATTAAAGTTCAACAACTAATTTTTTAATCAATAGTCATAACTTCTTTGTTCACTCTCTTAATCTAAATTAAAGTGAATCTCCAAACTTAGAAGAGCTGAATTTAAAGTAACCTAAATGTACCACAATGAGGCTTATTGGATCACATAACCTGGAATCAAATACTCTTATAGAAGAAGTCAAGTTCCATAGGTTTCGTTAGCATTTAACAAAATCAAATGAAAGATGGCATTCGCAAATTCAAATCCAACCAACTTTACGAACAACTTACCTTCTCTTTTAGTTGATCAATTTGTTCCTTCTAAACCTGATTCTGAATAAGAGAAAGTTGGGATTCAGATACTCATCAAATTGAAATATTAAAATATAAAAAAGAGCTTGTTAAGCTAACCTTTCTTGCATGAACACTGCTTACACTCATTTCCAACTGTTGTTCTATCTATTGCAGTTCTTCTAAAGAGCATGACCTCAAACCTTCTCCCAAGAGCTTCCTAAGGGATGAATAGTACAATGCAATATATTCTTTTTGTTGTGAGTGAAACCTAACAGTGAATATAACTAATTTGCGAAGATGGATAGAAAAGAAAGAGATGTTGAACCATTTTGAATCTTTAAGAAGCTCGATCTTCTTCATCAAGTTTTCTGTTTCTTGCTTCAGATGCTACCACATATTACACGAGTTCATTTAGTCCTCAACATTAATCTAAATTTGAATGATTGTCTATGATAAAGAAAATGGTAAATAAAAATTGAAATAAAAATAAAAGAAATGTTAATTACACAATACTCTTTATTCTCACTCTTGTTCATATCTAACATGCATACTGTAGGAATGTTCAAGACATGAGAGGAGGTTTCTAGACTTTATGATTTTCAAGATTTATAAATAGTTTTGTTAGGGATTTCACATTCCCTATTCTAAATGCAGCTGTCATGTTTAATGCATTTAGATTATCCATTTAATTCAATGGGCTTCATTTTAAGTGGTGTGTTGTTCTTTGGTGAACCTATACCTTTCTAAAATTGGGGTGAATGTAATGAGCTGATACCAATATTGGCCATTAGGATTTATAGGAACCCTAATTAACCATATAGAAGAAACTATTTGGTTATGGTCCATGATATATCCAATAACAACATATTTTTTCTTCTTTCTATTGGGAAGAGAGATGACAATCTTATTAAGGAACTAAGGCAATTAGGGAGCCAATGCAATTTAGTTAAGGAAGAACATATACCATTCCTTTTTTGTATGTGATTGATTGTCAGAGATTCCACAATAGTTGACAACCAATTATTATTGGTCCAGGTATTTATATAAGTTTATATATTTATAAATATTTGCAATGTTGGACAATGGCAAACTGCAGGTATCTATTAATGTTTTGTTATTCATAATCTAGACAATTGATCTATGCTTTCCATAGCCTAAGGTCACAAGTGCACGTGTACATAACAAACCAAAGACTGCAAACATGGACAATATAGTAGGGAGAGGTTCACTATTTTACTTTCATTTGGTTTCACACCTAAAAGTAGGAAAAAGAGTTCACAAGATGAAATGATTCATACATTTCATTCCATAATTTTGAATTAATTAAATAACATAAATATGGACAATGATGAATAATATAATCAACTATACTAAAGTTGATACGCCCAAGTCCATTAGCAACATGTAGACCAATGTGGACAGCGAGCAATTAGACAATGAAATGAGAAGGAGGCATAAAAGGACATTTAAGCACCAAAGAAATGGAAGGATTATGTGTCTTAGACCTTATAGTGTTATCCTTTATAGTTCTATTTTAGTAGAGTCATCACTCAGTGTTGGATTTCCCCTGTAGTTACTTTTTGGTCCAATTTTCCGTTATACAAATATGTTCAAGGGAAATCCGATTAGCCGGAAAGCGCACTAGATCGTCAAGTATTTAAAATTAAAACGGATGAATCCAAGTATCGAACTCAGGGAAACTAGTATTAGACAAAGTTATATTAAGAAATAAGGCATTGTTGAAACAAACATTGATGGTTGATGATTAAAAACAGAGTTTAAACTAAAGTCTATGTTAAAAATAGTAGAATTGCAAGTAATTAAAGTTGACAGCAATAGGTAAAAGTGTTGGGTCTTTCTAACAAACAAGCTGATGCATATGAAGATATTTCTCTAATCAATCATGCTTTTGTGTTCCATGTTGTAGCCTAAAATTCTAAACCTCGATCCCTCGCAAGGTTAGACTAGTTTAACCTAAGCTTCGTCTGCATATCCCTTTTGTAAGACTAGACTTAACTCAAACAGCATTATTGTAACAGCATATTCAGAAAACCAAAACCCCACAATCCATCCCAGGCAATATGGTTATTCAGTCCTGCTTCTATCAAGTTCTAAGGCAACAATACGTTTCCTAATGCTAAAGTCACCTAACTGTACACACAAACGGGTGATCGGACCAAGAGCATGCAGAAATTAAGCATTGAACACATAAAACACAATTAATTAGATATTAAAGTAATTACATCAACTGTTCCTTAGAAATCCCCAACAAGGGTGTTTAGCTAGTCATTACAGAAAAACCCTAACACAAATGAGATAGAGAGTACAAAATAATTATTCCTTACACAAGAAGGGGGATCCCTCCTCTTCTTCTCAGCATCTCACAACCACTCTGCAACTCACTAATCTCTCTCCAATTGAAGAACCTTAGGCTTCTCTGCACAGCTGCTCCTCTTCTCTGCCTCTGGGTCAAGTACTGCACTTGTGGTGTACAAGTCCCTCTGTCCTTGTTGTGTGTGTGTGTTGTGTGTTGTGTATTGTGTATACCTTAATTCTGCACAAGATTTGCTTTAAATAGGCTCTGAATCCGTGACGTTGTGCTTAGCGCCACCCTCACGCTTAGCGTGAGTAAGTGGATTTGAGCTTAGCGCCAGTCATGCGCTGAGCCTGGCTAAAGACAACTGTCGCGCTTGGCAAACGGATCTCGTGCTTAGCGCGCGACCTTGATATTTAAGCTCTGCCGGATTCTTCTGTCGTGCTAAGCACTCTGAAGCTGCTCTTAGCGATGGATGCGCGTTAAGCCCAAATGGTGAGCTGAGTGAAACTACCACTTTTAACACTTCAAGACTTAGCCTCATTTAACCTGAAATTGAACAGATTTCATCATTAAATCTAATAGAAAATATTCTAGAGACAACTATAACAAGAAAACAAGATTTATTTACAAATCCCTACAAAATAACTATAAATTGGGGGAAACTATACAAGTCTTGGAAAATATTTTCTATACAAAAGTTAGTTGTATAAGACGACTAGCACTCAACATGTTCTACAATGTTCTTATCGTGCATTCTGTTAGTGAGGTAGGTGTTAGTGGAAATTCTGTTTGGATTCAGATCTGGTGACTGAATTATTTTTTTTGTTTTGTGAATAATACATGGAACTATGTGGAGGGAAATGGATAGATGACACTACCTTGTTTGCTTAGTTGATATGCAAACAATGTAAACTAGGTCATGCCCTAATATGCCTTTCAAGGTTCTATGTATTGTTCCTCTTTACAACTGTCCTAATAGTTGTAACTAGCTTAACAATATTTTATTAACAATATGTCCTAACTACAATTAGTGACCCATGTTCCTCGTTGCATACACTAAAACAACTTGCGGTTCAACCTGAGGCTGACCTCGACCCTCTTTGGTAACAATATTTCAACATTTTGCCATAACAACTTCAACTACGGAACTTTTAAAAATCCATGGTTCAATTGCCTAAACTGTAAGAAAAATGCAAATAGTTGGTCCTTGATGTATTTTGCTCAGTTCCTTTAATTATATATGAACCCGTAGGTATTGTTTCTTGGAAGAAGTTGGATGCAACTTTCTATTGTAATTACAAATGCTTCATTTTCCATTTTGTGCATATATCAAATTTTTTAGTGTGTTCAAAGTAGAGGCATGGTATAATTTTTATTCGTAAGTTTGGTTAGTCTGCTGTGACTTCATTTCGTAAGGCCTTAATAACTGACATTGTGCCTGAGTGTGTATTGTTTTACTGCATGTTCTGATTATTTCCCCATTGACCTTACAGATTATATATGCTCTTCAAAACTAGTTAACTCTTATTTTACTACTAGTGTAATCAAGTTGACATTTTTCTATACTATAGCATTGCATCACCGCACTCTTTCTGGTTGTTAGTCATCATCTTCCGAGGTATGTATTTATTTGTCACACTGCCATGCTTATTACATGCTTGTTGATATATGAGTATTGTTTTATATTGGTAGTTACGTGCATTATGAGTGAACCTTAGTTTTCCATTTGAGATTCAATACATTGATTAATATGGACAGTTTGGATTAATCGATGTATTGAGGCTTGAATTGTCTGTTTGAACAGTTTAGGAAGACTTATTTTTATAGTTGATTCATACATATAGGTAAATTCTCTTTTCTAAGATTTGAAGAAATTTTGGTATAGTGCATTTCACTTTGTTCTTCGGTTGCATACTTGACTGTGGTGGATGTGGCACATGTCACCACTTTCATGTTGTAATCCTAGAGATCAATGCAAAATGCTGTTGAAATTTCGTCAAATCTAAGAAAAGAGAGTAAACCTTTACATATGAATCTACAATAAAAATGTCTTCTTGAATGGAATAGGGCCACACCTTTAATGAAAAAAGTGAGGTTATCATGCATGACGAATAACTTAATGAAGTGTGACAACAAAGGGGAAACATGGATCGAAGTTGGATGAAAGCATCACGCATTAGTGGCGAATATCAAAACAGGGTTGAACAATTCTCACAATTTACTGAACGTAATAACAAATTTTACTGAACGGGAGACGCCACTCAGTAAATGAAATACGATCACATCTTATATGTCACAGGATCATTCTGAATTACACAAAATGGATATGGCATGGGGAATTGTCAGACATGCCAACAATTTTTCGCACTGAGCCAATTAGTGAAGACATCAAAGATCGTATAGAAGACATGATTCACAATCTTGGACAAGACTATTTTCAGCAAGCACATGCACCTTTGTATGAAAAAAGGAAAGTGATTCGAGGAAGCCATTGTATGAGGGATGCATAAGTTTTACAAGGTTGTCAGTGGTGCTAGTTTTGGTGAACTTAAAGGCAAGATTTGGGTGGAATGACAAAAACTTCACTAAATTGCTTATGTTATTGAAGAAGATGCTTCCTGAAGAAAACACATTGCCAAAAAATTAGTACGAGGCAAAAAAGATTTTATGTCCTATGTGAATGGAGTACCAGAAAATCCATGCATGCCTTAATGATTGCATATTGTATAGAAATTAGTTTGCAGAAATGCATTAGTGCCCCACATGTGGGATATCACGGTACAAAGTCAAGGATGACGAATGCAGTGATGATGCAACCACAAACAATAGTCGTCTAGCAAAGGTGTGCTGGTATCTTCCAATAATACCAAGGTTCAAGCGATTGTATGCTAATCAACATGATGCAAAAATCCTTACATGGCATGTAGATGGAAAAAAAATGATGGATTCCTCCAACATCCGGTCGATTCTCCGCAATGGAAGACAATTGATAATTTGTATCCACATTTTGGGGAGGAGCCAAGAAACCTAAGGCTTGGTCTTGCTTTGGAAGGAATGAATCCTTTTGGTAACTTAACCACAAACCACAGTTCATGGCTTGTTTTGCTGATGATTTACAACCTCCCTCCTTGGTTGTGCATCAAGCGAAAATACATTATGCTTTGTATGATGATAGTGGGTCCAAGACAGTCAGGGAATGATATTGATGTGTATCTCACTCTGTTGATTGAAGACTTGAGAAAGTTATGGGAAAACGGGGTTGATGTGTGGGATGGGAATCTCTGGCAGACCTTCAGGTTACGTTCAATGGTGTTTTGTACCATTAATGACTTTCCAGCATATGGAAATTTGAGTGGATATAGTGTCAAAGGACATCACGCATGTCCTATATGTGAGAGAAACATGAGCTTCATCCAACTGAAACATGGAAAGAAGATAATATATACTAGGCACTGAAGATTTCTAAAACCCTATCACCTGTATCGGCGATTGAAGAAAGCAAGCTTTTAATGGAAGCCAGGAGAATGAAAGTGCGCCGCAACCATTAGTTGGAAATGAAGTTTATGATCGGGTAAAGGACATCATAACTATCTTTGGGAAGACCCAAAAGAAGTCATAATCTGAGATGAACATATGGAAGAAAAGGTCAATATTCTTGGATCTTCCATACTAGTCTGATCTACATGTGTGTCATTGTGTAGACATAATGCATGCCGAGAAAAATGCCAGTGATAGTTTAATTGGCACCTTTCTTAACATCAAAGGCAAGACAAAAAATGGTTTGAAATGCCGCCAAGACCTGGTTGACATGGGAATACGAGAGGGGTTGCATCCGATATCACAAGGTCGACAAACGTATTTGCCCCCAGCATGTCACATAATGTCAACAACAGAGAAGAGAAGTTCTTGTCAATGTCTGGGGAGTCTAAAAGTCCCACAGGGATACTCTTCAAATATCAAGAGCCTTGTATCCCTCAATGATCTCAAATTGGTTGGCTTGAAGTCTCATAATTGTCACGTCTTAATGCAACAACTAGAGTTTTGGTTCAAAGTAGTTTCTATCTGTGCAATTTTTCATGGAGATTACATCCTATATTTCACAAAAATTGGTTTTTGGTAGTATATCATATGATCATTTAATGTTGTCATTTGATCCAAGTAGTCAACTCCACCTATGGGATAAGGCTTGGTTATTGTTGTATGTTGTTGTACTTCATACTTCCAATATTTGTAATATATATATTTTCTGTACCTCTAATTATTTAGTGAAATTTCAGTACTCCTGTAATACCTACTCCTTGGATAGTTATCATTTCAACAGTTTCTTCTTTTTTATTTCAAAAATGAGATTGGAAAAAAATTAACCATAGATATCAAATGTTATCATTTGAATGGAAGGAGTACATATAATTCAAATGAGCGTTTTTTTCTCTATTTGTTGGTAAGAGGACAAAGGTGGATATGATATGACCTGTATCCATGCGCATCTCATACTCGTTGATGTACATTAAGTGTCCTTTCATTAGCATATATATATATATATTAGTCAACATGTCAATTGCTCATGATATTAATTTGTGCATATAGTTTCACTCTATTTGGTTTGTTGCTTTCAGCTGTCATGATATTAATTAGTATTCTATTTGATTTCATTATTGATTGGTTATAGGTGTCAAGCGACTTCTTTTCTGTGGTGTAGGTTGCCAAGTGCAAGGTATGCTACTATAAGAATCCATTGTGAATTAGGATAAGGTATATGTTTAATGCACAAATTTAGGTATGGCCAAAAATGAGAATTAAGTGCATAGAAAGAGCTAGCGGTAACTGGATGGTATGACAAAAAATAAAAAAATAAAAAACAAATTAAAATCTACATGTACCCTTCTAAGACAGTTGTTAACTAAGAACCTTCTTAAAAGGTGACTCTTCTAAGACGTTTGTTAATTAAGAACCTTCTTTGAAGAGTCGCATTCTAAAATGATTCTTAGCTAAAAACCGTATTAGAAAGTGAATATTCTAAGACGGTTTTTAACTAAAAATCGTCTTAGAATGATACCTTTTTCTAAGACGATTTTTTATAGAACTGTTGTCATTTGTCAATACTTTCAACATTGTTGGCTTCAAAGACGGTTTAAAGTGTTTTTGAATATACTTTAGAATCGTCTTTGAATATGACTTTTGTAGTAGTGATTATATATCATTACTTTATTAAATATAATCCTATTGTGAAGCAGCCAAGACCCCGTTTGGTTTATATTGAACATAAATTTTTTATATTATACCCATTTCAATGAAAAGAAAAACATTCACACTTTTTAATCTTTTGATGTTCTAAAATTAGTTTTATCAAAATCCAAAAAAAAATTGGAAGCATGCCCAAAACTCAAATACAAGACCACTGGAAAATTATTGTTGTACGTACGTATTGATTCAAGCACTTAGTGCTAAGTTAATATCATGTAAAAAAAAATACTTTTAATTTTATTTAGTTGCTATTGTTAAAATATACTATAAATATGATAGGCTGATAGTTTCGTAAAAATAAGTAATATTTATTTTTGTTATGCAATTATTTTATTTAAATTATTTATTTATTTATCCAAAGCATGCAAAGAATATATATTTATCATTTTATCTATAACTTTACTCAATTCCTTTATTATTTTTTTCATTTTTCTAATTAAATTCTCAACATATGCTATTTGTGATAATGAATAAAGCTTTTCCCTTCGTAGCATATAGGTAAATGATGTTTATATACTTGTTAAATTAGGTATATGTATCCCGCGGTAAGAGATATATAGGAAAAATAAAAGAAAAAAAATAGACTATGTGATGTAAGGGAAAAAAAATAAAGAAATGAAAATAAGACATTAAATTAAAATACTATGCAAATATAATTATAATTGTTAATAGTTATCACTTTTTAAATCTCCTAAACTATAGGGATATCCATAATCTTAATTAGTTGGTAATCGACACCCATATCGGCTATTAACTATTGTCTTGTTTATCATAATTAGACAATGACTTGACATCATCATAAATAAAGAGAAAACCAGAGCCAAGATTTGGGAGGGACACAACTGATCTTGACATTTCATGATGCAGATCAAATCATATGGAAGGGGCACATGACATCAATAAGCAATGCTAAGTTTTTCTTTGTGGTATATTCCATTCATCGAGTCCCATAATCAGTGGATGCACCAATGCAAGACTCAGCTGACTTTCTGATCCATACACCCATTAAAGTGTAAGCAATGCGGAAACAAACCCACATGCCTAAAAAGGGTTTTCTTTAGTAGAAATTGATCATTTTTTACCATAGGGGGGCTGTTCTTGTACATGGCTTGTTGCCCTCAAAATTGGTCCAATTGATGGTGGTGACCATGACATTTCATGACACAGAACCAAACCATCACATGTAAAACGAAACAAAAGTCTTCAAACTTTTGTGTGGTTTTTCATGCGTCGAACCAAATTTGCTCAAGCTTCTTAGGTGAAAGAAAAAGAAATTCTAGAAGAAAACCCAGTAAACAAAATTTCGAAATATCAACTCATCACTCCTATTCTTTGCTCTTAAGTTTCAATTGCGTCACCGCAACAAGCATATGCACAATAATGGCTAAGAAACAAAAGCATGCATAAGCTAATCCACAATTAATTCCGCAAGAAGGATAACTCACAGCAAGATGAAGAAAGAAAATATGGGTTAACGTTTTGGTCACGGCAATTAAATAAAATATAAGTTTTTTTTATAATAATTTTATGCTAATTTTTTAGTTTTACTATAATTGTGTTCTACAATTTTTATACTCTTGTCTTATCATCGAGTCTTAATTTATCATATTGAATTCGATCGTGTTTCATGTTGTATACATGATTTTATGTTAAATTGTTGTGATTATGTGACAGAACCATTCGGTTGGCTGCATCCTGCTGCTGCCATGCACGTAATTGTTAGACTACATTCTTGTATTTTGTAATTGGAAGACATATATACCCTAGTTTAATAAAACTGTCTCTGACATGCTTTGGCATGTTTTTAATTTTTATAAATCCATTACACAGAGGTACAGCGTTTCAAATAATCAACTTGAGGTAGAAACCTTAATTGATTTGCTTAGGACGATGGCGTACAATTGACAACTCATCGAATGTAATTGTGGAAAATGTCACCATAATTTCTCTTCGAAGGATTATATTTTAATAATAAAAAATTTCAAGCATCCAATTGATAACTCTCTTTTTTTCTTTATCTTTGTCTTCCTATCACATTATATTATCAATCAAATCAATCACTTATCTTTCCTGTTGCAAAGATTCGAGCAATTCTATTTAGATAGGAAAATACAAATGATAAAAGGAGAAAAGAGATATTGCACAAAATTGTTAAGTTTATTGTGAATAACAGAATTTGCAATTAATGAATTCAAAGTACTCAAACTCTCTAAACATAGAATACAAAGCTCTTTATAAAGAAGACAACAACTAACTATCTAACTGAAAACGGTTACAAAAAATCAATTATAGTCACAATATAATCTATGTTAATGAACCACCAAATTGGACACTCAATCAGATTATAGAAGATTGGACGACCAATACAGAAGACAAGAATATTGGACTAGACGACCACACTTTCGTCCACCCTATCTCTGTCGTCTATCGTTCAACAACCAAAAAACCTTGGTTCAATAACATTTCTGAATTACAAGTAACCCAGTTCATTTTCAACAATTTATGTTAAGTAGATCTAAACAATACATAAACTTGCTTCTTAGAACAGACTTCGTGAACATATCAGTTGGATTCTCCCTCGTATCAACTTTCTAGACTTCGACCCTCTTATCAAAATGGATGAAGTGGTAGCTGATGTCAATGTGCTTTGTCCTCTTAGGATGGACTTGATCCTTGGCTAAACAGATTTGCACTCAGATTGTCGCAAAAAATGATAGCATTTTCTTATGAAAACCTAAGATTGCTAATCAAACCCTTTAGCCAAATTCCTTCCTTTGTTGCTTCTACCACATCCATGTACGATGCCTCTGTAGTGGATAAAGCCACTATGGGTTGAAGTGTTGCTTTCCAATTGACAATAGAGTTGCCAATCGTGAATGAGTACCTAGTCATAGATCTTCTTGCATCAAAATCTACAGCATAGCTAGAACTTAAGTAACCAGTAAGAGCACAGGACGTGTCTACAGCATAGCTAGAAAAGCCTCCATGCCCAGAATCTTTTCAACAGCTACCATGTCCTTCATCTCAAATTCACTATTGAGTAGTGACTTCAACTTTTGAATTGCCAACAAACTTTGAGATTCTATAAGCATTCGTCCACTTTGAGTAGTAGGTAGGTATGGGAACCATCCTCCACCTTGCTATGATAAACACATGAGTCATAGGGACTTCTTGATGTAATCCTCCCAAGGAGGGGACCCATCAACAGAGCCATGGCTAGGAGACTTTAAGAAGACTGGGCCAGAGATGCAGGAGAAGGCCCTAGGGTTCTCATGAGCCTTAGGGTAGATTTTGGGCCTATGGGCTAAGTGTGAGCCCACTTATCTTTGTACATATTAGATTAGGGATTTATTATTTTTGGGCCTTGTATTTAGGGCTCCATAGTATAGGGAGGGTACCCTAGTAATGTAGGATTTTCAATCCTTGTATTTTAGGGCACCTAGACTAGTTTTTGTATTAGAGGTAGTTTTATAATTTCACATGCATTAAGTGCACTATTTGATATGTGTGTTGGGAGACAAATTTAATTGAATTGGTAGAAGTCTAATCCAATTAAATTTCGAACCAGCCTAAGGGGTAGGTGAGCATTTGCTTGCTACACCCCATTGCCACATCATATAGTCACACTTTGTGCATGCCCTTCATGCTTTACATGCCTCATGACACCTAAGCACACCTAATGGAGAATCTTGGACTTGATCTTGGATTAGTGGGCTGAACCATAGCTGAATTCACTAATCATAATTAGTGAAATTTTGGCTCCAAATTTGGCTCCACAAATTCAAATTCAAGTGAAATTTAATAGAAATTCAAATTTCTCTCTAATTTTGTGGGACACTTAGGCTATTAATAGAGGCCTTGTGTGTGAAAATTTTCAACTTTGATCATTTGAGAAATTAGACTTCCAAGTTCAGACCTCATTTGAGGCATAAATTTCATGCCCCCCTCTCTCCCTCTCCTTCCACTCATATTCTCCTAACTTCAAGCTCTTATCCATGGCTTCCTATGGTGGTGAGCTTGTTCTTGACTCATCTTCTCCTTGAAGTGGTGTCTCCAATCACCTTTCCTCCTTCTCTATTCCGTTGCCATTGATCTTCAAGAAGCAAAGGACTCCATTGATGAAGAAGATCCAAGGCCTACAAGCTTTACATGGAGCTACATCACTTCTAACGTACCCATAAGATACAATGAACTCATCAAATCTCTTGTTCTACCACTTCGGTGATTGCTTTAACCCATAAAGAGATCTCTTCAATCTACAGACAAAATTTTTCTTTCCTTCCACTTCATAACCTTCAAGTTGTTAAATCAGAATGTCTTCATCCAATCTTCCATGAAGATAAATTTGAAATTGAGTTTATCTAACTCCGTGTCCAGATGATGGAAGCTTGCTTGTGGGGCTTCTATGAAAGCTGGATCTTGAGCTTCAATGAGGTCCTTCAATGGTGATTTTCCACCATGGAGATGCAGCGAAAGACAAAGGAGAAGAGGTGAGAGGAGGCGCCATCCACTAGGGAATAAGCCATGGAAGAAGGAGCTTCACCACCAAAAATACCACAAGACTCTCATTCATAAAAAATACCACAAGTGTTACACATGCTTCTATTTATAGACTAGGTAGCTTCCTTGAGAAGCTTTCTTGAGAAAACTTCCTTGAGAAGCTTCTTTGAGAAAACTTCCTTGAGAAGCTAGAGCTTAGCTACATACACCCCTCTAATAACTAAGCTCACCTCCTTGAGAAGCTTCCTAAAGAAGCTAGAGCTTAGCTACACACACCTCTCTAATAGCTAAGCTCACCTCCTTGAGATGAGAAGCTAGAGCTTAGCTACACACATCCCTCTCATAACTAAGCTCACCTCCTTGAGAAGCTTCCTTAAGAAGATTCTTAAAGAAGCTAGAGCTTAGCTACACATACCTCTCTAATAGCTAAGGTCACCTCCTTGAGATGAAAAACTAGAGCTTAGCTACACACCCCCTATAATAGCTAAGCTCACCCCCATGAAAATACAAAAAAAATCCCTACTACAAAGACTACTCAAAATGCCTCGAAATACAAGGCTAAAACCTTATACTACTAGAATGGCCAAAATACAAGGCCCAAAGGAAGGAAAAACCTATTCTAATATTTACCAAGATAAGCGGGCTCATACTTAGTCCATGGGCTCAAAATCTACCCTAAGGCTCATGAGAACCCTAGGGCCTTCCCTTGGATCTCTGACCCAATCTACTTGGAGTCTTCTATCGAATGCCCTTGCGGGGTAGGATTGCATCACCAGAGTTGCCACTACAACTAGCAAAACACGTATGGAGGTGTGTCAAACTATTGGAGAGAATATCTCTTGTAGTCCACTCTTTCCTTTTGATTGTAGCCGTTAGCTACCACAAGTGCTTTATAACAAATGACTTCTTTAGTGGATGATCAAGATTCCTTCTTGAAGATCCACTTGCACCCCACCACTTGTCTACCTTTAAGTAGCTCAACTAAATCCCAAGTATGGTTTTTCTGAAGGGATTTCATCTCTTTATTCACAACCATCATCCACTTCTTAACTTTAGAATATGAAATTGCTTCACTATAAGTGGTTGGTTCGATGAATCAATTTCTTCTGCTACCTATAGTGCATACGACACTATATTAAAGCTATATCTTTCATGAGCTTTTGATTTGACTTTATGACTTTTTGGGTGCTATGATTTTGGGTTGTTTCAGATGGTTTTGACTCGTCTAGTCAGTCCCCTCAGCTGTTGTTGAATTCAGATGTTAAGGGTGCATTTGAAGAACCCGATCAGTCTCATCAGGTGCTTCAAATTGCTTCTGATCACTAACGTTTCTGATTTTGAAACTCTCAAACTCCACATGCTTAGTGACATCCTTAACCTTGCCTAAATCTTCATCAGATTTTATAATGTAGCATAAAGAGTTTGTCAAAGACAACATCTCTACTCAGAATGACCTTTCTTTAAAATGGAAACCAAACTTGAAATCCTTTGACTCCATCTATTGTCCATAAAGAATCCTTTCTTGGCTCTAGGCTCCTGCTTACCTTCACTTACGTGATAGTATGTCAGACATCCAAACACCTTTAACATTGAGTATTCAACTGGTTTGTTAGACCATACCTCAATAGGGTTCTTGAAGTCTATGACAGTGGATGTTGAAGGATTTACAAGATAACATGTTATGCTAATTGCCTCAGCCCATAAACTCTTATTCAATCCTAAATTGGATAGCATGGATCTGGCCTTTTCCAACTAGGTTTTGTTCATTCTTTCAGCTATTTTATTTCACTGTGGAGTATAGCATACAATATGTTTTCTTGTTATGCCTTCATCTCTACAAAATTCATTGAATTCATTAGAATAGAATTCCAAATCATTGTTAGTCCTAAGACACTTTATTTTCTGATTCTTCATAAGAATCATCCAATGATTGAAAAATGTGAAGGCTTCATATTTCTATTTTATGATGAATACCTATGTCATGCTAGAGTAATCATCGATGATGGAGAGGAAATACCTTGCTCTTCCTAGTGATGGAACTTTCGAAGGCTCCTAGCCGCCTGAATGGATGTAGTCCAACATGGCCTTTGTTATCTACAAAACCTTTGGAAACTTTGTCCGATGTTGTTTCCCATAAATGAAATGCTCACAAAACTAATGATGTTCCACCTTGTGATTTCCAGGTAAGCCTCGCTTACTCAGAATATCCAGATCTTTTCACTCATGTGGCCCAGACGTAGATGCCACAAAGAATTATCAAACAAGCCATTGGATGCATGGCTTCTAGATTATGAAACAGTAGAAACAATGCTTATCATAGTGGACCCCTTGAAAGACGTACAAATTTCCTTGCTTGGTTCCTTGCATTATCACAGGCTTCCCTTTTCCTCTGATCTGCATAACTCCACCTTCAACCTAGCGAGAAAAACCTTTCGAATCTTTGGCACCCATATTACAAGATTTTTCTGAAGCTCTTGAGTGAGACGAACTTCACTCAAGGTTCTAAAAACATCATCATGCATTTTGATTTGTACAAAACCTATACCGACAAACTTACAAGGAACATCATCACCTATGAGAATTGAAATTCTGATACTGGGGACAGATGTCGTACAGGATGTCACGACATCATGCTTCAGAACATGCAGATTGTCTTTGACTGTATGAACAGATTAAACAAGTAAATAACACAAGAGAATTGTTAACCCAGTTCGGTGCAACCTCACCTACATCTGGGGGCTACCAAGCCAGGGAGGAAATCCACTAAAATAGTGTTAGTTCAAGGTCTAACAGCCATTGTTTACAACCTTCTCACCTAACCACTACCCGTGCAATCTCTACCTAAGAGCCACTCTTAGATATGAGAACCCCGCTCACTCCCTCTCAACCACACTCCCGTGTTTACAAATAAATCAAAGACACACCAGAGATCAACTCTGAACAAAAGGGATCAACCCTACACACTAGAGATCAACTCTACACACAAGAGATCAACTCTACACACTCAGGTCCAACACTTGATGTTAGGATAACATCAAGGTGGCTCACAAAACACTCAAGTCCCAAAACTCACAAAATAACTCTTCAATCCCGGACTTGGTACAGAACTCGTGCAGCCTCCATGATTATATAGCAATGTGCGTTTCTGGGCTGCAACTGCTTGTGCTGGATGAGATCTATCATTTTCCTGAAAATCTGCACTTAAAGAACTAAAAGATACAGTTTGATCTTTTAGTTTTTATCTTTAATCTTTAATCCCTGAACGAACTCTTCTACTTTGAAATTCGAACTTTAATTATCTTTTAATTCGTTCCTAAAGATAGATCATCTAATCTCTTGCTAACTGCACAATAATCTGTTAAAGATATAACAGATTTATGTGTCCAGTATTTTCGGGCAAGATGTCAGGACATCGTATCCGACATCGTGGATCCTGCAGCTTCAATGCTTCATTTGACATTTTATCTTGACTTATGCATTGTGCAGCAACTCCAGTATTTTCGGGCAGGATGTCAGGACATTGTATCCGACATCGTGGATCCTGCAACTTCAATTCTTCATTTGACATTTTATCTTGCCTTGTGCATTGTGCAGCCCGATCTTATTCCTTGACATAACGTTGGACATCATGTGCAGCAACTCCAGCTTTCCTTCATTGTCTAAGTGCTTATGTTTTAACAAAATCTTAGCCAATCTTTTAAAACTCCGTAGAGCTAAGCACTAACAATCTCCCCCTTTGGCAAATTTTGTCTAAAACATACTTAGACACTTCCTGAGCAGGTACGAGCAGTTATGCAAGTGGGATCAGCAACTTTCATTATCAGAGTAATCAAGCACAGCGGAAATTCTGCAAGTTGCAAATCTACAAGTCTTCTCCAGGATGTCAAGACATCTCACGTGACATCAGCTTTCTGCTTCTTCTCCCCCTGTCTTCATGCTTACTGCAGCATCTTCTATCAGCTACTAGTCTTTTCCAGGATGTCAAGACATCTCATGTGACATCCGCTTTCTGCTCCCCCTGTCTTCATGCTCTTTCTGCAGCATCTTCTATCAGCTTCTAGTAGCTTACATCAGTCATCCTCAGCAGCAGCAGTCTCCCCCTCAAAATCATATTCATACAACTCCCCCTCAAAATCATGAATCATGCATACATCGTTTCCTTCTGTCATACATCGTATCAATCGACTATTGCATACATAGTATCCTACTGCTCAAAATCATGCATAATAGCAAGCATAATACTATTACTCCCCCTTTTTAGACAGAATTTGACAAAAGTAGAATGCATGAACTTAAGGTGCAAATATTACAGACCGATAGTAATCAATTGTTCAAAGGGACATGCCCTTATAGCTAGTAAAAGCAAAAAAATATAAAGGTCTGATGATCATGGGGTGGCTTCAGAATCATCATCTGATTCAGTATCCTCTGCTGCATCTTCCTCTTCCTCAGCAGCTTCTTCTTCTTCCTCGGCTGCTTCTTCCTCTTCCTCAGCTGCTTCACCATCATCAATGCCACTTTCTGAGAGCCTTTTGATCAGCCGTTCCAGCTCCATCTTCTTCTCTGTGTTGGCTTTGATGGTTGCTTCCAGCACCTTGCATGTGTCCTTGAGTTCAGCAATCAAGGCATCCTTGGACACAGCACCTGAAGCAGCTTTCCCTGATGTCGAGACAATGTCTGGGACATGTGTCCCCTCAAACAATTTGTAATGCAGGGATAGAGGAGATTCTCTCTTCATCACAGAGTCAGTGTAGTTTAACATATTGGGATGTTGACTCAACATAATGCCACACAATACAGTAGGGAAGGCAATGGGTAATTTGACAGCAAAAGATTCTGAATGCTTAACAGTTTGATCAAAAATATAGTTTCCAAAATTAAATTTGGACTTGGTTCCAACAGCATACAGAAATTTACCCAAACCTGTGGCAACAGTGGAAGTATGATTGGTGGGTACCCAGTTTGCAGCTCCAATCCTGTGCAGGATTGCATATTTCACACTTAGCTTCCCTGCAGACAGCTTCCCTTTCTTTGGCCAATGCTGGACTTGTTTGGCAGTGATTTCCTTGGCAATTTGATGCTCAGAAACAGCAATATCTACCACTCCATCTGTTGGTCTGTCAAGGTATTTGTTGATTACAGCAGGGGAGAATCTAACACACTTTCCTCTGACAAACACTTTCTGATAATCATCACTTTTTCTGTTTGTTATGTCAGAGGGAATGTTGACAATGAATTCCCTGACTAGGCCTTCATAACAGTCTCCCAACTTGGTGACTGTCTTCAGTAGTCCAGCAGCCTTGATGAGTTCCATGGTCTCCTTGCAATCCAAGGCATTTCTTCCCAGTTCTCTTTCCAAGGCAAGTCTGCGTTGATACACGTATTTCCACCTTTCAGCATTGCCAATGGAGTGGAATGAGATGTTGTCCAATGGTGCATCAGGGACATTTTCAGGCACCTTTTTCCCAGATTTCTTGGCCCTTTTAGATGTCGAGACATCTAGTTCGACATCATCATCAGAATCAGATGAGGAAATTTCTTTCCTCTTCTTGGAAGGAATTGCGACTTTGCTTCGTCTGGATGAGGTAGGAGTGATTGGTGTGCTCTTCTTCTGTGCCATAGTCTTGATTCGTCCAGACCTCTTAATGGGGGTTTTTCCCTTCCGGCTTTGTAATCGTTCTGCAATGCCCGGTGCCAACTTGTTGGCAATGGGTTCTTCATCAGATGCTACCTCTTCTAGATCAATGAGGTCACCTGGAGCAGGTTCTGGTGCCCGTGGTGCAGGGGTCTCCTCTGTGGCTTGATCATCTTCCTCTGTTGATCTCTCTTTGCTGGGGGAAGAGAGTACTTCAGCATTTGGGCCGGAAGATGTTGGAACATCTTTCTCAACATCAGGCACAGAAACATTCGGGGTGGAAGATGTTGGGACATCTTCATCAGCTTCAGGGACAGCAACATCTGGGGTGGAGGATGTTGGAACATCTTTCTCAGCATCAGGAACAGAGGCGTCTTTCAAAATGCTACTCACAATACTGCGGATTTTCTTGTCCATCTCCGTGTCTACTTCCCTAGGACTTGTTGCAAGGCTAGGGTTTTCAGCAATCTTCACTCCCTGTTGTCTTCTGGGAACCAGTTTTTCAGGAACAGGGACTTGACCAGGAATCATCTGTATGGGTTGGATATGGAATTCAGGTCGTTCCTGGTTTGATGGTGCAGAGGGTGAACCAGGTGCTGAAGTTTCTTTTGGTGAGATAGCCATGGAGAAGCAGAGCGTTTGGAATGAATTCGTAAATTTCTGAGAGCTGTTGGGGAATGCTGAAAACGAGATTACCACGAAAATATAGGTTTGAATGAGGAATGTAGAGGGACGTGTGAAGCAACGGTCGAATTTGCTTTGGTTCAGTAGTGAACGTGCTATTAATGTTAAGTGATTCGTTTGGGCACGTTCAGATATCAGTAGTTGCTATAATTCCTCTAGCAGACAAATGCCCAGCTTGCCCCTCAGTTTTTCAAACTGATTTGCATCCAATGCCTTTGTGAAAATATCCGCTATTTTTTCCTCAGTGTCAACATGCTCCAGTGTGATAACTTTATCATCAACAAGCTCTCTGATATAGTGATGTCTAATGTCAATGTGCTTGGTTCTGCTGTGTTGCACAGGATTTTTAGAAATATTAATAGCACTCAAGTTGTCATAGTATAATGTCATGACATCTTGTTCGACATTGTACTCCTTCAGCATCTGCTTCATCCAAACTAGTTGTGAACAGCTGCTTCCTGCTGCAATATACTCTGCTTCTACAGTAGATAGGGACACACAGTTCTGCTTCTTGCTGAACCAAGAAATAAGATTGTTGCCCAGATAGAAGCATCCACCAGAAGTGCTTTTTCTGTCATCTGCACTTCCAGCCCAATCAGCATCACAATACCCAACCAGCATTGAATCTGAACAATGACAGTACATAATCCCATAGTCACTGGTGCCATTTACATATTTCAGGATTCTCTTTACTTGAGTCAAGTGACTTATCTTAGGATTGGCTTGATATCTTGCACAAACACCTACTGCATAGGTGATGTCGGGTCTGCTAGCTGTTAAATATAGTAAGCTCCCAATCATGCTTCTGTACAGACTTTGATCAACACTGGTGCCAGCTTCATCTTTTGACAGCTTCAAGTGAGTAGGTGCAGGTGTTCTTTTATGGCTGGCATTCTCCATCCCAAACTTCTTGACAATGTTCTTTGCATACTTGCTTTGTGAGAGGAATATGGAGTCTTCCATCTGCTTCACTTGAAGTCCCAGAAAATAAGTCAGCTCTCCAACAAGACTCATCTCAAATTCAGATTGCATCTGTTGAACAAAATGTCGAAGCATCTCATTCGACATCCCTCCAAACACAATGTCATCAACATATATCTGTGCTATCATCAAGTTTTCAGCATCTTGCTTGACAAAGAGAGTCTTGTCAATTCCTCCCTTCCTATACCCTTGCTGAGTTAGGAACTCTGTTAGCCTTTCATACCAAGCTCTTGGAGCTTGCTTCAATCCATAGAGAGCCTTCTTGAGCCTGTATACATGATCTGGATGAGCTGGATCTACAAATCCCTTTGGCTGCTCCACATAGGCTTCTTCATTCAGGTATCCATTCAGAAACGCGCTCTTCACATCCATTTGGTACAGCTTGAATTTGAGGATGCAAGCTACACCAAGCAACAATCTGATGGACTCAAGTCTAGCAACTGGGGCAAAAGTTTCATCAAAGTCTACACCTTCAATCTGAGTGAAGCCTTGAGCAACAAGTCTGGCCTTGTTTCTGGTTATAACACCTTCTTCATTGGTTTTGTTCTTGAAGATCCACTTGGTGCCAATCACATTAGTTCCCTCGGGTCTCGGAACTAGCTCCCAGACTTCATTCCTTTTGAATTGCTCCAATTCTTCTTGCATAGCATTGATCCAGAACTCATCAGTCAGTGCCTCTTTCACATTCTTGGGCTCAATTTTGGAGACAAAACATGAGTTGGAGACAATCTCAATCTCCCTTGATCTTGTAGTGACTCCTCTGTTTGGATCTCCTATAATCAGCTCCTTGGGGTGCATCTTCTGGATTCTAGTGGAGGGTCTCTTGTCAGGTTGGTTGATGTCTGGTTCATCTGTAGCAGAATCAGAGTTTTCTGTATTTTCTGCACTTTTAGCTGTATCTGCTACATTGTCTCCCGATGTTCTGACATCTTCTTCGACATCCTTCCTTCTTGCTGGAGTTAGATCATCAACAACCACATTGATGGATTCCATCACAGTTCTGGTTCTGGAGTTGAATACTCTATATGCTCTGCTGTTTGTAGAGTATCCCAGGAATATCCCTGCATCACTCTTGGGATCCATCTTTCTCCTTTGCTCTCTATCTGCCAAAATGTAACATGGACTTCCAAAGATGTGGAAGTGCTTAACCGTTGGCTTCCTCCCTTTCCAGATTTCATACAGAGTGGTTGGAGTCCCTCTTCTAAGTGTGACTCTGTTGTGGATGTAGCATGTTGTGTTCATGGCTTCAGCCCAGAGATTATAGGGTAGATCTTTGGCATGAAGCATGACCCTAGCAGCCTCTTGCAAAGTCCTGTTTTTCCTTTCAACTATGCCATTTTGCTGTGGTGTAATGGCTGCAGAGAACTCATGAGTGATGCCTTCAGATGTGCAGTATTCAGTAAACTTGCTGTTTTCAAACTCTCTGCCATGGTCACTCCTGATTCTCTTGATCACACAGTCTTTTTCTCTTTGAAGTCTTAGACTCAACTCCTTAAATACTTCAAGGGTGTCTGATTTCTCTCTGATAAAGTTGACCCAGGTAAATCTGGAGAAATCATCCACAACCACATAGGCATACCTCTTTCCTCCAAGGCTTTCAACTTGCATAGGCCCCATCAAGTCCATGTGAAGTAGTTCCAGCACCCTGGAAGTGGTCTGATGTTGAAGCTTCTGGTGGGACATCTTGACTTGCTTTCCAATCTGACATTCACCACAGATTCTGCCTTCTTCTATTTTCAGATTGGGAATGCCTCTAACAGCACCTTTGTCAATGATTTTCTTCATGCCTCTTAAGTGCAGATGTCCAAATCTTTGATGCCATATTCTGACTTCATCTTCTTTGGAGGATAGACATGTGGAGGAGTAACTGGTTTCTTGAGGTGTCCATAGGTAGCAGTTGTCCTTTGATCTGCTGCCCTTCATTAGAACTTCACTCTTCTCATTTGTCACCAAGCATTCTGACTTTGTGAAGTTTACATTGAATCCTTCATCACACAGCTGACTGATGCTGATCAAGTTTGCAGTCAGTCCCTTCACCAGCAGTACTTTGTCCAGACTAGGAAGTCCATCATGGACTAGCTTTCCCATTCCAGTGATCTTTCCTTTAGAACCATCTCCAAATGTCACGTAGCTAGTGGAGCAAGGTTCAATGTTCACCAGGAATTCTTTGACTCCTGTCATGTGTCTGGAACAGCCGCTATCTAGGTACCAATCTTCCTTAGCTGATGCTCTAAGTGAGGTATGAACAACAAGACTAACAGTCTTGTGTTTTGGAACCCACACCATTTTCCTTCCACTGCTGCTACTTTGAGTTCCATGATGTGGATGGCCATGTAAATGATAGCAAAAGGGCTTTATGTGACCATACTTGCCACAGTAGTGACACCTCCACTTCTTTCTTTTGCTCCTTTTCTGCTGCGTTCCATGATGTCGAGACCGATGTTGTGACATCGTGGCTCCAGTGCTGTTTTTGGCAGGAACAAATTCTGTCATGGTTGTTCTGCCAGCATACTTAGGATTAAATCCAAGTCCTCTCTGGTTTCCAACATTCTTTCCAAGCTGTAGCACCTCATCAAGCGTATCTGAGCCTTTATTCAGCATCTTTATTGATTTTGTCATGTTTTCCAGTTTAGAGTTCAGAAAACCAACTTCTCCTTTAAGCTCAGAGATCTCCTCTTCATGTGCCTCCTTCTCAGCCTCCAGATTTGCAATGACCTTCTTCAGTTGTGCTTCTTGCTGAAGAATCTTCTCACTTCTGATGCATAGTTCTCTATAGGATGTAGCAAGCTCATCAAAAGTGATTTCACTATCTGTATCACTATCTTCAGCAGAGTCAAATCTCCCAGTGAGTGCATTCACATCTCTGTCAGAATCACTTTCTTGTTCACTCTCTGTATCATCAGACCGACTTACAGAAAGTCCTTTCCTCTGCTTCTTGAGATGAGTGGGACATTCAGCTTTGATGTGTCCAAAGCCTTCACACCCACGGCATTGAATTCCTTTGCTGTGACTGGGCTTTTCATCTGACCTTTTCTTGTATTCACTACCTTTCCTGATGTCGAAAGGGATGTTCTGGACATGTGGTTTCTGCCTCCTGTCCATTCTGTTCATCACTTTGTTGAACTGTTTTCCAAGGAGCACAACTGCGTTAGTCAGACCTTCATCAGTATCCAGGTCATACTCATCTTCTTCTCCTTCATCATTGGACACGAAAGCCAGATTCTTGCTCTTCTTTTCAGCCCTATCCGAGAGTCCTAGCTCAAAGGTTTGAAGGGAACCAATGAGTTCATCTACTCTCATGTTGCAAATGTCTTGGGCCTCCTCTATTGCAGTGACTTTCATGTCAAATCTCTTAGGCAAGGATCTGAGGATCTTTCTCACCAGCTTTTCATCTGTCATCCTCTCTCCCAAGGCAGTGCAAGCATTGGCAATTTCAAGAATGTTCATGTGGAAGTCATGAATACATTCTTCCTCCTTCATCTTCAGATTTTCGAATTTTGTGGCCAATAGTTGCAATCTGGACATCTTCACTTTGGAGGTTCCTTCATGAGTGGTTTTCAGGATCTCCCAAGCATCCTTGGCCACTGTACATGTGTTGATCAGTCTGAAGATATTCTTGTCAACTCCATTGAATAGAGCATTCAAAGCTTTGGAGTTTCCAAGTGCCAATTCGTCTTCTTCTTTAGTCCAGTCTTCTTCTGGCTTCAATTCATCAGTGGGCTTTCCTTCTGTGTCCAGCATCTTGGGATGTTCCCAGCCTTTGATGACAGCTTTCCAGGTTCTGCTATCCAGTGATTTGAGAAAGGCCACCATCCTTGCTTTCCAGTATTCATAGTTGGTCCCATCCAGAATTGGTGGTCTGTTCACTGGTCCGCCTTCTTTCTCCATGTTCATCAGAATTTATCTCCCTAGATCTCACTCAGTGATTTCGAGTGCCTGCTCTGATACCAATTGAAATTCTGATACTGGGGACAGATGTCGTACAGGATATCACGACATCATGCTTCAGAACATGCAGATTGTCTTTGACTGTATGAACAGATTAAACAAGTAAATAACACAAGAGAATTGTTAACCCAGTTCGGTGCAACCTCACCTACATCTGGGGGCTACCAAGCCAGGGAGGAAATCCACTAAAATAGTGTTAGTTCAAGGTCTAACAGCCACTGTTTACAACCTTCTCACCTAACCACTACCCGTGCAATCTCTACCTAAGAGCCACTCTTAGATATGAGAACCCCGCTCACTCCCTCTCAACCACACTCCCGTGTTTACAAATAAATCAAAGACACACCAGAGATCAACTCTGAACAAAAGGGATCAACCCTACACACTAGAGATCAACTCTACACACAAGAGATCAACTCTACACACTCAGGTCCAACACTTGATGTTAGGATAACATCAAGGTGGCTCACAAAACACTCAAGTCCCAAAACTCACAAAATAACTCTTCAATCCCGGACTTGGTACAGAACTCGTGCAGCCTCCATGATTATATAGCAATGTGCGTTTCTGGGCTGCAACTGCTTGTGCTGGATGAGATCTATCATTTTCCTGAAAATCTGCACTTAAAGAACTAAAAGATACAGTTTGATCTTTTAGTTTTTATCTTTAATCTTTAATCCCTGAACGAACTCTTCTACTTTGAAATTCGAACTTTAATTATCTTTTAATTCGTTCCTAAAGATAGATCATCTAATATCTTGCTAACTGCACAATAATCTGTTAAAGATATAACAGATTTATGTGTCCAGTATTTTCGGGCAAGATGTCAGGACATCGTATCCGACATCGTGGATCCTGCAGCTTCAATGCTTCATTTGACATTTTATCTTGACTTATGCATTGTGCAGCAACTCCAGTATTTTCGGGCAGGATGTCAGGACATTGTATCCGACATCGTGGATCCTGCAACTTCAATTCTTCATTTGACATTTTATCTTGCCTTGTGCATTGTGCAGCCCGATCTTATTCCTTGACATAACGTTGGACATCATGTGCAGCAACTCCAGCTTTCCTTCATTGTCTAAGTGCTTATGTTTTAACAAAATCTTAGCCAATCTTTTAAAACTCCGTAGAGCTAAGCACTAACAAGAATGTTAACACTAGACTTCTTCTCATATGTAATAAACCAATGTCAGTATCAAGACATATGATTAGAACAACAATACCCGTTGTTCATAATGTTGTTGTAGTTGTTCACCAACAGCTAGAACCAAATCACTTTTCGATGAACGTCATTTTGAACAAAAGCAGCAACAAAATCTTTCTTTACTTTCTTTCCACAGTCTCACTTCCAATGACCCAATTCTTTGTAGTAATTACAGATGTCCTTAGGATCAACTTTGTTCCTTTTGCCACCTTTGTCTTTCTTCTTCTACTACTCTTTAGCAGAATCAATCACCAATAATTCAAATTTAAAGGGTTCCTCATCATTCCAAGACACCTTTAGTTGAAGCTCTCTAGAATAAATGTTGGACTTGACTTCTTCAATTATAATGGAGTCCTTACCTACACTAAGAGAACCCACAAAATTCTCATAGGAGGGAGGAAGAAAGGCTAATAGAATCATTTCTAGATCTTTGTATTCCATCTTGACCTCAATGCCGCATAGCTCCATAAGAACAAAGTTTAGCTCATTAAGATGTTCCTCTAATGGCATACATTCCCTTGTTCGGAGGCTAAACAAACATCATTTCAAAAGTAACTTGTTGCAGATCAATTTCTTCATGAAGAGTTTCTCTAATTTGAGCCAAATCCCAACAATAGTCAGTTCTTCAAAAACTTCATAAAGAATCTCGTCAAACAAATGTAAGAGAATTAGCTAATTCCCTTTTTCCTCTTGCAACTCATGCACTCACTTATCAATCTTCGAGGATTGACCAGAGAGGGGAGCCCAAACCCCTTTTTTTTCAGTAAGGCTCACATCTTGATGCACCAAAGGTTTAAGCTATTCTTCCCTGTGAATTTCTCAATCTTGATTGTGTTGACCATCTTCTTGATAGAATCTTAAAGATGCAACATGAACAAATAATAAACAAAATGGTTGATCACTGATGACTTGATCTACCATGAAACAAATGTTGAACAGATCTTGAACGGAAACTCTAATACCAATTTGTTAGGAAGATTCGAGAAATTCTATTCAGATAAGGAAGCACAAATGATAAAAGGAGAAGAGAGATATTGTGCAACATTGTTAAGTTTATATTACGAATTACAAAATTTACATTTAAATGGTTAAAGGCACTCTTAAGCTCTCTAAACCCAGAATACAAAGCTCCTTATAAAGGAGTCAACAACTAACTATCTAATTGAAAACAATTACAACAGGAAAAAAAAATAGTTACAGTTATAGTTACAACACAACCTATGTTATTGAACTAACATACTGGACACTCCACCAGATTACAAAAGATTAAACAACCATATAGAAGAAAAGAGTATTGGACCAAATGACCACTGTTGACCACCCTATCTATATCGTTCATCACCCAAGAACTAACATTTCCTCTCTTCCTTTCTCTCTCAAGTTGTAAACAAGTCAAGGTTGTCCAAGAAACATTTTTGTTTCTCTTCTATGTGAAGTCAAAATGGACACTAAGAAGAAATGTAGAATAATAAGCATAATTTTTTTTACATGGAAAATCTTCTCAATATTAGCAAGAGAAAAACTATGGAACCCCTTAGTCTCTCAAACTTCTATTGTAACAATAATGGGAAAACAATTTTCTTTCTACCAATCTCTTTGTGTGTGTGTCTCTCTCACTCTCACATTTCCATCTAAATGTGAAGATTTGTTTCTCACTTTTCATGCACTCTCTGTTGGTTCTCTTCTTCCATTTATAGAAGGAATCACCCATTGCAATTGCTAATTTTTCAATGCACTAAATATGTGTTGTTGGAAATTGAAGAGTTTGGGGTTGATGCTAAGCTTGTGGCTTCATTACATAATTCTAACTTCTTTTTGTTAGAGTCATCATATTTGCCTTGCTGTCATTGGTGTAGGTTTTCTCAAGTCTTAATGGTTTACTTTCAACAGATCATGAATGTAGTGGTATCCCATATCAATGTGCTTTAACCTTTGAATGGAATGCCAAGTTCTTGCCGACATGAATAACATTTTATCCATATAGGAACTTCTTCATCCATAGAATCTCCTTACAACCTTCATTGATTTTAATAAAGTTTGCTTCTATGGAGCTTAAAGCAATGCACTTTTAATCAATGCCTTCTTGAGAATAACTACCTTTATCTTATCTTTCCCAACAATCAACATATAATAAAAGTATGATGGTGTGCAAAAGAAATGTATTTTAATGGAGGGGTGCACCTGTAATAAATTTTAAACTTGGGTAAGGGAATGTAATTTGCTTAATTTTAAAACTAATTAATAATAATTATTATTTGAATTTCATCATTAAAACAAATATATACTTATTGAAAAATGGATAATCCAACGTTATATATATTAAAAGTTATGTAAATATCTTTAATTAACTACTATAATAGTCTAAAATAAATTAATAGATATCAATCAATTATTAATCATCAATCTTCAATTATCAATTATATATTATAAAAAAAGATTTTATCATGAAGACAGATGTCACGTGACATTACCATATTCAATCTTTTTCAGCCTAAATTTATCAGTTTTTCCCGTTTTTTATTCATAAAGATATATTATTATATTTAATTATGGTAATTAATACAATTATAGTAAGTATTTATTTTGATTATATTGATCAATTCAATCATGAAATTTTAAAAGGATTTTGATATTATACAATGTAACAACTAATTTATCAATTTTATGAATTTTTCATAATTATGGTAATTTTTTGTTCATTATCATTATTTAATTAAAATTACTATAAATAAATTGTGATGATAAATGATTATGTAATCTTAAATATTAATGAAATTTATGTTCGTGCTTTAAAATATAATTATATCAATTAAATTAATTGTAATTAATATTATTTTCAAAATTTGAAAATTGAAATGGATAAAATAATTATATTCTGATTGAAATTGATATATATTTTGGTCAAAATTATGTATGTTATAATCTTACTTCACTTAGACCCTGAATTTTAGCATTCTTGTGTTACACACTTTAGCCATTTTACTAAATTTTTAATCTAAAATGCATTTACACCTAAACTTTAGGCCTTCCTTTTGCCACCATCTATTACAAACATTTTTTATATGTTATAATCATACTTCACTCTCACTATGAACATTAGGTCTGAAGTCATAAACATTAGGACTTTTGTGTTTGTTTTGTTAGAACCAAAGACATTAGATGATGTCGAACTCCTTAAAAACTATGGTTTTAATGATAACAAAAGTATTAAATTTTGTATAAACTAATGAATTTCATTGAGTTTTATAGGAAACCAATCGTCAAAACCAAGTTTGGTAATGAAATTTGAACTCTATTCTTTAATATGATATCTTCTCTAATCATCCATAGCATTGTAACTTGTTTATCAAAGAACTAAACCATCGTCCAAAGCACTATTTATAAACAAGCATCCAAACATTTATGAAAACTAGCATAATATATGATGTGTCATTTTTAACGTCCAAAAGGAGCAAACCAACTCAATAAAGTTTTATATTTAAGCTAGTTAACGTCCAATGATGAGTTCATACATATGTGCACAGAATGAGGTTAATACATGTTTTATAATATCTAAAATATTTGTATTTCCCTCTTGTTATTCGAAATTGTTAATATTTTAATTTCAAGTGTGTACCAAGCAAACACAAAAGGAAAATATTCTCTGCCAAGCCTCGACAGTACAAGTAATGGAGACAGGGAATTTGTTAGGCAGAAAAAAATAGTACTATTGTACCCTTTCTCTCTCCACTTCAAGCTACTATGTAGAAAAACTACTAAATTTATCGGATGCTCAATATACTTGAACTTAGAGAGTTATTCTTTGCTTAGCAAGGTTTATTGAGATCTGCTCTTAATTGTATATCCTCTCTTTGATAGTTGAATAATTTATATTCATTCAAACTTTTGTTTGAAAAGCTAGGAGTGACTCAGTAACAAAGAATACTTGGGTGTTCTTTAATCTTAAGGGGAGATTAAAGGTGTGTCAGAAGTGGAAGGATAGAATACTTGCTTTGTAATAAGATTTTGATTAATGTAATCCTTCAAGGTTTTGAAAGAGAATTGGACGTAACTCAAAAGTTTGAACAGACTAGTATAAAACAAGTGTTTATACTCTCTATTTTCAACTTATACATGTTTTCTCTTGTGTTTATTTTTACACATCTTGGATGCATAAGTCTATTATAAATATGTGTTTGGGAAAGTTGTTTTTAAGTTATTAGAGAATATCTATTAAACTCAGTTTTTGTGGAATTGTTATTTTCAGTGTTGGACGATCTCTAGTTGATCTTGTTTTCAAAGTCCTTTGTGAAATCTATTTTAAGAAAATAATCATCCTTGTGAAAAAAGGTTTTAAGTTTACATATACACACTATTCAACTCCCATTTTTAGTGTATTTCAGATATTTCACATATGTCGCAAATACAAACATTTACTATATAAATATTTTGATGATTTTTTAAAGGCCAAAACAAAAATATTATTAAAAAACAAAACAGTGGCTGAAGCACTAGATGTGCAAACAAAAATCACAGCTCACCATTTAAATAATACAAGATAGCCATAATAAGACCGCCATAAGCTATATCAGCTACCTCCAAACTAAAGCAAATAAAAAAGCATTACATCAAACTACACCTCACGGCATAGATACAACCCATCATCTTGGCTATGGCTTACTCCAACCAAAAAGCAACAATTCTAAAAATCTCGAGTCCACTAACTCCACAAAACCAGCACCAATGCAAATCTAATGTATAACAATATCTCCTTGACAGATAACACTTGAAGACAATGAAATACCACCATACACTTCACAACTGTCTCCACTATCATGAATCCATAGACACACTCCCTACCACCACCAAGCAAAATACAAAGAAAAAATGTCTCCAATACACCAATCGGATCCCATGGAACCAATCTCAGTCACAAACCAAAAAACAGAAACACCAAATACCATAAAGCAAATTACCATTGTTGATTATATTGTGTTGAACAAGTGGCCTCAATAACTTAAGGGGGGGGGGGGGGGAAGGGTGAATTAAGTCTTAAAAATTTTCGACTAACAAGTTTTAATCCCGTTTTAAATGATATGTGATAGATTTAGAATGTAGAAGAAGAAGCAGCAATCAATTTAACAATGTTCTTTAAATGTGCAAGACAAAGTAAATTGCAATAAAATAAATGGGATAAGGGAAGAGAAAATTGCAAACTCGATTTATACTGGTTCGGCCACTTCTTGTGCCTACGTCTAGTCCTCAAGTAACCCACTTGAGATTTTTCACTATCCTTGTAAATCTTTTACAATCTTTGAACACACCTTGGGATCCTTTATCCTTGTGTTCGAGTTTCTCACAGCCAAGAGACAAATAATCTCTTGATTACAATTGAGTTTTATAAGATGAACAAAACAATTTCTCTTTTAGAGCAGATGACATAACTTGAAGTTCCTAGAAGAATTCTCAATAATTTGCAAGAGTTTGGCCAAAGATGTTTAAAGAGGTTTTGAAAGTTAAGTTCTCTGAGAATTCTCTTATTTTCGAAGTAAGGACACACACATATATATAGACCCATTGTGCTTGTTCAAAACAGTTTGAAGAGATATGTCTTTTCAAAAGATTTTCTGAAACTTTTTTACTGGTAATCGATTAAATGACACTTGTAATTGATTACATAGTCATATCTTTGAAGGGTTGTGACTTTTCAATATTTTTTCTAAAATCTCTTCGCTGGTAATCGATTACATGACTCTTGTAATTGATTACACATATCAAAATTCAAATAATTTTGTGCCATTGGTTCATCAGTTCAAAATTGTCAATAGGCCATTTTCACAAACTCTCTGGTAATCAATTACCAGTTTAAAAAGAGATTTTTGAACTAATTTAACTTTAATAAAAGAATTTTGACAGTAAAGATTTTAAGGCCAAATTATAGAAATCAAATTGAGATTCTTTTAACAAATTTACTAAGTCCTTATCTTAGATTTTCTTGATCTTGTTCTTTGACTTGATTCAATCCGTGCTCATCAAGTAAACTTTTGGCATCATCAAAACCTACATGATATACATTCACATTCTCCCCCTTTTTGATGATGACAACCATCTTTAAGTAAGGAGTAAAGAGAGAAATAATAATATCCATTTGTGCCGATCACTCCCCCTTGATTTTTCAGTGATTGCTTATATGAAAAAGTTTAAGATTTGATGAAAAATTTATATATAATTTTTTTTTTCAATACTTTGGACAGAAAAATGGATAATGAGTCTTTTATAATTCTCCTTACCATCTATCTCATCTATCTCTCCCCCTTTGGCAACATCAAAAACAAATTAAGAGCAGAGAGAAGAAAAGCATATAGTAAGATATTATCGTTCAGAGTACCATCCAAGCAGAATAATAGTAAGCAATAAGTTTGAAAGTCTAAAGTACTAAATATCCTAACGTAACTTAAAATAGTTTGAAATTTTAATAATTATTATAACTAATTGTAATGCTAAGAATTAGTTGGAGGATCAAAGCAATTGCGGATAAATCCCATCTCATCCTCAAGACGAGTGATGCAAGAATCCATGGAATCAAACCTTTCGCCAACAAAAGCACGAAGATCTCGAATCTCGTTGAGAACATCATTCAGTAAAGCAGAGGAGGGATCCCTAGGTGGTGGAGATGGAGTGCGTTCGTCGAGAGCATTTGCCTGGTAATCCTGTTTATGAATGAAGATCTTTCTTTTAACCAAAAGAAGCAACTACAGCCGCTCCTATTGTAAATGAACGCTTAACCTTGATAGATGGTTCATTAGTAAAAGGGACTTTGAAGTGCTTCAAAAATAGAGTAACGAAATGGGGATATGGTAGAGGGGCATTTGCACGTAATGCCTTGTGCATACAGTTACGAACAAGATGTGCCCAGTCAATTTGGCGTCCAGTTTGCAATGCCCACATCAAAATTAAGTCTTCCTCAATGGCTTGAGCAAGGCTAGTAGAATGAGGAAGCAACACACGACAGAGAATGTAATGCATGATACGACATTCAAAAATAAAGGATCCAACAAGTAAGCGACCAGATATATCAACATTTGAACCACAAATCATTTTACGAGCATCAAGACTAGAATAAATTGGTTTCCAATCATCAACTAAAGTTCCTTCAAAAGGCATGCCTTGACTGCTTAGCTTGGTTAGGGAGTAAAACAACGATTGATCAACAACAATTGGTATTTTGTTTACTTTAGAAAATATTACTCCTTCATGAATTTCCAAGTTGTTATAAAACACTCAAACCAATTCAGGGTAATACAGCAATTTCTTAGTCATGAAATTCACTAGTTCAGAATTTTGAAACACTTGATAGCAATCAAAGTTTTCTCCCTCTAAGAATTCAGAGTCAAGGTATTTAGGGTCAATAATATCACAATTTGAGAATGATGAGTAATACCCCTCACGCTGGACATCAGTGGAAGACAGAGTGAGAGAGCGCGGTGAGGAAAGATATGGATTAGGTGGTGCCGGAAGGTCACCGGAAGGACCATGGCGGTGGTGGTGGAGGATGATGAGCCCTTGCGCCTCTTTGATGATTCTTCCATTTGGTGAAGTTTCTGAAAATTTCAATCAGTGGGTTTTGTAGAGGATTCAAAGAGAAGAATTTTGCACTTTGTTTTAAGCGATTTGGTGAAGAAATGAAGAAGATATGAGGATTTGATGTTTTTAGGGTGTGGGGCGTTGTTAGAGAGAGAAAAGGGAGATGAGTGTTCTGAACTTAGAGAGAGAGAAAAGTCGTATTTAAAGACAGGGATGACTGGTAATCAATTACATACCATTGTAATCGATTACAAGCGTTATAATGTAACTCCCTAACTGTCTGGTCATCGATTACAAATCTATTGTAATCGATTACATGCTTAAGAAATAACAGACTAACCCTCTGGTAATCGATTACAAACCTACGATAATTTATTGCAACCTTATGTTTCAATGGTAATCGATTACGAACCTATGGTAATTGACTACACCATTATTGTTCCCTGGTAATTGATTATAGACTTAACGTAATCGATTACATTCCCTCAAATCTTTAACTATACAAAGAGGAAAATATTATATATAATTTTATGGGCTAGGAATCTAGGTCAAATTGGTCAATAATCCCTAATTCTCGTCTGATGGTAAAGAAACTTTCTTTGGGAAGAGGTTTTGTAAAGATATCGGCCAATTGATTTTTTGTTTCAACAAACTCTAGTACACAATCACCCTTTTGAGCATGATCTCTTAGGAAGTGATGGCTAATTTCAATGTGTTTTGTTCTAGAGTGCAAAATAGGATTTTTGGATAGGTTGATTGCACTCGTATTGTCACAACGAATAGGAATGTGATCAAGCATTAAACCATAATCAGAGAGTTGTTGTCTCATCCATAGGATTTGTGCACAACAGCTTCCAGCAGAAATATATTATGCTTCAATAGTTGATAAGACAACACTATTTTGCTTTTTGTTATGCCATGATACTAGTGCAGAACCAATAAAGTGGCAAGTCCCACTAGTGCTTTTTCTATCGATTTTACATCCAGCAAAGTCAGAATCAGAGTATCCTACTAAGTTATAAGAAGAATTCATAGGATACCATAAGCCTAGATTTATAGTGCCTAATAAATATCTCATTATTCTTTTGACGACACTTAAGTGAGATTCTATGGGATTGGCTTAGATATCTAGCACACATGCAAACACTAAACATAATATTCGGTCTACTTGCTGATAAATAAAGAGATCCGATCATACCTCTATATTTCTTTATATCTACTGATTGACCATCTTCATCTTTATCCAAGTAGCAAGCAGTGCTCATAGGGGTGGCCATTTGTTTAGCATTTTCCATTCCAAACCTCTTAGGAAATTCTTTGCAATATTTTGCTTGACTAATAAAGATTCCATTTTTAGTTTGTTTTATTGGTAGTCCAAGAAAGAAATTCAACTCACCCATCACGGACATTTCAAATTCACTTTGCATATCATTAAAGAATTATTTGCACAAGGAATCATTAGTAGCTCCAAAGATTATATCATCTACATATATTTGAAATAGGAGAATATCATGCATTTTTATTTTAATGAAAAGTGTGATATCAACCTTTCCTCTTGTAAAGCCCTTTTCTAAAAGAAATTTGCTTAATCGTTCATACCAAGCCCCTAGGGGCTTGTTTTAAACCATATATAGCCTTCTTCAATTTAAAAACATGATTAGGAAAATCTGAATTTTCAAATCCAGGAGGTTGATCAACATACACTTCTTCTTGAATAAATCCATTTAAAAATGCACTTTTAACATCCATTTGATAAAGTTTGAAATCCATTATTGATGCAAAGGCAAGTAACATTCTAATAGCTTCTAGTCTAGCTATAGGAGCATAAGTTTCTTCATAATCTATTCCTTCCTCTTGGTTATATCTTTTAGCCATTAGTCTAGCCTTATTTCTAATGACTATTCCATGTTCATCCAATTTATTTCTAAATACCCATTTAGTTCCAATAATTGGATGATCATTACGTCTATCAACTAATTCCCATACTTGATTTCTTTCAAATTGATTGAATTCTTCTTGCATAGCAATAATCCAATGTTCATTGATTATGGCTTCATTTGTGTTTTTAGGTTCAATTAAAGAGACAAAAGCCATGTTATTGCATGCATCTTTAAGAGAGTGTCGAGTTGTTACCCCTTTTGAGATGTCACCTATGATATTATCAAGAGGGTGATACCTTGAAGTTCTCCACTCCCTTGGAAGATCCATGTTTATTTGATTTTCTTTGGATTGAGAATCTCTACTATTTCCTTCTTCTTTGTCTTTGTGTAATTCTTCATGAATATGCATATCTTCTAAAGTATCTGTAATATCATCAAGTATATCCTTTCTTGGCCTAATAGAGTTAGTCTCATCAAAAGCAACATGAATTGATTCTTCAATAGTCATAGTTCTTTTATTATATATTCTAAAAGCTTTACTATTCAAAGAATAACTAAGAAATATACCTTCACCCGACTTTGCATCAAACTTGCCCAAATTGTCTTTTCCATTATTTAACACAAAACATTTACATCCAAAAAATATAAAGATGGGAAATATTTGGTTTTCTCCCCTTATATAGTTCATATGGTGTTTTCTTTAAAATAGGTCTAATTAATGCTCTATTCATTATATAACATGCAGTATTAATAGCCTCGGCCCAAAAGTATTTAGGAAGATTTGTATCATTAAGCATGGTTCTTGCTAATTCTTCTAATGATCCATTTTTCTTTTCAACTACTCCATTTTGTCGAGGAGTTCTAGGTGCAGAAAAATTATGTTATATTCCATTTTCATCACAAAATAATTCAAAGTCTTTATTCTCAAATTCCCCTCCATGATCACTTCTAATGGATGCAATGCTAAGATTTTTCTTATTTTGAATGATTTTGGCAAGTTTCTTAAAAGCATGAAATGCATCTCTTTTGTGAGCAAGAAATAGAGTCCATGTAAATCTAGAATAATCATTTACTATGACAAGAGCATAATAATTTCCACCAAGGCTCATAGTTCTAAAAGGACCAAAGAGATCCATGTGAAAAAGCTATAAGGGTCGAGTGGTTGAAACAACATTCTTTAATTTGAAAGAAACCCTTACTTTTTTTTCCTTTTGACATGCATCACACAATCTATCCTTTTCAAATTTGAGTTTTGGCAAGCCAATTACTAAATCTTTTGAAATTAATTTATTTAAGTGTTCCATACTTACTTAGAAAGCATTGAGCATGATTTGGGGTTTTATCAAGATTTATCATGTACACATTATTAATCCTATGTCCTACATATTTTATTTTTCTATCATGTTTACTTTCAATAAAGCAGTTATGAGAATTAAATAACACCCAAAAGCCTTTATCACATAGTTGACTAACACTTAATAAACTATGCTTAAGGCCATCAACAAGTAAAACATTTTCTATGGAGGTAAAGGGATTCGTAACTATTTTTCCAACTCCAAGAATTTTACCTTTGTTGTTGTCTCCATAGGTCACATGTCCACTATTCTTGGGAGAAATATGAGTAAACTCTTATGCATCTCTCGTCATGTGTTTGGAGCAACCACTATCAATGTACCAATTTTGCTTCAAGGAGTCCTTCAATCATATAATCATATTTTTGATTTAGGTACCCAAATTTTCTTGGGTCCTTGAATGTTAGTTTTGATTAAAGATCATTTTGGAACCCATACCATTTTTCCAATGTTTTTATTATTCTTCCTAATATAACATGTTGAGGCACTATGACCTTTCTTACCACAGTAAAAACATGTTAAGAAGGGAGAACTAGTCTTTTGAGTAGAGGTAAATAAATTTTTGTACATCTTTTGTTGATTTTCAGGATTATACCTTAATCCAGACTTGTCAAAGACACATCTCTATCTTCCTAATATAATATCAAGTTATTTTTACCAAGAGTAAATTTGGGAAGAGCATTTTTTAAATCTACAATTTCTTCTTTAAATTTTTTACAACATTCACATGAATTAGATGCTTCATCATTTTCTGGTATTAAGCATTTTGTAGAAGGTAGGTTTTTATTTATTGATTTTAATGTTTTAACTTCAGATCTAAGATTTTATAACTCTTCATTTAATTTCAAAATTTCCTTTTCTAAATTTGAAATGGTTTTCTTATAAAATGAAACTAATTTGGCAAGTTTGATAGATTCTTTATGCAAATCATTGAAAGCATCTTGAAGTTCATCAAAAGAAATAGATAAATCATAGTTAGAAGATGTTACCTCTTCTTCGCTTTCATAGCTATCGCAACCTACCCTTCGACGGGAGGGCAACGCGGGGCTCACGGGTGCGTCTTCCATGGGAGGAAATGTGTGGAGTCGCCACCAACATTTATTTGAGGAAAACATCGGAAAAACCGGAAAGGTGTGGTCTACGAATTTTAATCGTGAAAGGTTCGGGAGTTGTTTTTACGCACGGGGAATGTATTAGCACCCCACGTGTCCGTCTCAAAGGACGACAGCCTTTAATCAAGTGTGCAAATATGACTTCAAAATGTTTTATTTTCCCTTTTTTATATCTTTTTTTGTTTTTTTGTATTTTTTATCTTTTTGTGGTCGACAAGGGTATTTCTCTTGCTCCTACATATCCTCAATTGCAATGAGGAAATCAGACCTACGTAGTTCTTTCAGAACTGAACGTTGGTTAAATTGTTTTTATCTTTTTACGCAAGATATATTTTGACCGAACAAAAGTCGTTTAAGGCATTGAACCATTAAACGATCTTTTGATTTTGAAAGGAGAGAAACATTAAGGCGTTGGACCATTAACGATCTCTTGGTTTTTGAAAGTAGAGAAATGTTAAGGCATTGGACCATTAACGATCTCTTGGGGTGGTCAACAAAAGGAGAGAGATGTTAAGGCGTTGGACCATTAACGATCTCTTGGTTTTTGAAAGGAGAGAAACGTTAAGGCGTTGGACCATTAATGATCTCTTGTTTTTGAAAGGAGAGAAACGTTAAGGCGTTGGACCATTAACGATCTCTTGGGGTGGTTGACAAAAGCGGGGCTTTTGCTCCTACGTATCCTCAATTGCGATGAGGAAATCAGACCTGCGTATTTTTGCAAAAGCCGTAAAGTTACATGTTGATTTTATGGTTTTGAACGGTCCATGTTAACCGATAAAAGCAAAGAGAACCGTTTAAGGCGTTGCACCTTAAAACGTTTTTGAGTGACTTTTGCGGACGAAGCTTGATTTGTGAGTTGATTTTAGCCTTAGTTTCACTTTGGTTATTAGTCAATTCATTCAAGGAAACTTCCAAAGAAAAACGTCCGATTGATTGTTTTAATTATTTTATTATTATTTTTCAAGATATTTTGATTATTTTATTATTATTTTGCCTTTTTTTTTGTTTAACCGTGGTTACAGCGTGAACGATCGATTAGATTTTGTTTTAACAGTGATTAAACGAGATTACAACACAAATGATCGGTTGAAATTCATTTTATCATTTACTACGTGAGAAAACAGCTTAAATAAACAGTAAAAAGCTCTTTAAAGTGGAAGAAAAGAAAACTGAAAGTAAGCGAAATTAAAGTGAAAGTACACAAAACAAGTAGGGACCACTAACAGTGCATAGAAAGAATTGAAAGATTCGATTTCGGGAACTTACCGGTTGAAGACTGAAGAACGACGAAGAATGAATGAAGAAAGATGAAGAATTTCCACAAAATCGCTTACGAAAGCGTTACGGAAGCACTTCAACTCGATTTTTCTTCACGAAAATGTGTTTTTTGCCCAAAATAGTCGAAATGCATAGCTTAGGGGTCATGAATATTTTTGAAACAGCCCCCCTTCCCTATTTATAGGGAAAAAGAGAGGTGCTTGCCACCTAGAGGCTTCTTGAGGAAGATTTCTAGGCGCACCCCAATTACTAAGTTCACCCCCTTTTCGTACTTTACGGAAAAGTTACGGAAGCCTTATGGAGGTGTTTCGAATTTGATTTTCATCTTTTTTTATCTTCCCTTTCACCAATGTTAATTTCAAAAATTTTACGGATGCATTACGGAAGCCACGGAAACCATTTTTCAACAATGTGGAGGAGCTTGCTGCCCAGTTGCTTCCTCCTTAAGCAACCCAATTTCCAAAATGTTTCTGAAGGGCCTAGATTCAAATTTCTATTTACACCCCTATCTTGATAAGTTCATCCCCCCAGTTTTGTGTTTTTGGCCGTTTTCTTTCCGAAATCTCACGAAACTTTACGGATTCCACCGTGATGAGTGTTAAGCCTTCCGAAGCGATCAACAACGGTCCTTGGATGAAATTAGAGTGTAACAGTTTATTTACACACACCCCACATTGCTAAATACACTCCCGTTTTCGTGTTTTTGACTAGTTTCTTCTCGAAACATCTCAGAACTTTACAGATTCCACAACGATGGGTGTTAAACATTTTGAGGTGGTCAAGCAAAAGTCGCATGCCAACAAACAATGGTCCCCGGACGAAATTAGGGTATGACAGTTGCCACTTTTTACTTATCTTTTATTAGAGATAAAAGCGAAGTAAAGACAAGACACTAATTTCGTTCGAGCGAAACATCATTCGGTCGACCAATATCCCAACCAGCGGGACCTGTCATTCAGAAAGAAAAGAAAAGGCAGCAGAAGCGTCAACAAAACTTCAGTGTCTTGAAAGCGATAAAATGGGATAACCACGACGTTTCCACACGCTATCGAACTTGATCGTCCCCGCCCAGTAGAGAAGAATCTCGTGCGTCGACGTGCTTGAATGTCTCCGGACGATGAGAGTAAAAACCTGCAAAAATTTTGAAAATAATCAGAATCGGACGACCAACATCATCCTGATATCGTCGAACTCGTTCGCCTTGGTTGACGAAAGGTGCGGACGACCGTAAGGTATCTCCTCCTGCCACCTAACTCGTTGTCCCTGGATGACAAATGGTACAGAAGACAATGTTAGTCTCTACGCGTCAACGGACTCGTTTGCCCCTGGTTGACGAAAGGTGCGGATAACCATACGGTACCCCCACCTACCACCTGACTTCTCGGGTCAGGGTTAATAGAAATCGTTTGTACGGAAAACCACTTGGGTATCTCCGCACGTCACCTGACTTCATGGGTCAGGATTAATAGAAGTGCATAAGACAACGTTAGTCTCTGCATGTTACCGGACTCTGAGTCTGACAGATAGCAAAAAAGTGTTTATACGGATAACCACTTGATTATCTCCGCCTGCCACCTAACTTCACAGGTTAGGACCAATAGAAATCGTTTGTATGGATAACCACTTGGGTATCTCTACATGTCATCGGGACTCACAAGTCACGATAGCAAAGGGTGGGGTGGTTGACAAAAGCGAGGCTTTTGCTCCTACGTATCCTCAATTTGTGATGAGGAAGTAAGACCTACGTAGTTCTTGCGAAAGCGATGTGAGACTAAAATAGTCTCTACCGGAAGATGCTAACATCTTCGGAAAGGGTGCAGATGAACACATTGGTCTCTGCTTGTCAATCGGACTTGGGGTCTTCGAATGACGAGGTGCGGATAACCATAAGGTATCTTCGTATGCTACCGGACTCTCGGGTCGCTAGATAGCGAAGGGTGTTTGTGGGTTATTGCCGAGTGTCTCCGTATGCCACCAGACTCTTGGGTCACGGTAACAAAAGGTAGGGTGGTCGACAAAAGCAGGGCTTTTGCTCCTATGTATCCTCAATTTGTGATGAGGAACTCAGACCTACGTAGTTCTTGACTTTGTGAGACTAAAATAGTCTCTGTGCTTTTTCACTAAAATGCGAACATGCTTTGGTAAAGAAACAAAACCTCCAACTGGTCAGAGCAACATATGATTTTTTGATGAAAAACAATGTGTCTATTGGGGAAGGAGAGTATGCTGATGAAATTTTCTAAATGACCATTTAGAGGAAACACTGGGTCCAACAAAATAGAAGAAAATCACTTGAAGTGTATCAATCTCACACAGGTAAGTGTTTTATCCTAATTCCGAACCATAGATATGTCATGACTTAATTTTGCAAATCATTTCCTATCAAATCAAAGATTACGTGCGTGATCATGGATCAATAGGACTTTTTCGGGAATGGTGTTTTGGTGAGGAATTTGGCTCTGAGTGTTTGGGCCATTTCCTTTTCTGTTTTTGTTTAGTGCGGGGCGAGAGAAGTCGCTAGCGCACAAGATTTTGGTTGGCAATCAAAGGGAGGGGACCACTTCAAGTCGTGGTTTTCTTTATTTTCTTGTTTACTTGTGACAATTCTGTATTGTTCAGGTATTGTCTGGTCCAAAGACCTTTCTGTATATTTCTTTTTTTTTCTTCCAATCTTTGATCGGGAATTTTTCTTTCTTTTTTGCTTTCTTCCAATCTTTGATTGGGAATTTTCTTCTTTTGCTTTCTTCCGATCTTTGATTGAGAATTTTCTTATTTTGCTTTCTTCTGAGGGCAAGGATGGGCATTCTCACCCTGGGTCAAGGTTTATGGTGAGTTGGGATTTTGGCTCAAGGCTTGTAGAATGGCTGGACATGATATATGTCAGGGCGTTGGTTTGGCCAACTATTCAGGGATAAAGGAATGTCTCACATTACTTCCATGACACACATGCAACAATGATGATTTGGAAATTTTATGCAAAACTGGTCATGCATGCACCCATGTGTACACTCAAGCATCAAGTTTTTATGGTCATGTGACACTGGGTGTTCGGGAAAATTTTCACAGCATTCACCCTTCAGGTGTATACACATTTTTTTCAAAACAACCCTTTGTTTTGATCGGTGAATCTTTTTTCAGAGAAAAGCTGGAAGTTATTTCTTTTCAAAAGCATGTTGGCTTTTCAGCCAAAAGATATATTTTTTGTTCTTGTTTGTTTTTGTTTTTTTTTTGAGGTATTTAGCTACCTAAACATATGTATATTTTGTGAGGTATTTTTTCTATATACATGCGTATCCAAGGTATCTAGCTACCTAAACACACACACACACACACACACACACACACACATATATATTGTGAGGTATTTTTTGCTGCATACATGCATATCTAAGGTATTTTCACTACCTAAACACACATACATATATTTTGTGAGGTATGACTACCTTCCGAGCTTGTGCTTGTTTTATTTAAATTCCTAGGATCATGAACAACTAGGTGTATCCTACTATGACTTGAGAAACAAAGGTGATCAAATAACAAGCCGAAATATAAAAGGTACTAGGTTGCCTCCTAGTAGCACTTCTTTAACGTCTTGAGCTAGACGCGTGATAACTTGTCGATCACGGACCTAGTACTTTTGCTTACCTTTGGCTTTGGACTTGGTCACCTGCTGGTCGGCCACAGGTCGTAGGCAACGCTCCAGCCTTTGTAGATGAGATGAGAGGCTCTGGAGGTGGCGGCGGTGCATCTATTGCCCGCTACCGACCATCCCCAGGCTCCTGTGGTGTTTCGCCCTGCGCTTGCCTTGGGGCACAGTACTTCTTGATGAAAGCTCGGTTAGTAGGGGGCCTGATGACCTTGCTGGGGGCAACAGACACTTCGTAGAAATGATAGAGGCCCGTAATCAGAGCTGGAAACCCCAAGATCCTGTTGGACTTCTCCGGGTCCACTGGGTGTCTTGCGGGTGCGATCCCTGCAAACAATAGATGACATTAGAAATCAGTTGAGAGAAGTGCATACTTACCTATGTCACGATGGCATGACCTTGCTAGGGGGGACGGGCACCCTGTAGGACTGACAGAGGCCCGCAACCAGAGCTGGAAACCCTAGGGTCCTGTTGGGCTCCTCCAGGTCCACTGGGTGTCTTGTGGGCGCGATCCCTGCAAATAGTGGATGGCATCAGAAATCAGTTGAGCCACGTGCATACTTACCTATGTCATGACGGCACAAACCAACTAATACTTCCGCAGGGGGAGATCGGCATTGTGTTCACTGGGCAGAATGTTGCTAAGTAGCAACGCCATCCATATCTGTGTAGGAGTGGTCATGTTGGTGCGCATGATTCGCACTCATCTCTTTGTAACGGCACGGGTGAAATCTTGCCCCAGTATGCATAGTGGCTGCATGATAGCCTCCCTTTGGTTGTGCTTGCACAGTTGGCCCTCCTCCGAGATCGGGGGGTGACCAAGGGACTGATAAAGGAAGACTACTGGCCTCTCACCCGGAAGCGCAAGTCTTGGTTAAGCATTAAAGGCAGAGGACCTTAAGTCCTCTGAAGGCATAGATGTGGAGCCCTCTGAATGCGAGGATGTGCCGCCCTCTGAAGGCAAGGATGTTTAGTCCTTTAAAGGTGAGGGCGTGCAGCCTTTTGAAGCCAAGGACATGTAGTCCTCTAGAGGCGAGGACGTGCAGTCCTCTGAAGGCAAGGACGTGCAATCCTTTGAAGGCGAGGACATGTAGCCATCTGAAGGCGAGGATGTGTAGTCCTTTCAAGGTGAAGATTTGTAGTTCTCTAAAGGTGAGGACATGAAGCCATCTGAAGGCGAGGACGTGTAGCCCATTGAAGGCGAGGGCATGTAGCCCTCTGAAGGCGAGGGCGTGTAGCCCTCTGAAGGCGAGGACATGCAGCCCCCTGAAGGTGAGGACGTATAGTCCTCTGAAGGTGAGGTCGTGTAACCCTCTGAAGGTGAGGATGTGTAGTCCTCTAAAGGCGAGGGCGAGCAACCCTCTGAAGCTGAGGGCGTATAGTCCTCTAAAGGCGAGGGCGTGTAGCCCTCTAAAGGCGAGGGCGAGGGCTTATAGTCCTCCGATGGCGAGGGCGTGCCGCCTTCTGATGGCGAGGATGTGTAATCCTCTGAAGATGGGGACATGTAGTCCTCTGAAGGCTTGGGCGTGCAACCCTCTGATGGCGAGGACATGTAGTCCTCTGAAGGCGAGGGCATGCAACCCTCTGAAGGCGAGGACGTGTAGTCCTCTGAAGGTGAGAGCGTGCAGCCCTCTCAAGGCAAGGACGTGTAGTCCTCTTAAGGCAAGGGCGTGCGGCCCTCTGAAAGCGAGGACGTGCGGCCCTCTGAAGGCGAGAATGTGGAGTCCTCTGAAGGTGAGGGCGCGTAGCCCTTTAAAGGTGAGGGCATGCAGCCCTCTATAGGCGAGGATGCGTAGCCCTTTAAAGGTGAGGGCGTGCAACCCCTTATGGTGAGGACGTGTAGTCCTCTGACGGTGAGGGCGCGGAGCCCTCTGAAGGTGAGGGCGTGCAGCCCTCTAAAGGTGAGGACGTGCAGCCCTCTGAAGGTGAAGGCGTGTAGCCCTCTGATGTCAAGGACATGTAGTCCTCTGAAGGCGACGACGTGTTGTCCTCTGAAGGAGAGGGCATGTTGCCCTCTAAAGGCGAGGACGTGTAGTCCTCTGAATGTAAAGACGTGTAGTCCTCTGAAGGTGAGGATGTGTAGTCCTCAAGGCGAGGACATGTAGTCCTCTGAAGGTGAGGGCGTGTAGCCCTCTGAAGGTAAGGATGTGTAGTCCTCAAGGCGAGGACGTGTAGTCCTGTGAAGTTGAGGGCGTCTAGCCCTCTGAAGGCGAGGGTGTGTAGCCCTCTAAAGGTGAGGACTTGTAGTCCTCAAGGGTCCACCCTAATGAGAAAGCAAGAGATTGACTCATTGAGAGGGCCAGTCATTCCAAATTCAAATAGATTGGACAGTAGATTTAGGAATTCTATGTAGTTAACATGATTTTTAGGGATCCAGATGCATGCATCCTTTGTCTTGAAATGCGGTAAATGCAGACTTCGTATGCAACAATGCAATGTAATGGAAAGTTGTACAATGTTCATGACATTCTTTCCCTATTTTGTGATTTTGATTTTGATTTGATTTTTTTGGAAAACACAGATTGAATGTCCTTTTGAAAGAGGTGATAATTCATGCAACCTCATCCTATCTTTTGCAAATCTCTCCGGGAACTCCATCAGAGTGTATGTTCTGTTTGATTTAAACACTTGACCATTTTGGAGTGACGACAATGGAGTCATTTGACGTTTAATCAATCCATTGAAAACCCAGGGTTTGTCCCCCTCTTTTCATTTAAAAACATTGACGGGTGAGAACTTTTGATCTTCCCTTAGGTTCGCTCGAGGCTTATGCACGATGCCCCTCATTGCCCTAGTGTAGGGCTTTGAGGTATCAATTGTTATCTTTCGTCATGACCTTGTAGCTGGGAACCTATTGGGTGAGAACTTCTAATCTGCCCCTAGGTTCGCTTGAGGTTTATGCATGGTGCCTTTCATTGCCCTAGTGTAGGGCTCTGAGGTATCCATCGTTGTTTTGTTTTCACAACCTTGTAGCAAGGAAGAATGAAAGAGGTGATTGATTCTCGCAAAAAGAATTTTTCAAGGACGAGAAATAGTTGAAGGATTTTTCAGTCGACGGATGAAGTCAAATGACTCCTATTCTTGATAACTCACTTCTCTCTAAAAAAGACAAACTTTCCGGAATGATAAAATGAGGTCACATGAACGTCTATATTTTACTTGAAAACATAGTCAATCAAATGCTTTTTTCCTTTTCTTTTTGAACTTTTCTGCTTTACTCGTTGTTTACGGCATCCTCACCAAATGTGTAGCACGAGTAATTTTTGTTTCTGATTGAACGGTCTTGGAAGTCCAAACTCAGGAGCGCAAGTCGCTTAAGCAATCAAACCAATGGCTTACACCCACATTCCAATGGAAGCAAAGTTGTAATTACGAGAGGATGAGGGACAGAGATGTCAAATTTATCCATTTTATTTAGCATTGTAACTGTGGTTTACAATAATGACATAAACTTGAAAATCCTGATGAGTCATTAGAGACATCTAACAACAGCTCTCAAAATTTTCCCATGTGTGGTGTTGCTTGCCAATGTTAGGATTCACAAGCGATTCTCCTCAAATTTCAGCCAACCCGCATCAATTAGACTTTCCACCTTACGCTTCAAGGTCATACAGTGCTCAATGGAATGTCTCGGAACTCCTCCATGATATGCGCATGTTGCGTTCGAGTCGTATCCTCAGAAAAATGGAGGTTGAGGAAACCTAACAGGGGTTATGGCTACCATTGCATTATCAAGTAGATAAGGGAGCAAGTTAGCATAGGACACCAGAATTGGGGTGAATTCTACAGGCTTTTTGCTGCAAAATTCCTTCCTTGGTTGGTGTTTTGGTTCGTGCTAAGGGTGGTGTTTAGCATTGGTTGTGTGGTAGGTGGGTTTTGTGATTGATTTAGGGATGGCCTTTGTGGATAACTGGGTGGTGGGTAAGGAGAAGGGTTGTTATTGGCTGAGTGATGATGTTGTTAAGCTGGTGGGGGATTTTCCATGTAGGAACGGCAGTCGTAGCATGGGTTTCTCCTTCATTCTTGCCCTCTTCATTTGCCCCAGTTTTCTCATTTGTCCAAGCATGATGATTAAATTTGCCTCTTTTCAGACCCACTTCGATCCTTTCATCGGCGAAAACTAAATCAGCAAAGCTTGAAGGTGTGTAGCCCACCATCTTTTCATAGTAGAATACTGGTAATGTGTCTACCATCACGATTATCATCTCCCTTTCCATCATTGGGGGTGCCACTTGGGCTGCCAAATCCATCCACTTTTGGGTGTACTATTTGAAGGATTCATGCTCTTTTTTGCACATGTTCTATAGTTGCATCTTATCCAGAGCCATATCAGAATTGCACTAATACTACCTAACGAAGGCAACCATTAGGTCCTTTCAAGAATAGGCTCGGGAAGGTTCCAAGTTAGTATACCAGGTGGCAGCTGCCCCAGTAAGACTTTCATGGAAGAAATGTATCAACAGTTTCTCATCTTTTGCGTATGCCCCATCTTCTGACAATACATCTTTTAGATGGTTCTTGGGGCAAGTAGTCTCCTTGTACTTTTCAAAGTCCGACACCTTGAACTTGGGAGGGGTGACGACATTGGGTACCAGGAACAACTTTTCTAGGTTAGCAAAGGCATAACCTCCGCTTCCTTCAACGACCTTTAGCCTTTCCTCTATATGATCCAACTTTCCCATTTCTGCCATGTGGAATGCAAGGGGTGTGGTTGTGGGTGATACTGAGGGCTCTCCAAAGTGTTTTGCAGGGGTATACCACCAACTTCTTGCCCTTCAGTGGCATATCCGAGGCAAGGCTCGAAGTCGGCTAGATTGCGGTAGGGAATTTCATGTGTCTCCCCCATGGTTTGAGAGACATGTGCATGATCAGTTTGAGGTTGTCGACTTTCAATGAGTATGAGAGGAGAGTTATTGACATCCTCACTGGGAGTGTATGCCACATTGGGTGGTGTATAGTTGGGAGGCAAGTCATATGGTGGGAAGGCATGCTTGTTTTTGCACTAAAAGAGGACCCCCCGTACTTCCCAACTCTTTGCCTTCCAGACCTACCATATCTGAGGTTGGATGATTTATTTGGTTGAGGCCCTATGGGGGGGTCAGGTCCACCTCAGCAATTGTGCTGGTAGCGGCTATTGCAACCGCATTGACCTCCATTATCTCCTTTATGTTCATCATGGCCTCCATCATTGTGGCCATTTGCTCTTTCAAAGCCTCCGTGTCGGCCTTCACCTGCTCCTGCACCTCCTCTATTTCACCCATTACTCTAGCTCTAGCACAGATTCGGTAAGGGCGCCATATAGCGTGTTCTTTCCTTTTGATAACAATGATTAAGTTTGTTTTTTTTTCAAGGAAAGAATACAATGAGCAATGCAACCAATGAAAAGCATGGATGTATGCGAATGATGCACAGTTGAAGTATTGCAAATTTTTATGCAGGACATGGGGTTGAATCAATTTAGATTTTCAACATGGTCCATGACATCTTTGTCAAGGTGAAACTGGAAGTAACAAGGACATCAACAGTCCTAAATGTGTTTGGCAGTAGACGAAGCAACGATGTAACTCGATCCATCTTTTGCCCCAATTTTTTGCATGATGGTTACTTCCATACTTCAACTTGACTTGATGAACCTTTTCATAAAAGAATGAGCTTAGTTCAACTCTATAATCCAAGGAATGGCAATTCTGATCGCCAATACTTCGACAACATTCCATAGAGATGAAAGACTCGGGAATACGTATGCTATGCATGGAAAATGTAATTATGAAATTGAGATGCCCGAAGAAACATCTTTTCTTAGTTAACCATGCATTAGGTACCATGTTCAATCATTTTGTTTTTAAGTGAAACGGGTTTATGATCCCAACATGGTTGGCTCATGGTACCGAACATATGTAACTAAGAATGCAGCGTGAATTTTCATGCTTCCTTTTTTTGTTTTTGTTTTGCAGAGGAAAATGGAAGGATCATGCATGAGTAAACATGAAAACAAATGGTATGCAAAAAAAAACATGTTAGATGCAGATGCATGGTGATGAAACGACTTATGCAAGATGCAATGCATGAATATGGTAAGTGACAAATGTAGGAACAATATGTCCATTACGATGCCATGAAGAGATGCTTATGCGATGCATGATATGAATGCATTTACAGACACGAGAGCCTGGAAAATCATCTCTTCTTACTTGCACATTCGGGGGCGCAGTGCCCCATGTGTGCAGTTAAGAAGGTGATATGGACCTTTCGGCTTCCTGTGACAAAAGACGAGACCAACATACAAAGCGTGCATGACGGCATGATGCAAACGCGCAAAAGCACAACACAGGGATGTACACAGTATGGAAATATCCACAAATAATCATACATCAAAGGCGTACATGACATGTAGGTTATATGCATGGAAGTGTTTAAAAGGCACACAGCGTGTTCACTTTGCGCCCCTATTTTAGGGACCTAAACGGGAGGAACTAAAAGGCTTTTAGTGATAATTCCTAAGGTGGTCATATCTCTCTTGATGGTTTCTAGAGGTATCATCCCCTTCGAAATACATATTGCGGTAGTAAGGACTACCAACAACAATATGTTATCAAAGAGAAAAACTCTAGATGAGGGTTCACTGTTATCAAGCAAGTCGGAGACCCCGCATGACCACAGATTCACCTCCACTCCTTATGTTCCCACAGACTCGGGTATAGGGCCCCTTTTCAACTCACTGTGTGTACAAATAGTGTTGGTGTTTGTGTGCATCAAATGAATAAATATCTATCTCATGCATACATTTCAAAAACACACTAAATGCATCAAAGAGTTATATACAAGAATGTAAGAGAAATAAAAGGAAACCGACAAAAGAGGAAGTCATCATATTGCACGAGATTAGAAGGCCTTACTCTCTAAAAACAATCCCCAGTGGAGTCGCCAACTGTCGCAACCTACCCTTCGGCGAGAGGGCGACGCGGGGCTCACGGGTGCGTCTTCCATGGGAGGAAAATGTGCGGAGTCGCCACCAACATTTATTCGAGGAAAATGTCGAAAAAACCGGAAAGGTGTGGTCTACGAACTTCAATCGTGAAAGGTTTGGGAGTTGTTTTTACGCACGGGGAAGGTATTAGCACCCCACGCGTCCGTCACAAAGGACGGCAGCCTTTAATCAAGTGTGCAAATATGACTTCAAAATGTTTTATTTTCCCTTTTTATGTGTTTTTGTGTTTTTATGCTTTTTGTGTTTTTTTTGTATTTTTTATCTTTTTGTGGTCGACAAGGGTGTTTCCCTTGCTCCTACGTATCCTCAATTGCGATGAGGAAATCATACCTACATAGTTCTTTCAAAACTGAACGTTGGTTAAATTGTTTTTATCTTTTTACGCAAGATATATTTTGACCGAACAAAATTTGTTTAAGGCATTGGACCATTAAACGATCTTTTGATTTTGAAAGGAGAGAAACGTTAAGGCGTTGGACCATTAACGATCTCTTGGTTTTTGAAATTAGAGAAACGTTAAGACGTTGGACCATTAACGATCTCTTGGGGTGGTCGACAAAAGGAGAGAGACGTTAAGGCGTTGGACCATTAACGATCTCTTGGTTTGTGAAAGGAGAGAAATGTTAAGGCGTTGGACCATTAACGATCTCTTGTTTTTGAAAGGAGAGAAACGTTAAGGCATTGGACCATTAACGATCTCTTGTTTTTGAAAGGAGAGAAACATTAAGGCGTTGGACCATTAACGATCTCTTGGGATGGTCGACAAAAGCGGGGCTTTTGCTCCTATGTATTCTCAATTGTGATAAGGAAATCAGACCTACGTAGTTCTTGCAAAAGCGGTAAAGTTACATGTTGATTTTATGCTTTTGAACGGTCTATGTTAACCGATAAAAGCAAAGAGGACCGTTTAAGGCATTGGACCTTAAAACGGTTTTGAGTGACTTTTGCGGACGAAGCTTGATTTGTGAGTTGATTTTAGCCTTAGTTTCACTTTGGTTATTAGTCAATTCATTCAAGGAAACTTTCAAAGAAAAACGCCCGATTGATTTTTTTGATTATTTTATTCAAAGATATTTTGATTATTTTATTATTATTTTGCCTTTTTTTGGTTTAATCGTGGTTATAGCGTGAACGATCGGTTAGATTTTGTTTTAACAGTGATTAAACGAGATTACAACACAAATGATCGGTTGAAATTCATTTTATCATTTATTAGGTGAGAAAACACCTTAAATAAACGGTAAAAAGCTCTTTAAAGCGGAAGAAAAGAAAACTGAAAGTAAGCGAAATTAAAGTGAAAGTACAAAAAACATGTAGGGACCACTAAGGCTGCATAGAATGAATTGAAAGATTTGATTTCGGGAACTTACCGGTTGAAGATTAAAGAACGACGAAGAACAAACGAAGAACAGTGAAGAACAATGAAGAATTTCCACAGAATCGCTTACGAAAGCGTTACGGAAGCACTTCGACTTGATTTTTCTTCACGAAAACGTGTTTTTTGCCCAAAATAGTCGAAATGCATAGCTTAGGGGTCATGAATATTTTTGAAACAGCCCCCTTCCCTATTTATAGGGAAAAAGAGAGGTGCTTGCCGCCGAGAGGCTTCTTGAGAAAGATTTCTAAGCGCACCCCAATTACTAAGTTCACCCCCTCCTCGTACTTTACGGAAAAGTTACGGAAGCCTTATAGAAGTGTTTCGGATTTGATTTTTATCTTTTTTTATCTTCCCTTTCACCAATGTTAAGTGAAATATGCTTACCCAAGGTTTTTGAAAATTTTACGGAAGCATTACGGAAGCCACAGATGCTTTGGAAATCATTTTTCAACAACGTGGAGGAGCTTGCCGCCCAGTTGCTTCCTCCTTAAGCAACCCAATTTCCAAAATGATTTGGAAGGGCCTAGATTCGAATTGCTATTTACACCCCTATCTTGATAAGTTCACCCCCCATTTTTGTGTTTTTGGTCGTTTTCTTTCCAAAATCTCACGAAACTTTACGGATTCCACCGTGATGAGTGTTAAGCCTTCCGAAGCGATCAACAACGGTCCTCAGATGAAATTAGAGTGTAATAGTTTATTTACACACACCCCACTTTGCTAAATACACTCATGTTTTCGTGTTTTTGACCGGTTTCTTCTCGAAACATCTCGGAACTTTACGGATTCCCCAACGATGGGTGTTAAACATTTTGAGGTATGACAATAGCCTTTGGCCATGAGGCTTAGATTTAGGATTTCGTTTTCTGAATCACTTGATGAATCCATGTCATTATCTTCCTAAGTGATATATGTTTTCTTTCCTTTTTATCTTTGAATTTTTTTTGTCGGATTTTTCCATTCTTCTTTTAAAGATAAGACAATCAAATCTCAGGTGCCTAGGTTGATCGCATTCATAGAATTTTGGAACCGAGAAGGAATCTTCTCCTTTCTTCTTTGGATGGATTGAAGTTCAATCTCCTTCGATTTCCTTTGTTCCTCGGAAATTTATTGAATCTTTTTACAAAGAGACTGAAATCATCATCTTCTTCTAAATTATTTTTTTCATTCATGTCTTCTTTGTCACTTTCTTCATGAATAGAAGATGATGCTTTGAGTGAAATTCATTTCTTCTTTTTTTTCATTCTCTTCATGTTGGTTGAGTCTCATAAGTTCTATTTCATGTTCTTGAAGTTTCCCAAAGAGAGTGGCAAGAGACATGTTGGTGAGATCTTTTGATCTCGTAATTGCAGTTACTTTTTGTTGCCATTGCCTGCTTAAACATCTCAACACTTTGTTAATGGGATCTTCATTAGGAAACATTTTTCCTAATGATGCAAGATGATTAACTATATGTGTAAATCTCTTTTGCATCTCTTGTATAATCTCATTTTGATTCATTCTAAAAAGTTCATACTCATGTGTAAGAGTGTTTATTCTAGATCTTTTAACATCAGTTGTGCTTTCATGTGTTACTTATAATGTATCCCATATTTCTTTTTGCATTTTTACAGTTTGAAACTCTAAAGTACTCATCAATGCCTAATGCAGAAGTGATTATATTCTTGGCTTTTTAGTTATATTGAACTCTTTTTCTTTCATCTTCATCCCATTGATCTCTAGGTTTTTCTATAGTTTTATTTCCTACTACCATTTTAGGAATGAAAGGACCAATTTCAATGGCTTCCCATATATTCAAATCTACGGCTTCTATAAAAATCTGCATATGGGTGTTCCAATAATGATAACCCTCACCATTAAAGATAAAAGACCTATTAATAGAGTTTCCCTCGGGAAACAAAAAGTTAGATGAGACCATAATTATTCTTGAAGTTTTTAAACTTTAAACAAGAATCCTGCTCTGATACCACTTGTTGAATAAGTGGCCTCAATAACTTAAGAGGGGGGGGGGGGTAAATTAAGTCTTAAAAGTTTTCCGACTAACAAGTTTTAATCCCCTTTTAAATGATGTGATAGATTTAGAATGTAAAAGAAGAAGCAGCAATCAATTTAGCAATGTTCTTTAAATGTGCAAGACAAAGTAGATTGCAATAAAAATAAACTAGATAAGGGAAGAGAGAATTGCAAACTCGATTTATACTGGTTCGACCACTTCCCATGCCTACGTCCAGTCCTGAAGTAACCCACTTGAGATTTTTCACTATCCTTGTAAATCCTTTACAATCTTTGGATACACCTTGGGATCCCTCACCCTTGTTTTCAAGTTTCTCACACGCCAAGAGGCAAACAATCTCTTGATTACAACTAAGTTTTATAAGATGAACAAAATGATTTCTCTTTTTTAGAGAGGTTTTGAAAGTTAAGTTCTCTGAGAATTCTCTTATTTTCGAAGTAAGGACACACATATATATAGGCCCATTGTGCATGTTTAAAACAATTTGAAGAGATGTGTCTTTTCAAAAGATTTTCTGAAACTTTTTCACTGGTAATTGATTACATGACACTTGTAATCGATTACACAGTCATATCTTTGAAGGGTTGTGACTTTTCAATAGTTTTTTCTGAAATCTCTTCGCTGGTAATTGATTACATGACTCTTGTAATCGATTACACAGATCAAAATTCAAATAATTTTGTGTCGTTGGTTCATCAGTTCAAAATTTTCAATATGCCATTTTCACAATCTCTAGTAATCGATTACACGAACCTGATAATCGATTACTAGTTCAAAAAGAGATTTCTAAACTGATTTAACTTTAATAAAAGAATTTTGGCAGTAAAGATTTTGAGGCCAAACTATAGCAATCAAATTGAAATTCTTTTAACAAATTTACTAAGTCCTTATCTTAGATTTTCTTGACCTTGTTCTTTGACTTGATTCAATATGTGCTCATCAAGTAAACTTTTGGCATCATCAAAACTTGCATGATACACATTCACACTATTGCGGTTGTGCTAACTCAATCCAACGAACTAATGTATATGACTCACTACTTCATTTTGCATAGTCGTACTCTCCCCCCACCAATTAAAGCACATCTGCCACACCTTCAAAGATGGTTCACACTTAAAAAAAAGATGACTAACATATTCTACAACTCTATGGCAACATACATAGAAACACTGATCCAAAATTAAACACCATGTTTCTCTAAGTTGTCCATAGTTGGAAGTCTATTTTGTACTACTTACCACACAAACAACACTACTTTAGAGGGCACTATCTTATTCCACACCCCTTCCATGGAAGAGCAAATGACTAGAACCCCCCCTCCTTTTTATTGCTTTGTATGTTGAACTCACAAAGTATTTTTCACTAGCCTCCCTCTACCATCTCGAGTGATCGTCCCCCATATTTTAGGGACTCCCACACCATCCATCATCAATAACATCTCATCCAACAATTTTTGTTCCTAAACAAAAAGATGCCTCTGCCACTTAAGATTCCACTTCCAATGCCCTTCTTCCCAGAACCCAACATAGGAAATAATTAGTTTTTTGTTTTTCAACACCAAGAAAAATTTTCTAAGCCTCTCTTTTAACCTCACCCTGCCCACCCATGGGTCTGACCAAAACAATGAATTGTCACACCTACCCATCACTTGTTGGATCAAGTGGCCTCAGAATAATTAAGAAGGGGGGTTGAATTAATTATTAATGAACCTTTACTAATTAAAAATCTATCCTTCTTAATGTTACTAGATTCAATTAGGTTTTTACTATAATGTTAAGAAAGTAAACAACAGAAATAGAAACTTAACCAAAAGTAAAAGCGATAATTAAAGTGCACAGTGGAAATTAAAAGTGTAGGGAAGAAGGAGATAAACACAAGAGTTTTATACTGGTTCGGCAATAACCCGTGCCTACATCCAGTCCCCAAGCGACTTACGGTCCTTGAGATTTATTTTCAACCTTGTAAAATCCTTTACAAGCAAAGATCCACAAGGGATGTACCCTCCCTTGTTCTCTTTGAACAACCAAGTGGATGTATCCTCCACTTGAACTGATCCACAAGAGATGTATCCTCTCTTATTCTCAGTTACAACAACCCAAGTAGATGTACCCTCTACTTGTACCACAAAGGATGTACCCTCCAATGTGTTAAGACAAAGTTCTCAGGTGGTTAGTCCTTTGAAACTTTGTGAAGGGGAAACAAAAGATATCTCAGGCGGTTAGTCCTTTGAAATCTTTTGTTTATGGGAAAGGGAAGAATCAAAAGAATTCTCAGACTGTGTTGTTTTGAATTCTTTGAAAAGGGAGAAGAGAGATACAAAAGAATTCAGGCGGTTAGTCCTTTGTTCTTTTGGATAAAGGAGAAGAGAGACACAAAAAGAATTCAGGCGGTTAGTCCTTGGCGAATTCTTTTTGGCAAAGGGAGAAGAGAAAGAAAAGATATAGCACACTTTTGTTTTCTGTGAAAGAACAAGGTTTGGAAACAAGAAAATTCAGAAAGCTTTTGGCAAAGGAAGAAGAAGAATAAGAAGTTCAAAAAGATTCAAAGGTTGTAAAAGAATATATAAAAGTTGTAATAATTATTCTTCAAATGCAAGTCAAGGTCTTGCTTTTATAGACTCTTCATGTCTGATCAAGAAAACCATTAGAAGAGTTATAACCTTTAGAAAAACCTGAAAACCATTAGAAGAGTTATATCTCTTGAATTTTATTCAAAACTTGTAACTGGTAATCGATTACCAAAACCATGTAATCGATTACACAAAGCATTTTATGAAAAAATATGACTCTTCACAATTGAGTTTGAATTTCAACGTTCAGATACACTGGTAATCGATTACCAATATCTTGTAATCGATTACACCATTTTGAAATCAATTGGAACGTTGCAAATTCAGTTGAAAGCTTTTGAAATCAAACTTTGCTACTGGTAATCGGTTACTAGAGAGTAAAAACTCTGGTAACTTAGAAAATTTTGAGAAAAACTCTTGAAAAAAATACTGTGCTATGTTTGTTTTTTGAAAAAAAAAACTTTTCAATACTTCCCTTGTGAAGTCTTCTTGATTTCTTTTCTGAATCTTGAATTCATCTTTTCTTGAATCTTGAAATCAAACTCCTCTTGTTTCTTGAAACTTGTTGACTCAATCTTGAAATCATTCTTTGGGCTTTTTGTCATCATCTTTGTCATTATCAAAACTACTTGAATCAACTTGATTCATCATCATGAAGCTTGCTTCTACATCACTTTCTCCGTTGTCTCACCAAACAAACCGTCTTTAAACTCGCTTTGTTCCTCATCTATATCCTAAATATGTTTCCACCAATATTATCCAACCCCCTCCCTGCCAATAACTTCTCTTCCTTATTCCCATAAATAGCTTTCAACACCTTATACCATAACCCATATGTATACACCAACATGCTCCATTGCCATTTTCCTAGCAATGCCAAGTTAAAAAAGCTTTGATATTTCTAATTCATAATACCCCCCTCTCTTCCTTCTCCAAACACACTTTTCCCCAAGCTACCCAATGAATCTTTTTACACTCCGCACTCCCCCCCCCCCCCCACAAGAACTTTTAAAATAAAGATTGAATATAAGAAATTTTACCTATAGGAGCCTTGAAGAAGGAAAGATAATAAATTAGTATTACTGAAGGTACAAAGTTAAGGATCATCACTCTACCACATATTGATACATGCTTGTTGAACCAACCAGATAATCTTTTACAAATTACCTCCAACACTTGATACATGCTTGTTGAACCAACTAGATAATCTTTTACAAATTACCTCCAACACTAGCTCCCACATTTCCAGACTATTAGAATTAACCCCAATCGGTAGTCCCAAATATTTCATAGGGAAGCTACCCACCTTACAATGTAACACACCAGCCACTTCTTCTAACCATTCTTTTTCCACATTGACCCCTACAAGCACACTTTTATGGAAATTCACCTTCAAACATGCCACCAACTCAAACATTTGAAACATAGCCTTTATAGCCCAAATAATCCTCCAACTTTTCTCACAAACACCAAAGTATCATCCGCAAATTGAAGATGTAACTTTTGTTTATCCAACACCACTCCCTTAAAGCAATCATTTGCAACCAACTTCTTAATCATAGCACTCAAACCTTTTGCAACAATCAAGAATAAAAAAAAGGGATAAATGATCCCTTTGTCTCAATCCCCTGCCCAATTGGAACTCTTCATAAGGACTTCCATTCAAAAGAACTAATACCCCAGAAGATGACAAACATTCATTTATCCACCCTCTCCACCAATCCGGAAAACCCCATCTTCTCCATAACAAATAAAAGATATTCTCAATCCACTGAGGCATATGCCTTTTAAAAATCCACTTTGATTAAAAGCATTTCTTTATTCTTTCTCTTTGCCTTAGCTACCAAGTCATTTGCAATTAATACCCTATCAAGAATATGCTTATTCCACACAAAATTTGATTAAGAATCTTTTATTATCAGATGAATGTCCTTTCTCATTCTATTTTCTAGAACCTTAGCCAACACCTTGTACATACATTCAATCAATGATATAGGTTTGTAATCACTTACTTTTTGTGGGATTTCTTTCTTTTGGATTAAGGCCACAAAGGAATTGTTCACTTCATTTTCCAACTTTCTAGTAACATAGTTTTCCTTCATATATGCCACAAAATCCACCTTAAGATCCTCCCAAAAATGCTTTAGAAACCCAAAATTGTATCCATCAAGCCCAATACTTTTGTCACTACCACAGTCCCATGCAAAAAATTTAATCTCCTCTTCCAAAAATGGTCCCACTAAATACCTAGCATCAATATCACTCAACTTTCTAAATTAACATTGTCATACATAGTTCCTTAGCACAATGATCTTTAAAATGTTTCACAAAGCTAACTCTTAGTTCTTTCACCTCAGTCACAAGACGCCCTTCCATATCTAAATATAGAATATCATTCTTTTGGTTCCTCTGTCGTATACAAGCATGAAAATTTTTATTGATCGCACCTCCTTCCTTTAGCCACCTACTTCTAGATTTTGCTACAATTCACTACGTCTCATGCGAGATAGTTGGTGAATAGATCCCATGCACTCCTTCTTCAACGCCAACTCTTCTTCGGACAGATCACCAATTTCCCCTTTTAAATCCCATTTTTCCAACTCTTATTTTGCTTCCTTAATTTTCTTTCCAAGCACCCCACATTACATCGACTCTACTCTTGTAATCTACTTTTAAAACCCCTCAAACACAAACTTAGGACTATCCCACCCAAGGACAACTTCTATCTTAGAGGGGTCTACAAATATACCACCTTGAGATATCACATGTCCTAGGAAACTAACTTTCTCTAACCAAAACTCACACTTGGACAACTTAGCATAAAATTGTCGGTCCTTAACTGTTTGTAGCACAATCCTCAAGTGTTCCTCATGTTCCTCTCTAGTCTTGGAGTACACCAAAATATCATCTATGAATGCTACCACAAAACTATCAAGGTAGGGGTGAAAGACTTTATTCATGTAATCCATAAACACACCAGGAGCATTAGTCACATTGAAGGGCATGACTAGATACTCGTAGTGACCGTAACGGATTCTAAAAGTAGTCTTCGAAAGATCCTCAAACTTCACTCGAATCTGATGGTAACCTGACCTAAGTTCTATCTTGCTAAACATAAGCTCCTACTAGCTGGTCCATAAGATCATTTATTCTAGGCAAAGGGTACTTATTCTTGATCATAACCTTATTCAACTAGTGGTAGTCTACACATAACCTCATGGTACCATCTTTCTTCTTCACCAACAACACTGGTACTCCCAATGGAGACACATTGGGTCTCACAAACTGCTTATCCAACAATTCTTCTAACTGTTTCTTAAGCTCGACTAACTCTATAGGAGACATCCTATAAGGGGCTATGGATATGGGACCAGCACCAGGTACCAGGTCTATGGAAAAATTTATCTCTCTCTCAGGTGGTAAACTGGATATATCCTCAGGAAACACTTCAAGAAACTCTCTAACAATAGGGAGGTCACCCATGGAAACCTTGGTCTCTTCTTCCAGATTAGACAAGATCATGCACACCTAAGCATCTTCTTTTAAAGATGTCACAACTTGGTTGGCAGAAATAAATATCCTATCCTTACTCACTTTAGAATCATCAAACACCACAGTTTTATCAAAACAATTTAACAAGACATGGTTGGAAGATAACCAATCCATACCCAAAATAACATCAATTTGGGTCAAAGGCAAACAAATCAGATCAATCAAGAATTTTCTACCAGAAATTTCTACAGGACAATTCAAACACACATTAGAATTTAACACAGAACCACTAGTTGGGGTTTCTACCACAAGATCATTATTCAAAGAAGACACAAAAAACTTAAGTCTCTCTACACACGAACAAGATATAAATGAATGGGTCGCATCGGAATTCAATAGCACAAGTAAAGGAATCCCACTTATAAAACATTTACCATGGATTAGATCTTTGGATTTTGAAGCTTCAGTACCGTTAAGAGTAAAGACCCTTCCCGTGGCCTTCAGACGTTCAGTTTGGTCATTCAGACCCCACCATTCTATTCCTTCTTGGGATATGGGCAATCTCTCTGGATATGCCCCTTTTGCCTACAGTTGAAGCAAATCCTATCTTTATCGGCATAATTTGAGGAGATTTGGCCTGGCTTACCACACCTGAAACAAATGATCTGGGTTAAGAAAGTAGTGGGTTTGCTACCACTACCACTACCACTACCAAACCCTGTAGCAGTAGTCCTCTAATTGTTGGGGCAATTACCATGTTGCTTAGGAGGGGTCAGGTATGGTTTGTTCTCGATTTTGAGATCCATTCTTTTTATTCTTCATTGGACCCATACTTTGATAATAGGTTTCCCTGTCTCAGGTGTCCTCATCCCAAATCCGACACATATTCACCAAAAGTGGAAACTAACAAACACCTTGATAATTCACAACTTGATTCACCTCAAGCTGCAAGCCGGTTAGAAACTTCACACGTTTTGAACTTTCACCATCTTTTCCTTGGTAGTGAGGAAAGTATTTCATGAGTTCCTTAAACTTGGATGCATATTCAACCACAGTCATGTTCCCTTGCTTGAGCTCTAGGAACTCCATCTCATTCATTTTCCTAACATCTTCACGAAAGTATTTCTCTAGAAATACCATCTTGAAGGTTTCCCAGGTCACAACTTGACCTTTAGCCTCCAAGCATTGGCGAGTGTTCTCCCACCAATACTCAACTTCTTCTACTAGGGTACATGTACCAAATGCAACTTTCTGCCCCTCCGGACACACAATCACTCAAAAGATTTTCTCAATCTCCCTTATCCAATTTCAAGCACCATCAGGGTTGTATCCTCCATTGGAAGCAAGTGGATTGTTTCGTTGGAAGTGATTCAACCCTTGATATTCAGCAGCTCTAGTAGCTTCTCCCTTATTTTGATTCCCTATAGCCTGAGTTAAGGCTTGGAGAGCATCAGCTATCGCACGATCATTCCGTCCAGCCATCACTCTCTATGTACATCGGGAAGTGAGAACATGGAAGGAATACACAAGAAAAAGAACAGGACAATATCACACCTATTTCAAGTCTTTACTTAAATTACTCTTGAAAGTTTATGCCTCAAGAAATTACTCCTCCAAAATAGTTCTCTCTCGAGACATTAACACTCATTTTCCATCTTTTGTATTCTTGATCGCTTGCCATAGCGTCCCATTGCACTTCACAAATTATACAAATGGCCAGTCTGATAACTCATGATAAGGCATTGAAACTCATGGTATAATAAATATCAGGGATACAAACATGTTATGATCACACCGACAAATCTTTATAACCCACGGAAACACAACAAGGTGAGTAAGTTCTTGTTGGATTTCCCCTGCAGTTACTTTTTGGTCCAATTTTTCTTTATACAAATATGTTCAAGGGAAATCTGATTCGCCGAAAAGTGCACCGGATCGTCAAGTATTTAAAATTAAAACGGATGAATCCGAGTATCGAACTCAAGGAACTAGTATTAGACAGGGTTAAATTCAAAAATAAGGTATTGTTGAAAGAAACATTGATAATTGATGGTTTAGAACAAAATTAAACTAAGTCTAGGCTAAAAACAATAAAAAAAAAATGCAAGTAAGTAAGATTGACAGCAGTAGGTAAAAGTGTTGGGTCTTTCTAACAAACAAGCTGATATATATAAAGATGTTTCTCTAATCAATCATGCTTTTGTGTTCTTTACTGTAGCCTAAATTACTAAACCTCGATCCCTAGTTAGGCTGAATCAATCCAAGCTTCGTCCTTAGATCCCTCTTGTTGGACAAGGCTTAATTTAGACAACCCTCGTAGGTTTAGACTAACTTAAACTAAGCTTTGTCCACAGATCCCTCATTTAAGACTAGGCTCAGCTTAAATAGCTTACGAAAGTTTAGACTAATTTAACCTAAGCTTCGTCCGCAGATCCCTCATTTAAGACTAAGTTTCAATCCTGCTTCAATCAAGTTCTAAGGCAACAGTACGTTTCCCAATGTTAAAGTCACTTAACTATGCACACAAATGGGTGATCAGACCAAGAGCATACAAAATTTAAGCACTGAAAGAAGCATTGAACACAATAAGCACAACCAATTAGATATTAAAGGAATTACATTATTTGTTCTGTAGAAATCCCCAACAAGGGTGTTTAGCTAGCCATTACAAAAAATCCCTAACAATAATGAAATTAAGAGTAGAGAATAACTGCTCCTTACACAAGAAGGGGGATCGCTCCTCCTCTTCTCAGCATCTCACAATCACTCAACAACTCACTAATCTCTCTCTAATTACAAAACCTAGGTCTCTTTGCAAAAGCTGCTCCTCTTGTTGCCTCCAGAGCTCTTTTCCCGAAATAGGCACTGTGGTGTGCTCTGAAATTCTTTGCAAAAGTTGTCTTCTCTTTTTTTATGTGTACCCTAATTATGCACAAGACAAGCTTTAAATAGGCTCTGAATCTGCGACGTTGCGCTTAGCGCCACCCTCGCACTTAGCGCGAGTAAATGGATTTGAGCTTAGCGTCAGTCATGCGCTGAGCCTGGCTGAAGACAACTACTGTGCTTAGCACACTGATCTTATGCTTAGCACACGGCCTTGATATTAATGCTCTGCCAGATTCTTCTGTTGTGCTAAGTGCGCTGAAGCTGCGCTTATCGATGGATACGCGCTTAGCCCAACTGATGAGTTGAGCTCAACTGTCACTTTTAGCATTTCATGACTTAACCTCTTTTTAACCTGAAATTACACAAATTTCATTATTAAATCCAATGGAAATACTCTAGAGACAGCTTTAACAATAAAAGAAGATTTATTTACAAAATTACTACAAAATAGCCATAAATTGGGGAACTATACAAGTTTTGAAAAATGTTTTCTATACAAAAGTTAGTCGTATAAGACGACTAACAGTTCCAAACACAAACAACCAAAGTAACTATGAAACAACCAGGTACTCAAACATCATACATTCAACAAGGCAACCACAGAATGCACAGAGAAACATAACAGACTCATAACTCACTAGCTGAAATGTTCGACCTGCTTTGATACCACTAATGTAATGACCCGCCTCATCGCTATGATATCACTACTCTAAAATGCATAAATTTCAATTTTTAAAAGAAAACTCCATTAATTTGTTTATGAAAAATGAGAGTAAATTTTTCGCGATATACTTTCACCAAAACAACATAGAAATACTTAAATGAATATGTATATATATTAACCAAGTATACATCATTCATATGGTAGAAAGTAAATTATTTTATACATATATCTAATTATGTGATTTACATGCCCATATAAAAAAGAATTGCAGAACTAGCTACTGAGAAGTTGATAACAAAACACAACTCTCTCCCAAAATAATTCCAACGTCTTCATGTCAACTTGGCGGCTCCAACAAAATAATCTATCTCCACATCATCTACAACTGTTCATCTGCTCCCACAAATAAAGGTTCACGATCATCACAAGTACCGATCACACGGTTCAAAAATTGCAAGGATGAGTTTATAATAAAAGAAATCATCAAAACATCGATTGACAATGATTAGCAAGAAAACAATAACAAATGCCATAATCGTAAACAAATATCCATCGATTCAACATACACTTAACAATTAGTCATCAACATTTCCACAACTCTAATCAATCATGCTCAGTATAATGCATGCAACTAACCTCAACTCTCAAATACCATAATCATACACAAATAGCCTAAGCATGTCCACACAACACTCACACTTAGGAAAACTAGGCAGTAAGTGTCGAGGTCACCCTGTCGTGCATAGGCAACTCCCCTCCCCCCTCCCATGGTGATAAGCCTGAGTCACAAGGGAGTTCCAAACCGAGTGACATGCCCTTAAGTACAAGTATTTTTCCTCATGAAAAACTACAAGTACTTACTGACAAAGTTTATACTATTTTCATGCAGTATGAAGTATGACACATGGGCACTATCAATTAATTTATGGTGGATAATTAAAGATTTTAAGAGATGCTTAAAACTCTTTAACCACTCTATTTTCCAATTTGGTCACTGCATCCTCCATGTGCATACACAACATACATCATCACAATGACATCATGAACATCATCTCTTCTCAATATCATCATCAACATCAACATCATCTCATCTCAATGATATTCTCAAGATCAACATCATCTCACATCAACATTATCATAAACATCAACATCATTCCATATCATTATTATCATAAACATCAACATCATTCCATATCATTATTATCATAAACATCAACATCATCTCACCTCTATGTTATCAACATCATCAGTAATCACATTCCACATATAAATTTTTATGCCTGGGATTCACACTCCCTAGGTGTTCAGACAAGGCAAGTCTCATACAACAACAGTATCATTCATAATTTCAATCATCAATAACAATTAAATTGCATCCCATTAGTGAAAAACATAGTTTTTCTTGAAAATCAACATGCAATAGGGACATACATACATCATTATGGTTGGGTTCCCTTACCCCAACTACGGTATCAAAGTGGTAAACCAAAATAAACTCCCCTCACCTATCCTTATCTTTTCGTCAACTCCTCTCTGCGTCATTCGGAGGTCTCTGGCATTCAAGTTCTTTGCTTTTGCAGCATGATCTCTAGCTTCCATTACTTCAAGCTGATCAATAACATCATCTACATCACCAACACATACCATACCCGAATCAATTCCAATCCCATAAACTTCCTGACCTCCTCCTTAGGTGACATCTCCATGGAACTTTTTCGTTCACCTGTTCTTGAAAGTGTAACCTTCCCTTGTTGCCTCTTCAAGTTAGTATCCTTTGGTAGCACTTGCACCCAAAATTCATACCATTATATTGTTGACTATTACAATTCAGGCCTATGCCAAACACCCCACACCCCCTAGCCTCTCGCAACTAAGCATTAGTGACCTTGTTCCTTTCTCTTCACCCTCCAAAAGCATCATCTTATGGATATTTTGCACTTTCAAGAATTTTCTCCCAACACACCTCTCACATCATATTGTACTAACACCCAATTCAATTCCTTTTGTCACCTATTATGATGTTTCTAGAGCTTGTATATCCTTCTCTTCACCTTCACCATTCATTGGACTTTTAAAACTGCCCTTAAATTTAGACCTCCTAGACTCCATTACAACACCATCACCCCAATACCAGTCCCTACCCAAAGCCTCCAAGAAGGCCTCAGACTCATCATTACTAGTCTTAGCCACACAAAAGCCCTCCACCTCATAAGGCTCCAAGGCCCAGACCCACACACTAATTCAAAACACAAATGCACAACCTTTTCAGAAGCTCCATTTTGGACCAGACCCATATCCTTATTATTTTTTCAACTCAGAGGCTCCTTGTGTGCCCTATTTTCCTCCAAGCATGCCCCTCCTTTGCAAATGATATCATTTTGTCCATTCTCAATCTCCTTTTGCCCCACTAAAACCACAACGGGACCACTTAAGTTCATAACTTAGATGAATTTTCATTTTGAATCAGAGCCCCCTCAATATGACATGTGTCCACTTGATTAGACACCTCTAAGCAATCATTACACATCATACCCCAAATAATCTCGTCTCCAGTCTCACAAACCACCCTATTCTCCAATATATGATTCTCCAAAACATCATTATCATCTCATGAATGATTTCCCCTAACAGAAATATTAACCCCCTTATTTTCATCTAAATCTTTTTGAATTTCAATCCTCGATTCTTCATTATTTTTCGCATTGAAAACACAATTTTCCTCATCAAAAAATTCTTGCCACTCTGACCACACTTTCTTAGGCCACTTTGACATCTTCGACGAAGACGAAGATACTGACTTTCTAGCCTCAACTTTTCCATAAAACACTGGCACAAAATACTCTTCCACGACACAAATATCATGGATCCTATCATTGATCTTCACCTTAAAAACTATGTTGACAGGCTCCCATGACGCAAATTTAATCAAAATTTTGGCCATGTCCAGACACTTTTTAAACATAGTGTTAAAATCCATAGTCTTGTATGTACCCAAAGCACACACAATGAGTTCAAAGAACTATTGATTCCACAGATGCAATGAGATTACTAGACACTATACCCAAAAAAACCTCTCATTAGGAATATCTAAAGGAGACCATGGATTCATCTGATAAGAAATATTCTTCAAAAAATTTGCATAATCCTGGATCAGTTCCTTTATATTCTCCCCTTCCAATGGTTGCAGCAATACCAAATCTCCCCCCGTCAGGGTTACCGTTATAGAACTCACCCCTTCCCTTAACATCCTCTCCTGGATATTAATCGTTATTTCCTTATCATGCGTTCTCCCTATATAACAATGATCCAATCACATCATATAATCTGATTTCACTTGATACCTAAGGCTCGTCCACTCGTAAGCCTGTTTTCCAGTCATCGTCGCTACACTTTAAGGCTTCCACACTTTTCTACTTGTCTCTGCCACCACAGCCTTCGTATGTATAACTTTATCCTTCCTCGTCTCATCAGTTGTTCTCTTATCACCCTCAATTGTGTTCTCCCTCCTAACCACATTCTAAGAAAACCTTAGAACACTAACCCTTAATTTGCATGTGCCAATCCAAATTTGATCCAACCTCTTACCCAACACCATTGTATCTCTCACCCCTCTAAAATGTAAAAACCCAAGCAGACTCCCATAGTTGTTCCTCTTTGCAGATATAAAAGCATCCTCCACCTATCCCCATAGCTTGAATATATTTCACATCTCTTGTGCTTCATTGCCATCAGGAAAATTTGTAAAAAGAAAAAAAATTTAGAGAATCCACCCAGGCCGCCCCTTGTTGCTTGAATACCAATCCATTATTTGTCCTTTGTCATCTCACCATTCCACTCACCCTCACCATCATCACAATCCCTTCTTGCTTGATGGATGTGAATTTGTGATGCAAAAAAAAGTAGAGAAGCAAGTCATCAATATCATTGAACTAAGTGGGAATCATTTTTCAAACAAATGTTAAATCTAAGGCTGACCACAAGAATTGAATTGTGGCATATGTTTTCCCTATATATAGCGAGAAATATAATTTTCTAGAATCTAAATAAAAAGGAAACAAGAAAAGATTATATATTCATAATATAACTAATTGATATCTTTCTAATTAATGTTATGAATATGTAAAGATATGATATCTTTATTTAAAAAGGAAAAAAATATAATATCTCTAATTTCTCCAATAAAGTTTAATTATTGCCAGGAGGATATCTTTATTGTTGTCAAATGATATTTTAAGTGATTTATTTATTTTGGACTCGATATAGAGGTACTAGGAGCTGGATAAATATAATATAAATCAAGAAAGGTGGCAGAGCCTCCTAATTAGATTATATTATATTTTAGCAAAAAATTAAAAATACAATTAATAAATAGCAAAGCAAGCAGAAGGAAGGATCAAATTAGATAGATAGATGGTACTCCTCAAGTGGACACTAACTTATGACATTTTAAAAAGATATAGAATATGATGAATCTCATACTCTCTTTTTTTTAACAAGAAATTCTTTATAGGTTTTCTGGATATTAAGCCGAGTATTGAAGATCATTAACAGCCCACACTCTTTAGGTCATACAAAGATCTTATTTTCCTTAAAGCACCAGCCTAACCATAAAGGACTTCCATATTTTATAAACAAACATCAAGGGCACACCTTTTCAGGCTTACAAATCCCAGGTTTTTGAAATAGAGAAAGAAAAATAATAAAAAGAATGTTCAGGTCCTAAATCATATTCGCATTTTCTAAATGAAAAAACTAAGGCCCCCTTAAGGGTACCTTCGAAGAACTTAGCCAGCCATGGTAGAGATCATACTTACAATAAGAAGGAAAAGGAGGGAGAGGGGAGAATCCGAAGAACACTGAATATTATTGATAGTAGAGTGTATTGCAAGCTCTTTATATTTCTTCTCCTCTTGCATCTTACAACTGAGCTCTAAGGCTCTTTATATAGAGAAAATAAGAAAGAAGACGACAAAAGACCACTTCAATCAAGAACAGCAAAATTACTATTCTTTTACTTTGTCACAAGGTCTACTTTTACAAAAGTTGATCATAGAAAAGACTGAAAGCAGAAGATTCTTCCAACAAATAAAGGAAAGATTCACGCCTTAAATTACAATTGTGTTTTTGCATGATGTGTTTGTGCCTTGTCTCCTGAATAATGAATTTTTTGAAGACTTTGTGATGGTAACACCCTCTTCTTCTTGAATGTTTCCTAAAGATGAACAAATAATGTCTAATGAATCTTCCATAGAAAGATCAGTGGATGGGAATGGAAGAGTTTGTTGTTTGTGGCAACCACTGGCCTCATATATTTCTTTATCTTTCTTTTCTAATTGGAAAAATTGTACTAATTTATTGTTATGTTCTATCGGAAAAGATATGAAAATCTTCCCATCGTATGCAGGTAAAAAAAGTTGTGTCAAAAGTCTCTCTTATTAGGTCAAAATCCCTTCTATCAAATTTTGAGAAACACCGTCGATAACACTGTGTCTGTGCTCTCATGAGGCTATATTGGTATTGTATATTTCCTTGCACATCCCAGTCCTCATATTCATCATTAAATAGACAAGGAAAATCCTTGTGGTCTTCTGGCAATAGTTTCATAACATGAGTGGGATAATTTTGTGAGGTAAAATTACTCGGGCAGGTTACAATTTTGATGGAGATATAGTCCATCATTTCAGCCTGTATAAGGTTTATGACTTCATTTATAGAGGGATTAAACCCTTCAAATCTATCTGAGGGAGAGATGAAAATTGATTCTAGACAACCATAGTTGAGAAGACTTTTTGTGGTAATTGCTAAGTCTTCGAATCCAAAGGATTTGAATTGGTCTAGGTCAAATATGGTTTTTCTGAAAAGGAATTTTATTTTACAAGGAAAATTAATTTTATCCTCGCAAAATGTAGTTTTATTAGTACACACAAATTTCTGGTTGAAATAGGCATGGACACCTATGTAAAGACCAGGAATTTGGGTTTGGCTGGTGTGAACCTTGAACAATAATCTTTGGATTTTCTTCAAATTATCAAGGTTCAGATGGTTTGTTGGTTTGGAAACATTTGGGCCGACAAAGTCTTTGTAAGTTTTGGTTTGGTCAGCATTTATGACTAAAGTTGTCGGCCAAGGTTCGAGGGCTTCTTTTATTTTATTTATATCGGTAGTATTTAATTCAAGGGCTTTGTCTGCTTCTTCTTTTGAATAAAATCCTTTATAGATTGGGCTTTGAATACCTTCCTTTGCTAAACAATGGTCTTTGAAATTGGTATAAAAACCTTTATGGGATCCTGATAATAGGACACAAGTTGTATATCCTTTCCCGGAGGGAGAGGCTTTTGTAAGGAAACGAACTCCTTGATTATTTGCTATACAGAAATTGTATATAGCATAAATTATACCCTTTTTAACAGAACAAACAAATTGTTCATTGTTGTTTGTATACTTTGGAATATTCCAAATGTTGTCAATAAGAAAATTAAATTTATCATTGACAGCTTCCCTACTAGGGTGGTGGAACTTATTTGTAAGTATCGATGATTCTTGAATACCAAACTTCATTTTATGTTTTATATTTTGATAAGAAACCTTGGAGGCTTTCATTTTGTCGAATACCTGCAAAACAAGAAAGAATATCAGCAGCAACATACTTATCGTCTTTTATATGTTCAAAATTTATTTTTATTCCATTATGGTAAACATATTCTTGGAATGAAAGCCATCTTTTGTGGGGGGTTTTATCAATATTTATCTGTTGACTACCATAAGCTACTATTGCTTCGCAATCTGCTCTTATGGTGATTTTGCTTTTATTTATCAGAAAGAGTTTACATGCTTCTAAAGCGTTTACCACATCATTGACCTCATAATCTATAGAAGTAGAATATACATGTGGTTTCGTATGATATTTTTTTTAGGCATACCTACAAATTTCTTCATCATGAGTTTTTTCATATTTATTTTTATTTTTCTTTAGGATGACTCCCCATCCTAGCTCACAATCATCACATTCTACGACTAGATAATCAGAATCTAAAGGAAGTGATAAATAAGGTAAATCATTGACCTTTTCTTTTATTTTCTGGACTAGTTTTATATCTTCTATATTAAATTTCCTTTGTCCAGTTAAAGAGGTTTTATTATAAAGGGGAGATGTATATTTCTCCATGTTTTTAATAAAATTTCTTGCATAGTTAAGTAACCCAAGAAAGGCTCTTAGAGTTTTTATATCTTCCATTTTGTCTGGAAAAGCAAGAATTTTTTGGGAAAAATGAGGCTTTTTTTGGGAAATATGAGGCTGAAGCCTCATTTTTCCATTCCCTGTTTTTGTTCCTATAAATGAAATATGGACCTTACAAATTTTCATTTTTGACTTTGAAATAATCAAGCCAAAATTTTCAAATAAATGGAGAACTTGTTTCAAGTGTAAATAATGTTCTTTCTTTGTTTTTGAAAAAACAAACACATCATCAATATATGTACATGTGAATTCTTTATAATTTCCAAAAATATTATCCATTTTTCTTTGAAAAATCTACGACGCATTTTTTAATCCAAAAGATATTACCTTCCATCCAAATAATCCTTCTGAACAAGAAAAAGAAATCCACTTTACTGAGTCAAGATGTATTTTTACTTGATGAAATCCTAATTTTAAATCAAATTTTGAAAACCATTTGGCCTTCTGTATTCTTTTTATTAACACGTCTTTGGAAGGAATAGTATAACCATCTATGTGGGTGCTATCATTAAGCCTTTTGTAATGATAGACCATCCTAGTCTTTCCTCTTTTTTGTTCTGAATGCTTATTAACAATAAAAGCTGGACTTCTGTGAGGACTAGTACTGGGTTCTATAACCTTTAAATCTAAAAGGGCTTTTATATGAGTTTTGCACTCTTATTGTTCAAAATTCCCATATTGAATATCTTTGGTTTTAATAATAAGGTATGGGTTTATAATGTCTAATGTACATATAATAGGATCTTTTTCCCAGTATTTAGTGGGGTCTTCTCCTATTATACTTATTTTATTTAAACCATCTATAATTTGTTGTATATTTTCAAATATTATAGTTTTGTTGATCTTAACAGAATTGTAATCATATTCTACTATAGATAAATCATATTCTAATTCAATTTCTGTTTTTATGCTATTTAAGATAGTTTCTTGATATGTATCTTGAAGTGTATCTAAAGTGACTATGCTACAATGCTTTTGTGATTCTTTTATCTTACAACTACCACGTATGTCACAAGGACATTGGGAATTGAGGGTAGGTGTAGGGTTGGTAGGGGTATCAGCACACTTTGCTTGTATCTCTTATGTGAGTTCATCTATTATTTTTTACATTTGTGAGTTTGTAGAGATTAATAAATAATCTTTTGTAATAGTAACTGATATATTATCATGTTTAATAAAATCAAGTCCTAGGATCATTTGTTCTATAGCAGGTTGCAAATCTACTATGTCAGCCTTGTTTATAAAAATCTTTTTGCCAAAAATGTCACAATTTGTAGATAATTGTATAGTGAATTTTTCAGTTTTTGTATCATTCATTATTATGTCTCCTGACATAGTTCTAGTCTTGGTTATTATATTACTTATAAAGCAATTATGTTGAGATACAACACTTTTGCATATGGAAGTAAAGGAATAACCAGTGTCTACTAAAGCTTGTAAGACTACTCCAGTCTGATCAAAGTTATTTATTTTAGGAAAATTTAATTTAACCAAAATATGTAGGCTTTTATTCTTTTTATTGCAAATTATGGGGATACAATCTTTGTTTTGTACTGCCATAAGGCCACTTGTTTGTTCTTAAGAAAAAATTGAAGTAGAGGTTCTATTTTTCTCAAAATTTTCATAGAGAAAATCTACCATTTTTTCAATTTGGTTTAATATGGTTTCCAAAGTAGAATCCTGTTATTTATAACTTTATTTCTAGAATCATTTTCCTTTTTAAAATCGGGAAAATCAGTCTTCAAAATTGTTTGTAAGCAAGTTTTGCAAAAATTCTTATAACCTAAGCTACAATGAGCTTTTAATGTTTTATGAGGATATCTTTTGCAAAAATAATATTCTTTATAATCAAGTCCTGTATAGAATTGTATTTCATGTTCACAGTCATTTAAATTAGTTTTAAACATAAGGTTGTATCCTAAATCATCAAGGATTTCTCCATAATGGTTATATTTATCATCTACTAGGTAGAGGTTAGTATACTCATTTCTAGTGAATTCATTGATGATTTTATAGTCTTTATTAACTTCTTCCTCAGAAGCATAGTTAGACCAACTAACTATGGAATATATTTCTGAGTTAGTAGAAATTGATTCGTCTATGGGGATGAGGTTCATCCTACAATTTTTTATCAGTTCTACTTCTTTAGTAAACAGATTGGTCTTGTTAGGATAGTCTCTAGAATAATGTCCTAGTTGAAGGCAAGCATGACATTCTAGTTGCTTTGTATAGGTTTTAGTATCCTTGATCTTTCTAACATGTCTGTCTTTATTGAGAGTAGGTTTTCTAGAATTAGAGGCTCTAATTGAGTACCTATGAGTTGGGTTTTTCTTTCTAGGGGGGTTTCTACTAGGGGGTCTGTACTGAGGCCTTTTTCTTCTTATTTCTTTATGGTATTGTTGTGGAGTATAAATCTGTTTATAGATTTCTAAATCAGCCATTTTTATCTGTTTGTTAATGGCTATGTTGGTACATGTATCTTCCATTACTTTCATTATGTGTTGGATTCTAACAGTCAGATTATTCATGACTGGGCCAATTTGATCGTCATTCAAACTGTCTTTGATTTTTTGCCCTAATTTACCAGGGAGTTTTAGGAATAATTTTTCTCCCAAAGATCTATCAGTAAATCCTCCTGCTATAAAGGCATAGATTAGGTAGTCTTGGGTAAATTCTTTTATTTTACCAAAGTAACTTATAGAGAGTCTTTCTAGGTTACCTAAGTAAATCTTTTGTCTGATCGTATTTCCATCATTTATAGATTGGGCTGTAAAGATTCTTTGTATTAAACTACAAAAATTGTAGATGCTTGGACCAGGGTCAACTAAATTTGTTTTTATTTGTTCTGGGAAAGTTTGCTTAAAAGATTCCCAACATCCTCTAGCTATATCACCCAAATATGTTTCGACTCTAGTTATCATGTCTTGGCTAGTAGATACATGATTCTCATGGTTTACCCTATAGTCTCTTATAACAACAGAAGTCCACTGTTCTATGTAATTTGGAAGTAATTGAGGGTCAATACTCCCTATGTTTAATCGGAGAGAAGGCATATTAAACACTGGTTCAATGGGCAATCTTTTCCTTTTTGACTTTATATTATCTCCTAAAGATAAATCTACAAGAGTAATCATTTTTTCACGGGGGAGGAACCCCATTTGGTAATCTTCCATACTATAGTCAAATTTTGGGGTAAAATTTGAACTAGTACCGGAAGTATCAGCCATGGGGCCTTTGTAAGATTCAGGAAAAGAAACTAATGATTTTGTTTCATCAATCTTGGAAGTTATTTCTAATGTGTTTCTGAAGTTGATTTCTTTTTCATAAAAATCTTGTAGGTCAATCTTCTCAATTAAATCTTTAGTACCATCAATATATGAATTTTCTTTATTTATTGTTGAAAACAATTTTTGTCTAAAAATAAAGTCATCATCTTCGTCAGTGTCTTTAGAATCTGTTTCATTGTTTATGAAACTTCGTGGTTGACACTTCTTATCTTCTTCCCACTTTTTGACTACTTTAAGAACTTTCTGGGAAAGAAAAGTTTTTTCTGAAAAAGAATTTTCAATTTTTTTGGGTTCATCATAGGGGATATATGACTCAAAATATGAACAGTGTCATAAATTCATCATAGAAATCCTAGAGGGTTCTATCTCCTCTCCTGAAGGGGTTTGTATGTCTTCGTAATTAGTAAACCTTACTGAGAGACTATTTCTTCTGTTTGTTATTATGGCTGCACTAGGGGTGGTTATAGCACTCCTAGAGGATCCAACATCAATATGTGTTTGCCATTGGTTATTATGATTCCTGGAGGAATAAAAAGCTTCAGGTGGCAGGAATTGGATTCCATTAGATGACAATGTTGTCACCAATGGATTCGTATTTATCCTATATCTAGGGGATATTTGGTCACTTATTCTACCTATAAGGGTAATGTCTAATTGTAAGTTATGCCTTACAAAGTTTCTTCCAAAACCTATGGTTAGGACTTCTAAATTTATGTTTTGTATAAAATCACTAAGTTTCATTGTATAATTAGGAGCAATGTATATTGGGGACACTGTTTGATTTAAATCTATTTCTATCATCCCTATTATGGCTTGGGAATTATTATCTCTAAATCTTTTATCAAAGAGTACTGCAAAAGCTTTGGCTCCTACAAAAGATCTTGTTAGAGATCTGATACCTATGGCGATTAGTCCTAAGTGTACATATCTTCTATTTGTACTAAGGAGCTGTCGTCTTGTTTGTTCAGAGATTAATCTAATAATCTCGTGTCTTCCATCAGGATGATGAAAATCCTCTATTCTCCTATATCTATATAAATTGGTTTTGTCTGAACTTAACTAGTTTAAGTTGTATAGCTGTCTGGGATCTAATGAGTCTATTCTAGAGTTTGACCTAATATCAATGTTAGACTCTATGTCTACTATTTGTTCTAGTTGTATAGTTCGAGAGTTTGTTCTCCTAAACAACCTATCCATGATTCCAGGGTGTTGATTTATCGACTCAATTACAGGATTGTGTCCTAAAACTATTTGTGAGGTTCCTGTAAGAGGTACAATCCTCATTTCCTGGGTTTCGCTAAGATAAATTTATTTGAGGATTGGTTAATATTCTTTCCTAAAGATAATTTAGAAAGTTGTGTAGTTATTTTGTCAATATAGTTTGAAGAAAAGTGAATTTGTTGATCTTTGGACTTAAGAAGTTCCAGAATCTCAGTGACCTTGTTTTCTAAAATTTGTACTTTATTAAAAAGCAAATTTTGTGTTTTTATAATACTCTCCAAATGTTTAGGAAGATATTTAAGAGTTTTTGTAGAATATTTACTAAGAAAACTGTTAGTATTAGTAAAATCTCTATGTCTATCCAATATTTCTAATTTCTCCAATAAAGTCTAATTATAGCTAGGAGGATATCTTCATTGTTGTCAAATGATATTTTAAGTGATTTATTTATTTTGGACTCCATATAGGCATGCTTGGGGGTGTTCAAAACCGAACCAACCCAAATGGAAAACCGCAAACCGCAAAAAAAAAAAAAAAAAACTGAAATCCAAGCCAAACCGCGATTTTTCTGATTAGTTTGGTTGTTTTTTTATATAGAAACCGAGCGGTTTGGTTCGGTTTTGGTTTCTAGCTGAAAATCCAAACCAAACCGAACCAAACCACATATTTACATATTATATATTTTTTAAATTTTTATTTTAGTACGTGTGACATTACCCATTAGGTGCAGATTGCGTTTCAGTTTCACTATTTGTATTTCACTTATTTCTGTATTGCATTTCACTTACACACTAATGACTACACAATTCACGTTTCACTTATGATTATTAGGGTGAAGAATTGGAAGATTGGAATCATTATTCATATGTTTTTATGTTTTATTTGAATTATTGTTGTAGCAGATTTTTATGAATTATTTGGATCTATTGATTGTTTTATGTTTTTATGTTTTACTTGAATTATTGTTGTAACGGATTTTTATGAATTACTTGAATTATTTGATTGTTTTATGTTTTTATACTTTATTTTCTTAAGGAATGTTTACAGCAAGTTAATTTTTATTATGATTATAAATAAGATTTTATAATTTAAAAAAATCGAAAAAACTGTCCAAACCACACCTCATAGATTGGTTTGGTTTGGTTTGGATTTTATTTTTTTAAAAATCCAAACCTAACCAAACCGCATATTAATTTATTGTTTGGTTTGGACATAATTTTGAGAAAAAAACCTCCAAACCACACCGCAAACACCCCTAAGCATGCTCTTGTGATTGGGCTTCCAATTTCTTGTGTTGGATTTATTGGAATGCTGAATTTCGGTACAAGAATCTTGACATCATCTTTCACATATTAATCCTTTTTTAACTCATGATTAGGCCACACTAGCTCCTACATGAGAATAATTTATTTATAGTAAATAACTTATGCAACAAAAATCTTATGATAGCTACATAATTTACTCTTTTTTTTTTACTTTTGAAACATTTATACCTAACAATTGCAAGCCAAAACGAATTTCTATTATCATGTTACATTATTTTATATAACATGGTGTTATTTTCAATATTTAATTTTTTACAATTTAATTTTAATCTCTCTAAAAAATATAAATATTAATTTCCAATTCATAATTTGTATCGTGAATACATGCTCTAATTCTAATATAAGAGAGAAGACCGTTTAAGATTTATACATGCTCTACTATTTTTTTTATAAAGTTCGATGTTAATTATGAAGAACTGTCTATTTGAAGTCCAAAATAAAGTTGACGAGATACATCCATAGGAATGATAGGATTTCAAGCATATCCCTAAATGCCTATAATATGGGTTATAAAATATATAGTTTGTATATAATATAACATATACGTACCAAAAATCACGCTCAGAAAATCTAGAATGCAATTTGTAATCATATATCATTATAGATCTAGTTTCAAAAAGATTCATCATAAGCAACCGCTCCATCACGGTCTAACATCTACAATTAACCTTGTCAATATAGAAATGATAAAAAGTTGAAATATATAAGTATATTCGTTTCTAATAAAATCACCAAAAATTTATTTTTCTCTAATAATGACGTGTAGACATAAATTTTATTCTATTATTTCCAAATTATTTTCTAAATAATAAAATAGAAAATTTGAATATATACTATCCTTATATTTTTTTTCCTAAATTAAAATATAAAAGAATTGTATGATTGAAATAATTATAACATGAAAATTAATAAACTCCATTATTTTCATTGGTGAAATTGAATATATCAAATGGATGCTTTAAGTTTTTTTTTAATATTTTAACAAGTGTATTGTACTGATAAATGCTTATTTTTTATAGTTAAATTAATAATAAATATTTTAGATATAGAAATTATACTATAAAATATTATAATAAATAAATGTCTTTAAATTAATATATAAAATATATTTTAAATTTATGATGAATAGTTAAATTACGATATAATATTATTTTAACTATTAGTAATTTTTTATATAATATTGATAGAAAGATATAGGTAAATGAGAAGATTAAGTATAGGGCAATTTAAGAGTTTTGAGAGAATACAAAATTTGTCTAATTACAAGAAAGTGCATGAAAAGCATATAAAAAGAAAGAAAGAAAGTAATCTTTAAAAATGTGTAATCAATAAATTGAGAAAAGTGAAAACTTTTTTATCCACTTTTTCATGTTTTATAGACTAATTATACTACAGAATTAGATTAGATTAATTAGATATGCGACAAATCCGCATTCACAAAGTGGTCAAAGATATTCCGTCGGTTATATTTTACAAACATCTGACAAGCGTAATGCATGGTCGTATGAATGATGTGTTGATTATTAGCAACGGGTGCATGTATAGTAAATTATTTTAAAATGTATGATAAATTTTTATTTTAACACAATTAAAATTTATGATAAATAAAAATTTAAATGTATAAATTATATTATAAATAAAATATATAATAATTAATTTTTTAATTTAATAATAACTTAAATTGTGGTATAAAATCACCCATAAAAATTATTGAAGTTCAATTAAAGATAAAAAAAATAAGTTTAAAAGACCGACCGATTAAGAAAATCAAAGAATTTCTAATACAATGATTCAGTTAATTTAGACTTATTCAGTCTTAAGTGAATGTAGACCTATTTAGTCATAAATTGGAATTTAGACTAAAAAAAAGAAGTTATCCTACCAAAGAGATAAAGATGTTTCTTTTGTTGATCTAACTACAAATATGTGTATACTTTTAGACCATCAACAAAAGGAGCATCCTTTTTCGAATATTTTTAGTCTCATTTCAAATTTAAGACTAAATAGTTCAAAACTAATTGAATCTTGTATAAAAATGTCTTGATATATCATTTCTTCGATATGCACTAATACAAATAATGGTTTTAACATTGTTATGTTAACATCGATTTTTTATAAGACCGATGTTAATAAAATGACGGTGGCATACTTGTAAATAATGTGAGTTTGTTAACATTGGTTTTTCAGAATACCGATGTTAACATCAATTTTTTAAAAATCGATGTTAATGGACTTGTGTTAACATCGATTTTCTAAAAAATCGATATTAATGAACTCGTGTTAACATCGATTTATCCAAAAACCGATGTTACTAGAAAAAGGTAGGGAAAATTCAACATCAATTTTTGAAAAATAGATGTTGAGTTACTTTGCTAACATCGGTTTTATAATGATTGTCTGGCCCGAAAACCCTCAAGCTCCCTTACTTTGAAACATTTCTAGCTCGCACTCTCACTCGGAATCCCTCACTTTCGCACTTGCGACATTGAAACTCCCTCACCACCGACACTGCCACCTCTCGCGGCTCCTCTCCGCCTCTCGTGCCTCTCGATCTCCATGTCATCGCTGCCTCTTGGTCTCCACTCTGTTGGCGCTGCCACAACACACTACAACATTCCTTGCTTGCAACACACTCAGTTTGGGAAATTATGTTTTCTAGCTTTGCTATGCTTCAATGACTACAAACACTAACAGTTTGAAACTTTGAATATAATATTTCATATGGGATTTGTGTTGGTGTGAAAATTTTATGTTCTGTTTGTTTTCCAGTAATGCTAAAGCAGTTATATTTGCAGTTAATCTTAAATTATGTGTTTTATTTGTTTTCTTATAATGAGACTTGTGTTGGTGTGAGAATTCTGCCACAACCTTAAGCCCCTATTTTTTTTCCAATCGTTGATATGATTAGAGAGAAAAAATAATGAATAAAAATATTCTAATGATAGAATATTAGTTTTCATAAATAATACAAAATATTCTAATAATTAAATAATGCTAAATTAAGGACAATGTCGTGTTTTACTCATTTTTTTGAACTCAAAATAATCACAGATAATAAATCTTGGAAAGCTCTTGAAAAGGGGTTTTAGAGAAACGAATGGAGATTTTTGGTAGAAATAGGTTAGCTTATGTTTGGATTGGGGATGCTTGGCTTATTTTTCTTTATTAAATATTAAGTAATTAAGTATATAATATAACATAATGCATGGATGGTGTAATTAGTGCTGGTGAAAATAATTAAGCATACAAGAGTATGACCACTAGTCCAAGTGTTTATATGAAGTTAAGCTTGTCTTCAGTCAATTTCATGGGGAATGGATGGGTAACATTTTGAAGCATTGAGTCAACCTTGTTCATAATTGGTGTGATTCAAAATGCAGATATTGACTTGGTTGATAGGATTTCATTTCTAAAATCTTATTCTTGAAACCAATCTCTATACTTTGCTACTTGAAATAAGCACAAGCGGCATGGTGATGGAAATATATATCTCATTTTTATTTATCAACTATCTAAAGAATAACTTTTTAAAATGCAAATTGAAAGGTCTGGAGGGTGTTTGAGGCTTACTTATTAACTATATTAAACCCACAAATAATGATGTATTAAAATATTAGTGAATGTCGGTTAGGAACTATTATAAGTAATTGTTTATACCATTCAAATTGATATACTCACTATACTAACCATCTATTTTGCTTATGTTAATTTGTAATCCTATGTAGTTGTTACAATGACCAACTATTTCATTAATACTCCCTCCAATCCTTTATATAAGAAACATGGGTCCACTTTTAGATGTATTAATTACAAATTTTCTTTTATATGTGAAATCTATTAATGAGACAACCATTCATTGCCCATGTAGGTGGATGTATTTATTGGTTAATAACAATATAAGCCACATTCATTGTGGGAAAATATTATTCCTTGAATTATGTGTAGTGTCATTAAATATGACTACTACTTAGACTATTATGTCATTTAATTCTATTGGTACTGTTGGAATAAAATTTAAATTTATGATATTATTAATGAAAATTAACTACTTTTATTGATCTTGATGAATTAGTTATTCCTTTCTTGATTGGTTAATTGATGGTTGAGAGCTTATTTAATTTCTTGGTATTAAATTCAAATATTTAATTTCTTGATATTTTTTTAAAAAAAAAACACTAGACATTGCAAGCATATATGTCACTTAGCATTCAAATCTTTAATTTGTAGGCACTTTTCATTTTCTAGTTTGCATCGTGATCCCGACATTTCTTGTTGCACGTTATAGTGACCATCATCATAGGTACGAATATTTTTCATAAACTTTTGGTGCTCTTTTTTGTTACTAGTGCTTTTATAACTTGTTGACTGTGATTATTGAGTATTGTTTTATATACAAGTTATGTTCATCATGAGTGAACCTTAGATTCCCATTTGAGATTAAATACAATGATTCTTGCGGACAGTTTGCATTAATTATTATTTTGAATCTTGAATTATCCATTTGGATAGTTTGGGAAGAGTCATTTATTTATAGTAGATTCATACGTAAATGTTAACTTTCTTTTCATAAATTTGATGAAGTTTTGGTTAGTGCATTTCACTTTTTTCTCTGGGTGCATACTTGATCTTTTATATTGGTCTGATTTCGATGTTAGACATTATGTTGATGTTATGCATGTGCAGAAAAATATGTGTGATAGTCTCATCGGCACGCTTCTTAACATTCAAGGCAAGACAAATGATGGTTTGAATACTCGTCAAGATCTAGTCGAGATGGGTATACGAGACCAGTTACATCCAAGGTCTGATGGTAAGAAAATATACTTGCCTTCAGCATGTCATACTTTGTCAAGAAAGGAGAAGATAAGTTTTTGTCAGTGTCTGCGCAATGTCAAAGTCTCATAGGGATACTCTTCAAATATTAAGAGTCTTATGCAAAGTCTCATGATTACCACGTCTTAATGCAACAACTGTTAGTCGTGGCGATACGAGGCATTTTGCCTAACAAAGTCGGGCACGCCATAACTCGGTTGTGCTTTTTGTTCAATGCCATATGTAGCAAAGTCATTGATCCTCTTAAGTTAGATGAGCTGGAAAATGAGGTGACTATTATATTGTGTCAATTGGAGATGTATTTTCCTCCTTCATTTTTCGACATGATGGTTCACTTAATTGTTCATCTGGTGAGGGAAATTAAATGTTGTGGTCTCATTTATTTGTGGTGGATTTACTCAGTTGAGTGATACATGAAGATCTTAAAAGGGTATACAAAAAATTTACATCATTCTGAAGCATCTATTGTTGAAAGGTACATTGCAGAAGAAGTTATTGAGTTTAGAATGCATTGAAAAGGCAAAACTTGTTGGGCTTCCCGAGTCTCGACATGATGAAAGAGTGGGAGGTAAGGGTTCAAGACGACTACATGTTATCACTCCAAGTCTAGAAGAATTGCGACAAGCTCATTTGTATATACTGAATAACAGAAATGAAGTTCTATCATACATATTTCGTCACAAAGCTTTAGTCAAGGAAAGTAACCCAAAAATGACCAAGAATAAGGTGTTGAAAGAGCATAACAAGACTTTCCTAACTTAGTTTGAAGATACAATCTTTGGTAACGATAATGCTTCTGAAATGTTAAGAAAGTTAGCAGATGAGCCTAAAAGAAGTGTTATAACTTGGCAAGGGTACAATATCAATAAGTATTCGTTCTACACGAAATCACAAGATGACAAGAGTGCAATGAAAAATAGTAGGGTTAGTCTAAGGGCTGAGTCTCAACACTTTGCAACTGTACATGATGACAATCCTCGTGTAGCTTCCACACCTTACTTTGGAGTCATTAAAGAAATCTGGGAGCTTAATTAATTATGTAAAATTCACTGTCTGTGTTTTTAGGTGTAAGTTGGTTGATAGCAATATCAGTGTGAGAACCAATGATTTCGGATTTACTTTGGTAGATTTGAAGAAGCTAGCTTACCTTATTTCGGATTCACTAATCAAAATGAGTCTTTCATCATGTTAGAAGAAGCTAAACATGTGTTTTATGTTCGAGATCCTTGTGATGAAAAGTGGTCAGTGGTTCTACATGGAAAAACAATTGGTGTTAATGTTGAAGATGATGATTCAATCGATGATGCTTGTCTCAGTCCTTTCTCCACACAAATGCTACCTAACATCAACGGAGAAAAAGAAGTTGACAACGTCCATGCAAATCGTAATGATCATGATGAAGGAAAATTAATTAACATCGTATATTGTAATTCATTTTATATTTACTTGCTTTCATAATTTCAATTACATAACTTGATATAGTTTTCAGACGTTGTTTTTTAACATGAACATGGCTACACCACCCAGCTCCCCTCCTCTTCTTCCTGAGTCAGCAACACCTTCGTCATCTACGTCAAAGAAGACAAGAAAAGCAACACGACTCAGATCATTGGCTACTAGACCAATTGGTGTGAAGAGACTAGTGGTTCATGTGGAAATTCGATGGTCCCCACATGAAAAATTTAAGAACGTATTTGGGGATTGTCGCTTGCGATAAGGTGGATGTTACATATGATAATTGTAAACAAGTCCCTGCAGCTTAAAAGGATTTGATCTAGGAGGATATTCAAGTATTTTAATTAAATGTTGAATGTTGTTGTAATTGGTTGTACTAAAAATCTTAAATTGTAATTGACTATCTATAAAATGTATTTATTGTATTGTAGGCTGAATTTGATACTCCTAAAGCATCCGATTTGAGGACGAAGAAAAAAAATACTTCAGACCGTATAAGAGCGGTGGGGGCAGTTTAAGTCAAATTTTACCTCCAAATGGGCTCTGGAAGATGGAAAGGAGGGCCAAATGATAAAGTATGTGAAAAGTATGACATAAGCAAAAAGAAGTGGAACTAGTTTTGTCAAAGCCATAGAGACCCTTCATGGGAGGTTAGTTGATTTTCATTGTTTTTTACACTTCATATTTATGCATTATTGCCAAGTGTATTAAGTTAGCCTAATGTGTAATTGTTACAAGATGCTCGAAAGAAAGCGCAAGACATTCAGAAACAAAACATTGCCCCTCATGTGTTGTCTCGTGGGGGTTATGATTATCTAGAAGAAAAGTTGATGGAGGACAAGAAAAATAAACAATTGGAGGAAGCAGCCCAATCCAAGAGCATTGGAACAATATTTGGTCTTCCATCTCCCATTAGACAACATGTGAAGTGGAAGATGGCCCGCACGAAAAAATCTTGTCAAATGACGTATAAGGCAGCAAAGGAAATTGCAGATTGGATTGTAAGTCAATTTTTTATGTTAGTGGTAATTTGTTATAATAATAATAATAGGTCATAAACCAAATTTGTTTCATCTATTGACTGCATGATTCCCTGAAGAGCAGGCCTCACAGGGAAGCTTTGTCGCCCATGAACGTCTGGATGTACTGACTACTGTCATTGGGCGACCAGAGCACCCTAGTCATGTCCGTGTTGCTGGAGTCGGTGTCATGATCAAACAATACTTTGGATTGGCTTCAAGGAGCTCCCGCACGTCTATGTCCATGGCTCCTAAAGACCTGGAGCAGTTGACACAAAAAATCAAGGACCAGCAAGAGGAGTCGATCACAGAAAAAGTGACTAGACAACTAATGTTGTCCTTCAGCCAGATGCAGTCGCAAATGCAATCACAGGGACTCGCACTACCACATCAGCCTAAGCCTGGTCCTTCTATTGCTTGTGTCAGCACAAAGGAAAGTTGTGTCGATCCCTCAGGGCAGGACCTAGACACTAGTGACTCAAAGAAATGTGGGTTGTATGTCGATGAGAATCCTCCTCGACTGGTTGCCCTTGGAAGAGTTTATGAAGGGTCGATGACCATCCACAGCTTTCCTTTGGGCAATGATCAAGTGAAGGTGGGTGTTAAGAAAGTTCGAGATGCTGATGCACATGTTCTTGTACCCATTCAAGAGGCTCAGTCATTGGGCTAGACACTTAACACCTTTCTTGCTTGGCCGACACATCTTGTAAAGCCTTTTTCAAAACATGTATTTCATTTTGTTGTTTTTAAGAATTCTTAAAAAAGGATTTGTTACAAATAAAGTGTTGACTATCATTTACTTATGTTTATTAACAGTGTAGGATAAACAGGGAGCTAAGGGACCGACGAAACCTGTAGATAGGTTGGATCCTGATGTTGATCTCCTATACCTGATGGCATTAACCATCCAACAACTTTTCCTTAACCCGTTGCAAGTGTCATGGGATGTTACCGTGTTTAGGGTGTATAATGATAGCTTCCCCTTGTACATAAATCATGAAGATCTTTTTGAAATAGCACTTGGTGGTCAATGTCTCAACATCTCTGTTATACAATTGTGGATCCTGTAAGTCACTTTACATTATTGTATATGGCCTAACTTATTGTTTTAAATTCATACATAATTTACCTTATTTTAACAACAATAGGCATATGACTGAGACAAGTATGCGAGCGGGGAATGCCTCTATATATGGATTCCTTGAGCCACAATCCATACAAAAATCTGGGAAATCATAATTTGAATAAGAAGATTATATTAAGAAATGGATGCAGAATTCACAGAGAGAAGTCTACCTTGGAGCTTACTTGAATGGGTAAGTTAAACTAAACAAATTTATTTAAATAATGCATGTTTTATAATAACTTAATGTACGTTCTCCAATGTAGTGCACATTTGCAAATGGTCTTTATATGTCCTAAGGACAATGTTGTCATATGGTTTTGTTCCTTACACAATAGGCCCAACAACTACTTGAAAGGACTTATTAATAGGTCAGTTGTATTTTGTAATACATTTACTTCATGATTAATATTTGACATCAATATTTTAATTGTACAATACGCATGCATGTTTCTCTTAATTAATGCTTTAAAGGGATTCAACGATAGTTGAGGAAGTAAATTCAAGATGTTGCTAGATGGATTGTAGGTAAAATAAGTCATTTAAACAATGTTTGATTCCTTAAAAATTAAATTTGATTACTTTGTACACTAATTTTTGGTTAACTTTGAATATCTAAATATCCTATTCAATTTGGTGTAATAAGCAAAAAGGAAGCATCAAGTGTGGGTACTACGTAATGCATTGGATGTCAATGATAGTCTTAGGAGGGTTTCAAGGATAATTGGGAAACGATAATTGTTTACTTCAAAACTAATTCAATTTGTTAAAAACAAAGACAATTTGCATTCAATGGGCAAGATATTATCTAAAAGTTAAAAATGAAACACTAGGTGCTTAAGTAATTTTAGAATTGTAGAGTTATGTTAATTTAGATTAGGTTAACAATGATTTCATGTATTGACTTTCATTACTTTAAATATTTCTTTTAATTGAAAGTAAATATTCAATTATTATGGACAACATTTGAACTGTCTCAAAAACTATCTAAAAACTGTTTGGACTAATTTTATTTTTTAATTTACAGATTAATTTGGAGTAATTAAAAAAACAGACATGATATTTAAAATTCCAAAAAAAACAACATCGATTTTTAGAAAAACGGATGTTGTCATCAATTCACAACATCAGTTTTCTAAAAAGATATATTATTAACTAAAAAAATACTAAAAAGGTATAAATAAATTAATTGGCCATTTTTCATAGTACATTATTAAGCAATATTAGAATCATTATTAAAAATTCTAAAAGAAGAATGAAATAATTGATTAAGAATAAAAATTCTAAAAATAAAATAAAAATAGAATTGTTTGTATTTAATAAAATAATAATTGAATATATCTCTAATAAAATAAATAACAAAATAGAGTTATTTGCATTATAGAATAATATTGGTTTGAATTAATAATTGAATTAAATAATAACATTTAATAATTTTTTGAAGAAATGAATATAGGATTCTCATATCAAATTATTCCATAAACCTTGTTTTGTATATGTAGAGTAGATTATGTGACATCTATAAGGTTGATATTAGTTACATTCAAGTTGTTTTTTGTGTTTATTCTATTCTTACAATTATTTTGATTTAACGTTGATAAATCATTTTCAAAGATGTACGTTACAGTTATATTTGATTATGATAAGAGTTTAATGTTTATACAATGTAGTGTAACATAATTTTACAATGTCATTTAATTATAAATCATTGTTTAAATTATTTTAAGAAAATTATTTTAAAAGCTAATAATCTTATCATGCATAATTTGTTATGATTGGATATTTGTGTAAAACTTTTTACACTAGTCGTGCATAATCCTTTTTCTCTTATGATAAAAGAATTAGAGTTTAATAGTCATACATTCACAGCGTATAACAATTTTACATTGTCGTCCAATTATAAGTCATCATTTGTATGACTTTTAAAGTAGTTATCATAAAAATCAATAAATTTCTCATGCATGGTGGACTCTAATTGGATGATTGTGTAAAATTACTTTACACTTTAAGTGCATAATCATTTTTCTCTTTGAATTAATAGTAAATAATTATTATAGCAATCAATATTAATTAACTCACAATTCTATTTTTTAAAACTCAAATGGTAAAAAATTGCAAGAAAATAGCTAATAGTAAGATTATTTTTCAAAAGAAAAAATTAGGAGTGTTTGCAGATTGAATTGGATTTGAAGAGAAAAAATCATCTGATTCAATCATTTTAGTTTTGCTGGTTTATCATTCAATCGATTTTGTTTAAAATTTTAATTCAATCCAATTTAAAACAGTTTGGATTGGATCAATTTTTTTGTTTTATTCTTACTTTTATTTTTTTAGAAAATATTAAATAAGAAATAAGATATATATAATAAATATAATAAAAATAATTTAAAATATTATATATTTTATTTATATGTCACTATAAAATTAATAATAATATATTTATCCATCTTAACTCAAATATAACATAAAAATATTTCTTTAACTAAATATATTTTTCATAAATAGGAACAAGTTATATAATAATTTTATAAATATATAGGAAATAAAAATAAAATATGAGTGATATTATAAATTTATGAATAAAAACATATATGTGTGTATAAGTTTGATTTGGATTTAATCGATTTTTAAATTCAAATTCAAAATCCAATTTGATCCAATAATAAAATTTAATTTTTGATCCTCGATTTTCTATTTATTCAATTATTGGTGTTTTGGGTCCATGTTGAATTAGATCAGTCTATGAACACTCCTAAGAAAAAGTAATTATAAGATAACATGTCACATGAAATTTTAAAACATAAATTTTCCTTATAATATAGGTTTAAACATCTTTTTTGTCCTTATAAATTTATCTTTAGTAAAATATAGGTTTTAAGACATATAAGTTTTTAAAAAATCTTAATCAAATACTATTGGATTTCGTTACACTCCTTATAAATCTTGATGATCCTAACTAAATACCATAAAACTTATTTATGTCATCTTAAAGTCTTTTGAATACCTCAAGACTTTTTTATATAAAAAAGTCTTTTAAATTTCTTCAATATATATCCTAGTCAAATACACCCCTAAATGTCTTCAAATAACTCAATATCATGCATAAAGTTGTATTTTGATTCAATTGTTAAAACCTTTCTAATGGCTTTTAATTCTTTAAATAAAATTTGATCATAAAAATCATAAGAAATATAAATTTTTAGGAAGTTTCAATTTTTATTATTTTCTTTTCTATTCATAACTGTACAAAAATAGTTCTTTAGACCCACATTGGCTTTGCTATATGGACTAAATAAAAAATTTGATATCTCTTTAAAAATGAGACCCTGGGCGGTCACTCGCACTGCTAGAAAATATGTTTTTTACATCGGTTATTTATGACTTCCAACATCGGTCACTCGCACCGATGTTGAAAGTTTTATCGTTAACATCGATTTTTTAAAATCGATGTTAACGTAAAAATTACAACATCGTTTATTTAAATAATCGATGTTATATAATAAGAATTACACAAAAAAAAGGTATCAATGTTCATAACAGCGTTGGCAATTAACATCGATTCTAGTATAAAACCGATGTTAATTGCCAACGTTAAAGTTTTTCACAAAAGCCAATGTTAACTTCCAAACGTTAACATCGGTTTTACTCAAAAACAGATGTTAAGGTATACACTAACATCGGTTTTTGTGGAAAACCGATGTTAACGTTTTGGAAGTTGACATTGGTTTTTAACAAAAACCGATGTTAACTAAGAACGTTAACATCGGTTTATTCAAAAACCGATGTAACGTGCTTAGTTAACATCGGTTTTTGGAAAAACCAATGTTATTTGTATAGATTAACATCAATTTTATTAAAAAATTGATGTTGTTATTAGGAATTTCTTTTAATATATTATCTGTTTTTATAATAAACCCAAAAATTAACTTATAAATTTCAAATCAGACCACACAATACAGTATATATCATTTGCATTCTGCTTTGTAATCGTTTTTAGCAGAAAGCTAGCTAGTAAACTATCATTTGTAAAAAATCAATTGATAACTATCAATAAATAATTTATTAATAACTATCAATAAAGAATATTCAATGTTAAAAGGAAACATCAATTGTAAAAAATGTAAAGCAAGCTAGTAAACTAATTAAGTAAACCAAAATTACAAAGTTCCCTAACATCCTAAGTTTGATTTCTAACTTTGAGATAATGTTGTGCCCACTGGATGCGAAGCGCCTTCAATCTCTCTGCTTCCAATGGTCTAACATCATTAAAATATTGCATGATAAAATAAAGCATAAGTTAATAATGTAATATCAATCATAAAAAAATCAAATTTGTTTGAAATAAACAATTACCGTTTTCCAATTATTCCTGAAACTTCCTAAGATTATAGTGGGCATCCAATGCATCACGTAATAGCCACACTCAGTGCTTCCTTTTTGTCTATTACACTAAATACATAATGAAATTTAGATATTAAACGTTAACTACAATTTAGTGTACACACACATAATATATATATATATATATATATATATATATAAGTAGAAGTTTTCTTTAAATCACTTACTTTAACAACAATCCACCTAGCACTAGCCTTGGATTTAGGTTGTGGAGTATCATCAAGTCCTTTCAAAGCATTGTTGAATACAAGGAACATTAGTACAATGTATCTGCTGAGTAATGGTAATGCAAATGTATTGAAAAATAACACTGACCTATTAATTATTCCTTTAAGGTAGTTGTTTGGCCCATTATGTAAGGAACAAAACCAAACAACAAGATTTCCCTTAGGCAAAATGGCGACCATTTGCTAGTATGCACTGCAATGGAGACCAATAAAGGTTATTGTAGTATTATACATTATTTAAATTCATTTGTTCAGTTTTACTTACCCATTCAGGTAGGCTCCTAGGTAGACATCCCGTTTTGAATTCTACATCTAGTTTTTACAATAAAGGTTATTGTAGTATTATACATCTCTGGATGGACTGTGACTCGAGGAATCCATACACATCGGGATTCCTCGCTCGCATACTTGTCTCAGTCAGATGCCTATTGTTGTTATCACAAAGTTAATTATGTATGAATTTAAAATAATAACTTAAGTAATTAACAATATTCTAAATTGACTTACAGAATCCACAACTATATAACAGAGATGCTGAGACATTGACCATCGTGTGCTATTTCAGACAAATCTTCATGCTTTATGTACAAGGGGAAGTCTTGATTAAACACCCTGAACATGGTAGCATCCCACATAACCTGCAACGGCTTCAAAAAAAACTGTGGGATGGTCGATGTCATCAGATATAGGGGATCATCGACCTCACGATTCGGCCTATCTGCAGGTTTTGCTGGTCCCATAGCTTCTTGTTTATCCAACATAGTTAATTAACATAATTCAATTACAGTGAACAATTCAATTGAAAAAAGAAGCATTTAATGACAGTAAAATACATGTTCTGATAAACGCTTGACGTGATGTGTCAGCCAAGCAAGGAAGGTGTTAAGTGCTTACCCCCACTAAGTTAACCTCGTCAATGGGTACAAGAACGGGAGCATCTACATCTTTAACCTCCTCAACACCGACCTTCACTTTCACTTGATCAAGCAATAAAGGGATGTTATGAACGGTTGTGGATCCCTCATAAACTCTTTCTAGAGCAACCAGGCGGGGAAGATTTTCTTCGATGTACAACCCACATTTGTCTGAGTCACTTGTGTCTAGATCGTTCCCTGAGGGATCAACACAACTCTCTTTTGTGCTGATGCGAGCAGCTGAGGGACCAACCTCAGGCTCTGGAGGCAGTGCAAGTCCTTGTGATTGCATCTGTGACTGAAACTGGGATTGTATCTGACTGAAGGATAACATTAGCTGTCGAGTCATTTTTTCTATGATCGACTCCTCCAGCTAGTCCCTGATTTATTGAGTCAGCTGTTGTAGTTCTTCGGGAGCCATGGAGGAAGAAGTGCAGGAGGTCCGTGGAGCCGATCCAAAGTATTGCTTGATGGTCACACCAGCTCCAACAGCACGCACACGTCCAGGGTGTTCTAGTCACCCAATGGCAACAGTCAAGACATCCTGACGTCCATGTGGGACAAAGGAACCCTATGACGCCTGCTCTTCCAACGAATCCTGTACATAACATATTTATTTGTTTAGTCATTCACAAAATAAACATAAATAATTACAATTATTAATTGAAAGTGACTTACAATCTTCTCAGTAATTTCCTTTGTTGCCTCAGACGTCATCTGGCCAGTTTTCTTGGTGCGGCCATATTCCACTTCACATGTCGTCTGATGGGAGATGGAGGGTCAATCACGGCCTCAGTGCTTCCCGATTGAGCAGCTTCCTCCAGTTTTTTCTTTGTCTTCTCAGCCATCAGCTTCTTTTCTAAGTATTCATAACCCCCACGAGACAACACGTGGGGGGCAGTGTTTTGCTTCTAGATGGCATGTGCCTTTTTCCGCACATCCTGCAAAAATTGAACATTAACGAAACTCATTATTACAATGTATTATAATAAGTGAATTTAAACTTGAAAACAATGAAAATGACAAAGTACATACCTCCCACGAGGGGTCTCTGCGGCTCTGACAAAATTGAGTCCATTTCTCCTTGCTAATGTCGTATTTTTCGCAAACAGTGTCATCCACACTATCTTTGTCGGCTGCAAGTGCCCATTTTGACGTCAAATCAAACTTAAACTGTCTCCACCGCTCCCCTACAGTTTGAAGTATTTTCTTTTTTGTCCTAACGTTAGAGGCTTCAGGGATATCAAATTCATCCTGACAAATAATAAATTAGGTTTTATTAATTATTAGTAAATTAAAATTTTTGGCTCATAAACAAAATGCAACATGAAAACTAAAATACCTGAATATTCTCCCATATCAAATCCTTCTGAGCAGTAGGGACATACTTCCAATTCTCGTATGTCACATCGACCTTATCACGAGTGACAATCTCCAAATATGTTCTTAATTTCTTCTTGTTGGGACCGTCGGCCTTCCCGGTCGCTGGATCGATCTGGACCACCGGTCTGTCTGCCCCAGCTGGTCTAGTCACCAATGATCTGAGCCGTGTGGATTTTCTTGTCCACTTCAAGATAGACGGCGACTGTGATGCTGCTTTAGTAGGAGGACGAGGAGGAGAGCTAGGTGGAGTAGCCATCGGCCTGTAAAGAAAAAAACTTTAGTTAATTTAGATTATCAAAAAACTTATTCAGTTATGTAAATGAATGTACTAAAATGAAATACATAATAAGAAAATTACATTAGACAATGTTAATTAATTCTCCTTCATCATGATCATTACGATTAGCATGAACGTCGTCAGCTTCTTCTTCTCCAACAACGTTATGCGACGTTTGTGTGGACAAAGGACTAACATAAATATCAATGTATGAATCATCATCTTCTACATTAACACCAATTGTTTTCCCGTGTAGAACCACTGACCACCTTTCATCACAAGGGTCTTGAACATAAAATACCTGTTTAGCTTGTTCTGCCATGATGAAAGGGTCATTCTGGTAAGCTAGTTTCTTTAGATCTACCAACGTAAATCCTACATCATCGGTCCGCACACCGGTGTTGTTGTCAACCCATTTACATTTGAAAACACAAACAGTAAATTTGACATAGTTAGGCTCCCAAATTTCTTCAATGAACCCAAAGTAAGGGTGGAAGCTACACAAGGATTGTCATCATGTACACTGGCGAAGTGTTGAGATTCAGCCCTTAGGGTGACCCCACTGTTTTGCATTGTACTTTTCTTGTCTTATGCTTTTGTATAAAAGGAATACTTGTTTATGCCGTATCCTTGCAAAGTTATACCATTTCTTTCAGGCCCATCTGCTAGCTTTCTTAATGTTTTAGAAGCATTTTCATCAACAAAGATTGTATCTTTAAACCAATCAAGGAAAGTCTTGTTATGCTTTTTCAAGACCCAGTTCTTTGACATTTTTGGATTACTTTCTTTCACTAAACCTTCATGCTGAAGTATGTATGGCAAAACTGTATTACTGTTATTCAACATATACAAGTGAGCTTGTAACAAATCTTCTACACTTGGAGTGATAACATGCAATCCTTTTGAACCCTTACCACCCACTTTGTCGTCATGCCAAGACTCAAGAAGCCCAATAGGTTTAGCCTTTTCAATGTACTCTGAACAAAATTCAATGGCTTCTTCTGCAATGTACCTTTCAACAATAGATGCTTCCGGATGATGTAGATTCTTCATATACCCTTTTAAGATCTTCATGTATCGCTCAACCAGGTACATCCACCACAAAAAATAGGACAACAACATTTGATTTCTCAGACTAGATGAACAATTAAGTGAACCATGATGTCAAAGAAAATAGGAGGAAAATACTTCTCCCACTAGCATAGTATAATAGCAGCCTCATTTTCCAGCTAATCTAACTTCACAGGATCAACGACTTTGCTACATATGGCATTGAAGAAAAAGCACAGGCAAGTTATGGCTAACCTGACTTTGTTAGGCAAAATGTCTTGTATGGCCACGGCTAACAATTGTTGCATCAAGACGTGACAATCGTGAGACTTTAACCCTACCAACTTAAGATCCTTCAACTGCACAAGGCTCTTAATATTTGAAGAGTATCCTTGTGGGACTTTGACCCGGCGCAGACACTGACAAAAACTAATCTTCTCCTTTCTGGACAAAGTATGACAAGCTGGAGGCAAGTATATTTTTCTACCATTAGACCTTGGATGCAACTGTGATCGTATACCCATCTCAGCTAGATCTTGACGGGTATTCAAACCATCTTTTGTCTTGCCTTGAATGTTAAGGAGCGCCCCAATGACACTATCACATACATTTTTCTCCACATGCATAACATCAATACAATGTCTAATATCTAGATCAGACCAATACAGAAGGTCAAAGAAAATCGACATCTTCTTCCATATGCAAGTCTTACTTTTTTCCTTCTTTTGGTTCTTTCCAAATATAGTATTTAGGTGTTGAACCCACTGAAAGACCTGCTCACCAGTCAACAGTATCGGTGCAGTTTCGTGCTCTTGACTTCCATTAAATGCTTTTTTCAATCGCCTGTAAGGGTGATGAGGTTTTAGAAAATGTTGATGCCTAGTGTAGACTATTTTTCTACCATGTTTCAGTTGTGTGTAGCTTGTGTCTTCTTCACAAATGGGGCATGCATGATGACCCTTAACACTATAACCACTCAAATTCTCATATGCTGGAAAGTCATTAATGGTACAAAAAAGCATTGCACGCATTTGAAAAGTCTCATTCCAAAACCCATCAAACACTAAAACCCCCTCGTCCTACAACTTTGTCAGGTCTTCAATCAACGGACTTAGATAAACATCAATGTCATTTCCTATCTGTCTTGGGCCCGATATCATCATAGACAACATCATGTATTTTTGCTTCATGCACAACCAAGGAGGCAAGTTGTAAATTACTAGTAGAACTGGCCATGAACCGTGTTGAGTGCTTAAATTGCCATATGGATTCATTCCATCACTGGCTAGTCCAAGCCTAAGATTTCTTGCCTCTTTGCCGAAATCCAGAAACAAACGATCTATCTTCTTCCACTGGGAGCAATCAGTCGGATGACGGACCATTTCATCGCAGTTTCTCCCATTTGCATGCCATGTAAGGTCTTTAGCGTTGTCTCCATTAGCAAAAAGACGCTTAAACCTTGGAACAATCGACAGATACCACAACACCTTCGCTGGGGGGCCCTTGTTTGAGTTTTCATCACTACTACACTCCTCATCATCCTTGACTTTGTACCGTGATACCCCACACCCAGGGCATTTGGACATTTCTTCAAATTCATGTATGTACAATATGCAATCATTCGGGCAAGCATGAATCTTCTGATACTCCATACCCATCGGACACAATATCTTCTTCGTCTGATAGTAACTTTTAGGCAATGTGTTTTCTTCTAGAAGCATATCGTGCACTACTTGAAGAAGTGAACTAAAGTTTTTGTCACTCCAACCATATCTGGCCTTCACATTAACTAGACTTAACACCGTCGACAATAGCGTCAAGGAATTCTTGCACCCCGGATACAAAGGCTTCTTTGAATCACTTTGCAATGTATCATACATAGGGGCATGTGCTTGCTGAAAAGAATCTTGTCCAAGGTCATGAATCATATCCTCCAAGTGATCTCCTATTTCTACATCAAATGGTTCAGATTGGGACCCACTATGCATGTCTGTCAATTCACCATGCCATATCCACGTCATGTAATTCTTCTTAATCCCATCACACAATAGATGCTCCCGTATACTGTCTAGTATTTGTCGTTTTCCGTTCAAACAATTGATGCAAGGACAATAATATTTTCCGTCCTCATCCTGTCGACTTCTTTCAGAGGCAAATTGCAAGAACTCTTCGGCGCCTTCCTCATATGCAGGGCTCATGTGACTTTCATTCATCCAACTTCGATCCATCTAAATAATAACTCTGTGATACTCACAAAGTTATTTGATGCATGAAAATCTCACTTTTTTATTATAGATGTGGCCCTATCCCATTCAGGAAGACCTTTTTTTATGGTAGCTTCATACATCAAGGTTAATTCTATTTTGTTAAATTTGACAAAATTTTGGTAGCATTTTGCATTGGTCTCCAAGTACACGACATGAAATCGGTGAAATTAATTTCTTGATAATCGAGTATACACTCAGAGAAAAACTAGAAATGCATTGTACTGAAATTTCATCAAATTAAACAAAATAATGTTAACCTTAACGCGTGAATCTACCATAAAAATATCAGTCTCCCCAAATTGTCCAAATGAACAATTCAAGATTGAATACAATGATTAATGTAAATTGTCCGCAAGAATCATTGCATTCAGTCTCAAACGGAAATCTAAGGTTCACTCATTATGAACAAAAGTTGTATCTAAAGCAAAGTACATTAATGACATACAAAAACAATCATAACAAAATTAAGCATCAAAATTGATTGCAAACTTTCGTACCTATGATGATGATCAGTATAGTGTCCAGGAACGAATGTCGTGATCACGATGCAAACAACTAGATAAATAGTGCCTATAATTTAAATATTTCATTGGTAAGTAGGTAAATCATCATGTAACACCAATGGACTTGCTGCAAGGTACTCAAAGTTAAGGTATATTTTTTTTCATTGTATTTGAATAGTCTATTGCTTTAATTTTCTGAGCAAGTTGCTTAAGGTAATGTATTTCTCATGATTTCCAGTCCTTAAGGTTTTGGGGTTAGGATACACTAATGCCTTTATGCATATTAAGATATAGATAATCATGCATATATAGTTTCAATATGATGTTGTTTTGGGGGCCTTTTTATGGAAAGCACCCAGGGTTTAGTCCACTTTGAGGGTTTTCATTGAGGGGTAGTTGCCCATGGATATTACTTTTGGTTTAACAAAGCTTGTACATCATTATAGACAACTATCCTGCATTATATATATATTTTGATATCACTATCCTGGATTATACACAACTATGCTGGACTTCGAGTAGCTAGATTTGGTTGGACTTGGACTTCTCTTTATTTGTTACCTAATTATAGACAACTATCACTATCCTACTCTCTTGGTACACAATACAAGTTGTTACCAAAAGAAAAAGAAAAATGGTTGTTGGGGAGTATAATTGTTTTCCAATGGTAGTCATTATATGCCCTTTGAATGCCAATACTAAAAGCAAAGTCATGACATTGGGCTTATACTTTTTACAGAGGAACCTAAACATGGTTGGCATCATGGTGTTGCCATAGTTTTTGCCATTTTACTACTGGTTGCAGGAAATTCAGTAGCAAACTCTTGGCATAAGAGAAAAATGTTGAAATTGGCAAAGAGAAGAAATGACGAGTTGCAATTCAGGGTTAAGAGAGGTGAAGAGATCCTAATGGTTCCCATATCTAATCTAATATTGTGGTTGGTGACACAATATTCCTGTGGCCAGGTGATGAGGTTCCAACAGATGGTTTGCTTGCAAGAGATGGCATTCTTGTGCTGGCTGAGCCTAAGGCAAAAAAAAGCAAACATGATCCTAAGAGGAACCCGTTTATTATACCTTATCAAAGGTGATTGGGGGCGAAGGAAGGATGTTGGCAACATCAGTGGGAACCAACACCAATTTAGCTGAAAGGAGTGGCTTGTTTGAGAGACTAATTCAGAAGCCAATTTCTTACATTGACATAACTGCTCTTCTCTCTTCTGGTTTTATTTGTGGAAAAGATGGGAACAATAGTGGGTTGCCAGAAATGAAGGGGAAGGTCTCAATTGGCTTGTTGATGAAAGCAATTGAGAGAGCTTTCTTGAGACCACAAGGAACAGTCTCCATTTTAACACGTGAACACGATGTTGCAATACTATGCATGCAGCATGGAATGCCACTTGTGGTTACAGTTTCTCACAAGTACCAGACTGATAAGGTAGTTCCAGACCAAGATGCAGTTCGAAACTAAGGTAGTTTTTGTTTCCTCTTTGTCTGATTCAGTTGTTTCTTGGGCAGAAACAACATGGGCAGTGAACATGAGATCTTTCACAAAAGAGAAATTTGACATTCTTAAGCACAATAATCTGAATTTTGTAGCATGTTATGGAAAACAAGATCCTTGGGTACAATTTTTTTCTCTAACAACTTCATTTTGCTGAAGCTGCTTTAATGTTTTTCACAATTTCAATTTTCAAACCTACCAATGACATGTACAATTTTTTTTCTAGATACATTGATTTATATTATCCTTTTGTTCTAGAAATAGAAGAAAAGAATTAAGTGAATGATTGAGTATTAAGCAGCAATGCAACATATAAGTGAATAACTACAAGATCTCTATCAACTCAAAATCGATACCTCTGGCCAATTAGAAGCATCAAGCAACCACTCTTAGACTTGATGTAATTGTAGCAGATAGGTGAGAGTAAAAACTAATAGCAACAAATAATGCAACCTTGCTATAACCAATAATAATCTAATCAAAATTGCCATTTGCCAACACACACAAGTACAATTAAGCTCAAACTTCACTTAGAATGGATTATAATACTCCAATTTGCAAACCTACCATGTACAGTTGGTAATATCTGAATCAGACTGTAATAATTTATCTTTCTGATTTCTCAGTTAGCTTAACATAGGAATAAATTAGAGTTTAATAAAGAATACACTCAAACTTTTCATTTACCATCTTTCATTTATCTAGTCTAGGAGAGGGTTCTACTTTCTGATTTTCTCACAATGAGCACTCATAAATTATCTATGTGCACAGTGGACAGTGCTCAAGAACCTTCAAATCCATTTTACATTCACCCAAATGAGAACTCCATGGTGCTAGTTTCACCTCTCTGAAACAAATTTCCATAGTTGGTCCAGATCCATGGAGATGAGTCTGCTAACTTAAAAAACTAGGAAGTATCATTGAGCTTCAAGAGGATGATCCAATTTCCCCCTTTTGACAATGAACTGGTGATACAAATATAAAAAATTATGGTCTTATGAAGATTCTCTCAAGCAAGTATGCACTTCTAAGTTCTAATGCATTGTGCACTTGTGATGCAATTCTCAATTCTTATGGTTAAAGAGCAAGGAATTCAGATTATATGATCAGATTTTTAGGAGCATTCAATGAACAGTGTTCAGGTGTAAGTTCCTAAATTATGCTATGGAGCTACTTACCACCACTTCACACAACAAGAAATACAGTTCAATATTGAGCACACTAGTAATCAGAGAATTATGCTCAATAGCACTGAGTATTCATCATAAGCCTGACCTACAAAATGGTAAGGGATCCATATCTAAGGCTTAAAACAATAAGTGAATTAAGTGAATGACTGACTATTAAGCAGCAATGCAGCATATAAGTGAATAACTACAAGATCTCTATCAACTCAAAATCGATACCTCTGGCCAATTAGAAGCATCCAGCAACCACTCTTAGACTTGATGTAATTGTAGCAAATAGGTGAGAGTAAAAACTAATAGCAACAAATAATGCAACCTTGCTATAACCAGCAATAATCTAATCAAAATTGTCATTTTCCAACACACACAAGTACAATTAACCTCGAACTTCACTTAGAATGGATTATAATATTCCAATTTGCAAAATTGCAATCAGGCAATCAACCTAAACATGTTTACAAAACTGCAGAAGAACTGAAACTCAATTGATCTTGTCCATTTTCTTGACATGTTGACCCACTTGAAACTTCCAAAGCAAAAATATGCCTACCTAATAGCAATGAGAACAAAGATCCAAACACTCGAGTTTGTAACTAAATTAAGCAATTTAGGGGTTCACTAAGATTTATGTTTACAACATCTATAAGAATACGTGAATGACATGATACTTAATTGGAATATTTATATTTGTACGTACAAAACAAGGTGCCATGGACTGTAGTTACATCATCATTTTTTGTCCGTTGTTTAACTAGTTGAAGGATACAGTTGACTATTTAAGAGACTGCTCATTCTAGAGACTTGGTTTGTGCTATTAACCCCATTTCTTTGATGGTGGGTTGCAGCTGTAGCAAAGGGGTACTTAGCTTGATTGTCCAAATGGCCATCTATAAAAAAAAAAACAATGACTCAATCTTTGTATCAGGCACACAAGTTATATGTTATTTGATTTTCTTTGTATTACCATGGGAGCACGCTATAATCTTGAATCTACTGCTTCATCTTTTGTGTGTGAGGTTGTGAAACTTAGCAAAATATATCGTAAGGGATGTGAAAATTTGAAGTTATTCCTTATAGGGATGTGGGGATCATATGCAGCAAGTGTTCTCTGACCTAACATGCTACTGAATTTTCAGGAATGAACTTTGGTTTCTGAAAGTAAATTTAAAAACTGATAACTAATACTATTTAAGTTAATTTTCCATTTAGATGTCAAAAAATCAATGTGCCCATTTTCCCAATGTATGGAAACAAGATCCTTGGGTAAGGCCACTTTGGGGACACTAGGTTAAAAGGTAGGTGCCTCAAGCTTCATATTATCAAATTAGCCCTGCTGGTCACTATTATAAAACTTAAGGGCAGGGGCAATTGCTAGCAACAAATAGAGATAATTAACTTATCATAGGGGCAATTGCTCGTCACCGTTATAAAACTTAAGGGCAGGGGTTGTATGCTTCATATTCTCATCATTGGTTTCATATTTGGTATCAATCTAATAGAACTATGTAACAGGGGCAATTGCTAGCAACAAATAGAGGTAATTAACTTATCATAGTAGTATGAATAGGAATACCTCAAGCAGCCTTCAAAGAATAGGGTACTCCTAATGGTCTTCTTCTTTAGCTTGGGATTGAGGATGACCTGGTGAAACAATAACAACACTAACATAATTGTGTAAAACCCTATTTATAGCATAACAAACTCTCTGGGTCATTTGAATTAAAGGGGAAATAGTGAAACACCATCGCAAAGAGGTAGAGCTAGTTTTTATAAAACTCAATCAGACCAACAGTGACCCTGAACCACAACTGGTTTGGAGTTTGCAAACACATTCATCTAGAGTCCAGCCAAGACCACCGATCATTTATTCAAAAGTTTATACTTATTAATTAATTTCTTAACATAAGAAAATGGGTAACATGCGACAACCACTGATCATGTTCTCATTATGTCTTTACTATCAAGTTCTCAACTCAAATTATGATATGTGGATAGCAATAATTCAATATGTGGACCACAACTTCTCTATTATTTGCAATATGTGAAGCAACTAATATATGCTTACAGAATGGGACCAGAACACAAAACTGAGAGATAGACAAAATACATGCTTTCAAATAATTTTTGTGACCAGAATCACCTGGAATCAATGACTAACTTTCTTCCAGAAAGCTCAATTTGGTTTCCAGGATTAGATACCTGAATATGTGTTACAGGAACAAACCTACAAAGACACATACAGAAAAAGAAGAAAGTTCATACAAGTTAACTATTTTTCCATAAAATGCAGTTTGTAACAATGTACATGAAACATAATAAACATACAAGTTAACGACGCTACCTCAAACAAAATGAAGAACACTACACTACACTAGTACACTACGCTACCCTAGTTTTACAATAGACATTAAGCATTCAAAGACCTACAAAGTGATCACGACTTACCTCAATCAAAATGAGACCCTGTGACCACCAGTGACCACGACACGAAATGTACCTCAGGTCACCACGAGTTCCCCAATCCTTGCAGCATAAACCAAAAAAGGTCCTTGGGTTAACCATGAGTTCCCGAAATAGACCTAGGTATTCAATAGAACAACATAGCTTAGACGAAACGTACCTAGGTAAGGTGGCGATGGACAAGAAAGAGAGAGTTGTCACGGTCTTCAGCCCGATGGAGAAGAACAAGCTTAGATGCAGAACAAGAGAGGTTACACGAAGAAGAAGATAGCGTGAGCAAAATAGGTCGCGTCTGATATAATTTAAAATGTAAGTCGAACATCGGTTTTTAATACAAAACCGATGTAACAAAATGATGTTAACGTTAACATCAGTTTTCTTCAAGAAACCGATGTTAACTGATCATACGTTAATATCGATTTTCAGAAGACCGATGTTAACGAACTTATGTTAACATCGGATTTCAAGAAAACTGATGTTAACGAATACACATTATTTACAATTAGGCCATCACGTTTATGTTAACATCGATTTTGTCAAAAACTGATGTTAATCTGCCGATATTAAATCTGGTTTTTGTAGTAGTGTGACCTTGACTGTGCTCAGGGTCGTCACTACTGCACCTACCGAGACTCTAAAGCCCAAGTCTAAACATGTATGAAAGAGTGGTGAAAATGAGTGATGTTATCCATATTTGAGAGGGAAACTATCTTATATACATATAAGAACATTTGACAAGAAAGATTGTTAAGTTCGTTGAGTTCTACGCGTAAGATGACATTAATGCATGTGACTGGGTATTCCATTATTTATGTTTGGGTATTCTTCTTACTCCGATAATCCTGGGTTAAGTGCAAGTGCCAATTTTAGCTAGATATTGAGCCTTGTGTTTCTTAGGATGCTTACTTTTTATCTCAGGGTAAATAAGGAAATATGGCATGATCTGCATAAGAGTTGTCCCTGAGTCAATATTGCTTAGGAAAAACGACGATGACTTAATAAGGCGAATAAATTATCTACATAACAATTGCTCCCAAGTCATATGCAATGTTGACTTAAGGATTAAGGCAGGATAAGTAATATTGACTTAATGATTAAGGTGAACATTATCTCCATATTACTGTGATATGGCTGAAAAATATTCTTGTTATTTCTTAAGTATATAATCAGGAACTCAATCCTCAAGTTTGTATAGATGGAATAGTATCTATCGGAGGAAATATTGTAAATGAATCTTAGTAGAGGTATAAGTGATTCGGATTAGATTGATTTTAATCTATTTTTTTTAACCAAATCCAGTTAAATTGGACTGGATTGGATCATTAGGTGGAGTCATTAAAGAAATTATCACCTTTTTAACTCTTGAATTTTTTTTAATAAAAATACCACAAACTCAGAAATAATAAAGATATTTTCAAAATTTGTTTTGCTACCACTCTTTGAAATAATATCCAATAGAGAAAGTCAAACAGAATCTCTTGATGAAACATTGACATTTATGTGTAACAACGTGTGATATAAAATATATACTCACAATATTAATAAAATACCGTATGTATTCATAGGATAAATCATAAATTTGTAACTTTTTTAAATAACTCCTTCATAATAATAAAACATAAACATGTAATCAGTTTAACAATTCACATTATTTATAATAATTTTAGTTATATGTTTATTGCATATTCGAGCTCCCATTATCTAACTCGTTTTAATTGAGTTTACTATAATAAATTAAATTCAACCCAATTCATAAAAATGTAATTGAGTTAAGTTGGGTGAGTTCACGGGGGTTGCGGATTAGACGCGCAGGAGATTAGTCATTAACATAAATCAGCTGCCACAGGATACCTCAGGTTAATAAAAACATTAAACATTAAATTAATATATTTTCAAGCCTGGTAACAGATAATACCGCATAATTAAAAGGGGAAGCGGAAATTAATAACTAATAAGTGCTTGTATATTCTGTGCACACAGCTTTCTCTCTGGGCATGATTGAAAGAAAACACCGAATGTTGAGTTTAGCTTCACTTTCTACGGTGACTGCAACTAATGGTCCTCATTTCTTCTTTGAGATATGATCTGAACTTGTTCAAAGCTTGTTTTTTAGATACGTACTTCCGTTATGTGGGCCAGGTATGCTTCTTCTCACTATTCTTTTATGAAATTAAATTTAAAAACAATTTATTACCTTCATAAATTTGAAGTTAAAATGTAATGGTTATGAAGTGATAATTTTATTCTGTATAATATATTATAATTGAATGATTGTGTAAAATTATTTTATTTCATTAGTATATAATTTATAGTTTATATATTCCATATATCAGGGCATGTTTATTACTCGAGAAAACAGAAGAGGGATAGCATAACGTTAAAATAAATAAAATTTGATCATTTAAGGAAAATCTATGATACGCGTACTCATTGCAATTTTTCCTCAATATGAGACTGTGGAACTTTGAGAATTCAAATTCTCGAAAAAGCAAACCCTTAATAAGTACATTTTATTAAATATGAGTACCGTGCTATTTATCCTCGTGTTCATTAACAAAGGAACAGTAAAAATACATGTAAAATTATACTTATTATCCACTAGTTACCTACTAAAAATATTTATTTAATATCTACTATGAATTTTATTCGCGAATACCCGTGGATATGTATTTCTTTGTCATTTCTAATTGTGCATAATATTTTTAATTAAATATAAAACAATTTACTATGCCTTTTATTTTTATAATTTTAATTAAAAGAAAAAATATATTTTCTAAATTTATTAATTAAATGGTTGAGCATAAATAAAAATATTAAAAATATTATATATTAAATTGATAATTATATTACTCTATTGATATTTTAATTTATTATAATAATTTTTTTAAAAGTTATGACAATGCAAAATTTAAGATATATATTTAATTAGAATAAATATTGATTATATATTCCTATCAGATTTTTTATGATAATTTTTGTTGGAATATAAATAAAAGTGAAAAATATAAAAGAGAGATAACATGTAGAGTAAATATAATGATAAAAATTATATATGATTGAATTAAGTTTAAATTATTAAAGTCATATTTAATGTAATTTATTATAATAAAGTTTGATTGTAAAAAAAGTATAATAAATATATTTAATGCACCAATTGATTATCATCCATCAAACATCAATTTATTAGTATTGATTATTATTTTTTCATATATATCAATATATCTTTCATATAATTCATCACGTGCATAATTTTTTATACGTAATGTATATTTTTTATATATATAAATTCCTAAAATGAAAATTAATCAAACTAATTTATGTATTAATATCTGATTGATAATTAACTTATTAATAATTAATTTATTATATTAATTTATTAACATGAATCTATTGATTAATTAATTTATTAAGATGAATCTATTATATTAATGTTAATTGATTGTATTCAATAGTTAATTATATTTTTTTAAATAAAAAAATGTCATTTAATATTTTTGGATGGAATGGATATGAGATTATCACATCATTTGATAGAATAAAATCTTATTTTAATTGTTGTTTTCTTAATGAAAAACTTTAATATGTATTTCATATTTTTATTCAATAGATTAATTATTATTGGTCACATTTGATTTGAAATTATTGTATAAAATAGTGAGTAGAATTAGATTGGCATATTTAGTAACCAGTAAAATAGCCTATTTTGTCTTTTTTATTACCGTTAATTTTTTTAATCTGATCACTGATTAATTTCTTTTACTGGAATCACTGATTAATTTTAATCTAATTTTTTTCTATCAATGCCTATTTATTCTGAGGTACCTATATATTATACGCTTATTTATGAACATGCGCAATGTGTGACATACTTACTAGTTATTTATCCACATATAAAGTATTTAACGAGTAAATTTTATGTCATTGTTTCAAAACGAAAATACCTGTGCATTGTACACAATTGCAACTAAATTTGCTCAATATTTTTTGGAACATAACATCATATGGATCATGTGATTGGAACCACAGCCAAATGATTATAACTACAAACAATTTTCTCTTTCAAACTCTTCTTATTTTTCTCTTTCATTAATGATGTATACATTTTTCCGGATGAAACACCATTTTTAGAAATTTCAAACTATGCAAATGTTAAGAAATGATTTTAGCTTAATCAATAATTTAAATTTTAAATCTAAGTCTAACTCTTAGATATATAATTACATTAAATATTTAATATTCTCATAAATAATCTTACATAAGATTCAAGCAATACTACCTCTGATTAAGATATTTATGGTCTGTAGCAAGAAAGATTTGGAAATTTCAATGACTTAAAAAGTAATTAGTATCTTATTTGGTGGAAAGTAGCACATTGTTCTTGGTATTCCCCCCATATCTACCTAAACGTCACTGTCAAGTAGAGTCTCTCTTTTTCTACCCTTTCCGATGGATATTAATTATCATGTCTAAGCCACCCCCTTGCCTCATGCTTCACTATCATCACTTACGTACTACAAGTTTATTACTTTCGATTAATCTAGCTTGGGACCAGCATGTGTTTCTTACTTCCAACAATGTTTATCCATGAATCTAAAAGATTTTTGTTTGAATGTTGTCTAAATAAACGTTAAGTACTCCCCCAAAACTTTTCTGTCTTTATCAATTCTCTATGAAAGAAAAGCCAATTAAGAAAGTAATTTTATGAATAAATAATCCACATGCAGATAGTACGTATATTAAAATATTTTACACTGATCTAACCACAAATCCTTATTTTTGATAAATTTACTTATTTTAGAATAATTATCTTAAAAATCATACTCAAATTATTTTCTAATTAAATTGATAATATAAAAAAAAAACTTTTGAGTGAACTTGGGATATATATTTCACTAGCTAGAAGTCAAAAACTAATTTCTCAACATACTAAAAATCATTTAAGAAATTAACTTTTTTTTAATATATAGAATTTTTCATATACAGATATTCAAATATCAAATTTCTGATTACATAATTAAAATTTAGAAGATAAGGTTACCAACTAACTATATTACACCATATTAGTAATCATATTAAAAAAAAGGTTTATATACCACCAATACATACTTGTCTACAACCTATAATTTCACTCCTAAAATTGCTCTCCCAAGTGCCCTACTAAATTGACCCTAAACTGAAACTGTGATTCATATCATATCCATGAGTAATTAATTCATTAATTATTCTTTAAGTTGGAAGTGAAGTTAATTAAGTTAGAAATGAAAAAGGAAAGGAAAGGAAATTGGAAATGATTAAAATGACAAGGGAGTAAAAACATAACATGGGGTTGTGTGGTGAGACTGACACAGAGAGGACCCGCGTAGTTGGGTGAACAAGCACACTTCCCTTAATTAACCCATCTTCCATTTCAACTCTAACCCCAGTTTGGGGACATAAGCACAAACGACTGTATGGCGTATCTCTCCCATTCCTACTATTTCATCTACTTGACTCTCTCTCTCTCACACACACACACACAGAGAAATGCCCTATTTAACAACATCCCCAGCCTAATGCCTTTCCCATTCTCTTGTCCTCTTCAACTTCCAACACCCACTGACACATTCCCTCAACTCTCTCATGCTCACGGCCACTACTCTTATCTCTCTCCCCTCCTAGTTCCATTCATTCTCCTCACATAAACATAAACAACACTTCTCTTTTTTGAATATTCCTCAATTTTATAGCTAGCTCCCTAGCTAAGCTAGCTCCCATACTAAGTTTTCTTTCTCTGATTCTCACTCTGACAAATATTCCACTTCCTATTCGTCCATTTTCCGAGGAATTAGCTACCTCTATAGGCTCTAGCTAGCTTAGTAGTCAGAAGTAGTTAGTACTTATCTTTCAGTTACCTTGAACAAATCAAGTGTACACAACAGCAAAATATTTCTGTCACACAAACACACTCGTCACAAACCCTTTTAAATTTAAAATTAACAACAATGTCTAGCAGAAGATCTCGTTCGAGTCAATCGGATGTTTCCACTGAGATCACTGATGCCCAGATCACTGATATCATCTCAAAGTTACAACAACTAATCCCTGAACTAGATGCAAGGCGTTCAGACAAGGTACCCCTATTATAATAATAATAATAATAATAATAATAATCACATTTATTATTATTATAATTATTACAAATTCAGTCTTTCTTCTTTCTCATTTCACTTTTTTTTATCACATTAATATTTTTCTCTCTTTTGTTTCCATCAAATATATATATATATATATATATATATATAATGAGATTAATGTTGTCAAAGTAATAATAATGTTGACCAATTTTTCTATAATAATAATAACAATAATTTTGCTTCTTTAATTTTAGTTCCCATCTCTTTCACTATTCTCTCTCACACGAACAAGTCACATGCACAAGACACAAAAACAGAGATTTTCTGTGGCTTTGGTTGGCCTTGCTAGATAAGTCACGCTTGTGCCCTCCCTTTAATGTTTTTTTACCCACAACTTGTAATGTTGTGGGACTTGGATATTCCTTGCCATCATTGACTATACTTTAGTGCCATTAAATGCAAAATGTGGCAAATATTAAAATTAAGTTTTTTTTTATAATAATTATAATTTCGTTCTTGTTGTAGGTTTCAGCTTCCAAGGTGTTGCAGGAGACTTGCAACTACATCAAAAGCTTGCACAGAGAGGTTGATGATCTAAGTGACCGGTTGTCACAACTTTTGGCCACCACAGATTCCAACAGTGCCCAAGCAGCCATAATTAGAAGCTTACTTTTGTAATAATAATATTATTCTAATACTTATTACTTATAGAGCTTTAATTTATGTGACGTGTGCATGTTATTTTTGGTTATAAGACCAAATTGTATTACTATAAATAAAATGAGCTGGCATCTTGATGATCGAGTTCCAGTTAGTTCGAATAGTTATATTAATGTGTATAAATATATTATACATGAATCTGTACCCGTGTAGAAATATATGACATTTATATATATTTTCAAATTCGGAGGCTACAACATGCTTTTGTTTGATCTTGACAATCTATCTTATTAGAGAAACTCAGCGGTTTTTGCGTGGACCCATTTAAAGGGTCAAGTTTGAACCTGACCTATTACATGTGACATTGCCCCCACACCATTTTCGGTTATTTATTCTGGCTAACCCGTGATATTAGTGTTGGACCACTGTATACAAGGAATCATTCATCATGAACCTTTACCAGTAGTGTACATTTACATATCTATATCTGTTGTTACATATGCACCATATGTATACGGATAATGATAAGAACTATTTATCAATTATTTACGAAATACCAACATGGTACAGCAGCGGCGGATCTACTAGGATCCAGGGCCAGTGGGGAGAAAATATATTTTTTAAAAAATCTAACAAAAGTTACCACATATATAAAGATTAAGATAAATGTTAAAATCATAAATTTCAAGCAAGAATTATCCCTACTCAATCAAGATGTGTCTATACGAGACAAGAAAACAAATTGTAATGGTAAATCCTGAATCAAGCTTCAGCTTAGTTGCACAATATAAAATAAGATCAAATCATAAAAGAAAACGAGAGCAACATAGGGAAGAAACATGCTAGAAGAAAATAGAGGGCGAGAGATGAAACGATAGAATGAAGCTTATGAGATAAATAATAAAAAACTACTGAATTTATTGGGAAAAAAAAGAAAAAATAGACTTTCAAATCAATATGTAATAAAATAATAATAAACATATAAGAAAAGTAAGAAAAAGAAACAATGAGTTCAAACATATAAAAATAAGAGATAAAAATATTAAAATAAGAAAATACATTCATTTATCTTCACATAAAAATAAGTGAAAAAATGTAAACACGTAAAATTAGGGATACAAAATATAAAAATTTAACATAAATACAAGTGACTTTATTAAAATGAAAGAGTAATTTGTTCACCCTCGAATATGCACACTTAATATGAATGAAGTAAAGAGCAATTCAAATGATACTTCTTTAAAATAAGCAAAGCAAAAATAAAATCCATAAATTAAAGAAGTTTAGGGAAGAGAGAAATGCAAACTCAGTTTTTATACTGGTTCGACCATGCCCTATACCTACGTCCAGTCCTCAAGCAACCCATTGAGATTTTCACTAACTTGTAAATTCCTTCTTTAAATTTTGAACTCCACAGGGATACTCTTTCCTTGTGTTTAGAGATCCTTACAAATCAAGAGACCCACTGTCTCTTGAACAATAATTGTTTGCTTTAAAGTAAAAAAAATAGTTCTCTCTTATAGAGAAGAATGTTACAAGATGAAGATCTTATGAGAATCCTTATTGATTTTGCAAATGTTTGGCCAAGACTTTCTTTTGAGAGGATAGAACAATTATTGTTTTGAAAAACTCTCTAGAAATTCAATCCCAAGTCACCTATTTATAGGCCTTTGGTGATCTTTCAAAAACTTATGAACAATTGTGACTTTTTGAAAGTTATTTTCAAAATTTCCTCATTGACAATCGATTATATATATGTAATAATCGATTACACAGTTAATTTTGAAGAATTATGACTCTTTCAGATTTGAATTTCAAAATTTCGTGACTGATAATCGATTACACAACTACTGTTATAATCGATTACAGTTTTAAAATTTAAATTTAAAAACTTCTGAAACCTGTTTAAAATAATTTTTTGCCTCTGATAATCAATTACCAGAGAGAAAATCATATTTTCAAAAACAGAGTTTTACTTAAAAACTTTTGTAAGATATTTTAAAGAATTAACCTAACGTCAAACTTGTACAATCTCTTTTAAGGAATTCTTTTGACATACTATGGACTAATTATTAATCGTTTCTCTTGAATTCTTGATGTTGACTTTGATCAATCTTAAATATATAGCTTTCATCTTTGACATCATCAAAAAATTCATACAACATATGCTTTTACAAAGTTCGCCCATTAATATAATGTGATTGACAAATAAATTGATCCTTTAGCACCTTGTCAATAGTTTGATCTTTGTTTTATGTATATATATAAAAAAAAAATCTGTTATATCGATAGACTCTTTAAATAATCTTAATAGTTAGAGGGATTAATTATTAGTTAACGAGGGAGACCTTAGTTCATAAAATAAAATCAGTTATTTGCAAATTAAACTAACATAATCTGCACATGAGAATATATAGAAGCTTAGTTTTGTTCCTTCATGAAACTAATAGGTATCCCAAACACTACTTTAAGATGTTTAATTAGTCTCTAGTTTTATTCTATTTTAATTTTAAATTTTTGTATCAAACATAAAATATTTTTTTCAAAGCAACATAAAATTAAACTTGTATATTTCTATTTTGTCTCATTTTAATACTTCTAAGAAATACTAACAGGAGATATAATATCTTGATGGGTCTATATATAAAGTTGTTTGAAGATAAAAACGATAATAAATGAATTTTTGGTAATGAGAACTATCATATGGTCAATTATGGGATACACCGTTAACAATAATTGTGAATAAATAAATTACTGTTTTACAAAGCCTAATTGCAAAATAACAACTCAAAAAAGTTGATCCAGTACGTAGAATCAGATAGAAATGAATCATTGATGATATATATCTAATAAGCTGCAAGTTTGTATTGTCACTTGTTTTTTGAAAGTGAAATGTAAGTCTTAAAAGTGTTTTTTGTGCTATAGGAAAAAAAGTTGTAATTGCAAAAAATCGTTAATCCCAATTAATGCTTCAACGGCCCAGAAAATTTCTCGTTGCTTAATTGTCAAATAAAGATCATTGCAACATATTTTTAAACAGTAGCAATTTTAATTCTGAAAACTTATCATAAATTTAGTAAAATATAATAAAAAAAATACGAGAAGGTTTTAAATATTCAGATATTATACTTGCAATTATTTTTAATTCGGAGGGTATACAATTACCCTTTATTTTGGGAGGTGGAAAAGACCAATAGTATGAAATAACTTTTCTCCCACACATGTTAACATTACATATGACTAGTACCTGCAGCCTGCAGGTACCCGTGTGGGGGATAAACGGGGATTGCCGTGAGCTTTTAACGTTCTGGAATGATCATACTCCAAATTAAAATTATGATTTATGAATTTTTATACACATAATTATGATTCTTTTCACGATAACTTTTAAAATATTTATGAAATTTGGTATCTATTTTTTTTCATAAATATTAAATAAGTGAAATTTTGTTAAAATTTATATAAAAAAGTAAATATAAACTTAACGTCATAACTTATAATTAAAATATAAATAGCTTAATGTTTTGTGTCATGTTTAACTATTAAATTTATATTTTATAGTTTATGCGAGTGATTTTTATATTATTTTAAATTTTTAATATATTATTAATTATTTAGTTTAAATTTTAATATGTCAATAATATTTAATATACTTTTATATACATACATGATCTAGAAAAATGTTATTATTGGATGTGTTATTCTAAGATCCTCTCTTAATTTGGTGATGTCTTCTATGTTTTCTTTGACTTTTTTCTAAAACAAAGTCAATTTAGTTATTTTTAGTTGCTTATATGCTTGATTTGAGATGATAAAAATTGAATGAAGTTGTTTAGTTTTAATAATTTTCATATTTAACTTACCTTTTTAGGCTTTAAACATCATCTCAAAATGCTTTAACCATAAAAAATGTCATCTATTTTCAATTGATATTGAAGGAAAAAATAAATTATATTAATATTAATTATTTGAATTGATACTTGTTAATATGATTAATTTCATATTAAATTATTTTCAAAATTTAATTGCAAATATATTTGCATGATGATATTTTTTTATTTTAACTTGAACTATTTCAAAACATATATTTAGTTATTTACTTACATAAATTCTGTTTTTAGTGTTATTATGGTTAATTTTATTTTAAAATAAATTAGTTTAAAAAATAACTTATTCATTAAATATTTTTCTTAACTAAATGTCATAGAAATGAAATTTTATTAAAATAAACAAATAAATATTTTTTCATGATTTAATTTCAATCAAATATTCAAGGGAAGGATATACTTTCATCAATGATAAAATTTTGTATGATTTTCTTTTACAAGTCTAAATTTTAGTATGATAAAAAAATGTTATTAAATAATTTTATATTATAATATTTCATTAAATATTTTTCTTGAATAAATTTCATAAGAAATTAAATTTTATTAAAATAAATAAATAGATTTTTCCGTGATTAACATTTATTAAAATATTCACGGAAAGATATATTTTTATTTTTGATAATTGTTTAATTTTTATTTGCAAGATCTCAATTTTAGTATAGTAAGAAATTTTATTAAATAATTTTGTAAAATTAATTTTTAATAATTATTATAAAGTATACAATAATTTTTCATATTATTGTCGAACTAAAATATATACCAAATAAAACTTATATTAGGAAATAAAATAAAAATTAAATTCATATAATAATTAGTGTAAAAATTTAGTTGCAAAGTATTTTTTATTAATTTTAATTAATTCAGTAGAAAAATATATTATAATTAAGGTAAGTATGTAAAAGATAGCCATTATTAATCAATAATTTGTTTTTGAGAATTAGTTAAAATTATATTAAGGACAATCGATGACAGCGAGGTGGCGGGTGTCTAGAAAATAATTTCACTTTAAGATGAAGAATTTTAATCATGCCACTTTTTCCATCAATTTAATTTATAAACTATTAAAATTAATCAACCATTTGAATAAAAATTAAACTTGATTTGCGAAAGCTAAATTATGAATTAAATAAATAAGTCTTATTGTTAATTTTTGTAAAGCATCATTAATTTCAACATTTGCTCAATGTTTTCATCTTGTCAAAAACTTTGTACTGAGTGCGTAATTTGTTAAGTTTAACAAGGACAAATAGTTATGGGACGCGTATAAAAATTGGAAGTCTATATATAGAATAAAAATTACAAATATTTGAAACTTATAATATGCTAAAGTTACAAAAAACAAAGTTGAGTATTTTTCTGTAAGCAATTTTTTTATTAAACTGATTGAAGTAAAAAGGGTACATCTATGTATAAAATTACAAAATGATATTGATGTATTTGCATGACATGTATTACAAACTCTTCTTGCTGTAGTAGTTTGGTCGAAGTTTAAATTTATAGACCTGAAAACTTTCCCACTCAGAATAACATACTTTATTGATGACATTTCTTCATAAAGATATTTGTGAAATGAGCTGGGATGGATTTATTTTTGTCTTTATCAAGATCATACGTTTTTATGAAATTTCTTAAAGGTGTTTGTGAAATGAGTTAGGATGGGTTTATTTATGTCTTTATCTAACTTGAATTTTGTTAGAGTCGTTTATTTAAATTTGAATTCAACCCAAGTAAGACCAAAATATTTAGGTCAAGATCAAGTTAATTTAATTTGTCGATATAACATATCAATGTTAACATTTTTAGGTAATCTTAACATTATAGTTAAATTGTAAAATTAGATAAATAAATAACTACAATTAAGGTAAATTTTATAATATATATTTATAGATAAATCATATAAATATAAATATAATATTATATAAGCCAGGTCAAGACATTGTATTACTAATATATAGTTATTTAAAAAATGTACTTTGGATTAAGTTGGGATGACTCAAAATACACCTTAAACTGGTTCTTAAAATATATTGGGTCTAATTTGTAGACTTAACATTATATTTCAACATTTAGTTTAAGCTAGCATTAATCAGCGGGACAATCTGAGTCATGAACACCCATATTTCTCCTTTATCTATAATTCAAGCCCTATTTTGATTAAATCCACCTTTTTCTCCGCATTCATTTATGCTTCATTAAAAACAAGTTAATGTTATCAACATAATCTCTAACCATCATTTTTTTTATAGAATCTCGTGATGAACATTTTATTGGTTCGAGTAAAATTAGCTTTGAATTTTTTAAGTAAAGTCTCGAGTTTAAGTTTTATGGATGAAATAAAATATAATTGTTGGAAGAGGAGATCACACTAAAAGGTGATCTCTAAATTTTCTCATAAATATTAGTCATTGTCAAAGTTGATTAATATATATATTAAGTTTTAATTATTCAGTTGTTGAATTAAAATATTAAATTAATGAATAAATCACATTTACAAAATGTTATTAAGTTTGAAAACTAGCTATTATTATTTTGTCACCATTCTATAGGTGTAAAATATTCACTAATTTTATTAATAATTAATTTTTGTCAAAGAAATTTGACTAGTCATTTTTAGTGGACTTAATTATTGTTTTTGTTTTTAAAAAGAGCAATTTAAAAAAATTTAGAGACTAAAAAATAAATTTAAATTTCACGGACTAAAAAAATAAAACCCATAAATAAAAACACTAAACCAGTAATCAAACCTGTTTAATGAGTTTTTCCTTTCAACCATGTCTTTTTTCATCCACAAAGCTCAAACATAAAATATTGCGTAATAGATCTAAGTTCATTGTCACTCCAACCAATAACATGTTGGTAAATTTGAAAATTATTTATTATTTCATTAAATAAATTCACATTAACATATAATATGATTTTCTAGAATATAATTAAATGTTGACTATAAGATTAGCTTACTACAAATATTTGATTTATCTAAAATTTGGCATGCATGGTCATTGAGATAATATCAAAATATTTAACAATTTGATGGTTGAAATACAATAGTCTCTTTTATTCTTGTTATAAGATTCAATCCATAATGTCTCCTGCATTAATTATTTTTTACAAAAATATCCTAATCATTATTATTTTTTTGAGTTGATCCCTTAATTATTTTTTTTAACAAAAATACCCTTAAATATGATTCAATTTTTTGGATTGAATAAATAATAAATATACCACACATTAATATATATCTCTTTTTCAAAAGAAATATTAATAAATATCTTATATTCTTTGGAAGTCTAACTTTATTTTACATAAAGAGCATTTTAGAAACCTTCCTTTATTCATATGCATAGTCAATAAAATTAAAACAATAAATATACTAATGATGACAATAATAGAGATCAAATGGTTGACACAATGATGCAAGATTTTGTTACATTTGTATGTGGAAGAATGATCTATTTAGTAAGATCATTCATATTTCATTTCTTTTGTATGAAACATTCTCTTAAACTAGCGGTAATCATGCACTGCAATCCAATGAATTAGAAGATATATGTAATCTCTAAACCATGACCAAAAATTGATAATAACATTTATAAAAAAAATAAAAGTATACTTCACTAATATTAGGAATAATTTTGAAAAAAAACATATAATTTTATACATATTCAATGCTACTAAAGAAACTAACTAATTAAGTTTTGTATTTTTTTCAAATTAGTTAATTAAATCTTATAAAGAAATTAGAAGAGAATATATATCAGAATTTATTTTTAGATATTTGTCTCTACCTATCTATCTATTATCTATTGTATTATGAATAGGGCTGAAAATGAGTCGAGTTCGGTTAAACTCAGTTCAACTTGTTAATATTTAGCTTAACTCGAGTTTGACATAATTTTTTTTTTCAACTCAAACTTGACTTGGTTCAAGCTCACAAACAACTCAGTTCAACTTGTTATCTTGAATTATATGAACTAAAAGTCAAAATTTTTAAATTCTATGCATTTCAAAATTTTAATTTATTAGTGGATTTTAGATAATAATTGTATACTTTTTTTTTTAAAAAAAGACAAACACTACTAGAAAAAAAAGTTTTCAGTGTCGATTATCTAGCCCATTGCACAAAGGTTCCAAAACCGTATTTGAAGTGATCGTCATGGAAAGTGAACACTTCACTTTCTATGACGATTTTCCAATCGTCTTAATATGTCGGTTTCTACATCGACTCCCTTAGAAATAGCCTTAGATACTTTTATTTATTGTTTAAAAAATATTAAAAACATTAATATTCTAAGATGATTTTAGTGAAAACCATCACATTCTAAGATAGTTTTGACTAAAAACATCTTAGATTCTACCGTCTTAGAATATCACAATTTATTTATGCAACCATTATTCAATTTTCAGTCATATAGAAATGAATAATTAACTTCAATCAACTACCATAGAAAACACTATTATGATATGATACAATGATGAGTTTGTTCATGTACTAATATGTACAAAATTAATGACTCATAATATACCAAAGTGATAAAACTAATTCCTTGAACCATACAGTGCCCGACATACTCGCCAAAGATTGATGATTATCATGTAATGCATTAAAGTAGTATTGATTTGGTTCTAGAAGTGAAAGATAATTGATGAATAAGATAGAGAGAGCTAGTTAAACAGATTTTGCTTTAACTTCAAGATATCTAAATTTGTCAACATACAATGAAAATATCATCATACAGCATTGGGCTCACAATGACCATTTTGAATCTATTTGAACCTTAACAGATTAAAGGAAAAAAAAAAATATGGACCAAGAAAGGGAAGCTTATACGTGTTAACATGGCTATTATAAAAAAAGAATGTTAAGTAGAAGATTGAAGTCATACAATTGTAGAACATGTAGATAACCATTGTCCACTGTTGTATTGGAGCACATAACCCCTGTCCAGTCAGATGTACAAGGGTCTCCACGATCCCAATTGCTCAAATTTCCATTAATATCAATCAATTTTCCCTTTATGGCTTTCAATGCCTCAACTGAATGTTATTAACGCAAATGAAATAATCACACTATCAATAGAATCAAATGAAAACAACATTGCATATTATAATCATATTATTTTGGCAAAAATGAAAACAATCTCTTATACCCAATTCTAAGATAAAATACTATTACTATTTGACTACAATTAATACCCTTAATCCATAAATGATTGACTACAATGTAGCAGCTAAACATCTACAGCGCATTCATTTCTTGAGGGAATTATTGAAAAAAAAAACAATAAATATTTTGTTGATATTCTAAAGTGCCAAATAATTTCAGACAAAGAAATATTCCAAAAGTATCAAATAAAATGAGATGGAGGGAGTATTATTTTTTATTAGAGAAGACCACAACATCAACTATCGAGAACCATTTATTAGCTGCCAACACATCATTGTTTCTTTTAAAAATTAAAGTCACTTGAAAATAAATGGGTAGAGCAAAATTCAAGGACACACACAGGTACTCTACATTCAATCGCGGCTAGTGTTGACAAAAATAAGAATAACCAATGAATTCTAAGGCAAGAAAAAAGTTCTGAAGTCAATGCTTAACCACTCTGTCAATGATCATAAGTTTATAACATTGACTATGACTCTTCCTAGCTTGTCTGTCTCCACTGTGCTAGTCCTGATGTTGTTGTACTCCATAACACAGTCTAAACATGTTGATGTCGGCCAATATGAATTTTTTTTATATTTCATTTTTTCTAGCTTAGCTGGGTGGTGTTACTTCATATTAATTCACGTAGTAATAAACAACTTATCGCCTAGCGTGCTAGCTATAGATTTTAATCGGTAGTTGTCACAGACTCACAATTAAACTGTTCAAATTAAATAATTAAGAAAAGGGATCAAAATTACCTCATTGCGTGCCTCCACGCCTTTAGGATTGTCAACTCGAAAGAAGTCAACAGACTGCAAGAAGAATATTACGTGATTAAGATTACCCAAGGAAACATGACAGGCTAGTGCAACATCTTTATTCCAAGAATAAAACATTGCCTTGGCATTATTTTCACCTGCTGTAACTTTCGCACTATCATGAACCACATTTATTCTCATGACAATTAGTATGATACATCAAAGTATAATACTATATGCAATGAGGGATATAAATAAAAGAAAAAATAAAGCACTAACTGTTAACTGTTTGACTCTTGAAACAGATTTTTTAAATTGTTGTTATTTTTTTAGGATATGCTGTTATGCTGCAGATATGTTGTTAGGGCTGTTATGCTGTTCAGATATGTTGTTAGACTGTTATGCTGTTATGCTGTTTTTAAATTTATCTTCTATTTTTTAGGCAACAACCCATAGGAGTTTTATCTATATATTTTAGCATCTCTTTGTAAAATGTACTCTGCTTTCTAGATCAATAAAACAGTCTTCTTCTGCAGTAATATCCTGAGTTTCTTTATCTTTTAATCCTTCATATCTTTCTAAAAACAACAAATTGGTATCCTGAGCCTTATTTTGAGGGATCTGAGAGATTGAGAGAACCCATACACATTCAAAACACAAACACACATAACCTGGTCAGAATGAATCCAGAAGGTTCATCCATTCCACTTACACTTCCGTTGTTTGATGGTAAAAGTTATCATCTCTGGGCTTTTAGAATGGAAGCCTATCTCGAAGCAGGTGATTTGTGGGAAGCTGTTGAAGATGTGTACGAAGTCGAACCCTTGTCGGACAATCCAACGGTTGCTCAAATAAAAAATCACTAAGAAAGGAAGCAGAGAAAGTCAAAAGCAAAAGCAACTTTGCTTGCAGCAGTTTCATCCACCATTCTAGCCAGAATAATGACACTTAAAACAGCCAATCAGATTTTGGACTTTTTGAAACAAGAGTATGAAGGAAATGAAAAGGCTAAAGGCATGCAGGTGCTGAATTTTATCCGAGAATTTGAGATGCAGAGAATGAAGGAATCAGAAACGATTAAGGAATACTCTTATAGGCTTCTTGGCATAGTCAATAATGTAAGGCTCCTAGGTACTGAATTTTCAGACGCTAGAATTGTTCAAAAAATTCTAGTCACAATACCTGAAAAGTTTGAAGCCACAATTGCATCTCTGGAGAATTCAAGGAATTTGTCAAGCATTACATTGACTGAATTGTTGAATGCACTACAAGCACAAGAACAAAGGAGGCTTATGAGGCAAGAAGGGTTTGTTGAGGGTGTTTTTCAGGCCAGATAACAGAATTACAAAGGAGGCAAAAATAACAAGAAGAAGCAGAGCAACAACAAAAATGGCCAAAGCAGCAAGACACGTGTCTTTTCACCTTGTCCTTATTGCAAAAAAAAAAATCACCCACACAACAAGTGTTGGTGGAGACCAGACATAAAATGCCACAAGTGTGGTCAATTAGGACATGTGGAAAGAATATGCAAGACTCAACAACAACAACAAGGAGAAGCCAAGGCTGCTGAAGATCAGCCTATGGAGGAGCAGCTGTTTGTAGCATCATGCTTTGCAACCAACACCACTACGGAGAGCTGGCTTATAGACAGTGGTTGCACAAACCACATGACTTATGATCGTGAAATTTTCAAAGAATTGGACGAGACAACTATTTCCAAAGTCAGAATTGGAAATGGAGCACTTATTGCAGTAAAAGGCAAGGGAACGGTTGCAATTGAAGGCCACTCAGGTTTGAAATTAATTTCTGATGTATTATATGTTCCTGAAATTAATCAAAACCTTTTAAGTGTTACTCAACTACTGGAGAAAGGATATAAGGTGCTGTTTGAGGACAAAAACTGTGTGATTAAAGATGCAAACAACATAGGAATGATCAAAGTTCAAATGAAAGGCAAGAGTTTTGTCTTGGACTTGATGAATGAGGAGCAGCAAGCAGCTGTACACAAAGAGGATGATAATACAATGCTTTGGCACAAGAGATTGGGGCACTTTCATCATGCTGCACTACTTTTCATGAAAAAGAACAACATAGTGAAAGATATGCCAGAATTACACGATTTACCTCCAAAATGTGTTGCTTGCCAATATGGAAAGCAAACCAGACTTCCTTTTCAACAAAACAAGACTTGGAGGGCTTCACAAAAGCTGCAGTTAGTACACACAGATGTGGGAGGACCCATGAAAACGCCATCATTGAATGGCAGTAAGTATTATATTGCATTCATTAATGATTATTCAAGAATGTGTTGGATTTATTCTATGAAGTTTAAATCTGATGTTGCTGACATCTTTGTGAAGTTTAAAGCTTGGGTTGAAACTCAAAGTGGATGCAAGATGCAGGTGATCAGGTCCGATAATGGAACTGAATATACCTCTGAAAAATTTAACAAGTTTTGTGTAGATGTAGGCATTGAACATCAATTGACAGCACCATACACTCCGCAACAGAATGGTGTTGTCGAGAGGAAAAACCGAACAATTATGGAGATGACAAGGTGCTTACTTCATGACAAAGGGCTACCAAAGGAATTTTGGGCAGAGGCTGCACACACAACAGTTTTTTTGCTGAATAGGTTACCAACAAAAGCTTTGCAGAAAAAGACTCCATTTGAAGCATGTCACGACTACAAACCAAAGCTAACAAATCTGAAGACATTTGGCTGCCTATGTTTCTCTTACATACCTCAAGTAAAGAGAGACAAGCTTGACAAGAAAGCAGAACCTGGAATTTTTGTGGGTTATAGCTCAACTTCAAAGGCCTACAGAATCTACCTACCACAGAGCAACAAAGTAATCGTCAGTAGGGATGTCAAATTTCTGGAGTCAGATAGTTGGGACTGGAAAAATGATAAGAGGTCTGAGTTTCAGGAGGAGAATGAAGATGTTGATGAAGAACCCATCAGAGGAACCAGATCACTTTCAGACATCTACCAAAGGTGTAATGTTGCTGTAATGGAGCCTGAGGGATATGAAGAAGCTACAGCTGATCAGAAATGGAGAAATGCAATGAAAGAGGAGCTTATAATGATTGAAAAAAATAAAACATGGGAGCTGGTGGACAAACCTAACCACAAGAAAGCGATTGGTGTCAAGTAGGTTTATAGAACCAAGCTCAACTCAGATGGTTCTATAAACAAATACAAGGCAAGGCTTGTTGTTAAAGGATATGCTCAAGTGTTTGGTGTTGATTTTTCAGAGACTTTTGCCCCAGTTGCCAGACTAGAAACCATAAGAATTTTGATGTCTCTTTGATGTGCCATCATTTTCTTCTATTTTCTAAACCCTTTTTGCACCATTTTAATTATTGATTGGTCTTAATTGTTAATTAATTAGGCAGTTTTATTATTTGGGCTCATTTAGCTAATTTGATGTTTTTAATCTAATTTCAGGAATTAATGAAACATTGGGCTTAATCCGGATTTTAGTTGTGGACTTGAAGAGGGCAAATAAAGCAGCGTTTACCTTAGTTAATTTCTAATTAGGAAATTTCGCAATTTTATTTTATGTTGTTCAGTGTTTATTTCGTTTTGGGCCAGAGTATTGTAATAGGGCCCAGTGACTTTGAGTGACTCTTTTTAAATAGCTGCCTTGGGATTCGTGCAAGACATTCTATTCTGCTACTTTCATTATTCAGAGCTTTGGTTTTAGGTTTTCACGTTTTTCTATTCCCTTGTTACAATTTTTGTTCTTAATGCAAATTTCCGTTTCCTGCTTCTAATTACGAGTTCATTCGTGCTTCTTCTTCTACTTTCATTTACGTTTCTGTTCATTTACGTTTCTGTTCATTTATGTTTCTGTTTCATGTTTCATTTGCGTTTTCTGTTTGAATCCATGGAAGGCTAGATTTTCTGGTGTTGTTTCCTTTTGATGACGAAGCCCAACTCTCTTTGAGGTTTCGCTTGTAATGTGGGTTCCTGGCAGTTTTCCCTTCACCAGTTATCCCAATTTCGTGAATATTAATCAGTGCACGCTTCGTGTTCGATTAATTGCCTCTGAGCCTAACTTGCGTTCATGCTTAATGGACGAAGGGCTAACTGGTGTATGTGGTGCCTAATCACGTATTGAAAACCCTAAGTTGATTTTCGCTTAGTAAATTGAAACAGGGTTGGATTAAGTGGTTGACTGTTAGGGACGAATTTTCCATAACCCAGGATAAGAGAATGGCTTCTGAATTAGAGGAAACAACCCGTTTTTAATATTAGTATTTTCGTATTCCAGTTTACTTGTTCTGCTCTTTAATTACCAAACAACCAAACCCCCCCCAATCGTTATTGTTACTGCAAGTATATTATGAACATTTGGTTTGTCACTGCTCGTTGGGAAACGACCTAGGATCACTTCCTAGTTACTGCATTTTCATGTTTATTTGATTCGGGTACGGCCTCGATCACTCTTGCTGCACAAAAAGGTTGGATTATACATCAAATGGATGTGAAATCAGCCTTCTTAAATGGATACTTGGAGGAAGAAATTTTTGTTGAGCAACCTGAAGGGTTCATTGTTCAAGGACAGGAGGAGAAAGTATATCGATTAAGGAAAGCTTTGTATGGTTTAATGCAGGCACCGCGGTCATGGTATAGCAGAATTGATGCATACTTGGTGAACTTAGGCTTCAAAAAAAGTTTAAGTGAATCTACTTTATATGTGAAGAAGACTGATGGTGAAATGCTTGTAGTATCTCTATATGTTGATGATCTACTGGTTTCGGGAAGCAGCGGGGAGCATATTGACAAGTTCAAGGAAGAAATGAAAGATGCTTTTGAAATGACAGACCTTGGAAGGATGACATTCTTTCTCGGTATGCAGGTGGATCAAAAACAGAATGAAATATTTCTTTGCCAGGAAAAATATGCAAAAGAAATTCTCAAGAAGTTCAACATGGAAGGGTGCAAACCAACTGCAACTCCAATGAATCAAAAGGAGAAGTTTTACAAAGAAGATGGAGCTGAAAAAGTGGATGAAAAGCTGTATAGGAGCCTTATAGGCTGCCTAATGTATTTAAGTGCATCAAGGCCTGACATCTTGCATGCAGTAAGCTTGTTATCAAGGTACATGAACTGTGCTAGTAGAATTCATTTTCAGGCAGCAAAAAGAATTCTTAGATATGTTAAAGGCACAATTGATTTTGGAATAAGATACCATTATGTTAAAAACTTCAGACTTCATGGTTATTCTGATAGTGATTGGGCTGGATGTGCTGATGATATGAGAAGTACTTCAGGTTATCTTTTTAGCTTTGGTTCTGGAATTTTCTCATGGTATTCACAAAAACAGGAAGTAATAGCTCAACCCACAGCAGAAGCAGAATATGTTGCTGCAACTGCTGCTGTAAATCAAGCTCTTTGGATTAGAAAGCTTATGACAGATTTGCATATGGAACAACAGGACAATACGCAGATATTTGTGGATAATCAAGCTGCAATTTCAATTTCAAATAATCCAGTGTTTCATGGCAAAACAAAACACTTCAAGATAAAGCTCTATTTTCTCAGGGAGGCACAAAAGGAAGGAGAAGTGAAATTAATTTACTGCACAACAAAGGAACAAAGTGCTGATATCCTAACAAAGGCGCTTCCTAAAGCTAGATATGAATTCTTGAGGCAGAGGCTTGGTGTGTGTTGTTCCAGAGTCAAGGAGGAGTGTTAACTGTTATGCTGTTTTTAAATTTATCTTCTATTTTTTAGGCAACAACCCATAGGAGTTTTATCTATATATTTTAGCATCTCTTTGTAAAATGTACTCTGCTTTCCAGATCAATAAAACAACCTTCTTCTGCAATAATATCCTGAGTTTCTTTATCTTTTAATCCTTCATATCTTTCTAAAAACAACACTAACCAACGAAGATATCTTGTAAGTTTAGTTGCAGTGAAAGTTTTACCTCTGGCTGGCAGACCCACCTACATAAAAAGAATTAGTAAAAAATTAAAATAATTTACTTTTAAAAAACAAATTTACTAACTTTGATGAACTACAATCGAAAATGACATTTTTGCCAAGAATTTCCAAATTCTAGCTTTCATTGTATATTCTTAATGCTCAATATCAAGTTCCAAACCCACAGAACAACCATTCTAAACCAAAAAGATAAACTAAGCCTAAATTAGTTGCAATTAAAGAATTACATTACATATAGAACAATCAAAACATAAAATTAACAGGACTATGAAACTGACCAATATTTTTGCACTTCAAGTTGAAATATATTGTGTAGAAAAAGGTGAGGTTTTAAGTGCAAGACATATGGCATGTACATACTATCTCAAGAGTTAGAACCAGATTAACACTTTGTTCTATAGATAACAAGGAAACAAAGGATTACAAAGTAAAATGAAGGTGGCCAAGAGGAAGGGTTTTATTTTGATCTTACCTCACCGCCAGTCTGAGGTGCTGAACTTATGCTCACATCTGGAATCCATCTCACAGATGAAGGACGAAAATTATCCTGATAAGCCCTCCAACTAGCTGCAAGGTCAAAGGAAGAAACCTTGTCTCCTTTAACAAAAAACTTGATACTCAAGAACCTCGCCACTATCAAGGCTAAACAACGCAAGCCTTGCAACCTCGCCACATTAAAACTAAGGACAATAATACACAAGGTACAAATTTTGCAATCACAAGGCACAAATCAAAATAAAACCCCAATAATAAAAGTTCAAAACCTCATCATCGTTGGGCTTGCAAACAGTTTCGTCGAGTTTCCTCATGTTCTCGATGGTGCAAGGAACCTTCTTCTTCGGAGGCTGTAGAAAAATATGGAAGCTTTAACAGAGGCGCTAGACACCTTCGACAGCGGCACGAGTGAGAGAGGGCACAAAGAGACCCTGAGAGGGTGCGAGCTAGTGAGACAAAGTGAGACACTGAGAAAGGGCGCGAGTATACAAGCCAAAACACTTGACCTTCAAAGACTATTTTCGAAAACCGTCTTTCAATTAGAGAGTTCAACAACAATTCTCCAAAGAATCGTATTCTATTTTAGGCTTCAAAGTCATTTTTTTAAAAATCATCGTTGTAATTTTACTAATACTTACAAAAATACCACCAAGTTGGTAACATCGATGGTTATGGTAAAACCGTCATCAATTCATCGTCATTGTTTCTCGTGTTTTTAGTAGTGAAAATCGAACTTATTTTATTAACACTACTAGAAAATACGTTTTTTACATTAGTTATTTATGACTTTCAACGTCGATTTTTAAAAATTGATGTTAACGTAAAATTGACAACATCGGTTATTTAATAAGAATTACAAGAAAAAAAGGTATCAATGTGCATAACAACATTGACACTTAACATCGGTATTAGTTTAAAATTGATGTTAAATGACAAGGTTAACATCGGTTTTCTACAAAAATCGATGTTAACTTCCAAACGTTAACATCAGTTTTACTTAAAAACCGTTGTTAACTTATACGTTAAAAACTAATGTTAACGTTGTTGGAAGTTAACATCGGTTTTTTTTTAAAAAAATTGATGTTAATATACACAAACAACATTGGTTGTTTCAAAAACCGATGTTAACGTTGTTAGTTAAAATCAATTTTTGGAAAAATCAATGTTGTTTGTGTATATCAACATCGGTTTTTTTAAAAAACCGATGTTGTTATTAGGATTTTTTTTAATATAGTGTTTGTTTTTTCAATAAACCAAAAATTAACTTGCAAATTTCAAATCAGACCACACAACACAACATATATCATTTGCATTATGCTTTGAAACAGTTTTTAGCAGAATGCTAGGTAGTAAACTATGAATTGTAAAAAATGAATTGATAACTATCAATAAATAATTTATTAATAACTATGAATAAAGAATATTCAATGTTAAAAGAAAACATCAATTGTAAAAAATGTAAAGGAAGTTAGTCAACTAATTAAGTAAAGTAAAATTACAAAGTTCCCTAACATCCTAAGTTTGATTTCTAACTTTGAGATAATACTGTGCCCACTGGATGCGAAGCGCCTTCAATCTCTCTGCTTCCAACGGTCTAACATCATTAAAATACTGTATGATAAAATAAAACATAAGTTAATAATGTAATACCAATCATAATAAAATCAAATTTGTTTGAAATAAACAATTACCGTTTCCCAATTATTCCTAAAACTTCCTAAGATTATAGTGGACATCCAGTGCATCACGTAATAGCCACACTGAGTGTTTCCTTTTTGTCTATTACACTAAATATATAATGAAATTTAGATATTAAACGTTAACTACAAATTAGTGTACACACACATAAAATATATATATATATATATATATATATATATATATATATATATATATATATATATATATATATATATATATAAGCTTTCTTTAAATCACTTACTTTAACAACAATCCACCTAGCACCAGCTTTGGATTTAGGTTGTGGAGTATCGTCCAGTCCTTTCAAAGCACTGTTGAATACAAGGAACATTAAAATATTGATGTTGCTGAGTAATGGTAATGAAAATGTATTGAAAAATAACACTGACCTGTTAATTATTCCTTTAAGATAATTGTCTAGCCTATTATGCAAGGAACAAAACCAAACAACAAGATTTTCCTTAGGCAAAATGACCACCATTTGCCAGTGTGCACTACAGTGTAGACCAATATAGGTTATTGTAGTATTATACAATACTTAAATTCATTTGTTTAGTTATACTTACCCATTCATGTAGGCTTTTACGTAGACACCCCTTTTTGAATTTTGCATCCATTTCTTCATGTAACTTTCTGATTCAAATTGCGATTGACCAGATCTCTAGATGGACTGTGGCTCGAGGAATGTTATCTCGTTGGCAAGTGTACCAAATTTGTCACAAGTAGTAAAGTACTCGAAAGTTCGAGTGTCGAATCCACAGGGACTTTGTTTGTACTTAGATTAATACAAACCCAATTTAAAAGCAATAAATAAAGAATTTAAAATAAAGATAAGAAAATATAATAGATAAGATAAAGATTTAAAGATGAAAATAAAAGATTTAAATTAAAAGATGATAAAGATAGAAGATAAATAAAATAAGAAAATAAAAGTAAAAGATAAGAAAAATAAAAGATTAAGATAAGACAAGATAAGATAAGAAAAATAAAAGATAAAAATAGAAGATAAAAGAAATAAAATCAGAACGTGATAATGTTGGGACCTGGCCTGCCTTGTTTACCTAGGATATATGAGTTTATGATTTTTCTTTATCAATTTAGGAGATTCTATTCTACCCACATCTTTTCAATTACTTGCCCTTGATTCCTCACATTGACAAGCCTATTTTATTTATCTATCTTCCAAATTCCTTTGCAAATACTTAACAATAAAATGCATGAAGTATGAATTCTAATGTTTGCAAGAATGCATGGGCATAAAATTATCATTCTATTCCTAACAATGATTTTCTTATGAAATCCTTTCTTTTTGTTCTATTAGAAGTTACCCTCTTTTGAGCGTCTAACCCCTAAAACCAATGCATGCATACCTTCTTTAAATCTTATTTAGAAGTTACCCTCTCTTGAGCATCTAACCCCTAAGAAAATATAAAGATGAATAATGCAAGATAAAAGCAAAAAAGATAATAGAATAGAAAACACATTTGCATTGATAAATAGTGAGTACATCATACATCGCTTGGCTTTTAGGCCTGTCAGGCCCTAACGAGGGGTTTAGCCACTCATGGCCATTGAGGGCTTTACAATGGATGAGGTATAAGAACTGATGGGATAAGAGGGGTGAAAGAGAGAAAGGGAGTAAATGAAACACCTACTAGAGTGGGTTCTATGGTGTGTTCCCCTAAGGGATAGACCCAGTGTGTGGGTTGTATGTTGTCTCTCTTTCTTGGCTTGACTCCATTCTTATAGTTGTTGGAGTGGACGTAGGCCTGATGCTTAAAATCTTTCTTATCCATATTTTTTATATTTTCTCGATCTTTTTCTCTTTTAATTCATTCTTTTTATATCTGTAAGTCATAAATAACAAAAATATCAATTCTTATCATTTTAGCCAAAGATAACTGCTAAATAAATATTTTTAAAGATATTTTCAATATATTTTTATTATCAAAATAACTCATATTTAGCAGTTATCAAAATCCCCCAAATTAAAACTTTGCTTGTCCTCAAGCAAAACAAAAATGAGAACAGGCTCCGAATGCTCCAACACTTTCAATGCCTGCAATTTTTTCAAATTCTTTCAACTGGTCCTTTCTGCATTTGTCATAATCTCACAATGGAAGCACAAACAACATCGAGATGAAAATAGTTAGTATCGAAAATTAATCAAGTTGGCTTGCCTCACTTTCCTCACAAGGTTAGTGTTTCTCTCTGCACACAAGTGTCTAGGGTGAGTGTTTGAAATTCTACGACCTGCAAATAAGATTCCCAAATTTGCACTTCATCTCAGTTAAAGCTATTCTTACTTACACTTGGTGGATCACTAAGGACTTTTATTGGCTTGTAACAGGGTCTGGCTAAACAAGAAATCATGGTTTTTCTGGGATTTCAAAAACTTAGGATTATAAGAGAGCATGCATCCTTAGAAAAACTTTCACTTATTTCCTGCCTAGGCTTATTTATTTTTCAGACTTTGTTCCTCTAATAGCACTTTTCTTCTTGGCACTTATGACACCTCTCTTTTTCAGCCCTTATTTCAAAATTACTTTTTTTTTTACCTTAGCACTTATGGCACATTTTTTTTATGCCCTTATTTGCAATCCTTTTTTTTAATAGAAAACTTTGGGCTTACAAGCTTCTGAGGGTGTCTTATTATGTGCTGCTTTTTTTTATATAGGCAAATTCCCTTAGTAATCCCCCAAATTAAGGACTTATCATAACTTGAAACCCTTATACTCTCTTAGAACCCTAAAACAAGGTCAAGGATATCAAAATTAGGCTCAGGTTTATTCAAACAAATCATTATTACTTTTGGCTCAACAGGGGTGCAAGGGATAAATTCATCATAGGTTGGCTTTTTGGCTAAATGGTTAAAATAAAAAGAAACATGGCCTTGATCAAATCCACCTTATGCAAATAATCTAACATTCTAAGAATGATGCAAAATTAGGAATTTAAAAACAGACATTCTCTCATAATTAAGTTCACACAACTCACCGGGACAAGATAAAGTTATCGGCTTACCAGACCATGATCTCTTTCCATCAAGCTAACCTTTTCTCTCTTTGTGATTCATGTTCCACTGTTTGACTAACTCTTGCTTCCAGGAAACCAGTATTTTCACAATTGTCATGCAGCATTTCAAGTGTTGAATCCTTCAGAAAAAGCCTAAATAGTGACTTCACAAATATCATGCAATTTTTATTCAATGACTAAATTTAAACTACTGGAATTAAATTGCTGAAATCAAAATAAAGAAAAGAAATAACACAACTATCCTAAAAAAAACAAAATGCGATTAACTAAAAAAGAGATAAAGTAAGAAATCCTAGGTTGCCTCCCAGTAAGCGCTTCTTTAACGTCATTAGCTTGATGAGTCAAATGCCTTCAAGGTGGCATGAAGGTCACATAGAACACATCTTTCTTGCATTTTCGCCTCTTAGCTAGAGACGCCATGAAACTCGTGTATTCTGGAAGCACCTTCCACGTTATTGCAAGAGAAGTCGTGGCGATCAAGGAAAGAATGACATTTAAGGCTTTCTCATGTTCTCCATGTCTTTCTTCCTTGACAATCAATTGATGAGGAGGGGTATTGACTTGGAGAATACTTTTTTTTTTAATTTCTACTTGTGAGCACTTCTCCCATTGTTGTGTTTTCTCCTCATTTTTTTCTTTCTCTTTCTTTTTTCCCCTTTCTCATCATGCACATCCTCCTCGATGTTATTTTCCTTCTCTTCTCTCCCATTGAAAATTACTTTGCACTCCTCTTTGGGCTTCATCTTAGTATTGACCCCAAAGGTTTCGGTGGGCCTTTCAGCAACTAGCTTAGCTAGTTGTACCTCCAGATTTCTGATTGCTGCATCAGTGCTTTTCATATGTGACTCGGTCTTTTGCATGAAATGTATCAGCAACTCTTCCAGTTTAGTAGGTTTCTCTTGATGACTTGGCTCTTGGCTAGGAGGCTGCTAAGGTGAACCCGCTTGGTTGAAGTTATTACCTAGATAAGATGTCCAATAATGGTCCTGCAAAAAATTATCTCTCTGATAGAATTCTAGTGGTCCTTCTTGATGGAATCCTTGATGATTATGACTGCCCATGTAGTTAACTTCATTGGATGTGTTGTTTTGGACCATGCATGAGCCTGACTCATGGGTGCCACCACAGATGTGGCATCCCCTTACTTGCATGATTGAAGAGTGAGAAGGACTTATCGCTTGTAATTGCTGAGGAAGCTTGCTGAGGGTCTCTGTTAGGGCTTCTATTTGTCGGGACAACAACTTATTCTGTGCCAAGGTGGCATCTTGAGTAGTGAGCTCTAGAAGGCTTCTCTTTGTTGGGGGCATATGTGCGACCACGAAGGATGGCGTGATCACTAGCTGCCCTATTTTCTGTAAGTTCCATGCCTCCTCTTATGTCTTTAACTTAATCCTCCCTCCTGCAGATGCATCCAGTAATTGCTTTGATTGTGGTCGCAGGCCATCTATGAAGATGTTCAGTTGCAACGGTTCATTGTACCCATGTGTAGGCATCTTCCTGAGTAGTTCATGGAAACGATCGAGCGCCTCGCTGAGGGATTCGTCAGGAAATTGATGGAATGAAGAAATTTCCATCTTCCCTTCAGCGGTCTTTGATTCTGGGAAGTATTTCTTCAAGAATTTCTCCACCACCTCATCCCATGCCCACAGGTTATTCCCCTTAAACGAGCGAAGCCATATTTTTGCTTTATCGGCCAAGGAGAAAGAGAATAGATTGAGGCGGATGGCGTCTTCTAGCACTCCTGCTATCTTCACCATGTTGCAAATGTCGATCTATGTGGCCAGATGTGTGTATGGATCTTCACTCGGCAGGCCATGGAACAAATTCCCCTGGATCAGCTGGATGAGGGAATATGGATATGAAAAGTTGGTTGCCTGCACATCTAGTCTGACTACGTTGATGAAGTATTGAGGTACAACAGGGCTAGAGGAATCCTCTAGCGTCATCCTCTGGAGACGATCTTCTGACATGATGTGTTCTTCAAAGAAGGAATGTGATTTGTTCACAAAAGAACAATTACCGTGCACGTTATCACATAAACAAAATTAAACTTAAATATATATATTTTTTTTATAAAAAATAAAAGAATAAAATAAAAATGAATAAAGAGAAAAAATTGAAAAATAAAATAAAGCAACTAAAAAAATAGATAAAATAAAAAAAAGAAAGTAAAATAAAAAAAGTGAAAACTAATTGCTTTAAAATTGGAGTATGCAAATAATCAAGTACGAAAAACAAAGTCCCCGGCAATGGCGCCAAAAACTTGTTATCTCGTTGGCAAGTGTACCAAATTTGTCACAAGTAGTAAAGTAATCGGAAGTTCGAGTGTCAAATCCACAAGGACTTTGTCTGTACTTAGATTAATACAAACCCAATTTAAAAGTAATAGATAAAGAATTTAAATTAAAGATAAGAAAATATAGTAGATAAGATAAATATTTAAAGATGAAAATAAAAGATTTAAATTAAAAGATGATAAAGATGGAAGATAAAGAAAATAAGAAAATAAAAGTAAAAGATAAGAAAAATAAAAGATAAAGATAAGAAAAGATAAGATAATAAAAATAAAAGATAAAAATAGAAGATAAAATAAATAAAATCAGAATGTGATAATGTTGGGACCTGTCATGCCTTGTTTACATAGGATATATGAGTTTATGATTTTTTTTTATCAATTTAGATGATTCTATTCTACCCACATCTGTTCAATTACTTGCCCCTGATCCCTCACGATGACAAGCCTATGTTATTTATCTATCTTCCAAATTCTTTTGCAAAGACTCAACAAATAAAATGCATGAAGTATGAATTCTAGATGTTTGGAAGAATGCATGGGCATAAAATTATCATTCTATTCCTAACAATGATTTTCTTATGAAATCCTTTCTTTTTGTTCTATTAGAAGTTACCCTCTTCCGAGTGTCTATCCCCTAAAACCAATGCATGCATACCTTCTTTAAATCTTATTAGAAGTTACCCTCTCCTGAGCGTCTAACCCCTAACAGAATATAAAGATGAATAATGCAAGCTAAAAGCAGAAAAGATAATAGAATAGAAAACACCTTTGCATTGATAAATAGTGAGTACATCATACATCAATTGGCTTTTAGGCCTGCCAGACCCTAACGAGGGGTTTAGCCACTTATGGCCATTGAGGACTTTACAATGGATGGGGTATAAGAATTGATGGGATAAGAGGGGTGAAAGAGAGAAAGAGAGTAAATGAAACCCCTACTAGAGGGGGTTCTATGGTGTGTTCCCCTAAGGGATAGACCCAGTGCGTTGGTGGTCTGTTGTCTCTCTTTCTTGGCTTGACTCCTTTCTTATAGTTGTTGGAGTGGACTTGGGCCTGATGCTAAAAATCTTTCTTATCCATATTTTTTATATTTTCTCGATCTTTTTCTCTTTTAATCCATCCTTTTCATATCTACAAGTTATAAATAACAAAAATATCAATTCTTATCATTTAAGCCAAAGATAACTGCTAAATAGATATTTTTAAAGATATTTTCAATATATTTTTATTGTCAAAATAACTCATATTTAGCAGTTATCAAGGAATCCATACACATCAAAATTCCCCGCTCGCATACTTGTCTCAATCAGATGCCTATTGTTGTCAAGACAAACTAAATTATGTATCAATTTAAAACAATAACTTAGAAAATTAACAATAATGTAAATTGATCGACTTACAAAATTCATAACTGTATAACAGAGATGCTGAGACATTGACCACCGTGTGCTATTTCAGACAGATCTTCATGCTTTATGTACAAGGGAAAGTCTTGATTAAACACCCCAAACACGGTAGCATCCCACATAACCTGCAACGACTTCAAAAAAAGCTCTGGGATGATCAATGTCATCAGATATTGGGGATCATCGACCTCATGATCCGGCCTATCTGCAGGTTTTGCTAGTCCCACAACTCCCTGTTTATCCAACATAGTTAATTAACATAATTCAATAACAGTGAACAAATTAATTGGAAAAATAAGCATTTAATGACAGTAAAATACATGTTCTGATAAACGCTTGATGAGATGTGTCGGCCAAGCAAGGAAGGTGTTAAGTGTCTGCCCCACTAAGTTAAACTCGTCAGTGGGTACAGGAACAGGAGCATCTGCATCTTTAACCTCCTCAACACCGACCTTCACTTTCACTTGATCATGCAACAAAAGGATGTTGTGAACGGCTGTGGATCCCTCATAAACTCTTTCTAGGGCAACCAGGCGGGGAGGATTTTCTTCGATGTACAACCCGCATTTGTCTAAATCACCCGTGTCTGGATCGTTCCCTAAGGGATCAACACAACTCTCCTTTGTGCTGGCACGAGCAACTGAGGGACCAACCTCAGGCTCCGGAGGCAATGCAAGTCCCTGTGATTGCATCTGTGACTGAAACTGGGACTGCATCTGACTGAAGGATAACATCAGTTATCGAGTCACTTTTTCTGTGATCGACTCCTCCAGCTAGTCCCTGATTTGTTGAGTTAGTTGCTCTAGTTCTTCGGGAGCCATAGAGGAAGAAATGCGGGACGTCTGTGGAGCCAATCCAAAGTATTGCTTGATGGTCACACCGACTCCAATAGCACGCACACGACCGGGGTGTTCTGGTCGCCCAATGGCAGCAGTTAGGACATCCTGACGTCCATGAGGGACAAACGAATCCTGTGACGCCTGCTCCTCCAATGAGTCCTATACAGAACACATTTATTTGTTTATTCAAACAGAGAATAAACATAAATAATTACAATTATTAATTGAAAGTGACTTACAATCTTCTTAGCAATTTCCTTTATTGCCTCAGACGTCATCTAACCAGTTTTTTTGGTGTGAGCCATCTTCCACTTCATGTGTCATTTGATGGGAGATGGAGGGTCAATCACAACCTTAGTGATTTCAGATTGAGCAGCTTCCTCCAGTTTTTTCTTTGTCTTCTTAGCCATCAGCTTCTCTTCTAAGTATTCATAACCCTCATGAGACAACACTTGGGGGCAGTGTTTTGCTTCTGGATGGCCTGTGTCTTTTTCCGCACATCCTGCAAAAATTGAACATTAATGAAACTCATAATTACAATGTATTATAATAAGTGAATTTTTACTTGAAAACAATTAAAAAGACAAAGTACATACCTCCCATGAGGGGTCTCTGTGGCTCTGACAAAATTGGGCCCATTTCTCCTTGCTAGTGTCGTATTTTTCGCAAACAGTGTCATCCAAACTGTCCTTGTCGGCTGCAAGTGCCCATTTTAACGTCAAATCAGACTTAAACTGTGTCCACCACTCCCTCACAATCTGAAGTATTTTCTTTTTTGTCCTACCACCAGATGCTTCAGGGATATCAAATTCAGCCTAACAAACAATAAATTAGGTTTTATTGTTCGTAAATTAAAAATTTTGCCTAATAAACAAAATGCAAGATGACAACTAAACTACCTAAATATCCTCCCATATCAAATCTTTCTGAGCAGTAGGGACTTGCTTCCAATTCTCATATGTCACATCGACCTTATAACGAGTGACAATCCCCAAATATGTTCTTAGTTTCTTCTTGTGGGGACTGTCGGCCTTCCCGATCGCAAGATCGACGTGGACCACCAGTCTGTCTACCCTAGGTGGTCTAGTCGCCAATGATCTTAGTTGTGTGGCTTTTCGTGTTTGCTTCAAGGTAGACGACGACTGTGATGCAACTTCAGTAGGAGGAGGAGGAGGAGGAGGAGGAGAAGGAGGAGGAGAGCTGGGTGGAGTAGCCATTGCCTTGTAAAGAAAAAGACTTTAGTTAATTAACATTATCAAAAAACTAAATCAGTTATGTAAATGAATGTACTGAAATAAAATACATAATAAGAAAACTACATTAGACTATGTTAATTAATTCTTCATCATCATGATCATTACGATTAATATGAACGTCATCAACTTCTTTATTATAGCATGAATGTCGCCAGCTTCATCATCATGATCATTACGATCCATCTAAATAATAACTCCGTGATATTCACAAAGTTATTCGATGCATGAAAATCTCACTTTTTTTATTATAGGTGTGGCCCTATCCCATTCAGGAATACATTTTTCTATGGTAGCTTCATACGTCGAGGTTAATTCTATTTTGTTAAATTTGAAAAAAATTCAGCAGCATTTCGCATTGGTCTCCAAGTACACGACATGACATCGGTGCAATTAATTTCCCGATAATCAAGTATGCACTCAGAGAACAACTAGAAATACATTGTCCAAATGGACATTTCAAGATTGAATACAATGATTAATGTAAACTGTCCGCAAAAATCATTGAATTTAGTCTCAAATGGGAATCTAAGGTTCACTCATTATGAACAAAAGTTGTATCTAAAGCAAAGTACATTAATGACATACAACAACATATAAAAACAATCATAACAAAATTAAGCATCAAAATTGATTGCAAACTTTTGTACCTGTGATGATGATCAGTATAGTGTCCAGGAACCAATGTCGTGATCCTGATAAATAGTGCCTACAATTTAAATATTTCATTGGTAAGTAGGTAAATCATCATGTAACACAAATGGACTTGCTGCAAGCTACTCAAAGTTAAGGTATATATTTTTTTATTGTATTTGACTGGTCTATTGCTTTAATTTTCTGAGCAACATGCTTAAGGTAATGTATTTCTCATCATTTTCAGTCCTGAAGCTTTTGGGGTTATGATACACTAATGCCTTTGTGCATATTAAGATATAGATAATCATGCATATATAGTTTGAGTATGATGCTGTTTTGGGGGCCTTTTTAGGGAAAGCACCCAGGGTTAAGTCCATTTTAAGGGTTTTCATTGGGGGGTAGTTTTCCATGGCTATTACTTTTGATTTAACAAAGCTTGTACATCATTATAGACAGATATCCTGCATTATATATATGCTGATATCACTATCCTGGATTATAGACAGCTATGCTAGACTTGGAGTAGCTACATTCGGTTGGACTTGGATTTCTCTTTATTTGTTATCTAATTATAGACAACTATCACTATCCTACTCTAGTTATGCAAGAGCTTCTAGCTTAAGTGCAAGACCATCTTCACTGGTGGGGTCCATAACCACTGGTGTGGGTGCACTCACATGTAGGAAGGGTTCTCGTTGCTGATTATGACCCCCCAGCAAGCAACTGTATTTGCAGGCCACTCCATTAATTCCAAGAAAATGGAATGGAAACCTCATAGAACCAAATTTTTGAATTTGGTATGTGAGAAAGCAAGTGCAAAAGACTTGATATATATGATGATGATTACATGTTTTTATTTTGAATATTGAACTTTTTCTCTTTCTCTATCACTCTCTCTTTCTCTATCACCGATACATGTGCAGAGTGTTGACTAAGACCAGAAAAATAAAGTGAAGGCAACTGAATTTAAAAGAAAATATTCTAAATGAAAGGGAAGTATAATTATTTTCCAATGGTTGTTGGGGAGCATACTTGTTTTCCAATGGTAGTCATTATATGCCCTCTGAATGCCAATACTAAATGAAGGGGAAGGTCTCAATTGGCTTGTTGATGAAAGCAATTGAGAGAGCTATCTTGAGACCACAAGGAACGGTCTCCATTTTAACACGTGATCACGATGTTGCAATACTATGCGTGCAGCATGGAATGCCACTTGTGGTTACAGTTTCTCTCAACTACCAGACTCATAAGGTAGTTCCAAACCAAGATGTAGTTCCAAACTAAGGTAGTTTCTGCTTCCTCTTTGTCTGATTCAATTGTTTCTTGGGCAGAAACAACATGGGTAGTGAACATGACAGTAAAAACTAACAGCAACCACTCTTAGAGTTAGGAAAATCCTTGGGTAGAATTAGAAGATGGGTGAGAGTAAAAACTAACAGGAACCACTCTTAGACTTGATGTAATTGTAGCATATAGGTGAGAGTAAAAACTAACAACAACAAATAATGCAACCTTGCTATAACCAGCAATAATCTAATCAAAATTGCCATTTGCCAACACACACAACTACAATTAAGCTCAAACCTGACTTAGAATGGATTATAATGCTCCAATTTGCAAAATTGCAATGAAGCAATCAACCTAAACATGTTTACAAAACTACAAAACAACTGAAACTCAATTGATCATGTCCATTTTGTTGACAAGCTGACCCACTTGAAACTCCCTAAGCAAAAATAACCCTACCTAATAGTAATGAGAACAAAGATCCAAACACTCGAGTTTGTAACAAAAAATAGCTTAGACATTTTGTAGAAATAAGTATTGGTTAAAAATTTAGTGTTCCTATACAACAAACATGAAGTAATATAGCAACTCAAGCTTCCCGCACAGGACACAACTGATACAAGCAAGTGAAGCAACCAATTGACAAATAACCAATTATAGTTACGTTGCTCTTTAAAAGTCAACTTAAGCTACCATGTTCAGTTGCTAATATCTGAATCAGACTATAATAATTTATCTTTCTGATTTCTCAGTTAGCTTAACACAAGAATAAATTAGAGTTTAACAAAGAATACACTCAAACTTTTCATTTACCATCCTTCATTTATCTAGTCTAGGAGAGGGTTCTACTATCTGATTTTCTCACAATGAGCAGTCAAAAATTATCTATGTGCACAATGGACGGTGCTCAAAAAACCTTCTAATCCATTTTACATTCACCTAAATGACAACTCCATGGTGCTAGTTTCACCTCTCATGAACAAATTTCCATAGTTGGTCCAGATCCATGGAGATAAGTCTACTAACTTAAAAAACTAGGAAGTATCATTGAGCTTCAAGAGGATGATCCAATTTCACCCTTTTGACAGTGAACCGGTGATACAAATATAAAAAATTACGATCTTATGAGGATTCTTTCAAGCAAGTATGCACTTCTAAGTTCTAATGCATTGTGCACTTGTGATGCATTTCTCAATTCTTATGGTTAAAGAGCAAGGAATTCAGATTATATGATCAGATTTTTAGGAGCATTCAATGAACAATGTTCAGGTGTAAGTTCCTAAATTATGTTATGGAGCTACTTACCACCACTTCACCCAACAAGAAATACAGTTCAATATTGAGCACACTAGTAATAAGAGAATTATGCTCAATAGCACTGATTATTCATCATAAGCCTGACCTACAAAATGGTAAGGGATCCGTATCTAAGGCTTAAAACAAGAAGTGAATTAAGTGAATGACCGACTATTAAGCAACAATGCAACATATAAGTGAATAACTACAAGATCTCTATGAACTCAAAATCGATACCTCTGGCCAATTAGAAGCATCAAGCAACCACTCTTAGACTTGATGTAATTGTAGCAGATAGGTGAGAGTAAAAACTAACAACAAGAAATAATGCAACCTTGCTATAACCAGCAATAATCTAATCAAAATTGTCATTTGCCAACACACACAAGTACAATTAAGAGACTGCTCATTCTAGAGACTTGGTTTGTGCTATTAACCCCATTTCTTTTATGGTGGGTTGCAGCTGTAGCAAAGGGGTACTTAGCTTGATTGTCCAAATGGTCATCTATAAAAAAAAATAATGACTCGATCTTTGTATCAGGTACACAAGTTATATGTTATTTGATTTTCTTTGTATTACTATGGGAGCATGCTATAATCTTGAATCTACTGCTACCTTTATTTGTGTGTGAGGTTCTGAAACTTAGCAAAATATATCGTAAGGGATGTGAAAATCTGAACTTATTCCTTATAGGGATGTGGGGATTAGATGTAGTTAGTGTTCTCTGACATAACATGCTACTGAATTTTCAGTATGAAGTTTGGTTTCTGAAAGTAAATTCAAAAACTGATAACTAATACTATTTAAGTTAATTTTCCATTTAGATGTCAAAAAATCAATGTGCCAATTTTCCTAATGTATGGAAAACAAGATCCTTGGTAAGGCCACTATGGGGACACTAGGTTAAAAGGCAAGTGCCTCAAGCTTCATATTATCAAATTAGCCCTGCTGGTCACTGTTATAAAACTTAAGGGTAGAGGCAATTGCTAGCTACAAATAGAGGTAATTAACTTATCATAGGGGCAATTGCTAGTCACTGTTATAAAACTTAAGGCCAGGGGCAGTATGCTTCATACTCTCATCATTGCTTTCATATTTGGTATCAATCTAATAGAACTCTGTAACAGGGGCAATTGCTAGCAACAAATACAGGTAATTAACTTATCATAGTAGTATCGATAGGAATACCTCAAGCAGCCTTCAAAGAATAGGGTACTCCTGGTGGTATTCTTCTTTAGCTTGGGATTGAGGATGACCTGGTGAAACAATAACAACAGTAACAGAACTGTGTAAAACCCTATTTATAGCATAACAAACAATAACAACAGTAACAACAACTAATATATGCTTACAGAATGGGACCAGAACACAAAACTGAGAGATAGACAAATTTGATGCTTTCAAAGAATTTTTGTGACCAGAATCACCTGGAATCAACTACTAACTTTCTTCCAGGAAGCTCAATTTGGTTTCCAGGATCACATACATGAATATGTGTTATAGGAACAAACCTACAAAGACACATACAGAAAAAGAAGAAAGTTCATACAAGTTAACTATTTTTCCATAAAATGCAATTTGTAACAATGTACATGAAACAGAATGAACATACAAGTTAACTACGCTACCTCAAAAAAAATAACAAACACTGCACTACACTAGTACACTATGCTACCCAAGTTTTACAACAGACATTAAGCATTCAAGGACCTGCAAAGTGAGCACCACTTACCTCAATCAAAATGAGAGCCTGTGAGCACCAATGACCACGACACCAAACGTAGCTCAGGTCACCACGACTTCCCCAATCCTTGCAGCATAAGCCAAAAAAGGTCCTTGGGTTAAGCATGAGCTCCCCCAATCCTTGCAACAGAAACCTAAAAAGGTCCTTGGGTTAACCACGAGTTCCCCAAACAGACCTAGGTATTCAAAAGAACAACAGAGCTTAGACGAAACGTACCTAGGTAAGGTGGCGATGGACAAGAAAAAGAGAGCTTTCACGGTCTTCAGCATGATGGAGAAGAAAAAGCTTAGATGCAGAACAACAGAGGTTACACGGAGAAGAAGAGAGCGCGAGCATAATAGGTCACATCTTATATAATTTAAAATGTAAGTCCAACATCGGTTTTCAAAATAGATGTTAACTGATCATACGTTAACATTGGTTTTCTTCAACAAACTGATGTTAACTGATCATACGTTAACATTGGGTTTGAACAAAACTAATGTTAATAAAATTATGTTAACATCGGTTTTCTTCAAACCCGATGTTAACGAAGTGACATTAACATCGGTTCTTTCAAAACCGATGTTAACGAATTTTGTAGGATTTTAAGAAAACATTGGATTTTAAGAAAACCGATGTTAATGGATACGCATTATTTACAATTACACCACCGCGTTTATGTTAACATCGGTTTAGTCAAAAACCGATGTTAATATGCCGATGTTAAATATGCTTTTTGTAGTAGTGTAATTTTGTAGGATCACAAGGTATGACAAAAAAATATAATTACACATAGTCTGTAAAAATTAAAACCACCCCACCTCTGGATATATAAAATAATAGAAAACTCAATTATGTATGTGAGTATATATATATATATATATATATATATATATATATATATATATATATATATATATAAAGAGAGAGAGAGAGAGAGATATATATATATATATATATATATATAGAGAGAGAGAGAGAGAGAGAGAGAGAGAGAGAAAGAAGGGTTCAAGTTACTCCAAAGAGTATCTTTTTATCCTAATCATTGATTTTCTTGAAATTTAATGGTTAAAATTAATTACTCATTACAACCATTAGATTTCAAAAAAAGGAATAATAAAGATGAAAAATAACTCTAAAAGAGTTTAGCGTTAGTATGTTGATCTTTTCTCTCTCTCTCTCACACACACACATATATATATAGGAGATCAAATTATACTGGTATAATTTTGACAACTATTACACCATTTTTATAACTTGATATAAAATGTGATTTTTATTGAACCAATCATTGAATTATATCTACATATTACCAAGATCGTTTGTGTCAAAATTGAACAACAACAAGAAGGTAATTAAATGATTCATATTTTAATATATTTTAAAATATAATCTATATAAATAAGGTAACAAATGATTTTAAATTAATATAAAATTTTATATATATGATTTATGTGAAATGAATTTTTAATCCAATGGTGAGTTTTAAGAAAACATTATCCAATTAAAAATTATAAAATAATGTAATAATTTTCAAAGTTATACCGACTTAATTATATATATATATATATATATATATATATATATATATATATATATATATATATATATATATATATATATAACGAGTCAAATTGTATGCAGTTTAAAATCAACTCATTTATTTAACGAGTTTATTTCTTTAGCTCAAATTCAACTCATTTGATTTATGAATCAAACTTTACAAGTTGATTATCTATTCAAATTTCAAACTATTTTTGAGTTTGTTCTACGCCCCTAATTATGAACCACAATGCATACTCCACCCCATCCCCATGATTTCTTACCTTGTACACGCACACATGACTGTGTACGAATTTAAAACCTCGATCACTGCATACACTACCGGCTACCCCATCCCCGTGATTTCTTATCTTGTTTTCCACTTCCTCCCTTCTTTCTTTCGGGCTTCCCATCATCAACTTCTCCGACGGCCGGTCCAATAGTGGTCACAGTCTCCTAAAAGCAATCACCATATAACTCCACACGTGTACCAACAAATACCATTCATATACAACGTGGTGGGAAGACGTTTGTTTCATGTTGTCTCCTTGGCTTCCTAAATTATAAAAGATAGTTTTGAATACGAATAAAAAAGATAGTATTGAATTTTTTTATGTTTTTGAGAAAATAAATATATTCATTTTTTTATAAAATATTAAGAAGATTTATGAAATAATAACTTGTAAGGATGATTCTAATTTTCCCTCAAACCTACATGTTCGTGTTGTGTTGATAGTGTCCAAGGTCAATTGATAGGCTTAAGCTGGTCAACATCTATGATTGTGGTCCAGGCAAGTTTGTTCACCTTTAGGGTACGATTGAGCCACTATGTAAGTACAAAAGTGGACCCACTTTTCAATATATAATTAAGGGGTATATCTATTGTTAGATCAAGTACGAAGGAAAAAGAATCTTAGGTATATTAGATGGATAAATCGAGCAACATATTAGAAATAAAAACTCATTCATGATGCCTTAAGATTTTGACTTTGATATAGTGTTTAAAGGGCTTATGATGATGAGATTCTTACTTGCTTCTTGAAGAAAGATTATTTAGACTTTTAGGTTCATATCCCACCTTTGGAGATTCATATTATGTGGGGAGCTATTATTCCCACTACCACAAGTGTTATTCTCACTACTAGCCTTAGGCAAATTACCTTATTATCCTTTTGACTTTCCTGCACCCTCAACCCTTCTCCTTTCACTCCCATGACACCCCTAGTCTTACTCGTCCTCTCACACTATTTTCTCTTTCCCTTTTTCTTCTTAGAACCATTTTGGGGCTTGGTGAGATTTTTTTTTTTGAATTTGTAACTAGAATTATGATTTTGTTGTGTCACATACATAACAAAATCAACAAGGGAATCATGATTCAGTTATTGTATGGTTTATTATGCACAACAAAATCATGATTCTATTTTAATGTTTTTTGTCGAGAATGTTTTATTGTTATCTTATTTCTAAATTTACCAAATGGGTTTTTGTAGAGTATACATGGATTGAAATACTTTTATTTTTTATGAAATTACGATACCAAGTGATTGGAAAAACATGATTGATGAAAGCCAATATGCTTTTCACCATCCAAATCAAGCAAATGGAATGCAAGCAAATGTTAATGGTTTGAGAAATGCACATGAGGAAAATGACAATGATTTGGACAATGATCTTCAACCTAATTATCCTAAGTTTTTCAATAATTTCATGATTGATGTGTGTTTTTGCATGTGTGTATTTTGTCACTAAAGGAAAATTTTGTTTTTAGGTATTTGCAGAGCAAGATGATTTGTTCAAGTGGGTTTGAGATTTGGGAAGGTAACTTGGATTTGTTATTGTCATTAAAAAGTCAAAAACTAGGAGGGAGACCTATGTCGTACTGACTTGTGAAAAGTACAAATAATAGAGAGATATGTTAGTCCACAAATCAACTAAAAGCAAAAATGTGGGTATCTATTTAAATTAAAAGAGAAACTTGTGAAACACATAGGTTGAAAACTTTAAATATTCCACTTAGGTTTAAATAGTTATCGCAACAATGAAAATACAAAACTTTATTAGACAAAATAGTATCAATGATGTTAGGTTTAACAAATTGTTCATGATGAGAATGAACAGACCATACCAGATGATGCTACCAATGATGATGACCCACCTAAGAGAAAGAATAATATGTCTTTTGAGTACATGGACCATGTTCTAGATTCAATTAGAGAAGAAATTATTCAAGCTTTTCCACAAAATTAAGAATTTGTGCATTATTGCTATTTGATTTGTGGATTATTTAATTTCAAGTTGGTAAATGGTAATATAACAAAAATTATTTATATTTAAATTTTAACTTCTCTTTTTTTTTATTTTTTTTATTTTCACACTTTTATTATTCATATTTGCTTAATTTATATCTAGAGGAAAAAAAATATTGACGACACCATTTCTAGATTGGTTTATATGACTTTTATTATACATTAACACTTAGTCAAGATACTCAGTTCTTCCAACAAATTTGGCTAAAGTTTTTCTTAAGGTGTTAATTTTCCCATGAAGTTTTACAACATATTGGGGTTGACCTTTAAGAAATCATTTTTCAAAATTTTTTCATTTAAGATTTTTTTTAGTCTGTTTGTGAGTCTTGCAATCTACCCACACTACTAGAAAAACAAGGAATAACGAAATTATTGGGGACAAATGACAATTGTTTTAGCAATTGATAACATGTGTCTTGATCACATATCAACAACCAATTTTGCATTTGAAATATTCGGATGAAAAGAATACAGTCACTAATACAATCGCAACATGGCTTAAACTTTTATAAATGTTATTAAAAAATAATAGCTACTGATATGACGACTGATATTTTATGCGTCAGCGACTAATTTCATTTTGGTCACTAAAATAAAATATCAGCTGTTTTTTATCAGTGTCAACGATTGATTTTATTTCAGTCACTAAAACATAATAAGGATTGATTATAGTTATGACCCAATAAAGCCTAAGTGAAACATTGATTATTAACCAAGATAGAATAAGACCCAAGTGCAATACTTATAATAGAGTAGGCCAAATAAGGCCCAAGTGTAACACTTATGATTGAATAAGGTCCAATGAGGTCCATGTGCAACCTTGATGATTAACTAAGGCACAATAAGGCTTAGGTGTAGTATTGATGATTTATTTAGACCCAAGTGTAATAATGGTTATTAAATAAGGCCCAATAAGATTCAAGTGTAACCCTGGTAATTGATTAAGACCTAATAAATCCTTAGTGTAACATTGATGATTAACTAAGGCCTAATAAGTTCAAGTGTAACGCTTATGATTGACTAAAGCCTAATAAGGCCCAAATGTAACATCGATGATTGACCAATGACCAATAAGGGTTGGGTGTAGTAATGATGATTTACCAAGGCCTAATAAGACCTAGGTGTAGTGTTAATGGTTGACCAAGGCCCAATAGTGCCAAAGGGTAATACTGATAATTGACTATGGCCTAATAAGATCCAAGTGTAATACTAATAATTGATTAAGACATAATAAGGCCCAAGTGTAACTTATGATTGATCAAGGTCTAATAAGACTCAAGTGCAAAATTGATGATTGACCAAGGTCCAATAAGGCCTAGGTGTAGTACTAGTGATTAACAAATGCCCAATAAGATTAGGTGTAATACTAATGATTGACTAAGGTCCAATAAGGCTTAAGTGTAACACTAGTAATTGATTAAAATATAATAAGACTCATGTATAAAAGATTAGGTGTAATACTAATGATTGACTAAGATTAGCAACTGATTTGGCAATCACTATTCACCTATTTTCTTGTAGTACCAAAGATTATGTTTACTCTTTTCCAAGTCCTCATAATCACTTTGTATGCGTACATTGTCTCTCCAAGGATCATATCTATCTTAAGAATATTATTCAATCGAGCAATTACTTTTAGATCTTTTTGTAAGGAACTAAGTTTGTTTTCTAAATCAGGAAAGTTTTTTAACAAAACATATTTATCTTTAGATATCCTTTCATTCTCAAGATAAAACTTAGTTCTCTGTATTTCAGGAATTTCATAAGCATCACATACTTGAGGGTTTTCTTTTAGAAAATGAATGACTTTAGCTTTATGTTTCTTTTGAAGCTTAGTATGATCTTTAGGCAACTTCTTAAAATTTTTTCTCAACCTATTATAAATTATTAAGTCAAAAGACATTTTTGTCTTAAGACGAATCATGACACCTAATTGTTTTGATTAGATGCAACTAAATACAAAGGTTAAAAGTTGCATCTTATGCGACATCAGACTATGGCTCATGCATTTATGTCTATATTTACAGATAATAGCAGAAATATGGAATGATCTAATATGATATTAAAGGATAGAATTTAAGAACTTCATTTAATACTTTGTGTCTGAGATTCCTTTTACAGAAACATTCTCTTAGGATCTGTCAAATTTGATGAAGAATAAATGAAGCACAAAATCAGAAAGTTACCAAACAACATTAAAAGGTGTGCTTTGTTGTGACAAACCTACTCTAACTTAAAGCATTTTTGTGGTAGTGATCAACACGAAAGCAAACCAAAGAGGTTTTCCAACATAAAGAGTTACGTGCATTTAATGCAAACATTAAATGTTCCAACGACCACAAACAACAGACGCAAGCTCAAATGAAGGAAATTATATGTTTATAGACAATAGACACTTGAAGATGAAGGCCTATAAATACTAGAAGATTTGAAGACATGATTAGGATCCTACTTCAAATTCTTTCTTTAAAAAGCTTTCTGTAAATTCTTGTATAGTTCGAAAAAGCTCTCAAAACACATTGAACACCTTGAGAGAAAATATTGAGTTTTGAGATTGTATATTTTTCTATATGATGATTAAGAGTTAGTCATTATGCAAACAAACAAAAAATATTTTGACTTGTGTAGAGCCAATAATGACTTTGTAAGACAAAGAATATTGAGTTGTATCAAGCTTGGGTTAAAGCTTAAGTTATAGAGCGGAAAGTGACAATGATTAATAGTTGTAACTTGTTGTGGTTAGTGGAACTTGATGGTTAGCCAAGAACAAGATGTAGTCTTAGTGGTCCAGAAAAACTAGTATAAATCTTTGTGTCTTATATTCTTTTACTTCTCTTCTCCTTTAAACTGACCTAGGATTTGAATTTGATTTTGTTTTGAAAATCCTTTTTGTTTTGCAAAATCTTTTTCCATTGTTTGTACTTACATTTGCAAAATTCTGTTATTTGTCTTACAAAGTTTCATTTCAGACAATAACTTTGTTTTCATATAAAAAGACTTTGAAAAATTTTAAAATCACAATTCAACCCCCTTTCTTGGAATATTTGTCTTTGAATAATCTTTTGAAAGAATAGAAGAGTTGAAGAGTAGTTCATGATAAGCATGATTTAAAGACTTGAGATTAGCAAAATCTACCCCCTCTTCTTGTTTTGATTCTGATTCTTCTGTTGTTGTATCCACCATGAGACACAAGTTAGCTTCCTTGTCTTCAGGCTACTCCTTAGTTAACTTATCAATTTTAAGAGGTGTTGGTTTGGTCGTCTGTGGTCTCCACTTAGTGGAATCTTCATATGATATAGTGAGAGTACCCCATATTTCTTTGGCTCTTCAGATACAATGCACTTTTTGTAGAAGCAAGCTTCATGATGTATCAAGATTGATTCAAAGAAGATTTGTTGATAACAAAGGTGATGACAAAAAGCTCAAAGGTTAAGAACACTTCATGATGATCTCAAGAATCAAAAAATGAGTTCAAGATGTTCAAGATTGAATCAAGAACATTTCAAGGTTCAAAGAGAAAACTTGGTTTCAAGAATCAAGTTCCAAGAATCAAGATTCAAGACTCAAGAGAAGACTTAATCAAGATAAGTATGAAAAAGTTTTTTTCAAAAACTGGGTAGCACATGGATTTTTCTCAAAACTTGTTTACCAAAGAGTTTTTACTCTCTGGTAATCGATTACCAGATTGTTGTAATCAATTACCAGTAGCAAAATGTTTTTGAAAAAGTTTTCAACTGAATTTACAACGTTCCAATTGATTTCAAAAAAGCTGTAATCGAATTACAATGTTTTGGTAATCGATTACCAGTGTACTTGAATGTTGAAATTCAAATTCAATTGTGAAGAGTCACATTCTTTCACAAAAAAGCTTTGTGTAATCGATTACACTGATTTGGTAATCGATTACCAGTGATAGTTTCTAAACAAATCAAAAGATGTAACTCTTCAAATGGTTTTTGACTTTTTCAAATTGGTTTTAAGTTTTTCTAAAAGCCATAACTCTTCTAATGGTTCTCTTGACCAGATATGAAGAGTCTATAAAAGCAAGGCTTTCTTTTGCATTTCAATCATTCTTTCTACACATCTATCTTTTCCAATTCATTCTTTACACAAGCAATTTTTCCACATTGATTTCTGAGTCTCTTTGAACTTCTTCTTCTTCTTCCTTTTGCCAAAAGCTTTCCAAAGTTTTCTAGTTTTCCAAACCTTGAAAACTTGTGCTATTCATTCTTTTCATTCTCTTCTCCCTTTGCCAAAAAGAATTCGCCAAGGACTAACCGCCTGAATTCTTTTTGTGTCTCTCTTCTCCCTTTTCCAAAAGAACGAAGGACTAACCGCCTGAATTCTTTTGTGTCTCCGTTCTCCCTTGTCAAAGAATTCAAAATGACACAGTCTGAGAATTCTTTTGATTCTTCCCTTTCCCATATACAAAAGATTTCAAAGGACTAACCACTTGAGAATTCTCTTGTATTCCCATTCACAAATTTTCAAAGGTTTAACCGCCTGAGAACTTTGTCTTAACACATTGGAGGGTACATCCTCACATATATACTGACAAAGGAATAAAAATCCAAATATTAATTAATAGTATTTTTTTTTACATTTGTAAATACAAGTCTTTCAAAGGGATAAAAGGCTCACATTCACTTTCTTCTACATCATATTCAAACTTGTCCAAATAAATAATAAAGTTATCTCGGTTTAAGCAAGACCGTCTTAGACTTCATACAATTAATATAAAACCCTATACCCCAATGCCACATCCTATCAGAGCATTGTGTCTCGACGTCCTTCAACACAAGGTTCCTTAAATCAATTCACCTAGTCGTCTGCTCCCCCGAACACAAAGTTCAAGATCATTACAGGATCCAAATACAAACAACACCCGGGGAGTGAGTTATCACATTCCTAACTAATAGAGAAACAAGACAACTAGATATACATATCATATAAACCAAATAAAATTTACTTACACGTAATTCACGTAATTCCACCACTTTGTCATTCAAAGTTCACTTTTCATCCATCAATCACACTTTTCAATCATCAATCACAATACACAAAAATCACATGCTCTGATCAAGACATAATAACACATCAATTTCATAACAAACAATTAGCAAGCGCATGAGACAGTTATGCTAAGACTCAAGCCTATATGCAATGTGGTACCATGTCAGTGAAAAACCACCCTGGGGCGCTTAGGAGTACATAACAAGACACACCACACAATGGGTTTGTCAGGTCACTCTCACTAAGTAAGATCATAGGGAGACCAGTCAGGGTCACGATGTTTTGCGAGAATGCTCCAACCATATGGGATCAGCATAGGCTTAAAGAAGCACTCAAACCCAGTGACTCCCAAGGCCTACACTCCGAAGAGTCCGTCAGGGCCTCTCCCTCCTGATTCAGGTCCAACCCCTAAAATTATTTTAGCACACAGACACTGCTAGTGAATTATACAATACCTATGACCTCACACTCGTGTCTTAAGCACATACAACATATTGCACTACAATTTAACACTAGTTCCTAAATAGGAACCTACACTTTCTCTTTAACACTGGTTCCTAAATAGGAAACCTACACTTTCTCTTTAACACTGCGCATTTACACTTTTCTCAAGATAACACTGGTCGGATTATTGTACAATTCACAGCTTACAACACAAAATGTCACATCAAGAGTTAATCACACACTTATTCATAACCAAAACTCATTCACAATTTCACATCTCATAATGTCACAATCCACCATCACATGTTTTCACGTATCTCACAATTCAACACCTGTTCTACTTTACACTTTTACTCAATCTCAATAACAATATTATAATCTCAAGGCAACATATCATTCCACAATTCATCACATATTTCATTTATAAGCACTGCTCATGAATTATACAATACCACGACCTCACACTCATGTTTCAAACTTGTTTAACACAATTGCACTACAATTTAACTCTGGTTCCTAACTAGGAACCTACACTTTCTCTTTAACACTGCGCATAAACACTGGTCGGGTTATTGTATAATTCATAGCTCACGATATAATTAATGTAACATCAAGTGTTAACACATCCACTTATTCACAATCGAATATCATGTCCACACTTTAAGATCTCATAACATCACATCAACCATCTCATAACATTCCCAATGATATTCATAAGGTACAACATACACATGTTCATGAAACTTAACCATAATATTCTCAAACTCCAATACTTAATAATTTTTGGAATCATACTATAGCACTCTACAATATTATTTACATAAATTATTAATATAAATAGCTACCTCTATATCTATAAACTAGCATGCATCATATTGAATCACAAATTTCAAAGTAAGCTTTCAATGCACAAATTCTAAATAATTATATGAACACTTTGGTCAGTTTCAATTATGATATTAATTTTTTAAATTATATATAAAAACCTAAACAACAAGAAAAAGAGAAAATACAAAATCAATATCTCTCTCTAAATTTCTCCTTACTTTATTTCATCAATTCATATTAATTAGAAAAAGTACTCGATTTATAGGGTTCACGCTCAACACAATAGCATATCAATTTCACAAAAATTGGTCTATCAAACATATATAATTCACTATAATAATTATAAGGATAAAATGAAAATTTCAAAAAACACCCAAAAACTCATTCCAATTGATATCTCTAAGGATCCCTACACATGTTCTCACTAATTCCCAATTGTAAATAACTCATCCCTTACCTCTAAGCGGACTCACGTGTCTTTCGACAGTGATAGCAGCATCTCTAGCGGTCCCCTGAAATTCCTTCAGTTATTCCTCCGAATGTTCCGATAGAATTCCCAAACGTCAGAGAGACGGAGAAGAGATTGAAACCTCCACTTGTACTATCTTCATGCGATTCCTTTTTCTCCCGCCAGAAATATTATCTGGCAAATCTCAACGGTGGAAGTGTGCAAAATTAAATTTCAAACAACATATCCAAATTTCACGAAAATCCAACAGTTAACGAAACCAGGATCGTAATTTTAATGAAACCGTTTTGGATTTCTGCGGGAAAGGAAAAGGCTGCAATGCGAAAGGTATTTCTCTCAGCTCAAAGATTATATCACAATTCTCAACGGTGATAATTCTCGTAATTGGGCTGCAAACATGGTGCTCAAATTTCATGACGATCCAACGGTGAACGAGTCCGAGGTTGTCGTTTTTCTGAGACAGGTTAGGTGGCCTACGGGAAAAAGAAAGGGTTTTGGAAGAAGAGAAAAGAAACGAAATTGTGAGGCAGAGGAGGCTGAGAAGTCAGTCTGAAAACTGACCTAGCATGTTGCTATTTATAGCTAGGGACATTTACAACCTATTATTTACTCTATTTATTTATTTATTATTTATTATTTTATAAAAACAAACTTTATTTTATTTTCTATCAAACAAATAAATAAAATACCCTTTTTTATTTTCTCTCAAATCATTATTTTAATTAATAAGTATATCTCCTTATTTATTTATTTATTTATAAAATCTCATCATTTTTTTAAAAACTCTATTTATTTATAAATAACAATCCTTTTTAATCTAGTTTACGAGAATTGGGATGTTACACTTTATGGTACAAGTAGAGGGTACATCTACTTGGGTTTGACTGAGAACAAGAGAGGGTACATCTCTTGTGGATCAGTTCTAGTATAGGGTACATCCACTAGGTTCAAAGAGAACAAGGGAGGTTACATCCTTTGTGGATCTTTGCTTGTAAAAGGATTTTTACAAGGTTGAAAGAAATCTCAAGGACCGCAGGTCGCTTGGGGACTGGATGTAGGCACGGGTTGTTGCCCAACCAGTATAAAAACTCTTGTGTGTTTGTCTCTTTCTTCCCTACTCTTTTACTTTCTGCTGTGCATTTTAATTTCTGCTTTTACTTTTGGTTAAGTTTCTCTTCTACTCCTTATTCTCTTAACAACATAAGTAAAAGCATTAGAAGAGTAAATTTTTAATTAGTAAAGGTTTAGGAAAAATTAATTCAACCCCCCCTTCTTAATTATTCTGAGGCCACTTGATCCAACACTTTTGCATACTCTTTCTTTATTAATGCACATATAATGAAGTTTCTTGTTGCTAAGTTTAGATGATCCATTATCACAACTGGACAATCCATCCTTACCCATGATTTTGATTATTTTAAAGGTATAAATCATTGATGGACTAATGAGTTTGCTTTCAAGTGAAAAGGACTTACTACATATGAGCATACTTGGTATTATTTCTTATCCTACATCTCTTATTAGTACGTGTCCATTCACTAGTAGAAAACTGATTTGGTTAAAAATAACATCCAACGTCCAATGTGCTATCATAAACTAGCATCCACTCTTTGTGAAAACTAGTGCGTATACATTGTGTTCCTTTATTCACGTTCATTGGACTTAATCACTTACACAAACCTATTTTATATCAAGTATAAGTGACATCCAAGCATTTACTGAAATCAAGTTAGCTACAATGAGAAGTGCACATACTTCTTTCACAAATAATTTTTTGCCTCACTTATTTTGCATTGCAAACATTTGATTTTCAAGTATGAAAAGGAAAAAATAGAAGGGAATAGAAAGACTCAAAGGAATATTCCTTAGAGGTCATTTTTGCTGAAGAATAGAGCACATATAGTTGTTTGTACTTTTATTCTTTCTCTCTCCACAAAAGTGCGACATGTAGCACTACCTGCAGTTATGAGACAACGGTCAAATTAGAGACAAACACCAATCCTATAACGGATACTTTGATGATGTCCATAAAAAGCGACCAAGGCTCTGCTATCCACAATGAACAAAAATACAAAGTGAAAAGCAAGAGCATTTTGAAGTGATAATTTGCATGTCATTGGGCGATACAAAAAAATGTTTAATTAGTTCATCCTTTGCATAGCAAACTCATTCATTTGGATTCGTGCTTAAGTTTTTATCCACTCTATTGGGTGATTTGAATTTGTGTATTCATTCAAACATTATTTGTTTGTGCAATCCAGGCAGAAGTGACATAGTGTTAAATAATACTTGAGTGTCTTAGATTTAGGGCGAGTCTAAGGGTGTGCCAGTAATGTCCTAGAGAATAATGTTGTAGCTAGGAGTGGCAGAACATAATACTTGTTTGTAGTCAAGTTTTGATTAGTGAAACCCTTCATTGGTTTGTGAAGGAGAACTGGGCATAGCTCGGTTTGAGTGAACCAGTATAAACTAAGTGTTTCTACTTCTCTCTTAAGATATTTGATTAGTATTCTCTTAAGCTTATCTTGACACACTTAGACACACAAGTGTTCTTTTGAAAAACCTTTGTGAAAATACTATTTTATCATTCATTGAAAACAATGTTTTTTTCCATCAAAATTGGTATTATTCGTTGGACGACACTGTTAGTGACTTGGTTTTTGCATATATGCTTGTTAAAAACACCTGCTTGCGAAAAAGATTACTTTTTTTATCTAACACACTATTCAACCCCCCATCTAGTATGATATTTGTTATTTCAGTTGGTAGTTAAAGAAAGAAATAGAAGAATGATATGCTACCAACAAATCACCATTTTTAAAAGTCAAGTACAAATAATGAAAGGAAATGATGATTGCACACTTCAAGTACACACATATTGATCTGTGGGATTTTGTAGACAATGGAAACCATATTCCATATGATGTTGAGCTAAATGAGATCCACGAAAGCCAGTGGACGGAGGAGCAAAAACAAATATTTATGCTTAACTCCAAAGCTCTAGATGTTCTATCGTGTGCTCTCTCTGAAGAAGTATACACAAAGGTCCACAGCTTTAGAAGTGCTAAGTAGATGTGGACACATTGGCCAAAACGTACAAAGGGACATCACAGGTAAAGTGGAGCAAGCTAAATCTCCTCGTGTGTGAATATGAATTATTTACTATGGTGGAAGGTGAATACATACAATGTATGTTTGGATACTTCCAAACCATATTAAATGAACTAAGATCTTTATAAAAAAAAAAACTTATGATAATTATGATCACATTACAAAATTTTGAGAAGTCTGTCTAGAAAGTGAAGACCATATGTTATAGCCTTAAGAGCTCTAAAGAATCTTGATATCAGGTCCCTTGAAGAACTTGTTGGAACCTTAAAGGTCCATGAACAAGAACTTCAACAAGATGAAGGAACCAAGAAGGGCAAATATCTTGCTCTCAATGCTTACAAATTAAAGAAAGTACCATTGTCCAAGGAATTCTCATCCAGGCCATCGTCTAAAAGTGTATCCAAAGCATTGAGCATGGACAACTCTTCTAATAAGGAATTTGAAGAAGAATCTAATGAGGATGATGAGTTGGCTTTAATATCGAGAAAGATTAGGAAGATGTGGAAGAACAAGAGTAGATCTAAATGGAAGAACTCCTCCAAGAAGGTGTTCAAGGAGAAGAAAGGTAGATAAAAGAGCTCCATTATATGCTATGAGTGTAAGAAGCCAAGACACTTCAAGTCAGAGTGCCTAAAACTGGAGAAATCTAAGGACAAGTACAAGCATTACATGTCCAAGGACAAGAAAGGCCTCATGAGCACTTGGGAGAATTTGGATGACACCACATTTGACGAAGAAGGAGAAGAGGAAGCTAAATTGTGTTTGATGGCTTATACAACATATGAAGAATCAGAATCAAAACAAAATGAGATAAATCTCAATTACCATGAATCCTTAAAGAAAACCTATCATAAACTATTTTTAAGCTTGTCCATTATTTCAAAAGCTTACAAAAACTTGCAAAAAAGTTTGAGAAATTGTCCAAAGATCACAATAAACTAAAAGAAATTCATTAACCTAAAGATATCAACTCTTTGATGGAAACTACTCAAACAATGAAGCTTATGAAACCTTCAAAAAAGAGCTCTCGAGAATGAAAAAGTTTCCAAAGTTTGAGATACTTTAATGAAAGACTTTCACACTTTGGATGGCAAAATTGAAGTTCTACAAAAAGAGTTAAAAGAACTCAATGAACTTCAAGACTACCTCATTGAAGAAAGGTATGATCTCTAGAAGGAATATGCACAAGTGATGCATGAAATATGTTAGGCTCACACAAGGGCAAGCAAACCTTACACAATAGTGACAGTGGACTCGAAAGTTTGGATATTGAACCATGAAACCAGTTGTAATCCCAATTAATCACGTTTATTAAATTAATAGTTGAGGTGATTAAAAAAAGGATTTAAATATTTTTATGGTTTTGGTTTTTAGAAGAAAACAAATAAAAAAAAAAAAAAGCAAAGAGAGGTTTTAAGTGATGATAAGAATGACTAGGGGTTATGACTCATTAGTACCAATTTTCCCCGAATCTCAGTCCTAAAGAAATTCATTCCCTAGTTAATTACCAATTCTAAAAGTCAACTAAAGCCTATGACCAAGGTCAGAAGATGCTCTTTACCTTAAATCAATACCCAAATGATCATGGATCTATCAATTTAAGTCAAAGGATAAAATCAATTCTAGGGATGATTAATTAAAGATTAATTAATCTATCGGAGATTACCCTGACAGTTTGATAATGTAATTTGGTGCAAAACATTTTATACCCAGATTTACCAATTACATGCAGATGAATACTATTATGCAATTGATTAAGTATATGAATGGTCAATTTTCCAAATAAACAGTAAAAAAAAGGAAGAAAACTAATTAACATAAAACAATGACAAATTCCATTAAGAACAAGGAGAGGAGTACATTTGGACAGTGCATTTAGACAGTTACATCTAAACCCCGGACTAAGAGGACTAGCCGCTCATGATTAAAGCAAAACTAGAAATCCTATATGAGATAAACACAAACATACCAATAGGTAGGAGTGATGATCACGATTCATCCTAACAATGTTGTTTACACTTCATGGCTCTCAAAAACCCTCAAGGTTCTCTCAAATTTGTAAAAAGATAAAGCAAACAAAAGATAAAAATTATAGAGCTTAGAGGCCTATATATAGCTTCCTAAAGATATTAGTTTAAAAAGGCACACTACAAAAGTGGCACTGCAACTCTGGACCATTATGGATTGACTATGGCCCTCTTGGTTGACCACGACCCTCATCATTGGCGTTGTTCTAGAGGACTATTATCATCTTATTGTGGTAGTGTTGCTTACCACGACTGTGGTGTATGCACCATGGTCGTGATCAAGTGTTGAGTTTTCAAATCTTCATATAATCATACAATTTTCAACTCTTTCACACAATTGAGAAGTTGTACTTCTACAATACAAAACTAGCATCCAAATGTAAGTTCTACCAAGAAAATACAATACAAAACTCCTTTGACAACTTCCATCATGTTGGGAATATGTTTCCTTTGGAATGATCATTTGGATAGAGACTCCTCTTTAGTTTTGATCTTGCGGGTGCAAAGTATGGGGTCCAAACCTTTCCTGTCATGGATGTTCCACCCAAAGGTTTCCCTTTTCTCTTTGAAAACCCACAACAGTTTCTCCTCCTCAATTCCCTGTAAAGATTTAGCAATCATAACTAGAAAAAAAGATGGTGGATTAATAAAAACATATTTGAAGTTAACAGGAGGGGGCTTCAACTTTGGAACATTGCCATTCTAACCTCTCATAACTAGGTGATCCAGGACCATGTTGAGATTGCAGAAACATCTGTATTTCCTCCACTTTAGGGTTTAACTCCCAGTCAAGGTCTTGATTAATGAAGACTTTCTCTAGAGGGTCAAACATCTCCATACTTGGGAATGCTCCCTCTATCAGCGCATCAACTATATCAACAAACTCAATAACACTATAGGAAGCAAATGAGGAAGGATGTTTCAAAGTATCAGATAAATTAAATATCACTTTCTCATCGCTTAATCTAAGGGTGAGTCTACTAAGCTTAATCTCAACAAGTAAATCACGAGTACTAAGGAAAGGTCATCCCAATATGATAGGGACATTCTCATCAGCTTCCATATCTAAAATAACAAAATCAGCCGAAAAGATGAACTTGTCCACCTTAACCAGCACATCCTCAATCACCCCTCTAGGATAGATAACTGAATGATCAACAAGGTGAAGAGTGATGTTACTAGGTTCTAAGTTTGTGATGCCCAACTTCTTAAGTATGGAACAAGGGATCAAATTTATACGAGCCTCCAAATCACATATGCACTTATCAAAGTAAAACCCTTCTATCAAACAAGGAATAGTAAATTTATTGGGGTCTTTCATCTTAGGGGGAAGTTTTCTAAGGACCACAGCGAAACACTTCTCATTGAGACCCACAGGGCCAAAATTTGCCAATTTTCTTTTGTTAGATAAAATTTCTTTTAAATGCTTGGCATAACATGACATCTATGAAATAGCCTCAACGAAAGGGAGGTTGATGTGCACTTTACTCATAACCTCAAGAAATTTCTATATTGCACATCTTGCTGATCATTCTTAACTCTGTGAGGAAAAGGTAGACTTACTTGTGGATATGTCAATATCTCCTTCTTTTCACCCCCTTCCTTCATTAGCACTAGATTCCCATCAGTAGGAACCTCAACTTTCTTAGGTGTTTGGTTCTTCTTAGTAAGGACATAATCTGCAGCTTTTGGGAAAGAGCATTCCTTCTCCTCAGAGTCCTCTTGCTTCTAATCATCACAACATTGACATGCTCCCTCTTAGGATTTGGTTTGGGTTGTGAAGAGAGGTTTCCCGCATGCCTTTGTGATAAGAGACATTGTAAGCTAGTCAATTGAGACTCCACCTACTTCATTCTATGATCATTTTGGGTCATATATTGAAGCATGATTTCTTGAATAGTGGGTTGTCTCTCCACTTGTCTAGGCCTTTTATTTCGCATGGGTTTAGACCTATACATTCCTTGATTTTGCTTGAAGCCTTGTCCTTGATTGAAATTTTTGTTGTACTTATTATAAGAGTTATTTCATCTTCCAACATATTTGTTCTCATCCAAATTTGCAGCTAACTCATCATCAACAGTTCATTCTCCTGGCCCATGCATAATCTCACATCCATCATAGGTTGGGAATAAAGGTGTAGTAATGGGGACTTGAGCTTGAGCTATCATGAGTGTCTCAATCTTCAGTGTTAGAGCTTGCATCTGCTTTCCCAACTCAGTTAGGGGATTATCTTTCTCTACCTGGTTGATACCTTTCTTCATAATCCTCATATCCCCTAAGTTGTTATATGGGTTAGAGCACATATCTTCAATGATCCTAATGGCATCAACAAGGGGGTTTTAACAAGAGGTTACCCTCACAAGCAACATCTAAACCTGTCCTATTGTGTGAGGACACTCCACCATAGAAAATATGGGCAAGTCTCTGTTGAGTAATGTTGTGGTGTGGACATCTTCTGATCATCTTTTGCAACCACTTTGAAGCTTCAGGTAGACTCTCTTGATCTCTCTGCTCAACATTTCCAATGTCCCTGATGTATTGATCCATCTTTATGGGAGATAAATACCTTTGTAAAGGCACTTGTGCACTAATTCCATGTAGTGATATTGTTCTCAGATAGTGTGCACAACCAACCCTATGCCTTCCCATTGAGAAAGAAAGGAAAAACATAGAGTTTAATGTACTCTGCTAGTACACAATTTTGTCTCAACGTGTTGCCAACTTGATGAACTTCCTCAGGTGCTACATAGGATCTTCATAGGCAGCACCACTGAACGTGTTGTTCTCCAATATTTGTAGGAACCCATGCTTGAAGTCAAATATGACTCCCATATGTAGATTAGGAAGTTGGATGGTGTTGGCTTCCCCGAGGTAGGGGTCAGATACTCCATAAGTGTCTGAACCTGATTAGCTGCCATTGCTCATTCTTATTTCTTCACAGATTCTTGCACAAAGTTTTCGGATTAGCTTGTCAATATCAGTTTCGTATTGTAGTGATGAATTTTGGGACTTGATTTGCATGCACTAAAAACAGAGGAGAAGATCAAGTGCAACGAGAAATAAAAGAATAAAATAAAAATAAATACTAGAAAATTAAATAAATAATAAAAGAATTTCTACAAACAAAACTGTTTGGTTTAATAAAATTAATCTACTTGGAAATTTCACAACTAGTCCCCAACAACGATGCCAAAAACCTGATGCATAAAATATGTTAGGCTCGCACAAGGCCAAGCTTACCTTACACAATAGTAGTAATGGACTAGAAAATTCTAATATTAAACCCAAAGGCCTAGTTATATTCGAAATTAGTAGAGTTTATTAAACTAATATTTAAGGTGATTAAAAACAAGATTTAAATATTTTTATGATTTTGGTTTTTAGAAGAAAACAAATAAAAAAAATGCAAATAGAGGTTTTAAGTGATGAGAAGAATGACCACGAGTTATGACTCACTAGTACCAATTTTCCCCCAATCCCAGTCCTAACAAAATTCCTTCCCTAGTTAACTATTGATTCCTAAAGTCAACTAAAGTCTATGATCAAGATCAAAAGATGCTTTTTGCCTTAAAACAATACCATAATGATCATGGATCTATCAATTTATGTCAAAGGATAAAATATATTTTGGGGATGATTAATTAAAGATTAACTAATCTATCAGAGATTACCAAAATAGTTTGATCATGCAATTTGGTGCAAAACATTCTCTACCCAGATCTACCAATTACATGCAAATGATCACTATTATGTAATTAATTAAGTATTACAATGGATGATTCCAAATAAATAGTAAAAACAAGGAAGAGAATTAATTAACATAAAAAATGATGTATTCAATTAAGAACAAGGAGAGTATTACATTTGGATAATTACATCATAATCCTTAAACTAAAGGGACTAGTCGCTCATGATTAAAGCAAAATTAGCAATCATATATGAGATAAATATAGACATATCAAAAGGTAAGAGTGATGATCATGATTTGTCCTAATAGTGTTGCCTACACTTCGCAACTCTTAAAAACCCTCAACGTTCTCTCAAATTTGTAAGAAGATAAAAGTAAACAAAAAATAAAAATTACAAAGCTTATAGACCTATGTATATCTTCCTAAAGATGCCAGCCTGAAAAACCTCACTATGGAAGTGATGCTAAAGCTATAGGCCATTACGGATTGACTGTGGCCTTCTTGGTTGACCATGACCCTCATGAATTGACCATGATTGTGGTGAGTTTACCACAACCCTCATCATTGAAGCTATTTTGTAGGGTTGTTATCATTTTATCGTGGTCATGCTACTTACCACGGTCATGGTAAATGCGCCATGACCGTGATCAAGTGCAGAGTCTTGAAATCTTCATAAAATCATAAAATTTCCAACTCTTTCACTCAATTGACTGATTGCACTTCTACAATATAAAACTAGTGTGCAAGCATAAGTTCTAGCAAGAAAATGTATGCAAAATGACACAAAAACTCACACAAAATATCACTAAAAAAGTGGTTTATGAACATGCTCACAAAGAGTATGAGAACCTGAAAAAGAGTAAACATGATCTTTAGGTAGAATGTGAAAATCACAAAAAGTCAATAAAATTCTTAAATGATAAGCTTTTAAAGAATGAAATCTTAAAAGGTAAACTTCTAGATGTTGTAAAACTTAATGAGGATATTGATACTTTAAAGACAATCTTAAATTTGTTAGAGGAACTTAAAATCTTAACAAATTGTTAAGATATAATAGATGTCCCACAAACAAATATGGTCATAGGTATGAGGGACAAATATATGTTCATGATGAGGAAACTATTGTTTGTTATTTCTGTGGCAAAGTAGGACATATCATGTCCAAGTGTAGGGACTTACCTAAGAAAGGTGTTTCCAATACATTCAAAACTAACAAGAAAGGACCCAAGAAGATTCGGGTACCTAAGGATAAGGTTATTCCTATTCCAGATGTCTTTAATAACAAGAAAGAGACACGAATTATGGTACATGAACAACGACTGCTTACAACACATGACAAGAGAAATGTGTATGTTCAAATGCCTAACCCTTGTACATGGTGGAATTGTAACTTTTGGAGATAATAAAAAAAGGAGAATAACAAGAGTGGGTAAGATAGGTATACCTCCATATCCACTTATTGATAATGTTTTATTTCTTGAAGGGTTAAAACATAATCTACTGAGCATAAGTCAATTATGTAACCGTGGATATGATGTTTCCTTTAACAAGGATGAGTGTATTGTCCAAAACAATGATGGGTCCTTACTTTTTTCTACCAAGAGGAAATGTAATATTTTCTATCAGAAAAGATGATTGGGTGTGGCATAAAAACTTGGTTATGCTAGCTTGAGGTTAATCTCAAAGCTACAAAAGCATAACCTTGTATGAGGTATACCAAGTATGTTATACAAAGATGATTTACTTTGTGAAGCTTGTCAAAAGGGACAACAAGTAAAAAAATTATTTTCTAGCAAAAACATTGTTTCCACCTCAAGACCTTTAGAACTACTACTTCTTGATCTATTTGGCCCAACTAGAATAGCCTTCGTAAGTGGAAAAAAGTATGGACTAGACATAATCTATCGAGCATAAGTCAATTATGTAACCGTGAATATGATGTTTCCTTTAACAAGGATGAGTTTATTGTCCAAAACAATGACAAGTCCTTACTTTTTTTCTACCAAGAGGAAAGGTAATATTTTCTATCAAAGAAGATCATTGGGTGTGGCATAAAAAACTTGGTCATGCTAGCTTGAGGTTAATCTCACAACTACAAAAGCATAACCTTGTATGAGGTATACCAAATATGTTATACAAAGATGATTTGCTTTGTGAAGATTGTCAAAGGGAAAACAAGTATAAAATTTCTTTTCTAGCAAAAACATTGTTTCCACCTTAAGACCTTTAGAACGACTACATCTTGATCTGTTTGGCCCAACTAGAACAACCTTAGTAAGTGGAAAATGGTATGGACTAGACATAGTGGAAAATTACTCTAGATGGACCTAGGTTATATTCTTGGCCCACAAGGATGAGTCCTTCAGTGTCTTCTTTAAATTTTGCAAAAGAGTTTAAAACAAAAAAGGAAGTATGCATTACTTCAATCAAAAGCAACCATGGAGGAAAATTTGAAAATGAGAATTTTTAACTATTCTATGAGGAAAAGGAAATTCTTCATAACTTTTCAGCTTTAAGAACACTTCAATAAAATGTTGTGGTTGAAAGGAAGAATGGATCATTACAGAAAATGGTCTGCACCATGCTTAATGATAATTCTACTCCTAAGCACTTATAGGTTAAAGCAGTGAATACTGCCCGTTATTTACAATTAGAATTTACATAAGACCCATTATGAAAAAAAACTCTCTATGAATTATGGAAGGGACGAAAACCCAACATATCATACTTCCATCCATTTAGATGTCAATGTTTCATTTCAAACACTAAGGAAAGTTTGATTCTACGAGTGATAATGGAATATTGTTTGGGTACTCTAAAACATCAAAGGCATATAGAGTATATAACTCTAGAACATGATTTGTTCAAGAAGTTATCCATGTGAGGTTTAATGACACCAAGGATGATAAGGAATTATCATAGATGAATGAGTCATATGTAGATTTAAGACTAGAAGATGGAATCGAAAACTCTGTATCATCTAGTCACAACACAGAAACTATAACATCTAATCCACCATTGGATGACCCTCAAGAAGAAGAAAAATAACCAACTGGATGTAACATGAGAAATGACCATCTAGAAAGCCAAATCATTGGTGATCTAACAGAAAGAGTCCAAATAAAGCATCGCTTAGGCTTCAAGGTCATACATAATTGATCTCACAAATTGAACCCAAACACATAGATGAGACAATGTAAGATGAAAACTTTGTTAAAGCCATAAGAAGCTCGACCTAGATCCAGAAAAATGATGTATGGAAACTAGTGGAGGTACCTCAAGGACAAGAAGGCTATTGGAGCTAAGTGGGTATTCAGAAATAAATTGGACAAGGATGGTAAGGTTGTGAGAAACAAAACAAGGTTAGTTGCTAAAGGTTACTGACAATATGAAGGTATTGATTATACTGAAACTTATGCTCTTGTTGCTCGTCTTGAAGCCATACGCATTTTACTATCATTTGTTGCTTATAGCAATATGAAACTATATCAAATGGACATAAAAAGCACATTTTTAATGGACTCATCCAAGAGGAAATTTACATGGAACAAGCCCCTGGGTTTGAGAGTGATACTTTTTCTCATTGTGTTTTCAAACTTAACAAAACTTTATATGGTCTAAAACAAGCTCCTCGAGCTTGATATGAAAAGTTGAGTTATTTTCTTTTAGAAAATGGATTTGAAAGAGGAAAAATGGACAAACTCTGTTTCAGAAAAAACTATAACTGATGGTTTATTTTAATTCATGTTTATGTTGATGATATTATTTTTGGTGCTACTAATGAAACTCTTTGTCAAGATTTCTCTAAGTTGATACAAATTGAGTTTGAAATGAGCATGATGGGATAACTAAAATTCTTCCTTGGTCTACAAATTAATAAAACAAGCAAAGGCATATATGTTCATTAGACGAAGTATGTGAAGGAGTTATTAAAGAAATTCAAAATGAACAATCCAAAAGAAATGAATCTCCAATGCATCCAACCACATATCTTGGACTAGATGAGAAATTAAAGAAATTAGACGAAACCCAATATAGAACAATGATTGGGTCTCTCCTGTATCTCATTGTGTACAAACCTGACATCATGTTCAGTATATGCTTGTGTGCAACATTTCATCATGTTCGGTGGAAGCTGTCACTTTATTGGTGGCAACTTAGTAACTTGGATACGTAAGAAAAAAAGGATCAACTACACTATCAGCTGGAAGTTGTTGTGCTTAATTACTTTGGATAAAGAATCAACTAGAAGACTACATCATCTATGAGAGTAACAATTCTATCTTTTGTGATAACAAAGCTACTATTAGTCTCTAAAAATCCCATATTCCATTCAAGGGCAAAACATATAGAAATTAAACATCCCTTTATAAGAGGCCATGTTTAGAAAGGGACAATGGACTTACAATTTGTACCTGCTCATGATCAACTTGCTGACATGTTTACAAAACCCCTTATTGGGGAAAGGCTAATCCTTCTAAGGAATCAACTTAAAATTGACTTTATAAAGGAATGATTTAATGTTTATAAGTCATATAATTTGACTTAGCGTCCATAGAACTCATCATCCAATGAATCTAAGTTAACAACATGTGCATAATGTATGTATCACGTGCATCCAATGTATGGAAGTACTCATATCATAAGCATTGTGTTATTTAAATTAAAACACAACATTTTTTTGGTAAGAGAACATTGTAGTGTTTTTGCTAAGTCACCTTTTAAATGGAGGGCCTCATGATTTCATTTCAAAAACCCCTCACCTTTAAAAGATCAAAATTTCTAGCCTTCTCTCTCATCAAACCTTCCAATTATAGAAATCCCTAGAATTCATTCTCTTTCACCTGTTATTGCTATCTTTAAACCCTAAACACAAACCCTAGTCCAAAAAGCTTTAACCTTTTCACCATGTCAAGTCGAAGAGAACCATCTTTTTATGAGGAGCCCATTCCCAAGATCAACACAACTTCTATCCACACTGAGAATGAAGCCACCATACACATTAAGCACTTTTCGACATTAGCTACCTAGAGAATAATAGTCTGAACCTCAATGAGACCATGCTTTGATGTGGTATAAGAGGTTTCTACAACAACTGCTCGATTATCCACCCAGAACTGTTCCGAATGTTTTGGCGCAATGTTGAGTTCAAAACTACCTATGCCATAGTCTCTACTGTTCTTGGAAAAACAATGACTTTATCCATAGAGACCATCTCTTAAGTCACTGAGTGCATGAGGGAAGCGAGCAAATACAATAGCAACTGGGAGAAGACATATGAAGAACGTATTTCAAGGGATTTCCACAAAAACTTCTCCAAGACCATAGGTAAGAAAAAGGTGGTGTACAATCTATTGTATGATCAAGCAAAGATTTGGAAAAATGTTTGCAACTAAAGCATACTGCATAAAATAAGGTCCAAGGACTCTATATAAGACCTACACAAGTTTGTGCTCTTTCATATAATGGAGTAGATATTGTTTGACCTGCCACAAACCATCTACATCAACATTTTGCGCATCACAAAGCCTATAGATGACCTTAAAGATATCTATTATTCTACTCTACTCAACAAACAATTATGGGAGCAAGGTGTTTATCAAGTCTTCAATGGACTAGACGATGCAAGAAGGAATAAGATCATGGTTAAGGGGTCTATGATAGCCAAACAATAGAACTTTGGACCTTTAAACATCAAGTCTATGAGGTTGGCTATGAACATAGCTTAAAGAGAGGTTGATCAAGTGGATAAAGAAGAGACAACCAAAAGGATAAATGAGCGTATCAAAATTGTGCTAGCTGTTGCTGGTGATGCTTTATCTCAATTTGGTGTTGCCAACAAGATAAACTAAATCATGACATAACAAGCACAAAAATTAGAGGAGAAGACAGAGTTACTTAGAAAGGATAGATGATGGAAAAAAAACATGACTTTGCACCTATGTCCATCCCCTCCAGCAAGCGTCCACAGGCTACTTCCACAAAGAGAAGTCCAAAGAAGTAAGTTGTGGAGAAGAACACCCACAAAATACTTAGAGATCTTAATGAAATAGAAAATGAAGAGGTTCCTTAGCTTCAAAGAAAAAGAAAGAACTTAGCTTAATAATAAGCTCCTTCTACTCCAAATAAAGAAAAAGTTGTTTAGGCAACTCCCTCTGCCAAGGAACCAATCATTGTATCCTTTGTGCCAAGAAAGGTGAAGACAAGGGAAACAAGAGCAAACCTTTCTATTATTGAGAAGGATTGGACTCCACCCTCTCCCTCTCAATGATCCATTAGCGATGATGTTTCATTTGATGCTTCTATCTTACCACTGTAACGTTGTCCCCTTACACCCCCCAAGACAACGTCCACCTACATCACGAATCAACTTGGACAAGTTTAAGCACAACAAGAAGATGAAGGCCCCAATGTATGACAAATAAAGATTTCAAGTGGCCTTACTTATTGAAAACAAGCAAAATGGGAATACAGGAATTCTTATTCTAGAGATTAGTCTTCATAATCCCTTCCACCATCGTGAATTCGCCATTATTAATTCACTAGAATTACAAGTTATGATTATGAACATACTCCATCTCAAGCCAACAAGGCTTTTCCTTTTGAAGCTATAGTGACCTTGGAAGCTTTTTCATGGACGTGACCAATGTATACCAACCTAATCAAGATGAAACCTCATTGATTGATCCATGGTAGATAGTAATATGTGCATCCAACTTCACAAAAAGGACTAGAAGCAGAAAGAGAAAAGCTGAAGAAGAGAAAGAAAAAGAAGCACACTTAAGATCATATTCCTCTATCAACCTTTGACAAAAGCAACATGGATCCAACAATAGAATGTCAACCCCCACAAGTCAGATAGGAGAAGAAGATCAACATCTAGACAACTCTACAAAGTTTCTACTAGTGAATCCAGTTGATCTTATTATATCACCTATTGAGTTTTCTATAATTGTTGGGGTACTTGCTTAGGATGACACATTCAATCAGGCAATTGCATATCCACAAGGCATACATATCATTAGAACCACTAACATCAAGAAAGTTCCTGATCGTTGCTGCCTGTAAAAGATGAAGGCAAGAAGAAAGGTTTCAAGTTGTACTATAATGAAGAGATGTATAGCAAAGGACAGAAGGTTGAAGTGGTCAATTATCCTAGAAACAGGAGTTTACTATTTAGTGGAAAGAATCTAGTAAAGAAACCATACATTTTTTATGCCATAACCTTCTAGAATCAAATTGTTTGGAATGACACATCAAAGGCATCCTCTTCCAGATATAATGGTAGTAACAACACACACCACAAAGAGACATTCCAGTGTTGCATCCAGTCAAGACTTACCATTTTGGTGATGCTTGTGTATACTTTGTGAAAGATGCAGAGGATGATGGTTTCATAGAAAGGATGGAGGCTCTCCCTATCATCTTTAATGATATTGTGTATGACCTTACAAAGATAGATGAAAGGGATTTTAAGGATCAGGTGATGTAAATCCGTGAAGCATAGAAGCTTGAAAGAGACGTATGGGAGAAAGCCTATCAAGTTGAGGCTGAGGCTTAGAAAGTTGTAGAAAAAGCTACTAAGGCAAAAACTAAAAAGTAAGCAAAAGAAAACCAACAAGCTTTTGGTGATGCTACCAAAGTTACTAAGGTCTTTATTGATCTCACTATCTCTGGTGCTTTGCTAAAGAATGAAGGACAAGCAAAATCCATTACTGCTAAGGCTGATGAGGTCGTCCAATTGGTACAACCTTTTCCCGTGCCCAAGCAGTTTGAACCCTTAAGTGACACACTTCAACTCAAAAAGATGCATCTAATGTAGTATTTCTTTTCACAAGCAACTCGAATGTTGCTCCTATCAACTTTGTTGCCCCCTGTGCTCTCTTAGAAGATAAAGTCCAAGTCTTTTTGAATTAGGCCCTGTTAAAGCAAAAGAAAGAAACTCAAGCATTGGTTAACCAAGCTATAGTGCAATAAAGGGAGGAAATAAGGAAGGAAATATAAGTTTATGCTGAATAACAAAGATTGGAGAGTGAACAATATAAGCAATCAATCTAGACTGTTATTGCTACTCAGTTCACCAGTCTATCACAGATGCTTCTATAGAAACTACAACAAGCTCAACAAAACATGATGGGTGTTTTCATCCAACCACCTCTTATCGTCCAACAACTACCAACAACTGGACCATCTATTCAACAACAACCAACTCCAAATATCCTACCTGCACCTGTTGAACCAACACCACCACCACCATCTTCACCGCCACTAGATCAATGACCTCTACCACTACCCAATCATAAGTGGTAGAAGGTTACGAAATTTTGATATATGTAAAAGCACTTTATCTTAAATAATACAAGTGTGGTTTGGTGCTCATCTATGTGTTATTATTCTATTGTTATATATGTTTTTGCTTGTTTCATTATAAGAACATAATTTGATACATTCATAAAGGTTATTGAACTTAGGGGGGGTTTGTAAAACCGCCTTGAGTGTTTCCTTTATTTCTCACTCATAGTAAAAACTCATTCATGATGCCCTAATATTTTGACTTTGATATATTGTTTAAATGACTTATTATTATGAGCCTCTTACTTTCCCCTAGAAGAAAAATTATTTAGACATTTAGGTTCATATTCCCACCTTATTTTGGAGATTCATATCATGTGGGGAGTTACTATTACCACTATCACAATTGTTATTCTCACTATAAGCCTTAGGCAAATTACCTTACTATTCATTTGACTTTCCTACATCTCCAACCCTTCTCCTTCCTTTCTCATGACACCCCCAATTTTTCCCATCGTCTCACATTATTTTCTCCTTTCCATTTTCTTCATAGAACCATTTTGGGACGAAATCATGATTTTGTTGTTGTTTACGAAAACAAAAAAAAAAGAACCATGATTCCTTTTTAATATGTTTTGTTGAGAATGTTTGATTGTTGTCTTATTTATGAATTTACCGAATAGTTTTTTTTGTAGAGTACATGGATTGAAATACTTTTATTTTTGATGAAGTTACAATGCCAAGTGGTTGGAAAAAACATGATGATGAAATCCAAGATGCTTTTTACCATCCCAATCAAGCAGATGGAATGCAAGCAGATAATAATGGTTTGAAAAATGCAAACGAGGAAAATGACATTGATCCCCAACCTAATTACCATGAGTTTTCCAATAATTTCATGATTGATGTGGTATATTGATTAATGGATGATTGATTTTATATGCGTGTGTTTTTGTATGTGTGTATTTTGTCACTAAAGGGAAGAATTTTGTTTTTAGGTATTTGCAGAGAGAAATGATTTGTTCAAGTCGGTTTGAGATCTAGAGAGAGAACTTGGATTTGTTATTGTCATTGAAAGGTCAAAAATTGGGAGGAAGACCTATGTCGTACTGACGTGTGAAAACAATACAAAGATATGTTAGTTCCCAAATTCATCGAAAGTTAAAAAAATGTGGATATCTATTTAAATTAAAAGAAAAACCTATGAAAGACATAGGTTAAAAACTTTAAACATTCCACTTAGGTTCAAATGGTTAGCACAATAATCAAAATACAAAACTTTATCAGACAAAAGAGTATTAGTGATATGTTTAACAAATTGTTCATGATGAGAATGAAGAAACCATACCAGATGGTGCTATCAATCATGATGACCCATCGAAGCGCATGAATAATATGTCTTTTGAGTACATGGGCCAAGTTCTAGATTCAATTAGAGAAGAAAGAGTTCAAGCTTTGGCACAAAATTAAGAATTTGTGCATTATTGCTATTTGATTTGTGAATTATTTAATTTCTAGTTAGTATATGGTAATGTAAAAATATTTTTTTATATTTAATTTTTAACTTCTCTTTATTTATTTATTTATTTATTTATTTTTATTTTCACACTTTTATTATTCACATTTACTTAATTTATATCTAGAGGAAAAACATTGATGACAAAATATGAAACAAATAAACATTTAAACAATTGTTAGTAACTTGTCTTTATACTTTTTATCTCTCACACTTTTACTATTCATATTTATTAAATTTATAAAAAATACATATTTTTTTTTACAAAATATGAAAGAAACCAACATTTAAATAATATTAGTAAATATAAATAACTAACTTCATACCTTTTTTCATAATTTACTATGTAAAAGTTTTTTTTTTTAATCCAAACAAAATTAATTTTCTCAGCATCATTTTTTCAACAAACTTACCCAAACAAAAATTAATTACAATTATAATCAATTATAACAATAATCAATTATGCATATAATCAATTATTGAAATAATTAAATTTTCGCAACTATTTTTTTCACGTATAAATATTAACAGTTAGTATGTTATGTTAGTGGAGAACATAGTTCTGAGACCTGGTCTGGCCGGTCGAGGTGGGTCAGTAGCCCAATTAGTGGGTTAGTAATTGGTTCTATTTGACCCGGTATATATTAAATTTAAAATTATGTATGTATCTATTATATATAAGTATATAACTAATATTATTTGAGTAAGAAAAGTTCATCTATACTTCAAAATCCAAAATAACAATTGATAATAATGAAACATCAAAACAATATGGTAGAGATGGTCTATTTTTTTTTTTTGTAAAACCAGCCGGATTGGACCGATCCAACTGGTATCTGGTACCAAACTGGTCGAATTTGGTTGGGTCATCATAGGTCAATTACGTGACCGATCCAATAATAAAATTGGTCCGATTAGGCCATGATCTGACTGATTGGACCGAATCGGGTTTCACAACTATGGAGGAGAAATTTAAACTGCCCTTCAGTCCCTCTACCCCCCCCCCCCCCCCCTTCTTCCACACACAATTTTATTATGTGTTATGTGTTTTTTTTTGTCTGAACATTAGTTGGATTTTATAGTTTTCACATGTAAATAAATCTAATGGGACAAATTTGACATAAGAATCAATAATAATTTCAAAATTAAAAATAGTTAGTGTTTCGAAAAAGCTAAATGTGACATAAAAGATATTACTTATTAAGGGATCTTTTAGAACATTTAATAAATAAGGAATCAAATTCTAACTTAAAAGGAATCAATAAAGTTAAGTAACTTAAAATAATATTAGTTGACAATTAAATTAACTTTTCTAGCTTCTGTATATGGGGTAAGTGTAACTATTAGTTTTTCCCATTTTGATACACGTGTCGCATAATTTTATTTAAACATAAAAAATATAATTTCAATGTATTAAAAATGTATTGAGAAACAAAGTTTTTATCAGTTTATAATTTATTAAAAACAGTTTATTGTAAATAGTTTTTCTGAAGATATTATGTGTGTTTTTAACATTTTAATTGCCAATTTTTCATGAAGTTATGATAAAGCAATATCAAATATTTTTTCATTGAAGTAATTTATTAAATAATTTTTTTAAAGACTGGAGTGTGTTGAGAGAAAGAGGAGATAAAAAAGAAAATATTTTGGGTGAATGAGAAAATCAGAGGAATGAGAGAGTCTCTCCGGCATGGTAGTTGAAAGGGAGGGTAGGAGAAAGAAAATTGGGTTTTCTCACTAAAACTGCATGGCACAAGCATTAAACCCCTCTAAAATCCTTTTCCTTTTCCTTTTAAAAACTAGTCTAACACACTCACACTTCTCAACCCTCTTTCAAGTGATTAAAGGCCCATAACAACTTTGCCCATAACACACAAACAACACAACACAGAGTATTATACTTTTAAAAACAAAAGTTAAAATTAAATTTCTCTTGCAATTTATTTAATTCACTTAATCACATATTAAGAAAATTACAGTTTTATAATTCACATAGAAAATGTTGTATGTATTAATATATTCTTCTTTGATCATCATAAGATTTATAAATATAAAAAAAATATTCATCCTTTAAAACTTTCATAATAATGGAAGACAATTTAGGTATAACGACTTTGAATTATAATTATATTAGCATCCTCATTTACCAATAATTAAGATGGAGAAAATAAAGAAGAAGAGACAGATAAAATATTATATGTGCCAAATTTTTATAAATAAAACTTAGATATAATTTTTTTAGTTATTTTTTGTGTAATTTGTCAATCAAAATTAGAATTTCGTCCTGATAATTTGTACTAACATTTAATATAAGCCTTTGTTACGTGAAATTGAGGTGAAATTCTGATTTTAATTAAAGAGTAACACTAAAAGCATATAAGCAAATGCATGCAAGATTTGTTTAATTTCTATTAAGGAAAAATATGAAAGAAGAAAGTTTTTTCTTTTGTGATCCTACATATAAAAAGCAAATGCATGATCTTATTACAATTTTTTGCAAAATTATCAACTTCCTCATTCGAACGAAAATTCTCAAAATCCTCCTTCATTTTTTTCCCTACTTGCCACCACCACCATCAATGTTATGCAAAATAATCAATTCCCTTCCATAAAAAATTCTCAAAATCCTCCTCCATTTTTTCCTAACTTGGCACCACCACCACCAAGGATTTTATGCAAAATAATCAAACTCCTTCCAGTGAAATTCTCAAACTTTTCCTTCAATGCCACAAAACAATTCTTCCATGTTTCATAAGCCTCCCAATAGTTCTAGTGGTCCACAAACTCCTTCCAATGATGATGTTGAAATGCAATTTCCATAATTTTCTACTCAAATTAGGCTAGAAAACATCACACTAATGGAACAAGGAGTGCATTCTAAAAAAAAAAAGTCGCGAGTTTTCTTTTCTATTGAAAAGGATACACATCTTGTTGGTTCGTGGCTTACTGTCTCAAAGGATCCAATTGTTGGTGATAGTCAAGCAAGAGACATTTTCTGGATGAGAGTAATAGCAAATTACAACAAATTTCAGGGGAACTACACGAAAGAGCAATGAATCAACTGAAATCACGATGATAAAAAAATTAATCTGGGTGTGGGTCATTACATGCAAGCGGTATCATTGAAGAAAAGTGGTTGCACAGATAACAGTATCATGCTTCATGCATATGCCACTTGGAAGGAAGCAATTTTGCTTTGAAGTATGCTTGGCGAATTCTGAAAGATCAACCAAAAATGGTTAGACCAGTTTACTAAAAATGGCTAAAAAAAGGACAAAGATTTCTGCATCTGGGGCATATTCATCGTCATCTAATCTAGAAACATTGGTAGAAGATTCTGAAGTTGACACACCATCTCGAACTGTCCATCCAATGGGTCAAAAGGCAGCCAAAAGGAAGAGCAAGGGGAAAAATGTAGAAACATTTTCCAATCATGTGGACTTGACTAGTGCGAAGGAAGCAATGAGGGAAAGAAATGTTCTCAACGCTATACTAGCAGTCTTAAGGGAGAAAGAATTGGAAAAAGAGTACTACGACATTCTAACGAAGGACACATCTACAATGTCCAAAAGTCAACTCCCAAACCATCCTTTTGTAAATTAGTTAGGAGTAAACTAGGTATGTAGTATTAATTTGTCGTAACCATCTTTTAATTTGTATTTCTAGGAATCGTGTTTGATTTGTCTTTTTTTTTTAATTTGTGAAACTTAACTGTTATAAACCTAGTCGTTATAAAACTAGCCATTATATAATTTGCTATTTAATTATTCAATTCTCATTCATTCTTGTATGTCTTCTTCAAACAATATTTTTCTTTCACTAGTTTATGCAATCAATCATTCATACAATGGATCCAAATAATGATTTCGACAGAGTTTGGAAACAAATTATTTATGAAACACTTGACAACGATAATGATGAACAAATCATAAGCTACTTACATGCAATGCAACAACAAGGAGGCAACAACAATCAACGTACAAGGCCTAGAAGAGTGATTAATTGCAATCGTGAAGATGGACATCTACGATTGATGAATGACTACTTCTTAGAAAATTTGATATACACAGACACTCAATTTCGACGTTGGTTCCAAATGCAATGACAATTGTTCATTCGAATTGTCAACGCTCTTAGTAATCATATTGAGTATTTTCAAATGAGACCTAATGTTGTTGGTAGAATAGGTCTCTCGCCATTGCAAAAGTGCATTGCAGCTATTCGTATACTGCATACAGATCACTTGTTGATTGTGTAGATGAGTACATTAGAATTGGCGAATGCACTGCAACTCCATGCTTACAAAAATTTGGACAACATGTGTCAATGAGATATTTGGACAAGAGTACTTGAGAAGGCCCAACAACAATGACATCAATCACCAACTACAAATTGGAGATGCATGGGGGTTTCTAGGTATGTTAGGTTCTATTGATTGCATGCATTTGGAGTGGAAAAATTGTCTAGTTGCATGGCAGGACCAATATCGTAGAAATGATCATCTCAAACCCACAATAGTACCTGAAGTCATTGCTTCACAAGACTTATGAATTTGGCATGCATATTTTAGAGTTGCAAGTTCAAACAATGACATCAATGCTTAAACCAATTGCTTGTGTTTGATGATGTTTTGCAAGGTTGAGCTCCTCCAATACAATTTACAATTAATGAAGTTCCATATAATATGGGGTACTATCTTGCAAATGGTATTTATCCTGATTGGATCATATTTGTGAAGACCATTCTAATGCCACGAGGTCCCAGAAGAAAATTATTTGCAAAATGTCAAAAAGCAGCGAGAAAGGATGTGGAACGAGCATTTGGTGTGCTCAAATCTTGATTCCCAATTATATATGGTCCATCGCGTGCCTGGAACATGGATACAATGAAGGATATAATGTTGGCGTGCATTATATTGCATAACATGGTTGTCGAAGATGAATGACATACATTCAGTAGTAATGTCGATGTTGATTATGATCACGAAGACAATGACATTTCAAATGTTGAAGTATCTCATGGTCCTTCTCCTAACTTTGCTACATACTTGCAAACAAGATGCATTATGCATATAAGAGGAATTCATCGACAACCTCAAGCAGATTTGGTAAAGCATATTTGGGAACATTACAATCACAACAATAATAAAATTTAATTTTTTTTCTTTGGCATTAATGTGTTGCATTTTTTTATTATCAAATTTATGTATTTTTCATTTGTTTAACATTTAGTCATAAATAATAATTAAATTTATGCTCATTTTCCTATTTATTAATATTTATAAATTTTTTCCTTACATGTTTTATTAATTAAATTTAATTACTTAATTAATTATATTTAATTTAATAAAAAATTAAATAAAATATTTAAAAGTGGAGTCCATGTGGGACCTACTAAAAGTTATTCAAGATTCCAAAATGAGATCTACCCGTAAAGGAAAAAATTGGAGAGATCTTGATAGATCTTTAATCTTACATGACACTATAGGATCCACCAAAAAGTGATCTAAGATCCCAATTTGGGATCTCCTACTAAAGATGCTCTTAAAGGAAGAGATCTCTACATGAGGAAAAGACGTGCATTAAATGCACCCAGCAACCTTTTTTTTATTAGATGAAGATCAAAGCAAGATCTACCCGTTATGAGGCAATCAGTATCTGAAGTAGAAGGCCTATATAAACCAGAAGTTTTTGAAGAATGAAGTAGTTTATCTTCTGCGCATAATTTCTCTTGCTTTTCTTCTTCAAACAAGACTTTCTGAATATATTCTTATAAGAATAGAAAAGCTCTCAAAACACCTTGAACATCCTAAGAGAAAAAAGACCAAGTGTGTAGACTATTTAAGCGTCTATAAGACGATTGAGTGTTAGTCTTTGGGCCATCATTCATCACGATCTTATCTGATTTGTTTAGAGCTAGTAGTTGCTTGGTAGAAGAAAAAATATTGGGTGTTGTTCAAACTTGGGGGTAGAGTTTGATTTGTAAGAGTCAGCAGTGGTCGCTATATAATACTTATAACTCTTGAAAAATTAGCGAAACTTAATGATTTACCAAGAACGGGATGTAGTCTTAGTGGTTGAGGAGAATCAATGTAAATCTCAATGTCTATTTATTTTTGTTTCTTTTTTGTTTGTTAATTGATGTTGAGACTCAATTGTGTTTTAACAATTATAAGATAAGCTACGTCTTTGAAAATTTGTTTTTTCTCATCATTTGAAGTGTCCTTGTGATAAAGAGTGACTTCTTTCTAACAAAGTTATCTATACAGACGAAAAATCCTATTGTTTCAAAAAGATTTAAACAATTACATTAAATCACAATTCAACCCCTCTCCTTCTTGTGATATTTGTCTTTACAATCAATTATTTTTCCTATATTTTTAAGGCTTAAATATGTTTTTGATTCCTAATAGATACTTAATTTTTTCTTTTTTTCTCTAATAACTTTTTGTTGTATTGGGTCTCTAATAAAATAACAATTTTATTTTCAGTCTTTGATATTTTGTTTTAGTCCTTGATAGATTAACGATTTTTTTGTTTTCCTGATAAATTAACGAATTTTGTTTTAGTCCTGACTAATATATTAGGGACTAAATTTTTTTTTTATCAGGGAGTAAACATAAAATTGTTAATTTATCATGAACTAAAAAAAGTGTTATGGACTAAAAAATTTTTTTATTTTATTTTATTAGAGATTTAACACAAAATAAATAATTATTTAGAAGAATTTTTTTTATTATGGATGAAAAATATATTTAATTCTTTTTAAATTTTTCTTTTGAATTATAATACTCACTCTTTCAATTTTTTTTTAATTTCATTATGGATGATGTCTCTCATTTCCTCTTTTTCTTGATCATTTTTTGTTTTATGTTATTCAGAAACGAATGGGAGGGGAGGGGAGCTGGCAATGGCCTTGGCCCCCCCTTCCGTGAGTTCCCTCAAAACCCTTTATATTTCATGTATTTTTAAAATTGGATGAATCAGTCAAGATATTGGTTCAATTGTAATTAAAAAAACAACAACAATAATATATATATATATATATATATTAATGTTACTATTAAATAAATATAATATCATAACTTTATAACACTAAAAACTAAAATAAAACATTATTATATAGGGTTTTAAAATTTAAAGCTCCAATAAAAATCCAAATAAACATATCGTAACACTTAAGTTTGAGATTTTAATAAAATACTATTATATCCATTAATAATAAAAAATTTACTTTTAGAATAAAAAAGAAAATTAAAAATTAATATAATATAAAATTATAAGAAATTAAGATATAAAAATTTGAAAATTAATATAAATTAAAAATTATATGTTTTATAAGAAAAGAATTAATAGTCATTGATAAAACAATTTATAACTATTTGTAATTAATTTTTATTTAATATGTGTTTTTATTTTTCTTTGAATATTTTATATTAAAATTGAAAGAAAAAAATAAAAATAATTATTTTGTGAAAAAGAACCTGTGTTCTAGTTGAAAGAAACGAGCCCCACAAGACTGCCGACCTGAATTAGTGACACCGAAGTGGGAACAAAGTATAACCATAATATATAAAACGCTTAATGTGATTTTTGTCCGTTTCACAATTTTTTTTAATATATTAAGTTTTTAAAAGTTTCATATGATCCTTTATGTTATTCAAATATATTGTTTTGATCATTTTTTTCAATTTTTCATTAAAAACATTAACTTTTAAATTTTATAAAAAGACTAAAACGATATATTTCAAAAACATAGAAGACAAAACTTAAACATAATACCAAATCGAAACATAATAAACCACAAGTTATATCAAGTCTTTTAAAATAATTAATTAAATATAGTAATGACTAAAAATTATCACTATCTTTATTTTATTTTAAAAATATAAACAAATAAAAAATCATCACTTCCTCCAACCTCTTATAGACTTGAAAAGGTAAAAGTTGTAACACTACAAAAATACAATGAAAACACATAATATGGTTGAAATTACAAAAAATTCTTATACTCTTTCTCGAAAAACCTGAACTTTTCATACAATCATGTTGTAAGAAATAAAAACAGGGGAAATTGGAGCAAAAGTTGTTTTGGATGAAAGAGAAAACCAGAAAATCATAATATGACTTTTTGTGAGATTTGCGAATAAGACTTTCGCTCTAGTTGAGCTCTATGGTTGGCCCTCTTTGGTTGACAATTGCACATGATTTCAAGGAGGGTTTTCCTCAATGGGTTTTGTTCGTGGCTATAGATTCATCTTTTCTTCATTTGTTTAGTGATTTTTAATTTTTTAAATAAAAAAAATATCGACGATTTTTAGTTGTCACTATGTTAAATAAATTATTTTAAAATTTAAACATTGACAGACACTAACATTTCTAACAAAAAATTAAAAAAGAAAAGACTAAAATGATACATTTCAAAAACATAAAATAATAAGAATGAAACTTTTAAAATTTAATGTATCAAAGCGAAACGACTGGGAAACATAATTGATCAAATGTGACATTAAGTTATTTTAAAATTAATAGAATACTAATATTTCTAATGGAAATTGAAAAAAAAATGGCTTAAATAATATATTTTAAAAACATAAACGACTAGAATAAAACTTTTAAAACTTAATGTACTAAAATAAAATAACATAAAAACATAATGGACAAAAGTATATAAAACCACAATGGCATTGGTTAGGCACAACATGGTCAACACTCAACAGCTCCAACGTGAACTCGCTTTCTTCAACCTCAGTTTCCAACTGGTATGCCAATCTCATAGCTTATTAACCTTCATTACAAATTCTTTTTTCCTATCTCTTCACCTTCTTTTTAAGGAATGGTTTCTGGATTCTAAAAATTGGGTTTTGTATCTGTTTGAAAGTATTGGACCTTTTTTACTTTTATGGGTGTTCTTTATTAAAAGAAAACAAATCTCTTTAGGGTCTTTTTTTTTTTTTTGTTAAGGGGTGGAAATTGAATGTAAAGGGTTTACTTTTAGGGCATAAAAAATGATGCTTTGGTGGAATGGTTGAAAACTGATATAAGCATTGTCCTAGAATTTAAGAAGGAACTTGCAACATTATTTCCCCTTTTTATTATTTTACTATTTTGATCGATCTATTTCTTTTTAATGGTTAGAGAAATGGGAATTAGCCTCTGGAAATCTAATGTTGGAATTTTAACAAGGAATTCTTTGGTCTTAGGATATCAATATTCTCAAATTTAACCATGCCAAACTAGCCACTACGGTGAACATCATGTTTGAAAAGGTGTAGTGCAAGCATAAAAAGTAGGTGGGAGAATTGAAATGAAATAGTGGTTGCCATGGTGTGTATTATGGAGAATTGGGGGGGCTGGGTGGCTATGACAAGTGGTTGGGTTGGTAATCTTAAGGCAGTAGTGATATTGGTGATTGTGATGGTGTGGAGGTTGAAGTGGAGAAGTTGTGTGATTGATAAATTTGATATGGTAAAGGTGTTGAATATGGTGAGTTGTCAAGGGAGCTAGTGTGAGGCTGGGAAGGTGGTTACTGATTGTTGTGGCAAATTGCAAGAAGCTGGCATTTATGTGCTAGATGCAATGCAATGGTGATGTACTTGATTAGTAATGGTGGTCAGGGTAATGACTGCAAGCTAGGTTGTGAAAATCTAAATTTTACCTAAGATCAAAAGGGAGTTAAAAAATTGTAACTTGAGAATGGTAACTCGAATCATAAGGTGCTACATTCCTACTAAAATATTAATATATAAAGGTATAATAGTTATGCATAAAAAATTACATTGATAATAAGAAAATAATCAATAAATCGCAACATGTTTTTTATAAAATTAAATCAAAACATTAAATAACCTCATATCATGATTCTTAAACTATAAACTTTATTTGCTTAAGAAATAATATAGAGAAAAAGAGGTTTCTTTTTAAACCCAACAAAAGAGAGGTTATGGCAACAACCAATATAACCTACGAGTATTAAGAACGGTCCATGTAAGTGCATTGGTTATTTGTTTGGTAAATACTACCAAGTCCTTAAACTAGAAACTAGGGACATATGATAATTCTAGGGGAACAAAAAGCTGGCAAAGCTTCATCTTCACGTGCAAAAGTTTGATTTTGTTTTTCCATAGATGAGTGTCGATGTTTTGGCACCCAACAATCACCTAAAGCAGGCCACGTAAAAAGATATTTGGAAGTAGCTCATAATTTGCAACCGAAAGGCCCACGCTTACACGAGTAAACTATCAATTTTACGGCGATTCAATATCTTGATGATCCTGTGCACGAGGCAGCACGCTGACGAGGCTGCAAATCGTAACATCGAACGATACCACGAGTTGTAGCGCGATTCTAATAACAGTGGCTCTGCAAGAAAGTAATGCAGTGCAGATAGTGAAATGACGATGCTGTTTTTTGATAAATTATTTCTGCCGGTGGCAATGCTGGCGGAATGTTGGATATTTGGCTGAAAGATTTGTTAGCAGAGAGAAACAATTTGATTTTCAATCCTTACATTGGCAAAAATAAACTATTTCCACCTTACATTTTGTCTCATACCTTTGTCTTTCTTCATTCTCATCAATGAGAATAACTGCTTGAATAATTTTTGTTCATTTATCACAGATATGTAGGCTTATGTTTTATGACAATTTCCAGAGTTCTTTGATTAAATACGCATGATTGATTAATGCATTATTGATAATTTACTAATCTTTTTTCTTTACATTACTAAAAAATGATTTTTTATAACCTACTTTTGATAATGATTCTTAAAAACCGTCTTAATATAAAAGAGGAAAGACGATTTTACAAAAATTATCTTTGAATGATGTGTTTGACGATGGTTACTTAAAAAACCGTGGTATAAGACACAACCCTCGTGCCCTTAGTCACTCATAGTACGTCGTCGCGAGCATTGTTTCGCATAAGCAAAAATGTGGTTGGAGCACTCAACGTGTTGTCCCTTCTGTTAGGCATCGGCTCCGCTGGCTCCCCCGCGTACATCCACGTCCATGGTGACTCCAATTGCCAGAAGGTGCTGCTGCAGGTTCCACTCCTCGTGGGTGGAATCTTCGTGGTGCTGGTCTCGGCCTTAGGAATCGTGGGGTCACTGTGCTGCGTGAACGGGGCGCTCTATGTGTACCTGTTGGTGATGTTCATGGTGATCGTGGGGCTGGCATTCTTCACCGTGTTCGAGCTCTTCGTCACCAACAGGAAGATGGGCCAGCAGGTTTCCAACAAGGGCTACGGCTAGTACAAGGTCACCAACTTCTCTCATTGGCTACAGCATATGGTTAACAACAAGAACTGAGACGAGGTCAAGAGTTGCTTGATGGACGCCCACGCCTGCCAGAACCTCGCCCTCAACGGTGGCCGCAACAACTGTACAAATATCATGCATTTGTTCTTACATTTCATGCCTGAACTCATCAGCTTAACTTTAATTGCAACCTGCACTCTATAAAAGTTTGTTCTTAATTGTACAATTGCATTTGTTTTATTAGGTTGGATGCAATTGTGTTTGCAAATGCTTTTGAGAATTTGAAACTTGTTCCTGATATTTTCTTAGTTGCATGAAGAATATTTAATGCCCCCCAATGAGATATATGCTACTAGATTGCGCTTATAATTAGAGGCCTAAGTTGCATTTCTTGGATGATTGACTTTGTAGAGTGGTGGTGTTTTATTGTTAAAGATGTAATATAAACCAATCACGTGTCTTCATCTAAAATCTTAAGCTTTTGGAATAGTTGGTCTATCACATGGTATCGGAGCCTCTAAGACCAAGTAGTATAGAGTTTGATCCATCTTCCTCCGATTCTTCTAATAAAGTTGGATTTTAGCACTAGGTGGGTTGGTCGTAATCGTCCATGCTCAGAGGAGATGTGATAATGATGTAATATAAAACTATGGACGTGTTTTCACCTTACAACTTTAGCTTTTGAGATTGTTGGTTTTGTTACAGAATTTGTTAACTATTAGGATAACAAAAATATGCAGGTGGTTGGTTATTATTTAAGGCTTCAAATATCATATATAACTAGGGCTTTTATTTGAGATTTTATCTTAATTTAAAGTTAGTCAGTTTATTTTATCTTTGGACTTGGTTAGTTTATACTTTTATTATGTTTGAGCTTTCTTGGCTGATATATAATCCTTTTGTTGTAAACCTTGAGTAGCTTTGATTATTGAATAATATTGAATTTCCCTATTGAGACAATATTAGGAAGATGCTCTAGCTAGAGCGCAAGCTGCAAAAGCTGTGCAAATGAAGTAAGTTTTTACTTGAGTAGCTAGAGTGCAAGATGTTTATGTATTTCCTATGTTATTGAATGATAATGATTGCTTGAACTTACCAACCCAAACCAATTTATGGACTCCAAAATTACTATATGTTTATGTATTTCAAATGTAGACATAAAAACTATTTACATGATTGTCTGCAGATGCATAGCTGTAAGGACCACATTATCAGATGAGGCTCTAGAACTAGCTGGCCGGACACTTATCCGAGATAACATAGGAAGTGTTTTGCTTAATGATATTCTCAGTGGTGGCTCTGTTGTATATAGTATGTAGTCTTGGTATTTTATTGTAAATCTATCTTTTCCTTTAAATTTTCTGTTGCCTATGATGTAGGTTGGTAAAGCCACATTTGTTCCATATTTTTAAGAGCTCTGAGCTCCGAGTACTTCGTGTATTGCAAATCCTTCTCACATATTGCGAAATGCACACTTTATTACTTGGTTAATTACTGTATTTTGTAAAGTTGTTTCTTTTATTAGAGTCTACTTTTTAGTTAAGATAGTTATTTTTCTGACAATTATTCTTGGGTAGTGCTCAAGAGTGTAGATATTATATTGCACGAGGTCTTATATAGACTGCCATTGCAGATATATAAGAGGATGCGGGGCTCTGAAACACTACATAATTTTGCAGAGTCTTCATCTACTGTGCATGCTGGAGGGTAAGACAGTTTTATGTTGGAATTTTTTTGTTCTCATTCTCTCTATTGAACTAGAATTGGATCTTAATAGATATTTTTCCTATTCAAAAAGGAAGTAATATGAAAAAGTAATAAGTCTAAGGTTCATTGACTGTAAAAATTGAAACAAGTTGCTACTATAAGGTAGTGTTTTGTAATGTAGATCTGTTTGCCTTTATTCACAATGTGTAATTTTATACCATGAAATTATCCTGTATGATGAATAATAGCTTTCCCATATATGTAACTTTATACCATGGAATTATTTATTGGTCTGGTATTTTTGCTCGTGCAACAAGCAGAGCTTCTTATTGATTTGCTATTATATATGAGGGTGCAAAAACAATTTATGGGCAGGTTGCAGGGTTCTCGACATGATATACTGAGATTTGGAAGTCTGGGAATTGCTGTCTCTTGCCTTTTCTTCACCATAAGCAACTAGAAGGTACAATGATGTTGCACAAAATTTACTGTAAAGTATATACTATACATTTTTGGTTGAATCTTAGCTCTTCAAATTTTAATCTTTTTGACAAAAAATTGATTTGCAAGTCAATCATGTGTAACTAGTTGATTGCTATACAACAGGCAATGCAATATGCTTCCCCTAAAGCAGTTTGGAATCAGTTATGTAGACTTTCACTATTTTATGTATTTTCCCATCTCCTATCTCACATCCTTTTTTGGTGTTATCTATAATATGAATACAAAGGACTACTGAATTTAAAATTGCATGTTAGATAAGGATAAACAATCTCATTTCTACTCTAGGTGCCAAATTCAAACTTTGGACCATAAAGTGACTGAAGCTTTGTAGTCATGTCAAAGAAACAGCCAGCCTGAAAACTTAAGCTGCTGTATAGGACAGATGAAACCTTTTATCTCATGATTAGTGCTTAAGTTAAATATATGGTTAAGTATGCTGGTGTTGCCTCTAGCTTTTTTTCTTCATTTTTTTTAGTTATACTAAAAGGTAAAGTAAAAGCCATAGAATTATTGTTTTTTTGTTCTCATATAACTCAAGAGATGATAGGATCCAACAATTTGTGAACTACTTATCTGATCTGGAAAGTAAGTAATCAATGATTTGATGAATTTATTTTTTTAACCATTTTCTGACTGTTTTAACCCTATGCTTATTTTATTAATATATACTTTTCTCAATATTATCCAAAATATAACTTGAAGAGAATAATTTCTATTGTCAGGTGTGTGTAGAATTGTAACTCGTATTACCTCCTCGTTGAAAAAAAAACATAAATTGAAATTATAACTGGTAGCACGGGAAGCCGTGTACATGTCTATCGTTTTAACCAACAATTATATCTCCTTCACATTGGCTAAGACCTTGAGTTGTTCGTCAAGGTACTTGTCACAATGTTTACGATAACTCTCACTTTGAAATTATAAGTTTGACTTAGTGGTAAACGAAGACGGAAGAAAGCAGAGGTCATTAAGTTGTTTCGAATTTTTCACTAACAAAAAGTAACAATTATTATTTGTCCATAAAAAAAACTCATGCACATTATATTAAAGCTTTTCTTTTCTGATCTCTTTTTGTTTTTAATGTAATGTAATTGCAGACTAAGCCAGGTTTAAGTGTGCACACTGAGAATCCACATGAAGTTGTAGAATCTCTTATTCCACTTATGGAGGAAGCAGAAGCTGTTGTTCCTTACGAGTTGCACCACAGGATGCCAGTTAAACTTGGAGTGCGTATTCCTCAACTTAATACCATGAAAATTACTTTATTTAATTAGAATTTAATTGAAATAGTGTAAAATATTATTAGCATGCCATCACATATTGTCGTATAAACTAATTACTTGACTTATATATAAAAAATTTGCAAATTAACTTATAATAATAGTATATCAAAATTAAACTCATTTAATTACTTGGGACGTTTTTCTGCACATAAAATTAATTAATTTTAATTATTTGTATGTCTGGGAGATCATTTGAGTACCCCGAAAGTTATATCTGGGATTTTATTAAAAAAAATCACACTTAATTAGAGAAAGTCTAGTTTTTTTAGAAGATAGAGAAAGTCTAGTTAAAAAAATGTTTAATATATTTGTGTAATTTTTTAAATGTAATTTTTTATACTAAATTAATTTTACTATAAAGTTATGTTTGTTAACGTTCATCTAAATATTTTTTTATTTTAATTTTCTGTTTTTTAAAGTTTACACAGAAAAATGAAAACAAAAAACAAAATAAAAATATAACTGGGAATATATATGCTAAGTTTTAGAAATATTTTATGTCTAATCTTTACACAAAGACGATTTTTCATAAAATCTATTTTGTAAGACGGCTTTTTTAAAAAATCATAAACTTTTTAAAATGATTTTTCATAAAATTATTTTAGTAAGACTACTTTCTAAATTTTTTTTTTTGAAAAAACCATTTTCAAAATGCCAATTTTTTAAATATTTTTAAAACAAAAAAATAAATTCTAAGATAGTTTTGAAAAAAACCAACATAAAAATTAAGATTCAAAGACAGTTTAAAAATTATCATAAAAAATATTGACTTTTTACGACAATAGTTTTAAAGATGATTCTTAAACCGTCATGAAATATGTTAAAAAAATTAACGTGGAAAATAATTTTTTTAATAGCGTTATTGTCTTCAGTTGGATAAATGTTGGAAAGTTAAAAATGTGTATGTTTCATCTCTATATTCTGTTTACTACTTAGTTTGTTAATCCTCACCTTTCTGACTTGATTTTACGATTTTTTTCCTCCTTTTTTTGACATTACGAGTAATTAGAAAACCAGAAAAATGAATTCTGGTGGATATACTATAGAAGTTATGGGTCTATCACCAAAAGCTACTGAGGAGGATGTGTATGATTTTTTTGCTTTCTCTGGTGCAATTAAGTATGTTGAAATTGTCAGGTAAGCACTTAATTCTAGGCTTAATTTTATTAGATGTCTGGGATATTGGGCAGACCAATTCTTGCTTTCTATTTTTATTATTTTTTATTTATTTTGAGGCTTCACTTGATTCTCTGTCTCATGTTGTTTTAAAGTCGAAGTAGAGTTTTAATATTTCATAATTCACAACTAGACTCAAATTTATGCACTCATTGATTTCAGTTCTTGAGGCCAGTAACTGAAATAGTCCTTTTCATCAACAAAGTCTGATGTCTCCAGTATTTTTTTTACATGTTTGGAAGCAGAACAAGCTATTAAATCAAATTGCCAAAGAAATTCCCATGTTTGCAAATGGTTATGTTTTCGCCTGACATGTCCTCTTTCAGACTCTACAAAGCAGTCAATTTGTTTTCACGTCCAATAACTCTTTTACCATATTAACTAACTCTAACTATATTTCAACTAACCAACTAACTAGGCTAAGAGTTGAAGCCGTTAGATCCGTGGATCAAAAGTATCATGCATGCATCCGCAACAGGAAAATCAGTAGCAGCAGCTGCCAATACTGTGATCAATATATTTGTCTATCTCTTTTAAATAGCCTTCGTTTGTTACCATAGTAATGCATTTGGTATTCATTGTGTATGTACATCATAACTTGTTTTCAGGAAAATACCATAGTGCATTAGTACAACACCATAACTTCGAGTACAATAATATTACCTCAATCAATGTGATTGCTATAAGGTTGTGCATAATCATTTGAAAAACTTATACACAAGTGGCTGATGCACTGTATCAATATTCTATTATAAATTAAATTGACTTATATCTTCTCTGGTCATGCTAAAACTCAAACTTCTAATTGCGTGTAAAGCACCCTAACTTGCATTTCATAGCCGTGCCACTTTTAAGTTTTTATCCTCCTTTTTCATGCAACATTCTATGGATCTTGTCTGGTTTTTAATTTTTAAAACTTATCACGGAATTTTTTTGCTTCTCTAAGAGAATGCCTAATTAACACTTAAAGTTGCAACATCAAAGGCTAAATTTAGCTTTTCTTTTCATTCTTGTTACTGGGCCAGAATAACAGGAAGTTTCAACCAGGGAATTATCAATGCCAAAAATAAAACCCTCCTTATTATTCTATTTCGCTTGTAACAAAACTTAGGAGATCCAATTATGTTTGTGTAACATTTGCATCAGATATGATACGACTTGTCACACTTAAAATTATATATAATATTAAATCTTATTATGGATTGGTGCGTGAATGTTCAAGTATGTTGAAAATTTGTCTATGGAATCAATTATTTTTTTTAAAATAAATAAAGAATATATTTCAATTTCAAATATATTATAATTTTTATAATTAAAGTCTAAAAAATAAGTATTTTTATAAAATAATCTTTAAAAACAATGTCACATTAAAATAAACTATTTTTGGCTGCATTTGTAACAGACTTCGAAGATTTTGGTTCCAAACCCTTGAGTAAGACAGCCCATACAGCTGAGTCGGCAAGAATCCACCCACCGAGTCACCATGCATTTCAAACACGTCCTTCACAAAAGGTCCACGATGATCATCATTAATTTTATGAAAAATATTAATTATCGATAACTTCAAATGACCTAGGAGTGTGTGAATTAATTAGTATAAAATTAATTTAGTTTAATCAAGAGATATTAAATTCGAGTTCAGATAATATAGCTAAGGAGGATCTTGTAAACTATACTTAAAAAAATTAACTTAGCATGGACTTTATTCAATAATGAAAAACTATACAGAAGTAAGATCTGAAGTATACAGAAGCTAGCATGCATGTCCTTTGGTGGCATTATAGAAAATCACTTGCCATGGACAAAAGAAGCAAAGAAACACAATTCAGAAATCAAATTGTAACCCTCAAGAGCCTTAACCCCTCTCATGACTCTCGTCTTATAGAAAACTTCAATGGATGGAGAAATATAATAACTCTGCTTATAAATTATAATAACTTATCTATCCCTATGTGCTATAGAAATAAAAGATGATATGCTGCAAACAAACATTCTTTGGACCATTTGAACAGTTAGGGCCGGGTTGTTTAAAATTAAAAAAAAAGTGTTTATGAAAAAAAAAAACATTTTTTATGTAAGTATTTTTTTAAAGCACATAGGATTTACTTCTTAAAAAAATAAAAAAATACTTATTTTAAGTAAAAATAGTTTAAACCAATACATCAGAAAATTATATAACTATTTTTTTATTTAAAAAACATTTATTTTAAAAATAAGCTTAAACAAACTAATTCTAACAGCTACAAAACTAACGTCTTTTCTAAGAAGAGCCACTGGACATAAGAAAATGAAGCTAGTTTTGGTGCATCTTTGGTTGGACATAAAGAAAATAGAAACAAAAGAAAATATGGATAATGATATACTATATTTTTTTTTTAATTTGATTGAAGAGAAAGTTAAAAAAAGAAAAAGAAAAAGGTTGGCTTCTAGAAGTAAAAATTTAAATTTTCTTCCTTTGGCTATTTTTTTTATAGTAAAACTTCATAAACTATTTATTGATCGTATAAAATATGTTTTAAAATTCTGTTTGTATTGTTAACCTTTTCTTGTTTTTGATTATAAGAGAATATTTTTTTTAATCCTTGGGTCAAGAAAAAAAGAATCTTGATTAATTTGAGTTGGGTAAAAAATATAATAAAATTTAACTAAAAATCATTTTTCTAAAAAATTAAACTCAAATATTATCTAAATTATTTAACTTTAATTTCAGCATTTTAATCTCTTGAATTACTTAGCGGTAAACTTTATCTTTTGAGTTGTGATTCCGGTTTCCTACTTTTACTTTGTTTATTATATAGAAAGATAATAATGGCACTAGCCGCTACGTACTCTAAGGACTTTAAATCCACGTACCAAGACTAGGGACTTCGAATCCAAGCCATGCAACCTAGTCCTATGATTCCAAAAGTTCCAAATATTCAAATCTTACGATCCTAATTCAATTTAAAATCGCCTTCACTCCAACGAACACTTTGTTTGAAAACATTGAGAAATCAAAATCACACAAAATGTAAATTAAAAAGATAAAAAATTATAATGATTTTTTAAACATCAATCTATAAGCATCCAAATATAGTAAAAATTTCTTAATAAAAGTATTTGCTAATACATTAAAAGTACAAAGGTATAATCAATATTTTTTATGTAATAAAGTATAATAACTATTTTTTAAATAAATTCTTACCATTATCAGTTACTTAACATCATTATAAAATTGATGCTAACATTCTTATGGAAACTAAAATAAAATAAAATTGAAGCCAATGAATTGACTTCTAATTAAATTTCTTTTACATTTTATTATATGGTGACACTTAGAATTAGTTACTGCAGTCTCCATCCTTATATACCTATGTATTAGACTATTTTTATTTGATTGATGGTTTCTTTTTATAAGATTCTCTTCTAAAATGTATTAATTATTTTATTCTATAATGTTTTTAATTAATTATAGTATTCTTTCTCTTAACATTAATTAATTTTTTGTGAGAAATAATTAAGTAAAAAGAAAAATAAAAAATAATTTTGAAAAAATATAAATAATTAATAAATTTAATATAATTAATTAAATTAATTATTTTTTCAAAGAATATGAATTAATGTAAAACATATTAGAGACGGAGGTAGTACTGCATAACATTCTCTCATTTATCAATATAGTTGGTTCATTCTTGTAGTCAATTTTTAACCTGAAGGAATTGTATTTCCTTCATCCATTCATGAGTTTTCCAAAAGAAGGGACCCACAGGCGGTCGAAGTCGCCACGTGGCACTGTAAGCAGGGGCGCGAGTACAATCCTTGACGCTGCTGCAACGTAGCAGATCTCCCCTGCATTGCTTGCAACCATGGTAGCCTAACCTCCCTTTCTTCTTCTTCACCAGCCCAATTTCTTTGACCTCCCGTCTATCTCTCTCTTGCTCTCTCTGTCCGATCCCATTCGGTTCCAACGAAAAGAAGAAACCCTAGACCTCGTCGTTTCTCACTTCTCTCTCATTTCGCACCTCGATCCGTGTGCGTGAATGTCCAGAGGCGCGTGGCGATGACGACGGGGAAGTCTGATTTGGTGTCGATCCGCGTTCCCTACAAGAACCTCCACGACGATTCCTCCGCCCCCGAACTCGAACTCGTCGACGTCCACCACCGCGGCAACCACCGCAACTCGCCGCCGCCGAATCACTCTCCCTCGCCGCCGAACAGCAACAACGCTCCGCTGCTTCATCTCGTTCTCAGTTGCACCGTCGCCGCCGGCGTCCAATTCGGCTGGGCCTTGCAGCTCTCTCTCTTAACGCCCTACATTCAGGTCCCTCTCCCTCTCCCTCTCCGACTGAATAATTTTGACTTTTTCGATATTACGGTTTCGTCGTTGACCAGATCCTTCTGTAATCGGAACCGGATACTCTACGGTTCGTAAAGGATGCAATTACATCCAATGGCGGATAGTTAATGTATTCATATTATAGCATTTTTTTAGTAATTAATTAATTATAATGGTTCAGATCGTATGCAGTTGATTTCTCAACTGTAGAGGATCTCAATCCTTTTGCAATCTCATTGTTGATTTGGATTCGATTTTAATTGTTGAATTTGCAATGTTGAAGGAGTGAGAGAGTGCTTGTGTGTGTGCAGTGTTTATATTCAACTTTCCGATTAACTGTGTGCTTTGTTATTGCGTTTTGGTGCAGACGTTGGGAATAGGACATGCGTTTTCTTCGTTTATTTGGCTCTGTGGCCCCATTACAGGTCTTGTGGTAGGTTTCACTCTTCCTTTAATCTTTGAATTTCATTTCATGCTTTTGCTCACAGTTCTTACTGCTGCTGCATTGGTTCATTTTAGTGCTCCATTGAACGTATTTGTCTATTGTCTGATCAATTGGCATGCATACCTAACTGTTGGTGAATTAATGCTTGTCATTCTTGCTGCTTCAGCCTTGTTCATTGTGATTTAGATCTGAATTGTTCTTTGCTAAAAGTTAGAAACTGATATTTGTATTGTGGAGTACTTTTTGTGGAATAGAGAATTATAAACAGTGTGATACGTACAAGTTTATGCTTTGCTCTTGTTGGTTTGGAACTAGAAAATCACGTATGTGTCTCAACTTTTCATTAGGTTCAACCATGCGTTGGTATTTGGAGTGATAAATGCACTTCAAGGTTTGGCAGAAGAAGACCATTCATTCTGGCAGGATCTCTTATGATATGTCTGGCTGTAAGCATCGGTGACATTGATTGTTTACTCTGATTTTATTTTTTTATGCTACATTACACATATGCTAAGTCAAGTCTTGTAATTTAGGTGATATTAATCGGATTTTCTGCAGACATTGGATATGTATTAGGTGATACACACGAGCATTGCAGGTTTCTTTTCTCATCCTTTCGTTATTTCCTTACTCATTTTATTTGTCTTTTTAAAATTCACAGATATGATGACCTTAGTTAGACATTAATGAAATTCATGTCTGAAATTGTAGAACATTTAAAGGGACCCGAACAAGGGCTGCTCTTGTATTTATTCTTGGGTTCTGGATGCTGGACCTTGCTAACAACACAGTGCAGGTAAGCTTGTTAAAGTAATTGACATGTGCTTCTGTTATATTAACTTCATACTGATTCAGTTGTGCAGCTGAAAACTAAATTCCCCTTTATTTCTTCAATTTAATTTGTAGGGGCCAGCTCGAGCACTTTTGGCTGATCTGTCTGGTAAAGCTTGGCTGTCTCACTTGTTTTTCTTGTTCAAATTCTCAACAACCACAATCGGGATTATTGATTTTCATATTTAATTAAATACTTGTTTGGTAGTGAGGAGCCATCATGGTTTAATAAGTTTGCTTCTATTTAGGTCCTGATCAACGCAATGTTGCAAATGCTGTATTTTGCTCGTGGATGGCAGTTGGGAACATCCTAGGATATTCTTCAGGTGCTAGTGGAAAGTGGAACAAGTGAGACTTTGCTCATATGTTGTGCTTATTTCATATTTCTGCACATAGCTGTCTATGTAATGTCCATTCTGCGTGTGCTTTTTCCTCTAATTCTGTCACCAATATTTGAAACATGTTCTTGTTAAATCAATAATTGGAAATGAGACAACGGAGATAATTGATTTTCCACTTATGAAAGGATTATGCAAGAACATAGCCCTAGATAGGAATAATTTAGCCTATGTTAAGGATGACAGAAGTGGTTTTGATAAATAGATTAATGTAAATCCAAAGTTTAGGAATTGGGTTATGTTATTGTTATTTTCGCTCTGCAGAAATATGCTGGCTTTGGATTTGTGTATGTGTTTTACTGTTGTTCTTTCTATATTTCCTGCTGTTTAATATTTCACCCTTTCTTACCTAAGCAGATGGTTTCCTTTCTTGACAACTAGAGCTTGCTGTGAAGCCTGTGGCAATCTTAAAGCGGCATTTCTTGTGGCGGTGGTAGGTTACTACTAAGTTCTGCCTGATTGGGCCTTCATATTTTACTTCTTAATATTCATTGTCAGACATCATAAGCATGACTGTTCTTTGAATGGCTATTTTTTTTCCTTATTACTGAAAAGTAAACACTCTCCAGTTTTTATAGTTGTTTTCTCTATTCATTTATTTTTATTAATTCTCTTGTGGAACAACATCATCTTTACCTGCATTATCTTATGAGTCAACATCATCTATACCTGCATTATCTTGTGGCTCAACATCTCTACCTGCCTTACTGTTCAATGAAAGCAAAGAAAAGCACCATAAAAAAAAAGGCAGTGCTGTTAAGGTCTGAGATCGTCAGCTGGCAGATCTGCCAAGTTAAATCATATACTGTTAAACCTAATGATTTCAATGCATAATATGTTTAATAGCTGGAATCTCATCATACAATAATGGCAGGTGTTCCTGACATTATGCACACTTGTCACCCTATATTTTGCTGATGAGGTTCCACTTACTACTGCAAGTCAACATCATCACTTGTCAGATTCTTCTCCTTTACTGGATGAACAACAACAAAATGGTGTTGAATTTTCAAAATTAAAGCCTTCATCTGTTATGGATGAATCCAATAGTACGCGAACTGAGGATCACATTGAGAAAGATGCAGAGCTGAAACATGGGAATTTCAAAGCTAGGGAAGATCATGCTGAAAATGTAATGGATGGGCCTGGAGCAGTATTGGTAAACTTGTTGACAAGTTTAAGGCATTTGCCACCTGCTATGCATTCTGTCCTGGTTGTAATGGCTCTCACTTGGGTATGTACTAGTATTTATTTGCAAAGGTTTCTGTTGATATTTGTGTTTTCAAGTCGGTTGTGTTGTGAATGCTATTAGCCTAGTGTTGGTGCTTCCCATTTGAAATCCTTCTTATGTTCATTTCAATCCTGTCTACCTGCAGTTGTCATGGTTTCCCTTCTTTCTGTTTGATACGGATTGGATGGGCAGAGAAGTTTATCATGGTGATCCAAAAGGGGGCACTTCTGAAGTAGATCTTTATGATCAAGGAGTTAGAGAAGGTGCATTTGGTTTGCTATTGAATTCTGTAAGAACTCAAAATTGAGCATATTTATTTTCTCAAGAGATTTGTCACAAGCTTTAGTGATGATGATCTGGAACTTTTTTATTTTTCTTTTATTAAATTGACTTTCTGGATTTTTATCCTGCCCAATTATTGATCTGAGTCATCTGACATTGCTTTTATGGCTTGATAGGTTGTCCTTGGAATTAGCTCTTTCTTCATTGAACCAATGTGTAAATGGATGGGTGCAAAATTAGTATGGGCACTGAGCAATTTTATCGTCTTTGTTTGCATGGCTAGCACTGCTATCATTAGTCTTATTTCCATAAGAGATTATTCTGGAGGGATAGAACACGTAATTGGAGCAAATGAAGCAATCAAGATTGCTTCCTTGGTTGTGTTTGTTCTTCTTGGTTTTCCTCTTGCGGTAAGTACAAGGTGTTTCATTTCCACATTTAAACTTTTTTATTCAATCACCAGATTCCTTTTCCTTATTGATCTCTCAAGCAATCATCCTAGCTTTGATTAAATATCTGTGGAAGTTCATGACAAGATAAATTTCTCATGTTTGTGGCAGATTACCTATAGTGTTCCCTTCGCTGTTACAGCAGAGTTGACTGCTGATTCAGGAGGTGGCCAAGGTTGGTATTAGTTGTAGATGATGTCCTTAACATTTGGTCTTTTAAATTTCTGATTTCAAGGTGTTGCTTGGTTGTGCAGGATTGGCTATAGGAGTTCTTAATCTTGCAATTGTTATTCCTCAGGTATTTTTTTCTTCTTCTCAAGCATTACTCTGTCTGTTACTCCACCTTTCTTAGAGAGTGGACTGTTTTGAAGTTACAAAATTATATTGGATTTTTATTTTGTTTTATCATTGTTTCTCGTGTCTGTCCATATTACTGTTACCTATGTTGTGCAATTTGGTATTTTGATCTTTCCTATGCAATTAACACTTTCTCCCCTATCTTCTTCCATATTATTAACTTTGGATAAAATTCCAATGGACTTGATTATAAAACAGGATGCTTAAAATTTATTAGTGCGACTGAAAAACACATTGTATACTTCTAGGTGGATTTTTTCCTGTATTCTTCTAAACTTGTCTCCATTCATTTCGTTCTAGTTTGTAGTCTCATATTATTATTTGTTATATCTGGATGAAACTGTTGGCTTCATGGCTAATAAATGACTGATTATAACCCAGACTTTGTATTAGTTGTCCGTAATCAGTCTCACTCTCTAGTCTGTAGTGGAATAAGACATTCTACTCTTTTTTAAGTTTGAATTTCTTGTAAATGTTGTGAATTGCGTTTTGATGTATCGTTGGCATCTTTAGATGATTATATCCCTTGGTTCTGGTCCTTGGGATGCTCTCTTTGGCGGTGGCAATATTCCTGCATTTGTTTTGGCTTCTTTGTGCGCCCTTGCTGGTGGTGTCATTGCAACTCTCAAACTGCCTGATCTCTCTAGTAGTTCATTCCAGTCAACAGGATTTCATATTGGCTAGCCATTGGAAGATCTAACCTGATAATATTTTAACCTGTACATGGTCCTTTGAAATCGGGAGTACACCCAAAATATGGAGAGCCGGCACGGTGATTGCGTGTTGTGTTGCTTTTCAACCCTCAGAAGGCGCATGCCATATTCAAATTCATTCATTTTTCCCCCCACGTTGTGGGTGTCTGTATTTTATATAATGTAACTGACTGCACACAGTAGAAGAAAAAGCTTAGGTGCATATAGTAACACGGCTTTGTAATCTGCTATTCCCTCATGCGTTGTTTGGACGACAAGTGAAATATAGAGGGAACAAAAAATAAGAGATAGAGGGGATGGAAATGAAAAATAGAAAAATATGTTGTTTAGATGAATAGCAATAAAAGGTTTTTTTTTGGTTCATTTGGATGAATGAAAGAATTGACAAATAAATAAGCTATGTAAAAATATTTATATATTAAAATTAATTTTAACTAAAAATTTGAACCTTTTACTTTAACATAAAATTATTTGTAATTTTATATTCTTTTTCTGCTCAATCAAAAATTTATTATTTTTTATTGTGTTTCTCCCTTTTCTATTTTTCCTTTCTGTTTCCACACATTCAAGCATGGTTAGTGATTACAATATGATGAGATCAATTTGAGAGTTAATAGTGTTTGGAATATAGCTCAGATTCTTTGATCAAAGAATTCTCGGTGGAGTGTCCAATTAGATTTGGTTAGAATGTGTGACTGGACAAATGCTGTGGCAGATTTGTTGAAATTACAATACATTGGAATGTAGAGCAGTAGAGCACCATAACCTGGAAGTCCTTTGAATCTATCTTCAAGGGATGTTTGTTGGTGTCTGCTGTAATATAGAATTTGCCAACGGTTGTCTAGTACCTACTTTGGGAGGGAAGCATGGTGCGGTTAAAATATGTTGCTCCTTAATCGAAAGAGATGAAGTATACTATACTAGAGCTAGAAAATGAGAATGAAAGTGATAACGACAGGCCTGTGAACTTTGATTAAAAAAGCCCAATATGACAAGATAATTTTTTCTTTAGTATACAGGGTTTAATCCCTGCTACCCCTTTTCCTTGTTGTGACAAAATACAAGTATTACTCAAATACTGTCAACATGTACTTTTGTAAGGATTATTCATCTCCAAGACAAGTTACTTGTTGTATTAGGCATTAGAAATGAACATGGGTTGTTATGTCTTCTCGTTTGCCACCACCTACGCTTGGAATTCTGCGCACGTACGCAGATATGCGCACGTAATATATGTAAGGATCATGTAATAAAACAGTAATCACTTTTATAATCCAAGTTGGTGCACTAAAAGTTAAGTTTGCCTCATAGCAAAACAAACCTTGTCGGGCGTTGATGCAGGCTTGCCATGTGCTTGGGTGCAGCTAATCTATCTATTGTATATTGTTGGCAGGTCAATTCTGTCTTATTTTCCTTCTCTTCCTTTCCTTTTGCTGCTAAGAAAAGGTTAATCACCTTTTAGATAATAAAATGCCAGTAGCAGAAAGCAAAATAAAAGTGTTCCTTGTACATAGCCCAGTTGATTAAATCAGCCCCTATTCAGCTATGCACACACGAAAGGAAAGATACAATTTATTTCTATCTTTATAATTTCATTTCAGCTCCTTAAGTTGCTATTTTACATGATTGTGTATTCCAAACGTATATTAAAATTACACTCCATACCAATTGACTTTTTGATGATTAACTTATTTAATGGAAAATGATGCACGTGTACTATTACACTAATTGACACAGAAAGAAAAACAAATGTAGGTATGATAAGTGATATAAAAAAGAGAAATGAAAATAAACAATAAGTGTTAATAGAGTATTTGTGATGCTTCGATGTCCACATATAATAATTTTTATTTAATATATTCCAATGAAATTGTCACTTAACACCTTTTAATATTAATAAATATTTGACTTAATTATAATTTTAGTCTCTTAAGTATTGTAAGTGTGTGATTTTAGCTAGTACTGTATGCTTAATGCACCAATCTAAAAGTCCTAGATTCGCTTTCTATGCCCCTCATGCTTAGCATGTCCATCACATGCTTATCTGTAGGAGCTTCACACTTAGCACATTGAGAACACATTTAGTGTTATGCACCCTCAATCTAAAAAACCTCATGTTTAGTGCAGGTCACCAATTAGAAACCCAAATATCATGCACATTGAGAACACATCTAGTGTGCTTAGCTCAATTTACTAGATAGAAACCTAGAAATATATTTCGCTAAGCACACATTCATCATTCTTAGTGCAAGCCCTTAAACATGAACCAAAAAATTCATTGCGTTGAGCACATATTTAGCATGCTTAGCACCAATCAATTCTTAATCATTTATATAATCATGCAAAATCATCAAAACCATTAATCTCCAAACCTAGGGTTTAATGGGGAAAAACCAAGAAAAACAACAATCCGGGTCGAGGAGGAATAGGGGGAAGCACTCACCTCATGATCGTATAGAGTTGGGCTCTAGGGCAGTAGGTCTCTAATCTATGTTTTTCTCCTTTTCTTTTCCTCTTCCTTCTCCCCTTCCCCTTCCCTTCTTTTTTCTTTTCTTTTGTTCAAAACTTTCCTTCCCATCTCCTATTTATAAATGCATATGTGTGTGGGCTGGTAAGCCTTTGGTTCATCTCTGGTCTCAAAGTCCCACTTAGGTCCTATTACGTTATCCCTTTAACTTCCACTAAACAGGTAATTATTAATGCTTATGACTGTTTTAAACCATTAACAATATTCTTATATCTAATGTATAAAATTAGGAATGTTACGGTGTGGGCATGACTACATTGTTGTGGGTGAACCCCTGATGGCTATTTCACTTCCAATGTTATCCCCTCACTACTATGGACATGGCCACATCAATGAGGGCATGTGTTATCTTCGTCATGTAAAATTTTTCTAAGATACGAAACTTGTATGTAGTTTCAATGAACTCGTCTCAAGAGAAACAAAAGAATAATTCAAAAGTGATCAAAGTATGAAATAAAATTTGAGAAGTTGAATGGGTCATTTAAAGAGTTTATTTCGATAGAAACTAACAACTTCGATGACTTCATTAAGGCATGTGGAATTGGAAAGCGCTCAAAAGCAAGATATTTTCGAAAATCCAAATATCAGTTGAAGGGTTACAAAGAAGTTACACGAAGACATCAAATAGTAATAAATCTATGTATTTAGAAATATTGTTATACACATAGAAATCATAACATTGATTGTTAGTGTTAGAAGTTTATAAATAAGACCTCTGACTGCCAATTTTCGATGGATTGAATCATATCACTTAACTCTTCAAACACCAACAACACCCTCACATCGAAATTGACTACTGGTTCACATAGTCATCGTGTATGTATTCATTCTCACATTTTATGAATTCACGTCTCTTTACTTTAGTGCATCTTTCTAAACTTTTTACTTTTTTTCATCTTCATTTCTTCTTGAAACTTTTACTTTTCCAATCTCTATTTATAGTTACTATTGAAATTACTATCAAAGTATAACAATTATCGAAATTAACTTTTTAATCGAAAACACTATCATAAAATTTGCTTACAAATTATCTTACAAACTGTTATACGATATAATTGTTATGAATATCTTTATCAAAATTACTATTATTATATGTATTAAGTATTAGACAATTATCTAATAAGTTAAAAACTATGAACTTGTTTGTTTGATTAACAAGAACTTACAATCAAGAATGAATTTTATGTCTCATCATTAAACATTTATTTGTTGATAGAATAATTTAGTGAAAATTACTCAGTTTGTTATAAAAATATATTCCTTTCGAGGAGTAAGTGCAATTTTCACAATTAACAACATGTAGAAGTTTTTTTTTTGTGTGTGTGAATTTTAAAATATTTTTTAATTGAGCTTGAACCCATGGTTTGTTTTAGGTTTAAAAATACTTTCTTAAGAGAGATTAAGCATTTTGAACTTGATTTTCTTGAGATGGCTTAAGATTAAAGATTATCTCCCTTCTAATTCTTTCGATTTGTTGGTTTTTTCTTTCTTGAATTGCTTTCCGGTTCTATCATTATGATGTGTGAGTAAAACCTTATTTTTTATGGTAGGGATTAGTCCTTGGGAATCTATTTGGATTAATTGAATTTCTTTTTGTGTTTATTTATTTTTTTCTTTTATTGATCTTGATCTTGTTCATTTATTTTTGCAAAGTACTTGATCATCATTTTCAATAACTTAAAATGAGTAAGGATGAACTGAAAAGTGAACATATTTAAATAAAAAAAAGTAGGTTTAATCCTTTTAGGATTCAATGAATTAACACAAATTGTAAAAGGACTTACTTTAGCATAGCAATCACGAAAGTAGGGATAAATTCAATTAAACATGTCTTTATATCTTGGAAGAGAACATAGGTCATTGTTGGTTAAATAACCTTCAAGAAGAACCAAATAAAGAAATACTAAGAAAATTAAGAAAATGGAACTCATAGTGTGAACCTCAATCCTAGAAGTTTTCATAATCTTGATTTTATCTATTTAAATCTTTGTTTTATCTTAAGTCAAATTCTGTTATTCAATTTTATCTTGATCTTGAAATATGAATTTTCTTTTCAATCTTTATCTTTGTTCAATTTGAATTAAATTTTAATATCATAAATTCAAAATGCAATCCTTTTAGAAAAACTCTTTTAAGTCAAATTGTGTTATTCAAGTTTATCTTGATCTTGAAATATGAATTTTCTTTTCAATCTTTATCTTTGTTCAATTTGAATTAAATTAAATTTTAATAATCACAAATTCAAAACACAATCCTTTTAGAAAAACTATAATTTATTATTCAATGACCTCATACACTTGTAGGATCGTATCATATTACATTATCATGGTGATGATGATGATAGTGACAATCTTGCAAGCATATCGTCACCATCACTCCAACCACCATGATCATTGTTGTTGCCACCATGATAAATGTGTGCCGCCAACACCATTATCGTTGTTGTCATTGTTGTCCCTGCCATCAATGGTAGTGATGGTGGTAGCAAGAACGACAATGACAACAACAATCTTGATGATGGTGACACACGATGATCATGATGGTGACGACTGTGACATCCTCTACTTCGACATACATATAATTAATAAAAACATATAAAAATATGGAATTTTATTAAACCAATTTTATTCAAATCGCTTTAAAAAATTCACGTGGGTAAAAGGGTTACATTCGCTTCATTGTTACCAAATACTACCTATTAAAAATATTTATGGCTCAAAACAAGGTCGTCCAAGTTTACAATAGAACTCAAGTTAAGCAGCGGAATAAAATAAAGTAAAATACATGTTTGGAACATCATGCAATTAAAAAGAAACTCATGTCCCAATGTCACATTCTATTAGAGCATTGTGTCCTAGTGTCCTCTAGCACGAGGTTCTTTATAGTTATCCACCTAGTTATCTGCTCCCACGAACACAAGGTTTAAGATCATCACAACACATAGGGAGTGAGTTATCATATTTCTAAATAAAATACAGATAAACAAAGACATAAGCAAAATACATTATAGACATATTTATAACATAGCTCAACTTAATACAATTCACATCACTTCACCACTTTATCATTTAAAATTCACTTTTCAATAACTAATCACATTACACATGAATCACACACTCGAGTTAAGACGTAACAACATTCACCCATTTGATAATAAATAATTCACAAGCATTATGCAACAATTATATTAAGACTCAAGTCTATATGCAATGTGATATCATATTAGGACGCTTAGGAGTACATAACAAGACACGCCACATAATGGGTATGTCAGGTCACTCTCACTAAGTAAAATCATAAGGTGACCAATCAGGGTCACTTTATTTTGCGAGAATGTTCCAACTATATGAGATCAACATAGGCTTAAAGGAGCACTAAAGTCTAATGTCTTTATCCATAATGCCTAAACTCTTAAGAATCCGTTAGGGCCTCACCTTCATGATTCAGGTCCGACACCTAAAACAACTTTTGCACGTAGACACTGCTAATGAATTATACAATACCCACGACCTCACACTTGTTTTCAAACACGTTTAACACATTGTACTACAATTTTACACTTCAGGTTCCTAACTTGAAACCCTACACTTTTTCTTTTAATTCATCGGGCATGAACACTTTTCTCAAGGTAAACACTAGTCGGATTATTGTATAATTCACAACTCACAACACAAGTATTGTCACATCAAGCATTAACCACACACTTATTCACAACCATATCCCTTGTCCACAATTTAACATCTCACAATTCATCACATATTCAATTTATCACTTACACACAATTTCAATCATAATTTGATGATCCCAATATAACAATTTATGACGCTAATATAGTAAATCTTGTCCAAAATACAAAAAAATTATACAAAAATGCTTCTCACAACATGGGGAGTAAAATCCCTCAAACAATTTCACATAATCATATCAAAATTAAAGGAATCAAAATCAAAGGTCAAAAACACAAAAACACCAAAAGCACTCAATTTGTCAACCAATTTGCATCAGTGATAAGTGCCAAATTTCAGTTATTTTTAGGATTAAATTGTTAGCACTTATCCTTTGATTGTAAAAGTTTTCTTATAAACTACCCTTAAATTTTTAGGATTATATTGCACATTTACAAATGTTGTTGTCTAAATATGAAAGATTCATCCATGATTTTGTAGGTTTTGATGGTTGTTTGTTAGATCCAGAAACAAAGCCAAAAGGAAGGGTAAAATGGTTTTTTTACAAAGATTTCTAACCCCAAATTTGCCCATGCTAACATCCAGCTCGCTTAGGCTAATGATCTAACTTCAGCCCTAAGCAAGAAACTCGCCTAGGCGAGTGGATGCCTTCACTAGTAAGCAACAAACTTGCCTGGGCGAGCTACAACTCGCTTGGTCAAATTTGTCTGGTCTCCTAGGTTGTTTTCTATAAATAGCCATGCATGTTGAAGGAGAAATCATCCCAGCTGAAGTAGAAACAAGAGAAAAACACAGAGAAAGAGTGAAAGAAGAAGAAGGAAAGGAAAAGTGGAGTTGGGGAGCTGTAGAGTTGTGACCGTGGACCACCTCCTTCATCATTTCTCTTGTTAGTCATGTGCTATGTGTTGGACATTTTAGTGTAATTGATCTCTTTATTATGTTAAAATAAGAGTGCACGCTTGTTTTAATGTAATAACGAGATGCTCGGTTTAGGCAAATTTTGGAAGTTACATGGAAGTCAAATTTTGGAAGTTACATGGAAGTTATTTTTCAAGAAAAGAAAGTTTTTTTTTAAAAAAGATAAACTTCCATCAACCGCCAACCGTTTTATTTTAAAGGATAAAACTTCCATAACTTCCTTCAACCGCCAAAAACCACCTGTTCTTTGATTATAAATAATCATCCTGGTTCAGAAAGCATAACATGTGAAAAACATACAAGACCAAAACAAAACTCTTGAATTATAATCTTCTGATTTTATCCGATTGAACAATTTTGGTTGAACCCCGAAATTTGATTCAATCTGAAAGTGTTTATACACGACTTCAGATTTATCCAGGATTATCTCGATTTTCAAAATTAACCAACAAAAGATTGAATCAAATCTTTCGAGATGACGAACGATAGTTCGAAGATGACAAGCAAGTTTGCGAAGTTGGACAAGTTTGAAGGGCAGGATTTCAGAAGATGGCAGAAGAAGATGCACTTTCTCTTGACAACATTGAATGTGGTGTATGTGCTGAGTACACCGATGCCGGTGTATATGGAAGACGAAACTCTGGATCAAACAAGGAAGCGTTCGAAATGGGAGAACGACGATTACATTTGTCGTGGACACATTCTGAACGGTATGTCTGACTCTCTCTTTGATATTTATCAAAATGTTGAGTCTGCTAAGGAATTATGGGACTCTCTTGAATCCAAGTATATGGCAGAAGATGCCTCAAGTAACAAATTCTTAGTTAGTAATTTCTTTAATTACAAAATGATTGATTCGAGGCCTGTTATGGAGCAATATAATGAACTGCTGCGGATTTTGGGTCAGTTTACTCAACATGATTTGAAAATGGATGAATCCATTGCAGTTTCATCTATAATTGATAAACTGCCTTCTTCTTGGAAAGACTTCAAGCATACCTTGAAACATAAGAAGGAAGAGTTGACTCTGGTTCAACTCGGTAGTCATTTCATGATTGAGGAGTCGCTGAGGGCTCAGGAAATTGACAAAGTCAATGATAAAACCGTAGCAGGTTCCTCTTCCGTTAATATGGTAGAGGAAAGTGGAACAGTTAAGCAAAATTACAATGCTAAAGGTAACAAACGAAAATTTCAAGGAAATAAGAACAAAGGTCCAAACAAACAGACAAAATTGTCATGTTGGAAGTGTGGGAAACCTGGTCATTTAAAGAGGGATTGTCGGGTGTTCAAAGGAAAGAACAAGGCTGGTCCAAGTGGGTCTAATGATCCTGAAAAGCAACAAGGTCAGATTGTAGTGAATAATTTTAATTCGAATACGAATTCGAATTATGTATCACTAATATCTGATGCATTCTATGTGCAGGATGATGACGTTGCTTGGTGGTTTGATTCGGGAGCAATAAGCCATGTGTGCAAAGATCGTCGTTGGTTCAAGGAATTTAGACCAATCGATGATGGCTCTATTGTGAAGATGGGCAATGTTGCAACTGAACCAATCCTAGGATTAGGTTGTGTTAATTTAGTTTTTACTTCCGGAAAAAGTTTGTATTTGGATAATGTCTTATTTGTACCTGGTATTCGTAAGAACTTATTGTCTGGTATGGTTTTAAATAATTGTGGTTTCAAGCAAGTACTTGAAAGTGACAAGTACATCTTGTCAAGACATGGTTCGTTTGTTGGATTTGGTTATCGTTGTAATGGAATGTTTAAATTAAACATTGATGTTCCTTTTGTTCATGAATCTATTTGTATGGCCTCGTGTAGTTCTATAACTAATATGACAAATTCAGAAATTTGGCATGCTAGATTAGGACATGTTCATTACAAAAGATTAAAAGATATGTCAAAAACAAGTATGATTCCTCCTTTTGATATGAACATTGAAAAATGCAAAACTTGCATGTTGACCAAGATCACTAGGAAACCTTTTAAGGATGTTAAAAGTGAGACTAAAGTCTTAGACCTTATTCATAGTGATTTGTGTGATTTGCATGCTACTCCATCATTAGGTCATAAAAAATATCTTGTTACTTTTATTGATGATGCATCAAGGTATTGTTATGTATATTTATTAAATACAAAAGATGAAGCTCTTGATAAATTTAAAATTTATAAGAAAGAGGTAGAACTTCATCAAAATGGGCTAATCAAAACTCTTCGTACGGATAGGGGAGGTGAGTATTATGATCCGGTTTATTTTCAATCTACTGGAATAATACATCAAACTACAGCTCCCTATACACCACAACAAAATGGTGTAGCCGAAAGGAAGAATAGAACCTTGAAAGAAATGGTGAATTCCATGTTATCCTATTCGGGTTTAAGTGAAGGATTTTGGGGTGAGGCTATGTTGACAGCCTGTTACTTGTTGAACCGAATTCCTAACAAAAGGAATAAGGTTACCCCATATGAACTTTGGCACAAAAAGACACCAAATTTGAGTTATCTCAAAATTTGGGGATGTAGGGCTGTAGTCAGGCTTACAGAACCTAAAAGGAAAACCATAGGTGAAAGAGGTATAGATTGCATATTTATTGGATATGCTGAACATTCTAAAGCATATAGATTCTATGTGCTAGAATCTAATGATTCTGTTGCTGTGAACTCGGTTATAGAGTCACGGGATGCTATCTTTGATGAACAAAGGTTTACATCTATACCTAGGCCAAAGGACATGAATTCCATGTCGAAAGTCTCAGTTAATATTGAGGATATACCTTCAACTAGTACTGAAACTAGAAAAAGTACGAGAGTAAGAAAGGCTAAGTCATTTGGTGATGACTTTCAACTCTATTTGGTTGAAGGGTCAAGGAATGATATTCAATTTCAATATCAATATTGCCTTAATGTTGAGGAAGACCCAAAGACTTTTAGTGAAGCAATGGCTTCAAGGGATGCTGTATTTTGGAAAGAAGCAATCCAAAGTGAGATGGATTCCATCATGCAAAATAATACCTGGAAATTGGTTGACTTACCTCCTGGATGTAAGCCATTAGGATGTAAGATGATCTTTAGGAGAAAGATGAAAGTGGATGGTACTGTTGACAAGTACAAAGCCAGATTGGTTATCCAAGGCTTTAGGCAAAAGGAGGGTATTGATTTTTTCGATACATATGCTCCTGTTGCTAGGATATCCACTATTAGACTGTTGTTAGCACTTGTTGCTATCCACAATCTGGTGATTCACCAAATGGATGTGAAAACTGCATTCTTAAATGGTGAATTGGATGAAGAGATATACATGAAACAACCTGAAGGGTTTGTTATGCCAGCAAATGAAAATAAGGTGTGTAAACTGATGAAATCTCTTTATGGCTTGAAACAAGCGCCTAAGCAATGGCATCAAAAATTTGATGAGGTTGTGTTGTCTAGTGGTTTTGTTATAAACCAAGCAGATAAATGTCTATACAGCAAGTTTGATACTCATGGCAAAGGAGTTATCATTTGTCTGTATGTAGACGACATGTTGATCTTTGGTACCGACCAAGATCAAGTTGATGAAACTAAGGCATTTTTGTCTTCTAAGTTTGATATGAAAGATATGGGGGAGGCGGATGTGATCTTAGGAATAAAGATCAAACGTGGAAACAATGGCATTTCCATCTCTCAATCACATTATATTGAGAAGATATTGGAGAAATTTAATTTTAAAGATTGTTCTCCGGTAAGTACTCCCATTGATCCTAACCTGAAGCTATTACCTAATAAAGGTGTAGCAGTGTCTCAACTTGAATACTCAAGGGCGATAGGATCACTCATGTATGCAATGATTAGTACTAGGCCTGATATAGCTTATGCTGTTGCTAAACTCAGTAGGTTTACAAGTAATCCTAGTTCTAATCATTGGCAAGCTATGAATAGAGTATTCAAGTACTTAAAGGGAACCATTGACTATGGTTTGACATATACTGGATTTCCTTCGGTTATTGAAGGTTACTCTGATGCAAGTTGGATAACCAATATGGAGGATTATTCATCCACAAGTGGTTGGGTATTCCTCCTTGGAGGAGGTGCTATCTCTTGGGCATCCAAGAAACAAACCTGCATTACAAATTCAACAATGGAATCTGAATTTGTAGCTTTAACAGCAGCTGGTAAAGAAGCTGAGTGGCTAAGAAATCTGATCTATGAGATTCCATTGTGGCCCAAACCTATACCTCCCATGTCTATCAGGTGTGATAGTCAGGCAACTTTGGCTAAGGCATATAGTCAAGTGTATAATGGGAAGTCTAGACACTTGGGTGTTAGACACAACATGGTTCGGGAGTTAATCATGCATGGTGTGATATCAGTGGAGTTTGTGAGAACTCAGCATAATTTGGCCGATCATTTAACCAAATGGTTAAGTAGAGATCTCGTGAAAAGGTCGGCTGTGGGATTAGGATTAAAGTCCATCTGAAATCTCTTATGTTAAGATACCCAATTCCCATCTAATATGACATTAGGTGCTGAATTCAATGTGGAAAGCTTAACATGTAGAGATTGGAACACATCATCGAAAGTATCCCAAAAGGAATGTGTTCGGTTCTGTAAGTTAAGGAGGTTGAAGTATAACTTCTCAATGGTTCTTTTGAAAAATTGCATTTACAGGTGCAAGAAAGAAAAGGACTACCTATATAAGCATGAAGTTTAGCCGCTTCAAGAAGCTGGGACTTGGCTTTGATATGCTTATGAAGGATAGGGACACAGGCTAGTAAAACTAGTGTCGAGCAAGAGTAATGTTATAAACTATTGTGCAGATTATCTTCATGTATTCATTATGAATAGAAAGGGTTCAATCCTTAGTGACACCCTGATATTCGAATATTTGAAACGTGTAATTTGCTAAGATGAAATTCAATCGTCACGATATTTCATCTATGCAGTAGTTTGTTGTATGTTATGACTTTGGTGATTTGATCGGCAATTACACTAAAATGGGGGATGTTTGTTGGACATTTTAGTGTAATTGATCTCTTTATTATGTTAAAATAAGAGTGCACGCTTGTTTTAATGTAATAACGAGATGCTCGGTTTAGGCAAATTTTGGAAGTTACATGGAAGTCAAATTTTGGAAGTTACATGGAAGTTATTTTTCAAGAAAAGAAAGTTTTTTTTAAAAAAGATAAACTTCCATCAACCGCCAACCGTTTTATTTTAAAGGATAAAACTTCCATAACTTCCTTCAACTGCCAAAAACCACCTGTTCTTTGATTATAAATAATCATCCTGGTTCAGAAAGCATAACATGTGAAAAACATACAAGACCAAAACAAAACTCTTGAATTATAATCTTCTGATTTTATCCGATTGAACAATTTTGGTTGAACCCCGAAATTTGATTCAATCTGAAAGTGTTTATACACGACTTCAGATTTATCCAGGATTATCTCGATTTTCAAAATTAACCAACACTATGCGCAATGATCGGTTAGTTTTTCTTAAGGATTAGATGTAATCTTTGTACCCTTATGTATTCCTTTTGATATTATATATGTATGAGTCTTTTCTACTCATTATTGGTAATTTCATTCTACTCATAATGTTTAATTCTATTTGATCACTAGTGTCATGAAATTGGAGTGTAAGTGAGACTGAAAAGTAATCTTAGAATTTGAACTGAATGATTTTACTATTTATGTTACATTACTAGGAATAAAGCATAACATTTTGATTGTAAAAAGCACGAGATTATAATTGTAATGCTGGGGTATTTACTACATATGCGAGGGATCAATATTTAGTAAATATTCTTAGGTTCCAAGTGCAAGGAATCAACTTGGGATAACTTAATGTGTGCATCAGTAATGTTGGAAAACAATTCATATATGTTAATTTGATTAGGATACTAAAAGTATGAACGATGAAATTCAATCCTATGTTTTCTTGAATTAATTTAAGTCGTTTCTATAATTTACGTATTTCTGATGCACTGAATTCTGTTATTTTTGTATTTCTGTTATTCTCGTAATTTCGTTATTTTTATTATTCTTTTACTTTAAGTTGTCTTTAGCTAATCAAACCAAAATCAATGACATTCGATTAAATTTGTACATAACTATTGAACTCTAATCTTTATTCGAATGAAGTAAGTAAACTCAAGTCCCTATGGAGACAAACTTTTTTATAAATGTGAAACCTACAACGACAATTGGTATGCTTGCCAAAAGTATAACAATCAAGACATCAATTGATCTGTCAGATACAAAAATCTCGTAATTATAATCATAAAGGAACATCCCAAAACAAACTCAATTTGATCTTCTAAGGATCCCTACACATATTCATTTTAACCCCAATTTGATCTTCTAAGGATCCCTACACATATATTTATTTTATTTACCTTTAAACTATTATTTTAATTAATAAAACTATTTCTCCATGTTTATTTAATTGCAAAAAATCTCATTATTTTCCTAAAACTATATTTATTTTTAAATAAAATCTTTTTTAATTTATTTTACGAAAAAATGAGATGTTACAACGACAACAGTGATAATCATTGCAATGGATGTGGCAATGGTCACTGTAGTGAGTGCGATGATGGTCATGAGGTGGTGGTGCTCATGGTGGTGACAACATGCAATGGATTAATTGAGATATTTTTGGACATGATAATTGAGATTTTTTTTTTGTGAATCTTTAGAGATTTTGTGGTTACATGAGATTTTAATTCGAATTTACAAATATTCTAATCTCAATGGCCTATTATTTTTAATCTTGATTATATTTTTTTCATTAGTTTTTCTCACATAAGCAAGTTTTCTTGTTTGACTCTGTAGAGTTTGAAAGATTTATACAAAAATTAACTCTTAATGAGAGAATAAACAAATCAACACAAAAACAATTAACTTTGTTGAGAAAAGGATTAAACTTTCAATATCATATTGTATCGTCCAACGATGATAGCTAGCTTTCACTATTCTAGTCTGTATGTGGTGGAGAGAAAGCCAAATAGTATCGTCCTTTCTTTCGAGCAGTGTTAACCTTGTCTCTACTACTTGTACAAAAAAGGCTTGTGTAGAGTATGTTGTGATTGTGACTTGTCTTAGAAAACACGATCAAAATTTAAATGATGAGATGTGTTTCAAAAAGGCGAGGTAACATAAGGACAATTGAAACTTTTCAACATAATCATTTACGCTTAGAGCACATATATACATCCTTTTATTGGATGTAAGAAAACTTAGTGTATGTATAACTTAGAGCAAGAGTTTTCTCCATTCATTTGGATGAAAAGCAACATAACACATTGGAGGCTAGTTTTTGTCAAAACTTTTGGACACATTTCATTTACTAGTGTGTTGGATGCTATGTTTGCCTTATAAAACATTGAATTGAGTCCAATTGAATGCATTAAAAAAATTTGCTTCTAAGGTAAGAATACAATATCTTTTTTTTATATTGGACGCATGCTATCCAGTAATGCTTAATAAACCTCATTAGTTCATCAAATTTTAATATCTTTGTTATCACCAAAGCTATGAGATTTTTTAGGAGTTAGACATCATTCATGTCTTTGGTTCTAACACATGGTAGTAGTGGTGGCATCATGGTGGTTAATGAAGAGCTTAGCATGAAGGACCTTAGCTTGGTAGGAACCATGACTAGAGCAAGGTTTAGGAAGCTACAAGAGGAGCTTAACAAGAAGATGAATTTACTCTGGAGAAGGAAGAGCAAGGAAGGTTGAAGACAATAAATTTTAGCCAACTTAGATTAGTCTTAGATTAGTAGTTGTTTGTTTTTGGAAGCCTTTTTAGGCTTTAACTGTTGTGTAATATTGAACCCATATTTGAGTGTTAGCTTTATTTTAATTAGCTACCTTGGTAATTTCTTTAGTGGGTTAGTTTTAGGCCTTGGGCCAACTGCTTATTTTAATGAGAGGAATAAATAGACTTCTTCAAAATTTTGTAAGGACCTTTTTGCTTGATAATTGAAATTTAGCTAGTTGCTAATTGAAAGGTGTTTTTCTTTTGTTCTTGCTTGGAACCCTAAGTTTTTGTCCAATAATTTCATTTTTTGAATCAACCTTAACACATTAATTCCTTGGAGTTGTGGCATTCTTTTTCCATTCTCTCATCTTAATCCATCTTATTTTTTTTTCCAATTTGAGTAGTCTCAACCAAAATCCCCAAATACAAGATGCTGAAATTTGATCTTAATTAGGGGTTTGTATTAGTGGCAGTAGCGGCTGTGAGGGTGCACAACATTAATGGTGATATATGTGGTTGCAATGATCAAGATGGTGATGACAATAACAATGATGATGATAATGATCATGTGGTGGTGGTGATGGTGACGATAATTAAGACATTTTTGGTGATGGGTTAATAACAATTTTGAAGAAGAATAACATGATAATGTGTGTGTCTTCAAAGAATAAGTACCTTAAATAGGCATAATATCCTTGCTATCACATCTAGGTCACACATAATAGGACTCATGGAGGTCTCTTGAATTTTTCTTTGACTTTAGGTCAAGTAAAAGGTTTTATATATGTGGTATTTAAAAACAAGGATAACATTATTCTGTTTTTATTTTTTTTATTTTTTACATAGGATAATATTATGCTTTAACTATATATTTATTGGGTTACAAAAGAAATTTTATTTTAAAAAAATATTAGGAATCTGTATAACAGTCTTTCTTAAAAACAAAATACATTTTTAATAGGAAAAAACGACATACATTAATAATAGTCCTTAAGGTCATTTATATATTGCTCCTTCCCTTTCGGTCATTCTGGGTCCTTATCTCAATCTTTTCCTAGTCTTTATTCTTTTTCTTTAAAATTAAATAATAGATTTATTACTCAACTATGGTTGGATATAGAGAAAATAGTCTATAATTCCAGACAATTTTTACATTCAATGTCTATGTTTAAGAGGAAATCAAGATAAAACAAATAATAAACTAACATTGCTGATTAAAAATCATGGATTTATTCCTCTAAAGATATAGTTTTATTACTTTTATCTAGCTACTTTTAAAAAAATAGATATTACTTTAATCAATAGATCATAAAAATTAACATTAAATAATTGTTACATTTTTTTTATTAAAATTGATATAATCTTTTATGACTAAGGATATATAGATTATTAATATTTAAGAGTGAAGGATTTATTTAATGTCATTATTTATTTATTTGTGATAAAATAAATAAAATATTTCGATAACTTTTTTGGAAAGACCAGATTAATATAATTTTCTTCAATTAAAGGATAGGGAATCAATCAACGTAACTTTCTTTATCACCAAAGGGATATTACCTACATCTTTTTATCTTTTATTTTATTTAAAATATTACCTACATGGCTACATCTTTAGCTATGAGAGTATTATTATTTTATTTTATCTCCTTTCCTTTCGGCAAAGCAATATATAATAGCTTCTCTTTTTCTCTGAAATAAATAGCATTTTGAAGATGTATACAACCAGGGAAGTATCCTCCGCAATGGACGGTTCTGATGTATGGGCAATCTGTTCCCATATGAGAAAGTGAAAATAAAAATAAAAATAAAAATGGTCACGAGGAAATACAAAAAAAAAAAAAAAAAAAGTAACTGAACCAGTAGTTAGCGTATCACTATCAATGCATATCTCTTCCTTAGGAAAATCCCAAAACCCAAAACATTTGAAAATTTGAGAAGGAAGAATAAAGTAGGGAAACACTCTAGAAAAAAGAGATGTCAAGCAAAGATAGCACATGGGATTTGAGTAAACTGAAGACCAGAAGAGCATAAGAGCATGTGGAGGAGAAGATTCAATTAATTAGCTAATTTTATTTTTCTAGTAATTTGTATTTCTTATTTAATTTTTAAAAATGGATCCACCCTATGCCAATGCAGTACCCATTCAGTTTCCAACTAATAATAAAGGCATGTGAAGCAGTGAGAGCTGCTTAATTGTCTTTGGCTACATATCAAACCAGTATTTCCATGGGACCCTTGGCATGTCCCATCATCACAATACACAGATTCGTTAATTAGTCTATCTGCTCTTTTTCTTAAGATCATATACATCCCTTTATTTTTAAAATTAGAACAAGATTAATTGGGTGATACAATTTGCATTTGCATGTTACAACACATTTCTTAACTTAATTATCATTTTCTTTATTCTCCTTGTCACTTTCTTTTATTTATTTATTTTTATCAACATTGATAGGCAAGATTTTATATGATAGGGGTATATAAAAGACATTCCGTGCAACTTAATATTTCCCATCAGGGTTGTTGATTTTCAGCTATTTGAACAAATATCCAGATGATGGCCTTACTTATTCATATTTTTTCCCTTGAAGATGTATTTGCACTTTGCAATCATGGAAGGAACAAAAATAAAAAAGGAAAAAGAAATGAACGGGTAACCACATCCACTTTGTGTCCTCAAACTTTCCACAAGATTAAGAGACAATTTAGATATACTTTTCAATGAACACTTCGAAAAAAAATTCACCAAAAAAACACTTACAAAAAAATAAATGAATAAAAAATGTAGAATCAATATTTTTTCAATAAATTTAAAATAATTTTTTGAAAAATTCTCTTTTTTATATTTTTCACAACTAAAAAAGTTAAAGAATTCGGAGTTTGTTTTTAAAAAGTTTTAAAGGGACTTTACAATTTAAAAGCTCTAATGAGTTAGAAAGCCAATCTAATTTCTAGAATTACTAACAAATACTTACTATGTGTTATTTACATACAATATTTTGGAAGTTTATAAAGTGAGCTTGTATTTGCTGGACACTAAAGAATAAAAAGTATAAACAAAACATGATTTTTTAAAGCCTCACATTGTAGATATTGTAATATAAATTTTACATTACTATGATTCTATCATAAATAATGTTTCAATTCATATACAGAAAAGTTACTGTAAATCCTATACAGCAATAAATTTCTATGTAGATCATATTATAAAAAAAAATTATGTAGATTTATATTGGGGTCAAAATCATTCCATCAATTATAAATGTTGAATCAACTGATGTACTTATCAGAAAGTCACGAAGTCGTTAAATCAAAGAAGAGCTTATGGTCGTGCATGTATATGGCTGATTTAGAAAAAATGGGACCAGTTGTTGAAAATTTAATTCCTTTCATGGGTCCTATGTGTCTGCAAACTTCCTGTTTGAAAATACAAGATATGTAGATGATGATGCATGACAAAACATTAACGGAAAAATAACATGTAGTAAAGTTGAATGTACTTTTTACTTCTTAAATGTGTAGATGAAGCTTCATTGCCATATCGAAACTCTCAGTTGATGTACATCTTGGTTGGGCACTGATTTCATACCCATATGTATGAAAATTAGAAAATACAGTAATCATCAATTGCAAAATTGTACATGTCCTTTTCATTGTTTCATGTGAAACCCAGTTCCCCCCCAAAAAAAAAATAGAGAAAGAAAATTCAGACTGTTTTACATACAACTGATGTAGCCTCTCTAGCAACTTGTAGTAGTGGCACTGCAGTTTCGATCAGAGTCAATAAATGTTGTTGCCTGGACGAATCAATGTAATTTCCTGAACCTTTATTTCTATGTCCCTCTCTCAAATAGCCTAAGCCAAGCCATACATTTGTTATGAATTCATTGCCTTGCACCATAAGTCAAACTAAACTAAAAAAATTGAAAATGTCACTTTATATATGTTAAAACCAAGGTTTTAAACAATGGTTAGCAACAAAAACTTCGGTTGCAACATCTAGGTTTTTGACATATGATCTTTGTGATTGTAATTGTAATTACATCAACTGTATTTGTTTTTAATTTCTCACGTCAATAAAGATTACAATAAAATTGTGATTGCAATTTAAATTTTGAATAAAACACTAGCTCTTTCACCATATATATTATCAAATATGACATTGACAAATGGACTCATGGTTGACTTGGCTAGTTGGCTATGTAGTATGGTAAAATGTTGGGCACAATAGTAGAGCTAGCAAATTAACTAGACGGGTTGCACTTGCTCAAATCATATAAATATACATACATGTAAATATATAAAAGTGGTTTGGCTTTATTTTAAGAGATTTGAATTTTTTTTTATTAGCCAATTGTATGTACATTTATATATATGTATAATAAGGGGGGGTAGTGCAGGCCATTTGGAAGGAAGTTGGCAGTAGCTATAGTGAGAGGAGGCAGTGGTAATGTGGCAAGTAGATGGACATATATATGGTAAGGAAAAGGACAAAAAAGACCAGCTCTGGTGACTGGTGGGGTCATAATGACAACAACAACAGGCTTAGATTGGCTTTTCAACCCTCATCACATAGGTATACTCACACACAAAGGCATCATCAGATAGGGGCCGGGCTGGGCTGGGCTGAAACTGATGCAATAAGGGATAATGGTTGATGCGAAAGAGTTTCATCCTAATGCACGATACCTGTTGGTGGGTTAGGTGGCAAACCCTGCCCCTCCTCATTGGACCCATCCCCTAGATTCCTGCCACTTCTCCCTTTCACCTTTCTCTTCTTACCCCCCAACAAAAACACTACCAATTCTTTTGGATTCACAGTTATAGCCAACTATTTTTCTCTTTTCCCTCAAACAACCTAGCTTTCTTCATTAAAATTAATACTATATTAAAATGTTTGTAACCACACCATGCACATTTTTTATTTTATCTTGTAGCTTAATAGACATATATATTCTGACAGTATTACACAATTAAGTAATCGTAATCATTTTTAATATAATTTTAAAAATAATAATAATTATTTAAGTTAATAGACTTATATATAATATCTAACCGTATGTGATTTGATGACAATTTTACATACGGGTGCATATATTATTTATTTATCAAGTAATATACTACTTTATTCCTGAAATTGTGAAATGTAATCATAATTAATAGTCTTTAAAATTAGAAATCAATATCATTTTAGTTTTTGACATATACAATTTAATATTACTATAGTTTCAAAATTTTATAACTTATTGTCATTATATAGTTTCTAACAGAGCTAACAACAAGACCTAATGTGATTAATAGTTTTCAGTTTCAATGATTTATTTGACATTTCTCTAATTCCAAGGATTATTTTGACAATGCTCTACAATTTGAGTGACTAAAATGATAATTTACACTTTATTATTTCATTTAATTTTTACCAAGAAACTTTCCCCATGTGTGATAACAATTAACAACTACCCCATCTACTGCCTTTTGTTTATACTTTTATTAATAGAATATCATTAGGAACATTTCATTTGTTTAAACTCCAAATTCACCCACCTCAAATTAAAGAACCGTATAATATGTGAATCTCCATTTCCTGGCTTTACCAAAGGAATCATGGGCATGAAACACCTCTAGCTACCATTCCAATTCCTATAACTATATATATATTTAAAGACAATCTTTCATTGTAAAGAAAAACCCCACTGCCTGTCTCCTAAGTGAGAAACTAATTTATCATTAGGAAAATAATTGCAAGCAATGATCTTAACAAGCACGCACTCCAATGGAATATTAGACAGGTTGACGCACAGAAGCTAGCTTTCTTTTTCTCCTTTCCAAAAATAATCCTTCTTTCTTTATTCTTTTTCCAAATGCTAAACTTCATTTTGACATCTAATAACCTCCACATATATAGATATATAAGTTTAAAAACCCTAACTAATTGTTTTTCCCTTTCGTGTCATGAAAGATAAAACCAATAGGATTTTTCTTTATTCTTTTTTCATATGTTAAACGTCATTTTGACATCTAATAACCTCCACACATAGATATATAAGTTTAAAAAACCTAACTAATTTTTTTCCCTTTCATGTCATGAATGATAAAACCAATAAGATTTTTCTTTCTTTAATTTTTTTTTAATTTAACAGCAACTTAAATACAATGAGTAAAAGAAAAATCCAGTGATATATATTGAAGATGATATGTATAGAACTACAGATTCAAACATCTCACCCCCTTGTCCCTCTCTTTCTCTCTTCTTTCTCCTCTCAGCTTCCTTTTCCTTTTGAAATTATCACATAAAAGAACAAAAACTCCCCCTTAAACTGATAAGGTATATAAGCCACCCTTCAGAGCAATTTGTCCATCTTCTTCAATTTATTAGCCGAAGATGTGGTGCATTAGACCTTAGTCTTTGTCATAGTTTCTTCCACAACAACTTGGTCCAAACTTTCCAAAAATTCACATAAGAGCAATAGTTCTCTCCCTAGAAACTGATATGCTATATAAGCCATCCTTTGGAGCAATATATCCATCCTCTTCAGTTTAGCAGAAGGTGTCGTGTATTAGACCATAGTCTTTGTCATTGTTGTTTCGCAACATCAAAGTTTAGCCTTTGAGCATCAGCAATCACATGGTGATCAGAATATCATTCGGCAATTGAAGATCAGAGGCAAGCATAGACTAGCAATGATATGGCTTTCTTCCCAGCAAATTTCATGCTACAAACACCTCACCAAGATGACCATCAACCTCCACCTTCACTCAACTCAATTATAACTTCATGTGCACCTCAAGAGTACCATGGTACTCTCTTTTAGACACAAAAACACCAACCAATAGTGCAATATTATGTTATGTGGCCTAATACCAATGTTTCAAATGTTGATGCAGGAGGAGCATCCTTTCTAGGCAAGAGATCTATGTCATTTTCAGGGATTGAGCTTGGAGAAGAAGCTAATGCTGAGGAAGATTTGTCTGATGATGGATCACAGGCTGGAGAGAAGAAAAGGAGGCTTAACATGGAACAAGTGAAGACCCTTGAGAAGAGCTTTGAGTTGGGAAACAAGCTTGAACCTGAGAGGAAAATGCAGTTGGCAAGGGCTCTTGGCTTGCAACCTAGACAAATTGCTATATGGTTCCAGAACAGGAGGGCTAGGTGGAAGACCAAGCAGTTGGAGAAGGACTATGATCTTCTCAAAAGACAATATGATGCTATCAAGGCAGATAATGATGCACTTCAAGCTCAGAACCAAAAACTTCAGACTGAGGTTTGTAATTTTCTTCCTAGTTCTATTAAGATTTTGTTGTTTTAATTTTGGTTTCATATGTGAGAAGAGAACTTAAAAAAGAAGACCAATTTTTCATAAATTACTAAGGCCAAATTTGATGAGTTTATTAACAAATACTTACAAGAAAATAAAATAAAATTAATTAAAAAGATAAGCAAATCAAACTCTTTTCGTAAGTTAAAATTTACTTATACATCTCAAACTTTTTAGAAACTTTCTTAGTTAACTTATCCATTGAGGTACATAAGTTAAATTATAAGAAAAGATTGATGTATTTTACCTCCTTAAACTATTTTATATCTTTTTCATGAATGTTTGTTGAGAAATTTATTTAAATTAAATTAGTCCTAAATTGACGAAGAAATAGAGGGGATGTTCAAGTTCTGCTATGTCAGATTGTTTTGATTCTGTACAATAAAGCTAGGTAATTATGATGCTTTTCTTTAATTATTATGTTTTTTCAAAAAAAATATTTATTATGGCTCTCAAACCTTTTATTTCCTTTCACCAACTTCTGGAACTGATAATAACTTTCTATAAAGCTGCTTTTTCCAATTATTCACAGTAATTTCATAAAGACCAGCTTCCACTCAATTACATGTTTGTCATGCAATGCATAGTTTCCTTGGTTTGGAAATAAACAATCATTTGGGTTCATTTTGACATTGACACACCTTTGTTTTAGGCTGATATTACACACTTATACTCCAACCTTTCCTGCATGCTATTATTTGTTTTGTGTTATTTTTCGGATTAGCTAATTTCACTGCTACCACTGCTGCAGATATTGGCACTGAAAAACAGAGAACCAACTGAATCCATCAACCTCAACAAAGAAACTGAGGGATCCAGCAGCAATAGAAGTGAGAACAGCTCAGAGATCAAGTTGGATATCTCAAGAACACCAGCTATTGACAGTCCTCTATCCACTCAGCAGAGCAACAGCAGAACCCTCTTTCCATCTTCTGCTAGACCAACAGGAGTGGCTCAGCTTTTCCAAACCACTCCAAGGCCAGAGATTCAGTGCCAAAAGATTGATCACATGGTCAAAGAAGAGAGCTTAAGCAACATGTTTTGTGGCATTGATGATCAATCTGGCCTTTGGCCTTGGTTGGAGCAGCAACATTTCAATTGATCATCATGCAAAAGGAGAGAGTGTGAGAGTGAGAGAGAGTTTCATATTGCAATGTAGTTTTCCCTTTTCCGGATGAAAATGAAATCATCAAGAGGGTATCTGTGTCAATTGATTACCATACATAATGAGTTATAATTAAATTAAAAACCCATGTTTTGATAAACTTGATGTATAAAATAGGATATGTTAAGTAGATTTTTCTTTTTCGGGTGGAACTTGAAAATTTTTATATAAAAAGAATAATAGATTAGTCACCTTTTTCTTTTTCAGACTAGTCTTTCTGTAAAAATTGTGAGTCATGGGTCATGAGAAAAAATTTCCAATTAACTGTGAGACCGTGCTTGTTGGTGTCTGATTGCATGCTATTGCAGAGGGGCCACTAAAATAAAGGAGGATTCTCTGCTTACATTTTTACCATTTTTTTAATCCAATTAGCTTTGCTTGCTTTTAAATCAAACCTTTGTACTATTAAGCAAAGGTCTTTTTTTATACAAGTACATTTTTTTCTCGCATATATTTTATTTTTGAGATAATCTTATTCGAAACACTGTGACAAATTAAGTATGAACACTTTTTTTTAGGAATTCAAAATTAGATTGTTGAGTTGTTAGAGACTAACTCCTTGTACTTAGATCTAACCCCTTAATTACAAGACCATGTAAAAATATTTATGCTGATTTCATTGATCCAAAGGAAGGGTGAGCAAAATCCAGTGAAACTTGACAAAGTAGGTATTAAAAAAAGAAAGGGAATCAAGCACACATTCCAAGAGGGGGAAAAAGACAAGGAGATGGAAAGGGTGGGGAAGAAAACAAGGAGAGTTGGAAATGGTCATTCTCGTGAATGGGACATTGTCGATTTTTCTCTTGTTCATGACAAGGGAAGGAGCGGGAGTGGATCAGTGTAGTCCTTACTACTCCATGTGTGATCACTGTCATCCACTTCTCTTCTTTTCACCTTCACTTTCAAGTCACTTCTCTCTCCTTTATGTGTGTGTCTCTCCTTGTAATATTGTACATACACTTTTCCTTTTCCCTCCTTCTGTGTTGATAATGTGCCAATGATGAAAGTGGTCAAAACTTGGCACTGCAAAGAAACTAAAATTATGGTTGTCACGACCTATTTGTTTGTTTACTCCCATATCTCTACGTCATTGACATGCAATGGAACTGTGGAGATTTCAACTCAGGTGAATGTGCATGCACATACAAAATTTTTTAAAAAAATATGAGTATATCTAATGTTCATTTATTAATACTTCACCTTCACTTCTCTTTTTTCTATTGGATCTTTTCATTCTCCATTTTCCTCCATTCCTTTGTTTAAATCTTGTCCGGTGTTTTCATAGATTTAATTGATTGGGAAACATGGGCCTTTTGGGCACCATCATATCATCATAGAGGTTCCCAGTGACAAAGTTCATGTTCTTTTAACACTTTCTTTTATATATATTTTTAATAATTAGTTAAAATTTGTTAAGACTCGTGGGATGCTGCGAGTCTTATTAATTTAATAAGTTTACTCTTAATTTTATATTTTACTTTCTATATATGGTGTGTTGTCAGTTTTCCTCCCTCAAGATTTTTTTAGGTAAGCAATAAGTAATTTTACTGGGACAACTCGAGACTATTTACTTCGTAAAATTTACATTATGTGAAAATTTTATATTTTATCTCTTTAGTTATAAATATTAAAAGAAATGTGTAAATGCATTTTTAACATTCTTTTAAACACACTCTTATATTATTTATTAAAATTTATTAGAAATTACGAGATTCTATAGGTTATATTGTTTACCTAACAACTATCATTATTTATTTTTCCATACTAATAATATATTGTTAAAAGAAAGTGTACTAAAAATTGTGTTATACTAACCCTTCTCATGTTAACAAATATTGATAAAGGTTAACTTGTTTATTAGCTGACCAAGAAAGAGATAAAAGCATAATTTTCATGTGGCAAGTTCACTAGTAACAACCGCATGTGAGCCTAGATTTCGTTTCAATGAAGAATGGGCTGTTCCCTGATGCCTGCATTGCAAATTTGCCAAATTTCGTGCTACCGCTTCCTTGTCATCTCTTCCCATTTAATTTCTGGTTGTCTTGGCGAAAAAGACAAAGGTTAATTCTGATTGAAAAGAAAACTCCAAGATATTGTTTTACAGATGTGTAATATTCGTAGTCAACAGTTGAAGTAGAAGTGACTCTCATTATTTTTTTTTCCATGGTAAATTAACTAAACAATTGAAATCATATGACATTAATGTCAAATTAAGTTACTAAAAGGGAGAATATAATGAGAAATTATTAAGTTGTTCAGAACTATCATGTGTCTATGATTCAAACTAATTTTTGCGTGACATGTATTTAAAATTTTTAACTTATAAAAACAATCAACAACACTTAATTATGTTATGTGAAGATTGATTGGAACTATAAGAACCCGGAACTATCAAATAACTTCTCAAACTTTAGTGGGGAGAAGATGCAACTAGTTGTCTCACTTATATTTTACCTTCAAACAATAAGATAAATTAAGTTTAAGAAAGCTAGAATTTACGGGAGAAAAAAAAGAAGAAAAGAAAACAGTGGTGCCAGATACTAAATCTTTCTTAATATAGTAGTATTATGCAATGCTAATAACTAAGATACAGCACGACATATTTTCTAATTCATATACAAATTAGTATTTTCTTTGTGGCAGCTTTTATATATATATATATATCCCCTAAGTTAATAGTTAGTTTAGAGCTTTAATATATAGATATTGAAACTTCCCATACTTAATTGATGCTGTCAACATGGTGATGAATATGACAACAAATCTTATTATAGTAACCTGTAACCTTATCCACGGATTACATGAGAAATCCGATGAAAATCTATTTCTATATTAAACAACGCATGTGATAACATCTGGATTGCTTCAAATATATTCATTAATATATTAATGCATTGCGCTGTTATACTTATGGGATCATGTGAACATGGTTTTTAAAATGCTTTGCAAATGACTGAAGATTTTGGCATTTTGATGACAGTTTCTCAGAAGCCAACTATGATTTTTCAGCAAAGTTTTGTCAGTGGACATAATCAATTAACTAATGTTGGAATCACAAAAGATCGAGATTTAGTGGCCACGTGCTTGGTGGTTCCAAATTGGACATGTATGATAGGGTGGTTAGGGTTATTGTTAGTTGCAGAATATATAAGAGCATTCCCTGCATGCATGTTCATTACTAAAAAAATGTTATTTATGTCGCTGATTCTAAGATGGTTCTAAAGAATCGTCAACCATCTTAGAATGTATGACGGTGACATTTTTGTAATAAATAAGAACACATGACGTTTGCATATAACCGTCTTTGAATAGTATGTAAACATATAAGCGATGACAAACTTGTAAATTTATGCTTTTGTACAAAGACGGTTTAAACTCAAAAACTGTCTTTGTATGGTATCATCTTAGCAATAGATAAAACATGCATTAATATTTAGGTTTACATAAATTCATCATAGATTTAAGATCCTTGCAAAACTATTCTGCTTGCAGTATCTTCTTTTCCCCACACTGACCCAATATGTGTGCATCATTGCTTTTAAATTTGATGGTCATGGGACGTTCGTCTCCCAATGACAAACTATTGCTAGTACCAATGAAGGTTAGTATTACTTTGAGATTTTTTAATTTGTTTTGTTTTTAGCCATTAGTAGAAGTAAAATGCACTTTTTGAATATTGATTGAACAATGAGAGGTTTATATAGAATTGAGGTGCATTGAATATTTGAGGCACAACTGATGATGACAATTGTTTTTCTCCATGGTTGTAGGTTGTCAAATGGGGGCGCTCTGTATATGCAAATATTGAGAAATTTATCCAGTTTCAGCTTACAGTAAATGTGGACGCTCTAGTGATAAATGTTGTTGCTACTTTTTCATCTGGTGACGTTCCATTAAATGCAATGCAGGTTGACTTTCTTTTTCTCTTTGTAGGTTGTGCTCACGTATTAAGTTAGGATGAGTCATGACATTAAAATCTATTGATTTCTCTATAGCTTCTTTGGGTAAATCTTATCATGGATATACTCTGGGAGCACTAGCCCTAGCAACTGATCACCTCATGGATCGATCCCCAGTGGGTTGAATGTCAGAGTTTTTCATTTTCTGATTATTATTGGGTAGTACAGATTATGGCATTGTCTTCCCTAATAAACATTAAACAACCATTAAAAATAGTTTGTGGTATGTAATGTACCATTCTGATTCTGGCTAGGTGTAACTTATTAAGATGATCCTAATTTTGTATTTTTGGTTAAACAAGTTCGTTTCGATCAATCGAGGTTGGGCAAACAACTCGAATTGCAGAGAAAAATGAACAGTGCTATTATATGTTTTGTTGGACTGCAAACTGTTTAATTGCAGAGAGGGAGCAACCATAACTCGAGAAGGTTTAGAATGATGCAAGCGAAACAGAGTAATGAATAGTATCAATGATTATGCAAAATCCTTGTTTCAGGTTCAACATGCCTCTTCTCTGTCTGTCTCACTTGTGTATGTGTGTGAGTTTGTTGTGTTTTTTTTTTTTATTATTTATTTTGCTTCATCTTAAGTTATCAACTTACCATAATATCATCTAATATATTGTTGCTTGAATGAGGTAGGTAGTGCTATGGTTTTTGTCATGGTTTCTTTCCAATTGTTACAAGCTGAAACAATTTTTTTACATTTATGTTGTATGTATTATATATGCTTCATTGGTTTTTTCAAAGAAAATAGGATCAGTGATGAATAGAACAACCTTGAATTTAGCATTTAGGACCTGTTGCAATCTATCTAGATGGGCTACATGTTTGTGTAATGTTTTTTGAGTAAGATGGTTCTGGACAGAAACTATATTATGAATTGTCAGGATGGATTTCTATGTTAAATTTGATGACACTTGATAAATAAGCATGTAAAATGAGGATATTTTAGGGTCTAACAGCCTAGCATTGACTATTTGGCTCCATAAAGTGAGGAATTGGGGATATGTGGAAAGGCTTTTAGCTGTCATGACTCATGATATCTTATTTGGTTTTCAGAAGTTTCCTTCAATGAGTTATTTCTGGACTTGTTTCACACATCTGCTGAAGGTAGAATGGTTGGCAACTGTTTGGAGAAGATTGTCAAGTAACAAGTTTGGGTCGTGCTCCTTGTTAGTTGTCATTTACGACTAACTTTTGTATTGAATGGTTATATGAAATTAGCATCTTTCCCTCAATTTATGGTTCTTTTTGTAGGATTTGAACATATTTCATGTTTAGTTTGATTTTGCTCAGCAGATACTCCCATTTTTGTGAATTAATTATGTGAATCAATTTCAGTTTTAGGCCATTTGAAGAGAAGGCTAGTAGCTGGTGTCTCGCTAAGCGAGGCACTCAGCCCGCTTAGCACGTGGGAAATCCTAGAAGAGGATCTGCCTCAGATGTCCGCACTCAGTGCGCCGTCAGCTCACCCAACGAGTCGTTTGTCCCTTCTCGCGCTCAGCGCGCCCAACTCACTAAGCGAGAATTCACTAACTCGCGCTTAGCGAGAAAATGACGCTAAGTGAGCCTTTAGAATCTGAAATGTCAAGGAGCCTTTAAAACACTGAAGTTGGTGTAAAAAAGGGAAGAGACATCATACACAGAGGAAGGAAACAAAGAGACACACAGAGAGACAAAAAACAGAGCAAAGCTCCTGCCTTCAAGAGAGTTTAGGTTTTAGGAGTGATTTTAGGGTTCTAGGGGTGGAGGAGACATCATCATCACTTGTAATCTTAGTTTCTCTTCTAATTCCAATCCTTGGTGCTGAAAGTTGCTAACTTGCCATGGAAGGCTATACCCCTTGTTGGGGATTTCTGCTAAACACTTGATGTAATATCTTCTTACTATCTATTTAAAGTTATTTTTATGTGTTCATTGCTTCTATTTGTGCTTATTTCTTGCATGCTTGTGACTTGATCACCCATTTGTATGTAAAGTTAGGATTTTTAGTACTAGGAAGTGCTTTAAAACCTTAGAACTTGATAGAGTAGGCTAGAAAACTGTATGTTTGGGGACAGAGTGCAGTGATTTAGCTTATATTATGCTGTAATCTTAATGCAACTCGTTTAAACCAAGTTTGTTAAGAAATTTAAATAGAGTTAGGCCCATTCACTCGAGGGATCTTGGTTTGGGTAGTTGTTTTCATCATAAGAACACTAAAACAATGTTAAATAGAGAAAAATATTTAGTAACATCAAAGTTAGTTCAGTAGAATGACCCAACGCTTTTACTTAACTGTTTTCACCTCTCACTGTTAGATACTTTAGTTTGAAGTTAATTAGAATTGTAGAAAAAAAAACCCTTTTGATTATGTACTTGTTTTACACAAATGTTTACTTATTGAATACACATTTTTTGAATGAAACAAATTCCTTGTGATTCGATACTCGGTTCTTACCATTTATATTACTTGTGCGACTCAGTACACTTGTTGATTAGCATTCGGGGATCATTATTCCCGAACAAGTTTTTGCCACAAAACACTCCTCGCTTCCTCGCCTCCTATGACATATTTGCTAGCGAGTACATTAATCATTAATTAGTGAGAGGATTTAATAACACACCACTTGTGTGGCTACTCTTGCCATGGAGGGGTATAAACCAGAAAACAGATACAACTTCTTTCCTCTTGTGGGCATCCTAAGATCCCCTCAAACTCTTCTATGGTTGGTACCAACTAAAAGTCTCCAAACGTGAAACACTTTAGCGGCTGGTCATAGTACTGAGCGAGGGATGCGATGGCTTCAACAGAAACTTCTATCGTAGCCAAATCCCAGATTTTCCCATATGTTTTGCAGAAGGCTTGATGTCGGACCTGATCCATTCGCTGCCCTAGCTCTCACGAGCTGGCTACCTCTAAGTTCTTGGCTTTGACATGATAGAACCTTTTCTTAAAAGAGGGCGCTTGGTTCGACCCCATGTTTGCTAGAATGAAAACTCTCCTGATCAATACTTCAACACCCTATCATAAAAGAGATACGATGAATGCACGAGGGAATGTTTATGCTATGCATGACAAAATGTGTTTATCGATGGACACAAAAATTCGAAAGAGCGTCCCTTCTTACCCGCAATGCATCGGGTATCATGGTTTGTTTACAAACATCACCATGGCGTCCAATGCATGACAATTAAAAAGGTGACACGAACCTTCCGGCTTCCCGTGACAAAGATGATGAGACAAATGTAATGCATGAGTGATGACATGACATCAATATGCATGCGCGAGAGCACGTGGTTGGTAGCACAAAGAGAAACATGACAACGCGATAAATTAATACCAAACTGATATAACAACACGATAAACACAGGAATGACACACACAATCATGGCATCATAAAGACATGCATGGCTATATCAAGGAAACAAAACATAATGTGTTTGTTCTGTGCCCCTATTTTAGGAATCTAATGGGAGGGACTAAAGGTTTGCTATTTAGTGATCACTCCCAAAGGTGGTCGCCCACATCTTTCAAAGGTTTCTAGAGATATCATTCTCTTTGATATCAAACATTGTGGCGGTAGAGGCTACCAGTGACAATGTATCATCAAAAAGAAAAACTCTAGATGAGGCTTCACTGTCATCAAGTGAGTCGGAGGCTCAGCATGACCACAAATCAACCTCCACTTCCTATGTTTCCATGGATCCGGGTATAGGGCCCTAATAACTCACCGTGTGTGCAAAGGTGTAAGTGCCATGTGTGCATAGAACAAACAAATATTTCTAAACATGCATGTAATAAGTAAAAAGCCACACCAAATACAAAAGCATTGAAAGAGTTATATGAATACAAGAACATAAAATAAATAAAGGGAAACAAAACAAAGAGAAAGTCATGATAAGTATTGCACACAAATTAAATGGCTTAACTCTCTAACAAACGTCCCTAGTTGAGTCGCCAACTATCGCAACCTACCCTTTGGCAGGAGGGCGAAGCGAGACTCAAGGGGGCGTCTTCTAAAAAGAAAACGTGCGGGAGTCACCACCAACGTTTATTCAAGGAAAACGTTGGAAAAACCAAAATGGGGTCTGCGAATTTTAAGAATAAGGGTTCGAGAGTCGTTTACCTGCGGGGAAGGTATTAGCACTCCACGTGTTCGTCACAAGGGACGGCAGCCTTTAATCGAGTATGCAAAATCATGACTTCAATATTTATTTTATTTTTTCTTTTTTATGTTTTTTTACTTTTTATGGTCAACAAGAGCGTTGCCCTTGCTCCTACGTATCCTCAAGTGCGATAAGGAACTCAGACCTACGTAGTTCTTTAAAAGCAAGAAAGTTATGAGTAGAGTTGATTTTAAACTTTTGAAAGGTTCATTTTAACCAATTAAAATAAAAGAGACCGTTAAGGCATTGGACCTTGAATGAACTCAAGCGACTTTTGTGGATAGAAACCTCGATTACATGTTGATTTTATCTTGGTTTCACTTATTTACTTTTAATCTCATTAAAAGGCGACTTGTGAGGTAAATGATTGGTTGAAATTTTATTTTACAAGGATAAAATGAGATTACGGCATAAATGGTCGGTGGAAATTCGCTTTACATGAAGAAATGATATCACTGATGGTAGAAGAATGAGATGAAGATGTGCAAAGCAACAAGGAGGACCCCTAAGGATGCATAGAGCGAATTCAAAACCTTAAAATAAATACTAATCGGTTGACGAACGAAGAACGATGTAGGAATCAATCACGGTTGCGATTCGAAAGCACCTCGACCTCGTTTTTCTTCTTCTTTCTCCTTTTTCTCCTTTTCACTAAATCCTTTCAATATATGAACGTTGAACCCCTTCCTTCAGCCCTCTAACACCTATTTATAGGAAATGAGGTGACCCAGTTGATCTACAGCTTGCCCAGGCGAGCTGTTAATTCACCCCTAAGTTATTTGGGGGCCCAGGCGAGCCAGAGGCTAGCCTGGGTGAGCCAGGGGTCTGAAAAAACCTCAAAATGACCTTTTTGCCCTCCCTTTTGGATATTTTCTGTATCCTTTACCGAAACATAAAAAAACCTTTCATATTGCACAACAACTGGTGTCAAGCAGCTCAATTCGGCTAGCAAGAATCAAAACTTTAGCAAATGATCATCCCCAGACGAAATTAGGGTCTGACACAAACTTAAGTTCATCAAATTTAATCCAAACATACACTAACTCGGTCAAGAGATTATCTTCTAGGATAGGGTTCCTAGTCCACTCCAAAAAGTTTTCCAACAATTATCTATTTAAGGTTGCTATGTTAAACTATTTCTAAAATGAATTGCAGTAAAGTAAAGCTATAAATAGCTATCGTAAAGTGCTAAAGCTGAATAAAGGTAAGTAAAATGGCATAGAACAGTAAAAAAATCATAAAAGATTTGGCAAGAAAAGGTAGTTTTGGTTTCTACAGGTTCTTTTGGACCTGTTTTATATCATGAAGCTCAAAGTATGAAGGATATATTTTTTGGTTTTTATGAGAAGCATTTTTAGAAAAGAATGTCTTCTGGAATAAAATTTCAAGAGATTACATACAAGAGGCAAAAAGGAGTTTAATGGTGCCTTTTATGTAGAAGGAAACTAAGGAAGTTATGTGGGATTGTGAGAGCTCTCAGAGTCCTAGACCTAATGGCTTTAATTTTGGTTTTATTAAGGACTTTTAGGAGGTTTTGAAGGCAAATTTTGTAGCTTTTATGAAGGAATTCTATCTTAATGGTAGACTTCCTAGAGATGCTAATAGTTTTTTCACTATGCTCATACTAAAGAAGGATTGTCTTTAAAAGATAACAAAGGATAGACCCATTTCTCTTATTAGATGTATGTACAAGGTGTTAGCTAAAATATTAGCAAATAGGCTTAGCAAGGTGGTTCATCGAGTGATTGAGAATACCCATTTTGCATTCATACAAAAAAGGAAGATCTTAGATCGTGTTTTGATTGCAAATGAGTTGGTAAAGAAGCCTAGAAAGAGTGACAAGAAGATGATTATGTTTAAGGTGGATTTTGAAAAGGCTTATGATTTAGCAGACTTGGAGTTCTTACTGATGGTTATGGAGGAGATGGATTTTCAAAAGAAAAGACGGAGGGATTGGATACAAGAATGTTTATCTACTACAACAATTTTAGTTCTTGTAAATGGTAACCCTACACCCTACAAAGGAATTGGTTTGTGGTTGTGGTCTTAAGCAAGGGAATTCATTATCACCATTCTTGTTTCTCATTGCAATAGAGGGGCTTAGTAACTTATTCACTCAGATGGTTACAAGGAAAAATATCCTAGGGGTGCAATTGAATGGGTTGGAGAAGCAAATATCTCATTACAATTTACTGATGATACATTGATTTTTTTTTTTGTGAAAAAAAGTTGGACTAGTAGTTGGGCTATTAAGGCCTTTTTCCATTGTTTGAGGTAAGTTCTGGCCTTAAAGTTAATTTTCATAAGAGCCTACTGGTGGGGGTAAATGTACATGAAAATTGGTTGAAAAAAGGCTTCTTTTGTTTTGAAATGTAATGTGGGAGATCTCCCTATGAAGTATTTGGGTTTGCCTATTGGAGCTAATCTAAGGAAGTTGAGTACTTGGGATCCGGTGGTGGAAATGGTTAGAAAGAGATTAAGGGGATGGGACAATTTATATATGGGTGGAGGGTTGATGATTTTGAAATTTGTCTTGTCTGCAATTTCAATATATTATCTTTCTTTCTTCAAGGCTCCTATAGGTATTATTTCTAAAATTGAAGCTCTTTTTAATTATTTTTAATTATTTTTTTTTTTTGTGGGGAGGGGGTGAGATTTCTAGAAGGATTCACTAGGTGGCTTGATATAGAGAATGCAAGTCAAAAGAATTAAGAGGGTTGGGTGGAAGGGAATTGAGGGGGTTTAATTTGGCTATTTTGGGTAAGTGGAAGTGGCGGTTTTTGTTGGATAAAGATAGCTTGTGGTATAAGGTCTTGTATAGTTTATATGGGGAGGTGAATGGGTGTTTAGTAGGGAATGGTTGAAAAGGGTCTCATTGGTGGAGGTCAATTTGAAGGTTGGAAATGGGGATAATGGGGTGAAGAGGGGGTGGTTCACATATTCCATAGGGAGGGTGGTTGGAAATGGGACTAAAGCTTTCTTTTGGAAAGACAATTGGGTGGAGGGTGTGTCGTTGAGGGAGAGGTTTCCTAGGTTGTAGTCTATTGCAAGAAATAAGGATGCTTTAATAGTGAAGATGGGGGGTAGTGTGAGGGAAGATGAATTTGGAAGTGGGATTGGAGAAGAGGTTTTTCTATAGGGAAATTAAACTTTTCCTATCGTTGAAGGCATTGGTGGAGGGGCGGGTTATTCCTCAATCAGAGAATGACAGGTAGGAGTGGAAGTGGGGAATGGCATGGCCAATACCCTATGCATTCTGCTTACAAAGCTTTGGTTGCAAATGTGTCTGGTAATAAAACAATTGTGTGGAAGAATTTATGGAACAAAGTGGTCCCTTTAAAGTGATTTTCTTTGTAGCATTGCATAACAGAATTCCTATTAAAGATAATCTTTTAAGGAGATGAGTGCTTAGCAATGAAGAGGTTATGTGTTGTGAGTGCAAATCTGAGATTGAATCATTACAGCATGTGTTTTTTGGTTGTGGTACATTTGTCCAAGTTTGGAATGAATGCTTTTAATGATTGGGATTTGTTACAGTTTTGCACAATGATATGAATTTGAATACGGAGCAATTCCAACGAATACCGAGGAAATATCATGTGGATGTAGAGAGCTGTAATGTTATATGGTATCCAATCATATGGGTTCTTTGGATGGAAAGAAACAAGTGTGTGTTCAATGAGGAGCAGTTTAATGTGTCAAATATTTTGGAGTCTGTGCAGGTTTTAGGATGGAAATGGCTAAGATATCCCAAAGCAAGTTTAGTTTACTCTTTGTCGTCATGTATTTTGAATCCTTTGCAGTCCATTGATCATGCTAGGAGGTTGTGATATGTTTATTTGACCTCGGTGGGAATCTTGCGACTATAGAGACTTAGTGAAGGTATTTCAAAAAGTGCAGGAACTGAATATATATATTTTGCATTGAGAGGCTTTTGTGGTTTTTTACCAATATAGGCATTCTCTCTTCAAAATATACCCATTCTACACCACTTTTGATTTTAATTCCCATTTTACACCTGTTTCTGATTTAGTTGAGAATTCGAGAGTGGGGAATCCGACTTCTCTTTAGTTTCATGTTTTTTTTTTAAAATAAAAATAGAAAAGATTAAAATTTTAGTTTATTAAAATTTCAAGTAAAGAAGTCGGGTTGGGAAACGAGACTTCTCTTTGTTTTTTTTTTTTAATTTTAAAAAAATTATTTCACTTTTTTATTTAAATATTATTTTAGCGTTAAAAAAATAATTAAATTTTTTAATATTATTATTTTATTAAATATAATTTTTTTGTTAATATTATTTAATTTTTTTAAAAACGATAATATTTTTTGTTTAACAACTTATGTATACTAGAATACATTACATCATAAATAAAATATATGAACAATAATATTTGTCTAAGTAAAAGCTAAAAATGAATGTATGTGAGGATAATTTTTTCTGTTATGATTTTGTTGCTGACATATTCCATATTTTTTTCTAGTATCTCGTTCAATTTCTTTATCCATTTCAGTGGGAATGCGATTTGAAACCGAATGACCCTTTGCACTCCTCTTTTTCCTTGTATACCCCACTGATCTCCTTCATTCAATTCATGTGACACTAAACCAAAGGAGATTATGTAAAGTAAATAATAGCGACACATAGTTCTTGGGATCAAGATTGACAGATTTGTCATTACGTGAGAACACGATAAGTTTTTAGCCTGATATTCACCACAATCACAATTTTGGGATTGTAACATGACCCTAAACCTTCTAAGTGGTCTGGGTGTTTGAAGTAGGGCTTGGGTCTCTGTCACAATAAACATGTGATTGTGTTGTTGAAAACAATGTTCGTATTGGATTCTTGTTGACCGTTATTCATTGCCTCGGAGACAACTTTGGAATACTGCTAGCCACAACTTAGACAAATTTGAGGTCATATGTCCACAACATTTCCTCTCATCGAAACATTGTACCCAACATTTTTTGGGTAATTGGTCAAGCAATTTAGCTGCACTTGGCTTATTCGCACATATATCTCCAAGATGCTGCCAATGCATCTTCTCCATGTATGCGTACCCTGTAAATATTCAATCAATTTAATACATTATAAATTTCTAATTAAAATATAGTTTAATAAAAAATAAAATATTAAAGATTTTCATCAGCCTGCACGAGTGGTTTATTCAAATGTTTGCAGTTTTGGTTATCGCAAAGGAAATTTTGTGAAATGTGGCGCAGGGTAACATGCCTTCTCAAATCCTTTAAAAAAAAAATCACACGCTAAAGTTGTCTCCTCTTCTACAGTGGCGTAGGCAATCATGAAGATATAGTTAGCACTATTTTGTGTTGTAGTTATCAATAATGTGTCAGTACACTTCCCGTAAAGTCATGTATCATCTACCTATATGATGGGTTTGCAATACGCAAACCTATTAATGCATGGACTAAATGACAAACCCGTTTAAGCATTTTTTTCTAGGTACCATTTCTCCCTCTTCAAACACAGATTTTTTGTTTGAGCAGCGAGCACGGTCCCAGGAACACAAGATTGCAAAGCTCCCAAAACTTTTGGCAGCTTGACATATGATTCTTTCCAGTTTCCATGAAAACTCTTTGCTTTGGTAACCATGTCTTTTTGTAGGATGGACTAAAATTCATGAATGTTTTGATCTTTGCCATCAACATTTTGATCTTTGCCATCAACATTTTGATGGAGACTGTTGGATTCGTTTTGACAATGGGTGGGATGATCTGCGCTATGACGCATTTGTTGAGTTGCCTATGATCCTGTGTGGCGCGAGACAAGTATTATGACCTTTGATACTCTTGATAATCCATTTCTTATGCATCTTTGAATTTCATGCGCCTAAACTCCATGTACAACCATTTTCATGTGCTTTACACATGAAGTTTAGTCTTCTTTAGTCAGAATTTATTGTTTTGCAGTCAAAATGATTTTTGATGTTGTATTCTTTGATTGCTTGAATACATTGTGCTTTTTTCATCGAAGGTCATGCCAACCTGGAGTGCACCTGGTGGTTGTATATGGTTTGTTTGTGAACGAAATGGTGGTGATCAATGTATTGTTGTAGGTGGTCAAGGTTCAACTCCACTGAACACCTAAGTTGGTGATATTACAACGGAGGTGACGTCGATACGGCAACAGCCTCGTCATCGCTTTGGTCATTGTTGTGATGAAATAGCTCTTGATCCTCATGCTCCCTAAAATCATACATGTATTCTTCGTGAAATCGTATAATAGGGTCTTTATTAGTGATGGGATGTTCATTTGGGTTTTATGTTTATGTTTGTGGTTTTTGTGATAGGGGTGATGTTGTAAAATATTGTGATGGATGATAGTTTTGTTGGTGAAATGAGGTTTTTTGGGAATAAGAAAAAGAATCATTTTGGGATAATAGTTGTATGTATGAAGTATAAATGTCAAAGGCTTCTTGTGTTCCAAGGTTGTTGTATAAAGACACTGAATCATTGAAGTCTAGGTTATTGTACGATAATGGTTGTGGAGATGGTAGTTGTGGTTGTGGACACGATGGTTGTGGAGACGATAGTTGTGGTTATGGAGATGGTGGTTGTGGTTAAGAAATAAGCTCAACGTGCAATTCGGCATAATTCAATTTTGGATTTTGGACAATTGTTTTCAGCACACCTCTGAGATCGTCATTGTCGTGTAGTTGTGCTGAAATAAAACGTGTTTGGCCATGATGAAATGAAATAGGGACATGATATAACAACTGAACAACTATTTCAGTTGCCCGAGTAGGGAGACAGTTGTTAATTTTCCGAATCAATTATGTTAACATAATAGACCTACTCACGTATATAAATATTGGGTTCGCACATGAGTATGTCGGTCCACGAACCAGGTCATCTGCAATCTGACCATGGTGGTGATTGACAATCAATATTTCTTTAGGTGGAGCCATGAGTGATGTTTGGGGGATGTGAGTAGGAAGACTATGAGAATTAGGAACGTAGGTTACTTTTGTAAGGATGTTGCTGTGTGTGATGTGTTGTGAAATGGTGGGATTATATAGGGTGAGAAAGTTTGGTAGGAGTGTTAGGTGGGAGGGTTGGGTAGGAGAGTTAAGTTAGAAAGTTAGGTGAGAGGCTTAGGTAGGAGAGTCAGTTCATGTGAATGAATAATGTGAAGTTGCGCACATCATAGACAACAACCTATCCGTTGTGTCATGGTTGTTGACCGCACTGTTCCACATCGCACACTGAGTCCACGCGAATTATTGAGATCCACATTAATGTGGTTACTGGTACATGTGAGTGAACAATGTGCAACTGCGAACATCACAAACAACAGTTTGTTTGTTTCATCATGATTGTTGATCGCATTGTTATGCATCGCGCACCAAGCCCACGCGGATTATTGAGATCCGCATTAATGCGGTTTTTGGTGCATGTGAGTGAACAATGTTCAACTACGCACATCAAAAACGACAACTTGTCTGTTGCATCATGACTGTTGACTGCATTATTCCGCATCGTGCACCTAGCCCACGCGATTATTAAGATCCGCATTAATGTGGTTGTTGGTGCATGTGAGAGAACAATGTGCAGTTGCGCACATCGCCGATGACAATCTATCTGTTGCATCATGACTGTTGACTGCACTATTCTACATCGCGAACGGAGCCCACACGGATTATTTAGATCCGCATTAATGTGCTTTTGAAGCATTTAGGATCATATTATTAAAGTAAATTGAAAAAAACAATTGAAAAGCATGGAACAACAACAAATTCATAATAAAGACAAACAAAAAATTAAAAGCAATACAACAATAAAATATGTTAAATTATTCGTTCTAATTTCAGTAAATTGTCTAGTTGCTACTCCATCTCTGCCCAACTCAGGTCATTAACTTGAGAAGGTGATGATGAATTATGAACATCAACTTTAAGTTCCATACATATTACACTTGCCATATTTGCAAATGTATCGAACATGCATCAAACACCTTCTTTGTAAATAATTTGAATTACCCTATACTCAACATAACCATTGAATTGGTATACATGATAACAACAACAAAGTGAAATAATTATAGGCATAACATCATCATCTCTAATTGATGATTGTATTATGGTGATTATATTTGGTAGCGTCATTGTTGGATTCAATAGTATCGATTTTGTCTTGTCACTTTTGAAAACTGCATTTGCACTTGAGCTGTGGATGATCTCACCATTGATATAAATGTACGCATAAATTGGCTCTGAACTCATTTTGCTTGCTCTCTTTGTTTTCTCTCACAATTTGATTTGATGCAACTATACAAAGTCTATGGTGATATGGTGCCTTTATATAATCAATCACAAGTCCATGGTTCATGTGATTTGGAATCTCAATGCGTGACAGTAAGACAATCATGTTAACGTGCTTTTAAATCTCGAGGTCTTACAATGAGACAAAGTGTAAATGTGCTTTGGAGTCTTGACTCAATTTATATTATAAATTAATGGGAGGTGCATGTCAATACCATATTTTCATCGCCCAACTTCAAATTTTATATCATTTGTACCTGGTTTACCATTAAACCTTGCTGTCATGGCTAATATACCTCTATTGAGTCATCAACACATTCACCATTCACATACCACAATTAACTACTTAATCACTTTGTATTGCCATACAATGCCTGAACCATAACCACAAATTATACCATTATTATCATTTACCGGGTTCCAACATATTGCCCTAATCAAACAATGTAGAATTGATCCTACATTGATCATTGTAATGGTTGAACAATGGAGGTCTGGAACACACATCTTTCACCTACCATGGGGAAGTGCACCATCACACTCGAAGATGTTACACTGCATCTAGGCATTAGGGTTGATGGTCGTGCTGTGACTAGACCTAGCTTCTTACATTGGGATGAGTTATGCGGTGAGTTACTAGGCGAAGTCCCTCCAGATAATGCATGTAAGTTGACATGATTACTTAGCATCTTGTGCACACCATTACCTGAAGAACCAACAATACACCAACAACAATACAGGTGTAGAGCTAACATAATATACATGATTGGTGGTACTTTAATACCTGATAAATCTGGAAATGAAGTTCATCTAATATATTTGAGCCTATTGCGTGACTTCGACAATATAAAAAAATATAGTTGGGGTTTTGCCTATTTAGCAAACTTGTATAGAGAACTGTGTCGGGCATCATCGAAGGTTGGTAGAGTTATGGGTGATTGTGTCATACTATTGCAATCATGAGCTTGGTACCGCATGCCTTTTATTGCACCAAGAGTCCAACGGCTCGAAAAAACTTACCCACTCGCTATAAGGTTATTAAAAATAATGAAATCAAAATTTTTAATTTCAATAACGCGCATTATAACATTACAATGAATAACAATTTTGTTTTGTTTACATTTTAGATGGAGTGGTGGTAAATTAGAACATAGGGGCACACCTCATGGTGACTTGGTCAGGTATAGATCTCGTATAGATCATATGGAGAGCCATCAGATATATTACTATCATCAACCGTACCATCAATGTGTACATAGTAACATTTACTAATGTTGCATTGTTAACATATATTTCAGTTTTCTTGGGTCCTATATAGAGGATTTGAAGAACACCTACAAAGACATGCATATAGAGACAGGGACATTTGGTTTGCATGTACTGCAATTATTTGTTTTCCCATAGTGAAATGGCATCAAACAAACCAGGTCAAGCTACAATTTGGACTATATCAACATATCCTTGTTGATCCCATGAATGTTGATTGACTTCACCAGACTGACATGTGAGGCATTCATTACAGTGGTTGGATGGAATATCATGCAGGGTGGATTAACGTATGGAACAGAAATGCAATGATGTTTTAACTGGGCAATGGATTGAAGGGCCAATGACACATACATCGAAGTATATGGAATGGTATAGTCAAAACAATATTTTGTTACTGTCTGTTGCACAACAACCAAATGATCCATGCATAACAATTACTCATAATGTTGCAGGGACAACCGTTGAAGAAACACATTTCCCTGTTCCACATCCTCAGTCAATGTTTTGTACTCCATCACTTGTTCGTCAAACTTTTGGCCAGATTCACGAGTCAGTCAATGCAACTAACCATGAATGGATGACCAATTTATTTGGTGTTGATTTAATACACCAAAATCTGCGACATCATATTTAGCTTCTTTACACCAGTTCGATGCACCATTTTCATTTGGAAAGCAAGGACAAAGTTCTTCAGCTATAGCAAGCCACGATGAAAAAACTAAGACAGAACAACAACATCATCATCATTAGGGAGTACTAGTGATACAGGAAAAAAGAAATTTGCAACGTAATTAACGTCCACTGCCCTGTGGGACTAGTCATCACTTTGGTCATTAAGGTATAAAATATTATGATAATGGGAGAAACTGTGTTTAATTATCCTTCTAATGTGGTTTTCAAAATTATGTTAAAGTGGTCATGCCATGTTACGTTATGTTTAAGTGGTCATGTTTTGAAATTTATAAAATTTATGTCAATACATTAAAAATATCTGTGACAAATTTATTTTATAGTTTTCACATCAAAGAATCAAAAAATAATATATTGTGTAGTTTCATCAAGAAGGACCTCAAATTAATGGCCATAAAAAAAACTGTTTTCGACCCCTTAAACAATGTTTAAGTGGCCATGTTATGAAATTTATAAAATTTAACTCCAATACATTAAAAATATCCGTGGCAAATTTATTTCATAGTTTTCATGTCAAAAAACCCAAAAAAAAATATATCGTGTAATAGTTTCATCAAAAAGGACCTCAAATTAAGAGTAAAAAATAAAAATAAAAAAACTATGTTTTATACCTTTAAAACAACGTTTAAGTGATCTTGTCATGCAATTTATAAAATTTATCTCCAATACATTAAAAATATCAGTGGCAAATTTATTTCATAGTTTTCACATCAAAGAATTAAAAAAAAATATATCGTGTAACAGTTTTATCAAGAATGACCTCAAATTAAGAGTAAAAAAAAACTGTTTTCAACCCTTAACACAATGTTTAAGTGGTCGTGTTATGAAATTTATAATATTTATCTCCAATACATTAAAAATATTTGTGGCAAATTTATTTCAGAGTTTTCATGTCAAAGGATAAAAAAAATTTCTTGTAACAGTTTCATCAAGAAAGACCTCAAATTAAGAGTAAAAAAAATATGTTTTCAACCCTTAAAACAATGTTTAAGTGGTCATGTTATGCAATTTATAATATTTATCTCCAATATATTAAAAATATCGGTGGCAAATTTATTTCATAGTTTTTATGTCAAAGAATCCAAAAAGTCTGTGTGAACGATTCAACCTGTTTTTAAATTATTACTACTCAACGTACTGACCTTTATAGCATCTCAAGGCCATGTGCAAGTTCCTAATGAGTGTTCTTTTGAGATACTCAAGAGTAGAATGCACAACACCCTTCGGTTAACCAATGACCAATTAGTGAATGAAATCTACTACTGACAACCAATTAGTGAATGAAATCTACTACTTTGCAATTGAAAAATGATGATAATGTTTGCACAATGTTAATGTGCAATGAGCAATACCCATGTGTTGGCCCTATAGAATTATTATGTACCATCAATAGAACACCCGATGGTATACTTAACCTACTTCGATGCACCATCACTCCTACTCATGATGCAATGTTGTATTATAACGGCAAGTGGAAGATACCATGACAAGACGATTTTTTGGGTTACTCCTTCACTGGAACAACCCTAATAAGATTTGAAATTCTTTCAGGGTGTAGCATCAAAACACTTAAGGATGTCATCAAGCAAGTTGTGTCTATAGGGATTCCCCCTTATGGAATTCACGAATCACAACTAGTCAAACAATTGTTCTTTCGACAGTCAACTCACACAACATATTCAGAAAAATCAATTGAATATCAAATAGTAGAGTTGAAAAACAATGAAGATGTGTTAAGGTGTTAACAAAATCCAACTACTGGACGTGTTTTTGTCCAATAGAAATTTTAGTTATTTTTAACAAACCAGTAATAATCCAACTATTGGAAGAAGACATGTCCATTGCACAACACCTTTCAAACTATGATTAATTTCGTCATTTTCATGTTTTAATTATTATTGTTAATACATTTCATTTTTTCATTTTATTATATTCCGTTTATTATGTTTGTCTCTCTAATTGTTAGTATTTTCCGTTATTTAAGTGTTTTAATTTCTTCATATAATATACCAAAGATGTGATAACTATATATTCATTGTGTTTTTAATCAATTTTCCGATGCGTCCGAAGTAGGAGGAGGAGGAGGAGGAGAAGGAGGAGAAGGAGGAGGAGGAGGAGGAGGAGGAGTGGAGGCAGGTGGAGAACCCATGATCTTTTATACAATAAGATACAAAATTGGATTAATGAAAAGAGGGTTAGTGATAAGTTTTTTTTGGAAGGCAAAAGTATAAGATTATTAAACAAAACCCCACCACATAAGGAGACAAGACAAATTAACCAAAGGACTCTGAAAGATAGGTAGTTGTGCTTTTTAATTGTGATTTCATCCATGTTTTCTTTGATATTGATTTTCTTAGGACTTCATCCATGTTTTGACAGCATTTGATTTTCTTTTTTGCAGAAAAGAAAGAGGGGAACGAGCAACAATTTGAAGGTTGTACATTCAGGAACTAAAGAATTCAAAATAGCTAGTAATAAGAGGGATTTGTTTTTGGGATTTTCTGAGCACCAAGAGCGGCTACGCAAGAAGCTTGCACTTGAGGAGGGAAGGATATTTGCAGCTAATGAACAACTTTCTTAACTATTTGTCCTTCAGATTTTACTGTTTTTTTTTTCTTATATGTAAATATAAATAATATAAGGTTATGCCATAGGGACATGGTCATTTTTACCCCTAACAATCTTAGAAGTAAATATAGACCATGTTTTTACGCCATACCCTTATACCATTTATATTTACATATTATCAAAAAGAAACAGTAAAATCTTAAGGACAAATAGTTAATAAACTTGTTCATTAGCTGCAAATATCCTTCCCTCCTCAAGTGCAAACTTCTTGCGTAGCCGCTCTTGGTGCTCAGAAAATCCCAAAAACAAATCCCTCTTATGACTAGCTATTTTGAATTCTTTAGTTCCTGAATGTACAACCTTCAAATTGTTGCTCCTTCCCCTCTTTGAGAATGAGGAGGATCTTCATAGGACTTCATCTAGCTGATGTTTGTCGGTAGTTTCATCATCCACCACCCTTTTCTTCTGTGCCTTCTCACGTTCATTGTTGTTAAACCCATATTTATGCCTTCTTCCCTTCATGTCTTGTTTGATCACAACTTTAGCTGAATCTCCCATCTTCAGCATAGTTTAATCTCCTGTCTTATTGTCCAATGCCAAATTTTGATGGCCTGTATCTCTTTTGTTCGTATGTTCTACTGCTTCAGCTTCACAATGCATAGAGCAATCAGAATTTTCGAGTCATCACCAAAGGCTTCTGCATCAGCGTTGACACTCTCCACCCTCTTTAGTTTATGCTTCTGTGTTTTCTTCCATGCTTCCTCCTTATAATTCTCAGATTTATTGTAGTCCCACTAGAAGGATCAACACCAATCCGTGCCTGTTCCTCCTCTACCAGCTCAATATCTTTCCTTTCACCTTTGCTTTTGAAAACTACACTGTAATTTACAAAACAAAAGTTGAAAGGAAAGATATTGACCTGATAGACGAGGAAGAAGCACAGATTGGTGGTGATCATGCTAGTGCAACCTCGAATAAAGCTGAGATTTATAACGAGGAGGCACGGAAGAAAACACAGAAGCATAAACCAAAGAGGGTGGAGAGTGTCAATGCTAATGCAGAAGCCTTTGGTGATCACTCGGAAATTCTGATTGCTCTATGCATTGTGAAGCTGAAGCAGTAGAACATACGAACAAAAGAGATACAGGCCATCAAAATTTGGCATTGGACAATAAGACAGGAGATTCAACTATGCTGAAGATGGGAGATTCAGCTAAAGTTGTGATAAAACAAGACATGAAGGGAAGAGAGCATAAATATGGGTTTAACAACAATGAACGTGAGAAGCCAGAGAAGAAAAGGGTGGTGGATGATGAAACTGGCGACAAACTTGAGCTGGATGAAGTCCTAAGGAGGCAAATTGAAACAAAAAACCGATGCCTCAATAAGAGAAAAATGTAGTTGTCACTTACTAGGTTTGGTGACCTCTGTCTCTGCAGAAAATTACATTAGCCAATGTTAATCAATTCTCCTTGATCATGATCATTTCGATTTGCATGAACGTCGTCAGCTTCTTCTTCTCCGACAATGTTACCAGTGATTTGAGCGGTCAAAGGACTAACATAGGTGTCCATGTATGAATCATCATCTTCTACATTAACACCAACTGTTTTGCCCTGCAGAACCACGCACCACCTTTCATCACAAGGGTCTTGCACCTAAAATACTTGTCTAGCTTGTTCTGCCATGATGAAAGGGTCATTGTGGTAACCAAGTTTCTTTAGATCTACCAGGGTAAATCCTATATCATCGGTGCGCACACCGGTGTTGCTGTCAACCCATTTACATTTGAAAACACATACTGTAAATTTCACATAATTAAGCTCCCAAATTTCATCAATGAACCCAAAGTAAGGGATGGAAGCTACACAGGGATTGACATCATTGACACTTGCAAAGTGTTGAGATTCAGCCCTTAGGGTGACCCCGCTGTTTTGCATTGTACTTTTGTCATCTTGTGCTTTTGTGTAAAATGAATACCTGTTTATGTCGTATCCTTGCCAGGTTATAACATTTCTTTTAGGCCCATCTGCTAGTTTTCTTAATGTTTCTGAAGCATTCTCATCTGCAAAGATTGTATCTTTAAACCAATCACAGAAAGTTTTGTTATGCTTTTTCAACGCCCAATTCTTTGACATTTTCGGATTATTCTGTTTGACTAAAGCTTCATGCTTAACTATGTATGGCAAAACTTCATTACTGTTGTTCAAGACATACAAGTGAGCTTGTAACAAATCTTCTACACTTGGAGTGATCACCTGCAGTCCTCTTGAACCCTTACCACCCACTCTGTCATCATGCCGACACTCAGGAAGCCCAACAGCTTTAGCCTTCTCTAAGTATTCTGAACAAAATTCAATGGCTTCTTCTACAATGTACCTCTCAACAATAGATGCTTCCGGACGATATAGATTCTTTGTATACCCTTTTAAGATCTTCATGTATCGCTCAACCGGGTACATCCACCGTAGCTAAACAGGACCACAACATTTGATTTCTCTGACCAGATGCACAATCAAGTGAATCATGATGTCAAAGAAAGCAGGGGGAAAATACATCTCCAACTGGCACAGTATAATTGCGGCCTCATTTTCCAACTCATCAAACATTACTGGATCAATCACTTTGCTACATATAGCATGGAAGAAAAAGCACAGGCGAGTTATGATGAACCTGACTTTGTTTGGCAAGATATCTTGTATAGCCACGGCTAACAATTGTTGCATGAGCACGTGACAATCGTGAGACTTTAACCCTACAAGCTTAAGCTCCTTCAACTGCACAAGGCTCTTAATATTTGAAGAGTATCCTTGTGGAACCTTCACCTGACGAAGACACTGACAAAAACTTATCTTCTCCTTCTTGGACAAAGTATGGCAGGCTGGGGGCAAGTAAATTTTCTTCCCATCAGACCTTGGATGCAACTGTGCTCTTATACCCATATCAGCTAGATCTTGACGGGTATTCAAGCCATCCTTCGTCTTGCCTTGAATGTTAAGGAGCGTCCCAATCACACTGTCACAAACATTTTTCTCCACATGCATAACATCAATACAATGTCTAACGTCAAGATCACACCAGTACGGAAGATCAAAGAAAATGGACCTCTTCTTCCATATGCAACTCTGACTTTTATCCTTCTTTTGGGTCTTCCCAAATACAGTGTTCAGGTGTTGAACCCGCTGATATACCTGCTCACCAGTCAACGGTATCGGCGCAATATCATGCTCTTGACTTCCATTAAAAGCTTTTCTCAGTCGTCTGTAAGGATGATTGGGTGTTAGAAAGCGGCGATGCCTACCGTAGACTGTTTTTCTCCCATGTTTCAGTTGTATGTAACTTGTATTTTCTTCACAGATGGGGCATGCATGATGACCCTTAACACTGTAACCGCTGAGATTTCCATATGCTGGAAAGTCATTAATGGTACAAAAAAGCATTGCACGCATTTCAAACGTCTCCTTGCGAAACGCATCAAACACTACAACCCCCTCGTCCCACAACTTTCTCAGATCTTCAACCAACGGACTTAGATAAACGTCAATGTCATTTCCTGGCTGTCTTGGGCCCGATATCATCATACACAACATCATGTATTTTCGCTTCATGCACAACCAAGGAGGCAAATTGTAAATTACTAGCAGAACTGGCCATGAACTGTGTTGAGTGCTTAAGGTGCCATATGGATTCATTCCATCACTGGCTAGTCCAAGTCTAAGATTTCTTGGCTCATTCCCGAAATCCGGATACAAACCATCAATCTTCTTCCACTAGGAGCAATCAGCCGGATGACGGACCATTCCATCAGAAATCCTTCCATTTGCATGCCATGTAAGGTCTTTTGCGTCGTCCTCGTTAGCAAACAGACGCTTAAACCTTGGAATGATTGGAAGATACCACAAAACCTTCGCTGGGGGGCCCTTGTTGGAGTTTTCATCAGAATTGCTTTCCTCTTCATCCTTCACTTTGTACCGTGAAGTCCCACAGACAGGGCATTTGGACATTTCTTGGAATTCATACCTGTAGAGCATGCAATCATTGGGGCAAGCATGAATCTTCTGATACTCCATACCCATCAGACACAATATCTTTTTCGCCTTATAGTAACTTTTAGGCAGCGTGTTGTCCTCTGGAAGCAGATTGTGCACTACCTGAAGCAGTGAGGTGAAACTTTTGTCACTCCACCCATACCTGGCCTTCACATTAACCAAACTTAACACAACAGACAACAGGGTTAAGGAATTCTTGCAGCCTGCATACAAAGGCTTCTTTGAATCACTCTGTAATCCTTCATACATAGGGGCGTGTGCTTGTTGAAAACACTCTTGTCCAAGGTCACGAATCATGTCTTCCAAGCGATCTCCCATTTCTACATCAAACGGTTCAGATTGGGACCCAGTATGCATGTCAGTCACTTCACCATGCCATATCCACGTCGTGTAATTCTTCTCCATCCCATCACACAATAGATGGTCCCGTATGTCATCAAGTAGTTGTTGTCTTCCATTCAAACAGTTGATGCAAGGACAATAATATTTTCCTTCTTCATTCGGTCGACCTCTTTCTGAAGCAAATTGCAAGAACTGTTCAACGCCATCCTCATATTCTGGGCTCATGCGACTTGCATTCATCCAACTTCGATCCATCTAAGCAATTCCATGGATGAAAATCTCACTTTTTTATTTATAGGTGTGGCCCTATCCCATTTAGGAAAACTGTCTTTTATGTTTGCTTCAATCGTCAAGGTTACCATTATTTACAAAAATTTGACTAAATTTCGGCAGCATTTCGCATTGGTCTCCAAGTACACGACATGACATCGGTCAAATTAATTTCCCGATAATCAAGTATGCACTCGGAGAACAACTTGAAATGCATTGAACCGAAATTTAATCAAATTAATGAAAATAATAATAACCTTCACGAATGAATCTAACATAAAAATACCAGTCTCCCCAAACTGTCCAAACGGAAAATTCAAGACTAAATACAATGACTAATGCAAATTGTCCGCAAGAGTCATTGCATTCAGTCTCAAACGGGAATCTAAGGTTCACTCAGCATGAACAACAGTTGTTTATATAGCAAATTACACTGATCACATACAAGAACATACAAAAGGTAAAATTCAATTACAGGCAAATATAGACATCAACAGTTGTTTATGTATCTAATTTAAAATGCTGGGTTTGAAGGGTGCTTATGCTTTATTATTGTCGTTGGGTATATGTCTGTGTGTGTGTGTGGCTGTGTGTGTGTGTGTGTGTGTGTGTGTGTGTGTGTGTGTCTGTTTGTGGTTGGACCTCTGTGTGTGTGTGTGTGCGTTTGTGGTTTTGTGTGTATGTGTGTGTGGCTGTGTGTGTGTGTGTGTGTGTGTGTGGTTATGTATGTGTATGTGTCTGTGGCTGTGTGTGTGTGTGTGTGTGGTTATGTATGTGTATGTGTCTGTGGGTCTGTGTGTGTGTGTGGCTGTGTGTGGGTCTGTGGGTGTGTGTGTGTGTGTCTGGGTGTGTGTGGCTGTGTGTGTGTGGGTCTGTGGCTATGTGTGTGTGGGGGTCTGTGGGTGTGTGTGTGTGGTTATGTATGTGTATGTGTCTGTGGCTGTGTGTGTGTGTGTATGGTTATGTATATGTATGTGTCTGTGGGTGTGTGCCTGTGTCTGTGGGTCTATGGGTGTGTGTGTGTGTGTGGTTGTTTGTGGTTGTGTGTGTGTGTGTGTGTGTGTGTGTGTGTGTGTGTGTGTGTGTGTGTGTGTGTGTGTGTGTGTGTGTGTGTGTGTGTGTGTGTGTGTGTGTGTGTGTGTGTGTGTGTGTGTGTGTGTATGTGTGTGTGTGTGTGTGTGGCTGTGTGTGTGTGTCTTATTTCTGTAATTAGGATTTCTTAATTATCTGCTAATTAGGATTTCTTAATTATCATTTCTTGTTTTTATTAGATTAGGATTTCTTAATTTTTCTGCTATTTTTTCTTGTCTTATTTCTTTATTTTTATTATTATTTAGCCCCAATGCCTGGATAGGACTAGTAAGCAAGGCAAAGCAAAGAATGTGACTAACTGAGGGAGGCAGAATAGAATTGGAAAGGGGGGGGAGACAAACAACAAAACCCTGAGAGAGATGGTTGAATATTCTAAGGTGCTGATAGCTGAACAATATAGAGTAGGATCAGAAACATATTATGCACCCTGTCTTGGGAGTTTTTTTTATCTCCAAACCTACTTTGGATAATGTTTCAGCTATTAAGGCTATTCTCAGAAGCTTTGAGTTGGTTTCTGGCCTTAGAATTAATTTTGCTAAGAGCCAATTTGGTGCAATTGGCCAATCTGAGGAGTGGTGTACTCTTGCAGCAGATATCTTGAATTGTGGTCCTCTGCAGTTCCCATTTATATACCTAGGGATGCCTATAGGTGTTAACCCTAGAAGGAAGGTGGTGTGGGAGCCTCTAATCAGAAAATTAGAGGCCAAACTGAACAAATGGAACCAGAGAAGTCTATCTATGGCTGGCAGAATTACTTTAATTAATGTTGTCTTAACAGCTTTGCCTTTGTTCTATATGTCCTTTTTTAGGGCCCCTACAGAAATCATTAAGAGGCTCACTGCTGTTCAAAGACAATTTCTTTGCGGTGGAAACTTAGAAGGAAAAAAGATAGCTTGGGTTGCTTGGAATCAAGTGTGTGCTCCTAAAGAAAAGGGAGGGTTGGGTGTCAAAGATATCAAGGCTTTTAATAGAGCTCTCCTTATCAAGTGGAAGTGGTTGATGTTTCAGCAGCAAGATCATCTATGGAGCAAAATTCTTACTTCAAAATACAGGGGTTGGAGAGGCTTGGAAGAGGGACCTCCTAAGCAGATTTTTTCCTCTTGGTGGTCTGATTTAAGATCTGTTACTCAGCACAGCAACATGGCTGCTGTCAATAAGCATTTTCGCTGGAATTTGGGCAGTGGTGATCAAATCCTTTTTTGGGAAGACTCTTGGGTGGGAGAAGGAATTGCTCTTAAAGATAAATACCCAGATTTATATCAGGTAACATCCCAAAAATTAAAGACAGTGGCAAGCATGGGAATCTTTGGAGAACATGGTTGGGAGTGGCAATTTTCTTGGAGAAGATGTCTTTTTGACAGCGAACTGGGGGGTGTTTCAGCTTTTATTGACCAAACTGCAGTAATAAACACTAGTGCAGCTTTAGGGGATTCTTGGGTATGGGGAGCTGAGCCAAGTGGGATTTTTTCTACAAACTCTGCTTATAATTGTATCAAAGCTGACCAGTTACCTTCCCAGCCTATTACTGGCTTTCGTCAGCTATGGGAAATCAAAATCCCCCCTACAGCCCTAGCTTTTGCTTGGAGACTTCTCTGGGATAGGCTTCCATCTAAGGAAAACCTTATTAAGAGGCAGATTGTCCTTCAAAATGACCTCTGCCCCTTCTGCCAAAGTCAAGTTGAATCTGCATCCCACCTTTTTTTCTCTTGTCATAAAATAATGCCTTTGTGGTGGGAATTTTATTCCTGGGTCAAGGAAGTTAGAGCTCTGCACAGCAATCCTATGGAGAACTTTCTTCAGCACTGCTCCTTGGCTGCCTTGAGGAACTCCAATAGAAGGAGGAAGGTCTGGTGGATAGTAGCTACAAGATCCATTTGGAACCTCAGAAATGACATGATTTTTAATAATCAACCTTTCGTCATTTCCAAGATTGATTTCAATTGACTGATCAATTGTTGAATTAAAATAAGAGAGTTCCCTGTAAAAATAATATCATCAAAGTAGACCAAAATATTGTGCAGTAACAATGATTGCTATAATTATTAATAGTGTTTCTAATATTGTCACTTGCAGTTTATTCAGCATATTTGTGGTGCTTCTGCAGGGTTGCAGGGAAAAAGATGGCAGTGGTGGTGGTTTGCTCTTACTTACTCGATTTGGAAGCATAGGAACAACATTATTTTCTCCAATACGACATTATTTTCCCTACGCTGTATCAAATCTCTAACCAATAACAGCAACCTATCATCCTCTTGGGAAGTCATAAGGAGGAACGGTGGGAATTGAACTTTAAATTGAGGGGAAACTTATTTGATAATGAAGCTACAATGGCTTCTGAATTCCTAGAGGAAACAGTAGGGCTAGTAGTACAGCAACAAGGAGCAGACTGATGGGTTCGGAAGCAAGACTCGAGTGGAATCTATTCGACCAGAACTGCATATAAGTTTCTGTTGGGGGAAATAAGGGGGGAATCAGAGGATAGGACTTTCTCGCATCTGTGGAGACTTAAAATACCACCTAAGGCAAAGGTATTTACATGGAGGCTCATCAAAGACCGTTTACCAATGAACATGAATTTAAGAGGAAGACAAGTGGAGATAGCTGATCCATTGTGCCCATTCTACAACAATTTGGATGAAGATGCAGTGCACCTTTTCTTCAACTGCAGCAAGGTACTTCCCTTGTGGTGGGAGACAGTCTCATGGGTCAAATCAGTGGGTGCTTTCCCAAAAGAACCGAAAGACCACTTCATGCATCATAGCAGATCGAATGCTACACGAACAAGGCTTTTTGTATCACTAGAGGGTAGATTTTTATTGAGGCTTTAGCAGATGTATTAGCCATAATATGGTTCCTAATTAAACTGTATTAGTTTTTTCTAAGGAACCATATGTATGGGATCTTATCTATGTACAAAGTACCTCTGGTACTTCATCACTATTTACATAATGAAATATTTATATATTTTTGCCGATAAAAAAAACCATGGAGATGATAGCAACACACTAACAGCAGTACCAGATATCACAAAGATAACAGCATCAGACAATAATTCCAACCAAGAGGAAATCATGATACATATAAAGATAGTCTACCAAACAATTTATCTACCAAACAAATACAGCAGTATATGTGTATATAAATGCTACGACAAATGTCAAAACAGTAGTCTATCATAATACATATAAAGATAGTAGACCGTACAAACATACCTGGAGTTGCTATAATCAAAGAGCTTCCACAGCAACGCCAATTAGCAGTAGTAAATGATAAGCCTAAAAAAAAGCATACAGAAATTATCCACAGTGTATTTAAACCCTTTTAAAGCCTATTATCTACATTTCAATTAAAATACAACATCCATAATCAACTTAAACCAGCAGAAAAAGAAAATTTCACTGCAACAATAAATAAATTCTGGCCAATAAGGCAATTTTGCATATCATAGTCAAAATTTTGCCCAATAATGCCATTTTGGTTTAACCAATGCTCCGACTTCTTTTCAGTGTTTGATGAACCATATTTTCCAACATGCTTTAAGGAAATATGTGTTAGTGTTTTTTGATGATATATTGGTATATAGTTCCACATGGCATGAACACTTATGCCATCTAGAGTTTGTATTCAAAGTATTGAAAGAAAATGTTTTGTTTGCTAAGTTGTCTAAATGCTCTTTTGGTGTATTGGAGATAGAGTACTTGGGACATATAGTTTCAGGTGAAGGAGTTGCTATGGATGCTACTAAGGTGCAGGCAGTTCTAGAGTGGCCTACACCACTCAATATCAAGCAGCTAAGAGGTTTCTTAGGCCTCACTGGTTACTATCGAAGGTTTATCAAAGGATATGCAAAGCTTGCTGCACCATTGACAGATTTACTTAAAGAAGAAGCATTCAAGTGGACACCAGAGGCAGAGACAACATTTGTTCAATTGCAGAAAGTCATGACTTCAGCTCCAGTGTTAGCTCTTCCTAATTTCCAGCTGCCCTTCATTCTGGAAACTAATGCTTCCGACACTGGTATTGGAGCAGTATTACATCAGAATGGCCATCCAATAGCATTTTTTTCCAAGAAACTTGCACCTAGAGTGCAAAAGAAATCTGACTAATTTAGAGAGATGTTAGCAATTGTTGAAGCTATAGCTAAGTTCAGACACTACTTGCTGGGACACAAATTTATTATCAAAACTGATCAAAAAAGCTTGAGATCATTGATGGAACAACCCCTACAGACACCTGAACAACAACAGTGGTTACACAGGTTTTTGGGATATGATTGTGTGATTGAATACAAGGCCAGAAATGAGAATCTAGCTGCTGATTCTTTGTCATGAATGATGATGCTGTCTTGGTCTGAACCTCAAGTTAGTATACTGCAGAAGATTGAACAAGCCACTATAAAGAATGTTGCATTGCAGGAACTGATACAGTTGTGTAAACAACAACCAGAATCACAGACAAATTACACAATCAAAGGTAATTTGTTGTATTGGAAGAATCGGGTAGTAATTCCTAAGGAAAAATAATTGATTCAAATGTTGCTGAAAGAATTTCATAACTCTCCCATAGGGGGCATGCTGGGATAAAAAGAACTACAACTAGAATTGCAAGCCAATTCTACTGGACATCCAACATTCAGAACTACAGTGGAGTAAGGGAGAGGGGAACATTGATGTTAACAGGATATCCAGCATTCAGAAGAAATTAAATGAGGTGGAGGACTTAACTTCTAATCGTATTTTGACTGATCAAGAGCTCAAAATCAGAAACTCCCTTCAGTAGGAGTTATGGAATGTATCAAATGCAGTGGAATCCCTTTTGAGACAAAAATCTAGGATATCTTGGCTGAAGGAGGGGGACTGCAATTCTGGGTATTTCCACAAAATTATAAATTTTAGGAGAGCTTTCAATGCTATTCCAGGTATCTCTATTGATGGGGTGTGGGTCCAGCAACCCAATACAGTCAAGAATGCAGCTGTTAATTATTTCCAGACCAGATTTTCTGAACAGGATTATTCTACGCCTTTTTTGGATGGGGTTCCTTTTAAAGCTATTTCTCAAAGGCAAAGAGAGCAGATGACTGCCCCCTTCTCTGACCTTGAGCTCAAAGAAGTTGTGTGGAATTGTGGAGGTGACAAATGCCCTGGGCCAGATGGCCTTAACTTCAACTTTATCAAAAAATTTTGGGATATCATGAGACCAGAGTTAGAAGTTTGTAGATGATTCTATGCCCATGGCAGCTTTCCTAGAGGAAGTAATGCTTCCTTTGTGGCACTGATTCCTAAACTGAACCATCCTCAGCCATTCAATGATTATAGGCCTATATCCTTGATAGGTTGTATGTATAAAGTTATTGCCAAGTTGCTGTCTAATAGATTGAGGTCTGTTATGGATGGGCTAATTGATGAAAGGCAGTCAGCCTCATTAAAGGTAGACATATCCTCCATGGTATTTTGATTCTCAATGAGGTGGTTGAGGAAGCAAGGAGAAGCAAGAAACCAGTGATGATCTTCAAGCTGGATTTTGAAAAGGCCTACGATTCAGTGTCTTGGTCTTTCCTGGACTATATGCTGTTTAGATTGGGGTTCTGCCCAAAATGGAGGTCTTGGATATCAGCATGCCTCCATTCAGCTTCTATTTGTGTTTTGATTAATGGTATTCCCTCTAAGGAATTTACACCTACAAGGGGTTTGAGACAAGGGGATCCCCTAGCTCCCTTGCTTTTCAATATTGTAGGAGAAGGCATTACTGGTATGATGAGACAAGCAGTCCACAAAAACCTCTTTAGAAGCTTCTTGGTTGGTAAGAATAGGGAGCCTATCAACATCTTACAGTATGCTGATGATACTTTTTTTTTTGGAGAGGCTGTGTGGGACAACATTCATGCTATTAAGGCCATCTTAAGAGGATTTGAATTAGCTTTTGGTTTAAAGATTAATTTTGCCAAAAGCCAATTTGGGGTTATTGGTGATGGTGTTAATTGGGCCAGGGAAGCAGCTAATAACCTGAACTGTCGGCAGCTGGAATGTCCTTTCCTTTACTTAGGCATACCTATTAGGGCTAATCCCTCTAGCCAGCTGGTGTGGGAGCCTATCATCACTAAATTCAAGTCAAAATTAGCCAAATGGGCTCAGAAAAATATATCCATGGCTGGGAAGGTTACTCTAATAAATTATGTCCTCAATGCCCTCCCAATTTACCTCCTCTCATTCTTTAAGATACCTCAAAAGGTTGTCAAAAAGCTGATATCCCTTCAAAGGAATTTTCTGTGGGGTGGAGATATTCATCAAAAAAAAATTCCTTGGGTGAAATGGACTGATCTTTGTTTGCCTAAGGCTGATGGGGGGCTGGGGATAAAAGATATCTCCAAATTCAACTCAGCTTTGATGGGAAGATGGTTATGGGCTTTTGCATCTAATCAGCAACAGCTATGGGCTAGGGTTATAACCTCTAAATATGTGGTTGGTCAGATCTTCAAAATGCTAGAGACAAAAGGGGTTATTCCCATTGGTGGAGAGACATTAGAAACTTGTACCATCAGCTAGACTGTAGTATTTTTAAAGATAACTTGTCTTGGAAGGTTAGGTGTGGGGAAAATATCAAGTTCTGGACTGATAATTGGCTAGGGGAACAATACTCCCTGCAGCAGAAGTACTATCAGTTATTCCTCATAAGTAGACAGCAAAGGGATCTCATCTCTCAAGAAGAAGAAAATTTTCTATGTACACTTGTTGACTCCAAGAAAAACCTCATGCCCAACAGGAAGGATCTCATACAAAGTGAACAAAGAGGGACTTAAGAAAAAAAAATACAACTTTTTTTGAACTTGGTAGATCTTTTTGTTGTGTTTCATGAATCATTGTACTCATGCCAGCATATGAGCATAATGACACAGTGCCTTATGATGTAGAAACGAGCCTTTGCTCTTTGACCAGCCTAGCACACTTTCTAGCAAAAGCACACTTCCTCTGAGTGGAAGAAGAAGAAGAATTCTTCATGATAGAGGAAGAAGAAGTTTTGTTGAATACATTCAAAAAGGTCACAAAGCTGGAATCAGATTTAAATAAACTGGAGGAGAACTCAATGCATAGACAGTTAACAGAGCAAGAAAAATTGGAGAGGAAAGCAGTTGCATGATTCTCTTTGGGTTGCTGCCCCAAGCCCATCAATCCTTACTTAGGCAGAAATCCAGATGAAGATGGTTAAAGAAGGCGATTGTAACACAGATTTTTTCCACCTATTGATGAATGCTAACTGAAATAGAAATTCTATCAGGGGTGTATTCATTTATGGTTCATGGACTGACGACCCACACAAGGTGAAGGAAGAGGTGAAATCCTTTTTCTTCCATAGGTTCCAAGAACCAATTGGTCAGCGACCCAAGATTGATGGAATCAGGTTTCAAACTGTTAATCTACAGCAGAATAACGAGCTTCTGGCACCTTTCATGGACGAAGAAATTCAGAAGGCAATTTTTAAAGCTGCAGCGAAGTTTTTTATGAAGGAAGGCAATTCACAAAAGGATTGCATGGATTTAATGGAAATCAGTATGCTTACCAAAAGAAAAGGCTGGCTTAGGCATCAAGGATATTGAAACATTCAACCTCACACTACTTGGAAAATGGAAGTGGCAATTAATGCAAGAAAATGGTGAGCTGTGGACCAGAGTTCTGAAATCGAAATATGGTGGATAGAGGAACCTTGAAGAAACAGGAAACTCAGCAAAGCAATCTGTTTAGTGGAGGGATCTAAAACACGTTTTTAATCAATCACAATAGGGAATGGTTATTCAAAATAACATGAGGTGGAAGGTGGGAGATGGAGAGAAAATTAGATTCTGGAAACACAAGTGGATTAATCAACAGGAATCACTAGCAGAAAGGTACCCTAGGCTATTTATCATATCCTCACAGCAGAATCACAACATTAGGTTTTAGGTTTTAAGATGACATATAGAGTTTTAGGTTTATCAAAGAATTTCCCATAACAAATCCAGCACTATATCCCCACAATGCAAATAGTACAAGAGCAAGCAATCAATATACTTTAGCATCTCACACCCATACTCCATTTCAAGCATTATATTTTTTTTCATATTTAGACATAACTTGATAACAGAGACATACCTTCGATGGCTTCCCTGGGAGACTTAAAGCCAACCACAATGGACTTCCAAAATCGCTTCCCCCCCTTTCCTTTCGTAGTTTTCTTTGACCTGCGAAAGTGAGAAAATGTTAAAACGAGGAATGCCTAATGTTAAAACGTAAGGACGTACCTCAATCAATATGTGGCAGACACGAACTCCACAAAGACCAACTCCACAATGTGGTTGCAGTCACGGAAGCGCAGCCCAATTTGTGACAAAGACGAACTTAGGGCAGAAGGAGAAATAAGAAAAACGCCCTGGGAGTCTTAAGGCTAACCACAACGCACTTCCAAAATCGATTCCCACCCTTTCCGGAACTCTTTCCTTTCCTAGATTTCTTCGACCTGTGAAAGCGAGCAAATGTTAAAACGAGGAACGCCTAATGTTAAAACGAAAGGACGTACCTCAATCGATAAGTGGCAGAGACGAACTTCACACACACGAACTCCACAATGTGGTTGCAGTCACAGAAGTGCAGGCCAGTTTGCGACAAAGACGAACTTAGGGCAGAAGGAGAAAGAAGAAGAACGGTAGGGTTCGAGCGCGCGGGTTCTGCAGAATTAGATTTTTAATATATAATGACAACAACATCGGTTTTTTAAAAATAACCGATGTTAAAAACAACTAGGTAACATCGGTTTTAAGAAAACCGATGTTAAAATCAACTTCATAACATCGGTTTTTACCAAACTGATGTTAACAACGACACACCAACATCGGTTTTTCCAAAACCGATGTTAACTACTCCATAGTAACATCGGTTATTTAAATAACCGATGTTAATATATAGTACTTAACATCGGTTTTTCCAAAACCGATGTTAACTATGTCTAATTATTTACAAAAATGTCACCGCGCTTTTGTTAACATCGGTTTTGTGAATAACCGATGTTAACCGTGCGATGTTAAATCTAAAAATTGTAGTAGTGCTAAACTTTAACAAATAAAACAAAAAGAGAGAGATATGAAAAGAATAATCGTAATATCACATAATTGTCATCAGTTATCTTCTCACAACATTCAAGAGAGTTCATACACTTTTTTCCATGCAGGCCAAGTGTGAGCTTCACCAACAAATATTTTATCCATTCATGGAAGTGTAATGTTTGTCATTGAAGTTTAAACTTTAAAGTTTAAACGCTTCTTTTTGTTGTATTGTTGTGTTTCAAAGTAAGATATCCTGTTAGAATAATACCTATTGTATAATTATATATACTTCAAAATTTAATCTAACAGTTGATTAAAATACTAGTTCTAGTGTAGTTAATTCCTTAAAAAAAAGGTAGTTACTAATTGATTAATAATACAAAATCTTTGATAAGAAATCAAACTGTTGAATAAATTTTCATATAAAATTTCTTATACTACTTAAATTATTGTATCCATAAATTATTTTGTGTTGTAAGCTTTGCCAAGTTTCTTCATAATATTAACACTCTCCCACACTCCTATCTATGTGTATGCTTTGAATCTCTCTTCTCTCATGTATAAGGTATCTTTCTGGTTGAGCTATGAATTAATTTTTAATCTAATTGTTAAGCAGAGTAAATGATTCTATTATAACGATTTTTGTAGTTGATTACATTGTTTGATTGAATATTTTTTTTGGTTGGATCATCAGTATTCCGTAAGGATGACAATTGGATCTATTCATCTCGTAACTTTCTAATTCTTCCATAAATAAATTCAGCCAAAATATCCAATTATAAAAGAAAATAATGGATTGCATAGGTTGAGTCAATGCTATCATTGGATGGTCAGTGAACCATCCAACATATTTCTTAAACCATTGGATCAATGGGAGCAACTCCAATGGGTGTGGAGAGTCAACCTTGCTTCATCGGTAAACCACCTATAAATGAATATACCAATCTTTGAATCTCTCTAAATCTGATAAAAACAGATTTTTTTGGCTTGTATAGAAATGTATAAGGCAATGTATAAGAGTGTGAGATTAGAAATAAGGAAAAGATGTACTTACCCGAGGAAAGTGGAGGGACTTCTAGTAAGAATTATAGTATAACATCATATGAAATGAAGCTGCATATAAGAGTGTGACTAAATTAGTAGTGAATACATTATAATGCTTAAGGAAAATGGTCAGTATATAGATATTATATATATACCTTAACAGGCTTTTGAAAGCCTCTTTGAAAACTACATTGGTGGTAGAGGTCAAGCTTGTTTTGTCTTTATCATGTATTAAAACTTTTAATCCATTCTTTGATTTATAATTCCATGACTAAACAATGGGTTAGGTAAGTATAGTCCAACAGTAGATAATGACTGGCCTTGAGACTTATTAATCGTCATTGCATAAGGGAGCATTATTGGAAATTGTCTTCTTACAAGCTTAAAGGGTCATGGTGATTGAGAAGGGGACATAGAAATTTTGGGAATATATACTTTATTTCCTATATTTTTTCCAGAAATAATCTCAGCTGCAATGACATGGTTGGTTAGTCTTGTAACAATTAATCTAGTCCAATTACAAAGGCCTTCACTTTGATCTAAGTTTCTTAACAGCATAATGGGTGATCCAACCTTAAGTTTGATAGAATGATTTGGTAGGCCAGATGTTGTCAATGAATTGAGAAATTCAGTAGTTAGTGAGCTGAAATGACAACTGTCTATGGTTTCTTATTTCTCTACTGAATCGGAACTTAGATACTCCATATGTTCACCTATGACAATGTTAGAAATTAATTCATTAACTAAAAGATAAATATAAAGTATAAAAAAATAGATAGATGAAAGATAGATGTTAGTTTCTCATAATTTAGAAAAGTAACATCGTTAAAAGTGCAAAATATGTTTTTATGGGAGCAATTAATTCAGGTGCAAATAAAATTTAATTTGCATAATAGTTACATGTAGGAATTGATAATCAAATGTTAATGGAACTTTAAAATCTTCATATATAATTGATATCTAAAAAAGTAAAGTGCAATTAGTTATGTTAAAATTAAGGTTATTTTTTAAGCAATGTTGTTATTACTTGGAATCATGATAGTATGTAATCATTGACCTGTTGTACTGTTTCATTTATCAAAGCAAGTATGGCTCCTGATTGGAGTAATTCAGTGTTGTTGTGGTGTTGGCATGCATAAATCTGGAAACGTGGAATGCCCTGTAGCATGAATTGGGTCATCATATTCTGTTATTAGTAGTTCTGGTGGGATTTCCACCATACCATAACCATCATTTGGATATCCGATAATTCCATCTCCTATGTCTAAAATCTGTTGTGCAAATGCAGCAGTTTCTTTCTTATTTGTTGCTTGCATGTTACTCTCTAAGCGCATATTCTTTGAAAGAATTAACACTTGGTAGTCATCCCATAGATAAGAAGAATTTATTGTTGCATGAACAATGTCTGAGCGGCTGCCTCTAAGAATGACAGGTAGAATCTATCGAAAATCTCCACCATGACCTTACCTCCAAAGACAGCATTAGAACTTGATCTGCCTCTAATGATATCTCTCAAACTTTTATCAAGTGCTTCAAAACAAAATTTGTGAGCCATGGGTGCTTCATCCCAGATGATTAGACTTCATTTAATAACTAGTTGACTGCCTTGATGAATATTATATGTTGAATATTCAAAAGTGGATATAAGGATTTAGAGTGTGCAGTTCTGCCTCCAGACAATAGTAAGGAAGGAAGTAATGCCGCTAGAAGCAACCATAAGAACAACAATTTTGTTGTCTGCTCTCAATGAACTTGCTAGCATTTTCCAAATGAAAGCTTTTCCTGTACCTCCATATCCATATAGGGAAAACATCTCACCTTCTTGCTTGTTCATAGCTTGAATAATTTTGTTGAAAATTGATGTTTGTTGATCTGAAGTTATGGAAATGCATTTTATGAGTGATGAAAGTACAATCAATTTTAAATAATTCCAACCCAAACAATAGGAGCCTCTGATCTAAAAAACGAAGGGAATGTAGTTAATGAGATGTCAAATTTCCAAGTTAAAAGAACCAAAAGAAACATTTTAAATGTAAATGGCTAATGCAAAATAATTGAATTTTTATGATGTAGTCAAGTGCATAATTCGTTTTTTTTTGTATATGTTGTAATTAGTGTATAAGATAATTACGGGTGAGATAGGAGGATAAGATATGGTTATGTAGATTACCTGTCAATGCAGCGAAAAGATGTAGAAATTTTGATTTAAGCTCATCGGTATTGTAGTTGAGTTCTGATAATATCAATCCATTGCCTAATTGGTTAGGCCAATCTCCTTCAGGGAAAGGAAATGAAGGATAGTCTCTAAGTGTCTTTTGATTGGCCTGCAATAGTTGTTCAATTTCGAGCAATGTTAAATTTTTCATATGATCGTCATTAAGATGAATCTCTAATAGGCAAGAAGTATTTGGTTAGAATATGATTATTATTCATGAGCATTAATATAAAAATACAATTGTACTCACCTGCAACTCCGATTGATTTTCTTAGCTAATATTCAATACCATCAGCTAACCAATTCCAAGTTTGTTGCCAAACTTCTTCAGGTTTGTTCTTAGTACCTTTAAAAAGCATCAAAACAAATAGCTTTCTCAGATAATGTCTTGTTCCCCAGTCCTTTGCTTCTTTGATTGCTTCCACATATTCTTTATCATTTTGTAAAAACCACCCCATGGCGAAGCATGCTTCTCATGTAGGATATTGAACATTAGGAACTGTCCTGAGATCTTCGAATGAGATTGGGACCTTTGCAAACAGTAAGCATCATCCTCAAGTAGAATAATTCTCCTGCAGTTGATGAAATTCATATTAGCCTACCAATAGTGTATGTATCCTTTCTTCCTAGGTTTCCATTATTTTTTTCGAACATAGACAAACTTAGAAACAAATTCAACATAAGATTTCTTGCTTCAACAAAGCTTTTATTTGTGTTCATCCAAGAAGTGAACTTTGAATCGGAGATGCTTAGCTTAGATAGTACATCATCAATCTCTTCATGGTCTTGGTAAAAAAAAAAAAATAGTATGCGGGAAGGTGGAAATGTAGTCTTCCAAGTAGCTTCACAAGAAGAGACGTATTTGTTTTAAAGACAACCACTCATCAAAATAATTTATTTGATAAAAATTATATGTTACAAATTAAGCATACCTGCAATCTAGATAGTCCTTTATCTCATCATGGTGAGTTGCAACATGCAAGGTTGCATCGTTTTCATCATGAACTATAACAACAGTGACTCTATCATATCCTTTATTTATGTACTTGAATAAATATTTAATAGAAGTGCTTTGGTTACACCATTCAACATTGACATGTGCTTGGTACTTTCTCAATAATTTTGGATTGTAAGGCACAATATTTTTGTTATCAATTATAACCCCATTTTTATAATTTTTTTTACCATTCTCCCTTCTACAATAAACAAACCTGGATAACCATCTGCATCTAGAAGAGTATGTGGCTGAAACTTTTTGGGATAGAAACGACTGTACTTTCCTTCTTTCCTGTATGGAGATCCTTTCCCTAAATTTCCACATGGACCATGAACCATATGATTTTGCACTAATGTATATAGTTCAGGGTCATCTTCATGTGAAGGTATCTTGGCTGATATAATATGATCAATGTCATTTGGAGATGGATATTTATTACTGTGGTGTAAAAACAAAAATAAATGAATGTGATGAAGACCACGCTTTTGAAACTCTATCGTATACATATATGATATTCCAAAAAAATTATGTTAATAGACAGCCAAGAAAGTGGATTTTTTTCCATGTGTTAACTTCTGAAAGTGGAAGTAAATAATATGTTTTTGTTTTTATATTTTAGTTACTTTTAATTTTGAATATTTTACATTTAAAAAGGCCCCATGTTGTCAAACTTATATATGAATATTGATACGGCATATTAGCTCAGTTTTTCAAAAAATAAAAGAAATTTATTTGTTAGAAAAAAATGATTGAAAAACTAATTGGGGAAAAAATAGAAATAAAAGTGGAGAGATTGCAATATATAAGCAGTTTTGAACGTAATTTGGAGGAACTTACATGCAACTACTTTACCTAATAGATGATTCTTTGTCAGGTCTGAAAGCATTTGTTCAAACTTCAATTTAAAAATTCATAAGAGAATGGTTGGCCTATCAGTTGCTTTCAAATTTAATGGTTCTAATAATCTATGTACTTCCGGCCAATTTGGATTATAATTTAAAGTAATAAATAGATATGGGAAACCAACATGGCTACATATGGTCATACCATCAAAGTAGAGTTGATCCATGTATCGTCGGCTTCTACCAAAGGTTAAAGGTAAAATCACCCTTTTCCCTTTTTCTAAGCCCTTGGTAGTACCAGTATCCAATGACTTTTGCAAATTGCAGAACTTGTCAACTCTCAGTTTTTTTTTATTGTTTCTAATGAAGGAAAGTCTTTCTGACTCAACAATAGTATATCCTTCAACCACAAATTGCTGAAACAGTTTCCTAGAGTGCAACAAAGTTTGTGCTTCATCTGCACTATAGTCTGAAAGCAAACCACTCCTTGATTGTAAGAGGATTCCTCTTTCTTTTTTGGCCAATTGATCTAACACGATGAAGTACGTCAAGTTTGTATCCGTCTTCGTCGTAAGGAAACAATAGAGGGTATTGTAGACCTAGATAGATAGAATGCAATTCATCAATCCTTTGTAATTGACCATGTTGTGTTTGGAGAATAATATCTCTTCCTGAGTATGTATCAACATCACCTGCAATAAGGGCAACAACTTCTGAAATAGTAGGTACATTATATATGCGACCATCCTTTTGACGATTAGCAATCAATCTCAGTTTGATATCATGTACTTCATTGTGTATCAATCTATCTCTAGCCATTCTGAAACTCTTTGCATGAGTGTTGTGTTCATCTAGCATTTGACTTAAACTTGCAACGATGTTTTCTTTAATTCCAGTATGTTTCCTGTAATACAAAAGATAAAAAATTCTAACTGATGCAACATTAATCTAAGGTTAAAAAGAAAGAATGCAGCAGTTTTAGTAAGAAAATGTGAAAATTATTATAAAGCAAAAAATCAATACCTCATGGCATAAATTCTGTTTTGCACTTCATTATCTGTGTCAAAGATGTATAATTGTGCAAAATTAGGTTCTTTTCTAGGCATTGGTAATAGGTTGCCTATCCTGTGGCATGGTTGTCCTTGGATTCTAATTATAGGAGGTTCTTTTTTATCATTAATTGATTTGTCTAGCTTAATACCGGCGGAGGTAAATGTAAACATCATGTTATATGTCCGTATATGTTGTTGATAATTCCTACTATCAACTGCATTATGTTTAAATAAAAGATGTTGCAGAACTGGGGAAAGATTTTGTAACAATGGAAGTTCAACTTTACCGTCATTGCAACACAAGTTGAACTTCAGGTTTGCGGTATCCTTATGCTTAGATATTCTTTCTTCATACCATATGTTTGCATTATAGTGTCTACACTAAATCACCTGATCACCAAGTTCCAAGTATCCTAAAATTGTTATTTTATGATTTAGTCCTCAATTCTAACTAAACTTGAGAACAAATGTTTTCATTTTGAATTGTTACCTTTTGTGTTAATGGGAGGGACATTAATTTCTATGTGACAATGTTTGTCCCCAACAAAAGCTATAAAATCTGTTTTTGTAAAAACTTTAGTTAGATACATCTATTACATGATTATGTAGCGAAAGAAATTGGATTTCATAAGTTGTCAATTGGTACCTCTTGATGAATCAGAATTACTATCTTCTGATGAATCAGAATCAATACCTTAGGAATATGAATAAATTAAAGTTAAATGCAATATATAAGCATAACTGAAATAGAGTGGGTCATCATATTTTGTTAACTATAGCTATTTTTGATGTTTTGCTTCAAATAATATAGTTTGAAAATACTGTGCAGCTACTGCTAATGTGTGTTTTGAATGGCAAGGAAGCTCCAATTGGGTTTTGGTTTGTGTCCCAAAATTACGGTGCTATTTTATTTACCTTCTACAAATAAATTCATAGTACATTTTTTTCTAAGTCTAAAATATTTAAAAGATAGTAATTAGCTAAGGTAAACTCATCTTTTAACACGTTTCAAAAGTGTTTTACTCTAGTTTTGTGTGGGTGGATCCAAATGATGCACATTTGTGCTTTTCTTAATATCAAGCTTAGTTGAGCTTGAGTTTGCATGAGTCTTTTTTTTGCAGATAAGGTAAGTTAATTTTGCTTTGTGATGCTACTTGGTTTTGTGGGGTTGGGTGTTTACTTGACTGTACTAGGAAGTGAAATTGAGTATTTCGTTTTTATTGCATGATACGTTTTCTTTTCATCTTGGCATTTGTTGCATTTGACTTATTTGTATATTCATGATCATCCATTAAATTGATAATGTGTATTCTTGTTGGAGATTTGTTTTTAAAGATGGAAAGATGGTGTCGCAACATGCCCTTTTGCGGGCGAGCGAGGCGAGGCTCACGGGTGCGCTTTCCAAGGGACGAAAGATGCGCGGAGTTGCCACCAAAGTTTATTTGTGGAAAACGTCGGAAAAACCGAAGGAAACCGGTCGAAAAGAAAATTCCAAGTTCAGGAGTTGTATTTACGTTTGAGGAAGGTATTAGCACCTCTCACGTTTGTCTCAAAGGACAACAGCCTTTTTTAGAATTGTGTGAAATTGTGTTACCCTAACTTTTATTTCTTTTTTATTTTTGAGGTCGGCAAAAGCGGGGCTCTTGCTCCTACGTACCCTCCATCGAAGAGGAAATCAGACCTACGTAGTTCTTTTCTAAGGGTGAATCAAGCGATTCTTTTTACTTGAGAGGTGATCATTTTAAGGCGTTGGACCTTAAAAATGATCCATTTACTTGGCAAGAAAAATTGAGATATTGAACTTTCAAATCCTTTTTTAGTGATTTTTTGTGGACGAGCTTGACTTTGCGGGTTGATTTTAACCTTAGTTTCACTTTAGTTATTAGTCAATTCAATTAAGAACGAGAAATTCCAAAGAGAAACGTCCGATTGATTTTTCTGCTTTTATTTTACTAAAATGTATTTTTTGATTATTATATTATTATTTTACCTCTTTTTGGTTTCCAACGTGGTTATGGCATGACCGAACGGTCGGATTTCATTTTAACAGAAATTAATGGATATTACAATTCAAATGATCGGTGGAAATTTATTTTATTTTTTGATTAGGCGAGAAAACGGCTTAAACGATCGGTTAAAGCTCGTCAAAAACGGAATAAAAGAAACCGAAATTGAACGAAATAAAAATGAAAGCCAAGAAACAAGAAATGAATTAAAAGTCTCGGATTTGGAAACTTACCCATTGAAGAACAAAGAACGGATGAAGAACGGTGAATAACGGAGGAAAACCTTCACGGATTTGCTTACGGAAACATATCGGAAGCGTTACGGAAGCACCTCGGCTTGGATTTTCTTCACGAAAATGATTTTTTTCACCCAAAATAGCTGAAATACATCACCAGGGGGATCCGAGACCCTTAGAACAGCCCCCTTCAGCCTATTTATAGGAAAAAAGGGGAGGAGGTTGTCGCCCAGCTCGCCCAGGCGAGCCGGGTTGCTTCCTCCAAAAGCAATCCAGCTTCGAAAATACTCTGGAAAGCCCAATTTCAAAATTTCAAAATTGCTATTTGCAGCCCCCCATTTTTTATAAGTTCACCCCCCTCTTTCGTAATTTACAGCAAAGTTACGGAAGCCTATAAGACTTGATTTTCTTCTTTTTTCTCTTCCTTCTCACCCATATTAAGTGAAATATGCTTATTTAGGGTTATGAGAATTTTATGGAAGCATTACGGGTGTCCCGGAAGCCCATTTTTTAACAAAACGGGGGAGGTGGTTGTCTCCTAGCTCGCCCACGCGAGCGAGGTTGCTTCCACCTTAAGCAAGAAATTGGCCCAAATTCAAAAATTACTATTTGCACCCCCCATTTTACTAAATACACCCCCCGTTTGCTTTTTTTGGTGATTATTTTTCCGTAACGTTACGAAACTTTACGAATTTCGTAACGATACTTATTTTCTTTCCGTAAGGTTACGGAACCTTATGGATCATGTAATTACTCTTTTTCAGCTTTCGAAAAAGTTACGGAAACTCACGGATTGCGTAACAATACTTCCTTTTGATTTCCGTCACGTTACGGAATTTCATGGATTGCGTAACAACGCTTCCTTTTGATTTCCGGCACATCTCGAGACTTCACATATTGTGTAACAAAGGGTGCCAAGTACTTTGAAGCGGTCAATTAAAGGTTGCATGCCATCAAGCAATAGTCCCTGGACGAAATTAGGGTATGACAGTTGTCCCTCTTTACTTACCTTTTTATCGGAGATAAGAGGGAAGCAAAGATAAGACACTGATTTCGTCCGTCTTCGCCCTTTCCGCGATTAGTCTATGACGACTCCCGTCTCTCCTTCTTCTTTCTCTACACAACACAAAACAAACACAAACCACAAAAAACACCAATAACATAATATACATATACACATGTTTGGCAAAGGAACCGATCCGGAAAATAACAAAAACCACATTTCCCAGTCACCGGAGGCTCCGCACTTGATGGTGGAGGACACATGAACAGCGCTAGGCAATCAATTCATGGGTCTCCGAACAAGATTTCGAGGGTGGAGGATAGGCGAACAGCGCTAGGCAATCAATTTGCGGGGCTCCAGACTCGTTGGTGGAGGATGCATGAATGACAATCAATTCATGGGGCTGCGAATAAAAGTTGAGAATGGAGGATAGGCGAACAGCGCTAGGAAATCAATTCGCGGGGCTCCAGACTCGTTGGTGGAGGATGCATGAATGACAATCAATTCATGGGGCTCCGAATAAAAGTGGAGAATGGAGAATTGGCGAACAGCGCTAGGCAATCAATTCGCGGGGCTCTAGACTCATTGGTGGAGGATGCATGAATGACAATCAATTCATGGGGCTCCGAATAAAAGTGGAGAATGGAGAATTGGCGAACAGGGCTAGGCAATCAATTCGCGGGGCTCCAGACTCGTTGGTGGAGGATGCATGAATGACAATCAATTCATGGGGTTCCGAATAAAAGTGGAGAATGGAGAATTGGTGAACAACGCTAGGCAATCAATTTGCGGGGCTCCAGACTCGTTGGTGGAGGATGCATGAATGACAATCGATTCATGGGGCTCCGAATAAAAGTGGAGAATAGAGAATTGGCGAACAACGCTAAGCAATCAATTCGCGGGGCTCCAGACTCGTTGGTGGAGGACACATGAACAGCGCTAGGCAATCAATTCATGGGTCTTCGAACAAGATTTGTTGGCAGGACCGAATGGTCCACCGGTTTTTTCCACCTAAAAAGGCAAACATGTTTTTTGCAAAGAAAAATAAATCATTCGTGAGAGCACCATATCTTAGAGAAGCAATATACCCATGCCAAGGGTAATCTTCCTTGTAACCGAAAATGAAGGGCATGACGTCAACATTTAGCTTTTAAATGAACATTCAGGGGAAACATCGGGTTAAGCTAAAACTGGGAATAAATCACTCATAGTGTATAAAAACTCACACAAGCAAGTGTTTTACCCTAACCCCAAACTATAACTGCACCATGACTTTATTTTGCACACGATTTCCTATCGAATCAAAGATCACACGTATGATCACGGATCAATAAGATTTTCTCGAGGGTAGTGTTTTTGGAGAGGAAGCTGGGTGTTTCGGTCTTTTCCTCTTTGTTTATGTGGGGCGGGATATCGCCAGTCGAGAATGACTTTGAATGGCAATTCGAAAGGAAGAACCACCAAAAAATGGGTTTTCCTTTGCCGGCAGTCACTTACCTCGTCGAAAATTTATCTGGTCTGAAGATCTTCTGTTCTCTTTCTTTCATTGATCGTGAATTACTCTGTTTTCCCCCGATTTTTTCCTTTTTTACTTCCTTCCGATCTTCGATCGGGAATAATTCTTTTCCTTTCTTTTCATTTTTTCCTTTTCTTTCTTTTCATTTCTTCCTTTTCTTTCTTTTTCATTTCTTCCTTTTCTTTCTTTTCATTTCTCCTTCTCCATTCCTTTCTTTGGGAAATCGGGTTTTCGCATTCTATTTGCTCTCCCTTGAGGAGATTCCGCTATCCTTTGCTTCGGGGGAAAGGATGAGGATTCTTTTTATAGGCCAAGGTTCAAAATAGTCTAAGGTTGTGTCTCAATGGGGTCTTTTATCGTGGGAGCCCGATCTTGATATCTGGGGCAAAACAAATTCGTGTGTCAAGGTGTCGGTCTCGGGCCGAACTTCCATATCATTTCCACAAGGCATGCGTAACAATGATGATTTGGAAACAACGTGCAAAATTAGTCATGGCCACAGCTCGGGGGGCACTCAAGCATCCAGTTTATGGCATTGTGATACTACGGTTGGGGATTTGCACAAACAGACCCAACGTTTCCAAATTATGTTCTTTCATCGGTTCAATGAAACCATCCATTCTTATCTCGGCCATTCAGGAAAATAAACTCTTAGCATCAGTCCCTTGTTTCCAAAAGATACGTTTGCTCTCTACGAATGATTTATGCTTCCTACAACTATAACATGTCGAACTTCAAGGTCTTCCTTTCTTTTTCTTTTTGTTTCTTTTTTTTATGTTCGCAAAAACTATACATCCATCGTTATCTATGAGAAAAGCTTTTTCTTTGTACACCTACATTCCTATACACGACAAACTTTTTCTGTACATACACGCATTAAAATTCTTTCTCTTTACGTCAACACGGTCTATATACAAACCCTATTCATGTTCAAAGATTTCTTTTTTTCGTTTTTTCAAACACACACCTGTAGTTTATACAAAAGTTTCTTTATATACACTCGTCGCTCACACACACAAGAATTTATTTTCACACATTATTTACACACACAAAATCCTTCTATACACATTTTCTTTTACATATATAAAAAACTCTTTTCTTTTCTTTGTATACATAGACACGACATTCGTTCTCAACGCTTTATTTTTGGCGTTATCATCATTTTTTGTTCATTTTATTTTTAGGACGACGTTCCTAAATGAAAAACTCTACACGGTTCCGGAATTTCAACAAACACTATTGACAACAACGAAATAAGCACTAACGCAATAGTCCAAACAAAATATATGCACAAAACAAATGACAATCGCAACAACAAAAAACAAATGTCAGTCCCTCAATTCATAACATGTAAATGATAAAGGATGAAACATAAAAAGAACATGAATCTAGGGATCCCACGGTCATGTGGCTCCACATGCCACCGGACTCTTGGGTCACGGTAACAAAAAGTGGGGTGGTCGACAAAAGCAGGGTTTTTGCTCCTACGTATCCTCAATTTGTGATGAGGAACTCAGACCTACGTAGTTCTTGATAACTGTGAGACTAAAACTAGTCTCGGTGTTTTCTACACTAAAATGTGAACATGCTTTAGTAAAGAGACAAAACTTCCAACTGATCAGAGCAACATATGCTCTTTTTTTTTTTGAAAAATGACGTGTCTATCGGGGAAGGAGAGTATGCTGATGAAATTTTCTCATAACCATAAATGAGATTTTGGATGTTAGCATTTCATTTCTAAACGACTATATAGAGGAAACACTGGGTCCAACAAAGACAGGAGAAAATCACTCAAAGTGTATCAATCTCACACAAGTAAGTGTTTTATCCTATTCTGAACCATAGATATGTCATGACTTGATTTTGCAAATCATTTCCTATCAAATCAAATATTACATGCGTAATCATGGATCAATAGGATTTATTTTGGGAATGGTTTTTAGGTGGGGAATTTGGCTTTGAGTGTTTTTGCCTTTTCCTCTTCTGTTTTTGTTTAGTGCGTGGCGAGAAAGTCGCTAGCGCACAGGATTTTGTCGGCAATCAAAGGGAGAGGACCACTTTAGGTCGTGGTTTCCTTTTTCTTGTTTACTTGGTGACAATTCTGTATTGTTCAGATATTGTCTGGTCCAAAGACCTTTCTGGATGTTTCTTCTGTTTTCTTTTGATCCTTGATCGGGAATTTTCTTTCCTTTTTTTTGCTTTCTCCCACTCTTTGATTGGGAATTTTCTTTTTTTTTTTGCTTTCTCTCACTCTTTTGATTGGGGATTTTTCTTTTTTTTTTTGTTGTTTTCCGAGGGCAATGATTGACATTCTCACCCTGGGTCAAGGTTTATGATAAGTTGGGATTTTGGCTCAAGGCTTGTAGAACGGTTGGTCATGATATATGTCAGGGTTTGGCCAACGGTTCGGGGATAAAGGGGATGTCCTACATTATTTCCATGATACACATGCAACAATGATGATTAGGAAATTTTATGCAAAACTGGTCATGCATGCACCCATGTGGACACTCAAGCATCAAGTTTTTATGGTCATGTGACACTAGGGCTCAGGATTCATTTTCCCTATTTTAAGTCAACCCAGTGTTTCCAAAATATGTTCTTTTATCAAATCATGCATTCATCCGAGTCCATTTTGCGCATTCGGAAAATTTTCACAACATTCACTCTTCAGGTGTATACACATTTTTTTCAAAAACTGGTTAAGATCAGTAAAATCTTTCAAAGAAAAATTGGAAATTTATCTCTTTTCACAAGCATGTTGTTTTTTAGCTAGACAACTTTATATATATATATATATATATATATATATATATATATATATATTTATTTTTTTTTCTATTTTTTTTCTTCTTTTTTTTTCTTGCTCGCTCTTTTTTTTTTCATGAGGTATTTTGCTACCTAAACATACGTATACTTTTGTGTGGTATTTTGCTATATACATGCGTGTCCAAGGTATCTTGCTACCTAAACATACATATATATGTTTGTGAAGTATTTTTGCTACATACATGCATATCCAAGGTATCTTTCTACCTAAACATACATATATATATTTTGTGAAGTATTTTTTGCTACGTACATGCATATCCAAGGTATCTTTCTACCTAAACATACATATATATTGTGAAGTATTTTTTGCTACATACATGCATATCCAAGGTATCTTTCTACCTAAACATACATATATATTTTTTTTGTGAGGTATGACTACCTTCCGAGCTTGTGCTTTGTTTTATTTAAATTCCTAGGATCATGAGCAACTAGGTGTGTCCTGCTATGACTTGAGAAACAAAAGTGATCAAATAACGAACAGAGATTTAAAAGGTATTAGGTTGTCTCCTAGTAGCGCTTCTTTAACGTCTTGAGCTGGACGCGTGATGGCTTGTCGGTCACGGACCTAGTACTTCGCTTACCTTTGGCTTTGGACTTGGTCGCCTATTGGTCGGCCATGGGTTGTAAGCAATGCTCTAACCTTTTTGTGGATGAGCTGAGGTGAACTCTAGAGGTGATGACGGTGCGTCTGTTGCCCGCTGCCGGCCATCCCCAGACTGCTGTGGTGTTTCGCCCTGCGCCTGCCTGGGGACGCAATACTTCTTGATGAAAGCTCGATTAGTAGGGGGCCTGATGACCTTGCTGGGGGCGACAGGCACTCCGTAGAACTAACAGAGGCCCGTAATTAGAGCTTGGCAACTCCAAGATCCTGTTGGACTTCTTCGGGTCCATTGGGTGTCTTGCGGGCGTGATCCCTGCAAACAATAAATGACATCAGAAATCAGTTGAGCGATGTGCATACTTACCTATGTCATGATGACGTGACCTTGCCGGGGGGACGGGCACCCTGTAGGACTGACAGAGGCCCGTAACCAGAGCTGGAAACCCCAGGGCCCTGTTGGACTTCTTCGGGTCCACTAGGCGTCTTTTGGACGCGATCCCTGCAAACAATAGATGACATCATAAATCAATTGAGTCACGTGCATACTTACCTATGTCACGATGGCATGACCTCACTGAGGGACGGGCATCTTGTAGGACTGACAGAGGCCCGTAACCAGAGCTGGAAACCTCAGGGCCCTGTTGGACTTCTTCGGGTCCACTGGGCGTCTTGTGGGCGCGATCCCTGCAAACAATAGATGACATCAGAAATCAATTGAGCCATGTGCATACTTACCTATGTCATGACGGTACAGACCAACTGATACATCTGCAGGGGGAGATTGGCATTGTGGTCGTTGGGCAGAATGTTGCTAAATAGCAACGTCATCCATATCCATGTAAGAGTGGTCATGTTGGTGCGCATGATCCGCACTCGTCTTTTTGTAGCGGCACGGGTGAAATCTTACCCCGGTATGCATAGTAGATGCGTGATAGCCTCCCTCTCTGGATGTGCTCGCACAGTTGGTCGCCCTCCAATATCAGGGGGTGGCCCAGGAACTGATAAAAGGAAACTACTGGCCCCTTAACCGGGAGCGCAAGTCTCGGTGAAGCATCTAAGGGCAAAGGACTTTATATTCTCTTAAGGTGTGGATATGGAGCACACTGAAAATGAGGACGCGTAGCCCTCTAAAGGCGAGGGCGTGCAGCCCTCTGCAGGCGAGGATGTGCAGTCCTCTAATGGCGAGGACATATAGTCCTCTAAAGGTGATAGGTACTAGTACCCAAGGGTCCACCTTTATGAGAAAGCAAGAGATCGACTCATCGAGAGGGCTGGTCATCCAAAAAGATTGGACACGAGATGTAGGAAATTTATGCAGTTAACATGATTTTTAAGGATGCAGACGCATGCAACCTTTGTCGTGAAATTTGGTAATGCTGACCTCATATGAAACAATGCAATGCAATGGAAAGTTGTACAATGTTCATGACATTCTTTCCCTATTTTGTGATTTTGATTTTGATTTAATTTTTTTTGGAAAACACAGATTGACTGTCCTTTTGAAAAAGGTGATAATTCATGCAACCTTATCCTATCCTTTGCAAATCTCTCCGGGAACTCCCTCAGAGTGTACGTTCTGTTTGATTTAGTCACTTGACCATTTTGGAGTGACGACAATGGAGCTGTTTAACGTTTAATCAATCTATTCTAGGGTTTGTCTCCCCCTTTTTTTTTCTTGTTTAAAAACATCGACGGGTGAGAACTTTTGATCTGCCCCTATGTTCACTTGAGGCTCATGCACGATGCCCCTCATTGCCCCAGTGTAAGGCTTTGAGGTACCAATTGTTATCTTTCGTCATGACCTTGTAGCTGGGAACCTATTGGGTGAGAACTTCTAATCTGCCCCTAGGTTCGCTTGAGGTTTTTGGATGGTGCCTTTCATTGCCCCAGTGTAAGGCTTTGAGGTACAATCGTTGTCTTTCGTCATGACCTTGTAGCAAGGAACCTATTGGGTGAGAACTTATAATCTGCCCCTTGGTTCGTTTGAGGTTTATGCATGGTGCCTTTCATTGCCCCAGTGTAAGGCTTTGAGGTACCAATTGTTGTCTTGTTTTCACAACCTGGTAGTGAGGAAGAATGAAAGAAGCAGTTGATTCTTGCAAAAAGAATTTTCCAAGGACGAGAAATAGTTGAAGGATTTTTCAGTTGATGGATTAAGTCAAATGACTCCTATGTAGAAGCAAGATGTTTTGATGTCTTGATGATGCTAAAGGATCAAGTGCTTCTAAGTTTTATTCAAGACAAGAATCCAAGAAAATCAAGATATATGATCAAGTTGATCTCTAGAATCTTTAGGAAGAAGTTTCCAAATTGAAAAAACAAAAGGTTTGACCAAAGAATTCTATCATTTCAAATTGAGATTTGCTCTCTGGTAATCGATTACCAGCAGTTGAAAATGTTTATAACAGTCACTAGAAATTTGAATTCAAAATTTATAACGTGTAATTGATTACACATGGATGGTAATTGATTACCAATAGTTTATTGAACGTTTTAATTCAAAATTTTAAAACCTGTAATCGATTACACAAGTCTTGTAATTGATTACCAGAGGGGATTTTCAGAATATAATTTCCAAGAGTCACATCTATTCAAATGGTTTATGAATGGCCATCAAAGGTCTATTTATATGTGACTTGGAAACACGAATTTAAAGAGAGTTTTCATTGCCCAAAAAGTTTTATCCTCTCAAAAAGATTCCTTGGTCAACCACTTGCATATCTAATAAGGAATTTTGATTGATCTTCATTGTACAATCTATCTCTTTTAAGAGAGATCTCTTCTTCTCTTCTTCTTATTTCTGAAAAGGGATTGAGACCGTGGGTCTCTTGTTGTAGAGGATTCCTGAACACAAGGGAAGGGTTGTCCTTGTGTGGTTCAGACTTTGTAAAAGGAGTTTTACAAAGAGAGTGGAAAATCTTAAGTGGGTTGCTTGAGGACTGGACATAGGCACGGGAAGTGGCCGAACCAGTATAAATCAAGTTTGTATTCCTCTCTTCCCTTAAACTTCTTTTATTTATTGCTATTTATCTTTTGCTTTGAAGAAGTTTATTTTGAATTGTCTTTTGAGTAATTCATGTTAAGGGTGCATTGTTAATCCGAAAAGAGAGAGTGAAAGTTTAATTGGGGAATAGTCTTCGTATCTTAATTCAACCCCCCTTTTTCTTAAGGTAACTGAGGCCATTTGTCCAACATCCTATTCATGATAACTCACGTCTCTCTAAAAAGACAAACTTTCCGGAATGATAAAATGAGGACACATGAACGTCTTGAAAACACAGTCAATCAAATGCTTTTTTTTTCTTTTTGAACTCTTTTTTTGTATTTTTATTTTGAAACTTATTTGTTTTGAACTTTACTCATTGTTTTACGGCACCCCCACCAACGTGCAAGACGAGTAATCTCTTATTGAACAGTCTTGGAAGTCCAAACTCAGGAGCACAGGTCGCTTGAGCAAACAGACCAATGGCTTGCACCCACATTCCGGTGAAAGTTGAATAAGCAAAGATGCGTTCGTGAGAGAATGAGGGACAAAGATATCAACTTTATCCATTTCATTTAACATTGTAACTGCGGTTTACAATAATGGTACAAACTTGAAAATCCTGATGAGTCATTAGAGACATCTAACAACAGCTTTCAAAATTGCCCCATGTGTGGCATCTCTTGTCAATGTCAGAATTTACACGCGATTCTCCTCAAATTTCAGCCAGCCCGCATCAATTAGACCTTGCACCTTACGCTTCAGAGCCCTATAATGCTCAATGGAACGCCCCGGGGCTTCTCCTTGACAAGCACACGTTGCGTTTGAGTCGTATTCTCGGAGAAATGGAGGTTGATGAACCTTGACTAGGGTTATGGCTACCATTGAATTATCAAGTAGATATGGGAGCAAGTCAGCATAGGACACTGGAATTGGGGTGAATTCTATAGGCTTTCTCGCTGCAAAATTCATTTCTTGGTTGGTGTTTTTGGTTTGTGCTAAAGGTGGTGTTCGTCATTGGAAATGCGGCAGACAGACTTTGTGGTTGATTTAGGGATTGCCTTTGTGGATAACTGGGTGATGGGTAAGGAGAAGGTTTGTTATTGGCTGAGTAATGATATTGTTGGGTTAGTGGGAAACTTGGCTGTATAGGAATGGCAGTCACAGCATGGGCTTCTCCCTCATTCTCACCCTCTTCATTTGCCCTAGTTTTTTCTTGGCATGTATCAAAGCATGATGATCAGATTTGCCTCTTTTTAGACCTACTTTGATCCTTTCGTCGGTGAAGACCATATCATCAAAGCTTGAAGGTGTGTAGCCCACCATCTTTTCATACTGGTAATGTGTCTACTATCATTGTCATCATTTTTTTCTCCGTCATTGAGGTGCCACTTGAACTGCCAGGTCTCTCCACCTTTGGGCGTATTCTTTTGAAAGATTCGTTCCCCCTTTTTGCACATGTTCTGTAGTTGCATCCTATTCGAAGACATCATACTGACACTGCCTAATGAAGGCAACCACTAGGTCCTTCCAAGAATGGACTCGGGAAGGTTCCAAGTTAGTGTACCAGGTAACAACTACCCCAGTAAGACTTTCTTGGAAGGAATGTATCAGCAATTCCTCATTTTTTGCGTATGCCCCCATCTTCCGATAATATATCTTTAGATGGTTCTTGGGGCAAGTAGTCCCCTTGTACTTGTCAAAGTCCAACACCTTGAACTTGGGAGGGGTGATGATATTGGGTACTAGGAACAACTCTTCTAGGTTAGCAAAGGCATAATCTTCACCTCCTTCAATGGCCCAGAGCCTTTCCTCTAGATGATCCAACTTTCCCATTTCAGCCATAGCATGAGGGTTTTTACTTGTTGTGGAATGCAAGAGGTGTAGCTAGGGATGATACTGAAGGCCCTCCAAAGGATTTTGTAGGGGTATACCACCAACTGCTTGCCCTTCAGTGGCATGTCCGAGGCAAGACTCGAAGTTGGCTAGATTGTGGTGGGGAATTTCATGCGTCTCCCCCACGGTTTAAGAGACATGTGCATGGTCAGTTTGGGGTTGTTGGCTCTCAATCGGTATAGGAGTGGAGTTATTGACATTCTTATTGGGAGTGTACGCCACATTGGGTGGCGTATAGTTGAGAGGCAAGCCATATGGCGGGAAGGCGTGCTCGTTTTGAATTTGCACATCATGGGGTCGTCCGTACTTCCCAAATCTTTGCCCACCATATCTGAGGTTGGATGATTCATTTGGTTGAGGCCAGATGGGGGCATCGAGTTCACCTTAGCAACAGTGCTGGTAACGGCAACTGCAATCGCACTGGCTTCCATTATCTTCTTCATGATCATCATGGCCTCCATCATCGTGGCCATTTGCTCTTTCATGGCCTCCATGTCGGCCTTCATCTTCACTTGTACCTCCTCTACTTCACCCATTACTCTAGCTCTAGCACAGGTTCGGTGAGGGCACCGTAAAGCATGTTTTTTTTTTATAACAATGATTAAGTTCATTTTATTTTATTTTATTTTTCAAGGAAAGAATGTAATGAGCAACGCAACCAATGAAAAGCATGGATGTATGCGAATGATGCATAGTTGAAGTATTGCGAATTTTTACGCAGGACATGGGGTTGAATCAATTTAGATTTTCAACATGGTCCATGACATCTTTGTCAAGGTGAAGCTGGAAGTAACAAGGATATCAACAATCCTAAACGTGTTTGGCAGTAGATGAAGCAATGATGTAACACGATCCATCTTTTGCCCCAATTTTTTGCAAGATGGTTACTTCCATACTTCAACTTGACTCGATGAACCTTTTCGTAAAAGCACGAGCTTGGTTCAACCCCATAACCCAAGGAATGACAATTTTGATCGCCAATACTTCAACAATATTTCTTAGGGATGAAAGACTCGGGAATACGCATGCTATGCATGGAAAATGTAATTATGAGATTGAGATGCCCGAAGAGACATCCTTTCTTAGTTAACCACGCATTAGGTACCATGCTTAATCATTTTGTTTTGTTGTTTGTGTTATTTTTTTATCTTAGAAATGGGTTTATGATCCAAACATGGTTGGCTCATGGTACCTAACACATGCAACTAAGAATGCATCATGAATTTTCATGCTTCCCTTCTTTTTGTTTTTGTTTTGTAGAGGAAAACACAAGGATCATGTATGAGCAAACATGTAGAACAAAAAGTATGTTGAACGCATATGCATGATGATGCAATGACTCATGCAAAATGTGAGGCTGGAATGTGATAACGGACAAATGCAGGAACGATATGTTCATTATGATGCTGAAGAGATGTTTATGCGATGCATGATATGAATGCATTTACGGACATGAGAGCCCGGAAAATCATCTCTCCTTACTTGTGCATTTGGGGGCGCAGTGCCCCATGTGTGCAGTTAAGAAGACGATATGGATCTTCCGACTTCCCACGACAAAAGACGAGACCCACATACAACGCATGTGTGACGACATGATGCAGATGCGCAAAAGCGCAACAGGGGGATTTACACAACATGGCAATATCCTCAAATAATCATACAACAAAGGCGTACATGACATTTAGGTTATATGCATGACAGTGTTTAAAAGGCACGCAGCGTGTTCGCTCCGTGCCCCTATTTTAGGGACCTATAGGATAATATCTAGGGGTCTCTAATAACTACTCCCAACGATCCATATGTCACATGGCTGTTTTCTAGAGGTATCATTACTCAAGATAATAATATTGCGGCGGTATGGAATACCAGCGACAACACATTATAAAGAGAGAAAGCTCTAGACGAGGTTTCACTATTATCAAGCAAGTCGGAGACCTGGCATGACCATAGATTCACCTCCACTCCTTAAATTCCCATGGACCCGGGTATAGGGCCCCTTTTTTACTCAAACCCGTGGGTGCTTAGAATGCAATGTAAAAATGTGCAAAAGACAACAGTTATTACATTTTACACAGTTCAACAAATGCACACACAAAGTTTTACAATTCCACAATTCCTTAAAATAGGCCTAACTCACAAAAAACAGTCCCCAGTGGAGTCGCCAACTGTCGCAACATGCCCTTTTGCGGGCGAGCGAGGCGAGGCTCACGGGTGCGCTTTTCAAGGGAGGAAAGATGCGCGGAGTCGCCACCAACGTTTATTTGTGGAAAACGTCGGAAAAACCGAAGGAAACCGGTCGAAAAGAAAATTCCAAGTTCGAGAGTTGTATTTACGTTTGAGGAAGGTATTAGCACCTCTCACTTTTGTCTCAAAGGACAACAACCTTTTTTAGAATTGTGTGAAATTGTGTTACCCTAACTTTTATTTCTTTTTTATTTTTAAGGTCGACAAAAGCGGGGCTCTTGCTCCTACGTACCCTCCATCGAAGAGGAAATCAGACCTACGTAGTTCTTTTCTAAGGGTGAATCAAGCGATTCTTTTTACTTGATAGGTGATCATTTTAAGGCGTTGGACCTTAAAAATGATCCATTTACTTGGCAAGAAAAATTGAGATATTGAACTTTCAAATCCTTTTTTAGTGATTTTTTGTGGACGAGCTTGACTTTGTGGGTTGATTTTAGCCTTAGCTTCACTTTAGTTATTAGTCAATTCAATTAAGAACGAGAAATCCCAAAGAGAAACGTCCGATTGATTTTTCCGCTTTTATTTTACTAAAAGGTATTTTTTGATTATTATATTATTATTTTACCTCTTTTTGGTTTCCAACGTGGTTACGGCATGACCGAACGGTCGGATTTCATTTTAACAGAAATTAACGGATATTACAATTCAAATGATCGGTGGAAATTTATTTTATTTTTTGATTAGGCGAGAAAACGGCTTAAACGATCAGTTAAACGTCGTCAAAAATGGAAGAAAACAAACCGAAATTGAATGAAATAAAAATGAAAGCCAAGAAACAAGAAATGAATTAAAAGTCTCGGATTTGGAAACTTATCCGTTGAAGAACGAAGACCAGATGAAGAACGGTGAATAACGGAGGAAAACCTTCACGGATTTGCTTACGGAAACAACTCGGAAGCATTACGAAAGCACCTCGGCTTGGATTTTCTTCACAGAAACGATTTTTTTCACCCAAAATAGCTGAAATATATCACCAGGGGGATCCGGGACCCTTAGAACAACCCCCTTCAGCCTATTTATAGGAAAAAAGGGGAGGAGGATGCCGCCCAGCTCGCCCAGGCGAGCTGGATGGCTTCCAGCTTCGAAAATACTCTGGAAGGCCCAATTTCAAAATTTCAAACCTTCTATTTGCACCCCTCCATTTTTTTATAAGCTCACCCCCCTCTTTCGTAATTTACGGAAAATTTATGGAAGCCTATAGGACTTGATTTTCTTCTTTCTTCTCTTCCTTCTCACCCATATTAAATGAAATATGCTTATTTAGGGTTATGGGAATTTTACGGAAGCATTACGGGTGTCCCGGAAGCCTATTTTTTAACAAAACGGGGGAGGTGGTTGCCTCCTAGCTCACCCAAGCGAGCTAGGTTGCTTCCACCTTAAGCAAGAAATTGCCCAGAAATCTCTAGAAGGGCCCAGATTCGAAAATTACTATTTGCACCCTCCCATTTTACTAAATACACCCCCGTTTGCTTTTTTTGGTGATTCTTTTTCCGTAACGTTACGAAACTTTACGAATTTCGTAACGATACTTATTTTCTTTCCGTAAGGTTACGGAACCTTACGGATCATGTAATTACTCTTTTTTAGCTTTCAAAAAAGTTACGGAAACTCACAGATTGCGTAACAATACTTCCTTTTGATTTTCGTCACGTTACGGAATTTCACGGATTGCGTAACAATGCTTCCTTTTGATTTCTGGCACGTCTCGGGACTTCACATATTGTGCAACAAAGGGTGCCAAGTACTTTGAAGCGGTCAATTAAAGGTTGCATGCCATCAAGCAATAGTCCCTGGACGAAATTAGGGTATGACAGATGGTGATTGTTGCAAGGAACTAGGAGATGATACAAAAGGAATGTAAGGGAAAAGACCAATCATATGATGCTATGGCATGGGCAAACGTACTTACGGTGGAGAATGGAAAAGGAATTAAATGCACTGCACACTCCTCAGTGACACAAGGCTTTATAGGCATGATAAAAGTATGAAAGGATGGCTAAACTTTATAAAGTGTGAATCATATAATACATCTATATAAATCTATGAAAATATAAATAAGATAAAAGCTTTAATGTTTTTTTTGTTTCTTATTGTGTTCTCGTCCTACTTTTTTATCAAAAGAAAACATAAATAATTTAAGGGTTATTGTTATCAATCAATCCTATCAAGCATGCGTTTGTTGACATTGTAATGAAAGGTTCTGCGGATGGCAGAAGTAGTTGTGCCAGCTAAAAATATGTCTTTTTTTTTACAATAAACTTTCAAACATAAATAAATTCATTTTAATTTTTTTATTATCAAAAGTTAGGTTTATAATACTAAAATTTCCTAAAATAAACTTACAAATACGCGCTAAATTTTAATTGATTGCGTTGGATTGAGAGAATGAAATTGTGTACAATTTATCAATATATTATCTACTCTTTGTGCTAAAATCTTTTGCGTTAATATTTAATTTGTTAAAGATAAAAAAGATAGAATTATTGTATCTAATTTTTTTCATTCACTGCTTTTTTGTCCTTAATTTTTATTTATGCCATTATATATTACGGAAAGAATAGATAAAAATTAAGATGCACATAGAAACAATGTGAAGTAAAAAAAGCCTATCAATCACCCCAACACAATTTGTTGATTATATTTGTCGCATGCACAATGTGAAGTAACAATTATTTTACTAATTGATAATACAAAGGTTCACACACTATCAATACATCTCTATTAAGCTCTATAAATGACATTACAAACTTATCATCCGACAGGAGCCTTGTCACGAGAAAAATAGGACCCACAAATACGATTTAATTTGCAAAATATCATGGTTAAGAGTGTAAAATATATTTTCTTGCCAACAATTAATTAAGGTGCAAGTACAATTTAAAATGCATAACAGTCATGTAGTAATTCATATTTAGAATATGTTATAATTCATATATCCTACATTCATAAGACAAAATACGGTAAGTTTTCATGAACCCTAGTTACGCATCCTACACAAAAGCAGGCTTCTTAGAGAGTGTTTATATATTTTGCAAGTAACCACATTTACTCAATTTTAACATGTTTTGCTAATTTGTTAGATGAAAATTGAGCAGGTGAAATCTATAAACTCAATGCTTCCTCGTAATACCTGAGGTGTCTGTTGCTTTGTTGGTGTAAGGGGAACTTCGAGAAGTGGATCATGATCTGTTGTTGCAGATAGTGATTACTATGTAAAAGATGAAGTAATTTTTTTGTTTTATTCAAAGTTAACATTAGTGCAATTTAAGAATGTGATAGTTTCCACAATTATGAATGCAAAATTGAAAGATTAAAATTTGTACTTACAGTCTCATATTGGAGAGGATCATTAGTATCAGAGAGTGGAAAATGAACCTTGTAAGGTGCCTACATCATGTACAGAAACATATTGGGAACAAAAAAGATTAAATGAATATAACTATTAATATTTATGTATGGCAATGAGTATTAAAATATTGATCAAACATGTTATAAATTATAGCTTGAATTTACACAGTAAAAATTTCTACAAAACAGTACCTCAATATCTGGTAATAAGTCTATTGTGGTGTTTATCAAATCTGAGTTAAATGAGTATTTTAAAACTACAAAATTCCTGAACTTTGACTGAACCTTGACTTTAAATGCAAGTGTATAACCCAGGATTTTATCTAGTGCTTCAAGATAAACATTCAAATCAACATCACCATCCTTTCATAGACCATATAAGATAGGTTAATAGTTAAATTTATCCATCATGACAAAAAAATTTGAAAAAAACAAAATTCAGTTTATAGCTTCCATTATGAAGTAACTTACTGCTATCTTTAACCTATTAACTTCGTCATCTGATTGACCAATTAGGTTTGCGCATTCACGGTCCCAGAGCAAAAAATTTGTGCATTCTTCCTTGTGGTAAACCATGACCTCAAGCCTATACCTGACAACAGAAAGAATAGATAAAGATTAACATGCACATAAAAGCAATTTAAAGTAAAAAAAGCCTATCAATCACCTCAACATAGCTTGTTGATTATATTTGTCGCATCCGCATGCACATGTGAAAGGAGTATTGTCTATATTAGTTTTCTTGTTACACTAGATGCAAGCTGCATAACACCATGAATGATTTTCGATAACAATTCTACCAATGGTACCCATGGTTACACAAACACTGAACAAAAGAAAAGAGTAATTGGATTGATAAGCAAGACTTTTTTTTTTGACAAAATAATGCAAAACATAAATAATACCAGTACCTTTGAGATTTTGTTTATCTCAGAAAGACTCTTTGCCTCAGCCTTGTAAAAAAAATTATCCTTTGCTGAAAATTGGCTAGAACTAGAAAGGTGTGAACTTGCTTGACTACAAGACATGAAAATTGGGTGGACCTCGATTTTTAATTCGGTAAGTCTACAAAATAAGAATTCATATTAAAGGCAAAAACAAACATAATCAAACCAACCCAACCATAAAACTAAAAACCTTTGTTTGAATTCTTCAATTTCGGACATTGGTTGGTTTATAAGTAATTTTGAAGCTTTTAATGAGTTACTTATTGTTGTTGGGTACGACCCTACAAATGGAAACAGAGGAGCATAAGATGACATTTAAACAACAGAATAATGTAATAATTGCACATAACACACAATACCTTGTGATTCTTTATTTCTAGCATGGGTCAACAGAATAATTATTGGTCCTTCACTATTACACTCATTTAAGTACTCTAAGAATTGCAGGCAATAATCTTCCCAGAGAGTGCAGGACACCAATTGTTCACTATTATAAACAAATGACATTAAGAGAAAAATTAGATAATCCAAGATGAACATAAATTTAAATTACTCATAAAAACATATCACTCAACCATATATTATGCAGTTTGGAAACATACATACATTGTCAGTGGAGTGTAGCATATAGAAACCACAATTTCAAATGTAGGAATAAAGTAAATGATATAACCTAAGTCCTTTAGTTTAAAACAACCCTCATATTCTTTAATGAAATCTATTGGAAGACCACCTCATCAACTATCAATAATGTCTAATCAACCATAAAAATAAAAACATGTTATAAAAAGATGGCTTTTATGTTTGCAACAAAGATTTAAAAATGAGGGGCTAAAGAATAGCTGCACTCACCAACCAACAAACCGCGCTCATAAAACTATGTGTTTTTAAAGCCACATTAACCAAAGTTTCTCTAATAACAGTCACTCCAATAAAGATCAATTTATACAGGTGTGCACAAATTCTGTATTGACCATCATTCTTGACCACTTTAAAATTGTGCATCATATAAGTACAATTCTCTTTCAAAATTGGGTTCCAAGACTTGAGTTGATCTCGCTTACAAACCGCATGAATTTGGTCACCTTGCTTATGGCAAAGCATGTAACAAATGGTTAGTGAAAAAATAATTTATTAAACAAAACTAAAAAAAATGTAAAATAATTATGATACATTGGAATCTTCTATAACCATCTCTGCTTGCTCAGACTTGTCCCATGTTCCAACAAACCAAAGATCAGTTATTTTACAACAAGTTTTAGGGTTTCTTTCGATCCATTTATATCTTTTATCTGGTCTGGAATGCGAGCCATCTTTCTATTTAAAAATGTAACAAAAAATATATCACCAATTATTACAAAAGATCTAGAACAGGAGAAGTAAATTGGAAGAAATATGGATAATAATGCATTTTTTAAAAAATGGTTGAAAAAATTGAAAAATAAGAAACAAATCTAAATCATAACATCACAACAACAAGCACAATTAAGTTGTTAGCCAAGAGGGTAAAAAAGATTAAACAACAGGCACTGCAACAAAGTCAAGAGCAAAAAATAAACACTTAATAGCAGCATGACAATAGAGGAAGGGTAATCAAGTTTTCAATTGTTGCAATAACATATTTCTCAGCCCATTAGGGAGGTACGCACGGGTTGACTCATTCAAAAATGGAAGAATGATAGAAATAGGAAGAGACAAACCAATTTTCTACAGCCAAGTGGATTCGAAAAAAATATCCTTCAAAAAATTGAACACATAATTGGCTCTATTAATCCATTCACGGTAAATATTGAATGTTTTAGACACATTGTTTTTTAAAGAAGCAAAACATCACTGTCACCCATGAATCGATACTCAATCCCAGTTCATATTCAATTTTATGTTGTTTTGCTATCAAGTTAGAACTAGCTTACTTTCCCGGTCGTCTATATTCTCTTCTCTCCCTCCTATGTCTTAGGAAGCAGAATAATATTGTTTCTACTCGACGTTACGATGTTGATGTGTAAAGAATACCTTTGTATCTCTCGATGGAGAAGTGCTTTCACTGAAAAAGAACAAAACCAAGAAAATAATTAAGGAAAGAAGAATTGGGTAGCAAAAGAATACCGTTTCAGAGGCCAATACTGGACTTTTTGGGGTTGATGTTGTAGAAAAAGCCTTTGTATCTCTCGATGCAAATGATTAAGGAAAAAAGAAATGGGTAGCAGAATAATACTACCGTTTCTACTGGACTCTTCAGTAGTGATGTTGTAAAGAATACACTGAAAATCATAAACTCAAAGAGCAATAGCGAACATTGTAGAGACCTTAAACTCAAAAAGCAACAGCGAAACAAAACCAAAACAAAAACCCATTAAAATTACTCATTTACAAAGATTTAATCCATGAAATCCTAACAGAAACCCAAAATACAACACCAACCAAGAGAGATGATGAAAAGAGAAAATGAAAGCTTAGGGTTGAGGGAAAGAAGAATGATTACCATCATGTCCTATTTTGTCTTGTAGTCTCTAATGGAGATAAGTTGCACAGGCCACCATTTTTTTTTCTATCTTAGATGGGAGAGAAAGAAAGAGTTTTTTTATTTTTCCTAGCTTAGAGAGTCTCTAATGGGGATAACTTGCACATGTTATCATTATTTTTTTCATTTTTTCTATCTTAGATGGAACAGAAAGAGAGAGCTTTTTTATTTTTCCTAGCTTAGAGAAAGTTTTCATTTTCTTCTCTCTCAAGTCAAAATCTGCATTTCTAGTCCTACACCACACGTGATCTCCACTTCTCCTTGTTTTGGTAGATAAAGGTAAGAAGATCAACATACCACAGGCACGGCAAGCGTCGCCATGCCCCTCTCTTTCTCTCTGCAACCTAAAGACCATAAAACCAAAAAAGTTGACACGTGTCAACAAATAAAGTGAGATAAAAAATGTAATTTCAAACAAAGTGGAATAATACCATTTCTACTGGACGTTATGATGTTGATGTGTAAAGAATACCTTTGTATCTCTCGATGGAGAAGCCCTTCCACTGAAAAAGAATAAAACCAAGAAAATAATTAAGGAAAAATGAATTGGGTAGCAGAAGAATATCGTTTCAGAGGCCAATACTGGACTCTTTGGGGTTGATGTTGTAGAAAAAGCCTTTGTATCTCTTGATGCAAATGATTAAGGAAAAAAGAAACGGGTAGTAGAATAATATTGTTTCTACTGGACTCTTCGGTGGTGATGTTGTAAAGAATGAAATGAAAATCATAAACTCAAAGAGCAACAGCGAACATGGTAGAGACCTTAAACTCAAAAAGCGACAACGAAACAAAACCCAAATAAAAACACATTAAAATTACTCATTTACATTGATTTAAACCATGAAACCCTAACAAAAACCCAAAATACAACACCAACCAAGAGAGATGATGAAAAGAAAAAAATGAAAGCTTAGGGTTGAGGGAGAGAAGAATGATTACCATCATGTCCTATCTTGTCTTGTAGTCTCTAATGGAGATAAGTTGCACAGGCTACCATTTTTTTTTCATTTTTTTTATCTTAGATGGGAGACAAAGAGAGAGTTTTTTTTTTCCTAGCTTAGAGAGTCTCTAATGGGGATAACTTGCACAGACTATCATTTTTTTCATTTTTTCTATATTAGATGGGACAGAAAGAGAGAGCTTTTTTATTTTTCCTAGCTTAGAGAAAGTTTTTTATTTTCTTCTCTCTCAATTCAAAATCTGCACTTCCAGTACTACCACACGCACGTGATCTGCACTTCTCCTTTTTTTGGTAGATAAAGGTAAGAAGATCAACATACCACATGCACCACAAGCGCCGCCATGCCCCTCTCTTTCTCTCTACAACCTTCTAATACTTCCTTCAATTTAATAGTGACAAAACCATTACATTATAGTGCACAATAAGCAAGCAAGCCTATGTGAGCTTTCTCTTATTCAAATTTTTCATTTTAAACCAAAAATATCATAAAATCAAAAAAATTGACACGTGTCAACAGATAAAGTGAGGTCAAAAATGTAAAAGAATAGGCCTTCTAAATTACATTTCTACCCTTTTTGGTTTGATGACACGTGTATTTTTTTTGGTTTTTTTTTATTTTCAGTTTTTTCTAATTGAAAAAAAAAAGTAAGTGATCAATGTTTCCCACTGTTACACGTCAAGTAGTACATTAAACGTTTGGAAGTGCAGAACACGTGTCCAAGCAAAAAAAAAATTGAAGACTTGGTATTTATATTTCTTGCTAATTAATAAAATGTAACTTTTATCTATTTATATGTTTATGTTGATTGTTTTGCCACATTTTACAAACAGTAAATAATAATAATATACTTAAAAGATGGATGATTAATATATGTTTATGTTGATTGTTTTGCCACATTTTATAAACACTAAATAATAATAATACAGTTAAAATATCATTAATATATATTTGAAAATATTATATTAGTTTTTATTTATGTTGGATAGGTATTAAATAATTATATATTAATATAAAATTGTACTACTATTTTTTATATGATATTTTGAATATATTGACCGTTTTTTATAGAGTATTTAAAGTATACATATTTTTTTTATAACATTTACCATAATTATTATTAAAATTTATCATATATAATAATTTATGATTGAATAAAAATATAAATATTATTTATATTGTCATATTATATATATATATATATATATATATATTACTCTTAATATATCATTTATAAATTTTTTTAATTCTCTAAAAATGTACTATTTTTTTTATAAAATACTTCATGATTCACTTATTGAATTGATAAAAATTTATCATTTAACTTAAGATCAGTACATTGTTTGTGAATTTAACCCGAAGGGTCCAATACGCACCGGGCCACACTCCATATTTCAATGAGGCCCAATAAGTCTTCTGTAAGGGATTTGCTAGGGGCACCCAGCAGCATTGCTAGTACACCCAGCAAATTTCCAAAATGGCAAAAATGCCCTTCAGTATTGTAAGGGATTTGCTAGTGGATGCCCGCGGAACATTTCTTCCGCGAGTGTCAACGGAAGAAGAACTGCGGAAGAACCATCTTTCGTGGAACTACGCGGAAGAACTTCTTCTGCCAAAGTCAACGGAAGAAGGTTCTTCCGTGGGTTAATTAGTTAAATTATTTTGTTAATTTTAAGATTATTTGGTACTAGTTAAATGATTTTTTCCTCTGACAAGTTGACCAATGGCCGATTCTTGTATGCACCGCATGATATGTGTTGGTCACTTTTTTCCTCAAATTATTTACAGTAAAATTCATTTTGGACTCGTCGTTCTTCACAGTTACACACACTCTAGTCACGCACTTCTTCCTCTCTCCATTTCTCTAATTCTGAGCATGCAATTGGCGTTGGTCTCATAGCATTCTCTGTAGAAATGACGAACAAGGCGTAAGGAAAAGGCAAGGAGGTCGCCAGAAAAGGTTCTGCTGGCAAGCGCAAGGGCGCCTTCGACGATGATAAGACCGGTGGCGGCCAAAAGAGAAACAAGCGAGGTGTCCTTCAGTTATTTCTGACAACGAATTAAATGTCGCGCCAAGAAGGATGGACATGCCAGATAAGGGCCAGAGTTGCAGGTCACGTGTCGTCCCTCAAGAGGAAATGTTGGCCCGAAACTAACTTTTTTGAGTTTTGGGCCTTCCGTTGCAGACCCTGTTCGAATGAACCGATGTCTCCTGTTATTTATTTTGGATTCGCTGACGTGCAAACATGGGACATGCCACCTTTGGAGAGTCTCACGGCTTTCCCAGATAATTTTAAAAAAAACCCCAAACAGGGGTACTTAGGCAAGTTTACATGGCCTGAAACTAACTTTTTTGAGTTTTGGGCCTTCCGTTGCAGGCCCTGTTCGAATGAACCGGTGTCTCTTGTTATTTTTTTTGGATTCTTTGACGTGCAAACATGAGATTGGCCACCTTTCGAGAGTCTCACAGCTTTCCCAGATAATTTTAAAAAAACCCCGAACAGGGGTACTTAGGCAAGTTTACATGGCCCGAAACTAACTTTTTTGAGTTTTGGGCCTTTCGTTGCAGGCCCTGTTCAAATGAACCGGTGTCTCCTGTTATTTTTTTTGGATTCGTTGACGTGCAAACCTGAGACAGCCAACCTTTGGAGAGTCTCACGGCTTTCCCAGATAATTTTAAAAAAAAAACCCGAACATGGTACTTAGGCAAGTTTACATGGCCCGAAACTAACTTTTTTGAGTTTTGGACCTTCCGTTGCAGGCCCTGTTCGAATGAACCGGTATCTCCTGTTATTTTTTTGGATTCATTAACGTGCAAACATGAGACAGGCCACCTTTGGAGAGTCTCACGGCTTTCCCAGATAATTTTAAAAAAACCCCGAACAGGGGTACTTAGGCAAGTTTACATGGCCCGAAACTAACTTTTTTGAGTTTTGGGCCTTCCGTTGCAAGCCCTGTTCGAATGACCGGTGTCTCCTGTTATTTTTTTTGGATTCGTTGATGTGCAAACATGAGACAGGCCACCTTTGGAGAGTCTCACGGCTTTCCCAAATAATTTTAAAAAAAAACCCCGAACAGGGGTACTTAGGCAAGTTTACATGACCCGAAACTAACTTTTTTGAGTTTTGGGCCTTCCGTTGGAGGCCCTGTTCGAATGAACCAGTGTCTCCTGTTATTTTTTTTGGATTCGTTGACGTGCAAGCATGAGACAGACCACCTTTGGAGAGTCTCACGGCTTTCCCAAATAATTTAAAGAAAACCCCGAACAAGGGTACTTAGGCAAGTTTACATGGCCCGAAACCAACATTTTTTTCAAACGACAATGACTGACGTGACCCGACAGTGAACGACGTGACAGGAGGTTGCTTTAGTTTTACACTTCACAATGTAAAATAGTCACGGGTCTAGTAAAAGGGAAGCCATGTGCCTGGCTGGGCCATTTATATAAATGATAGATGGGGATGTCCATGGTACTCAACAGCAACTAGTATTCAGAGTTTGTCAAATTAATTTTCGATAAACAATGGCATTCTTAGGAGAGACTTCGTCCCAGGCGATCGTGAACTCAAGGTTGGCATTCATTTTTCGAAATGGAACCGTCATTCACAACGAGTGTAGGGTTTATTTTCAAAGTTCTAGTCCAATGCCCATGCGAGTACCAAACCTATGCGATTTTTCAACTCTCAAAAGCAGAATACACAACAGTCTTCGGCTAAACAACAATGAAGTTGTGGATGAAATTCATTACCGGCGACCAGTGGAAGATACAGGTAACAACATTTACTTTGAAAGTATGCAATTGAAAAATGACATGGATGTGAACATCATGTTAATGTATAATGATCAATTTTCATTTGTTGGACCGATTGAGTTGTTATGTACCGTTGGTAGAACAACAGATGCAATTTTAAACTTACTTGAACGCCTCAGCATCCCTACACATGATGCGATTTTGTATTACAACGGAAGGTGGAACATGCCACGCCAAAATAACTTTGTGGGTTACGCGTTCACTAGAATAAATCCAAAAAAATTGATATTCCAAAAGGATGTAGCTTAGATCAACTGAAGGATTTGATCAAGCAAGTAGCACCTAAAGGGAATCCTCCTCATGGGATTCACGAATCCCAAGTTGTAAGGCGTTTGTTTTATCGACAACCTAGTCATTTGGAGTATTCTGAGAAAATTTTAGAATTTAAAATTGTTGAGCTGAAATGTGACGACGACGCGATGAAGGTGCTGGTAGAGTCTAATTACTGGAAACAATTTGTGCCAATAGAAATTTTGGCTCTCTTTAGTAAAGTGGTTATGGTAAATGAGGACGATGTGGTTACGTCCTTACGTGATTGAATGCTAGTTAAATGTTAGGTTGTTTCGTGCAAATTAAATTTGTGTCCATGATGTTCTAGTCGATGTAATATGTCTTAGTGTGTCAATTTGTTATGTTTTTGACCCATTTGTAATGTGTAGTATGTATCAAAAAGGAATAAAAGTTTTATTATCAACTTTTAGCAAAAAAATTTATAAGGAATAAATGTTTGTGACCCGTTCGTGCAAATTCAAGTTTGTAACTTATTTTGTCCAATCAATTACATTTAATTAAAATTTGTAACTTATTTATTTCAATCAATTTAAATTTGTAACTTATTTGTTTCATTCAATTAAAATTTGTAACTTATTTGTTTCAATGACTAACTTATTTTTTTAAAAATTTCTAGCTTCTATTTTAAAATTTCTAACTCATTTTTTAAAAATTTCTAACTTATTTTTTTAAATTTCTAACTTATTTTTTTAAATGACTAACTTACTTTTTTAAAAATTTCTAGCTTATTTTTTTAAATTTCTAACTTATTTTTTTGAAATTTGTAACTTGTTTTTGATTAAATTATATAATAATTTTAAGTAAAAATTAAAATTTGTAACTTATTTGTTTCAATGACTAACTTATTTTTTTAAAGTTTCAAACTTAGTTTTTTTTTTTAAATTTCTAACTCATTTTTTTTAAAATTTCTAACTTATTTTTTAAAATTTCTAACTTATTTTTTAAATGTCTAACTTATTTTTTAAAATTTCTAACTTATTTTTTTGAAATTTGTAACTTGTTTTTGATTAAATTATATAATAATTTTAAGCAAAAGTTAAAATTTGTAACTTATTTGTTTCAATGACTAACTTATTTTTTAAAAGTTTCTAGCTTAGTTTTTTTAAAAATTTCTAACTCAGTTTTTTAAAAATTTCTAACTTATTTTTTTAAATTTCTAACTTATTTTTTAAAATGTCTAACTTATTTTTTAAAATTTCTAACTCATTTTTTTAAAAATTTCTAACTTATTTTTTAAAATTTCTAACTTATTTTTTTAAATGTCTAACTTATTTTTTTAAATTTCTAACTTATTTTTTTGAAATTTGTAACTTGTTGTTGATTAAATTATATAATAATTTTAAGTAAAAATTAAAATATATAACTTATTTGTTTCAATGACTAACTTATTTTTTTTAAAGTTTCTAGCTTAGTTTTTTTTAAAATTTCTAACTCATTTTTTAAAAAATTTCTAACTTATTTTTTTAAATGTCTAACTTATTTTTTTAAATTTCTAACTTATTTTTTTGAAATTTGTAACTTGTTGTTGATTAAATTATATAATAATTTTAAGTAAAAATTAAAATTTGTAACTTATTTGTTTCAATGACTAACTTATTTTTTAAAAAATTTCCAGCTTATTTTTTTTTAAATTTCTAACTCATTTTTTAAAAAATTTCTAACTTATTTTTTTTCAATTTCTAACTTATTTTTTTAAATGTCTAACTTATTTTTTTAAATTTCTAACTTATTTTTTTGAAATTTGTAACTTGTTGTTGATTAAATTATATAATAATTGTAAGTAAAAATTAAAATTTATAATTTATTTTGTCCAATTAATTACATTCAATTAAAATTTATAACTTATTTGTTTCAATCAATTAAAATTTGAAACTTATTTGTTTCAATCAATTAAAATTTATAACTTATTTGTTTTAATCAATTTCTAACTTATTATTTTAAATTTCTAACTTATTTATTTTAAATTTGTAACTTCTTTATTTGAAATTTCTAACTTATTGTTGTTTAAATTATATAATAATTTTCAGTATAACTTAAAATTTTTAACTTATTTTGTCCAATTAATTACATTCAATTAAAATTTCTAAGTTACTTGTTTAAATCAATTAAAATTTGTAACTTATTTTTTTAAAATTTCTAACTTATTTTTTAATATGTCTAACTTCATAAAGAAATAGAGACATTATATTTAAGTAAAAACATACATAAAGACATAATTTAAGTAAAAACATAATTTAAATACATAAAGAAATATAGACATTATCTAAGTCAATGTGTTTTAACAAATACAAAAACAAATACTAAAATTTAACTACATAAACAATAAAAAAAGATAAATCCTAATCTATGCGGGGTCTCTGTCGCGGCCTAAGACTGTCATCTGGGTCGTCATCTTTAGCTATCCTCAGGCAAACATCCATGATATCATATAAGTCAGTCCATGCAGTCACCATCCTAAGGTTGATGACGCGCTCCAAATGCTCAGCAATCCTTTCCATCCTGACACACGTTGTGCAATCAACCTGTCTCAGTGAAAATAACAAGTGAGTATGAATTTATAAAAAATAATAAAGTTAAGAAAAAGTACACAACTTACCACAGAATGCGCAGGGGGATCTGACGCGACTGGAACCTCGGCGACAGGTGGCTCCACGAAGTCATCATCATGAGTGGGAAGGGGAGGCGCAGGTCTGGGCTCAACAGTGTCCTCCGTCGGCGTCACAAAGGGGTGTGAAATCTGAAAAAACCACTCCATGTAGTCTGGGGCCACCTATCCAGGAACTACAAGAGCTCCCCTGTAGGCGCTACATGATCTGAAAACTGTACCCACCGGTCGTCTATATTAGGCGCTACATGTCTGAATGTACCCCATCTACAGAACCACCCTCTCTAGTCGAAGGTAGACGATGATCGAACCCCATCTGACTTGCCCCATGTACGAGGAGATCAAGTCATAGCCCCAAACTCCCCGATGCTCAGCATACAGCATCCAACAGACGTCAGTGACTGTCAGGGCATCAATACGTGCTCTGTAAGGGGCTCCCTTAATCCCGGTCATCTGGGCCTTACCCGTAAGCCATCTACAGGCACGTGGGCTAGCCTCAGCATAACCATCGTCAACAACAGACCTGTGGACTGATGGAAAGTGCTCGTAAATCCAGCACTACAAACACAAAGTCAACATCAGCAATCAAACATGGATTGAATTTTACTTTAATTTAAATTACAAGCAGCAATAGTCACCTGAAGTAGTGAAATGTAACTAGCCATCTGCCGTGTAGGGGCCTGCGACGCCTCGTTAAGCTGATCGTACAAGTGTACCAAAGCGGCCGCTCCCCAAGAGAATGTCCCTGCCTGTGCCAGGTCTCTGAATGCCTGCAGGTGCAACATGGACATGGGTTGCACTCTTGTTAGCGAAAAGAGTGCAACCAACCAAATGAAGTAGGTACGCCTGAGCTGCAGCAACCCACTGCCTGGCCCGGCACCTACTCTGGTACATGTCCCGAAGCCAGGACAACCGAACATGAGGCCCACCTGCCTGACGTGTCTCAGTTGTAGCCTCGTCTGGGGTGACCTCAAGTAGCTCAGTCAACAGCGCCACTGCGTCAGATGTAGCCAGCGGCTCGAATGAATGCAGTGCGCCAGTAATCAGGATGTGCAGGAGCAACGAAACATCGTCTAGAGTGATCGTCACCTCCCCTACTGAGAGGTGGAAGCTGCTCGTCTCCCTATGCCACCTCTCAACAAAGGCGGATATGAGTCCAGGATCAGTGGTGATCACAGAACACCTGATCAATGGATCCAATCCGGTGGCCGCAATCATACCTTTGATCTCAGCAGCCGGTCTCCCAAATTTATCTACTTTCCTACCGTGGGAGACCAACTTGAGATCGGGTCGCTCCTAAATTGAATAACAGTTTATAAATTTGTGTATTTCAAAATAAAAGAAACTACTTTCTAATTACTGGAATAAAATAAGTACGTACCTGTCCACTCCATATGTTGTGTGCCACATGATCAGCAAATCCGATCAAAACAGATGGATCGCGTGGCCCACCAGGGAACCCCTCATCATCAGCAGTTGTCCCATCACTAGCCACTCGATCAGACTCAGCACCATCGGCGGCTCCTGTCCTCTCTGGGCTACCATTAGACGCATCAGGCACATCCTCAGCCAACTGAGGAACATCCTCGACTCTCTGGGTAACCCGTTGCCTACGTGCTGAGGCAGTGGGCCTACGACGGCGAGGAACATCCTCAGCCACATCCTGACTAAGGTCTCTGCCTCTACCTGTGCCTACCACACGACGTAGACCTCGTGTTCTAACCATGATCTGAAATCATGAAGAACATTTACTTTTATTCATCAAATTAAACACTCAAATAATTTGTGTAACAAAGCTTTCGAATCCTAACTAATCCTCATAATTTATCCAAATTCACATAATTTATCCAAATCCACAGATTATATATTTAGTTCAACATAATTTCTCCAAATAATTGACATAAAAATGCATATATAACAAATGCATATATAAATCACACCAAATATAATTTCTAATTAAATAGTCCTAGGTGGTAGTTTCTCACAGCGGTTGCTTGAATACTATATCAATTAGGTTTAATCAGCATTAACTAAGATTCCATATTTCAAAATGTCAATTGCTTAATTAAGATTCCCGCTTTGAAGATTCCAGGTTCCGCCAGCATTAATTAAGATAGAGTATATAGAGAGAGGAATGTGAGGAAAGAAGGGATTCACTGTCCTTATTGAAATGACGTATCAGTGTGTTTAGAACATAGTCATAGGTGGTAATTTCTCACAGCAGTTGGTTGAATATATCAATTAGGTGAATTAGTGTTTAGAACATAGTCATAGGTGGTAATTTCAGAATGAGTAATTATTTCTCTCACTAGCTAGCAATAGCATGTAATCATAGTCTATGGATTACTTTTCTAACTTTTAGCCATACAATTTGCTGACTAATAAGTGGCAATCGGAGCAATTCAGAATACCTAGTCGGAGCAGTCACGATGATAAGTTTGATTGATTGAAGTTTTGGCATTTCTCCTTTCTGAAAACACCATTGTATGTGGGCATAAATTTTCTATAATTCTCGAGTGAACTTTACTTAAGTGGGATGTTGCAACTTTTCATGATTTTGGTGAAATAGTGCTTGGTGGTTCTTTTATGAATTAGTTTTGGATTACATAATTTCATTTATATAATTTAAGAGAATTTTTTTTCCACATATATGGTGTCAAGCAAATATAAGTGATGATTCTTGCACAATCTATGATTGTAGTATATAAAACATGGTTGGAGAGGGTAAATTATTACATTTTTTAAATACTTTTAGTAGGATTGGATTGATGGGGAGTTTGAGCCACTTGTGGTAGCCTGGTAGGTATTAGATTCAGAACTCCATGCTGCCATGTACCAAAGAAAAGGATAATTAGAAGATGTGTTTTTTTGGAGTATCTTTTATACTATTTAAAGCTATTTTATATTCTTACAAGTACAAGCTAGTCAAGTTGGTTGGAATTTATGTTTTTATGTGGTGTGGTGTGCTAGCTAATTTTTATGGATCATGCAAATTTTGTTTTAGACATGTTTTAACATTGGTTGACCCGCGCTCATTGTCTATAAGACACTCGTGCCAACCAATATAGTTGTCATTCTCTTTAAATTTTAAAAGCACACTACCGCTTTCTCTAGTTCTTATTTTTAAAGAATCACTACTCCATCTTAAGCCGGTAACAATAATTCAACTTCGATGATTCATGTTTGATCAACATAACTCAGTGCATGTTTAACTTCACATCCATGATTCATGTTTGATCAAATTTTCATATCAACATGTATCAAAAGCAACTAAAAGTTGTTTCTATGACACTGCCCACAACTTAGCTTCATTAATCATCCAACTCAAATCACACCAAATTGTATCAAATCACACATATAGATGCATATATAAATCACACCAAATATAATATCAATTTACACATACAAATGCATATATAAATAACACAAACTAAATAATAATATGAACAAAACATGGTTCTAGAATAATTTTAAAAAAAATCCAAAATTCTATAAAACAGGTACTCGCGGAAGAAGGTTCTTCCGCAGGAACGAAAAACACTCCCACGGTGGACCTTTCTTCCGCGGACTCCAGCGAAAGATGGCAGATATGGCTCTTCCGCGAGAGTCCGCGGAAGAACCATCTTCCGCGAGAAGCTAATGGAACGTCTTTGACACACACGGAAGAAGCTTCTTCCGCGGGTATCTAGTCTGTGACATTTCCTTCTCGCGGAAGATGGTTCTTTCGCGGGATCCCACGGAAGTTCCATTTCTGCCATCTTCCGCTGGAGTCCGTGGAAGAAACGATCTTCCGCCCGACCTCCAACGGCACCCAGACACGCGCGGAAGAAACGAACCTTCCGCGGAAGAAAGCTCGTCTTCAACCTCGCGCAACCAAAACCATGAAAAAGCAAACCAGACCAAACATGTCTTCTACCCTATGGCCATCAAAAGCGATTAAAGGAGAAAAATGAGGTTAGAACACTAACCTATAGGGCGTAACACGAATGCTTCAAAGCTTCAAATGCCGGCAATGGAGGACGACGCGCGCGGAGAAGAAGACCTGGACGCGGGGAGAAGACTGTTGGATGCGTGGAGCTCTAGTCGTGGAAGAAGAAGAACTCGAAGGTGAAGAACCTTTGGGTCGCGGAAGAAGAAGAAGAAATCGAAGGAGGAAGAAGAAGCTTTGCCTCACGGAAGAAATTTTCAAACAGAAAGCTTTTTCATTAAAAAATTTTAATTTATTAATTTTATTATAAGGGCCAATTGTGTAACTTCACATAATTGCTGGGTGCACCTAGCAACAGCCCTTCTGTAATCGTAATTGTCTAATTGGTAAGTGGTCCATTTTGGTTGTGCCTTTTTTTTCGAAAAAAAGAAACAGTTTTTTTTTTTTGTTTTGCATCACTTCTTCTCCCTTCAAAATTCAATGAGAGGTGGTCCAAAATAAACATCCATATATTGTTGACACGTAATTTAAATAGCTGTGAAGAGAAAGAGAAAAACATGGGACATGACATACCGCTCACACAAAAAAAATACAAATGACTTTTTATAATTTTTCTTATAATTTTTATATTTTTTAGAGCGCGGAATGACCATGTGTATGCACGAATTTTACTATCATAATATTTATAAACTATGACCTCAACTCCACACGTTTTACTTTGTCCATTACTATTGTACCACTCACTACTACTCGTTTATGCTTTTTTTAGGGTGCATAAGTCCCATGTTATTTTATTGTTAATTTTTCTTTTATTTATACTCTTTTTTCAGTAAAGGAACACACTCTCAATGCAATAGTTTGTTTGTTTTAGCATTTTTGCTATACATTTTAGTAGCAGGGATTAGTTTTTTTTAGTCTTAAATATATTTTTTAAAATTTGATAATTATTTTTTAATTCCTTCAAAAAATATATTTTTTAATAATTTTCTTTTATTAGTCCTTCAAATTTTTGAAAAGTTATTTTGAGTTTCATTTATTCTTTGTATTAATGGTATCAAAATTTATTTGAAACGATTTCTCATAAATTTTTTCCAATATAATTTATAAAATAATTATTATAAAAATTAATAAATTTATCATATATGAATGGAGAGGATCCAACTTCTTTTATTCACCAAAAAATAGTTTGAAAATAATACAAATGAATTTTTATATTTTTTCTTACAATTTTTATATTGTTTTGGCATATTTTACTTTTTAATCTAAGTACAATTTTAGTAATAAAAAAAATTAACGAAGCGACATGTGTGTATACATGGGTAATGATTAGTAGAACCTAAAATCAAAGCAAAATTCTGTGAAGAACTAAATAAAAACTATTTTAAAGGGATCATAAGATTATTTAAACTAAAATAAGTTTTAATGAAAGAATTAGTAGAATTGATAAAATGACATAAGATATTCTAAAGAAAGTTTTTAAAAAAATGTTGCAAAATTCAAATGCAAACAAGTCAATTCGTAGACTATGATGGTTAGAAAATTTTGTGGATGTCTCGAAAGCCCCTTTCAGTTTAATTAATTTCAAACAACCAAACTTTACTACGTTTTAGTTGTTTCATATAGTTTTTTAAGAAAACATTTTCTGTCAATAAAATAATTCACCTTCTACTGAAAAATGAAAAAATTACATATAATACTAACTAAGCAATAGTGAAAAAATTATGAAACTTTTTTGCTATTATAGATTTAGATAATGCAATAGTGAAAATTCGTGTAAAAATTTAGCAATACATATTTTTTCAGCTGAGTTTATCAGTATGTGATTAAATAGTAGCAAAAAAAAATTACTTACGCAAAATTAAAAAGAATCCTTTTTTATTTGCTATTATAGATTTAGATAATGCAATAGAAATATTTTTTTTTTCAACTGAGTTTATCAGTATATGATTTAGATAATGCAATGGTGAAATCTTTTTTTATGTTATCTGTTTCATTTAGTACCGTTGACAACAATACTTAATAGAATAGACAACACAAAAACAACTGCTGTTGTAGAGGATAGATTGATTATTCACCTTTTTTATATATTTAAATTATTCACCCTTTTATGCTTGATGTGTCCATCTTTGATGTATCCTTTCCTTTTCTCATTCTTCAAATGTATAGGAACCTCTTTATACTTGAATAAATTGGGGGAATAAAGTCATCACTTAACTTCCCATTCCCACGGTCCCATGGCATGTACATGAGGATGTGGAAGTGAATTATTTGTAGAATTCAACTAAAAAAAGCTTTATCAAAATCAATCAACACTACCTATCCAATTCAATCATTTACCTGCATGATATCCCTATTCAGCTATGTACTGACAAATTTTATGAAAAGGCTCTTTCAAAAGGGAGCAATCTTCAGATCCAGCTAATTCTCTTGCCTCCATTATAATGGGCATTGATTTTTCCTTTCAGATTGCATAAACAGTATCTATAGCTCCAGCAACTTAAAGTGTACTTTCATCACCTGCATCACCATAATTGACATCAACTAAAGTGCTGGTGTTTGGAAAAGAATGCATGCCCGTGAACGAGGGTCTGGAATCAAAAAAATTATTACATCATCCGCAACTGATGGTTCTGATTAATTTTTAGTGATATATAATATAACTATATTTTTTAATTTACACAGAAAAATTAATAATATGTTATATAAAGATTGATCGGTACTACCTAGATCATATTCTATACTTTTTTTTGTCTCATAATAATTGTTACGTAAGAAGAAAAATTAACTTCTTAAATTAATAATTATTATTTTAACTTCTCAATCTAATAATAATTATTTTTTTATTTATATTCTTTATAATATTAATGTTAGACAATAAATTTTATAAATAAATTGATGATAATAAAACTAATTTTGTATAATTATTATTTTTTCTCATCTATTTTTTTGTTATATAGATTAAGTTCCAAAGATTAAGGAAAAGAATAAGTAAGGTCGAACAAGACTTTACTTAATTAGATCTAGTCTATTTAAAAAATTCAAGGTCAGAATCTAACACGTTACTTATCATATCCTTTACTTTTAGGTTTGATCTAACTTATTTAAAAGCTTAATTTGATCTATTAATCTATTTATAAGAATATTTTATATTAAAACTTTTATATAAGTCTAATTTCTCTTTGCATGGGACAATAGATTCATAAATTATTGAAAAAAATTATGTAAACCAAACTATAATCTATAAAAATTAAAAATGGTGTTACTCAAAGCACATGACAAGGGTGGAAATAAGCAAATTAAATTTTATAAGAGTCAACTCTAATTCGTTAATATGATATAAGTTTATTGTGTTAAAGATAACTTAGTTAAAAAACCTATTTTATAATAAATCCATTAAATAAAACATAAATTTATCCCTTAATAAATTTATATATTTGACTTTTTATGTAGGTATACATTCATAATATTTTTAAAATGTAAACAAATATATGATTTTGATACATTATAATAATTTCAATATAATAAGAATAGTAACAAAAAAATTTAATTTATACCTACTTAAATAGGTCGAATTGTTAGGCCTAAAATACTTTTTGAAAGACTTAAAGTTTGATTTTTTTTAATCAAATAACTTTTATAAAAGTCTAGGCTTGATTTATTTATAAAAAAAAAAAAAAAACTCGATTTATCCTAATGTAAGTTAGGTCATAGGTCCTAATAACAATATGTCTTATTCTCATCTCTATTGGAAACTCTTGAAAGTCAAGGTAAGTCTCAAAGTTCAATGAGCATTTATAAAAGTATATGTAAATTATTCACTAACAAAATTCTCACATCATCCATAGAAATTAAACTCATATTCTTGTAAGATATGAATTTATTCCTTATCAATTGGATTAACTTTTGTTGATCTCTCATTTATTTACTATCATTAATTTTTCTTGGTCTTTATAAAAAAAAATTAGCACAACAAATATTATGTTACAAAGGGAGTATTAATTTAGCTTGGAATGATTTGTTCGTTCCATTCTGTTTGGACTTGGAGACACCTTCCGGGAAATTTCTGAAAACGTTAATTTGAAAGCTTTTTGGTACAATTAGTGGCGGGTAGGCACTAGACAGGTCTTTACCTTCATCAACGTGGTTTTATCTGGCACTAACCGTGGAGCGTGGTTAAGCTCTTTCCCTTGTTTGAAATTAACAATAACAATTACCTTTAAAATAAATATATGTTAATCTGCACTACTTATGAGCAATAACTAACAATGCATATTCCCCCACTATAGTGTGGCCTATATCAATTTCTGTAATTATAAAAGTTTCGTTTTTACTTTTGTATAAGAATATAATTTTTGAAGGTCTTTTTGCAGCCTATTGAAGCAGAAGCTATGACTTTTCTTGAGACAATCGGGTGGGTTCTGTTGGACATTTTAATGTAATTGATCTCTTTATTATGTTAAAATAAGAGTGCATGCTTGTTTTAATGTAATAACGAGATGTTCGGTTTAGGCAAATTTTGGAAGTTACATGAAAGTTACTAAAACTTTCATCAACGGTTGGAAGTTACATGGAAGTTACTAAAACTTCCATCAACGGCAGTTTTTAAAAAGAAATAACTTCCATCAACCGCCAAAAACCACCTGTTCTTTGATCATAAATAATCATTCTGGTTCAGAAAGCATAACGGGTGACAAAACATACAAGACCAAAACAAAACTCTTGAATTATAATCTTCTGATTTTATCCGATTGAACAATTTTGGTTGAACCCCGAAATTTGATTCAATCTGAAAGTGTTATACACGACTTCAGATTTATCCAGTATCATCTCATTTTTCAAATTAACCAACAAAAGATTGAATCGAATTTTTCGAGATGACGAACGATAGTTCGAAGATGACAAGCAAGTTTGCGAAGTTGGACAAGTTTGAAGGGCAGGATTTCAGAAGATGGCAGAAGAAGATTCACTTTCTCTTGACAACTCTGAATGTGGTGTATGTGCTGAGTACACCGATGCCGGTGTATATGGAAGACGAAACTCTGGATCAAACAAGGAAGCGTTCGAAATGGAAGAACGAAAATTACATTTGTCGTGGACACATTCTGAACGGTATGTCTGACTCTCTCTTTGATATTTATCAAAATGTTGAGTCTGCTAAGGAATTATGGGACTCTCTTGAATCCAAGTATATGGTAGAAGATGCCTCCAGTAACAAATTCTTAGTTAGTAATTTCTTTAATTACAAAATGATTGATTCAAGGCCTGTTATGGAACAATATAATGAACTGCTGCGGATTTTGGGTCAGTTTACTCAACATGATTTGAAAATGGATGAATCCATTGCAGTTTCATCTATAATTGATAAACTGCCTTCTTCTTGGAAAGACTTCAAGCATACCTTGAAACATAAGAAGGAAGAGTTGACTCTGGTTCAACTCGGTAGTCATTTCATGATTGAGGAGTCACTGAGGGCTCAGGAAATTGACAAAGTCAATGATAAAAACATAGCAGGTTCCTCTTCTGTTAATATGGTAGAGGAAAGTGGAACAGTTAAGCAAAATTACAATGCTAAAGGTAACAAACGAAAATTTCAAGGAAATAAGAACAAAGGTCCAAACAAACAGACAAAATTGTCATGTTGGAAGTGTGGGAAACCTGGTCATTTAAAGAGGGATTGTCGGGTGTTCAAAGGAAAGAACAAGGTTGGTCCAAGTGGGTCTAATGATCCTGAAAAGCAACAAGGTTAGATTGTAGTGAATAATTTTAATTCGAATACGAATTCAAATTATGTATCACTAATATCTGATGCATTCTATGTGCAGGATGATGACGTTGCTTGGTGGTTTGATTCGGGAGCAACAAGCCATGTGTGCAAAGATCGTCGTTGGTTCAAGGAATTTAGACCAATCGATGATGGCTCTATTGTGAAGATGGGCAATGTTGCAACTGAACCAATCCTAGGATTAGGTTGTGTGAATTTAGTTTTTACTTCCGGAAAAAGTTTGTATTTGGATAATGTCTTATTTGTACCTGGTATTCGTAAGAACTTATTGTCTGATATGGTTTTAAATAATTGTGGTTTCAAGCAAGTACTTGAAAGTGACAAGTACATCTTGTCAAGACATGGTTCGTTTGTTGGATTTGGTTATCGTTGTAATGGAATGTTTAAATTAAACATTGATGTTCCTTTTGTTCATGAATCTGTTTGTATGGCCTCATGTAGTTCTATAACTAATATGACAAAATCAGAAATTTGGCATGCTAGATTAGGACATGTTCATTACAAAAGATTAAAAGATATGTCAAAAACAAGTATGATTCCTCTTTTTGATATGAACATTGAAAAATGCAAAACTTGCATGTTGACCAAGATCACTAGGAAACCTTTTAAGGATGTTAAAAGTGAGACTAAAGTCTTAGACCTTATTCATAGTGATTTGTGTGATTTACATGCTACTCCATCATTAGGTCATAAAAAATATCTTGTTACTTTTATTGATGATGCATCAAGGTATTGTTATGTATATTTATTAGATACAAAAGATGAAGCTCTTGATAAATTTAAAATTTATAAGAAAGAGGTATAACTTCATCAAAATGGGCTAATCAAAACTCTTCGTACGGATAGGGGAGGTGAGTATTATGATCCGGTTTATTTTCAATCTACTGGAATAATACATCAAACTACAACTCCCTATACACCACAACAGAATGGTGTAACCGAAAGGAAGAATAGAACCTTGAAAGAAATGGTGAATTCCATGTTATCATATTCGGGTTTAAGTGAAGGATTTTGGGGTGAGGCTATGTTGACAGCCTGTTACTTGTTGAACCGAATTCCTAACAAAAGGAATAAGGTTACCCCATATGAACTTTGGCTAAGGCATATAGTCAAGTGTATAATGGGAAGTCTAGACACTTGGGTGTTAGACACAACATGGTTCGGGAGTTAATCATGCATGGTGTGATATCAGTGGAGTTTGTGAGAACTCAACATAATTTGGCCGATCATTTAACCAAAGGGTTAAGTAGAGATCTCGTGAAAAGGTCGACTGTGGGATTAAGATTAAAGTCCATCTGAAATCTCTTATGTTAAGATACCTAATTCCCATCTAATATGACATTAGGTGCTGAATTCAATGTGGAAAGCTTAACATGTAGAGATTGGAACACATCATCGAAAGTATCCCAAAAGGAATGTGTTCAGTTCTGTAAGTTAAGGAGGTTGAAGTATAACTTCTCAATGGTTCTTTTGAAAAATTGCATTTGCAGGTGCAAGAAAGAAAAGGACTACCTATATAAGCATGAAGTTTAGCCGCTTCAAGAAGCTGGAACTTGGCTTTGATATGCTTATGAAGGATAGGGACACAGGCTAGTAAATTAGTGTCGAGCAAGAGTAATGTTATAAACTATTGTTAATTATGAATAGAAAGGGTTCAATCCTTAGTGACACCCTGATATTCGAATATTTGAAACGTGTAATTTGCTAAGATGAAATTCAATCGTCACGATATTTCATCTATGCAGTAGTTTGTTGTATGTTATGACTTTGGTGATTTGATCGGTAATTACACTAAAATAGGGGAGGTTTGTTAGACATTTTAGTGTAATTGATCTCTTTATTATGTTAAAATAAGAGTGCACGCTTGTTTTAATGTAATAACGAGATGTTCGGTTTAGGCAAATTTTGGAAGTTACATGAAAGTTACTAAAACTTCCATCAACGGTTGGAAGTTACATGAAAGTTACTAAAACTTCCATCAACGGCAGTTTTTAAAAAGAAATAACTTCCATCAACCGCTAATAGGTAATTAATTATGTTGTTCACTCCTTAGCTAAGGAAACAAAATTCTATACTACCAGTTAGCTTTTTCATGACATTCTCAGTTGTATTCAGAATCTCATTATATATGATATGAATCGATTTCTTTCTTTTTAATAAAAAATAGAACAATCATATCACCTCTATAATTTTTTAAAATTTTTTTTTTGCTAAAGATCGAATAGAAAAGACATGTTGGGTATGGCCTAGAGGCAGGGTTGAATATACCTTTCTTTTAGTAGTTTCTTTGAACCCAAATTCGTATCTATAATGCTATTTTTCTTGATTTGTCACAAGACTTCACAAGAGACTAAAGTAGACACATAAGTGATGTCACTTTCATTTGCATATTTGTCTCATTAGTTGTCTACAGTGAATATAAATATACACTATGTTTAAAAAAAAGTGAATATAAAAATACGCAGAAGTGATCTTAAGTAAAGTTAAGTTGTTCTGTAAAAAAAAAAAAAGTTAAATTGATTAAACTTAGGGACTTAAATTGTGAGTAGACGGATATTTGATATCTGATAATGAGTTTATCCCTTTTCCATTTTTTGTTATCCCTTTCTTTCTTCTTATAAGACTTATTATAAGGCTCTTAAGAAAATACTTAGAACAAATGTTATGTTGATAAGGATGTAAGGAACAAGGTTGGAAGAAATGAAAATCACCATGAATACATGAAGAAACAAATAAAGAACATGGAAATGGGGTTACCATGCTTCTCAGAGGAGAGTAGAAAGTACCAAGATAATCATTTCTCTTTTAAGTATTTCACTTTCCTCTTTCTCTATTAGCAGGCACTCACAAAGTCAAATAAAATCGTCTTTTTCTTATTTCATTTTATCAGTAAATTTTGTCCCTAATACTTTAATTTTTTAATGGTATATATAGAAGTAAGAGATGGATTGAATTTCCTGGCTGAAGGACCCAAGGCCTCTCAATGAAAATATTTTTTTTGATAAAGCAATATGTAACTTTACTTGTGACCAAAATGTGAGCAATTATTCATGAGTGTAAATGACTAAATGTTTATACTTCATATTATAAGTGTTGACTTCAGTCATCGCCTGCAGTTTTGGACTAATGCAACAGGCCTAGGCAGGTTATTGTGCGGGTTGGATTTTAGCCCAATCGATAACAAATACATAAGAGTTTTGACTAAGCAAACTACTGGTGTAGGAATGAGATTTCTCTGTAAATAACTTTAGAGAATAATTAAATTTAATTTATAAAAGTTTTGTAACTTAATCTCAACCTTTCATTATTAACATTATGACAGCTTAGAAGTTTTTCCACAGCGCGTACCTCCTAGTTACAAATTCCAACTAATTTATGCATAAAAAAAAGTCTAACTAATTTTGATAGTTTATCAGAATATATATTTTATTATCTCCAATGTAACTATTATTAGTTCTGGTCGAGCATAGTTTATATAAAAATTTATATTTAATGTTATTATTAATTAAAAATATTTTTTATTTTAATAATTTTATTCATTTTTAATGCACGTACAGATTATTGAAATTATAGATGCATTTTAATCTGTGCATATTAATTTTTAATTTGTAAATATTATAAAAAATTAACATGATAATACCAACATATTAAGGAGTGGATATATGGATCAATCCAATCTGTTTAAGGTTCGACCTATAAAATCCGTGTTTTAAATGGAACAAATAAGTTTAGTCCACAAAATAAATGAATGCTTTTCAAGGTTGATATATGGTTCGGAAAAGCTTGCGGATAAATGTGTCAATCCGTGGGCGTAAGTCTACAGGCGTAAATACTAGTTTGAAAAAAATCTTTTTATGATAAAAAATGATATTCTTAAACAAGTGAAAAATGTATAAAATTTGAAGAAGAAGAAAATTGTCTTAATTTTTTAAGCTAAAATATATCAATATTTTCTTTTGGTAATCATGATATTAATTCAAAATATCCGCTGACTTTGTCGATAACTAATTTATGTTGAAGAACCTAACTGGCCACCTTTAATGGAATTCTCTCCTCTCAATTATATTTTTTCACTTTTTCCCGTATTATTTGACCAATGACTTGTTGATAAATATATCAACATTTTAAACATAATAAATTAATAACAATCTAAATTAAATATCAAAATCTTAACATACAAATTAACAATACTTTCACATTGAACTTATGCAAGTTACACAGGTAGTCTTTGAGTCTGCAGATAAAGGTCACTAGATTTATGAACTTAACAAATCAGACTCAAAAACTCAATATAATTATGCGAATTTAAAAAAAAAAGATTGGTTATTCATAAAGTCTATAAATTTAATGGGTCAATCCATGAATTTAGATCTCTATGTCCACCTTAAGTTTAAGTTGTGTGAAGAAAAAAAAATATATTAAAAAAACACGCCGCATTAAAGATAAACAATCAAATTCTCCTAAATAAATTACTCATAAGCTAAACTAATAAATATCTTTACATAATAATAATAATAATAAAGTTAAGATGATAATCTCCTTTATATACTTTTTTTTTCATCATCAGCATTGCAGTTGTCATCCTGACACACTCGAGCAATGCAAAAGGTACAAAAAAAATGGACCAGCTTGAGCTTCAAGTCACAAAAGGATCTGAATAAACTGAGGTTACAGGTTCATGGGAACTTTTTTGACCATGTGTTTTAACGGGTCTTCGTTTCTCGTTCTTTCTCTTTATGAAATAAACAAATAAACTTATCAATTTTATATCCATATAAACAATAGCAATAGTACGTAGTTTTAGCACTGCAGCCTCGATTAACAAAATAGAAAAAAAATAAAAATAAAACGAGGTATCAGTTAATGGTTGAACTTGAAGCACAGCAACAGCATTGCCTTTACAACTGGGTGAGTCAATATATATATATATATATATATATATATATATATATATATATATATATATATATATATATATATATATATATATATATATATATATTGGAAGATGCTAAAGAGATATATAGACTCACTTGGATGATTACAGATGTATTTCTCTTCCTCCTTCCAGGTTTGCCATGTACTCTGCCTGTCCAATGCAATCCCCACATTTACAAAAGTTTATGTCAGGTTAAAGTTTATGTCAAAATGAACAGCATTGATAATTAAAAGTTGTTTGGTTTCAAATGTTTTCTATTTTTTAATTATAAATTCATTTATTTTTGTTTTAATTATATTTCATGTTTAACTATTTAATTGTATAAGAAACGTCACAACATTAAAAATACTACACAATTCTTTAAAAATATGAAATAAAATAGATTTTTATAATTAAAAATATAAAATAACAAAAACAAAACAACATTTTCCCATACAAAAGTAAGCATAATATTAGTGCATGTTATAAGTCAATATTTTCGATCACAGTTCCATAAAAATCCTTTTAGAAAAGTATATGTGAATTTTTGACATAAATAATATAAAAAATTAATTATTCACGCAAAAAGTATAAGTGAAAAATTATTTACGTGGATGATATATTTTATTGATCACGTTAAGAAATTGATTTCCCAAGAATCGATTTCTTTACATGAATAATTATATATATTTTTTTACTTAGTTTAGAAATTGATTTCCCGAAAACAGATTTTATAATGTGGTTTATTTATTTTTTAAACAGATTGAAATAATTTTTTAAAATATCTTTTTTATTATAATTTTATTTCAGAAATTTTATTTTATAATTCATATTCCAATTATTAAATTTATTTATTTTAAAATAATTTACTAAAATGAAACAAAGTTGATTTAAAAGAAAGCATTATTAAAAAACAATTTTAAGATGATACTTCTATTACATAATTTTGATTTTTATAGATTATAGTTTGTTTTACATAGATTTTCTTCAATAATTTATGAGTCTATTGTCCAATATAAAAAAAATTATACTTATATAAAAACTTTAATATAAAATAGATCTTTAAATAGATTAATAAACCAAATTCAATTTTTAAATAGATTAAATCAAACCTAAAAAAATTATATCAAATAATAGACCAAAATCAATCCTTAAATTTTTGCATACTTATTAACATATTTAAATTTTTTACATGTTTTTTTTCTTATCATATCATAAATCATATCAAACTTATATATTTTATTTTATATTGAAATTTTAATTATATTTTGTTTTGGTTAGAAAATTAAATGAGAAAAAGAAGATAAAAAATATAGTAACATGTTGAATTGAACTAAAATATTTAAATTTGAAACAATACAACAAAAATTTTAAAATATAAAGAATATGACATAAATCTAACGTTGTTAGCTTGAGCATACACGGTGGGGGCAATTTTTCTTTGAATGGCTTGGGATGCGACACATGTAACATTGCTTTGGTTGACCTAGTTCTCAGATATCCATTTTGGTGTGGATACAAGAGGAGACAGAACGACCCTTAAAATTTCTTTTCTTGTCTAGGTCGAGGTAGATTATTGGCTCGTGTTACACTGGCCAATACGCTTCATTGCATAATTCTCCAAACAATCATATGTATACTTTGGAGATACTTTCCAACTTATACACATGATGTATGTAGTTCTTGTACTCATGGTGAGCATTCATATAAGCAGCAACAACATGCGAACAATGCATGTGTAATTTCTAGAATTTGCCACAGTCATACCACCTTTCTTCCGGACTGATCGTAAAATCTTCAATGGGTCAAATCTCTCTTGGGTATATTGTCTCCTAGACCAAGAACTGTATGTCGTGTCGATTGAACTCAAGAACAGTGTGAGCCTTTGTCTTTCTTTGTGTGTCTCCGATGGCCTTGTTTAGTACTTGCGTATAAACTTGGCCAGATGCATGCATTGTTGCGGTTTTTTTCCCTCTTTTGTTGAATAATGCATTACACCTTAGATATGTTGATTTTACTAGCGCACCTATTGACAAAATTCTTGAGTTCATGAGTATTGAATTAATTGACTAAGCAAGATTAGTGGTCATGTGCCCCCATTGTCGGCCACCATCCCATGCGAGAGTCTATTTTTCTTGTAGAATCTTGTTGAGCCAATTAATTGCTCGGTCAACATCTGCTTCCTCCCTAAGAATGTTGTCATAGTGATTGAACATAGGCTTTATCCATGCATATGCTGAGTGTTTATATACATAGAATTTCAATATTATGAATAATATAAAATGAAGTGATATTTAATATGAAGAGAAAAAAATTTGACACTCACTCATATTGATAATTATTTTTTTGATGACATTGTTCTTATACTTCCTCATGTAATTTTGTGTAATGTATCAAATGCAGAACACATGCATAGATTTTTGTGTTGTCCACCCACTATCATGTCTTGAGTAGACACTTTTTATTGACTCGTGCCTCTATGAAATGAAACACAAACCATGTTGTGGGGTGACATGAATTTTTAAATTTTGGAGGAAGAAGAACCATGATCCCGCTAATTCACTCCCAACAACATCAAAGGCTATTGGAAGGATTTTATTGTTGTCATCTTGTGCAACTGCCACAAGAAGGGTCCCCTTGTACTTACTGTACAATCATGTTCCATCGACTTGAACCACAGGATTATAATATTGAAACCCATCGATACATGGTCTGAAACTCCAAAAAAGATGATGGAACATCATAAAACCCTTTATTGCTTAACCTCCTTGTGGTGACATTGGCAGTGTTTCCTTCTCCATGACCATACCAGGAAGAAATTATTGCATAGCTTGCAAAAATCTTGGTAAATCATGGTACCATCTTTTCCAGTTGCTGTAGATATTTTCAATAGCCTTTTACTTTGCCAACCATGCTTTGCGGTACGTGGTGGTGTATCCTTTAGTGCTTTTGATGCGTGCTATCAAGGCTGGCACTAAAGTTGATGGATAATTTTCAATCAAGTTATGGATGCTTTTAATGATGAGCAAATACGACAAATTTGAATGATCTTGTGACATTGATGGATTTTAACATGTATGGGGTTCACAGAGCTTTCTTATTTTCCACTGCTTACTTGCAAAGATGCATGATGCCCTACACATCCAAGCATAACTATCATCATCAAAAATGACAATTAGTTTTCTTGGGTTCGATAGTTGTATCTTATAGTTAGCTCCTTTGCTCACACGATACTGTTGTAAAGCATGTTGTACTTCTTGTTTTGTTAGAAAATGCATCCCTTCAAAGAGAGTCCCCATCGGATGTTGGAATTATTCGCAATCTAAGATATAACTGTATTCAGAACCTTGAACATTAGATTCTTCAAAAAATTTCATGTGTGGTGGTATGTTGTATGGTGGTAAAGTTGTTATTGGTGAAACAGACTCAGCTTCTTCCTCGTGGGGTTAATTGTGTAGAACTTTGTCTTCGACCTCACTAAAGGGACCAAATTCATTGTTAGGTAAGTCAGGCTCTGATGTAAACTCAGGCTCATTTGGTTGGGTTAATGAGGTAGGCTCTACTGCAGGGGTACTCAAGTATGGGTGAGGTTGCTTCTCGGTAGCATCAAATGCTTGTGAGTGTAAAAAATTGGTGAAAATGGTGCAAAAAGAAGTTGGGTAAAAGAAGACGTGTTTGGTTCAAATAAATTTTGTTGTGGTTGGGTTAAAATAAAAGTATATTGGGTTGCATCGAATGTGTGTGAATAATGGGACTGAGGATAATATTGTGGTTGATGAGGAAGTGTATGTAGCTTGATGTTTGCATACAATTCACAACATTGAAGAATCTCACTTTGGCGAATAACAAAAATCATACCTTTGACTTCTTTGTCGTCAACAAGTTGCACTGCTTTAAACTTGAGCATTTCACGCCCCACTACTTATGGGTATCGAAATGAAATATCGCATACTCTGTCTAGTGGTTGAAGATGAAGTCTTTCATGGATTTTTCTTTTCAAGTGTGAGGCCTCACTTTGTTTGAAAGAACAATGGGTGGGGGCACTGAAACGTATCCCCTTCATCTGTTTTGATTATTTGACTATTGTAGTGCACTAACCATTTGATAGATGAGGAAGACATGTTGTGTAATAGAGAAAGAAGAAAGAAAGAAATGTGACAGAGGGTATGTGTTTGCAAAGTTGGAAGAAAGTAATAGAGAAATAAAGTATTATGCGGATGTGTTAAACGAAGGTGAATATGAATTCTATATATAAGGGTCAGGATTAAGGGTACCTAGGGTTAAGGTTTAAAGCATTGGATTTCCTGATATGAATAAATGAGGATTTGAAGCATTGGATTCTCTGCCATGAATAAATGAGGATGAAGTTGTGAACCAGTGAGAGAGAGAAAAAGAAGAAAATAAGAAAGATAAGAGAAAAAAAGTTCTCTCTCCTTTTAAGTGTAGTGTCCGGGGTCATAGTTTAGGGTTTGCGATCTAGGGTTAGGGCTAGGGTTTAGGGTTTGAAGCATTGGATTTCCTGACATGAATAAATGAGGATGAAGTTGTGAACATGTGAGTGAAAGAAAAAGAAGAAAGATCAAAGAAAAAAAGTTCTCTCTCCTCTTAAGTGTAGGGTCCGAAGTCAGAGTTAAGGGTTTACGACCTTGGGTTAGGGCTAGTTTTAGAGTGACTTTTAGTGTCTATGAACTAGTTAATATACTAGGGTTAGGGTTTGTGCGACAGACATGTGGACCAAGGTTGAGAATTAGGGCAAAACAAGAAAAAATTACCAAGACTTGAAGATTTAATCCACGAGGGAAACTTTTGACACTTAGATTGTTATTAGTATCAATTTTTTTTGTTAAAATAATATTTCATTCCCATAATTTTCATGTCAATTAAGCCATTAAGACAACTTTTGGGTCTTAATTCAGTCTTCAAACACATTAACGAAGTGGCCAAAAACAATAAAAAAATTACCAATCCTTCAAGATTTCAAGCTATTAAGGCAACTTTCAACATTAAAACACATATGACGACTATAAATCATTAAATAATAAAATAGCAATCAAATAAATTCAGGGATGTTTTCTTCAAAACTCGATTCATGGTTCATTGCTTCATTGAGTTATTCATCCAAACCCTCAAAATTCAAAGAGATGGCAGAAATTGATGGTGTATGTGCACATGTTTGCATGGGTATGTCTGTAGTGGTAATATATAACTTCAGGCATGTGAGCTTGGAGATTTAGTCATTATGTCCTCATCATCCTGCAACATGCATGCCCTGTACTGGCCACAATCACCAACAAATGATACAAGTAATCAAAAAGGTATATCATTGACCACTTTCCCATTTGATAGACTAATCTTATTTCCAATAGCTTGCTTCAAGGCATCAAATGATAATCTATTGTCAAGTTGAACGATCTTTGGTGAACCGCTTACAAACGTTGAACCATGTTTAGTTGTTATGATGGCGCCATCATAATACACAATCGCATTGGTGAAGTCGTGGCTTAGGGTTTAGGGTTGCAGAAAGGTTTCTAATTGAGGTGATGGATCAGACTACCTTAGTGCAAACCATATTTATAATGTTTAATGGTTTATCACATACACTTCAAAAAGAACGGCCAAGATCCCACCGACAAAATGAACAACCTAGATATCACCGATTGGAGCAACGCATGTTGAGCAACCAAGATCCCACCAACAAAATGAATGATCTAGATATCACCATTGGAGCAACACACGTTGAACGATCAAGATCCCACCAAATGAACTGTGTTACTGTTAGATTTTTTTTCTATAAATACAATGCATGTATTGTCATCATATACACTAACTCACAAACTCACTTTCTCTCGTTCTCATATATCCCTTTTTAACTTCTTCTTGACGTTAGTACCAAAGCCTAAACCATGGCATCTATAGCTGCTCCTTTTCTTTGAAAACAACACCTTCATAGATATGGAGAAGTATGTAATACATTTTGTTTAATTGTATGTTAATTATGTTGTGATTCACAAATAAGATGTTGTTATTATTTTGATTTTTGCATGTATTATTTCGAACCAAACAAGTCAGGGAACAAAGTTCACCTGATGTATCTATCCTTGTTAGTAGATCTTGATTGGGTTGTCCAGTTCAGCTAGGGTTTGACATGTTTAGCACATATGTACAAAGAAATGTGTAGGACTATTTATCCCATATCCAAAAAAATTGGAGGATGTACAATGTTGTTATAGTCTTAGACATGGTATCACATGTCTTTCATTCAACCAAGGATCGAGGGTGAGTCGTCATATCCACTTGCAACTAGGTAAACAGAAATTTCTCAGTCAAACAAAGTCCATTTTTGGTAATGTATTTGACTTTAACATATTACATTTCACTAGATGGAGCGGGAGAGTGCTACGATTTTCTGGAATCCCCGCGGTGATAGGCTACAGATCAAGATTTGACAAAATACGTAACGAGGAGGTGGAAACATTTGTTTTTTGTTTTATTTATTCAAAGTTCAATTACATTGTTTTCAAAATTAATAATGCAAATTATTTTTTCAATTCCATTGGATGCCTTACAAAGGTTTTGAGTCATTTCTTCTAGAAAATATATACAAGGATTCCAAAATATGGAGTGCTTATGTAGCTTTCATCTATTTTTCAATGGTAGTATGACATCAAACTGACAGGGTCATGCTCCAATTTGGACTTTGTCAAGACATATCAAATTCACCGCATAATCTAGACAAAGTCCATCATGCTGACACAAATTGGGAAAAGGAACATCAATGGTGGATTGTAATTTGGAAGGAAAAACGCAAATATGTTTTAATCGGTCAACCAATTCTAGGAAAGATTAAATATATGAGTCATTGCATGAATTGGTACCAAGTAAATTCAGAAATTTGTCTAACACGGATTGCAACTTATCCAAATGTTGTTGTCACATCGTGTTCAGCTCCAGACATGGAAACTGAACAACATCCTCCACAAAGTCCACCAATCATTATCAGTATGCATGATTAAGGACTACAACCACATGCTTAATTATATGAATTCATGCCACAACCTCATCATCATTAAGAAGGTTATGGGTACAATCCCTAGTTCTTTAAGGCTAGCAAAGAATACTTTATGAGTAATCTCATAGATATAGATCTTCGAACAATGAAGTCTGCTTATGCGTACATGCAAACTATGCTTATACCTTCGTTTGCATCCCTTCACCAAAGTATTATTAGCAGTTCTTCCACTAATGACTTTGTCCATGAAGAACAACCTGTTGTTCCTGATGAACAACTTAAACCACAAGAATATGGACGAGAACGTCCACAATCCGCAAGAAGTAGGCAACCTCCCAGATGAAGAACTAATGGACATAGACGACATTGATTGTTTGCCCTTGTTAATTATGTCATATTATGTTAATTGTCAATTTCCCTTGTTAATTGAATGAACACTGAATAATGCATTAATTGACTGAACACTACATTTTTCTTATACGAATTGACTGAACATTCATTTCTTCGAGATGATTTGACCCTACATTTCTTTTTCCCAAACATTTGATCTCATATTGATTGTTTCGAGACGATGTGACTGCACAATGTTTTCTATCAGACGATTGGACTAAACACTATTTTTTTCGAATAACGCAAATAAAACATAATTAATTAAGACTCAATGTAAATCATTTATATTATTGATGTGATCTCAACCGGTGCTATGAATTACATGAAAACAATAAAATTCAATCCATGAAGATAACTTTTGGCACTTAGATTGTTATTTGTATTGGCTGTTTTAGTTAAAATAATGTTTCATTTTCGTATTTTTCATGTCAATGAAGTCATTAAGACAACTTTTGGGTCTCGATTCGGTCCTCAAATGCATTAACGAAGTGGCCAAAAACAAAAAAAATTACTATGAATTGAAGATTTCAATCCATGAATGAAGTAATTATTCACCTGTCAGAAATCCTATAGAGCTTCATCCTTTATGTCGAAAAAGGAGTGGTCGAGATAGCACTGATGACAAGCAACAGCCCATAACGCATTAACGTAAATGAGGTTATTGTTTTCCCATCAGGAATCATGCAAAGCTTCATCCTTTGTGCCAGAAAAGGAGTGGTCGAGATAGCACCGATGACAATCAACGACCTATAACACATTGACATAAACGAGGTTATTGTCCACTAGTCAGGAATCTTGCAATTCATCCTTAGTGCCAAAACATGAGTGGCCGAGATAACACTGACAATAATCAACGACCCAAAACTATGTTATCTCTTCCATTCAAATCTTGACTCATTTATTTGTATAAATATGGGTAATTTATAGATGTAAACTTCAATATCTCGTCATCTTCAAACCATTTATTTTTTTCACAAAGTCTCAATCATCATGGACAATAATCCATGGGAGTTTCTCGACATTGATGACTCAGACCTCTCATCCTTTATTCATCCTTCTAACCCAAATTTGTTATCCTCCGGTTCAATAACACTTATTCATGGTCCCGCAGGGGTCGTACAAGCTGTCATGATGAATCGACAATCTAGGGAGCCACTCCCAACTCAAGAATTCATAACGAGTGCCCACCATGAAACCCAACATGAATTAATAGGAATTCATAGTTATATGCTTTAGATTTTGTTCAACCACAAGGTCATCTATCGTAAAAAATTTATTGTATTTGATACACCTAAACATTCAATTTATTGTTGAATTCGTATAATTGTAGGATTGGTAAATGCTGATGACACACCTCACAGTACATCGTTAGGGTCCATTAATTATATTTTTGATCGTGTACCTTTAACAGTCGTTATTGTCAAAACTTGTATCCCAAACGGTTATGGTGACATGAGAGTTACAGTCAAGGTAGTCAAGTTTAATTAGGTCTCTAACGATTACATTGCTATTTTTGGGATATTCATTCATGAGAGTTTTAACTTCAGGATCCTATAGGGACTATTGATGTCACTTTGCGACGAGCAATCATACAAGATAAAGATTTTGGCCAATATATAGCTATTGGTTTTGTCTTAGTTCTACGAGAGGTAAGTTTCTTACTCTTGCTAGTTTCTTATTTTTTTATTGCACTGAATGGTATACTCTAAAGGTGGTTATGTTATTTGGATATTACACTGCACACTATGTTATCAAGGTATTATTTTTGTATTTTAGATTACCAATAATTTTGGTATTCACAAATTTGCATTGTATGTTCATATGTTGTTAATATTTAACACAAATATTTTTGAAGGAGAATTGATCTCTTGTCAAGAAATATGTATTTCGTGTGTGCAACATGTCATGAAATGTGTTTGAGCAATGACTTTATTTATCGTTTATGTTTATTTTTTATGGTCTTGGTTATGTATGTTTTAGGAATTTTATGTGTAATCTTGTTTTATTTTATGGATTATCATTTAAGTTCAATCGCAATGTCTTTTTAATAATAATAATTCCAATTTACATTAAGTTTTATTTTTTAATATGATATATTAAATCGTAATTAGCTAATTATATTATAAAAGGAGTTTAATAAGTCTAAAGTCTAATTTACTATTCTAGATAAATTTTATTTAAGTACTTATAGTTTTACATCAATCATCAATGCAAACTATTAAAATTTAACATGTTTTATATATTTAATTTGTTTAGGTAAAAGAATTAGATCACTTAAATATATGTATTTTTCATAAATATTTAAGTAAATTATATTTATATTGAGTATTTAAATATATGTATTTTTTTAAATACTATTCTAGATAAATTATATTTTTTATAAATTAATATATATAAATTAGTAAAATAAAAAACTAAAACAAAGAAAACAGTTTTAAAAAACTGTAAGAAAAAAATAGAATTTTTTTTAAATAAATAAGAAATAAAAAACCAAAAAAAATCTCATTTTGAACTGAGTTTTAAAAAAAAAATGAACTTATGAAACCAGTTTTTGCGGAACCGATAATATTAGGTGCTTCAGAAAAAAAAAAAAAAAAAGGACATACATAACATGTAAAAAATATAGGTGAGAAATCGGTTTGGGAAGACCAATTTCTCAGGATAAATAGTATTTTATATTATTAATGTAAATATTTTTTGGGTTGTATTATTTGGGTAAATATTTCTTTTATTAGGGTAAAAAAATATGTGTTATGTTGTCACACTTTATTATCTTTTATTAATTGGTATATTTACTTGAGCCATCGTGACCTTTTCCTACATTCTTCACTACCTACTTAAAACATCATTTAGGATTTTTAATTAATAATGTTATGGTTTCTTATAAAAAAAATTACGAATCTTTCTAGTTTACTATTAAGAAAGTATTAAATCGACAAGTGAATATGTTCAATGTATTGAAAACATAATAAAAAGTATGTAATATTACTGCCTCAAGTCTGACTACTATAGGCATTATTAGGATCATTGCATTCAAAATATTATTTGCTTTGATTCAATGATTCGGTAATATTTTGTTTTTATTAAAAATATATGATAGTAAGGTAGAAAATAATGTTTATATATTATTTTTTATCTCGACTCCTAAATGTTAGAAGATTTTGACATATTTTAACACTATGAAAACAAATAAGAGAATTATAGTAGAAAGATATTTTAAGTGGTATTCAAATTCTTTGTCTTGTATATAATGTTTATAATGGATGGAAATCATTGTAATGGGAAGGAAAATGAGATCAGATGGCTTAAGTTGGGTCTAAACTGGTGCAATATGTTGATGTCCCGGGTTGGGTATTTATGGGCTTGGAATTGGATTGCTAAGCTGGTGATCATGTGTTATAAATAAATTTCTGTCGGCCGATAAAATATATATATATATATATATATATATATATATATATATATATATATTATAAGAGGATTTAAAATTATCGTTACTTCGGAGTACTAAGTTCATAATGATTCATGTTCTCATGTGGCTATAGTATCACGTAACCATTAAGCAAATTAACTGCACTTTGGACTTATTCTAAGTACTTATGATGACCAGAATTTGAGGCAATTGAGAAATGTCGCTTTCTCGTGTCTTGATCAAACCTCATATTTTTCTGGGCCTTCACACCCAATTAAATTAAAGTAAGATGTCTTAATCTTTATTTTTATCCAAAGACGTTGATAGGTAGCTCAACTTGTGTCACCATCATTACTAACATATGATCATGTTCAAATTCTGAAAAAAGGATTGGTCGAATTTGAATTCTGAAACAGGGCTTGGTCCAATTTTGTTCTGAGAGTTGCAACAGTGATCTCCAATATATATGAACTTTTTTTTTTGTTGATTTGGTAAATATCTGTTATAAATTTGACAAAACATCATAATAAGTACGTAGAAAGGCAGTGACAAGATTACTGTATCATTGCATTACTGGCTTTTGAAGAGAAGATTGATATCTCAAACACAGTAACATAATTTTAAAGGAGTAATTGGCCAATATATGAGAGTGATAACATGTGGGAATCTTGTTATCTCCAAAGAGACACAGCAAAAAGAACCAAACAAGGAGGGGGCATTGGATTCCCAAAACCATATTTCTCTTTTGCAAAAGGGCATGCTATGTAGAAAAGAAAGCTAAAGTGAGTGAAGTGAAAATCCACATCCCTTTGTAAAGGTGTCACTAATATCAAAAGTATGGTTACCAGTTCCCACAACACAAGGACGTAGGAATCCCAACCAAACAAAAGTTACAAAACCTTATCAAACTCATATTTCACAATATCGTGATTTCAAATTTTGCCTTTTTGCTCACAATTAAGATTTTATTGATAAATAATTTGTAATTATTTTTATAACTATTCTTTGAATTTTGGTGACCGTTAGGATGGTGATGAATCCTCAAACCTAACTCACTGAATTATTTTTAAAAAATTACAATTAAGTGTAAGTAATCTTCTTGAAATTTCTATAAAACACCATTTACTTTTTTTTTTTACACAAAAAAGAATAAAAGATAAAATAAAAAATGAAAATTATAAAATAGAATTTTTTTTAAAATTAAGGATAAATGTGAATAGTACTTGCCATCTTAACGACTCAAATGTAGGGTCTATTCCAAACTTGCCCCGACTTCCACATAAAGCTATATTAGTATTAGATAAAGTTTACTAACATGAGCTTCGATTTCCATTTTACACGTGGGGCGTTTTGTTCTCAGTTTCTTTTTCATGCATATGGGAGGATAATTCAAAATGAAGATTTGTTTTTCTTTTTCCTCATTTCATTAAAAATATGCATAAAGAAAAACAGGGAATTAGTATGCATAGCTTATGAGTTTTTAGTTCCTAACAGCTAGCTTATAAGTTTTACCTAACACACCCTGTATAAAGATAAATATATCATATATGATAAAACTAACTTAATATGTTACCCTAAAAATTAGAAAATAATAAGGTAGTTCATTTAATTAATTTTTTTTTATCAAATATCATATAATTTTTAAAGTAATTATTATAAAAATCAATAAAATTATCATGTATTATAGATTGTAATTGAATAAAGATGTAAAACTTTTTACACAATGTATGACCGTTTTCTCTAATATTATACTCTATATATTTTTCTATTTTCTCATTAAAAGAGAAAAATGTCTATAACTAAAAGGATAATAAGTTTTTTAGAGAAGAAACTTGTTTTATTAATGAAAAGTGACAATTGCATGTACATCAGATAAAGCAATTGGAAACTCCTGGCCATAGATCCTCCGTCAAGCACATATGCTTAAATTATATATTTTTAAGGAAAAATCGTGGAGACTGAACGAGTTTAGCCATTTCAAAAGAAAAATATCACAAATAAAGTACATGAATTCAAACATTAATATATTTTTCACTTTTTATATGATAGAATATCCTAATTAGTCAAATTTGTTCATTTGATCATGAGATTAGACACTTTAAAACTCTGCATTTTGCCTTCTATTCAATAAAATGAAAAAATGTCTGTTTGTAATTGCCATTGTTGTTCATTGTCTCTGATTTATTTTTGCCGAAAAGGAACCATGCATGTACTTAACAAGATAGTTTATAGTAATTTGGAGCGGGGATAATGAAAATTAAATCACTAGGGAGGCTAGGGTATATGCTTGTACTCTCTGTTTTGGTTTTGCTAAGCAATTGTAATACAATAATAAAACTTTATATGTAGGTTAAAACACACACTGATCTTTTCATGTCTTCTTTTAGGACATTCTTGCCATCTTTTTTGGCAGATACCAATATTCGTTTAACTAAAAGGCATGATGAAAATTCGTTAATAGTATTGTTTAGAAATTTAAAAAAAAAAATGTAAGAATTATGTTGTAATGAAAAACTTATCAGCCGAGTGTCAAAACACAAAACAACAAGACAAATTAATTAACATGTACTTAGGCAAAATTTAAAACAGAGCCCAAGTATACTATATCCTCACAGAAAAGATAGTCCACCATACAAAGTTGTCCCACACACATGCTTTTCTTCTGTGAGAATATGCACGGATTAGGATTTAGGATACATGCATGGTGGAGAGAATATAGGCATTAGATTATGCGGTTGATATTTATTATTTTTCATGTATACTCAGATTATTTATTATGAAGATAAAGTGCTTTGAAACTCATCCACTTTTTTATTTTCAATTATATTGTGCTTGTATTCTCATTCCTTTTTCTAGCTTTAATTTTGTTTTGCTCCCTTTTCTATATGCGCTTTTGGTTTTGTTTTATTATCAGAAAATTGAAGAAAGGGTCACCATTTGTGTGAAGAAAGTACCTGTTCTTGAACCTGATGAAAACGAACAAAGGCCAGGGGCAAGCAAACTTTAGACTACACAAACTATATTCATAAAATAATGTTTGATTTTGATATACTGTTCATATAAAGATTTTTATATTATGAACTTACCTGAAATCATTCTAGATGTATCCTTTAAAATAATCATTACAAAACCTAACAACTAAAAAGTAGAACTAGATTTAGTCCACTTAAGTAAGTCTCATTTAAATTTTATGAATATAAAAAAAATATCATTGAAGAAAAGACTTTACTTTAATCAGATTTCTTTTGAATAATTCATATTAATAATATGGTTAATATAAAGAGTTTAATGATCATACATTGACAGTGTAAACTATCGTTTAATTGTAATTTATTATTAATATAACTTATAAAGTAATTATCATAAAAATCAATACATTTATCATACATAATGATGAATTATGATTAAATAACAATATAAAATATTTTACATTATTAGTGTATAACATTTTTTCTTGTAATATAAATTCTAAAAAAAATGCACTCTAGATTTTGCACGGTAACACTATTTCAGATTGATAGCCATACATTTAGATAATGCATAAATGATAAAAGCAAGCCATAGTGAAAACTAAAGGTACAATTTAGATCAACCAAATTAAATCTATTCCAACCCATAGTGATCCATGGGTGTGAGGACACAACTAAATGTAAAGTGATGAGCTTGTGAATAAAACCAAAGGAGGCACAGAGTAGGTTCTGGTAAAGTGAAGTATAACCAAATGTCTAGGCAAATCGCCATTATAGACCGATCGAATAAGTGGTAAGCTATCATAACCTCGTTGAATATTTTGTACCTAATGACTAATACATGCATTTCCTTTTGTTAAGTATAGAGTTTTGGAGAGGTTCGTGAAGTGAAGCCCCCTCGTATTTCTCTTCCTGTCTTTTTCTTTAATTTTGTTTTGCTATTTCCTGATTTTGTGCAAAAGCAAAAGGATGATATATGACACGCCGTTATTGATTGGTGAGATTTGAGAGGCTTGTGGATAGAAGAAACGGTAAGTCCCACCCTATCCGATCAAAATATCAATCTCTTTTGGAATTTGGGCCTCACCAACATGCTCCATTGTTATTCTTTAACATCATGATTTGCATGTAACTTTGGATTCATTAGGGTCAATGAGATAAATTAATCTGTCGATTTTCATATTACCAACTTAACCAATTTTTTTTTGGCTTGTGTAATTACATTTTCCCCGCATGCCATTTTTCACTTGGTTTTGAAATAAAATATTTTATATTCAACTGCATTGCTTGTTTAAGAGATCAAAATAATACTAATATATATGAACTACCTACACAAACTAGTTAATGTATTAAACAAGTTGTGACTTGGTTTCCTCAAAAAACAAAAAAAGTTGTGACTTGGTACAAGCATCTCAAACATTCAATAAGTTTGAAATGTTTCATAGGGGCATTAAGTAATTAAGTAATGGAAAGACAGAAAATATCAAGCATGTGTCATTAATAATACTTCTATTTGCAAGAAAAAGTCGTTGGAATTACGCCTGTTGCTCCCACACATGGTTTCTCATTCCCTGCTTTTATATTTTTCGTTAGGGGGCGATAGGAAATGTTGAACCGTCAAAAGGAGTGAAACTCGATTGTCAAAAAATTAGGCTGACTTTCAAAAATACTAATCCATTTAAATTAATTCAGCAACATTCCAATATTTATTTTTTGGGTTAATTAAATAGGCTCTAACTTGCCGATTAGTAGCTTATTGACTTACTTTTGATTCAAAATATTTATTGACTTACTTTTATTAATTACAGAGGAATACGCATTAAAATTTAATTAGAATACCATATTGAAGTTTTTTACTCCACTACCTCTAGATTTAAGTATAAGTATTTTTACACTAATTAAAAAGTCTATTTAAAATCATTTAATATTAATAATCTTAAATAAAAATATTTTTTCCCTAAAACATCCTTAATTAAAACTTGATATCATAAATAAAAAAATCATGAAAATAGAATCACAATTAATCAAAGGGTATTTTAAAAATAATATTATTAAATTTGTGGTTAAATTTACTTATATTTAAGTTCATCATATAAGATAATTTTTTTTTGCTTATAGTATTAGAGTCTAGGGTAATATTATCTAATAATGAATTGTCATATATATAATAAGACTTTTTTTTTATTATATTCGATCAAATTTGTATTTTTTGTATGACGATAAATTTTAGGTGACTTAGAGTCTCGGGGACTTATCAAAATCAAGATAAGTTTCAAGACTTAAAAAACACTTATAGATTACCTACCAATAAGATTTTCACATTGATATCGAAAACCAAACTCATATTCTTTTAAGTTATAAATATATTCTTTATCAACTGGGTCAATCTTTGTTGGTAAATCATATTTATATTGGATCAAATAGTTGTAGTGTTATAATGTGGTGTGATACATTGAGAGACCCCATTTGTAGAGGAGTGGCAAAGAGTTTAGCTATGTTCAATAATATTTGGAAACAAAAACTAAAAAACTAACACATAGTTTAAACCAATTAAGTTAACTTATTAAATTATAAATATTTGATAAAATTATATGTTAAAGTAATTAAAAAATATAAAATAACATATATCGATATATTTATATGATATTTTAAATAAATTTTAATCTACAATATATTTTGTAATTACTTTTAAATTTTGTAATTTTTATTTATAGATAAATTATTTTAATTATATTTTTATTTTCAATTATTACATTTTTCGTATTATGTATTAATTCTATTATTAATCTAATACTATATCTTAAAATATTTCCCTTAAGTAGAGATTAAATTTTTATTATGTTAATTAGTGTCATAATTAAAATAATTTTTTAATAAAAAATTATTCAAAAAAATAAAAAATAATAAAATCTTGTTTTACTTAAAAAGTATAAAGAAAATATAATAAACATTTCAAAGATAAAAAGAGAATAAAATATAAAAATTTAGAAACTAATATTTTAAAGGCCACTATTTATAGTAGTATAACGTTTTAAAAATGGGTAAAAACTACTAAAAAGAAATTATTTATAGAATAATTAAATAAGTTTTTTAAATTAAAAACTAACTGAAATGACTTGTTAAATATAATTTTTATATAATTGACTTAGTAGCAATTTCATAGCTAATTTGTATTTATTATATTTTATTAGAGATTAATTACAAATTAGCTACCAATTTATCATCACTAATTTTATAATTTTTTATACTAAGACAACTGGATAATTTTATTTTGAAACTCTAATACAATTATAGAAGATATTTCTTAAAATCTTTTATATATATGCATAATATCTAAATTTATTGTTTATGATCTGATCAAAATATTATTCTGCTGAGAGGGTAATGCTTACGCTACTAAAAAAAAATTGAAAAGTTGAACTGAATTTTTTAAAACTTCGAAGGTAGTTGGTTGTTAAATAATTAAAGTGGTCCAAACTATTTATACATACAAATGGAATCTAGCCATGAACATGGCAATTCATTTTGAACAAAAAAAAATTATCTAGTATTTTCCTTATCATGATACTTTGTTTTTCCTTTGTTAAAAGCTTCCATATTATGATACTCAACAAACAATATTGAGTGGGAGTTCATACGGTCGTACAGTGCCATATCCCGTTCCGTAGTGCTTATTCCATTCCCTTTCTCTTTGGCTTGTGCACCTGTCGTGGACAAACTCTTAAATGTTGTTGATAGTACAATAACTGGAATTGCAAGGACCACGTGCAAGAAAATTGTGAAACCATTTTGGCCCCGTGATCGAACGCTTTGAAATTATTACTTAAATGTAAGTAGTTCTTGCATTAATTAGATCAAATCGTCAAATACTAAGAAATGGGTCCAATAAATAATCTCCACCACAAGCGTGCAATTTTGTCAAAAAGATCAACACGACGCGTTTTAAATTAACTTTGTCAATTCTCTATGAGCCAATAACACAAAGAACCATTAATTACGATACATAAAAGGGGAAGCTGTGTGATAACTAATAGGGTACATCCGAGACAAGGAGAAAAATTCAAGAGCTGAGCGTCTATATCCAATGAGTAGCCGAAAAATGACAAATCATGGCATACTTGGAGAGGACATAAGGAGAGGTGCAAGGTGTCTCCCCTTTTTGAAATAGGTTCATTAGAACATCACCTCTTGAATGTACAAGTTTTTGAAAACTTTTGAAAGAAAGCTATATATAATATATAGTTAAATAAAAGAAGGAAAAAAATAGAAGGCCATGTTGTGTATGAATTAATTAATAACGTTTCAAAGCTTTTGCATAGGGTTCCAGAGGTTGGTCATATTAATTAATAACGTTTCAAAGCTTTTATGGGTCATCTTACTCCTTGATGGCTGCTTGTGGGACAGAAATATATATCACCGACTCTTACTAGTGATAATGCCCATCATTTCCCCATTTTATACCAAACCTTTTATCCCTCCTTTTTCCTTCCTTTTATATATTGGACTTCCTCATAGATTCCCTCTTCTAAAAGAATCTGTTTTTCATGTGTCATTCACATTTACTTGCAACTCCTTTTGTATATGATGATGAGAAGCTTGCTCTTTTTCGTTCTCTTTTTCATTCTTTCCTTTGAATGTGTATCATTCTTACCCATAATAAGACCAAGATGGAAAGACACATTTATTGTTTCTATATTTATTTTGAATAACTCTGACTCTTCTTACAATATTTTTTAATAATTATTTTACAATTATTAGTTGAATATGTATTGAATATATTTTTAAGTTGTTTTTCCTTTTTATAAATTATTAAGAAAACTATAATAGAGACCAAAGATTGTGGTATGACTTTTGATTTGATGTTTTTTTGTTACCATATTATTAGTGGTATGAAATATTCAATTTGAGTTTGTTGATAACTAATTTTTGTAGAAAAATCTGATTAATTACTTTTAGTGAGATTTTTTCTTTTCAATCACATGCATCCATATACTCAGCTTCAAGACCTTACTTAAACTAACAAACTTATCATGGATATTAATTTGTGATTAGATATGGTTAAAAACATAATTTGATCATTATAATTAGGAAATTATCTCAACTATAATTTGAGATTATTTTCATTAATAGTCTTTATTTTATTTTATAAATAAGAATATGCATGTGTGATAAAACACACAATTACACTAAACCTTTATATATATATATATATATATATATATATATATATATATATAATGTATTAACTTTTATACTATTCGTACAAATAATATTTATTTTAATTCAATTTTTTAGAAGTTATGTATAAAATGCTTTGTGTATGAAACAATTTTACATAGCTTAGACATGATCATTTCTATAAAATAATTTAAGAGTAACATGATATTTTCTAATAAACATTTAAATTTAATCAAAATACACTAATGTAAAATATTTTATATTATCATTTAATTATGAAATATTATATACGATAAATTTATTCATTTTAATAATAATTATTTTAAAAATTGTCCTAAAAGTCTCTCGGTTAATAATGTATTTTTTTTACATTAATAGTATATTACAAGTAAATATGAAATATTTTTATTTTTAATATTTATTAAGAGAATACTATTAAATGAAAATAAATAAATTTAATATTTTATAAATATAAAAAGAATTTAATATTTTATATATTGAACAAGAGGGTTAATAAATTATGTAATAAAAATTTTTGTAGCTATTATTTACGTACGGCTCCACTATTTTTTTAAGATTAAAAAAACTGGATAAGGTAGCTCTCGGTGACTCAGTCTCTCATGTACACTTTTTTAACCCTCCACGTAGGCGACCAACGTCTTGTCCTCGTTAGAATGATCGATATGTTATGTAATAGTTAGTAGTTAGTACAAAATTATTGTAAAACGCAGTTGTTTAATTGCTTTGACTGCGTTCAAGTACGTTGAAACTTGAAAGGTTTAGTGAGTTTGCTACCGAAAGTTTTTATCGTAGATTACTTAGATTTACTTCGTCTAAATCAATTATATATACTGACGAAGAAAAACAGAGATGATTACATTATTAATAGAGAAAAAGTTTATGCATTTATAGCTTAAATTTCTTTTTATTATATTCAATCATAATTTATTATATATAATAAATTTGTTTATTTTTATAATAATTATTTTAAAATTATATTAATAATAATTTATGATTGAATGATAAAATAAAAATATTTTAATTATCCGTGCATGAGCATTAAATTCTTATTGATAAATTATTTAATAATTTGGGATATATCAAATAATCATCCAAAGGTTAGTTTGAGGACTACAATAGCAGACACAATGTTTCAAGTTTTGGTTAATAAAAGTGAAAACTAATACTAATAAAATTCCGGCTACATGTTAGGTTTATGTCACTTTATCCATGTCAGAGAGCATTTACAACGAGAGTTGTTTAATAAATTGTTTATCAAAAATAATTATTTTGATGTGCTACATGTGATTTTGAGTTGCTTAAAATTAGAGAGAGTTATTTATATAAATAATTATTATTCATGAGTTATTTAACTTTGTATTAAGAGAGAGAAAATGAATATTTTTACTTAAACAATTTGTTAATAGAAACTCCCATTTGAAGAAATTTTTTTAGTTAATCTCTTTTATAATAAATTTCAAAATTCTTAATATATGTGTATGTGTTCTGTTTTAGTAAATATTTTATTTTAATTTGATTTAAAATATATATATTTAGTGAAAATATTTTAATTAATTAATTAAATAAATGGTATTTTGGGATATAATTAGGGAGAGTTAAAATGGGTTAATACTACTCACAAAAAAATGGGTTTATACTAATGGCCCAAAAATAAAAGAGTCTTTATGAGTGTTTTATTAGTCCAAATTTAGGTCAAATATTGTCTATAACCCGAACCTTTTCCTTTATAGCTTTTAGTTAAGCCATAAAGCCTGTGCCCCAAAAGGAAAAGATTATCTTCTTTTTCCCAAAGCTTGAACCTTAAGCTTCTTTCTCTTCTCTTCTTGGATTTTTGTGTCACTATAGAACCAATAGAAGGATCATCACACAAAACCCTACCAAAACTCTAAGTAGGAAGTACCAATTGTGAACCTGAGACCTTGAACAATAAGAATGATAGAGTTTTAAAAGCTAGGTTACTCTAAACTACAGAAAGCTACCATTAAAGAAAGCTATAAAAAAGATAAAACTAAACATTCATGATTTTCCAATGATAATGATTCATGGTAATAATACCCTTTTAAATACAAACTAGAGGACTAGCAAATAGAGGACTACAAAGGAATGTCCAACATGGTTGGGCTAACTTAGGGAAAATAACAAATAACTCGATAAAGGTAAATAACAACTAAGGCCCAATTGGAGATGCTTATGCTAGCCTCCTATCAAGGTAGGTGACATGGCTAGCGGTGATAGGCAAATAGGATGAGGTATAGATTGTGACTGTTGGCAACGATTGAGATTGAGAGAAAATGGAATGTTGGAAATCGAAGGGGGAGATGATGGGAAGCTTGACCTCCGTGAAGACGAGGAACTGTTCAGAATCGACCTCAATAGTGTTGCGAATGGTCTTGTAGAGGATGATGACAACAATATTGACAAGAGTGCGGAGGACAACAATGAAGACGTGGATGGGTTTGCAACGCATGACGACGACGACAATGGCGACACAAAATGCTTGTAGGTTGTTCCTACAAATGGAGATGGGAGTGAGCTCGAGACCCACTGAGAGGGCAAAAACACCTGGGGTTTGGAGATGCAGGAAGTTGTGGAGGAGATTTAGGTGGAGACATTGTTGTAAGAGATGAAAATTGCTCTTGCGATTAGAATTGTGTGATGGTAAAATGTGTGACCGTGTTTGTTGTGTGCGGAGGTACAGGGTTCCGATTATGTGCATGAGGTATATATGCTATGTGGGGAAAAGGGTGTGGGTCTACAAATTGGTGTGTTTTGATTTGGAAATGAATTAGACAATGGGAGAGATTAGGGTTAGGGGTTGTTAGGAATTTCAAAAGAATTGAGTTCTGGAGATGAGGCAAATGGATAGTTGGTTGTGTGGATTATTTGGAAACTATAATCATGGTAAAACACTGTGGGTATTAGAAAAGAGGTGGGGGACATGATAGGTGAAGTGTAAACATAAGGGGTAAACTCATGGGGATATGTGGGGAACCTTAATGATTGAGAGGGTGTAAGTGTTTCATACTATGTAACATCGGTTTCTAGGTTCCAAAAGTATAACAACTCAATGTTGCTATCAATCACCCATTTTCCATGGGTGTGGAAGATTGGGCAATGGTTGAATGGGGGGACTGAGAATGGATAATAGGAAAAAGGATGGTGGATATCCATGAGAGGTAGAGTAAGGGGGATGAAAGCACCTTGATAGAGTTCTAAAAGCTAGGTTACTCTAAACTACAACAAACTACCATTAAAGAAAGCTATAAAAGAAATAAAATTGAACATTCATGAGTTTTTAATTGATAATGATTCATAGCAACAATACCCTTTTAAATACAAACTAAGACTTAGCAAATAGTGGATTACAAAGGAATGTCCAACATAGCTTGGCCAATTTAGGGAAAATAACAAATAACTCAATAAAGCTAAATAACAACTAAGGCCCAATTGCAAATGCTTGGGTCAACCTCCTATCAATATGTTAGAGATAAAATAACCTTAATGCTATTGTTAAATTAGAGGAAGATAAAAAGGGAAATAAAGACTAAGGAGGTGCATTGGATTGAGATTTTAAAAGACTTTTTATGCCTAAAAATTCTTGTGGATTTTAAAAGATTTTGTAGGAATCTAATGACTTTTAAGATTTTTTTAAAAGACTTTTATGATTAAGATTTTATAGTTTGGGTTTTAATGGATTTATAACAAGAATTCATAATATTTTAAAAAAAAAACTTTGTAGATTTACAAGATTTTAAAGAACTCTTTGAAGTTTTACAAAAAATTCAAAATTACAAGATTTGGTTAAAAATGATAAAGTTTAGATAAAGAAAAGTAAAATGAGTACAATTTTTTTTCTAATCTTTTTTATGAAGAAAGTAATGAATTTCTACAACGTTTATAATGTCTTCAATAAAAAAATAAGAAATTATATTTAAATTATGTAAAAGAATTCAATTGGTGCCAATGTTTTTTACATGGGAAGAATTCAATTCCCAAATCATTTGTTTTATAAGCGAAAATCAAACTATATAATATATAAACGAATAGGTAAGAGACATACCCATCCTTAATTACAAAGTCAATTGCACCCAACATAGATACTCGAGAAGCAATCACACAATACAAACAACTAACAAAAGGTTATATCATGTTTGACATAGCAATGCAAATATTAAATAACCTATTTGACCAACTCCTCCATAGTTACAACCTTCCTTATGTTGTCATTAGTCAATAAACAAAACCACGAGAACATGACTACCTCTGCACTGTCTTTTTGACCCTAACTCCCACCACAATACCAATGAGTAAGCCTTAGGCAAAACAAAGATTCTCTATAAGATAGACTAGAAACAAAACCCACACATTGCCCTAACCCTCCCCTGATACAAGTAGAGAAATTTGAAACCCATTTCATAAACTATGGCAATGTGCATATGCATTTGTAGACGTATAAAGAAAAGTTTGATGGCTAAAAAAAAGAGTCTAGCAAAAACCTTAAGGTTTTAGGTGGGATTGTTTTATGGCTGACATATTTATATTCCTACCAAAAAGTCACTTGAAATTCATCAATAAAAAAATAATCCTCTAAAATCTATAGACTTTTGAATACCAAGATACTTTTTATAAGTTATAAAAAATCTTAATTGAATACCAATGAATTTCATTGTACTTTTTAAAAAATCCTAATAGTCTTGATTGGATATCACAAGACTTATTTTTATCGTTTAAAATTCTTGATTGAATATCACATGACTTTTTTTTATATAAAAAAAGTCTTTTAAAAGCCAATGAAATCCTAATTGTAAACACCCCCCAAAATTGATACTTAAAATATTTTGTTCATTACTTGATTTCCCTAAAAGAGGAATACATTTATATAGACCTAATTGATGTTAGTCAATGGATACTATCTATCCATGTGTCAACATTTTATTATTTAATATAAAAACTATAGTACAAATATTCAACTCCACACTATATACCAACAACGATTGGAACAAGTGGTAGTGACTTATTTTCCTTAATCAAGTGGTTCAAGGATTGAATTCTATATAGTATTTTTGCCATTTAACTTTAAGAGTATATTTGGCTTTCCTAGGTCGATCCTAACATTACCATCCCTTTCAGATTGGACCTTGCCCTTAAGGTATGTAGAAAATTCCAAAAGCACACTAATTGGAAAGGGAATTGACATTGGTGATATGTGCAAGGGGAGTTGAAGATATTCAAAAGCATCCAATGGAGGAGAATACTTAGGAGCAAGATCAAACTTATATGATGGTTGTGATTTATGTAAAGGGTTGTTTGAAAATTGCAAAGAATCCAACGATGGAAAAGGCATAAGTGTATCATGGTGCAAGGCTGATGAAATCAATGACATTCAAGAGAAAAATGAGGGCTTTGTTGTAGCATTTTCAGAAGGTAAAAGTGCAAACCACCGAGATGCGTCTATTGGTTGTGATTGAATAAAGGGTTGGAATGAGGCATGGTGGAACTGAAAGGTACTTCAAACTGTCATTGAATCGGTTTTGGAAAAGGTATTTATGGTGTTTAGTTAATGTCTTGGGGGTGCGGACTTGGAATGCACATTGAAGGTGTGGGGTTGTGATTTTCATAGGCATTAAAAATTAGGGATGATGAAGATTGGTAAAAGTAGAAATTAATGGTAGGGATGGCTAGGAAGGCTTGCAGAGTTGTCGTAACAATGGTCAAGTGTGGTAGTGTGGATGTGTAAAAAATTGAAAGACGCATGGATTTGGCTTAGGGTTAGTGTGGGTGATGTGCCATTATTTTCTCTTATTTCTTAACCCTTTTTGCACAATTTTAATTACTGATTAGTCTTAATTGTCAAATTAATTAGGCAATTTTATTATTTGGGCTCATTCAGCTAATTTGATGTTTTTTAATCTAATTTCAGGAATTAATGAAGCATTGGACTTGAATCCAGAATTGGGCTTGGACTTGAAGAGGACAAACTATTTTATTCTACAAAATTTTATCTTATCTAGACTTTATCTTATCTAGATATTATTTAGATTTGATCTCATCTAGATCTTATCTTATCTTATCTTATCTAGATTTGATTTTATTTTATTTATGGGTTTGGATTTAAAACAGATTTGTAAGCTTTGGGGCTGAAAACTATATAACAGCACCAAGGTTCTAGTTTAGGCTCCTTCCTCTCTCTCTTCTCTCCTCTCTCTCCTGTTTTCGTTTTTAGTTTTAAGCTTTTCTTCTTTTAGACACTTTTTCGTTTTGCAATTCCAGTTTTTACTTTTCGTTTCAGCAATAAAATTTCGTTCTTCAATCTATAATTTCGTTTTCTATTGATTAATGGAAGGCTAAGTCTCCAGTGTTGTTTTCTCTTGAGGATCAAACACAGTTCTCTTTGAGGTTCTATTATTACTATTAAATTCTGTTCAGTTTTTCCTCTTCACTAATTACTCTGAATTTGTTGCTATTAATTCATGCATGCTTAGTGCTTGATTAATTGTCTCTGCGTTTAATTTACGTTCATGTTTAATGATCGTTTATGATTAATTGGTGTATGTGTTGCTTAATCACATAATGAATGCCTTATGTTAAATTTCGCTTAGTAATTTAATTTAGGGTTGGATTAAGTGGTTGAACTGATAAAGGATAAACTCTCGTAACCTAGGATAAGAGACTTGCTTGTGAATCAAGGGAAAACAAAGTGTTTTAATTCTGATATTTTATAATTCACATCTATTCGTTGTTTAATTTACAAAAGCAAACAACCCCCCCAATTCGTTACTATTTTCCTACTATCTGTTATGAACATTTGGTTTATCATTGCTCGTTGGGAAACGACCTAGGATCACTTCCTAGTTATTGCATTTTAATGTTTATTTAATTCGGGTACGGCCTCAATCAGTGGGGTATGACGAAGGAGGGAATAAGCATAGGGTTGATGGCCATTGTAGCGAGGGTCATGGCAGCAACAAAGACAATGGTAGCGATAATGGTTGTTGTGCGTAGTTGTAGGAAGCTGACAATGGAGGAAATTGCGAGCATTGGTCTTGTGGAGGATATTATAGATGTGAGTGTGGTTGGTGGTGTGGAACTACTGTGGCCAGTGTCTACAGTGTTTGTAGAGAGCAAGAATAAGACGTGAATGGAGATGGCAATGATTGTGGTGGGATTTGGGGTAAGGGTAATATAAATGACATAAAGGTCTTCAATGGGCGGTGGAGATTGTGGCAGTGGCAGCCATGAGAAATAGTCGTGGTAGATGTTCATGGAAGAGGCAGAAAACTCTCAATGAAAATACCAAATGTTAGAGAGAAAATAACCCTAATGCTATTGCTAAATTAAAGGAAGATAAAATGGGAGATAAAGACTAAAATTCATACTCAAAATATTTCATTAATTACTCGATTTCCCTAAAAGAGGAATACATTTGTATAGATCTAATTGATGCTAATCAATGGATACTTTCTATCCATGTGTCTACATCACATTATTTAATATAAAACTATAATGCAAATATTCAATTGCACCCTATATAGTCGTTTGACCATTTAAATTTATGAGTATATTTGGGCCTTCCTAGCTAGATCGATCCTAATAAGGACATTAAGTGTTAGAAGGTTGTGCTAAGTATCAATAATCCCTGGAACCAAAGTAGCTCTTTGTAATGGTGTGTGCTAAGTGTAACAATCTCGATATTTTAGAAAATAATACTAATAATATTTTTTTTATATACATTTGTGTTTTTGCTTTTTATATTGACTATCTTACTAATATACATAAACATTACATAGAAACCTAGATATCAATTTTGTACCCTGAGGAATAAAAAAAAAATCTCAAGAACCTAGAATTGTATTTAGATTTAAAGAAGTATGAGATTTAAAAAATTAATTAGAAATTCTTACATTTAAAAACATATACACAGTAGGGTATAAACATAGTAAATAAATATAAAACACAAGATAAAATGTTATTCTAAACATGAAAATGTGTTTAGGATATTATTTTATAATTGTAGGAATCTTTTTTGTAATTTATATAGATTCTTTAATTTTGACTCAAAATGTTCAAATGTAACTTTGAGTACTCAATTATAAAATCTTAAAGGGCTTTAGAAATTATAGAAAAATTTCAAAAGCTAATGTCTAGAGTCATTCCATAAGGAAAAATTAAGATTTTCATTCTTAAAAATTTGAAAACACATTATAAATTGATGACATCCATACACACATTAAACTGTGGCAATTAGGGGCAAACATGAGCTATTTTAATCTCATTAAAATATGGATTAAATTAAGGTAATCAATCATGCAATTAATAAATAATTTCTTTACTGATTGAATCCCAAGTTTCACTATAAATACAACATATTGTTGGTCTCCCTTACCCTAAACCAAACTATGTCGTCTCCAATAAACCCTAGGCACAAAACTTTGCAACTCTTTCAGGATACACACACCAAACTTGAAGTTCATCATTGATCTTGCTAAGTGGAGGCTTGAGGCACCATAGAAGCTAGCTTAAGGAATCTCACCTTGATTTCTCTCTACCTCACGTACTACACCCAAGGTAAGGGGAAGAGAATTTTGTCACTTTTATATAGTCTTATATGCATGTGTATGGAGATCCCCTTAGTCTCCTTGTGTATATATATGTGTATAGAAGAAAAACATTGGGTTTCATGGTGCTTATGTCATGTAAAAGTAAATTTTTTAATGAATAAGTAGCTTAAACCCTAAGTATTGCTTAAAAAATTGTTTTAGTTTTATATTACTTACATTTTAAGTCCTAATGGTTGATAGTTTGAAACCCTAGCTTGTATGCATGATATGTAAGTTGGTTGCTTGATTTTGAAACTTAAAACACCTTAATACTATTATAATTTAGGTTTAATTATTTTGCGGGTCCTTATACTTTTACCAAATTTTAAAATAAGTCTATGAACTTTTTTTAATTGGGTCCTCCGTCTAATTGCCACTATAAAAAAAATTTAGTTGTAGACACATAATGAGTTGTTGCTTTTAGAGTTTGTTGCACTAGAGTCAAACAATTGTGAGAGGCTTTTAAAATAATACTTGGGTTGATTTGACCTGCAAAGGTTGAAACTCTACATAATCTCACAAGTGACTCAGTTGTACTTATAACATATTCTAGAAGCATCAATCCACTGTTTGCAAATCTAACTAGGTATATGCGGATACATTTTCAACCCAATTAAAAAAAAATTTCAGGTGACTCAATTAAAAAAAGTTCAAGAACCTAATTGAGAATTTGATAAATGTGAACTTGTGATCAATTTAACCTATAATTTAAAGTATTTTTTTTATCATTAATATCTTTTGTTTGTAAATATGTTTAACTTATATACTCATGAATGTTTACACACACATACTAACATATAATTCTAAAAAAATAAAAAATAATAATAAGCAATTCTTATAATATAAAAGTTATGAATTGTAAACTTGGTAACCATATTGGACACAAGAGATCTTTTATAAAATAAAGTAAAAGAATTTTGCTTCGAAGATAAGGACTCTTTTCAGACAACTAATTTTTAGTTATTTTATTTTATTTTCATTTATTTAATGAATCATTAATATTAGTTGGACATTTAATAAAAAGAATAATTTTAAACACACATTTGTTATTAGGTATTTGCATAAACAATATTCATTGTTATTTTTCCAACAAAAAATATTTATTATTAGGTATTAGGAGAAGGATAATGAATTTTAAATTCACATTTATTATTATTAATTAAATTCATGCATTCATTAATTAGTTACTATTATTTTAATTCATGCATTTATTAATTTTTTATTATTTGTGAATAATTAATTTCTTATATTAATTTTATATTTTACCTAATATTTTTATTTAATGTTTTCATTTGAAAAACATAATAACTTTATCTTTTTTTTTAAAAATGAAATTAATGACATTAATAACATTAATAATACCTCAAAAGTTTTGCCCTTTCTTTTCTTTTTTTTTTTTTAACTCAAGACATGTAGAACAAAAGAAAAAACATAAAAAGTTTGTAATTGTAATATATGTGTTTAACTTTCTAATCTTTCTGTACTCATTATCGTTGGGGTTATGCTTGACAGAATTAACTGAAAGTTAGAAAGTTATTTGGAAGAAAAAACTAGTTGAATCATAAGTTTTTAATTAAATGTAGCTTTGATAATACATAGCTGAAAAACTACATTTTAAAACTTGAAATAACGTCTTAACAAACACTAGAAACTATTAAAAAAATTCATTTATCAAACCATCAAATAAAATTTTCAGCAAGTAAAAATTATTAGAAACTAACTAAAATGCTTACCAAACACACTCTAGATTGTATTTTTTTTTATAATTATTATATTTGCATGAGATGATATATTTTAGTGAAAATCTTGAAAGGCTTGATAATAATTTTAAAGATTGAGATAAGTAAAAAATTAACAAGAATCAAATTATATATATAATTTGAAGAAGTTTACTTGTGATGAAATTCAAATTGATAAATGAATTTGATCAGCCATGACTTTGTTCAAATGAATTTGATGAAGTGTGATAGTCATGTATAAAACAATTGACAAATTAATCTATTTTTCTTTTTTTTTTATCCATAGGAATTGAAGACAAGTATTAAATGTTTACAATAGTTCAAGTGTTTTCTTTAACAATTAAGCTAGACTCTTTTTCAAATGTATCTTAAAATTATTTTGACTTAATATTTATAAAAGAAAAAGCAGTATTACATATATATCATAAAGAAAATTCAATTAAGGAATTATCATTTTTAACCAAAAAAATAAAAAATATATTTTATCAAATTAAAAATAGTCAATTCAAATAATTAAATATGTATAGAAATATAAAATATTTAAATAATTATTTCTTTAAATTCCATTAATGATATATAATTACAAAAGTCATTTTGAAAATATTTGTAAAAAATAAAATTATAATTTAAATAATTATTATAATCTAAGTACAATATAAAAAAAATTGTGCGTCACACTAATACAAAAATTAGTATAAAGTAAGAAAAATTTGATGTACTTTTTACGATCCAAAAAAGAGCATTTTAGTTTAGACTATTCTTTTTTATGTTTAATAAATCATATTAAGCAGTGGAACATTTAATAGAAAGTAAATTTTATATAAACATTTATTTTTAGGTATTGGGGGGGGGGGGGGGGGGGGAAGGGTATGATTATAATAGTGATATTAATGAGTATTTAAATTTAATCATTCATGATTTTTTTTATCATGCATTTATGTATTATATTTATGAATTTTAATTTTTAAAAATAAAAACATAAAAATGAGGTAAAAACAACTAATTATGATATCTTTGATAACATTAATTTTCTATCTAATGTTTTAATTTGAATAACATAATTTTTGTTTACGAAAATTATATTACATGTAAGTAATAAAACCTCAAATGTTTTTCTATATTACATGTTGCAAGTTAGTGTCATAAATAAATTTAGAGAGCGAACATGAAAAATTTGTAATTGTAATATATATATATATATATCATAAAATAATTCAATCAAAGAATTATAATCTTTAATTAAAAACAAAACATGTATTTTACTCAATTAAAGAAAATCAATTCAAATGATTAAATACTTATAGGAGTATAAAAAATCATTTCTTTGACTTTCATCAAAGATATTTAATTAAAAATATAACCAAAATATATAAATTATAATTTAAATAATTATTATAATCTACGTCTAACATAAAAATATTTTATTGTATTGCACAGACACAAAATCTAGTTAGACTCATTTAAGAATTGAACAATAGTTTATTCAAAAAGATATATGAAAGGATTGTTTCAAAATTTTAAACCAGAAGTAAAAAAATATAAAAAAAAACCTCCCAAACTTTGATGAAGTGGAGCAATTAGCATGACCAAAGCTAACAAGGCACATGAACCATTTAATGTCAATGCAAACGGGTATGCTTGCCACCCCTAGCATGTTAGGTCACGTACATTCTCATGTGTCCTTAAAAATTCACAATGCATACATACACACTCCATAGAGTCTTGTAATTATGAACCGCTGCAACCAAATTTTGTTTTTTCTGAGTTAGAGATTATGAACATTTCTTGATTCATTGGATAAGACACTAATCTTATTCATAGTGTATGATTATCATTGACTTAAATTTTTTTTACATAGAGATAGAATCAAATAAATTTTTTTATATTACATAATCAATTTTATGTGTAAACAAAATTAAATTTCACCACTACCTCGGGTTAAAACTCCAAACATATACTAGTATGATGTTATCTTAAATAGTCATCGGAAAAAAATAATATCCTTAGTGGACATTGCAAGAGGAGAAAGTGTGCAATAGTCTATGCCACCCTAATTCATGACCCACAGACCATTAATATACACTGCCCTGTGCACGCAGCACAAGTCTTCTCATGGAATTCAGCGTTTTATTCAAACTTCCTCTCATACCCGCGCACTAACCAAAGTATCGGTTTATTCAAAACTATTAAATTTAATGTTAGTTTTTATGTTCACCTCATCTCTCTTGCATTTTCTATGTTTTTCTTTCTTGCAAGAAAAGAGAACCAACCAACTCAGAGGTGTGTGACCGTTTTAAAAAAAAGTAAGAGAGAGAAAGTTAAAAAAAACAAAACAAGTAAATACGACTCAGACAGTCATAGATCAACATAAGTACTTTGGTCTAAAAGACACCCAGTTTCACTCTCCACTTTGCTTCTCATACGAGGCTCTGTGCTTGCTGTTATCAGTTTTTCTCTGTTTAACCCCAGAAATACGTAACACAAATCAAAACATCGTTGTTGTATTCGAGGTATTTGTCAAATTCACCCTTGATTTTACTCATTTGGGTATCCCTAAAGTTCCTCAATTTGTTTAGATCCCCCACCATTTCTGGGCAATTTGTTACATTACAGTACAGGATCAAATAAATAGGTTTTTTTAGTACTTTGTTGGGTTTGGATAAAAATACGATTTTTATCCTATCCTATGTACCTTCTTTTAAATATTTTCCATTGCCCGTTTTCTATCTCTCTTATTTCGTGTAGTTCTGGTTCTTTAATTTAGCATTGGATTGTGTTCTTTTGGTTTTGTTCTGCCTTGATCACAGATGGTAATATCAATTTTCTTTTCCCTTTCTCAATTGAGAATACCTTTTGGTGAGGACTTTTGGAAATGAAATTTATGCTTATTACGGTGTAAAGGTGGATGAAAGAGAAGGGGTGAAGTGGTGATTTCCCTTTTTTCTTTTTCAATTTTTCTACAAATCATAAAAGCTTCTAATTATAAAGCTTTGGCTTTAGCATGCAAGTTGGCTAAGGGAAGGAGCGTCAAGAAGAGAGACGCCAATAAAATAAGCACTCTAAAAGATAAATGGTGCAAGATATGAAGCAGCAGGACAATGGAGAATCTAAGAAGAAGGAGCGTCACATTGTGACTTGGACTCAACAGGTACTTCTTCTCTCTTTACCTGTCTGCATTTTTTATTTATTTTTTACGTTTGTTTTCTCTTCAATCTATTTCATTTAGTTAGTTCTCACACTGGTTATGTGAATTTCAGGAGGATGATATACTAAGAGAGGAGATTGGTATTCATGGAACTGAGAAGTACTCACTACTCTTTGATAATTTTTCTTTTGTCATGCACGCTACTTTCTTCCTTGATGTGTGAATTAAAGTGATTTTTATTTCAATTAATTGTATGCAGTTGGGCAATTATTGCATCTAAGTTCAAAGACAAAACGACAAGACAGTGCAGAAGAAGGTGAAACTTTTAAAATTGTCTACATTTTTTGAATTTTGATCTTGACTGGTTCAAGAGATCTTGTTGGGTTCTTGGTGACTATCAATCTGATGCTTGATTACTAATCAAATTCCAGATGGTACACTTACTTGAATTCTGATTTCAAAAAAGGTGGATGGTCAGCTGAGGAAGACATCCTCTTATGTGAGGTAATGGTGCTCCCTGTGTTCAGAACCTACTCTCATCTCTAATGGATGCCGTGGAAATTTGAGAAGCTTATATTATAATAAAAGCATAGGGAATATTGAAAAAATGAAGTTCTTATTTTTCCTCTCCGTCTGATACTTTGGTCTTTAACCAAGTTGAATGGTATCGTGCGATCCTTGTAGTTGACCTCGCCTAGTGGGATAAGGCTTTTGTTGTTGTTATTGTCTGATGCCTCTGTGCAGTAGACAAAATCCATTGATGAACTTGAGTACTGAGGAGCAGCCTAGCCTATTATTAGGAGTAGGTTACAACCAAACCAACCTGGATCTCATATGTATATATGTATACTCCTGTGGATGGCACTAACTGCACTTTACTACACATGGATAAATGTGATCTTATATTTTGCCATTTTTTCTGTAGGCTCAAAAAATATTTGGTAATAGATGGACAGAAATAGCAAAGGTGGTCTCAGGCAGGTAACCAAAAATTCATTCTTTTCTTTACGAGTTCATTTGAATACATGATAGCAGCTTTATGAACGGTTAATACTTAATGCAATGCTTTCTGTGCAGAACGGATAATGCTGTTAAAAATCGTTTCTCCACACTCTGCAGGAAGAAACAAAAATATGAAGCTTTAGCAAAAGAGAACAGCACATCATACATCAATTCAAATAACAAGAGGGTGATGTTCCAACATTGTAATAATATGGATACAACATCAGAATCTGGAGTACCTATTAAGAATTTGAGGTACTGTATACTCTATTTATCAAAATACACAAATCGACAAAGAGAAGTGTTAACATGTTATCCTATTGCAATATAGGAGGACCCATATCCATTATAATGCAGAAAAGATCAAATTTGAGGACCGATTACATTTACGAAATGAAACTCCAATAAATCAGCAACCAAGAGCACCACTTGCAGTCTTGGCTCAAAACTCTCATAACTCAAACAACTTGCCAGACCAGCATCATGTTTGCAATCCCAAGTTTAGCAGTTTGGGTAGTTGTCTTTGAATTGAACTTTAGTTTTGGAACTTGATTCACAAATTATAAACCTGAAACAGAAATCAGGATATAGTTAATATATTCAGCAAACAAAACTTTGGCCATCCTCTCATTGTAAGATGATATTGGTTTATCATGATTCTGCAGCCCAAAATTACAAGATTCAAGGAACATTTCTCAAAAAAGATTACCCAAAGATTAGTGCATTGATGCAACAGGCGGAGTTACTAAGTTCACTAGCTCTAAAAGTTGATGCAGGGAACATGGACCAAAGTTTTGAAAACGCATGGAAGGTGAGGCTTGATAATTTCTATACTTACTCCAGTTTTGAATATTGAACACCTTGTGTGCTTCTTCAAAAATGAACTTATTAGTTCATGTGATGAGTTGAGCCCAAATAGGTTATACCTTTAGAACTTCAGCATCAACGGAAAGCAACTTGTAATTGTCAACCTATTTATATGATAAATATGAAAGCCATTTAACATGTATCTTGGCTTAGTTCTTTAGCCACCCTAGTAGTGTTAAAAGCTAATCAAATGTATTAGGCGTTGCATGTTACTATAATTTCTATAACATTTACAATTTCCCTATTTATGAATCTGAAGCATTTATTTAAAGAGAAACATGAATCAAATTAGTTGTTAATCTTACCTATGAGAACTTCGAAATAGTTTCATAGATCATCTTGCTAGCATATATTCTAATATTGAAAACACAGCTTGATATTAAGACGCCCATCATGAACTGCTTGTTCTTGAGCATATAAATATGATAAATGTCATTTTTTATACTCTTTTCTATAACACTTGTTTGAATTGATGTCAGGTTCTTCAAGAGTTTCTGAAGCGAACCAAAGAATCAAATATCCCTGGACAAAAGATTCCAGATTTACAGCTTGTAGATCATAAAGATATGATTGAGGAGTTGAAGAGTGGTAATGAGGAAGGCCAGGTTCTTCAGGAGCTTCTGAACCGAACCAAAGAATCAGATAACGCTGGACATAATATTCCAGATTTACAGCCTGTAGATCTTAAAGATATGATTGAGAACTTGAAGAGTGGTAATGAGGAAGGCCTGGTACTTCAGGAGTTTCTGAACCAAACCAACAGAGCAGATATCCCTGAACATAAGATCCCACATTTATGGCTTGTAGATCATAAAGATATGATTGAGAAATTTAAGAGTGGTAATGAGGAAGGCCAGGTTCTTCAAGAGTTTCTGAACAGAACCAAAGAATCAGATATACCTGGACATAAGATTCCAGATTTACAGCTAGTAGATCTTAAAGATGTGATTGAGGACTTGAAGAGTGGTAATGAGGAAGGCCAGGCTTGTTGGAGGTACTTTAAGTTCATTAAAGATATTACTTTACCTGTGCACTCTGTGAAATGTCTAATAATTTCTGAATATGTTCTAGGCAAGTGGACCGTTATGAAGACTCTCCAGGCAGTTCTGGATATAGTACAGGATCAATTCTCCTGTGTGAGTCAGCTGGTGATAATCTGGAGCCTTCATTTCATCAGGATATTGGAACTGAATTGAAGTCTGAACAACTTGAAGATGAGAAAGGAGTAGGTAGAGATGATGGGAAAGTGGTTCTGTCTACTTTAAATGTAGATCAAGGTAAGATAATCCATTTCTGTGTTAAGTAAATAAAAAGAAAAGTATTTTTGGTAAAAATTTCAGTTCAGGAACAATTAACCATGTAAATAATTGATTTATGTTCAAAGAGTTAATGAATACCACATAATGACTTAACCACTAGAGTGCTTAATTGTTCCTAAGCTGGAAATTATATCTAGGCTTAGTTTTATATATTTTCTAAAATTAAATTTTTTTTCTATATGCTAATACCCTAATAGTTTATTGAATTAGAAGTGCTAATATGATATGTATTCTGGCAGATACGTTACCGTGTTTTGAGGAACAGATAAACAATGATGGGATTGTTTCTGCCTCATCAAGATTGGAGTTCAGCTCCCCTCTTCAAGTAACCCCTCTGTTTAGATCCTTGGCAGCAGGAATTCCCAGCCCACAATTTTCAGAAAGTGTAAGTCACCCAAGCACTTGCTTATTGAACAATTTTAAGGCCAACAGAAAGACTATATTAGTAATAGTGACAAGTAGCTTGATTATATTATTAGTAATATGACATATTAGCTAGACAAATGAACCCATGTATCATAAAACTGGTATCAGAAATGGTACTCTGGAATGTTCTTACAAGATCTGTCTCAATTACAAGTAGGACATTCAGAATGCTGTTTATCAGTAGATCTATTCAAGTAGTAGTGGTGGGAGCTTTTTAAGTTAATGGTAGAGTAGAGCTTGTTGAAGTGGGGATAAGATTTTATCTTTAGAAGCATAACATGATTAGGTGTTGGATTATCAGATTCATTTTATTTTTCCTTTTTTTAGTTTAGTAAGATGAATATCAATTATATATTAAAAAATGGTGGCATTTTATATTTTCATCACAAGTGTCAGTACCTAGTAGATGAAACCATAGATGCCTTATCTCCATTTTCACCATTTTATGTAACAGATAATACCTTTAATAAATCTTAAGTATTCGTCAATCTATTGCTACTTCAAGGTCCATTCAGGTTTAGATGAGGTGAGTTTTTGAAATATTTAGGCTATCCCTACCTAATATTGATGATGCAGGTAAGAAAGAGGTAAATGAAGAAGACGAATCTGTTTGTAATCAAGTATTAGGATGACATAAGGATAATGTGCTGGTGAAACTAATGCGATACATATACATGGCATGGACTTTCTAAAAGCCATTTGGATTTTGTAGCTTACAGATTATGTGGTGAAAGAACTTACTGAAGTTTTCCACACATAGGTGAAGCACACAATGACATAATAGATTCATAGTATATATTTATGTTGAAAACTATTGAAGCAAGAAACCACTTAGCAAACAATACTTAATTTTGTGGAAAGTTTAGTGGAAGCTGTTATATATTATCACCATCTGCTAAACAAAATAGTCATCTAGCATACATGCTGCTTGAATCATATTCAGCTAAGCTCTTTAGTGTGTTTGAATCATAAGCAACCCAAAATTGACGACATCTTTAGTGTAGATTGTGCGTTAGTTTACAGCAGAGGGATAAAAGGTATAATGACTCACGCAGTCAGGGAAACAGCCTTCATATAAAGCACATTTTGTTCTATCCTCGTTGTCATAAGTTTAATCTATATGGTGATACTGTGAGCTTGGGGCTAACCACCTGTTGCATTAGAAATATTCACATACCTTATTCTAGTTTCTTTTTTGATTCTACACCTCTTTTGATTTTTGTCAAGAGTTAGAATATATCGAAATTTGAAATTAGACTAACCATTATTTTAACACTTTTTTCTTTCAGGAAAGGAACTTCTTGAGGAAAACACTAGGAATGGAATCTCCATCCATCAACCCAAGTGCCAACTCATCACAACCGCCACCCTGCAAAAGAGCCCTACTACCTAGTCTATAAACCATCTGAGATACAAATATTGAACCGTTCTTTCTCCATTCTGAATCCTACTTTCTCATCTTGGCAGTAATCTGGCTTGTGGAGAAAAAAATACAATTTCACTGTGCCTAAAATTTTGAAAGGCATATGCTGCTCCCCAAGAATGTTATGATACATTCTTTCCGCCTTCAACATATCTAACATCTCAAAAGTTACCTTTTTGAAACTTGCACATAAAATTGGCTTGCTTAGTGTGTCATTCTTTGGTTTGTTTTCTTTTAATATTGTTGTTCTGGGTATGTTTTTCTCCAATCCAGCAATCAGCATTTTGTCCGGAACCTATTTTTGTACAGAGTTTACTGTGTAGTCACTAGCATCCTGATTCTTGAGTGTGTATGAATACATTAGCATATAGATAGAAGAGAGAAAGAAACTTAGCATTGGGAAATTGGATTCTAATTTGTTGTTTGGAGTGTGCATGGGTTATGTAATAAATATTTTTCCCTTATGGTTCTGATGTACTGAAACATAACTATAAGTGACTGGAAAGGCATTTTGGTTTTGATGTGCAGATACTGTTTCTGTCCTGTCTTTCTTTCCTAGATTCAGCACAGTCAAATGTATAGAATTCTCAAAACTAGGAAAAAGAGAAGTGGAAACTTCTCAGCAGGAAATGAAATATGCATAAACAAATAGTCCCTCTACCCCCCTCCCTTTCTCACTCAACATGAAGAAGAGAATTTGACACATTGACTTCCCCACCATTATTTTCCCGGAAAATAAAAGAAAAAGAAAAGGACAAATTCCAGGAAACGTCACCAAGAGGTCAGAGGAAGCCTATGTCAACCAATTTAGGGCCTCATTGGGTAAGTTTCTCTAGAAACACTTTTAGGAGAAGAAAACAAGAAAAAACTCAAATAAACTTCTTCATATCTAAAATTAGCTCTCCTTTAGCTAATTTGTAGGTATGCTCTCATCTTTTAGAGAAATTATATGAGAGAGTTTCTATAAATTAGCTAATTGTTAGCTTAAGGAGAAGCTGATTTCATTTTTTTTTCTTATTTTCTTTTCTTAGAAGTGCTTCTAAAGACAACTCTGAGCAATAAAAACTTTGTTTCATTTCCTAAAAGCAAAACTGAACAACAAATGGAGAATAAGAACACAAATGTAGAAGCAAGCATACCTTTCTCTTTGATATGGTTTGTTTGACATGGAGTGTGTTCTTTTGTTGTGTAGAAGAAGAATTCTTCTTTCACTACATTCTTATTTAGTTAGGACAACTAGTTCATGGCTGGTGATGGAATACAGTAGTACGCAGATAATGATGACTTGGGCAAAAGCAGTTGGTGAAAAGAGGGAGGGAACGCCCTACAAATAAAAGTACATACCTTTGCTGTTAACTTTGTCCACCAAAAGGCCCACTTTGACTCATTTGGTCTGACCAACCAATTTTCCACTCACTCTAATTCAATTCAATTAACTTCAACGCCTTAATTGATTTTAAAATATATAGAATAGATAGTTTTTGTTAAGAGACTTAGTTATCCTTTTATCTTTATCTTTTTTTATTACTTTTTTATTCTTATCTCTAGGGAAAAAAAATTAATTAAATAGATACTATGCGTCAAGCCCATTATATCTATAAATAGGAGGATACTAAGGTAGAGAAGAGACATTCAAATTAGTAAACCTTGTGTGGATAGAATATATATTTTTTTAATTATTAAATGTTAGTTCTTAGTTTTAAGAATACAATCGGCTTTGTTGTAAAAGGAGTAACCTTTGAAGGAGAGATTATCTCCAATTTTTGTTAATAAAATTGTTCTTTTCCTTTGTGTTAATTTCTTGATTCCTAGCAGTTTTCTCTAAAATGGAATATATATCATTTAGATATTTTGATCATTATTCATTTTAACAATATTTTTAATCTTTTAACCTTAGACCAAGCTCATGACATCCAACACATCTCATGATGCAAGACCAAACTCTAAGTAGCAGTTTATAAGGCATTAATCTAGTAAACATTGGACCAATTAGTGTACCCTACAAGATCCAACCACTTGATAATTTCTAATTCCATTTTGTTCCCCTTTACACCCCACTTAGCGCAGTAATCGTTGACATTCAAACTTCAAATGTTATTTTGAACAATCCCGAACCTTGCATAAGTGTCTGACAACGGATCTTATTAATTGAGCAAAATCACATTCGACTATTTAGCAAGGTTTCTTTAGCGTTAACGTGATATTGGAATAATATTCACACACACAAAATAAAGAGGACTTATAAGATAAGCTGGGAATCGTTTATACAGAGAATACAATTTTGGCTTCAGATGTTGTAAAATTAAGGTTATGTTCACGAAAATTAGCTGAAAAGTTATGGAAATTAGAAGGTTAATTGATAGTTGAATGTTGAAAAATTAATTTATTAAATTATAGGTGTTTGATAAAATTAATCATTTAAGTAATTAAAAAAGTATGGAATGATAAAAAATAATAAATTATGATTTATTTAAATAGGGTAATTAGAAAATTGGATAAATATATTGAGGATAAAAATGAAAAAAAATATAAAAAATTAGAAATTAGAGTTTTAAAAAATACTAAGTATTTCAAAAAACTATAGAAGCTATTAAAAAAACTTCGTACAGTCAAACAAGTTCTAACTGAAATGACTTGTAAAGATAGTTTGGAAAGTTAACTGAAAGTTAAGTTGAAAAACTAGTTAAGAGTTAGAAAGTTAGTTGGTAGTTGGAAATTGAAAAACTATCTTATTAAATTTTAAGTGTTTGGTAAAATTAGTTGTTGGAATAGTTGAAAAGTATAAAATGACAAAAAATAATAAAATTATGATTTATTTAAAAATAATAACTAGGAAATTTGATAAATATATCAAGAATAAAAATGAAAAAAATATAAAAATCTAGAAGCTAGTATTTTAAAAAATGTTATTTTCTGTAACGTTTCAAAACATATTAGAAACTATTAAAAAAAATTAGTTTACCAAACAAACTTTTCAACTAATAAAAAAAAAGTTAAAAACTAAAGAAATATATTATCAAATATAATCTAACTTTCTTAAGAAAGAGAGACACATCATAATTATAGTACGAACAAATAAGAAATGAAGCATAAACTTTTAGTCTTCCTTGTACTTTTAGTTTTTAATTACAAAACTGCTACTTGTTTTTAATTTGTTTCTTGTTTTCAAATATATTTGTACAGGAAACACAAGAAAAATTCAGTATTTTCTGCACTAATCTTTAAAAACAATAAACAATTAAAAATAACGTGACAATTTTATAATTAAAAAAGTAAAAATGAAAAATTAAAACAGGAAATAAAAATACAAGTAAATCCCCCCTTAACTTCTAAAAAGAAAAAAAAAAGCATCTATTCAATCACATACTTAATCCTATGTTTAAATCTAAATGGGGTTGACAAAAAAGGTTATATTGATATAACTACAGTTGGACTTGAAAGGTAAACTAATGAGCTACAATAGCATTAACATTTTAATTCAACACTGTTGAAAGTTGTTCATCTTCACATGGCTTTTCTCTGCAATCTCTGCAGCTTCTGCCACTTGAGGTAGATTTGATATGATAATCCAGAGAATACCATAAGAACGCATCCCCATTGCCTTGATTTGTTGATAGGGGATTCCCACTCAATAGTGAAGACATCACAATGCTAACAAATTTGCAAGTGGTAGTGATGGTGGTATTAACCAAAGAGCCAAAACGGTTTATTGTCAAAAAGACGAAATTCTGGCCTATAGCACCACAACAACAATAGAGAAAAATATCCCATGTTGCATCTGGATGCTTCTTGCAAAAGCAAACCGCCTCAAATATCCCATAAATATCCCATAAATTCATGCCCAATATTACATTCCATGCACTTGTATTTGGGTACCTAAGTAAGACAGACCAATAGTTCAAAAAATCAGCAATAGATCATCATTAAATCAAAATTTGAGATGTTCTCAACCAAAAGAATTGTCTTTCATTTTGAAAGCCAAACAATGTTGAGAAATCAATATCCAAAGCCAAAGAAAGAAGCTAAAATTTTGACATGTAAAAGCAACAAAAAGTCAACATAGTTTAACGCCTAAAAGCGACATGATCATCATGGCAGAGTGAATCACTAATTTTGGTTCCGAAATTGTAAGAGTTGGGTTAAGTTCTGATCGAATATTCCAGATTCACACACAAAAACATATACCCAAATGTGATTTAAAATGCAATCTCAACTAAAAAAAACTTTCCACTTATTGATTTCTTAACCAATGTCCTTGGTAGCAACAAACAAAATGCTAGCAACATATTTTTTTACTCACTATCCACAATTTAAATAAATTATTAAAAAACACAAAATTGTATAGGTCTCACTTTTGCACTACATCGTTTTCAATAAATTTTAATTAATAAAAGAGAATATGTTAAAAAATGTATTGGTATCACTAAAAAATATATAAAAATATATATCAAGAAAGTCTGAAAGTGCAAGAGTCTAAATCACCTTGCTTTCAAGAGAATATGTTTGTCTTACATCACCTTGCTTTCAAGAAATCATGAGTTGCATTTGTAAATCCATCAAAAATAAGGTTAAGGAAGCATAGCCAATATCCAAGGGAAAGCATTTGGGTGTGCCAACTTGCTGCTAGTCTTCAAGCTAGTCTACAAATAGGCATAAGCAAAGATGAGCAAATTGAAAGTTGAGTTGCATTCACACCTCACATAAATTCCCATACAGATTGGGAAATTAAGAGGCGATACGAGCTAAAGACTAAAATGATTTGCCCTGTTTTGAAAGAGTTCCTAACCTTTAGAAATGCAAATGTTGATACCCCTCCAACAACAAGGAATGAACAAAGGTGTACTACTCGGACTCGGAAAACATCCATACTCAGTAGCCAGCCGAGTAGTCTACTCGAATTTCAGAAAAATCTGACAAGCCTAATTAAGGTAAGAGGAAATTTTTAGTTTCTACTAGAAAGATGGAGATATCTCGAAATATTGAAAATGATCTATTATCAGAGGAAAGATAAGATAAAATCATATTTTTTTTCTATTTACATTATCTCATGAGGAAAATTGAGATCTTATCATCCAATTTCACTTCTATAAAAAAGGACCATCAAGATTCAGGTAAACAAATTTCATTCTAACTTATATTTTGATACTTGCATACCTCTTCACCTCTAACTTAAGCGTCGTAGTATCTTTAAAGGTACACCCTACCATCATTCGTGGAGGTGCTTACGGAGGAGTAACATTGTAAAGAGGTTATGTGCAAGGAAAAGTGTATCTTTAACTATATACTAGAATATCCATCAACATAACTGAGTAAAGACATTTGGTTAAAAACTATATATAAGTAACAATTATAGAGAAAAGGCTTAAATTATAAGATTTTCTATTATTTTTCCAGCACAATACTTGAATTCTCCATCTCACACACACAATAAAATAGAATAAAATGGTAAACCCATAAACAATAAATGAATTCTCCATCTCAAACTAAAGAATAATGTATGAAACAAATTAATTCAGCACCAGGTAAAAACTAAAAACATATATAAAATAAAAATTCAACTACTTTCCAAATGGATCCTTATTAACAAAACCCAAGCCTCTCTTACGTGGAAGTTTTTTTTATTGGCAAAAAACTTATATCATTAAAAGGGCATAAGAGATACCGTATCAAATTACAAAATAACACCGAGAGCAAGATCTCTCAGCCCCAACAAATGGTTGGCAAATTGACCCAAATGGGTTACTTTTACAAACTTTTTTCCAATATGGGTCTGTTTCCAAACTAATTCCAGGGGGGTTTGTTTTGGACGTAAAGCTACACCCATCCCGCCAGCATGCATGACGAGATGGTTGAGGTGGAGACACGTGGCGAAAACCGCCAGGAGGAATGGCGAGACAACATGCATGGGGTATCGCTGGTTTGACTGGCGATTTGGGCGTGACGTGGATTGGGTGTAGCCATTACCACTGACGAAATAGCCAGTGGTATTGCCACTGCTATTGGCGACACAACCATGCAGTGAATGATGCAGAGGGCATGTCAGGCTAGGGCATTAGGGCAGCAGGGTTTAGGGCACAGGCTAGGGCAGCGGTGGCTTTTGCCACTTTGACTGGCGAGACAAGATGCTGGTCTCGCAGCTCGGGCTGGTGAGTTAGGTGGTGTACAATTCCTTTAAATGGAAACCCTCCTTGCTATGCTTTCATGCCTTTTGAAAATTTTTGAACCTTGAATTTTCTCAGTCTTCAACTTTCTTTCAAATTTCTCAGCCTTCAACTTTCAAATTATTTGAAGTAATTATTTTGAGTTTGGAATACAGTTTGAATCTGAAGTTTGTAATATGTTTTGTGTTAGATTAGTTTGGTGTTGATGCTTTATTCTTGTGGCTTTAAAATTTCCGAGCTTTAAGTGTGTTTAAAGTTTGTCAATCAAATATTTATCTGGCCTCATATTTATTTGACATAATTATTTTTAGTCTGAAATAAAATTTGAATTTGAAGTTTGTAGTATTTTTTGAATTAGATTTATTTATTTTGAAGTTATTATTGTTAATTTTAATTATTTATAATAGTAACTTCTTTGATGCTTTGTAATATAATTAAAATATTTACTTTGAAAGATTCTGTGATGCTTTGTTCTGCCTTTAAATTTTATACTTTCAAAGCGTTTTTGCTTTCTAATTTTGTGGCATCATATTTATTTAAAGTAATTCATTTATTGTTAGAATAAAATTTTAAGTTGAAGTTTCAGTGTAGTAATTTTTTAAATAAATTAATTCATTTTGAAGTTATTATTGTTAAGATTAATTATTTATAATAGCAACTTGGTTGATGGTTTGATGTGCCTTTAAAATTTCTACTTTGAAAGCGTACAAGTTTTTTAAGTTTGTGGCATGATATTTATTTGAAGTAATTAATTTTTTGTTACAATAAAATTTTAAGCTGAAGTTTCAGTGTAGTAATTTTTTAAATAAATTAATTTATTTTGAAGTTATTATTGTTAAGATTAATTATTTATAATAGCAACTCAATTGATGGTTTGATGTGCCTTTAAAATTTCTACTTTGAAAGCGTACAAGTTTTTTAAGTTTGTGGCATGATATTTATTTGAAGTAATTAATTTTTTGTTACAATAAAGTTTTCGTTTGAATTTTTAGTAAAGAGGCTTTTTGTTATTAGATTTTTGTAATTTGAATTTATTATTGTTATGATTAATTGTTTATAATATTGTTTTTGTAGGTTTATGATCAATTTGGTTATAACAATCTTGTATTTCAATGGAAGAGTATATGAAGAGATTGATGGTGTAATCTTTGAAGGCAGTAAAAAAGCGATTCAGATTAAACGTGGAATTAGTTTCAATGCTTTGAAAAAAAATTGGAGATAAGGTAAAGTTACAAAATAATGAAATTATTTATGCTATCACTTGTAGATTTTTAGTTTCAGGAAAGTATGTTGTGTTGCAAATTTGTGATGACGAAGATGTTAAAACTATGATCGAAAGTTTTCACCAACAAGATCAAATGTCAGTTCTGGAATTGTACATAGAAAAGGATGTGGCTGGTGGTTCTATATTTCATTCTGCAAATTCTCTTACATCATGTGGAAATAATTTATCTAATAATGAGGCGGAACCGCCAAGAAATGTAAGCAATTTACATGGTGATGAAGATAATGGTGATGATGATTATCTTGTGTCTAACTCATACGTTGAAGAGTCTTTAGATGAAGATGATAGTGTTGACGGTATATCTAATACAGACGATGAAGCCACCGACATGATTCATCCAGTAAGAATTATTCACCCAGTAGAAGGTATAATTTATTAAATAAAAAAATAGGTAAATACATTTATCATTTTATGACAATTGTATTTAATGGTAAATAAGTACGATTGTGATATTGACCTAAATTTTATTTTTAACTATTAGGTGTAGAACAAATTCAAAATCCATTTTGAAATGATGCTTTGCATTATAACAATATCAACTGGAGTCATCCTGATCAGGAGGACATTTGCGGGTTGGAGATGCCATCGAATTTTAATGTTGGACAACAATTATATGTTTGCATGGATTTTGATAGTAAAGATGCGGTCAAAATGCACTGAAACAATATGTTATGAAGGTGCATCAAAGTTTTAAAGTTGTTGAAAGCAAATCAAACAAGTATATCGTTTGTTGCTCGAATAAAAGCGAAGAGTGTCCTTGCCCTTTTTATATGAGGGCAATTTTATCTAAAAAAACTGATTCATGGAAAGTCACACAATGGGGTGGACCACACATATGTCTGAATATGACTATGACACAAGATCACGAGAAGCTTGATTCAGATTTAATTGCCACTTGTGTAGTAGGTACATTTTTCGCCTTCATATTATGCTACTTTTGCGTTATTTGTTATTTAAATTTGGTTATTTAAATTTGGTTATTTTATTAACAGGCATGATCAGAGAAGATCCATCAATAAAAGTTTCTTTGATTCAAGAAAGGATAAACAGTGAATTTGCCTATAAGGTGTCGTACAAAAAAACTTGGATGACGAAACAAAAAGCCATTGCAATTGAATATGGCAATTGGGAAGAGTCATATGCGAAACTTTCATCGTGGCTAACAAACATGCAAAATCATTCTTCTGGATCCTATTTTCAAATACTACATGATGATTTTATTGTTGGGAATACGGTTAGTCGCGAACACCGTCAGTTTCATAGAGTGTTTTGGACTTTTGATCAATGTAAAAAGGCTTTCAAGTATTGTAAGTCAATCATACAAGTTGACGACACACATTTATACGAAAAATACCGTGGAACCCTCTTAATGGCCACATCGCAAGATGGAAATGGTGGTGCCCTTCCTTTAGCATTTGCTGTGGTCGAAGGTGAAACGTTAACAACGTGATCATGGTTTTTGGCACACTTGCGTGAACACATCACAGATAAAAATGGTTTTGTCTCATATCTGATCGTTACGCGAGTATCAAGTCTGTTGTGGCTAACGAAGCACTTGGTTGGCAACCTCCCCACGGTTATCATGTTTACTGTGTCCGGCACATAGCAAGCAATTTCAATCGCAAATTCAACAATGTTAAACAAAAAGAAATGTTGAAGAAATTGGATAAGATTTAATTTATCATGATCACGTTAATTTAAGTTTCATATATACTTAAAATTGTTCTTGCTAACTAATTTCATGCAGGCTACACTCCTTGCAAGCATATTTTTTTATCAAAATTTAGAAAGATTTCGTCAACTGAGTCCAACCATAGCAACATGGATTGATCGCATTTCAAAGGAAAAATGAACCATGACTTATGATAACGAAGGACGTCGATATGACCACATGACAACCAACCTCTCAGAATGTATAAATAAGGTTTTGAAGGATTGTCGCAACATACCCATAAAAGTGTTGGTCAAATCAACATATAGTAGGTGTTGAAAATACTTTGTTGATCATGGTCGCCAAGCCCAAAGACAATTAAATGAAGGACAAGTATATTGTTCTAAGCTTGTTAAAGAACTTAGAAAAAATCAAGAACAAGCTTGTTCGCACATCGTTCGCGTCTATGATATCCAGTCGACAAGGTTTGAAGTAGAGGAGACCTTCAATCTTATAACACAACGTGGCGGACAAAAGCGGGCAGTTAACTTGAATGACCATTATTGTCAATGCGGAAAATATTCTGCACTTCACTATCCATGTTCACACATTATTGCAGCTTGTGGTTACGTGAACATGAACTACTACCAATATATAGATGTTGTTTATACAAATGAACACATCTTAAAAGCTTACTCCGCACAATGGTGGTCTCTTGGGAATGAAGCGACAATTTCTCCTTCTGATGACGCATGGACACTTATCCCTGACCCAACTACAATTCGTGCAAAAGGTCGGCCAAAATCAACAAGGATAAGGAATGAGATGGATTGGCTCGAACCATCTGAGCACCAACAAAAAATGTAGTAGATGTGGAGCAGAAGGACACAACAAGCGTCGATGTCCAATGCAATCTGACCATGGGAGTTGTTCATTTAATTGATTTATGTATGTTAGACGAGTGACTTGTATTGGTTGAAGTTTTGTTGAATGTATTTAGTTTGTGGTCTTCAATGAAATCGTTAGTTAGTAACATTAGTTATTTTGGTTTGTGTACTTTAGTTTTTTTTAACATTATTTATTATTATAGTTTGATGCGCGACATAAACTGTATCCTTCATAAACTACATACGATAGATTAAGTGTCAAATTCAAATGAGAAACATACAATAACATATTTAAACAGAGACATGGAAATCATTCATTATGATGTCCGTGATGACGTGAGGATGTGTCGCATGGTCAATCCCATCTTCGTGCTTGTCTATCAGGATTTTTTCTGCCCCGATGTCTTCCCGCTTTCTACTTGGTCAACCTCAGCAGAAAATTGGTGACGCAAATCAACACCTAATAAGTCACTCATATCAGGTATTGCTTCGGGTACATTCTATTGCGTACCTAATGGGGCATTAGGTGTTGGAATTGAGCATCATGTTGTTGTGAAGGGGTCATAGTAGGCCACGAAAAAATAGGATGTGTTTCCGCAACACCACCGGACGAGTGTTCGCTTGCAGAAGTATTAGTGTGCTGACCTTTGAAAGGATACTGATACGTCTGTGTCAGATACTGAGAAAATGTTGGTGGTGTGTAATACATTCCATGGCCACGCTCCGCCATTTGTTAGGAATATTCTTCCGCTTCAAAAGCCTCCCTTCATCTGCCTATGCCTTGAGTTTCAACACTTGAGTGGAGAATGTGAAACTATTGTGCTGGAAATTGATGGTCTGTTGCTGGACCATGTGACACAGACTCAATGATTCTTTCTTGCTCTTCCGATAAAATCGTTATTTTCTCTACATAAGGCACGAGATCATCAACTGTCCACGTATTCCTTCCTTGAGGAGACACTACGTACTGCAACTTCAGCCTGCAATTATTAGGGTGAGCAAATTAATGGCCATGATTAAAAAAATAATTTGAAGTTAAATATTCAAAAAACAAAAACATACCAATGTAGTTGTGTTTGCATTTTTTGGGTCAACAAACATCTTTGTTTTTCGCCTATAGCAGACCATGTAATTGGAGTTAAAGCTCAATAGGCCCTCTTGTCGAGGATAATCGTCGACCCTAAAATCAACTCGATTGTTCCATTGACTGATCATTGGGGCGAACAGTTGCCCCCAATTTTCATCTTGTTTGCCTTTTAGCATTATGCCATGTAAATTCAAGGGTGGGTTGCGAAGGACACCCTAGAATTGGTTGTTGCATTCCAAATTGTCTCAAAACTCTATCGGGTTGGTGCCAGTAACTTGGAAACACATGAGTGGCACCACTGTGCACCACGCTACACTTCCAACCAAACAAATTGGAGGCAGCGCTGACATAACATTTGCTGTGTAAGACTCCCATAGAAACGGCATATAACAACACAGTTGTTAATTTTCACTGCAATATGACATATTATTTATTATTTAATAAATACATTACGATGTTCTTTTCTCATGTCGTTTCATAATATCCAATTTGCGACGAAAAACTATCAAATCATTATTGTCAATATGTTGATTTCCACGTCGCAGCCACCTACAAAAAATTATGAAATCATCATTGCCGATACGTTACATTAACCATTATTTTCAAATGAAATCTAATTTTTTGAACAACTAACGTGTGTCTGAGTGGTTTATTTTCTATTATGGGAGGAGTCATCTTTGGAGCCAAAGTTGTGCATCATTCCCATGCCCACATTTAGATTAAGATGCACATACCTCCGATTGATTTAGTTTTGTAATTGGTGGTACTACACATCTCTCTATATAAATAAGCAAGCACGACAGGTCCCCATGCATACGTGCTGCACTCTCTAAAGTCACGTAAAAATTGCAGGTACCTTAGGGAAACTTTGTTACTGCTTTTGTCAACAAATAGGACACCTCCTATGAATCTAAGGATCCATGCACGGGTAAACCTTTTTAGATGTTGCACATTACCGTAATGGTTATTTAATTGTGAAAAATGGTGAGCCAACTAACTTAATTTAACCACACTACCTTGAAGTTCACCTTCTTGTGGTCTGACTCCTAACAATTTTTCACATAAATCAGCCCAATCAAGATTTGTTGGACCAATTAATGATGATCCATCAACATGGAGACCTAATAAAACAGAGACATCTTGAAGAGTAATCATACACTCTCCGCATCTCATGTGAAACGTATGTGTTTCGGACCTCCATCTTTCAATCAAGACACTAATTAGTGTCACATTTATTTTTAAGTATCCCATCTTCATAATCCAGTAAAAACCAGATTGTCGAAGTAGAGAAATAATTTCCTCTGATATTTCTTCTTGACCTTGATACATGGGGACAACTCGTCTGATGTGTAATTTTCTGTCTTCTTCCCCATTCCAAATATGTTATGAAACATGCTTAGCTTGCATCCATAAAACGTCACCATCAATTGGACCAGACTTGTATATTTGATGAACATGACGAGGAAAATGTCATTGATACTGCAAAATAAAATATAATATAATAAATTGACAAAAAAATTATACATTATTTGTACATAAAATTAAGTACATTTACAAAAATTAAATTATATATATATACCATATAATTAAAATTTGAATAAATAACAAAGTATAAGACTCTTTGAATAACAAAATATATTATACAAATAACGTACCATATATACAAAATTAATACAAACTAACGTACCATATAACTAACGTAGCATACAAAATTTAAATAACATAGCAAAATTTTAATATATTTGAATAATAACTTACAATACGTAAAACTAAAAAAAATTTAGCATACAAAATTAATAACTTAAAAGACCTAAAACTAAAACTAACGTAGCATAAAAAACTCAAACTATAACTAAACTAATAACTTACAATAACTACAACTAAAACTAACGTAACTTATAAAACTAATAACTAAAATTAACAACTAAAACTGCCATAACATATAAAACTAATAACTAAAACTAATAACTTAATTAACTCATAACATATAAAACTAAAATTAAGCATACCATATAAAACTAAGACTTAAAACTAACATAGCATACAGAACTAATAAATAAAACTAATAACTTAATACATAAGACTATTTCATTACATATAAACTTTATAATACCTAAAATAATTAATTTAACTATCAGAACAGAAACAATTAAATAAATAAATTGCAAAAAATATTAACTAACTTGCCCAGTTTGAGAGAACTAAAGAAAAGAAGATGAAGAATACAAGGAAACCTTCTCACCACCAGGAAAAGCGTAACAGTCACGAGGAAGAGATGAATGCGTGCATCTTTCATTTAGGACAAGCTTTTTTTATAATTCACCAACCTTATGTTGCTAGGAGTAATGGCGATACCAGCTTAACTCGCCAGTCCTGTTGGCGATACCACTCAAAAAGCTGTGCCCTAGCCTACCCTAACCTGCTCCTCTGTGCGCTAGACTGCAGCCTGCACCTGCACCCTGCACCACCTTGGTCTCGCCATTGCCACTGGCAAGACCCAGTCCATGTCAGCCCTTAAATCGCTGGTTTGACTGGAGATTTCCTCATGCAAGTGTCTCGTCAACACTCCTGGCGATTTTCTCCACGTGTCTGCACAAGGCTTAAATCGCCATGTATGTTGGCGGGATAGGGTTGGGTTTACGTAAAAAAGAGACCCCGTTTGTAAATATTTCTAAAACAAACCCATATTGAAAAAAAGTTTGTAAAAGTAACCCATTTGGGTCAATTTGCCACAAATGGTTACTCAGTATTGAGTGCTAAAACACAACTTAATAAGTAGTAACCAAACCGTACATTAAATGAATGAACTAATCCCACCAAAGGTATAAAAAAAAACAACAGCAATATCATTGTGCTCTCATCACCCAATATAACTAAGATCACAACAACATAAAACCCTGCACCTAGATACCATAATTAATGCAAGGACCAGTATTCGCCAACCAAAGTGAGAACGAGTATTGGAAGCCACTCTTCAATCCCGAGAGCCACAACCATGCAACAAACAAGAATTTCTGCCATAGACCCTCCTTGTCAAAAGGTTGATTATGAATAATGCAGTTGTTCCTCATATTCCAAATTGACCAAACAAAAGCACTCCATACAACATTTTCACCACATTAGTATCACAAAGAAGACAGGATGGATTTTGAGTGTGAAATGTTCCTGAATTGAACCTGCTAGGACGTTGCAATACTTGAACCACTGGAAGCATTTCTGCCATAGTGGCTCGATCTCCCGCAAAATAAGAACAAGTGTGCAGCATTTTCTTCATGCAGCCTACAGAAAGCACGACACAATTCAGTTGGGTCAAGAAGAACGTTTCTTCTTTTTAAGTTATCCCGCGTCGGAAGCCGGTTAAGGAGAAGTCTCCAGATCATACATTGAGCTTTCGGAGGAATCTATAAGTCTCACACCTTGGCCAGAAGATTATTCGAAAAGCCCCCCAATCCTCAAGTCATGCAATGCCCCATAAGTTGATTTCACCGAGAAGCAACCATATCTATCTGGTTTTCACTTCCATAAATCTCTCCCTTCTTGCTCTGATTTACATGTATCCAACAAAGCTTCCAATGTAGCAAGCTATTGGATTTCCCATTCGAACCAACATCTTCTCCACCTAAGCCCCCACTTCCAACACCCCCCTCCCACACACCCACATCCTTTAGCAAAACACCTTTTTGTTCTGAATTTAAATATAATCTAGGGAATTTAACGATAAGAATATCCCCTCCCAACCAACAATCCTCCCAAAACATTATCAAGCTACATCACCAATATATTATTCCCTTGTTTTATCAAACTAATTTTCACCATTTTGATCACAATAACACTTTCTCAAATCTCTCCACCAAAAGGAATCACACTTGTCTTCCTCCTCACAAAGTTCCCTCCAACCACTATATTTAGATTCCACAATTTGTTTCCATAAAGAATCATCACTATTGAAAAGTGCCCATTCCACTTTGCAAGAAGAGACACATTAAATAAACCAAGTAATTTTCTTATTCTCAATAGACATCGGTAGCTTAAAAAAAGACAAGTAAAAAAGAGGGAATGATGAAAGTACCGACTTAATGAGACACACTCTCCCAACGAAGGACAAGATCTTATGTTTCCAAGCAACTTTGGTTCAAATTTCTTCACAATATTCCTCCACATTTGTTCTTTTATGAGATTAGCACCCACCCGTAAACCTAAATAGGTGAAGGGGAAAGACATCAATCTACAATTTAACAACTCCGCAAAGTCTTCAAGAGTTCCCCTATCAACACCAATAGCTCCAAATGAGCTTTTGTAGAAGTTAACTTTGAGCCTTGAGACAAGTTTGAAGCATCTCAATATACTTTTAATCACAAAATATTTTATTTCATTGCCTTTCCAAAGAAAAGGGTGTCATCCACATATTAGAGAAGGTTCACATTAACATTGTTCCAACCCACCAAGAACCCCTCAAACATATTCTTCTCAATCGTCACCCTCATCATACCGCTCAGCCCCTCTGCCATAATAGTAAATAGAAAAGGTGCAAGAAGATCCCTTTTGTGGTGCAAGCTCCTCCGTTGGGTTTCCATTTACAAGCACAAATATATGTGTAGATATGAGACATTGTCTAATCCATCTCTCCCCAAAGTCAAGTCTACCGAGCATGTAAAACAAGAAATTCCAAAAACAAGAATCATAAGCTTTCTCGTAATCCACTTAAAAAACAGTGCACTTTTTTTTCTTTCTCTTAGCTTCTTCCACCACCTCATTTGTTACCTCCACACTATGAATGTTCCTACCTTCCAAGAAGGCGCTTTGCTTTTGATCAATTAATCTTGGCAACACTTTTTTCAACCTTCTCCCAAGAATCTTTGTCAAGATTTTATACATACATCCAACTAGTGATATAGGATGATACTCTCCAAGATTTTGTGGCTCTTTCACCTTTGGGATCAAAGAAATAAAAGAAGAATTACATCCCTTAGGAAAACACCTATTGGAATGAAATTCATATAAAAATCTCTTTATGTCCCCTTCATTATCTCCCAAAAGGCCTTGATAAATTTAAAATTGAAACCATCTAGTTGTTGGTTTTTTGAACTTCCACAATTTCAAATTACCACTTTGATCTCTTATGTGAGATGTATAATGCACTAACCTGGAATCATTTTTTATGATTTTGTCGGGACCTGCAAGTAGCCAAAACAATAGCATCCTAAAAAACATCACACGTGTTGAAATTTAAAAAAATCACATAAATACCAAGGCAGATTCCACAGAAATTCTCAAACATTATAAATATTAAGGAACGCTAAATACACTTTCTTAAATGTTTATAATTATTTTTAATAACTTAAAAAGTAAGTATTATATCACTTTTTCTATTACCCATTAAAAAATAATTTATTTTCTTATAAAAATTCCAAAGCATTTGACATGAAGTAAACAGGTAATCATCATTCTCTAATAAGACCCCTAATTCTATAAATAATCTATAATTATATATAAAAAATATAATATTTTGGTGTACACATATTTATATCCATCTTATTCTTATAATTACATCCATGCACTAATTTTTATTATCTGTCTTTTTATTAAAAAAAAATAGAAAAACAGTTAGACCTATATCTGTTTTTCCTTCATAATAATAAGAAGAAAAAGAAGAAGAAGAAGGTTAAATTACTCATTTGGTCCCTATAATTTCACGATTCTTACCTTTTTAGTCCCTATAGTTTACATTTTAATTATCTTTTAGTCTCTATAGTTTAAAAGTGTTATTTTTAGTTCATATAGTTTGTATTTTAACTCTCTTTTAGTATGTATAGTTTGAATCTGATATTTTTAGTCTCAATAATTTGTATTTTAATTACCTTTTAGTCATTACTATAAAATAAAAATATAAAAATAATTAGCTACAAATTGGTTATAAATTATCAATTATTTTTTTATTACAAATTATCTTACGATAAATTAGTTACAAATTACTTGCTAATATTTTTGTAGTTAATTGTAATTGATAATATTATTTATATTTTAATGGTAAAGACTAAAATGAAATTAAAATATAAAGTATAGAGACTAAAAATGCCACTTTCAAACTATAAGGACTAAAAGAGAATTAAAATACAAATTATAAGGACTAAAAAAACCACTTTCAAAACTATAGGGACTAAAAGAGAATTAAGATGTAAATTATAGAGACTAAAAAAATTACTTTCAAATTATAGGGACCAAAAAAGTAAGAATCATGAAACTATAGGAACCAAATGATAATAATAATAATAATAATAATAATAATAATAATAATAATAATAATAATAATAATAATAAAATTATAATTATTATTCTCAAAGCTTATTCCAGAATTTTGACCTCCATTCATAAGGGGACGGGACACAATTAGGTAAATAAAAAATATACCTCGTCTCATATATATGTGGTTTAAGATAATACACACATCTTAAAAAAATCGATTATATTAATTATCAAAATTTCAAGATAAAATAAACTTATTTGGCTCAAATATTCTTATTCTATAAATGTATTGCAGTACTCTTTCTTTTTACCTGTCGTTTAAGTTTTTATTACCGAAATAAAAAAAATGTAATAAACTTTATTGCTCCTAAGAAAATAGTTGACAAAATAGTTATCAAATTTTTTATTTATACTTTACAATAAATTCATATACCATTGCTTTTTATTTTCACTTTCAATATAAATATGTAAATTAATTAAATGTTATATATGAGCAGGGTAACTGATATACTTGAGTGCTTCAATTCTCATAGCTGGACCTATTGTGTTACTAACACCAGCGCTCCAGTATGACCACCAAGGAACACCTTCACCATCATCACTCTCACTCCACCATCTGTCCATAATTCACATTTATATTAGAGAAAATAGGCTATGGTTTTGCTTGTAAAGTAATTTTTACCATGTAATCTAATCATAAATTACTATATGGTTAAGTATGTTAATTTTATTAATTAATTTTTGTCAAAGGTCATGAGTGCATATAAGATAAGTATTTTCTTTTTAACATAATTTATTTCATATTCATGATTAATATTTCAACCTTGGACTACTTAATTAACGGATACAAGTTGATAATTAGTTGTGTCAACCAATATTGATAATTGTACACATATTACTCAAGAGCTTTTACTAAAATGTGTTTGGTGACTCAACTTTAAATGAGAAGGAGAAGTAGCTAAAAGTAAGTTGGGGTGAACACACTCTAAGTACATGTATTTATAATTAAGTGATCCAGCTAAAGAAGGTATGAGTACCTCTTAAATATGTAGACATGGTAGAATTTGCCTTTAAACTTTTGTATTGCTTTGATTCAATTTTAAAGTGTATATTTATATAATAAATATAAATAAATTAATATTTTAGTTTGTGTAATGCATAATTAAAATATTCATTTTTATATAATTGAATTTATAATAAATAAATATTTTGAATAGATACAATACATTTTGGATTTAAGATAAACAATTTATATTTTCTACAATAAAGATAAAGATAAAAATGATAAATTGAAAGAAATAAAGATAAAAATGATAGATTGAAAGAAATAAACAATTAAGAAAATCAAATATACAAGAAAAGGAATAGTCGATTGAGATGATCCATAATTGTCATATATTTTTATATTTTATAGTTATGACGGGGTAATTATGTGGTATCTTTTTATGTTTTTGAACTTTGTGTCTTTTCTAGTTAAGTTTTTGAATAAAAATTTAGTTTGTTTAGAATTTTTTACTTTTTATGCTTGATCTTGAGTTGTTTGTTTGTGTTTTGTAAGAAATTTGATGAAAGATCATTTGGAGAAGAGTTGAAAAACTTTGACACCATTTTGGAAGAAAAAAGAGAGAGAAATTTGAGATTTTACCGCCAAGGCTTAAGCCTACCACATTGGTGCTACTTAAGCCCAATTCTAGAAGAAAAACAAGGATGCTAGTGCCTAGGCTTAAGCGTATTTTAGGGTGGCTTAAGTGGGAAAAAAGGAGACTATTATCTTGGCTTAAGCTACTACTTTAGTGTAACTTAAGTTTAACTTTGAGTTGAAAATTGTGAGCTATTGTCTAGGCTTAAGTCTGCCACTTTGGGGCAATTTAAGCTTGACCCTAGAACACATGTTTATTTGCTCGAACTTAAGCCTGTAATTTTGGTGAGACTTAATCATACTTGCTTAAATTTAAAAGTCCATTTAAAAGAAAAGTCCAATGGATATAAAAGACTCTTAAATTAGAGTTGAGAATTTCTTGGTGCGTTTTAAAAGAACCAAATAATAAAGGAAATACTTGAGGTGATATCTAAAAATTCTTCTTCATCTTTTTCTTCAAAAGAATTGATTGATAATGTAAATTTTTAAGAATCAAGTTACCATTTTGTTAATTTTAGGAACTATTTTAACTTATATCATTGCAATTCAAAGACTAAATTACTAATTCACTCAAGAAAAAATCATTAGGTACATCTCCGTGCACTAAAATCCTTGTACTTATTTAAGATCCAAAATTTTAAATCTTAAAGAAGCTAGATAAAAATTTCTAATATTTGAAACCGCTCTATATATTTAGACTTAATACCAAGAATCTTCTAAAAGCCTAAATCACTAGAAATTTTCTCAAGCCCAAAGTTTTAAACATCAAGCAAAAAAAGATAAAGACAAGTTTTTTTTTAACAAAAATCTAAAATTCTTGAAAAAAAATTCAGAAGTTAGAAACCGGAATCTTTTTCTTAGTTTATAAAAAAATATAATTTCAAAAATAATTGTGAACGATAATACTAATAATTGTTAAAAATATTAATATTATATCTTTTGTAATTGAAGATTAAAAAACTTTGACTCATCAAGTGAGAGTATAATCCCTCTCGTTAGTCCCAACTTTTATCTTAGTATGAACTATGAAGTATCTCTGTGTTGTCTAGGTGTTCTCGCTTTGACTCTTTCTCTCTCTTTCACTCCCCTAATCTCTTTTTACTCTCAAATAATTTTTTTAAATTAATGAAAAATAAAAATTTCAAAATAACTTTTAAGCCAGAAAAAAAAGGTAAAGTAATTAAACGTACTCTAAGATTATTACCTGAAGCTAAAAGAAAAGCAATGCATATAAATCCCAAAAAAGAGCTTAGACTGATAGTTCTGGTAGCCATTATATTATTGTTCTACAAAGATAAACTTGTATTCTCGTATATTTTTTGGACTTATATGTTAAAAAAAAGAAAGAAAAAAGAAAACTGCATTACATTTATTTGAAATGAATCACCAGACTGTAAACGTTAATTGCATTCCCTTAATTTTATTTAATTTTGAAGAGTTTTTGGTCATTTAATATACATACATATAAAACATAACTGCTTTCCTTGCACTTTCATTTTAAACTGTAGAGCATCCAGTTCCTTTAATATACGTACATATAACTATAGACAACTAAATTTTTATTTTTCACTATTCATGTATATGACTTATATTTAAAATTTTCACATTCTTAAAAGGAAAATCATTCTTATTGGGTATGAGTATTACTCTATTTTGTAAAACGGGAACGGGCATATAATTATCTGTCCCATACTCGTCTCCATTCCATCACCTTTTTTACATTTTTTTTAAAAACACACACATATTAAATATATATATATATATATATATATATATATATACTTTTTTTAACAATAAAAATTAATTAGTTGATAGTTAAATAATTTTAATTCTAATAATAATTTTATTGTTTAATATTTATATAATTCTTTAAAAAAATATTATTAATATTTATGCAATTGTATTTTTTTATATAAATACATAATAAATATTTTGAAATTAAGCTTATTAAATATATATTTACTGGAAATAAATTTAAATTATTTTCTTAATGATATAGTATATAAAATATATTTTTTAAAATTTTTTATTTATTGCATAAATACTATGCAGCTAGGCATGACAAAAAATTTAAATTCGCTAGAATTCATCTGAATTCGCCTTGATTTTGATGAAAAATATTCATTTTGACTAGTGAGTATGAATATTATTTACTATAAAATATTTTTTGACTTTAGCTTTAATAATTTAATGTATAATGATTCTATTAGTTAATTTTTATATAATAGTGTTGATTTTTTAAAATAAATACATTATAATATAAAAATTAACTTTTGAAATAAGATTTATTAAGATAAAACATGTTAAGTCTAGATTGTCCAATATGTCATAACTGGATGATCCATTCATATCCAATATTTTTATGATAATAATGATATAAATTATTGATGGTCTAATAGTTTATTCTTAACTGAAACATGACTTACTATATATGAGATCACATGGTAAAACAATCATATCTTATTGCATTTATTAGTAATTTTCCAATGATTATAGGAACTTGTTTTTATTAATTACAATCTAGCGTCCAATGCGCTGTTATAAATAAGTGTGCAATCATTTGTTAAAACCAGTGTGTATACACTCTGTCCTTCTATACATGTTGAAAGGACTTCTTCACTTATACAAATCACTTTATATTAAGCATAAGTGATGTCCAACCTTATACTAGATTCATGTTAACAAAAAAGGATAGTGTGCGTATTAACATTCCTATGAATTCACTTTGTCTCCCTTATTTGAATTATTAACATTTGAATTTCAAGTGTGCATGGACAAAATAAAAGAAAATATATTTCAGTTGTTATAGTACAAGTTGCAGAAGAAAAACACGTGTTTGTTTGTACTATTTCTCTCTCCTCAAGAAAGCAACATAATGCGCACAACCAGTTGTGAGACAATGATTACTTTAAGGAAGGCTCTAATCCTCTAACGAATTTCTTCACTGAAGTCTATAAAAAAAACAACTCAAATTTTGCAATCACGATGAAAAAGAGAAAATGAGCAAAAGATACATTGAAGTTTTAAAACTCTTCCAATACATTGGGCGATATATTCCTATGCCTTAAAGTGTTATCCTTTGCTTAGCAAAGTCATTTGATTGTATAACGCTTAAGTGTTTATCCACTCTTTGAGCGTTTTGAATTTGTGCATTCGTTATCAAATCATTTATTGTTTGTGAAAGGCAAGAGTGACTTAGTATCAAGCAATACTTGAGTGTTCTTAGATACAGGGAGAGTCTAAGGGTGTGCCCAAAGTGACCTTGAGAATACTGTTGTAGCTAGGAATGACAAGATGAAATACTTGTTTGTAATTAAACTTTGATTAGTAGAATCCTTCAAAAGATTGTGAAGGAGAATTGAACGTAATTCAGGTTAAGTGAACTATTATAAACTTAAGTATTTCTACTTTACTTTTAAGTTATTTAACTTTTATTCTCTTGTGAGTATCTAGTCACACTTTGACATACATTTGCATTTGATAACCTTTGTGAAAATACCCTTTTTACAAAGTTGGACAATAGTCAGAACACTTTTTTGAACAAAGCTATTTTTCTATTCATTGGACGATACATTTGAAACTCTGTTTTATTATACTTGTTAGAGAAAATCATATCTTATGCAAAAAGTCTTTTATATTTATTTAACATGCTATTCAATTCCTATTCTATAGTGGTATTTGTTATGTTAGATCGAGCAGTCATTGGATTTAGATCTAGAAATGGGTTTAAATCCAATGATCTCCTTATTCATGCTTATGCTTAGAGCAAATTTCTCTATTAGCATCCCCTAAGAGATTAGGGATTTAGTGGTGGAATTTGATCTCAATTGTCTAAGGAACTAGGAACTGATGAACTTGTGTGCATAGAGATATATTGAATGAGTGTATGAACTAATGTTGATTTTGTTATATGCTTATGATACATGAGGAAGGGTATCTCATGAAGTCCAACCCCGACAACATTTACTTTATCGTTCGTTAACTGTTTTACTGCATATTACATGTTTGATAAAAATCCTAAACAGGTTTTCTTCATTTATTTACTTTTAAATTTTCTGTTATTGAATTTCATGTTTAAGTAGTGTTAGTTTTCAATCAAAATCATCATTAAAATCCTCATTCTTTGTTTGTTCATCTTAGTTAACAATTTGTGAACAAGTTTTGAACTGGTTTTTTTATTCTTTATTCAAATCTTATAATTTATCTTGTTATCTTTTTCATCAACTATATAATTTTGAATGTTTTCTAAAAATTCGTGGAATCTTTTAAAATCTTGTAAATTTATAAAATAATTTCAAATCTTTATGAATTTGTATGTAATAAATCTTTCAAAATCCAAACTATGATATTTTAATAACAAAAGTCTTAAGTCATTATATTTCTAAAATGTTTTTAAAATCCTCAAGGTTTTTTTATGTCCAAATTTTCTTTTAAAATCTTAATCCAATACAACCCCTAAATAAATTTTAATTTTTTTTTTCTAAACTTACTAGTTTCAAACAAACATGTTTATGGAACTAAATGATTAAACACAAATGGTTAATGTGTTGAAGTTAAGATTGAATCGTTCGGATAATACTTAAGTGATCCTTGATGAAAATAATTTTTGGTTGTTAGACTTTACTTACTTCCCGATTGAACTCTAAATTAATCATGATGGGAAGATTAAGACAAAACACACACACACATATATATATATATATATATATTCATGGTCTACACATAATAATAAATTTTCATACCTTGAAACAAACGTTATCTTATATCTTTCTTTGTGTTATTTAATTTTATTAAATGTAATTTTAAATGTTAATAAATTTGAATTTATAATTTTTGAAAGTGAGGTAATCTTTGTACATTTTTTTTCTTCTCATTTTCTGACACACATAATATTTTTATACCAAATCAGATTAATATTTATAATTAATTATTTATTCGAAGGATGTTTTTTACATTTTTATTAATTAACACTCAAGCATTTTCAAATATTAAGCATAATCAAATGGTTTACACGGTATAGAAATGGACCATTTAGTAAAGAAAATTTCCTAGATTTTTCAAGAGTCTTGTATCTCACGGTTGAACATTGGTTATGAAATGTCCTATCCTAATTTGGATGTTATGTAGCATTAGTGTATAGGAGTCTAAGGTAGGAGACAATCCAATATTTAGTTGTCATAACTCATACGTGGTCAACTTGCCTTTGCTTACTTCATTATTTGTTTGGCAGCTTCCAATGCACTTATCCAGATCAATTTCTTCCAACCTTCTTTTGCATCTTTTATTCTCTATTTTTTGACTTTTTGCACAAAACAATTCTATCCTCAATTTTTTTTCGCTTAGGTTGCAAGCCACTCAATTTGTGCTTGACCATTTTGCCCTACATAATTATCATATTCTAATATTTCATCCTGGCTTAATTATGCTTACGCACTGCTTGAAATGAAAAAAAGGAACAAAGGAAGGGAGTGAACAGGAAAAAATATAACATTTATCACGTTTCTCCTATTTTGTAGTATCTTTACAAATTTGATAGAAAAAAGAGAAGGAACGATAAAATAAAATAAATGCAACTCGTGTTTTAATCTTTTCAAATTTGATAGAAAAAAGAATCAAAGGTCCTTCATACCATATAATAAGACAAATTTGGAGTACTATTTTATTTTTTATTAACAGCATTTATGTCATTTTTTCCACTTTCTATACAACCAAATGATGTACATTCAAATAATAGAAGAGTAATTTTTTTTTTTTTACTTTTTTAGTTACACTTTTTTTTTATCAAATAATCTATAAAATGATATCACTTTCTACTAGTGTTCTTATCTTTCTTTTACTTTCTTTTCTAAGCCAAACATACCATTAAGCAAAATATTGCATGGGTCACTCCATGCTATTCTACATCTAAGGAGAGAAAACAATGAGAAAAGAATATATATATATATATATATATATATATATATATATATATATATATATATAAAGAATGATAGGTGTTGATGGAATGTTTGTATAAGAGTAGTGTTCATGTATAACCATTTTATGACTAATTGAAAATGAATATTAAATTTTGCAAAATAATGTAGTATTAATTACGTAATTTTTATTAAAGTGAATTTATCACTTTAACTATTAATTTCTAAAAATTAATTAATTTTATTATCAATTGCAAAATAAATTAAATTTATAAATTTTATATAATTTAAAAATTAATTAACATTTTATTATACGATTTTATTGTAATGTATGATATGTTATACAAAATAAAACTAAATGTTTGCCATTAGATCATATATCTACCACTTAAACAAAATAGCGACAAATATTAACATCATGTAAAATTACACACACACAAAAATATCTACACATCTTTACATTATGTAAAATTACACACACATACACATAATCTCCATGATAAAATCATCAAATTTCATCATTAAATTGATAAAATTTATTTTGAAATAAAAGTGTACTTAAGGTTTCATTTTTTTTTTCATTTTAAAAAATTATCTACAGTATAATTTTACTTAATTTAATGCTTAATGTTACTTTATCTTATTACATGTATATCATTTTAAAGTTAATTTAACCAAACTCAATCAATCATTAATCATTATGATAAAAAAACTGAATCAGTCATTTGGGTTGTCGATTTTTTTTTACTAATTGTCGATTGACTACTTCATTTTTGTCTATGTCAACTCTCAAAATTATTTAATATCCATAAAAACCCGTTCAATCAATCTACTCGAACGTTGGATAAAAGCATGAATTCGAACAAAACAATAAACTAAAATAACAAATTATTTAATGCTGAAAGTCTGAAACTTCTTACATGACCTGATGTCCCAACGAGAAAATCCCGTTGGTAATAAAGTGTGATATTTAATGCCAATTGTGTGAGAAACGATCACAAACATAGAGGTAATATTGTCCCTTAATCCATAATATTGTTCTTTAATTAAAATTCGAATATTGATTGGTCCCTGCATATACAATAAATTGTATTAATAAAAAAAATATTCTTCTCGTGTTCATGATTCTGGTAAATAATAATAATAATAAGCTTCCAACGAAAATATTTTCATATCAATATCATAATTAAAAAAAAGGGCAATACTGTAAATGCATAATGTGAAAAACCCGTCGTGAGAGGGCATTGAGACCCCACGCGCTTCCCGTGTCTTTTCTTTAACAAGACTTGGCTTCGACTTCAACTTCAATCGCGCAATGTCTTATGTCATTCACATGTACTTTCTCCTCTCTTTCCGTTCCCTCTTTTTTTCCTTTCTTGTCAACCAATATTTAATTCCTTTTTCTTCAAGCATTTCAATTGCAATTTGCAAACTTTAAACCAAACCCCACATAAGAAAATATAAAAAAGAGCATTACTTTTTTAATTTCTCCTTCTTTTATGCAACCAGAAGTGTAGTGTGTTGTGTGTGACTAGGTTTCTGCCAGCCCTGGGGATAATGGGTAATTGTCTAGATTCTTCAGCTAAAGTAGAAGCAGCTCACAGTTCCAGAACCCCTTCTGGTACTTTTTTTTTTGTTTTGTTTCTTTTTGCTTTTCTGTCAGCAATTCTTTATTTGTCAATGCAACAATATTGTTTCTAAGATTCTAAATTGTGATCGGGGTCGCGATTTCATCGTGATCCTTTAACATAATAGAAAATTGCAGATTAATACGGCCGATGTAGCCATAATTGTAATTGTGATACCGTTGCGGTCGTGACGGAAAGCATGGTTGTGAATATTTTTAAAAAACTAGTGTTTCTATGTTTTGAATGGGTGTACGTGATGTGCCTAGGTGCATGTTTGACTTTGTCATTTGTAAATATTGCTTCTTATTTTTTTTTCAACCAAGGATTTTAAAGCTATGGGTTTGATGGTGTTGTAGATTGTGAATTCTTGGTGGGTTTTTTAAGCTTTCTTGTCTCCTTTTTGTTTTTGGATGCTGCAAGCTTGGTTTGTTCTGGTTGGTGAATTACTTGATAGCATTCAATCCATTAACCTTGTAGTTAACCTAAGTTAGTGAAAACTTATACAATGCTCGAGTTTGGACTATAACTAAACTAAGTAACGCTTTGGCTCTTTTCTTGTAGTCCTTTTAGATGTGAAAAGAGCAGGGAAAACTGAAAAGCATAGGAGTCCTAATAAGTGATAATGAAAAGTTTTGTTGTAACATATAAAGTATTTGTTCAAAATTTGCCTAAATGGGTTGAGTGTAGTTGGTTGAGTTTTAAGGTTACATTGACATGTTCCTTCCTTTGTGAAATTCTAGCATATGTGGGACTAACTTTTTTCCTCTCTTGCCTGCATCAGGAATTTCAAAAACTAGTCCTTCATCTGTTCCTTCCAACTTATCTATTCTGTCATATAGTGAAGCAAGTGATTTCTCAAATCTTCCCACACCGAGGTCCGAGGGTGAAATCTTGTCTTCCCCAAATCTTAAGGCCTTTACCTTTAACGAGCTAAAGAATGCCACCAGGAACTTTCGCCCCGACAGCCTTCTTGGTGAAGGAGGATTTGGTTTTGTTTACAAGGGGTGGATTGATGAACACACACTTACAGCTTCAAAACCTGGATCAGGAATGGTTGTTGCTGTTAAGAAACTCAAGCCTGAAGGGTTACAGGGTCATAAGGAGTGGCTGGTAAGTATTTTGTTTCCATTTCGAAGCCTAAGGTGGCTTAAGCATACTTTACATTACACCCCTTCCCCTGCCCCTAAGAAATGTATATACTTTTTTGGATTTTACTGATGGTCTAATTAGTGAAGCTTTAATCATTTTCTAGACTGAAGTGGACTACCTTGGACAACTTCACCATCAGAATCTGGTAAAATTGATTGGATATTGCGTGGAGGGAGAGAATCGGCTGTTGGTATATGAGTTTATGTCCAAAGGGAGCTTAGAGAATCATCTGTTTAGAAGTATGTTACTATAACCATTACACTGTTGTCTTGTAATATTAGTTTACTAAGCTATTACCTGTCATCAAAGAAACTCACAGAATAATAGAGATATCAACAAAGATAGCTGGTTCCTTAAGAGTGATCTTCTTTGTTGTTAACATATTTGAGTATGATTTGATAATTAATGCACTTTGGAAAATGACATTATTCCATTACAGTAGTTTGCATTGTGATTGATGGGTTCGTTATATGTGACAGGAGGACCACAACCTCTTTCTTGGTCAGTGAGGATGAAAGTAGCCATTGGTGCTGCCAGAGGACTTTCTTTTCTTCATAATGCCAAATCACAAGTTATATACCGTGATTTTAAAGCATCCAATATCCTACTAGACGCAGTAAGATCAACGAGGATAAAAATAATGTATTAATTTCTTCATTATTGTTGTATCATGAAAAATAATTTCTTATCATGCATTTGATTACAGGAGTTCAATGCTAAACTCTCTGATTTTGGCTTAGCAAAGGCTGGCCCTACGGGTGATAGAACTCATGTCTCTACTCAAGTCATGGGAACTCAAGGATACGCAGCACCTGAATATGTTGCAACAGGTATACCTTAGCTTTGTGTAAACTCTTGTTACCTTGCATTGTCTCTAGTAAATGGTTAATGGCCTGTAATCATTTATGTTTATTTGAACATGCTATAGTTCTAGTCAATTGTATGAGAGCCTACACATTGAATTGAACCACACTTCAGTTTCTTCTGCATATGTAAACCATAAATGTCTGATATGGCCTGTCACACATATACTAATCATGTGTTTTTGTTGAAACAAGCGAATATGTGTCACAATTTTTAGATTCAATATGTTTGCTCCAAGCACTGCTCCTTAAGATAGAATTCATAAGCTAACTACTTTCACTTGTCTCATTTTAAGCAAACCACCATACTAAAGCTCCAATTCATTAACAGGTCGGCTGACAGCTAAAAGTGATGTATACAGCTTTGGGGTTGTGTTGCTTGAACTATTGTCCGGTAGACGTGCCGTTGACAGATCAAAAGCCGGTGAAGAGCAGAATCTAGTAGAATGGGCAAAACCATATTTGGGTGACAAAAGAAGACTATTTCGGATTATGGACACCAAGTTGGGTGGCCAATACCCACAAAAAGGAGCCTACATGGCTGCCACTCTTGCTCTAAAATGCCTTAATCGCGAAGCTAAGGCAAGGCCTCCAATGACAGAGGTTTTAGAAACCCTTAAACAGATTGCAACCTCAAAACCTGCAGGAAGAAACTGCCAATTAGAACAAAAGAGAGTCCATGCTCCTGACAGAAAGTCTAGTGTGCAAAAAGGGTCCCATTTGAATCATACTCCTACTGCATTCCCATAATCTGCTTGCGTACTCTAAATTTTGAACATCTGTATATACATTCCTTATTTTTATAAGGTTGGTTTTTACAAGGAGAAATGCTAGGAACACACTATTTTGAACACTTCCTCTCTTGTTTGTTGAAATTTATTGAAGATGACAAAATTTTGTTGGTCCTACATGATGTTTAATGATCTTTTCTCTTGATTTTGTTGTTTTTAATCAATTTTAACCAATTAGAGATAATGCATTTGAAGGAGTGTGGTAGAAAGTGTGTTCCTAGCACTCCTCTTTGACAAGATATAATGTGGCATGTACATGTACTTAGATGAAATTTCAACTGAATATTAGCACATTATTTCCCCAAACTATAGAAGTTCCGCAAAGCAGTATTCTGCATGTTCATTTTTTGGTTGATTATGGCTATTGAGATATTTGTACAACTGTTATGTACACATTGTTAGCCAAGAGTTGCATTAAAACTGTTCACATCATTTGTTTTTGCATGGACTGAAGTTCATAAGAAATCAATCATTAGTAATATAGTATGTGAAGACCAAGAGGGACACTGTGAACGAGCCATGTTAAAATCAGTCAGATGCTCCCATGTAATATATGATTATGCAGTCCAAAATGATCTGTTAGTGTATCATTATTAATTTATTATAGAACTATAATATTTATATAAATATTTTAATTTTCGTTAAATAAAATTATTATACCAGCAGAAGTTAGTATAATTCAAACTGTTAGTATTACACGACTTTTTTTTTAGAATAATTAAGACAAAGCTAGTTTGTAAAAGAACATGATTAAGTGAAGGCAATACAAAATGTTGAAACAAAGTCAGTTGACATTCAGAAACTGGAATAATAACATAGAAAGCACATTGAGCCACAAGATGAGAGTAATATGGTAATAAAAATCATTAAAAGATAAATAAAGTGACTGAATTAAAAAAATTAATAATAATAAAATAATAAATAAATAATAATAATAAAAAATAATAAAAAAATAATAATAATAATAATAATAATAATAATAATAATAATAATAATAATAATAATAATATAATAATAATAATAATAATAATAATAATAATAATAATAATAATAATAATAATAATAATAATAATAATAATAATAATAATAATAATAATAATAATAATAATAATAATAATAATAATAATAATAATAATAATAATAATAATAATAATAATAATAATAATAATAATAATAATAATAATAATAATAATAATAATAATAATAATAATAATAATAATAATAATAATAATAATAATAATAATAATAATAATAATAATAATAATAATAATAATAATAATAATAATAATAATAATAATAATAATAATAATAATAATAATAATAATAATAATAATAAAATAATAATAATAATAATAATAATAATAATAATAATAATAATAATAATAATAATAATAATAATAATAATAATAATAATAATAATAATATAATAATAATAATAATAATAATAATAATAATAATAATAATAATAATAATAATAATAATAATAATAATAATAATAATAATAATAATAATAATAATAATAATAATAATAATAATAATAATAATAATAATAATAATAATAATAATAATAATAATAATAATAATAATAATAATAATAATAATAATAATAATAATAATAATAATAATAATAATATAATAATAATAATAATAATAATAATAATAATAATAATAATAATAATAATAATAATAATAATAATAATAATAATAATAATAATAATAATAATAATAATAATAATAATAATAATAATAATAATAATAATAATAATAATAATAATAATAATAATAATAATAATAATAATAATAATAATAATAATAATAATAATAATAATAATAATAATAATAATAATAATAATAATAATAATAATAAATAATAATAATAATAATAAAAAAAAAAAAAAAAAAAAAAAAAAAAAAAAAAAAAAAAAAAAAAAAAAAAAAAAAAAAAAAAAAAAAAAAAAAAAAAAAAAAAATAATAATAATAATAATAATAATAATAATAATAATAATAATAATAATCCAACTCATCCAAATTCTAGTTCAAAGGAGAAATATTACTTGTCTAACAGGAAATATTTTGATAATATCCTTGATTATAAGACATCTTATTATCAATATGTCATTAATTTCAATGGATTTAATTTCAATTTTTTTAAAATAAGATCTCATATTTAAGTTTTAAGATAAAATGAAAGTGGCTAAAAAGGTATAAAATAATAGTTAATTAAATTTCTTGATGAATATTAGTTATTGGTAAAAATAATAAATTAATATTTTATACAAATAATATGATGATCCATTAAATAGATCTTACTATCACAGCCGCTTCATGACTAAGACTAAATATGTAGAGTGCAAGGTTTACAAGGATGAATATCTATAGATGGTCCAAACTCTAAGATTAAATAGACTCTTATACTTTCTTGAAAATAAATTGAGCCTAATCCAATCCTAAGTAATAACTCAAGCGTAGAAAATGCTCCAAAACTTATAAACAATACATTAAATTTAATAACTTAAGGGTAGAAAATTGTCCAAAACTTATAAAGAATACATTAAATCTTTTTTTTTTTACCAAAATGAGTCATCTTGTATGTGTGAGAAATGAAATAAAAAAGGCGACAAAATATTTTTAATGAAATAACCCAGTTTTTAGAGAGAAAATTAAGTAGGACGTTGATATATATATTTTTTAAGGAAAAAATATTCTTTGACACATGTTGGAGTGTACTGTGTACATACCCTATTCAACAAGAGAAAGATAAGAAATAAAGAGAAAAAACTGAGATTAAATGATGGGTGATATAATAACAAAAAGAAAGAAAAATTAAAAGTATAAGGATAAAGAAAATGTGTAAGAAGAAAGGGATTGAAGGCATCAACATTTTTTTAAAATGAAAAAAATGACAAAAGTTTACACATCAATATCATATGTTTCCAACTTAACCACACTTAAAATTTCGTAATCTCTCAAGTGTCAAGTGACACCCAAAGCTCCCCCAAACACTTCAGTATGGACTAGTTAAATTGGACCTAAACAAAGTCTTCAATGAAGCGTTAAGAGGAACTCTAGGGGACACCTGACATAATACAGTCTTTTCAAGTGCTTCAATGCTTCTATGGCTTCTTGGTGTTGCAACATACGTTAACCTGTTATATTTATAGTGATTTTCTCTTGTTGCAACCAAGCCAATGTTGTTTGATTTCAGCAAAGAGATACCATGGCAAGGCAGAGGACTCTGGCTGAAACTGAACCTAGACTTGCCTAGAGTCTAGATAAAAAATTAAAAAGTGTGACCAACAGAGAATCTGTTCAGAGAAGTATCACAGTTTGCCTTTTTCTCAGTGTGTCTATTTGACACATACTCAACTTGCACCCAAATATACCATGCAATGTACTCTAATATACCTTTCTTTTAATTTTAGTCTTTTTTAAAAATTGTTTTTTTTTTAAATACTTATAGCATTCAACTTTTTTGTGTGTTAATATCTGCTATTACTTAATTACCGAGATGACTAATAAGTTAGAAATTCAAATAAAAAATATATATTAAAAAAACTGAAACAAAAACGATATTTGATTTTTTTTGTGAAATAACGTTACTTTATTAATTACCAAATGATGTCGTCGCTTTGTTACCAAATGGTGTCGTTTTTTTTTAAAACTTCTTTTGGGAAATGTTAGCATATCTCTACACATTTAACATATTCATAAAATACATAAAAATTAAAAAATATAATGATAAAGTACATGAAAAAAATCGCATGATAAAATTTGCGAAATCATTATTGACAATTCAACTTCTTTTTGTTTTATTTTATCATAGGGCCACCATATAAATCATTATAATTGAAGACTGATACAAAACAAGTATTCGGGCCACAGTATTAGTCCCCCCGCCTTTTCTTTTTTAAGGCGCACATCCTATAATTTTTTCTCTTTATTCATCAAATTCTGCTGAAAGTTGAATTGTCAATGCTCAAGAGTCGAGATTCTAGCAATTTTTTGCATCAAGTAATTAAGGAAATTTGTATGAAGACGGGAAGCCACGTCTAAGAGGAAATGGGCTAGCTAGCTTTACCTGATGGATTTGATTCCAGCATGAAACAGTTGGAATATGGTTCATTTGGAAAAGTTTGAAATGGATGGGTCATCAGAAAAGCTCACGATGAGGCATTTTCAATGTCATTCTTCATGCCGTTCTTTCCCCCAATCCTGACCAGATTCAACCTGGAAAGCTTGTATGTTCAAATGCACTTCTCAAAAGGCTTTTCAATGGTCCAAATTCTTCATGCATGAGTATGGAGAGATTTTGTATAAATATTGGGTTTTTCTGCCCATTCCATTGCATCATCATTGAAGCAAAATATGAAAACACAAAAGATATATTAAGAGTTAGGTCAGCTGTCCCCTAGAATTTCCCGGAACACTTCATTGGGGCTATATATATATATATATATATATATATATATCCTACTAAAGTGTTTGGGGAACTTTGGGGTTAACAAGATTTTAAATTGTAATAATAATTATTATTTCATTATCATCATTAATATTGTAGAAAATGGCTAACAAATGTAGTTTATGTGATTGTAATTAATGTTGTAATATCATCACATAAATCCAAAAATCATTTTGTTGCAGTTGTGGACTAATTACAAAAAAAGATTTTTAAAGTTGAATTTTTTACACTTTCAAAAACGATTTTGAGTCATTTTTGAATCTGTTTTCGTGAAAAATCAATACTTTTGATGGTAATTTTTAAACCGTCCAAATTTTTACATTGGTTTTCATGACAATCGTCTTAATTTTTTTTTGTTTTAAAAATGTAAAAAATTGATATGTGGTGCTGCAATGTTCTTTAAATTTATTTTGAAAATGCTCAACCCATTTGTAGAATTTATAGCCAAAGTGCAAATGAACTTGTGTTTTATGTGAGCTTTAATTATATTAGGATATAAAGATGTCAAATTTTTGTAAATGGTTGAATTCTTTAAGTATGTTGACAAAGATTTGATTCTTCAACCATGTGCATGGAGAAGATTTTATAAAGGGAAAAAAGACTTGTGTTTTATGTGAGCTTTTTCTTTTTGCAATGAGCAGAATGATTTCTAATTTTATGCGTTCACAATTTTCTGGTTTACATTTTAATTGATAGCTTAATTAAATTTTACTTTTATTTTCCCAAAATCCAAAATAACTATTTTTTTCCTAATGCTCATTTTAATATAGATAAGTAACATGCATTTTTAAATTTTTTATTTTAAAGGTATCACATACTTTCTTTTTTTGAGGCTAGACATCACATACTTGCACGGTATTACAAATAGTGAATGTTATATGACATGGTCATTTGACCTTAGTTAAAGACATAAGTGGTTAACAAGTGTCGTATAATAGCTAAAAGGGTTAAATTATTTTTCATATTTATAATATATTTCTTTTTTAATTTATTATCTAAATTATTATTTTTTATTTAACTATCTGATATTTTTAAATTTTTATTTTTGTTATCTATCGTGTTAGAATCTGGGGATAGTAAATTGGACGAACTTGATTTATTTTTTATTTATTAAAACCAGGATCAGTATTGAGTATAATTTGCACCCAGTTTACTGATTGAAATTGTAGCCATGCAATTTTTGCATAGGATATCTGATGGTCCATATTTACTTATGCCCAGTACATACCTTGCGACTCTCTAACCACAGTAACTAGCTTTTGTAATGTGATTCTCGTGAGATTCTTATCACTTTTCTTCTTCAAACTTTGTCCAAGGAACTCTATACACAAAGGAATAATATAATAACAAATATTAACTATTAATTTGATATTAAAATTTTGAGAAGACCAAACAAATGTTTTAAAGTTTTTTCAGACTAATTTGGTGACAAAAAATTTAGACTAATGTGATGTTACCTCAATCTTTAAAGATTGAACTGAAAATTCTCACATAATTTTAGTTTTGTAATTTCAAACTTACTCTTTTGGGTTGCTTGGACAAGAATTTATCAAACAATTTGTTAGCACTTCATAGTCAGTAACCCATACACCAGCATCTAATCAACACCTTAACAATCTACTAATGTTGTACATGTGAGAAAATATATGGGACTGCAGAAGAACAGTAAGTTCTTTTAAGGAAAATATCAACTTAGATTAAACAAACTATTAGGCAAGAGGTTTACTCTTCTTGAGTAAATTATCTTCACATGATAGTCATTGGGAACTAAAGGTCGAAGCTCCCCCTCTCTACAGCAAGTAGAATCAATTAATTAAACATTTACACCATGTTATGCAGGGCAAGAAAGATAGGTCACCAAAGAGCAAAAAAATTATGACATCACGGTACAAAGTGCAGTGGTCCAAACAAAATACTTACAATCTCTCAGCAAACTGAGGAAATAAGGTGTTTCCACCCGTTAATATGATGCTGCAAAAAAATGCACACATGGGTTGAAAAATGAGTGTGTCGAAATAAGGAAAATGCATATATCCACATAAGGCGACCATCAATTCAAATGCACTGAAGTCTGAACTAGTTACCTTTCGTAGAGTACAGAATGGAGATGTGGATGGCACGCATTAACAGCTCGCACAATGCATTTCGCTAGCCCTGCCTGGTTCCTTACTGCAAGCCATTTTGCTCAGCATTTTGCAGAAAAAAGAAAAACCAATTAGTAAGGGCAAACAATTAAATTTGACTAAGATCCTCATTTACAGTCACTTAAATTCATCAACCAAAGAATTAACCAAAATTAATGTTGTATTGACAGACCCAAATCAGCAGGACGGAAGATCATCTCTGGCACAAAAAACAGCTCATTTGTCAATTCAAACTCCTAAAGATCACAAAGTGAAAATATAACATTAAAATCATTGACACAAATGAATGGCACATAACAAGAGATGCTCGGTAATACATTTTTTGTCAAATCAACTTTCTTCCTGTCCTCCTACTGTTCAGCAACTTCCGGGCAATTCATATCCCCCATGCAAGATACTGTCGTGCCTGATCTGGATACTTAACATAACAGACTCCTTTGTGTGTGTGACCCCATCCGGAAGCACATAGGTGCACCTGAATAGATTCTCTTTCCCACTCTTCCTATAAAAACACACCTAAAATCTTTTTCTCAGGTCACAGTGTAATGTAATCCTAATGAAGCAACACAGAATAACATAACAAAATGTACATACCTAAGAGTTAGTGCTTGTTTGGTTTCACATTGAGTCGTCTAAAATCACTTGAAATGTCAGTTAACATGATCCTAGGTAAATGTATATATGTTTAGTCTCGCTTTAAATAATTAATTCAGGGTCCACAACTATTTTTTACTTGAACTAGCTCTAGGTAGATTTCGTGGATACACAAATTTATACTATCTTATTTTTAGAGTAAAAACATCCATACATTCAAATATAAATCGTTGCACTTCAAATTCACTTTTATCTAAAATTAAGAACAAAGTATTATTGTCCTAGGTGAGGTCAATAGCATGAATCACACAACACTAATCAGTTCGGTTAAATACTAAAATTTCAGATATGTATTTAACACTACATCGAACACACCGATGTAACAGCTGTAGCTCATTTGACCATTTTTATCTAGAATCAATTTTACAAAATGAATTCCATTTTAAAAGCAATTTTACATACCCTCACTCAAACACACATAATATACAACTTTGTTATACTAAGGTGTGAACTTGCACTCCTATTGTTCTAGTAAATCATCATTTTTTTTTTGTCTCTAAAAGTAACACACTGTCATATTAATCTCTGAAAATAAGGAAATTCTAAAAAAGTCCATGAAATTTATTATTGTTTCATCGAACTTAATATTATCACCTAAGTTACACATTTTGTATTTTAATTTTTTGAATTTCGAACTAATGTGATTGCATGATTTCACTTTAATGGATTTTATTATTAAAAAAATCTTACTTTCATGATTAATGTAACAACACTATTAGATTACATTCACAAAGACTCAATGGATGTGACTTCGTTGGCAACACATGCTAGATTTGTGAGGGAGGACTGAGTTTGATCCTCGCAAGATATACTTTTGGGGGAAGTACAAGGAGCTATATGTGTGACTAAGCTCAAACCGAGAATTAGTTTCATGATCGATCCAAAGTATCGAAGCTTATGAGATACCTTAGTCCTACCAGAACGATAGTTTTGAGGGACTATTACCATGGGTTCTCTAATTTGGTGGTAAAAGATTGAAGAAGAGGAGGCATTCATAAAAAATTGGTGATGTTGAGGTCATGGTTGACGTCAAGGGAGATGAAGTACAGCTTCTCCTTGACATCATCAATGACAAAAAGTCTCCTCCATAACGTTAACGGAGCAAAACGAGACAATCGTCTATTTCTGTTCGAGGGAAGTAGTAAACCCTAGAGGGAGAGGTCATTAGAAACACTCACTTCTAAGATGATTTTTACAAAACCGTCTTAGAATGACAACCTTCTAAGACAGTTTTTGAGAAATCGTCTTGGAACGATAGTTTCCAAGACGATTTTTGTAAAACCATCTTCGTTTAAAAATCTCATATTTACAAAATTATCACTGTTTTATATATTAAGATGCTTTTTGGGAACCGTAGTCGAAGGTGTGTCACAAAAAACTATTTTTTTAGTAGTGCGTGTTCCTTGAGGTTGTTGGTGAGGATCTTTGTTGTTGGATTAGGCAGAGAGGTGTATTCTCCGATGTTAGTTTATACCGTGAACATGAAGTGAGTCTTCTTCAATCTTCTTTGCCTGAGCTCTTGCTTGTGAAAGGTGCATTCAAATATGTTCACACTTGACACTGTTTAGTGTTTAGAACATTCTAGTATTAAATTATTAAATTATATGGGAAAATATTCTTTTTAAAGGTTACAAGAGAAAGTAAAAAAATTATAAAATAACATAATTTTAAGTATCTTAATAAATAATTTTCTTATATTAATTCCTTAATCAATATACTTAAAGGCTTAAGAATACTAATTAATATTTGTTTTAAATTATTAATATTTTTTCGGTGGGATGGATAATTTTCTAACAAAGAAAAAAAATGTTAATTTAACATTTTCTTTTAGGCTTGATTTTTATATTCTAATTTCTTAAACTATTCATGTTTATTTCTTATTTATTTAAATGTAATTCTACTTGGTTTTAGTTCTTGTAACTTTTTTTTTTGTTATTTTCGGATCTCTAACATCCTTTTAGAAATCTGTTTTAATCCTTACCATTAAATTTAATGGTTTAGTGCTGACATGCCTAATAATACACATAATATTAATTAAGATAATTAATGTAATAAAAAAATCAAATTAACATATGATTGGATTATTTTTAGGTGTGTAATTCAGTTATTTAATGTACTTATTTTTTTTTCAATTTCTACTTTTAGTCTAAAAAAACTTTGATTGATCTTAATTTCTCATAAATTTTTTGTCCATGTTTTTAGGCCCTACAATTAAGTAGAACAATTAAATAATGATGTGATATCTATATTAACATTCATGTGAGTTATTATTAGTCCTACTTGGCAACCACATGCCCAAGTGTTATTTTTCTAGTTTTTTAATTTTTTTATGGTTTCATAAAAAAAAATTATGAAAATGTCTATCACTTTATCAAAATTTACATTTTTAGTTCGTAAACAAAATTTCACTAGACTTAATCAATCAAAAGTTTTTCATTTGTGTTTTAAGTTCCTTCCTTTTAACTCAAACCTTTTCAGACAATTGTTAATTAATTATTATTTCCACATGATTAGTATTGTTTAGTTTACAATCATACAAGATTATACAAAATTAATTAGGCTAACCTATAGCTTGAACTCAATATCACACAAGCTTTATTGGATCATAGTAAAAGGTACACATTTAATTCAAGCTCAAAACTTAGACACCAAGTCTTACAGTTTCATTATTGACCCAAATACACGTGTAAAATAATAATATAATTTATATAAAATTAATATTTATTAATTATTAAGTTTAACGGTCTAAGTTAGTGGGAACGACTAAAATCACAAACAAAAACATTTTGCGTAATTAAGACTAATCAAACTTTTTTAAGTACTAAAAACATAAATCGTTATAAAATGAATGACTATTTTCATAATTTACCTTTTTTACAACAAGAAAAATTAAAAATAAAAAGAGTAAATCACATTCGTACCCTTATATTTTTTTCAAATTACACCCAATATTCCTACATTATTTTACATTATTTTTACCCCCCTCTGTTAACATCGTTAACTAACATCAATTAATTAAAATATGTAAGTAGATAAAACTATCCTAACATCTTTACACTCGTACCCCCTGTGTTTTTCTCACATTACACCCGATACCCCTTTTTTTACATTACTTTTACCTCTTTTTTGTTAACATCGTTAACTAACGTCAATTGAAATATGTAAGTAGATAAAATTGCCCTAACATATTTATTAAATACTCGATAACAAATTAACAATGGACTCTGTGAATGGATCTTTCTTAAGGAAATAACAATTTTTCCTTTAATATTTGACTCTTATTTCATCAAAAATAAATATTTCAAAGAAAGAAGTTAAAAACACAAATGCAGGAGCAAAACACTAAAATTTGAAGCAAAAGATCATATTCAATCAATAAGTATTGTTGGGAATATGTCCAACAAAAATGCAACAACCAAACGATCCAACACGCACAAAAAAAATTAAACTAAAAAAATAAGAAAAAAAAGAAAGAATGGTGTTAACACATGCGTATCAACAACTTGGGTTTATGTCTAACAAAAAGTTGGATTCACGTCCAATTAGAGAAAAAAGAAAAAAAAAGAAGAGTGTTAAAATATTTTCAGGTTGAAAATGATATCATGTCTTTTATGGAGTTAAGAGGAAGAAAATGAGAGTATTTTAGACATAAATTTTCATTAAAAGTCATGTAATCAGTATGTGTTTATTTTCTTTTAAATTATTAAACAGTATTTAGAAGGGAGATGATCCGGATGTAATGTGAGTTAAAAAATTAAGAGATTTTTTGTAAGATATAAAAATAGAAAGATGTTGCAATTTAGAAAAAACATATGAATTACGAGTATAATTTACTCAAATAAAAAATATTTTGTCACGTTAGCCTAGTAGTCCACACGGCTTGTTATGTGGACATCAAGTAAACACTTAACGGTTAACAATAAAGACTAAATTTATGGACGAAAAGTTTAAGCAAGACTAAGATCCGCAAAAGTTTTTTAGGGATTAAAAGAAAAAATTAAATAAACCATAAATGAGGATCCAAAACTTAATTGGCCCTATTTTATATAAATAAGGTAATTAAATTTTATTGACTTTTATAACTTTTTATTTTTATTATATTATGAACAATATTTTTTGTTACTTTCGATATTTTTTTTACTTTTTAATTAACTAATTTACTTTTAACCTTCTGCTGTTTTTTTCTTAAAAATATAATTTATTAGAAACTTATAATTTACTTTAATATATTACTTTTGATATATTTAAATTTCAATTCATTAATTGATTGTAAATAATTTTTTTAATATATCACAATCAGTATTTTTGTCTCTAAAAACAAAAGTAATATAAAAATTAAATTATGAGTTTAAATAAATTATATTTTCTTAAAAAGTATAAAGTTAAAATAAAATTAGAAAGTTAAAAAGTAAGAGCAATACAGAAAGAAATAAAAATCATTGTGAACATATAAAAAGTTAAAAATAAATTATAACAGAAATGTTATATGTAATTATCTTATTTATATAAAATAATAAATACATTACTTAATTGAATTGCACACTTAAAAATAATCTAATTATCTTTATTTAAAATATTTTTCACTATCTTAGTTAACATTCTTCATTTTTTTAGGGGAAGAACCAAGCATTTAAATACGGATCAGGATTGTCTCCTTTTGTATTTTTAACAAGAGAGGTCCCGTTAATAAATCTCAACCATTTATTATGCATAAATTTCATCCAACGGCTGAAATAAAACCCACTAAATTCATTGTAACTTTAATCCTTTTCCTTTCTTTCGCTAGCTTGAGCGTTTCTGCGTTTTGCATAATTGCATCCCTCGAAGGCTTGAACAGGTGCCGCCACCGTCGGTGCAAAGTAGCGTCACCGTCGTGGTCTCTATCAAAACACGATCACTGTCTTCACCTCCGTTCATACTCCCATGTTGAACCGCCGTGAAATTATCGGAATCTGTGCAGAACGCCGTCGACCCTTCATTTTCTTCTCGCTCTGCTTCCTCCTCCCAGTCTCCGTTCGCCTCCATTGCCGCCACTGGAATCACCCTTCTGATTCAAGCTCGCAATGTTGGTTGGCGCCACCATTGATGGTCGCTGCAATGCGGTGGTGCCCCCAACTATCGTGCTTTCTCCACGACTACGCAACACGTGACTGATTTAGTGGGTTGCTATTTTGGCCGTTAGATTAATTTTATGCTTAATGGATGACTGATATTCATTAACAGGACTTCTCCCGTAAATCAAGTCCCTTAAATACTCCATGAAGCATCCATAATATACTCTATATGTGTGAGAGTTAAGCATCCCATAATACTCAAGTCCCATAACATTGTCCTTAAGAGTTCATATCTCGATAACTCATTCATATTTTCTGATATTTCACTAAATGATACTTCACCTAACTTTCTTATTGATGAGTGTCCTTCATATGAATTCTTTAATTTTTAGACACTAAAGTTAACTAATAATTGATAAGCACTTGGGAAACCCATCCTTTTATAAGGGAGAAAGAAACAAACACTTACATTTTTCTATCAAACATCTCATATTACTCAATGTGAAACTTAGGCATCCTATAATATCAAGTGCCTATCACAATTCTAAACTAAGCGGACTTAATGGTAAGAACTAAAAAAGAACACTAAGAAAATGTTTGAGGTTTAAAACATGGTTGCAAGGATAAAACCAAAGTTATATTTGTAGGGAATTAAAACATTTAAGTCTTAAAAAAATTAATGACTATATTAAGTTTTGAAAAAAATTATTTAGTTACTACTTTAATTTTCAAAATATTTTGTAATCAAATTAGTTTTTTAAAATTATTAATTTTACTAACGAAAAAACAATTATTCTTTGCCGATTTGCATTTTTATGTTTTAGGTAAATATAAAGATACTATCAATAAATATTGAAACCAAGAGGGGGAGAGGGAAATTGAAAAAAAAATTAAAAAAATAAAACTTCACCCTCCAGTCACTCAATAAGTAAGACAATTGAGAAGTTTAAAACTTAATAGAAAATATTTTTTTTGAGTAAAAAATCATGTGTGTTTTCTCACTTTTAAGTAAAAACTAATTCTGATCATGATGTATGAATATTACTGGCTTAAGGAAATTTTACCCACAGAGAAAATCAAATATAAATTTTCTTACTAAATAAATTATTTTTTTACATGTGAACGTAACAAAATCTACATCATTCTGGAAATCCTACCGGTTTAAATAAATAAAATTTGTTTAAGAGTACAATTATAAAGAGCAAAATAAGTTAAAAAAAAAGTGTACTATATATAATATGCTAAAATTTAATTTGTCATTAAATTAAATACTCAAAAATCCTTTTCCCTTCACTTTGATATAATGAATTAAATTTCCTAAAAACCTAATATAACGTCGTATATATAGACAATATTCAAGAATTTCATTCAGTAAATTAGTATATTTATATGAACAAGCATCCAAATTTTGTACATCAAATCGCAAAATGGTACATATATATGATTATGTAAAGAAATGAACGAAGATGGACTGCTATAAAACGAAAGCAATTCAAGTTTATTATCAAATGCTACCAGGGGTTCCCCCAAACACTTCAGAGAGGAGAAATGAAGGTATATAATTTCAAAACTGCTTTCCTCGTTGAAGTGTTCGAGGGAACACTAGGTGACACCTGATGTGTTATGTACGTCCTTGCATGAAAATGGTGTGTGGCTAACCCCACTATTTATAATGGGTTCTGCGCTTTGCACTAAGCTTCAAATGTTGCTTATGTTCATGGGAATAATGTGAAGGTGCAAGAAAGTGAACCTGGACGCAACATTGGTCCATAGAGGGTTGAATGAAAGGATGAGAATATTGCAAGGACAACCGATATCGAGTGGCCACATGCTATTCTATGTCCTCTGATTATATAAAGCGATCCTTTTATGCTTTTCTGAACGCATAGAGACAAGGGTTAAATGGAATCTAGTACGTGAAAGTGTGTGAATAATTCAACTTTGAAGTCACAATGTGTCTGCAATGTGATGCACTGATGCATCTTAGATAGATACCGGGTGAGTTATTTAAATTTAATTTTTTTAAATAAACATTTTTTTAAGAAACAAATAGAATTTACTTCTTAAAAAAAAAATTAGATAAATACACTAAAATAAAACCAAAAAAATACTTGTTTTATTAAAATAAATATTTATTTCAACAAATAAATTTAAACAAACTTTATTATTATTAGAATACTTTTGGGTTTTGGCCATTTAATACTTGCAACAGAACCACATGTAGACAATGATATGTTATTTTATTCTTTGAGCTTAACTTCCTTTTTATTTATAGGAAAGGGTTTTAGATAAGCAAAATATTAAAAGGAATTTTCAAACCCATTTACTTTCATACATCAAATAACTGTAGGAGCTTGTGTAAAAAAAAAAAAAACAAATCAATATAGGAGCATCAGGATAAACAATGTCTAGTACACAATGAGAATTGACAGTAGTTTCCCATAGATCAAATGAAAAATATCAATATATTTTGGGCTTAAATAATTTTTTATGTTCCTAGTTAATTTTGTTTTGTTTTTTGTTTTTTAGTTTTTTCTTGTTTTGATCCTTATATAAAATATGTTTATGTTTTATTTTAGTCCTAGGTATTATTATTTTAGTTTCTATAAAATTGTAAATTTTTTATATAAGTCTATTTTGTATTGGAAGATTTATATTTTAAATTTAGTTCAGTTTATTTTGGAAACATCATACCTATTTTCAATATGACTAATAGGAAAGATTAAGAGGACTACCAAAACAAAAACAATGATATATTATAAGAATAAAAAAAGTTATTTAAGCACTAACTAAAGATATGTCTAACGAAAGTGACTAATATTTTGTAGCATGACGAATCAATGATTAAATTCTAACTAAGAAAAGTGTTCATACTGTTGAGATCTTTTTGTCAAACAAATAAGTATTCATATTTAGTGTTATTTTTATATAGATAAATATTTAAACTCATAATCTTTCTCTTTTCTTTTTCATCCAATCATCAAGTCAACTTAATAACTATTTAGTATTATACATTATACAAAATTTGTTCTAAAAAAGGATACTTGAAAAAACAAAACCATAAAAATAAAAATAAACCTAGCTATATTTTAACATTCTTTATTTTAAAATAAAATTAACACAATTTAATAAATGATGCGATTCTTATTCAATAAATTCCACCCCTTAATTAATTTCACGTTAATTTTATGCAATAATAAATTGAAAAGTAGAAGAAAAATTATAAGAATGATAATGCGCTCACAAAGTCACAAAATTCGTCTTTCTGTTTGACATCTAATGGATTACTTAATTATATTCTCATTTTAGACTTAATTATATATATCTAGCAGTGTTGGTGACTTGATTTGTTTTGATTTTTGATAAAAAAAAAGTTATTCAAATCAAACATAAAATTATATTCGATTTGATTTGGTTCGATTTAAATTTATTATCAAATGTTAACCAAACAAAATCAACCTTTTATCGTTTGATTTAGATCAATTTTTATAATTTTTACTAAAATGTTATTTTATTAAAATTTATATACTTTCTTTTCGTAATCAAGTTATATTAAAAAATATTAATAACAATCTACAAAATTTGTTGATATCCTAAACATTCTATGATAAAAATTTATCACTTTAAATCAAATCCTGAAAAGTCATATAAAAAAGAATGTAATACACATTATATAAGGTTTGTACATATAACATTATAAAATATTATGAAATTAATATGTATATAAAGATCATACCACTCAAATAATGCATAACTGCTGTAGTTTGGTTTTAGAAACACAAATCTCAATCCAAACTAAACTAAATCGATCAATTTGAACATGAAATCATGTAAACAAATAAAAAAAATTATTGCTTGGTTTGATTCTTGATTTTTTTAACGGTTTTCAATCTTTATTTCGGATTTAGTTTAGATCTCAAATCCCTGATTATATTGATATAATTAAGCTAAATTGTTTATTTAGATATTTAAGAAAAAGAATAGTAACAATTTAGATTGTAATAACGATTTCTGATATTGTTGAAATTATTCTTTATTTAAATTTATATCAATATGATCTTCGGCATATAAAAATAAACTAATCAGTTTATTCTGTTCAACGATGATATCATAACTTCTGCATGAATTACTGTTCTCCCAAAGTATAAGGTGAAATATGTCTATGCAGGAAGAGAACGTATATCATGTATATGTTACATCACAGTAGTTTGCTTTTTCCTAGCTACACGTGACTTTTATTTGTGTGAGTTGTGAAAAGTGAAAACGATTGAAAGGGATTGAGAACTGATCTTATGTTAGCTTTTGAAGGCTAGAACCTTAGAATCACTTTAACACCAACAAACTCATTTTGTCATTCAGAGCAATTAGGTTCTCTCTTCAGTACGTCTTTCCTTCTTAGCAGACATCCTGACCAGGTTCAGTGCTACACATAATTTTTTATTAAATATCTCCATGCCCACATAAATTTCCCATTATTTAGTTATTGAACATATTTCTCCCCTTTAAATAGAAGCTTTTGTGTGCTTTGTCTAGTCATGAAGCATGACTCAGATCAAATGAAGTGTTTGGGGGAACTTTTAGACACAACTAACACTAAATAGCATTAACTAAATTCATTTCATTGCTGGTAAGGCTATTTGTGTGTACATTGCACACCAAGAAAGAACCATATTTCATTTCATCATTCAAGTGTTTGGGGGAAACTCTCATGTTCAATTGAACACCGAGGTCTGCATTGTCATTTTACATCCCAAGTAACTAATGCATGGTTGAAAGATATAAGGTTAATTCATTGGTTGAAGAAGGATGAAGGGAGAAGGGAGGGGAGAGAAGTGCAGATTTGAATCCCTCCAACTAATATTTCTAACAAAAACTAACAAATTAATTAACATTTACCGATAAAAAAAAAATTAATGCATAGTGTATTCTATTGAACTTAAAAATTACAAGTTTACATCATTATTATTATCTCTCTGTTCCCTTTTTAGCAATAAATAAATATAATGATTTTAATTATTCCTATCTCTCCACTTTTTTCTTTGTGTCTGTTTGGATAAATATTAATAAAATTAATTTTAGATTGAATTGATTTTGATTAAAATTGATTTTGAAGTGATATGATTTATGTTTAAATGTTTTATAAAATTAAGTTAGTAAAACTCGGTATAAATTTTTCAATCCAACACAAAAGTTACTTAAAGTTGTTTAAATTCAGAATAATTCTAAATCTAAAATCAATTTAAAAATATTCTGCAACATGAAATCAAACATTTTAAAATTGATTTATTTTGGACTAGAATTAATTCTCTAAAGTGAAACTAAAGACACTTTTTCTGATTCCATTATCTATATATGTCTATTGCTTGATGAGGTTTTGCAAATAACAAGTTTCTTGCGTCCCTTTTTGTTTACGGAAAAATCAGCTTTTTGCTTTAGATGTTTACGAACCTTCCGCATGCCCACACTGCTCTCATTCAGAGTGATTCCATTTTCCATTTCCAAGGTAATTTTTTGGACGTGGGTCTATTGTCATCTTCTCAAGTTCAATTATATTGCAATTCTTAGAATATAAATTGCAATTTCAATTGCAATTTCACTTGATTGTCCTCTAATAATGCCGGTTATTACGACTTGAGATGATTATGTGGAATATCGGAGGCCAACCTATTTTCCTTACCTTTTCGTCATAGTACAAAAACAGGTCCTTAGCTGCAATGAAGTAAATGAATGTATGAATTAGTGTGATAAAAATACTTGCATTAAATATTAGGGTTTTAATGTTGTCCTAATTCTTTTCATCTTATCCCAATGATAGTAAAATATGAGTGTTTCTAATATTTGTAACGAAAAATTAGAATCTATTTTGCATTTGATAGGGAAGCGTGATAACATAGCAGATAAAAGGGTTATTACGAACAAGCTTAGAATGCCAGAAATACAAGAAGCACCAACATCAATGGTGCAAGGAGGAGAAGGGACCAAGAGAAGAGTAGTGAAGCCTACTTATTACGTGTAAGGGGTAGAATTGGAAGATCGAACTAGCAAAATCAGCCCAAAATCCTGCTTGTAGTGGTTGCTCCCTCATAGGCAGTCATGCATATCAAAACCGTTGTTAGATTCCTTTTGGATAGAAATTATACAAATCTGTTAAGGGGAATTCCTCTATATATAGCTATGTAAATAATCAAGCAGGAGAAAATAATATTTCCTTCTTACCTTGGTATTTTCCCCTTTCTTTTCTTCATTTTGGAGGCCGCTGCCCTCGAAGCCAGCACTGGATTTCTTACTCATAACAACATTCAAAATATATTATAATAATAATAAAGAGAGAAAATCAGAATTATGTATCCGGTTATGTGCTCCTGAAGCATCAAATTTTTTTATTAAATGGTGTGAAGACTTTGCTATCAACTCTTCGATGAGTAAAATTTATACTTTTCAGGTCTAGAAACTAGACTTGAACTTTTTTAGTTTATATTTGTTACACTTTACCTTTAAGCATGTGTTTCTATTGATAATGTTAAAAAATATGTATTGAGACTTTAAAAAAACAGGAGAGATTTGATTTAAAATAATTTATATCTCTTTATCTTAAGAAGCTTCGTCATTCAAGATCAATATAATTCGCAAATAATCATATGATTTGATCTTGATATGAAAAAATAGAATTTTATTTTTATTTTATGGATAACTTTCACATTTATAAAAGAGATACTCTTTATTTATATTAATCATAGTCTTAGTGTTAGTAAAAAAAATATAATAATATTTCACTAAAATATTTACTTGATTAAATTAAATTCTTTAATTTAATTCTCAAATAAATTATTTTCTTATGCAAAGATTAAAACACTCATTTGTGTGTGATCCCGTAAGTTCAATACTAAATCAATAATAAATTAATCATAATTAATTTACTAATAGATATCTAGTTGTACTCCTTAACGTACAAGTAGCATAAAGTAACATTATTTACCTTCAAGAGCCAATAAAAGAATAATGTAATATTTCATTTCATTATTTACAACTCAAGGTTAACTCTAGAGTATAGTATTACTATCAAACTCTAATAAGTTAACACATTATATTTAATTAATGAATGCCTTAAAAAACTCTTTTCTTTTTTCATTTAATTGCCTAACCAAGGTCTTACTTATATCATAGAGCTTAAACTTATTACCAAGAGTTAATGAATTCCTTCTTGATTAATCATTAATTCTTGAAGTATTTAATCATATTCAATACCCATTAAACTAATGCCCTAAGACATTAGGTGTCAAAAATTAAATAACTTATTAATTACTATGATAATGTCATGTCAAAGGAAACTATTAAATTTTTTCTTGAGAAATTCCTATTGACATATCAAGGTAATATTAACTATTAGAAATTTTTAATTGAATCAGTTCAATGATCACATCCATATGTGCATCATCTACACATTTAAATTAATAATGAGATCCATTAATCTCTATCCAATAAATATTATTGCCTATATATTGATCTATCCGGATTATTAATATCATGTTCACAATAATCCTATGATCAAGATCAATTTAGATTAAAATTATAAAAGACTTGTTTCTCATTATCATAATCTCTACCATGATAAATAGTTTCTAACTTTAATCAAGGACTTATCAAATTAGAAATTTAATAAAACAACAAATATGATAATAAAATAAAGAATTCTTTACTAAAATTGATAATATGATAAATTGGATCTTGGACATATACATTTATTCCCAACACCCTAGGCATAAAAAATATTGGATGCTCCATTCAATTTGCAATTCAATCAAATTTCCCAATTATAATTGAATAAAAAGAGTCATGCAACTAGGTGATCAACCTACAAACAAACATTAACAATAAAAAGAAAGCAATAACAATTCTATATTGAATAATAAAAGGAATAATTGCGTAAAAGAAATTTGATTACATTAAACCCCACTGAAAGATGAAATTAGCTATGCATAATCATAGGGGTAGAAGAGATCAATGAAGAATCACTTGGAGAAGAGCACACAAGCATAGAATTGACGCGTGATCCTCCGTGAGTCAAAACCCTTGAAATTCACAAAAGTCTCCACCCCAAAACATGCGTCAGAAGCTCCCTTGAATAGCACTTGGGCTTCTCAACAATTTGGGCTTCCTAATAAGCTGGCTTAATTAAGCAAGCTCTATTTGGCTCGCTTAAGCTAGCACAACAACATGACGACATTCTCCAAATATGCTTCACTTAAGCTGGCCACGTGTGGCTCGCTTAATTAAGCCAGTCCTACATCTTTGCAGATCCATCTTTAGAGCTCTGAATGGTGGTGTTAACACTTTCAAAACATCTCTTCAAAATGTCCTTCATCAATTCCTACAAAATAGACATAAAAGTACCAAAATCATAGAAAAAGCTATAGAAACTAAATTCGTAACTATAAAAGGTACTTGTTCAAGACTAACTTAAAACGAGCACAAACATGGTTCAAAAGCATAAGAAGTATCCCATAATTGCGCCAAAAGTATTGTAGAATACAAGTAATGCATGGTTGAAATTATCTACTACTTAGTATGACTACTTAGTTTGGGCGATTGAAGTTATTGTTGAACTAGGTTAAGTTTTTATCTACATTGATATTGTTTCCCAAAAAAATTGTCCACATTATCATGTTGAAGTTGGTTCGAGGGCCTTATCATTCTTAGAAGATGTGTTAGAAGATGTCCTAGTTTTTTTTATTATTGGAGATTTGTTCTCTTTTTAGATGGAATTATGTGTTGGATTGCATAATCAGATACAAGATAACACCTATTATCTTCCTATAAGCTAAGAGGAGTGGAGGGCTTCTCAACAAATTGATTAGGAAGGAAGGTGTTTCGAATTAGGCCTAGGGTTTGGCCCGAGTCAATGCCTTAAGCCATGGAACGTTAATATGGAAATCCAGCTCATTCTCATAAACTATATATACCTCAACCATAATTGTTATAGGTATGCGCATTTATTATATATATAATATATATTGAGTGGTGTAGTTTTCTAGCTTAAGCATTAGAGTGTCCTTACTAATATCTCATCGCCACTATTAGAGTTGAAAGTCACATAGTTTGTGAGTCAAGTTAATCTCACTTTAAGAACATCCATGCAACAATTTGGGATACTTGGATTCTAGAATTTGTACCTTGTGACAATTCAAACCAAAAAGAAGATATGGAATTTTAATAAGGAGAGAAGGAGAAGAAAACAAGGGTGCAAAGATGGAGATAAGAAATAGTTTAATATTTGAACCTTTATTTTATTTTAAATTTAATTTAATGCTTAAATATTTTTAGTTCATTATATGTCATACCACTTTTTACTTTTTAATTATATATTAATAATTTTATCATTTGATAACATGACATTTGATGATATCGTCATTTGTTTACATGACATCATTACAATGTCATCATCATTCATTCACCATGTTAGTCATTTATAACAAAAAGTGATAAGAAAGAGAAATATCTAGAAACCTAGGATAGACAGGAACCAAACAAAATACAGACCAAAATAAAAATTGATATATTTAATAAAACTTGAAACATATTTAGCTTACTTTTTTAATACATCTTGTCTTTTTTATTTATTACATTAACTTTTTATATATAATATTATCACTTGTCTTTATTATTTTACAAAATAATTAATAAAATAAGCATCAATATCATCTTAAAATTATGAAATGATAGGTAAATAATTTTTTTCTTAAAAATTGATGGATTAAAAAAGAGGAAAAAATTTGATCCTTAGATTTACCAACATACATGTATACGTAATCTTTCTAGGCTGATGTTTTGCTTTTTTTTTTCTCTCATAAATTAGGAGAAACTGGGAGGATCACATTAACGCTGCTTAACAAAATTTATTGTTGGAGTCGATGTCATGGTGTTGGTTATATAAGCATCATTGCTTAACCAATTTAAACAAAAAAAAATAAAATTTCTAGGACCATTTAGCAACTCATTTAATGTTGATCATTGGAGAAAAAGTAATAAAAGCTCTTATGTCTGAAGTAGAGTGCAAGACCCATCGAAAAAAACTCTTAACAACTATGCATTAGGATGCTATTTGGTGAGGTCTGCTACATACCATGACATCTACCCGGACAACTTACTCCAAAATTTTCTTGGTCTCCCTTTCTTTCTTTTTATATATATAACTATAAACCATGCAATTCATTCTTTTCACCATTACCTCCCCTATTTAATCTCATATATTAAATAAGAAGTGAGACTTAAATTTCATTCAACGTTAAAAAGATTGTACATTTATGTTTATATATATAAAACTCTTATTGAAATACGGCTTAATTTTTTGATATTTATAAAATAGGTGTTTAATTTTAGTGTCAGACAAATTTTTATTTTTGAAAAATGTATTTTTTATAGAAATGACATAGATGTTGAGTCAATAATTTTTAAATGATTACCTGAATTTACTAATGTGACACTTTATTAGTCACATTAACAATTAACAAAAATTCACTAACAATAAAAGTTCACTAACAATGGATGGTATAAAACTGAACATAAAAATATGTGGGATACTAAAATCTAGTGATATTGAATGCATGTAGCATGAAATTGCCTCACATAAGGGGCTATGGGTTTAGTGAAATGGTTTAAGAGATTGCCAGTAGGGTTAGATTTTCTAGGCTATGTTTTGAGGCATTAATTATATTAAAACGGTGGTTTCTCTTGATATGGTTATGGTTTTAATTTGGCGGAGAGTTTCAATTATTATTTTGATATTTTAATTTTAATATGTCACATCACTGATGTTTTAATTTACAATTTTAATGTTGCTATGTTTCTTATCACTTTTGTAAAAAAAAAAAAATGCATCTTATATATCACTATATATTTTACTTCGAAGATATTGCTAGTTACCGAAGGATGATATATTAATTAAGAACCATTAACTTACAAGGAGGAAAAAATCGATAGAACAAATAAATGGAATAACTTTTTACAAAATTATCTATTGAGTTTAATGGCTAGTGATTTTCAAAATCACAAATAAAATACAATGATAACTCCTAGATACAATGGCAGTATGTACTCTTCCTAAACTTCTCCATCATCTTGGCCCAGTCCACCTATTTCAACAAAATCTTCATACTTTTCTTATCACGCTGATAAACCATTTTCTATCCATACTGAGATGTGAGTTTTTGCTCTATTTTGTCTAATCTGTGGCATATTTCCCTGACAAAACTCACGATTTTCGTTTAAGTATGCAACAAAGACAGGTGTGCTCAGCAAAAAGTGTGAAAAAAGTAAAAAAGATGCCTATTTCAAGCCAAGTAGAGATTTTCTGAAGAGCACGATTGTTCTAAAGTAAGTTTTATTTTCCTATTAATTATAAATAGAATAGTGGAAGTATTCGTTAATTAGTTAAGTTATCTTGTTATATTTCGAAAATAACAACTCTAAGCGAGTCAGTGAGAGTGGAAGAGACCTCCTGGCTTGGGAAGAGTGTGAAGAACATCACAGGAGTTTCAATTTGTAATTGTTCCTTTCCCTTGTTCGATCTCTATACTTCTTGTTGTAATTTTATGCATCTCTGAACAGTCGGTAATTAAATCAAGTAGCGGAAAAAGAATTCTTACTGCAACCCCATGCATTTGACAACACCATTTTCTACGTGGTTGTAACATAATGTGCACTGTTCCATTTATAGCTAGGTGTTAAGTTTATGGTACTTGGTTATTACGTGGTGATAACTAATAACTCCACGGTTTGTTTATTGCTAGGTGGAGATTAGCAAATTTTACGTGTAACTTTGCTTTTCCTTAACTGTCAATTAGAATAGTTTTTATTATATTATATTGTATGCAATATGCCTATAAAAGGCCACAGGTTGTGTACGTTGAATATAAGTGAATCAAATCAAGTTAGTGAGTGAAATCAAGTTAGTAAAATTAAAGCCTCTTTCCTCTATTAAGCGCGTGAGTATTGGGAGAAAATTTTCACTCTCATATTTCCGCTTCCGCTGTGAGAGTATTGTGCGGTTTTTTGTTTTACTAGTTCACCGATAACAACTCCAACTCGTATCAGCGCTCTCTCTTAGAATTAATGTATTATGTGAGAAACATATGAATTAGGTAAGAATTAATAAATAAATAATTAATAAAATAATTAATAATTAAGGATTAAATTATAATTGGACTAAATAAGAGAAATTTCTAAAGATAATATTACTTGAAACAAGGTTGAGGTTAATACTCACTCACGTGAAACAAGGTTGGTCCTCTTCCTGACAGAAAAGTTATCTCTTCTCATCTATAGCCATCACAAAAATGCAGAGAGGTAGAAGAATAGTCAATAGAGTGAAATCTTGTTTCTCTTTTCTTCCGAGGAAAACCAAAGTGCACCAGAGAGAAGTCTTCCTATGAAAAAAGGTATGCATTATTTGTTTTATTTATCATGTGTGAGAATCATAGGTTTTAAGATTCTGTTGATTTTCTATGATTGTTAATCTAGAAAATCCTTAATTGTTTTTACATGTGGGATCAGAGAGCATGTATTATGAAATTTATGATTCTTCAAAACTGATTTATTTTCTCCCAATTATGCATGAACCTTAATTATAAAATTTGGGAACTTTTTTCCACTGCAAGTATGAAATTTTATATTGAAAAAGAAAATCAATTAAATTTATTTTCAAATCACAAGTATGAATACTTAAAATTATATTATTTTGTTTGTATTTAATGAGAAAAGAATTGTGATGTTTGTACATATTAAATTTGGAGAAAGATTTCAAATTTGTATTTTTGTGCAATCTAATTTGATTAGATGATAATGGTGGTGGTGTTGGTATTGTTTTTTCCTTTAACATACTCTGACTTTTCCAATTCTTTGAAAAGCCCGCATGTTTCCTATTCGAATTGCTATTTGCAAACTCCATTTTGCTATTCTCAATCCCACTTGTTCATTTTTTTTTTCCGAATACTATTGTTAAACGTGATTAAAGGATTGAAAGTTTATGTTCTACAATTAAATTAACGTGAATGCTTTGAAATTGTCAGTAGTAGTAAATATATATATATGCGCTGCATATTTCCTTGAACGTGTTTGAATGCAAAAGACAAATAAATGTGAATGTTATTTTATGGCCTAGAATGAAATTAATATAATGGCTATGAATTGTTAATAGCAATAATTATGTGCAGGGCATATATTTGGTTGGAATTAAATGTATGATGAATTTGTTAGTCACCAAAGTGGCCAAATTTATAAGGTTATTTAATTCCAAATTAATGATTATTTCAATTACTCATAGAATAATGGATGCTAAATTATATAATTATTGGTTTATGGATAATTGGAATTCATTGTTATAAAGCATTTATGGATCGCCTAAAGGTTGATTAGTTGTTCTTATAATTAATGAATATAATTGTAGGCGATTTGTGTGTATCATTAGTTTTATTTACATACCCAAAGGAAATAGATACTACTAATTGGTGCATATTTAATTGTCAAATAATGTTAAGAATTTTATTAGTTTGATGGTTTGATGGTTCGCGTTAATGAGTACACTGACCACCATGAAGTTTGATGGTTCGCGTACTATGCATGAACATGCCATTGAGATGACAAACATTGCAGCAAGACTTAAGACCTTGGGAATGGCTGTGAATGAGAACTCTCTTGTTCAATTTATTCTAAACTCATTACCGTCTGAGTATGGCCTGTTCCAAATGAGCTATAATACCATGAAAGATAAATGGAATGTGCATGAATTGCACAATATGTTAGTTCAGGAAGAAACGAGGCTTAAGAATCAAGGAAGCTCCTCAGTCCATTATGTAAGCCACTGAGAGAATCAAGGAGCTGGAAAAAGATTTATGAAGAAGCATGATAAAGACAAAGGGCCATTAAAGATCAATGAAGGTCCTGTGCAAATCCAGAAGAAGGCATCAAAGAGAAACAATTGTCATTTTTGTGGAAAATTTGGACACTTCCAGAAGGATTGCCCAAAGCGTAAGTCTTGGTTCAAAAAGAAAGGTGAGCTTAATGCTCTTGTATGTTTTGAATCAAACTTAACTGAAGCTCCCCATAATACATGGTGGATTGATTCTGGATGTACGACTCATTTTTCTAATACTATGCAAGGATTCCTTACAATCCAGACCATAAGCCCAAATGAGAAGTTCATCTTCATGGGGAATAGAGTGAAAGCTCTAGTGGAAGCAGTTGGGACTTATCATTTAAAACTCGACATTGGACATCATTTAGATTTACTGGAAACTCTTTATGTACCTAGTCTATCTAGGAATTTAGTTTCATTATCTAAACTTGATGTTACTAGATACTCTTTTAATTTTGGTGATGGATGTTTCAGTTTATTTAAGCATAATCATCTCATTGGTACTAGAGTTCTTTGTGATGGTTTATATAAATTGAAATTAGATGGTTTGTATGTTGAAACCGTTTTAACTCTGCATCATAATGTTGGCACTAAACGAAGTTTAGTGAATGAACGATCTACTTTCTTGTGGCATAAACGTTTAGGTCACATTTCTAGAAAAAGGATGGAAAGATAAAGAATGAAATTCTTCCTGATCTAGATTTTACAGATCTAAATATTTGTGTGGATTGTATAAAGGGAAAACAAATAAAACATACAAAGAAAGGAGCTACAAGAAGCACTCAGCTTCTTGAAATTGTACATACTGATATTTATGGACCTTTTGATGTTAGTTCTTTCGGAAAGGAAAGATACTTTATCACCTTTATTGATGATTATTCACGTTACAATTATGTCTACTTACTGCATGAGAAATCTCAGGCAGTGAATGCCTTAGAAATTTACTTAAATGAAGTAGAAAGACAATTAGATAGAAAGGTGAAAATTATTAGATCTGTTAGAGGTGGTGAGTATTACGGAAGATACGATGAAACTGGGCAACACCTAGGTCCATTTGCTAAGCTTCTTCAAAAACGTGGCATTTGTTCGCAATATACAATGCCTGGTACACCACAACAAAATGGTGTATCAGAAAGGCGTAATATAACTTTAATGGATATGGTTAGGAGTATGTTAATCAATTCAACTTTACTCGTATCTTTGTGGATGTATGCCTTGAAAACTGCCATCTATTTGTTGAACAGGGTTCCTAGTAAGGCAGTTCCATAGACACCTTTTGAACTGTGGACAAATAGGACACCTAGTATAAGGCACCTGGATGTTTGGGGTTGCCAGGCAGAAATAAGAATTTATAATCTGCAAGAAAGAAAATTGGATGCAAGAACAATCAGTGAATATTTTATTGGTTATCTAGAAAAGTCAAAGGGATATGTGTTTTATTGTCCTAATCATAGTATGAGAATTGTTGAAACTGGAAATGCAAAGTTAATTGAAAATGATGAAATTAGTGGGAGTACAGTTCCACGAGAAGTGGAAATTAAAGAAGTTAGAGTGCAAGTCCCTTTAGCTTGTGCCTCTAGTAGTAAGGTGATTGCTCCTTTAGTTATTGTTGTGGAAGCAAAGCTACCATGATAATTCACCAAGATGTTTTGATGATGCCAAAGCTCAAAGAGTTGTTTCAAGATTAAAGAATGAAGTATTCAAGATTCCACTCAAAGATTCAAGAATCAAATGAAGAAATCAAGAAGCATCAAGCCAAGTCAAAGTAGGTAGTAAAAAGTATGTTTCAAAAAACATCAAATAACACACTTTTTGTTTGAAAAAGGATTGTCTGAAATCTTCTAAGTTACCAGAGTTTTTACTCTCTGGTAATCAATTACCATTTGGTAGTAATCGATTACCAATGACCAGGATGGTTTTCAAACTGGTTTCAGTGCTTTGCAATGTTCCAAAATGATTTTCAAATAATGTAATCGATTACACTATATTAGTAATCGATTACAAGTGAATCTGAACGTTGGAATTCAAATCCAATTGTGAAGAGTAACAACTTTTAATAAAATACATTGTGTAATCGATTACACCATTATGGTAATCAATTATCAGTGAATGTTTTTGAAGAAAATGTTAAGAGTTATAACTCTTAACATGGTTTTCTCAAAAGGTATCAAGGTTCTATAAATATAAGACCTTGGCCCGCATTTTACACACACAATAACACAGAAAAACACATTTGATTACACAGAACTTTCCACTGCTTTTCTCTTGCAAAACCTTTGCCAAATTCATTCTAAGTTTTTGTTCAATCTTTCCTTGAAGAAAGGAAAATTCTGCAAAAACAAAAATTGTGCTATCCTTTTGTTTTTCTCTTCTTCTTCTTTCCTTCTCCCTCTTGCCAAAAGAATTCAAAGAACTAACCGTCTAAGAATTCTTTTGATACCCCAAACAAAGAATTCAAAGAACTAACCATCTGAGAATTCTTTTCCCAAACACAGAATTCAAAGAACTAGCCGTCTAAGAATTCTGTGTAAGAAGCGGGTAGCTTCTTGGTTGTGATAGTGAACACAAGGGAGGGTACATCCTTTGTGGTTCGCTTCAAGTAGAGGGTACATTTACTTGGTTGTTCAAAGAGAACAAAGGAGGGTACATCCTTTGTGGCTTTTTGCTTGTAAAGGATTTTTACAAGGAAAAGAAATCTCAAGAGGTTGCTTGAGGACTAGATGTAGGCATGGGTCGTTGCCGAACCAGTATAAAACTTGTGTTTGCTTTCTTCTTCCCTACGCTCTTTACTTTTCCGCTGTGCACTTTTTATTTCCACTTTACTTTTGTCTAAGTTATTGTTTCTGTTCTTTACTTTCTCATAACTTAGTATTAAAGCCTAATTGAATCTAGTAACATTAAGAAGGATACATTTTTAATTAGTCAAGACATGTTCTTAGTTAATTCAACCCCCCCCCTTCTTAATTATTCTAAGGCCACTTGTTCCAACAATTGTTACAAATAGTAATGAAGAAGAACAACACAATAATGAGCCCATGATACATAATGAATCTATTGTGGAAGAACCGCAAGAAGTAGTATTAAGGAGGTCTCAAAGAGAAAGGAGACCAACTATTTTAAATGACTATGTGGTATACTTACATGAAATAGAAACAAACTTAAGCATTAATGATAATGATCAAGTTTCATTTTCACAAGCTGTTAGCTTTGATAATTCTGAGAAGTGGTTAAATGCCATGAAAGAAGAGATAAATTCCATGGAACATAATGGTGTTTGGGACCTTGTATAATTACCAAAGGGCTGTAAGAGAGTTGATTGTAAGTGGGTCTTCAAGACTAAACATGACTCTTGTGGCAACCTTGAACGTTACAAGGCTAGACTTGTTGCTAAGGGATTTACTCAGAAAGATGACATTGATTATAAAGAGACGTTTTCACTGGTCTCACGAAAGGATTCTTTCAGGATTATCATGGCATTGGTAGCCCATTATGACTTGGAGCTATATCAGATGGATGTGAAAACTGTCTTTCTTAATGGAGATTTAAAGGAGAATGTTTATATGGACCAACCAATGGGGTTCTCAGTTGAAGGAAAGGAACATATAGTGTGCAAATTAAAGAAATCAATATACGGTCTTAAGCAAGCTTCCCGCCAATGGTATTTGAAGTTTAATGATACCATTGTTTCCTTTGGATTTAAGGAAAATACTATTGATCAGTGTATATATTTGAAGGTCAGTGGGAGTAAGGTTATTTTTCTAATCCTGTATGTTGAAGATATATTGCTTGCAACTAATGATCTTGGTCTTCTTCATGAGACTAAGAAGTTTCTTTCTAGTAACTTTGAAATGAAGGATATGGGTGAGGCAAGCTATGTGATAAGGATAGAAATATTCTGAAATAGATCACAAGGATTGTTAGGCTTGTCTCAGAAAGCATATATCAACAAATTACTAGAGAGATTTAGGATGGAAAAGTGCTCAGCATCTCTCGTTCCAATTCAGAAAGGAGACAAATTTAGTCTCGCACAATGTCCTAGAAATGATCTAGAATGAAAACAAATGGAAGCAATTCCATATGCATCAGTTGTTGGGAGTATTATGTATGCTCATATCTATACTCAACCAAACATAAGCTTTGCAACTGGAATGTTAGGAAGATATGAAAGTAATCCAGGAATGGAACATTGGAAAGCTACAAAGAAAGTTCTGAGATACTTACAGGGAACAAAAGATCACATGCTTACATATAAGGGGTCTGATCACCTTGAGGTGATTGGATATTCAGACTCATATTTTGCTGGATGTGTGGATACAAGAAAATCCACTCTTGGCTTTGTATTTCTCTTAGCCGGAGGAGCAATATCGTGGAAGAGTGCAAAACAATCAGTTGTTGCTGCTGTTGGATCAAGTGGCCTCGAAATAATTAAGAATGAGCGGTTGAATTAATTATGAACGTGTCTTGACTAATTAAAATTTATCCTTCTTAATGTTACTTGATTCAATTAGGCTTTACTAGTAAGTTATGCAAAAGTAAAGAACAAAAACAATAACTTAGACAAAAGTAAAGCGGAAATAAAAGTACACAGCGGAAATTAAAGAGTGTAGGGAAGAAGAAGACAAACACAAGATTTATACTAGTTCGGCAACAACCCGTGCCTACATCCAGTCCCCAAGCAACCACCGGTTCTTGAGATTTCCAATAACCTTGTAAAATCCTTTACAAGCAAAGATCCACAAGGGATGTACCCTCCCTTGTTCTCTTTGAACAACCAAGTGGATGTACGCTCCACTTGAACTGATCCACAAGAGATGTACCCTCTCTTGTTCTCAGTATGACAACCCAAGTAGATGTACGCTCTACTTGTACCACAAAGGATGTACACTCCAATGTGTTAAAACAAAGAATTCTTTGGCGGTTAGTCCCTTGAATCTTTGTAAGGGAAAACAAAAGATATCTCAGGCGGTTAGTCCTTCGAAATCTTTTGTTTAAAGGGAAAGGGAAGAATCAACAGAATTCTCAGGCGGTTAGTCCTTTGAATCTTTTGTCAAGAGGGAGAAGGGAGAATCAAAAGAATTCTCAAGCGGTTAGTCCTTTGAATCTTTTGGCAAGAGGGAGAAGGGATGAAAAGATAGCACATTTTTATTTTTTGTAGAATTTCCACTTGCTGAAAAACAAAGTTTTGAAACAAAGTGTAGAAAGATTTTTGGCAAAGAAAAAGCAATGTGCAATGGTTAGAGAAAGATTGTGTAAAAGATTGTTTGGAAGAATATCATATATGTATTAAACGGGTGCCAAAGTCATGCTTTTATAGACTCTTCATGTCTGGTCAAAGAAACCATTGGAGGAGTTGTGACTTTAAAGAAAACCATGTTAAGAGTTATAACTCTTAACTTTTTCTTTAAAACTGTTCACTGCTAATCGATCACCACAAAGGTGTAATTGATTACACAATGTGTTTTATGAAAAATTGTGACTCTTCACAATTGGATTTGAATTCCAACGTTCAGATTCACTTGTAATCGATTACTAATATAGTGTAATCGATTACACTATTTGAAAATCATTTTGGAACATTATAAATTATTTGAAAACATTTTGAAAACCAAACTGGTCACTGGTAATCGATTACTGATAACTGGTAATCAATTACCAGAGAGTAATCACTCTGGCAACTTAGAAAATTTGAGAAAATTCTTTTGTAAAACAAAATTGTGCTATTTGGTTTTTGAAAAAATCTTTTAATACTTATCCTATATGAAGTCTTGACTTGTTGCTTCTTGATTGCTTCTCTTGAATCTTGAATCTTGGATTGGATTCTTGATGCTTGATCTTGAAGTCTTGAATCAATCACTTTGGCTTTTGGCATCATCAAAATTGCTTGGTTCATCATCATGAAACTTGCTTTTACAATCTCCCCCTTTTTGATGATGACAAACCTGAAATCAAGAAACGCATACAAGCTCTATCTTCTAATCGATCACGCACATTATTCTCCCCCTTTGTTTTTGAGTTTAAGCTTTACTTGAAATTAAGTTATTTAATTATATGAGTTCTTGATTTAATCCCAACTTTCTCTCCCCCTTTGGCATCAACAAAAAGCCAAAGTGCGTATAGACACATAAAATCATACATTCATCCATAATCATCCAAGCAAGGAAGACAATAATGCATACATAAACTAAGAAAGTATGATAATAATTCATTCATAAACTATAACGTCAGATAATTTAGAGAGTCATTCAAGATAACTAAATTAAAACAACTAAATTAGAAAGTAACATACTAATAAGTGTTTCAAAACATAGCCAAATACACGGCTAGAAATCAAAATACTAATAATAATAGTAATGTCTAAACTAATGGTGGTGGTGGAGGTAAAACAAGGCAGTCGCGAATAATGGTGACATCTTCTTCAACCTTTACAATTGTTGAGTTCATCTCCTTGAATCGTGTGTCCACTTGACGTTCCAAGGAGTCAAACCTCTCACCAACATAGGTTTGAAGTCCATCAAACCTGTCCTAAATACTCTGAAGGAGAGAAGAGTCCCCTTCAATCGGTATGTGTCCTTCATCATCATTTGATTCAACACCCTTTTTTACCCAAGAGCCATCACGCTCTTTGCGGTAACCAAAGGAGGCAACCACAGTAGCACTGATTAAGAAAGATCTCTTGATTGGAACATAAGGTTCAGAATCAAGAGGGATTTTAAAATGTTGAAGGAACAAAGTGTCTAAGTGAGGATAGGGCAAAAGAGCATTTAATCGCAATGCCTTATGCATGCGATATCGGACTAGATGTGCCCAATCAATTTGTCGGCCGGTATGAAAGGCCCACATGACTATTAGATCTTCTTCAGAAACCAGTGCAAGGTTTGAAGATCTGGGGAGTAAGATATGAACAATTAGATAATGGAGGATGTGGCTTTCAAGAGCCAATGAACCGGTAAGTAGCCTTTTGGTCATATCCGCTTGGATGGTGCAAACCAACCGGTGGGCATCATGCACAGAAAAATCAAACTTCCAATCATCATCCAGTGCACCTTCAAATGGTACACCGTCACTAGACAATTGGGTCAAATCATAGAAGAGGGATTGGTCAATGACCATCTTTATCCCATAGACCTCTGAAATCAAGGTACTTTCTTGAATTTCAAGGTTAGAATAAAAGGCTTTTACCAATTCAGAATACACAGGCAGTTTTAAAGACATAAAGGGAATGGGATTTGAGTTATGAAATGCTTGAATGCATTCAAAACTCTCATCAGAAAAGAAATCCATATCTATGAACTTAGGGTCAATGATAGAATGAGAGGAGAAAAGGTTTGTGTACCGTATACATTGTTCTTCCGATGAGAACGACGAGGAGGAGGAAATGGAGGAAGAAATTGGAGTATCTTAAGCCTCGGAGTGCCGTTGGCTTCTACTCGAAGAACCTTTGCGCTTCTTTGATGGTTCCGCCATATGAGAGACTTATTCGAAATTTCAATTGGTTGAAATGAAAGAGAATGAAAAAACATGAATTTTGGGCTTTGTGGGACGTGATTTGGATAAGAAATAAGTTATGGCAGAAAGAAAATTTGGGAATAAGGGTTTCGCGAGAGAGACGAAGTTGCAGTTTCATGAATTATGAAATTTGAATTTATAAGGACCAGGGACGTGTTGTTATCGATTACATCTTTTGGTAATCGATTACACTTAGCCTACCTTGCTGTAATCGATTACACATTGTGGTAATCGATTACCAGAAAGCATTTTAGGAGAACTAAGTGCTTAATGAATTCTTAGGGTGAAAGGATTTGAAAGGGGTCAAAATACTTTATATCTAAAAACTCTTATATGAAAATAAATATATATAACATAATAGATTTTTGAAAAACTTTATGAATGACTTTTTAAGCAAGTAATTCACATATCATACAAAAAATTATGCAAGAATCATAGACATCATCAAATATTTGTTTTCAAAAAAAACTTCATGCTTTTTAAAAAAAATAACTCAATCAAACATATAAGCAAATATTCACAATCGCAAAAAATCAAGACAAACAAATAAAATTTTGTTAGTCATTATATATCAAGTTAATTTAGAAGAAAACTTTCAACCCACTTAATTTAAAAGAGAATGATTTTGATGTTACCTTTTTCATGATTTAAGTGCCTAGATCTTCAAAGATGGAAGTCAGACTTTTGCTTTTCGCTTAATCTTCTTGAGAGATGTTCTCATTGCTCTCATAGTCCTTGGATAGAAGGTTTATCTCCTTCTCCGAACCATCGGATGAGTCATTGTCATCCCAAGCAATATACGCCTTCTTAGATCTTCTTTCTTCATGACTTTTCTTCTCATTCTTCTCGGGCCATGACTCATTTGTGGGGCAGTGTGCTTTATGTGACCGGGTTGATTACACTTATAGCATTTAAGTGTTAGGGAACCTTCTTGAGATCTCTTCCCATTGTTGAAATTTTGATGCCTCTCAATTCTTCTATTTTTGACGAATTTATGAAACTTCTTCACAAAGAGTGAGAAGTCTTCCTCATCTTCTGATTCTTCATCTTCATTTTCCTCTTGCATTGATGAGGAGACTTTTAGTGCTATGCTTCATTTTCTCTTGTCAGTCTCTTCATTTTAGTTAAGACGTTGAAGTTCCATTTCATGTTCCTGCAGTTTGCCAAAAAGAGTGGCAAGAGACATAGAAGAAAGATCTTTACTTTCATTAATGACAGTTACCTTGGGCTGCCATTCCCTACTTAAGCATATCAAAACTTTATTAATTAAATCTTCATTAGAAAAGGTTTTTCCTAGGGAGACAAGGTGATTAACTATGTGTGTGAATCTTTTCTGCATACTTTGGATGTTCTCATTAGTGTTCATCCTAAATAATTCATATTCATGTGTAAGGGTGTTGACTCTAGATCTTTTCACATCAGTGGTGCCTTCATGTGTAAGTTGGAGAGTATCCCACATCTCCTTTGCATTTGAACAGTTTGACACTCTAAAATATTCATCTATTCCTAGGGCATAAGTGATAATGTTTTTGGCTTTAAGATTATATTGGACTCTTCTTCTATCCTCTTCAATCCATTTATCTCTAAGTTTTTCTGTTGTTGTGCTTGTGCTTGCATTTACTATGGTGGGTACATAAGGTCCTATTTCTATTGCTTCCCAAATGTTTAAATCTATGGTTTCAATAAAGATTTGCATTCAGGTTTTCCAATAGTGGTAACCCTCATCGTTAAAGATAGGTGGCCTATGGATGGAGTTTCCTTCGGGAAATAGAGAATTTGATGAGGCCATGAATCTTGAAGTTGTGAAACTTTTCTCAAGAAACCTGCTCTGATACCACTTGTTGGATCAAGTGGCCTCAGAATAATTAAGAATGATGGGTTGAATTAATTATGAACGTGTCTTGACTAATTAAAATTTATCCTTCTTAATGTTACTAGATTCAATTAGGCTTTACTACTAAGTTATGCGAATGTAAACAACAAAAACAATAACTTAGACAAAAGTAAAGCGGAAATAAAAGTACACAACGGAAATTAAAGAGTGTAGGGAAGAAGAAGACAAACACAAGATTTATACTGGTTCGGCAACAACCCGTGCCTACATCCAGTCCCCAAGCAACCACCGGTTCTTGAGATTTCCAATAACCTTGTAAAATCCTTTACAAGCAAAGATCCACAAGAGATGTACCCTCCCTTGTTCTCTTTGAACAACCAAGTAGATGTACGCTCCACTTGAACTGATCCACAAGAGATGTACCCTCTCTTGTTCTCAGTATCACAACCCAAGTAGATGTACGCTCTACTTATACCACAAAGGATGTACGCTCCAATGTGTTAAGACAAAGAATTCTTAGGCGGTTAGTCCCTTGAATCTTTGTAAGGGGAAACAAAAGATATCTCAGGCGGTTAGTCCTTTGAAATCTTTTGTTTAAAGGGAAAGGAAAGAATCAAAAGAATTCTCAGGCGGTTAGTCCTTTGAATCTTTTGTCAAGAGGGAGAAGGGAGAATCAAAAGAATTCTCAGGCGGTTAGTCCTTTGAATCTTTTGGCAAGAGGGAGAAGGGATGAAAAGATAACACACTTTTGTTTTCTGCAGAATTTCCACGTGCAGAAAAACAAAGTTTTGAAACAAAGTTTAGAAAGCTTTTTGGCAAAGAAAAAGAAATGGCCAATGGTTAGAGAAAGATTGTGAAAAAAGATTGTTTGGAAGAATATCATATATGTATTAAACGTGTGCCAAAGTCATGCTTTTATAGACTCTTCATGTCTGGTCAAAGAAACCATTGGAAGAGTTGTGACTTTAGAGAAAACCATGTTAAGAGTTATAACTCTTAACTTTTTCTTTAAAACTGTTCACTGCTAATCGATCACCACAAAGGTGTAATCGATTACACAATGTGTTTTCTGAAAAGTTGTGACTCTTCACAATTGGATTTGAATTCCAACGTTCAGATTCACTTGTAATCGATTTCTAATATAGTGTAATCGATTACACTATTTGAAAATCATTTTGGAACATTATAAATTATTTGAAAACATTTTGAAAACCAAACTGGTCACTGGTAATCGATTACTGATAACTGGTAATCAATTACCAGAGAGTAATCACTCTGGCAACTTAGAAAATTTGAGAAAATTCTTTTGTAAAACAAAACTGTGTTATTTGGTTTTTGAAAAAATCTTTTAATACTTATCCTATATGAAGTCTTGACTTGTTGCTTCTTGATTTCTTCTCTTGAATCTTGAATCTTGGATTGGATTCTTGATGCTTGATCTTGAAGTCTTGAATCAATCTTGAATCAATCACTTGAGCTTTTGGCATCTTCAAAATTGCTTGGTTCATCATCATGAAACTTGCTTCTATAGCTGCATCTACCATGGAAGCTGAATTTGTAGCATGTTTTGAGGCTACAATTCAAGCTAATTGGCTGCGGAACTTTATTTCAGGGCTTGGAATTGTTGACAGTATTGCTAGGGCACTAAAAATGTATTGTGATAACTCTGTAGTAGTATTTTTCTCTAAGAACGACAAGTACTCTAAGGGTGCTAAGCATATGGAATTGAAGTACTTTGTCCTGAAAGAAGAAGTTCAGAAACAAAAAGTGTCAATAAAACATATTAGCAAAACCTTATGATAGCTGACCCTTTGACAAAGGGATTACTGCCCAAGACATTTATAGAACATGTTGAGAATATGGGCATTATTGTTATTGATGATCATTAAGTGTTATTTACCTTATGTATTTTTTCTGACACTCTGAGCTCATTTATGATATGTTTCTGATTACCTATTCTCTATGTTTGCATGCAAGTTTGTGTTAGAATAATGTTAACATGTTTGTCTAGAATAAAGACATTATGTTGGACCAATTATGTACTGCTAACTAATGGTCATATTAAGGAGAAAACTAATTTATAGTACATGGAAGGGACTATGTCGATTAGGTGATGTTCAACCGCCATGACTCAAATTGGTTTGTATTCTTAATCATGAAATTATGGTGTGCCCAATGTATAGAACAACTTAGTCATTTTTTTAATGCGCATTATGTTAGTTTAATCTATTTATTTATTTAGTCCATAATGTTTAGTAATATCACATGAGCCAAGTGGGAGAATGTTAGAATTAATGTCTCATGTGAGAGACATGTGACTTATGTAGGGACTAATAAATAAATAATTAACAATTAAGGACTAAATTGTAATTGGGTTAAATAGGAGAAGTTTCTAGAGGTAACTGCTACTTGATGGAAGTAGTGGTTATAAAAAGGGGTTAATACCTACTAACGTGAAACAAGGTCCCCTTCCTGACAGAAAAGTTATCTCTCTCATCTATAGCCATCACAAACGTAGAGAGGTAGAAAGAATAGTCAAGGGAGTGAAATCTTGTTTCTCTCTTCTTCCAAGGAAAATCCAAGTGCACCGGAGAGAAGTCTTTATATGGAGAAAGGTACGCATTATTTGTTTATTTATCATTTGTGAGAATCATAGGTTTCAAGAACCTATTGGTTTCCTATAATTGTTAATCTAGGAAACCCTTAATTGTTTTTACACCTTCTGCCTCTCGTAGTAAGGCGAGAGAGAAAAAAAATACCGAGTGTGTGAGGAATAAGAGTGTTCTTCTTGGCCTCGTCCAAAACAATGATAACCCGTAGATACAATGACAATATGTACTCTTCCAAAACTTCTCAAATTTTAGAGTTGATACACTTTTGAGAGAAAAAGATGACCATCAATTACAATATTGAATGGTCTAATTCCAAATTAGATGGAAAGTTAGATTTTCATTATTGGGAACTTTTGATGGTCACGCATTTGAGAGTTCACAATATTTGGAGCTTTGTTGAGTCAGGATTAGAGGAAGGAGCTAATGTACTGCTAGGAGGAGAGATCAGTTGTGTCGTCATAGATTCACCAAGGAGTTGACTATTCCATTTTTGACAAAATTACAAATGCCAAAACCGCCAAAGAAGCATCGAATATTTTGAAGTTGTCTTACAAAGGAGTGGAGAAGGCCTATAAATCCAACCTGCAATCTCTGCGAAGGGAATACAAAAGTTATGAAATGTCTAGTTTTGAATCTGTGAAATATTTTTCACGTATTACAAATCTCGTCAACTGGATGCGAGTGTATGGAGAAGACATCCCAGACAAGAAGGTGGTGGACAAAATTCTATGCACCATGCCGATGAAGTTTGATCATGTGGTGACTACAACAATTGAGTCCCACAATACAAACACCATGATGGTAGCAAAATTGTAAGGAAGCATCGAAAGCCATGTGAGCAGAATCTTGTAGAAGATAGAGAAAGTAAGTGAAGAAGCCTTAACGTCTAGTAAATCTCAACAATGATGCCGAATCTAGTCAAAGTGCAGAAAATAAAGGATGAAATAATTTCAACAATGGAGGAAGAGGATGAGGAAGAGGAAATTTCAATCAAGAAAAAAAAACCAATAATTTTAGGTCATTCGACCAAGGAAGAGGTGGAGATACTTTTGGTGCTGTTAACCAAGGAAGAGGCAGAGGTAACAATTACCAAGGTAGAGTGAAATTAATTGCTTCAATTGTGGAAAGTTTGGACATAGAGCTGCAGATTGTAGATTCAATCAATAAACAAATGTTGCAGAAAGTCAAAATATTGGTGAGAATTCAAACACCCAAAAAATGTTTATTTTTGGCTAGCAATTCATTTGTTAAGGATGGAAATATTTGGTATTTTTGGATACTAGGTGTAGCAATCGTATGTGTGAAAAAAAGTTACTTTTGCTTTAGATGAAAGGTAAAATCTATTGTAAAATTTGGAAACAATGAAAATATTCCTATCATAAGGAATGGCTGTAACACCCTGAAATTTTGATAACTGAAAATAGATGTTTGATAAATTTCTTGTGTTATTTGATTAATTTGGATTAGTTGAAGTGTTGTGTGAATTATCTTTGTGTGATTGCTTGGTGTGAATGTTAGGTTATGTGGAGTTTGATTGATCTGTGTTGGAAATGAGTGATTTCATGTTTGACCTAAAACTTGTTTCGGTAAAACCACGATATCAGATTCGTTAACTATTGGATCGCCTTCAAACTTGGACTATAGGTTCACAACCCATGTTTTCATGTTTTGACCATTGGGATGACCCAAATAACATCTTTGAATAGCTCGCTTAGTGAGACAAGCATGCCATGTGCAATTCACATAGAGGAGATAATTTGTTCAACGAGACTAGCTCGCCAAGCGAGATTTGCAGACTATAAATACATTTACCATCACAGAAAAATGGGTTTTTCACCTCTCTCTCTCTCTCTCTCCAAACTCTTACCCAAACCATAGAAACCCCTCCTCCACCAACCCACGACCATCAATGATCGCCACGAGCCGTCGTCGCTTGCCTCCGGACCATCGCATAGAGAGAAATACTTTAATCAGAGCAGAATCTTCAAAACTCAACTGAGGGATTTGGTAGAGAATGAAACTCTCTAAACGCCCTGAAATTTCAATAATTGAAAATAGATGTTTGATGTTTTTCTTGTGTTATTTGATTACTTGATTAATTTGAATGTGTTAAGGTATTTTGTGAATTAGCCATGTGCGATATGCTTGATGTGGATGTTGAGTTATGTGGACTTTTATTGACTTAGGTTGAAATTATGAGATTTCAAGTTTTACATAAATTGGTTCCACTAAAACAACAATCTTATATTCGTTAACCGTTGGATCACTTTCAAAATTGGACTGTTGCCTTGCAACCCAATTTTGAACATTCTGACCGTTGGGGTTTGCATTATAACATCGTGAGTATAAGATATTATTTTTTAACCGAAGTAGTAAAATTTGAGCTAGATCAGCTCGCCCAGGCGAGCCAAATTTCATCTAAACCCTCCCCTAACACCCCCAACCTCCTCCTCCACCACCATTGACCACCGGTGACCACCACGAGCTGCCTTTGCTTGCCGTCGGATCACCACACGGAGAAGAACATTTTAATCGGAGCAGAATCTTCAAAACTCAACTCGAGGATTCAGTAGAGAATGAAGCCTCCAATCCTTCCTTCACGATTTCTTCGAGGTAATCGTGATTATAAGCCTTCTCCTTGTTAGTTTGAACCTATCTTTGCATCTCTTCTGACTTGGGAACCATTATTAGATGTTTTCACACTTCCTTTGAAAAACCCTTGAAAAAGAGACATTGTAAAAGTTTCCTTTTTATAAAATAGACTTTGTTTTTGTAACATTTGTTGAACCTTGGTCACAGTGGCATGATCAAAATTTCAAAATGACCTCTCTTTGATGTGAATCTCAAAACACCCCTTTAGCCCTTTTTTAAATTGAATGGGTATTTGACCCCAAAAGTTAATATTAACCTTGTCTTTGAAATCTATACTGAATTATCTTTGATTTGGTATATAAAGCTCTGTGTTTAGACGAACGGACGTGAACCTAAGAGATCTTATAACAATGCCGCAAGGAACTAAGAGAGAGATATAGATAAGTGAGGGGAGTTTATTGTTTGTTTATTGCTTTTGATACCATAATTGGGGTCACGGAACCCAATTATGGGGACGTATGTCTATCCCTATGCATGCTGGTTTTCAAGAAAATCTATGTTTTTAACTAATGGGATGTGATATATTTGTTATTGATGTGCATGCTGGTTTTCAAGAAAAGTTGTATTTTTAACTAATGGGATGTGATATATTTGTTATTGATGTGCATGCTGGTTTTCAAGAAAAGTTGTGTTTTTAACTAATGAGATGTGATAGGTTTGTTATTGATGATTGAAATTTTCAATGATATTTGTTGTTGTATTGATTGGAATTTTTGGAAAAAGTCTTAATTATAGAGGAAACTCTGCCCAAAATTTTACATTTGTTCTTCTATTTACTTCTTTATTAAATTTTAAATGGGCATAAGAGTTTGTTTTGAATTCTATAGTTTTCCTCTTTAATTTATAATTTTCCTTCAAAATATGAGTCTCGTGGTATTATAGATTGTTGTTGTATGAGGTTTATGTTGCCTGAAGACCTGGGGAATGTGAATCCCAGACATGAATTTATATGGAATGTGATTGCTTGTGATGTTGATGTTGAGATGAGATGATGTTGATGTTGATGATGTTATTGTGATGATGTATGTTGTGTATGTACATGGGGGGTGTGGTGACCATGTTGGATATCCCTAAAGCGGGAAATAGTGTTTTAAAGAGTTTTAAGCATTCCTGGAGAGAGAAGGGGATGACTTATAATCTTTAATTATCCATGGTCAGTGCATTGATGATGCTCATGTTTCATACTTCATATGACATGGAAATAGTATAAAATTTGTCAGTAAGTACTTGTAGTTTCTCATGAGGAGGAATACTTGTACTTGGGGCATGTCACTCGGTTTGGAACTCCCTTGAGACTCAGGCTGATCACCGTGGGGGGGGGGGGGGGGGGAGTTGCTTGTGCACGACAGGGTGACCTTGACACTCACTATCTAGTTTTCGTAAGTGAGAGTGTCGTGTGGACACGCTTAGGCTATTTTCTCAGGGATGGTACCACATTGCATTTGAGAGTTGAGGTCAGGTGCATGCATCATACTGAGCATGATTGATTGGAACTATGGACGGATGATGACTAATTGTTGAGTGTGTGTTGGACTAATAAATATTTGTGTATGCTTATGATATTTTTTAACGTTTTCTTACTAATAATGGTTATTTGATTTTTGTATTAATTTCTTTTATAATAAACTCACCCCTTGCAATTTTCGTACCATGTGGTTGGTACCTGTGATGATTGCGAACCTTTGTTTGTGGGAGCAGAATGACAGCAGTAGAGTACGAGAAGTGAGATTCTTTTGTGGAGCCTTCGGGCCGACGTGATGACGTTGGGATTATTTTGGGAGAGAGTTGTGTTTTGTTAATCAACTCCTCCATAACTGGTTCAATAATTCTTTTTTTTTTTTAATTGAGGATGTAAATCAAAAATTTAATTATATGTATGAACAAATTTACTTTTCATTATGTGAATGATGTGTACCGAGTTACTATACCTATATATATGTATTCACTTAAGTAATAGTGCGTTATTTGGTGAATGTATATCAAGAAAAAAATTACTTTCATTTTTCATAAGCAAATTAACGGAGTTTTCATTTAAAAATTGAAATTCTCGTAGTTTAGAGTGGTGATATCGTGGCGACGAGGTGGGTTGTTACACTCTCGACCCTATATTCGTGGTTTCTTCGAGGTAACCGTGATTTCTATGTCTTCTCCTAGTTAGTTTGAACCCCTCTTTGTATCTCTTGTGATTTGGGTACCATTATTGGATGCTTTCACACTTCCTATGAAAAACCTTTGAAAATGAGAAGTTGTAAAGGTTGTCTTTTTATAAAATAGATTTCATTTTTGTAATCTTCGTTGAACTACGATCATAGTGGCGTGACAGGAGTTTCAAAATGATGTCTCTTTGATGTGGATCTCAAAACATTCCTTTAGCCCCTTTTTAAATTGAATGGGTATTTAACCCCAAAAGTTGATATTAACCTTGTCTTTGAAATCTCACCACTAGAAAAATGTAGTTTAGCGACCGAAATATTCAGTTGCTATTAGCGACCGAAAACATTTTGTCGCTAATTGCGTCTGAATTTATATTTGGTAGCCAACTTGCGTCAGCGACCATATTCGTGACCGAAATGAAGTGTCACTAAAAATCCCGGTCGCTACTTCGGTCGCGATACTTACATAAATTTAAAAGCATTTTAGCAACGGAATTAGCGATCGAAGTGGACTTGAAGTTAACATTCGAATATGGTTTGGTCGCTATGTTGTGCTGATAGCGACCAATATTTTGTCTGTCGCTATTGCACAAAATAATTTTGAGCCTAGCGATCGAATGTATCTTTCTAGAAATATTGGAGAGCTAAATTTGTAATTTATTATAAATCATAATCAATATATAATATTCTTAAATACATTTTATATTTGAAAAGTATTGAAATTAATATATTAGTAATATTTTTAAATTAACAAATTAATATTTTCATTTTTTTAAAATCATAATAATTATATTATTTTTAATTATACTTTGATGATTTATAATAAAATTAACAGACCAATATTTGCATTATTTGATTAAGATAAATAAATCACGGTTATCATTAGTCTTTTAATTTGTGTTTTATACAAAATAATTTTTTATTTTATATAACTATTTAAAAATTATAATAAATGTATACCCTTGATATTATGAAAATATGTCATAATCAAATTTTGTCAAATTAAGTATTTTAAAATACTAAGCATAATTGTAGCACTAATGAGTCATTAAGGTTCAATATGGTGTAAGTGAGTCATTAAGGTTCAATATGGTGTAAGTGGAATTTTATGCATTAATGAAGACCCAATAAGATGCAATGGGTAACTTATGCATTCACTAAAAGTCCAAATTAACTTTAATTTAAGGCTTAATTACAAAAAAAAAAAAAATAAGTTTCCCATATTTTGCCTATTTCACCAAATTGGTCTCCCTATTTTTGAATTGTTGACTAGATGTTTCACTTGTTCAATTTTAAACATTGAGCTAAAAAGTTGACCAATATTTTCTTAAAAAATAAGAACTTTAAAAAAGTTTGAAGAACGATTAGAATCATAGTCCTTTAAGGACGAAACACACTCATTTACACTACACCCAAATACTCATTTGAATGTTTGGTACAAAATATAGTATTAATATAAGTTTTATGCGAAATAGTTCAAAATTCAAAGTTTATTCTTTTTAATTTATTATATTTTTATAGTCTTATATATTATCATTTAAAATATAATATAAAATAAAGCTTATATAAGTATACATATTCTAATTTATGTGAAAATAAAATTTAATCTTATATATTATATTTTAAAGATAATATATAAGCATACATATTCTAGTGTAGTCAACGTTTAAAATTTAATAGTGAACGATTAGTCAACAGTTAAAATCAGTTCTGGGGACTAAGATAGTGGATTTTGAAATATAAGAATTTGGTGAAATAGGAAAAATAGGGGAACGAATTTTGCAGTCCTAATTTAACATATTCATTAACCAAGGCCCAATAATGATTTATTAAGGTTTGATGTGTGCAATTGCTTCGTACACCCAACAATTTTTTTTAAAATTCTAAAAGTACCCTTGCTATTAAACATACAGATTACGAATATGTAAGCTCACTCTAATTAATTATTAGATCAAAATTAATTGTCAGAAAATTATATATGTAAACAAATTAATTATTAGATTAAAATTAATTGTCACAAAATTTATCATGTAAATTTACATGTGCATTAAATATACATTAGAAATTTTAGTGTTATATATAGCGACATTAATTATTTTATAACATAATTGTCCTATTACCTCAGTTGGTTAGAGCGTCGTGCCAATAACGTAATTGGCAATCCGTATGAACATACGAATTGCCAATTCGTATATGGATTATGTGTTACAGATTATGAATTTGTAAGTTTCTTACGGATTACAAATCCGTAAGCTTACTCTTACGGATTATTAACGCATAAGCTTACTCTTACGGATTGCGAATCTGTATGTTTATTAATAGAGATACTTTTGTAATTTACAATAATTTGTTGGGTGCACAAGAAAAATGTTAGGTGTATGAAGCAATTTCCTTTAATGTGTAACTTATGCATTCACCACTTTCGAATATGACTTTAGTGTAACATATGCACTAATGATTGATTGAAATCCAATAAGACTCAATCAAGGCCTAATACCACTTTAGTGTAATTAAAACCCAATAAGACCCACTATATGACTTTAGTGTAACATATTCATATGCAATACTGATGGCCCAATCAAGGCTCAATATCACTTTAGTGTAACATATGCACTAATGATTCATTGAAACCCAATAAAGCCCAATCAAGGACTAATATATGACTTTAGGCCAAAAAAATACAATAACCAAAGCTTAACAATTAATTAAAAGTTACTAGTGCATGTTCGCATTTGATGCACATTTTAACCACTTGTTTTTCTTTTTTTGAGATACCACTCTCACTTGATTATGTAAAAGAGTCAAGTTCAATTTTTTAATTATCTTGTATAAAAATAATTATTAAATATTATATTGATAAAGTTATAAAAAATTTAAGAAAAATTAATAAATATGTGGAAGCAATGACTTCCAATATTATTTTGATGATGCCAAAAAATTAAGAGTTAAGCAAGTTCCAAAGAATCAGGAGTCAAAAAGCTTCAAGAATCAAGTTTCAAGAATCAAGATCAAGATTCAAGACTCAAGATTCAAGAATCAAGAGAAGACTCAATCAAGATAAGTACTAAAAAAGTTTTTCAAAACATTGAATAGCACAAGAATTTTTCACAAAATCTTTTACCAAAGAGTTTTTCTTTCTGGTAATCGATTACCAGTAGCCAGCATTGTTTTACAAAACTGATTTACAAAGCTGTAATCGATTACCATAATCATGTAATCGATTAACAATATTTTAAAACATTAGATTTCAAATTTCAAGAGTCACAACTAATGATAAAACATTTTCAAATCATTTTAAACTTGTGTAATCGATTACACAATACTTGTAATCGATTACCAGTGTTTCTAAATGTTTTGATTTTCAAATTTAAACATGAAGAGTCACATCTTTTGATGTGTAATCGATTACACTATAATGATAATCGACTATCAGTGACTGATTTCGAAAAATAAATTTCCAAAAGTCACAATTCTTAAAGTGACTTGTTTCTGAAGATTTTTTCAAAAGTCACAACTTTTTAAGTGACTAGTTTTCAAAAGAGTCACAATTTTTAAAAGGTGACTAGTTTTAAAGAAATTTCCAAGAGTCACAAACTTTAACTTGAGTCATCAAATGATTATAAATATGTGACCATGGCATGAATTTCTATAACATTTTTTACAGAACTTTCTGATTCATTTCTCTTCGTCTTTCTAAGAGTTTTTGTTCAATATTTTCTATTTCAAGAAAATTTTATTGACCAAAAACTTGTGCTATTCTTTTTCTTCATTCACTTCTTTCTCTTGCCAAAAGATTCAAAGGACTAACTGTCTGAGAATTCTTTTGTTTCTTTCCTTCTCCCTCTTGACAAAAGATTTCAAAGGACTAACTGCCTGAGATATCTTTTGTATCCCCCTCACAGAGAATTCAAGGGACTAATCGCCTAAGAATTCTTTGTCTTAACACATTGGAGGGTACATTCTTTGTGGCACAAGTAGAGGGTACATCTACTTGGGTTGTTAGACTGAGAACAAGAGAAGGTACATCTCTTGTGGATCAGTTCAAGTTGAGGGTACATCCATTTGGTTGTTCAAAGAGAACAAGGGAGGGTACATCCCTTGTGGATCTTTGGCTTGTAAAGGATTTTACAAGGTTGAAAGAAATCTCAAGAACTGTTGGTTGCTTGGGATCTGGATGTAGGCACAGGTTGTTGCCGAACTAGTATAAATCTTGTGTTTGTCTTCTTCTTCCCTACACTCTTTAATTTCCACTGTGTACTTTTAATTGCCGTTTTTACTTTTGGTTAAGTTTATGTTTCTGTTCTTTACTTTCTTAACTTAGTAGTAAAAGTCTAGTTGAATCTAGTAACATTAAGAAGGATAAATTTTTAATTAGTCAAGACACATTAATAATTAATTCAACCTCCCCTTCTTAATTATTACGAGACCACTCGATCCAACAAAATATAATTGAGTTATAATTAAGTTAGAAAAATTTAATAAAAACAATTAAATTTTAATTTTAGATTAGGAGACTGAAATAGCCTTTGGTTTTGTTTGGCCCAACTTTTTTTGGGCCTAAAAGCTACTTATAAGTTAAAATAAAAAAATTAGAACTTAAAAAAATAAGTAGAAGTTGTTTATTAATTTTCATTTTTATACTTTAAAAACTCCTTTTAAATTAAAAGTTAGACAAAATAATTGAGCATACAACCTATAAATATTAAATTTCTAAAAATTACACTTATTTTTTTGTTATTTTATCTTTAAAAATAAATAACTTTCTTTAGAAACAATTTTACTTAAGTTCAAGCAAGCTTAAAAGACTAAAAAAACACTTAGTAAAAATAAAAACAAACTTAATAAAAATAAAGAGTCTTAGTAAAAACAATTTTACTAAAGTTAAAACAAGCCTAGACTTAAAAAACACTCAATAAAAAAAAACTTAGTAAAAATAAAAACACACAAACACAATAAAAATAAAAACACACTTAGTAAAGATACACTAAAAATAAAAAACACACAACACACACAAACGCACATCACACAAACCCACAACACATAAACTTTCCTCCTTTGGCAGTGCTTGTTCTTGTTCAACAGCGCTAGCCGCCACCGCGCCATCGCCCAACTGCAGACCCACCCTTGTTCTTGGTCGTAGTTGCAGATCCGGACTCGTGTTGCCAACCACGTCGAAGATCCGCGCTGCAGTACACCCTCCTAGTTGACTCGTGAAACCCTAACCTCTCACTGTTACCGACTCTTGAATTTGTTGATCTGTTTATGTTGTTAGGTAGATTGAAAATCCCTTACATTTTCCTTACTAACAGTGAGTTCTTCTATTTTCATATTTTCTGTTTACAATTGTTTGTTACATTAGTGTGGTTTAGTTAATGACTCATTTGCAAGACCAATCCTGGGCCTGCACTAATAATTTGTTTGAAATTAAGCACCAATTTTTTTAATGCTAATTTCAAGTTTTAATCTTGGTGGTGGCTATCTTGAAGCAAACGAGCTTTTGAACTAAGTAAACTGTTGGGTATAAAGATCACACCTTCGCAGGTACGTTGGAATAGTCTTGTTATATCCTTTGAACGCATTAGATGAAAAAGAAAAAAGTAGATGTCTAATGACCATAAGAAAATATTTGGTACTTTCTTCATTCAGTAATTATGTTGATTGGTGGATTTAGAACTGTTGATTTTGGAAATATGTGATAATCTATTGTAACTGACTTTTCTTTCTCTTTTCCCCTTGTGCAGTGATATATAACATGGGTTTGTTTGCATAAACTTCTCCATAAGCACTCTTATGAGAGGAAAATAATAATAAAAAAGAAATAAGCTTCCCTTTAATTTAAAATTAACTTATGCATAAGTTAAAATTTAACTTTTGGAGAAACTAATAAGAGAAAACTTTTATAAATTAGCTTATGCATAAGCTAATGCTTATAGAGAAGCTTATTTCATTTTTTCTTTTTTTTTCTCCTAGAAGTATTTATGGAGAATTTTATCCAAATAGATCCTATATATATGTTTATGGCTTTATTTTCTAGTTTGTTTGTTGCATGCACCTGTCTCTGAAATAGTCACAAGCGATTGCCATTTCGCATTGTTGCCCTAAATTTTGTTGACATTCTAAATGTTCTTCCCTTACCCAAACTTGATTGCTGTGCAGGTTTTACAGGGCCATTCTCCATTTAAACAATTGGTCAAGAGGTACGTGTATGCATCTTGTCTGGTTGCAAATAAATATTTCATGCTGAAACCATCTTTTGCACTTGAATTTTACATGTTGAAACCAATAAGACTAACATGTAGTTTAGGGCCTTCGTGCCATTTCGTTGCATTATGTTTATCTCATAAATTTTTCACTTCACACAGATTTAAGAACGATCTCATTGTTGCTGTGGGAAAAGGGGAACCTGCACAATGCTCTTAGATTTTTCACCTCTTAACAGTGCTCTTAGATTTGGCTAATCTAGATTATATATAAAAAAGAATGGAAGAATTAATAGATAGAAAGAAGCATCAAAATGAGATAATGTAAAAGCTTTATATATATATATATATACACCTGTGTATAATAAACAACAAAAGACTTTCTTAATAAAGAGTATAAGAAGCATTCTAACTCTTAGACAATAAACTTGTAAATGCATAAATCTAGGATGGCCCCTAACCGTACATTATTCCACTACTTGATCGTGTAAGCACTTATTCATAGGATTAAAACACCTATCTTAAAAGGGGGCTTGTATCGGATGACTAATCTCATAATTGGACCTGAAAGAATACTATTGGAATCACTAATTGTTGATTGAAGCAGCAATATTTGTTATGGCCTAGCTAAAGCAACCCCTCCTCTTCCCAAAAAAAAAATAAAAAAAATAAGACCTGACACAAGATATATCATCTTATATTCCTATGAGACAAAACTCTAGCCTCCTTAGAATTGTACTAATAAAAATCTAGTACCTTGATGGCCTATGAATGGATTCAATTCAAAATCATGATTTCCTATATAGCAAAATGATATATGTATTCTATCCAAAAAAAAAAATTATGTTTAATTTTTATAATATTCACTTTTTTTCTTCTATTTTTCAGATACTTCTTTTTTATTTTTTTTATTGTACTAGTTTTGTAAAAAAACATACAAATAGATATTATTAAGATATTTATTGAAGCGTACACATAAGACAAGCTAGCTAGCACCCTCCTCCACTCATTGGTGTATGGTGGAACTAAGTGCCTTCCTCAAACTTGGTTTTTCTGTTTGTGCATGTGTCAGATTTAGTTGTTAGTGGTTGGAAAGGGCTTGAAGACTGCAATATTACTATGAAGTTCTCTGGCAGATATTTTGTTGAATCAATTTTCTCTTAATTAAGTTTAAGCATCTTTATGATTTAATTTTTTGTGATATATACTTGATTTGGTTAGCTTACTAGTTTATGTTGACCCCTCTTAAAGAATGAAAGTTGGAGGCTCAAATGCTCTTCATAACTAAAACTATACATATTTACTTAATTACTCCTATAGGCGAAAAAATAGTTGTGTTTGACCCTTGAAAACTTCCAAAGCAAACTTATCAAGAGATGACAATGACATTAATTGGAAGCATTTTTAAAATATATCCTTAAATTGGGTTTAGTGAGGAAAAATATTGTTGAGCATCTAAAACTAGTGAGAATTATACATGAATACATACTATACTAAAGGGGGACTTTAATTAACAAAGAAATGAGGTCAAGGTGATCCTCATATTATATGATCATATATCTCAGATGCCAGAACGAGACAAACATGTTATTCAATAAAGATGTTGTTTGCATTTCTATTGAACAATATGTGGTACAAAGGAATTGCATTGAACTGTGAGACTTGAGTATTGAGTAGTATGTGGTGGCTTTAAAATCTAGCTGTTACTATTCATTTTTCTCTCACTTTCATGTACTGTCCACATGTGGATACTTCAGACATGATTCATTCAGATTTTTTGGATTCCCATTTTTCACTATTTTTTTTTCTCTAAAATTTTATAACACCATCTTTGGCATAGACATTTAGCTTGACAAACATTCTGAGGGATCCCCATCCCTATCCCTATCAGTTACAAATTTGAAAAATTAGTCAAACTTGGTGCACAAATTGATGGGTCAATATTGTGATTTGTGACATTCATGTTAGATGCATATTCAACCAATTGAATTAGATTTGTTAGTTCTCCAACTATATGTTTAATTATCCCAATATATGTTCTATGTTAAGCTAATGAGTCTTTTTGTGAAAAGAGTATTTTTTTCCCCCTCTTTTAGAGCCTTAAGTAAGGAATTGAAGTCTATTGGTCATGAAACCTACTTTGTTTTGTGTCTTTCCACGCAAATTAAATAGAGATTCCTTGAATGTCTTTTTCTTTTAAAAGTAATCATACACAAGTAACATGCACGAAAAAAAAACGATGCGGTAGATTTTAGAATTACATTATCTAATCGTTTTGATCCCCTTCGATAAAAAAAACATTATCTAACGAATATTTAAGAATTAAAAAACAAGTGTATGAGAGGCTTGAAAATAAATAAATTTTAACACACATAATTATATTAGTTAATAAGTTATAAGACTGCATTTTTATGGGATATGATTAATTAACATGCGGTACCAAATTCTATAAAATTGCACAGTTAAAAAACATTACAAATAGTAGAATTTATTATTTTAATCATTAGATTCAAAATATTGAAATCATGATTCAAAATACAATTTCAAATATTTTATATTTAAAAAAAATTACTGAAATCGTCATCAAAACATGATTTACCCAAACCCTTAATATTTTCAAAATCTATCCATTTTTCTGTAATTTTTTTTAAATTATCCCAATTTTATAAATTTGCCCTGCTAACTGTGTGTACCAAAATATAGTATCGTATTTCAACTTCTGCTTTAATTACAGCAATAAATATCTTAATGTATTTTTCATCTTTGATTCCCTAGCTTGATTACGCTTCTATAGGGGTATTAGAATTTGAATTGGAATAAGTAAAGGTTAGTCATACAAGTAGACTTGTTAATAAAATCTGTAGAATACCAATAAAATAATGGATTTTTACTCACATGTTATTCTACCCAAAATATAAGAAGACAAATAATGTGATTCAGAAAAAGTAACACCCAAATCCCAACTGGAATCCACCATTTGGGGTCAGCAACGAAACTCGTACAGATTCGAGCAAGGAGGCATTCAAATTATATATTGGACAAAAAAATATTACTGAGAAATAAGGTGATTTCTGCTGCAAGTTCTAGCACTTTTCCTAGTACAAACACTAACACCTTTCCTAGTACAAATTCTAACACCTTTCCTAAAGGCTATAGGGGTATTAGAATTAGAATTAGAATAAGGGGGTTCAGTATGACCTGGAACAATTTCAGGAGAGATTAGGAAATCTATTTGTTCTAGTGTCGAGATGATAGGTTGTACTTTCTTCTGTTGTAGTTTCCTTCGGGTATAAACATGTTGCACCTTATTTGACAGTGGTTTTTCTCCCCCTGAGAACTATCTAATGATGTCATTCCATCTTGAGCAATTATTTCAACTGGAACAATAGAATACATATATGAATCAAGTACTATCCACAATTTTTTTATGTTTAATTTTTTATTGTAGTATCAAATATAAAAACATTGTACAATAATAATTAATGTTAAAATTTATGAAATTTATTAAAATAATTATTATTTACATAAATTTAATAATAAATATTTGTGTACATAATTATTGTTTCCAGTGATAAATTTTTTACATATATCACTTTAGTCAATCATGTGATGGCTAAGGCAATGCCATTAAAATTTAGAATAACTTAGATAAATAATAAGCAACTGAAATTCTTAATTTATGAAAAAAAATAACTACACTAGCTTTATGGTTGAGTTAAGGACCGAAAAAGTTTCAATTCCATCAACCATAATGTTTGGTTTTAAAATTATATCTTATATTTACTACTATTAAATTGTTCAATTATGGTTATAACTAGAGTTTAACTTGTTTCAATGTGCTGGATTAATTTATTTTTTCAATTTGCTCGATTGTAATACTTTATTAATATAAAATTTGAATAATATTTTCTTCGATATCAAAATGATAATTTCTTAGATCTTCTTGATGTATGGTTTTGATGTGCCTCACACTTATAAGTGGTGGCTTCATTGATGTAATAGTATGTCTCTTGTGTGTTTGTATGAACACACTCCATTGAATACTTTATTATTCTAGTACTCCATTGGATACTATTAAATCATTTCATTTCATGGTTATATTTTCTTACTTCTTGACGTTTCTTAATGGAGATTTGTTGTTGGTAGTTTGTGTCAATGGAGATTTCTGAGAATCGAAGGTGGATGTATTAGAGGTTAGATGCTAATAAGCGTTGGACAAATGAGTTTAGAGAAGGAGTGTTTGAGTTTGTACAGTTTGTTACTAGCAGGACATGTTTCAAATGCAAGGAGAACAAACAAGGTGTCCCTGCAAGAAATGTAAATGTAAAGTTTTCAAGTTTATGGATAATGTGATAAGGGATCTTTATAAGGAAGGGTTCATGCCAAATTATTATTGGTGGACAAACCACGGTGAAGAGTTACCACAATTTCCTCCAATAGTGTTGCAAGGTTCATACTACGAAAGTGGTGGGCAAAGGGAAGAATTGAATCCTTGTGAGAAAATGATCATGGATCATGCTGACCATCAATTGACCAATACATAGAACAAGAGGGTGTAATTGAGACAGAATGCATGGAGGAAAATCCTAATCCTAAAGCTCAAATTTTTTTTGATATGCTTGCAACTGCGTAAGCACCATTGTGGGAAGGATGCGGGCATCATTTAGAATTGTCAACTTCTTTGGCCTGTCTTAGCTTGAAATCTGATTATAATATGTCAAAAGGGTGTTTTAATCGTATGGTTCAACTTATGGGCGACACCATGCCAAAAAACAAAACTATGGTTAGTAATTTTTTATCAAGCTAAGAGGTTAGTGTAGAAATTGGGTCTCGGTTGTTTGAAAATGGATTGTTGCCCGAATGGATGCATGTTGTATTACAAATAAAATTCAGATATGAGTATAACTAATTGCTTTTTTTGTAAAAGTGATCGGTACTTGACAATTAATAGGAGAGGGATTGAAAAGAAGTTTCCTATTAATAAAATGTGGTACTTTCCACTCATTCCAAGACTAAAAAGATTGTACTCTTCAATGGCCACTGCATCTCACATGAGATTGCATAGTGAGAATCAGAGGGACCCGAATGTCATGCGTCATCCATCTGATGGTGAAGCGTGGAAGCATTTTGATAGAATGCATGCAAAATTTAGTCAGGACCCTAGGAATGTCAGATTAGGGTTATGTTCATATGGGTTTAGTCCTTTTGGTCAATTTGGGAAGACTTACTCTTGTTGGCTGATTATCTTAACTCTATATAATCTTCCTCCTAGCATGTGCATGAGGAGAGAATTTATGTTTTAACTATCTTAATTCCAGGTCCATCAGATCCAAGGCATAAGATTGATGTGTACTTGCAACCACTCATAGATGACTTATGCACCTTGTGGAATGATGGCATACCAACTTTTGATGTGTCATTGAGGCATCATTTTTTTTATGAAGGCTGCTTTGATGTGAACAATCAATGACTTCCCGGCTTATGGGATGTTGTCAGGTTGGACAACTGTTGGCAGACTTGGTTGTCTCATATGTATGGAACGATCAAAGGCATTCACAACTTTAAATTTTCACAAGGTCTGCTATTTTGATTATCATTGCCAATTTCTTCCACTTAATCATGCATATAAGAGGAATAAAAAGTCATTCAAGAAGGATTGGGTTGAGACCTCACCCCCTCCTCCATGTTTGTCTAGTCTTGACGTTTGGAATAGAGTTGCACATTTACCGTTCTGCCTTGAGTCGTAAGAAAAAAAGATTTTCTTGGTTATGGTGTTGAACATAATTGGAAGAAACAAAGTATATTTTGGTTGTTACCATATTGGAAAACACAACTTCTGCGTCATAACATTGATGTCATGCACATAGAGAGAAATGTGTTTATGAATGTCTTTAACATTGTGATGTACATCAATGACAAAAGTAAGGATACACACAATGCTCGAATAGATTAGCAGAAGTATGTAAGCGAAAGGAGCTTGAGTTGGTAGATGTTGGTCGTGGCAAGTTCTTTAAACCAAATGCAGCTTATGCAATGACCAAATCCCAGAGACTCAATGTTCTTAAATGGGTCAAAGAACTAAAGTTACCGGATAGCTATGCCTTTAATTTAGGTCGGTGTGTGGATCTTAACAAGGGAAAAAATCATGAAATGAAAAGTCATGATTGTCATGTTTTCATGCAACGATTGCTTCCAAGTGCATTTGACTCATTACCAAAACCTATTTGGAAGCCACTTGTTGAACTTAGCCAATTTTTCAGAGAACTAATTTTGAAAACATTAAATGTTGAACAACTAAGAGTTATGGAAAATAACATACATGTGTTGTTGTGTAAGTTAGAAAAAATATTCCCACCAAGCTTTTTTGATTCAATGGAGCATCTTCCAGTTCATTTACCTTATAAGACAAGACTTGGTGGTCCAGTCCAATATCGTTGCATGTATCCTTTAGGTTTTCACACTCCCTCAAAAATAAAGTCAAGAATAAGGCTAGAGTCGAGGGATCGATTTGTGAAGCGTACTTAGTGGAGGAGACATCTACCTTCGCCTCATTTTACTATCCTAATCAAATTGCAACGAAAAGGACTAGGATGCCTCGGAATGTTGATGTGGATAAAGGTTCTTCATCTTCTCCTCCTATAACAATTTTCAATTACCCAGGAAGAGCGAGTGGTAAATCCAAAACATATTTTTTGGACCAAGTTGATCTTCATGTTGCTCACTTGTACGTTCTTCAAAATTGTCCAGAGGTTGAGGCATATTTAGAGTAAGATGATTTTAATACTTTTATAACTGATTAATAATTTAACAATGTTATGTTGTGTACTTTGAGTAATCTATTTTCTCCTTTCCAGTATTTATGATAATTTTTTGAGGGAGTTGAATCTCACAGCTTTGGATGCTCAACTTAACCAATACATTTCATCCAACTTTCCTACATGGTTCAAGCAATATGTAGGTTAACACCTTATATATTATTCAAATAATATTTCTTCTATACTGATATGGTTTTATATACGACGTTAATTGTTAAGTTTTCTAAATCCAGAAAATAATATTCAAGATTCAATATTGGTTAATTTGGCATGGGGACCTAAGAAAAAAGTTGAATTATGACCTATCTACATAATAAATGGATACAAATTTCAAATAGTTAGCTGAAATGAAGGCATGAATTCTTCTAATTATGGTGTTCACGTACGGGGAACTAATGGTTAACTAGAATTTGATTTTTATGGAATGTTGTCTGATATTATTCAATTGGAGTATACGAGCATCCCATTGATGAAGTTAGTTCTATTCAAGTGTGACTGGTTTGATAATACTCCTTATATAGGGACACAAGTAGATAAAAAGTATTAGATTGTTGAAGTAAGGCAATAAAAAAGATATACTAAATCATATGACCCATTTATATTTGCACAATAAGTAGAACAAGTTTATTACACAACATATCCCAAGGGACATCGAGGATGGTTAGCCATAATGAAGACAAAAGCTCGCAGCAGAATCATTGACAATATAGTAAGTGAAACTGAGCAAGAGACTCCATACCAAGATGATGAGCTAGTAGGGCTTCAAGAAGTGTTGGAAGTTGACCCTGATGTCATTAATGAATCTCTTGCGGATGTTGATGGAGGTGGAGAAGAGATAGATGTAGATTTACTCAAACAAGTAAACTTGGTTGAACCAGACAAGGATGAATGCATATTAAGTGATAATGACATTAAGAGTGATTTTGATGATACATATACTGCTTAGGTAATTCATACATTAAAATTGATTGCATGTCTTATGTTCATTGTATGTGTGTGTGTGTGTGTGTGTGTATTTTTACATTTGTATGATTATGGTTTGTAATAATTATAACTTTTACTCTTGTAGTGAATATGAAAGACAAGATAAGCAACCTATTTTGGTGTAGAAAACATTTTTATGTGAGTTTTCATTAACAAGTTGGATTTATTTGTTTACTAAAGTGTATTACTTGTGGTACTTCACTTTTTATTTATTTGTTCTTAAATATATTGCATGCCTTATGTTCATTGTGTGTGTGTGTGTGTGTGTGTATATATATATATGTATATATTTACATTTGTATGACTATGGTTAGTAATAATTATTACTTTTACTCTTGTAGTGAATATGAAAGAAAAAATAAGTGACCTATTTTGGTGTAGAAAACATATTTATGTGAATTTTCATTAACAAGTTGCATTTATTTGTTTACTAAAGTGTATTGCTTGTGGTACTTCTTTTTTATTTATTTGTTCTTAAATATCATATATATATGTGTGTGTGTGTGTGTGTGTGTGTGTACATGTGTAACAAAATCAAACATGCAGTGGCAGATATAGGTAGGGGTGATGGTCATAGAACATTTAATCGTGGTAGAAGACATGGTCTTAGTTTGGGATCTCCAATTACCACCAACCCTTCCACCTCCTCGATTCACATATCAACCTCAGAGTCGATGATTCATGTCGTTGCACTGACTCCAAACAAACTTCATATAGCTCAAGACCAACCAAATCTGACCATTGTAAGGGAGTCAATTCCCACTACCCCTGTTAGAGATGCTTCACCTTCAGCACCAGATGATTCTCTTACACCTGAGTACCCACCAGATCCAAATTGTGAACATATTGTTGATTAAAGGCCTTTCATTCGTGCATATAAAGGAGAGTAAGTGCAATTTATTTAACTATTAATTTTTCTTAAATTTTTTTAAAATGTGGTATTGAAAATGTCTTTGTACATAGGTTTCAACCAACATATGGATGTTCTAATATCATATCAAATATCATTAGGGCAAAATTTGATTTAGCTGCAAGTTGGTTGAAGGTATCAATTGAACTTCACGATAGGCGGTTTGGAGAGTTTACGATAATTTGAATTATGGTTTAATTTAAAATGGATTGTTTCTTGTATCATTTCTAATTTAGTACTTGTTTCCCATTTTATGCAAAAAGAGTATAGGTGGCACCCAGAAAAAGAGCGAGTCATTAGAGTTGTTTTTGAGACAAAAGAGTCACGCATTTTCAAAAGTGCAATGAACAAGATCAGAAATGATCAAGATAAAGGAAAATGGATAACAACCAATGTTCGAGCAGCCTTGGACGAACATTGGGGTTCTATAGATTTCCTAAACAAGAGCTCCACTGCCAAGGCGAATCGATCTGTTGATAGAGGAGCCTCAACATACTGTGGTTGTTCCATATCTACTGCATCTCACTTTGAAAAGCTGGTAATTTCACTTTTTATACACACACACCTCATTGATTTTCAATTCAATTTAATTAATTAAACGTTTTAAAATTTTAACTTTTTAAATTTATGTAGTCAAAGGAGTTTCAAAGACCACCAATTGCTTGGGAGGTGATGGAGAAAACTAAGAAATTGAAGTCGAGAGAATGGATCAATGATAAGTCCTGCGAATTTGTTGTAAGTTGTTTTTTCTAATTCTATCACTTTATTTGATATATAGTGGCTAGTATTATAAATGAACTCATACCTTTGGTTAATATCTCTTAAACTTATTTACACATCTTGATTTTCTTTTCTTTAGCCAATATTAAATGTTTGTGATTGGCTAGTATAAACTTTGAAGCCTACTATAGTAGATTAAAGTCAATTTTTTTTCCTATATTAGTGGTGATTTTCTTGAATATTAATCCTTATATGTCTACACATTTAATAATTTATCTTCATACCTCACTTTATATTGAAGGAGAAATATCAACATTGTCGAGATGAAATCTTACAGCATTCAACAGAGGAAGGCACATTTACACAGGATTCCCCTAGCACTGCTACTTATGTTAATGATAATGAAATATATTTGAATGTTGTTGAAGGTCCAAATTACAAGGGGAACATGTATGGGCTAGGTACTTTGAACAAAAGGTTTAGTTGCTCAAAATCAGCTCCATCTACTTTTATTGCTCATGTGGAAGACCAAATAGAGGAAATGCGTGAGACAATTAATAAATTAAATGTTAAGCTTTTGGCAAAGGCAAATAAGGAGAATACACTTGGGGAAAAGATGTTGTAGTTGATGGAGAATCATGACCACCAAAGTCAGGATATGCGACAACAGATGCAAGAACAAAATGAGCAAATGCAGTGTATACTGCAACACTTGCATATTCAGCCTATCATGTCCGCTCCTAGTCCATCGACTACCATAGCTGATGGAATTGCCCACCATGTTAATGATGCTCAAGTTGATTGTCCTCATGACATGTGAAAGGATCACTGACTCTTGGTAATTGTTTATTTTAGTTTGATTATGGCATGTTAGTTATGAATTTGAACCTTATTAAACTTTTACATTGCATTTTATTAAACTTTGAAAACTTTGAATTTGCACTTTATCAATCTTTAAAATATTTACTCATTATGAATGTCCACTTTTATTTATAAGTTTGACTATACAATTTAATTAAAATTTATATTTACAGTCGATAATTATTAAGCAAGTCAAAATGTAAAAACAAAACATACAACATATTTTTGTTTAGCGACCAAATTTGCATCCGAATTGTATTTTTAGTTAATTTTATATTTAAAATTAATAATTAAATGGCGACCGAATTAGCAATGGAAATGCATTTTATTTTGAAATTAATTATTTACTAGTGACCGAACTATATTTTATGTATTTTATTATAAACTAGCCACCGAATTAGCGACCGAAAGTAATTTTATTTTATAATTATTTATTCAATAGTGACCAAAACAGCTACCGAAAACCACCTTAAATTATTTTATATTTAAAATTAATTATTTGATAGCGATCAAATATTATTTTATATTTATTTTATATTTAGAATTTAATTATTTATTAGAAACTGAATTAGTGATTTTGGGTTTCAATTGCTGAATTGGTCCCAAGTGATGTAGCAACAAAATACACAGTGGCCGAATTTATTTTTTTGCGATCGACTATTTCGGTCGCTAATTAGCGATCGAATATAAATTCAGTTTCTAAGGACTTAGCGACTAGACTTTTTGAGATGTAAATAATTCGGTCACTATTTTGGTGGCTATACTTTTAGCGACCGAATTTAATGATTTATCGGTCGCTAACAATGAATTTTTAGTAGTGTATACTAAATTGTCTTCGATTTGGTATATAGAGCTCAGCATTTGGACAAATAGACGTGAACCAACGAGATCTTAGAACAACGTTGCGACGAACTAACTGAGAGATATAGATAGGTTAGAGGAGTTTATTGTTTGTTTACAAATTTTAATACCATAGTTGGGGTCAGGGAACCAATTTATGAGGATGTATGTCTGCCTCTGTGCATGCTGGTTTTCAAGAAAAATTGTGTTTTTAACTAAGGGGATGTAATATATTTGTTATTGATGAATGAAATTGTGAACAATGTTGTTTTTGTAATGATTGGAATTTTTGGGAAAAGTCTTAATTACAAAGGAGACACTGCCCAAAATTTTATATTTTTTCTTCTATTTACTTCTTTATTAAATTTTAAATAGGCATAAGAGTTTGTTTTGTATACCATAGTTTTCCTCTTTAATTTAGAATTTTCCCTAAAATATCAGTCTTATGATATTATGGATTGTTGTTTTATGAAATTTGTGTTGTCTGAAGACCTGGGGAATGTGAATTTGAGGCATGAATTTATGTGTATATATGTACGTAGAATGTAATTGCTTGTGATGTTGATGATATTGAGATGGGATGATGTTGATGTTGATGATGACATTGAGATGTGATGATGTTGATGTTGATGATGTCATCATGATGAATGTATGCTATGTATGTACATGGGTGGTGCAGTGACCTGTTGGATATCCCTGGAGATGGAAGGAGATTAGTTTAAAAATTTCATGCGTCCTTGGAGAATGAAGGGGATTGCTTAGAATTTTTAACTATCCATGGTTAGAGCATTGATGGTGCCCATGTTTCATACTTCATAGTTGCATGGAAATAGTATAAACTTTGTCAATAAGTACCTATAGTTTTTCATGAGAAAAAATACTGACACTTGGGGGGCATGCCACTTGGTTTGGAACTATTGAGAATGATTGTGGTTATTGTTATTGTTTTCTTGCTAATCATTGTCATCTGGTGCTTGTTGATCTTTTATAATAAACTCACCCTTGCAATTTTGTATCATGTTGTTGGTGCCTATGATGATCTCGAACTTTTATTTGTGGGAGCAGATGAGCAGCAGTAGGTGTCATGGAGGGGAGTCTTTTGTTGAAGCCGCTAACACTACTAAAAAGATAAGTTTTAACATCGTCCTATTAACATCGATTATTTGAAAACCGATGTCGTTAAGCACTTACAACATCGATTTTCAAATAACTGATCTTAACAGCTCCATTTAGTGCGATTTTAATATCGGTTATTTTAAAACCGATGTTGTAAGTGCTTGACGACATCAGTTTTAAAATAACCGATGTTAACACCTCGATTTAGTGTGATTTTAACATCGGTTATTTTAAAACCGATATCATATAAGCACTTACAACATCGGTTTTAAAATAACTGACGTTAATATAAACTCTTTTTCTTTAATTATTAGTATATTTTTAAAAAAATCATATATTGAGTTATTAATTATATTTTAATTAAAAAAATATAATAATTAATAAACAATAACAACTTCAAAAGGTAAGCATTTAAAAAGTAAACTAAATTTTTAAAATAAATTCTGTAATTTTAATTTTATTGTTTCATGATTATCTTTTAAATATAACACACATTTATATTAATTATTGCATATTAGTTCATTCGAAAATTAAAAAAAAAATTGTTTTTAATAGTAGAGTTTAACTTTTATAGAATTTTTATAGAATGTTGGTAAAAACAATTATATCGTCAAACAATTAAAATTTATTATGAATATATTTTATTTAATTATTACAAAAATAAAAAATTTATCATACAAAAACATTTATACAAACAATGTATATATTATTTATTATCAAAATGTCTAATAAATATTTAAAAAATATATTTTATGAGATATTTGTCACCATTCAATAAATAAATATTAAATTATCATTATACTTTAAAATCTCTACAAACTTATACCTACGACTACTTTTACTTTTGGATATAATTAAATGTAGATTAAATATATATAATTTATTATTTTAAAAAATTAAGATTATTTATTAAATTTTTTATTTTATAGAAAAATATAAAATTTGTAACTTAGTTATATATTTTATTTATTTAAATAATTTATTTTCCCATACTAATGATTGTTTGGCACTTTGGTTTTGTTTTTTTTTTCCATACTAATGTCGTCGTATGCAACACTCTTGTCTCTTTGTATCGTGCGTGTGTGTTTAACATTCACAATGAACAACATCTCATCGCTGACCCTTGATTCTCACGCAATATGCAGCACTCAGCACCTCATCTCCCTCCGCTAAGTTTGCCCCACTCGAAACATCGTTGTATGCTTCGCGAAGCCCGTCGCGCCTCCCCCACCAAGCTCGCTACTGCCGACACCTCTGGCAGCCTCATCGGGGCGCTGAGCCAGGTCTTTGACTTGCTAGGTTGCCAGTGGGGCAACGAGGGAAAAGGGAAACTCGTCGACATATTGGCCCAGCACTTCGAAATCATTGCTCGCTGCCAGGTATTGCCAAAGTTCTCTTCTTTTTCAATTTTCATGGCTTTTGTGTTTGTTTCAAATCTTGGGTCGTTCAGAAAGTCGATGGAATTAGTGTGTGTGTGTGTGTGTGTGTGTGTGTGTGTGTGAGTGAGTGAGAGAGAGAGAGAGAGAGAGAGAGAGAGAGTGCTTTGGTGGCAGTGTTGTGTTAGGGTTGATTGCTCTGTGGTTTAACTGAATCACTGCATTTTGTTTGTTTTTTTTTTTTAAGGTTTTTGATATTTTAATGTATTATGAGAAGAACACTAGATTGAACCTGGAATTGGGAGGCCTGCCAATTTTATGCCTGAGATTACAGAGATGTCATTTTTGTTTCTTTCATTATTGAATAATGTTTTATTTTAGCTCTTTCATGCTAGCAAAGGGTAGTGGTTTGACATTTTGACTTTTGAGTCCCTGATGTTTCATTATCGATTATTTTGTGTCCTTGTCATTGCTTTGAATGATTTGCACTTGAGTTTATTGTGATTGCATTTTATTGTAACTAGGTTGTTTATAGACATACATAATAATAGTCCCTTTGTTTATAGATATATCAAAGCTTCAACGACCACATGTTTAGGAGTTCAATCCTTGCTGCTCTTGTTCTTTTTACGGTTAAATGCTTAAATTAATTTAGGACTATTACTGGATAGCCTTATAGTAGGCTTTAAGAAGGCCCCCTGTCACTATCGGACATTTGCACCTGTCACTATTAGACAGCCAAAGGTAGTTACTTATCTTGAATCTATTTTGATCTCTATTCTTCATATTTTGATGTATACTTCAAAATGGGTTGGTTCTTTAGTAGCTTTTGAATAAGCTTATTCTTCGATATTATCCTCTTTCTTATTATGTTAGGAATAGGGAAGAGGAAGGAAAAAATTCTATTGTGAGATATTAGACTTTTCACTGTTGACTTTATTTATTTAATGCATGGCTAAAATGTTCAACCAGTAAGTGAATAAATAGGCTGAAAGAAACTATTAACACTTTCATATGACTTAATCTATGGGCTCTTGTACTTTTCTCATTTGCACCATTAAAATAAATTGTGTTGTTTTTAATTAAAATAAAATTTTCAACTGGTAATTAAAATTAAATCTATTTAATTTGGTATTCCCATTATATATCTTTTATTGTTGAAGTATGGAACAATAATGGGCCCTTTCTCCTGAATTGAAAGACACATGTTTATATTAATGCAATTGAACTGCTTGGACTCTTGATTCCAGCATACGCAGAAGCCTTAGGGAATCAAGTGTTTCATGGAGTAAAGTATCCCTTGTAAGTTTTTAGCATATTATACAAGTATATTGAACTACGTTGTAAGATATAAGTGTTAGAAAATAAATCTCATGATACTTTAATCTGTAGCCCTTCAAATATATGCATTAAAACTACATCAAAAGCTTTGCTTGGATAAACTAAAAGATGAATGTCAGAAGATTAGAGAAACTTTGGTTCTATCACTAGGCCTAATCTCAGAACTCATTTAACTTGTAGCATTTTAGAATAAAATCAATTTGATCTTTTCACTGTAATTGTTGAACATTAATTCTGAAAATTAGCATGCATGATTACTGTTGATCTAAACTAATGCTTGTAGATTGTAATGCTTCATTTTTTGCCAGAAAAAGGAGTGGTGGCATGTGATATTTCTTATTTGTTTTTCTTGAGATGCTCCTCTATAGTCAAACTATAATTTAATTACTTTTGATTATGCTTTGCCAAAGTTGATTGCTATTGTTGCCCTTTTTCTTTCTTGAAATTCAGAGGAAACTCTATCCCTTGAATAATGTGTTACGAGCATCTAGTGAAATATTATATAAACAAGATTTTACTTTGTTGTCCAATCTGCTTCCTATTATGAGTAGACTTCAACTATGAACATTTTCTTACTTCTTTTGCTAACATATTACTGGTAGGAGACAAAACAAAAAGGCACCAAATAGTATAATCTTTAGCAATTTTGTATGTTAGTTGTGTCTATTACTCATGGATATGATTATTGGTCAGGGATAAACTTTTAGATGGATATTAACAATTTGTCTTGGAGGATTCTAAAATAATGTTCAATGCTAAAGAGACAAGCTAGACAGATTCTCCCTTAGAATAGGATTATTGTAAGTTTAATTTTGATAAAAAATTTTGTTTTTATCATGTAATTATATCTAGTGTATTGTTTTATAACTTGCTAATGCTTTATAACTTGTTTATGTGATTAATGATTAATGTTTTATATTAAAGTTGTGTGCATTATGGGTGAACCTTAGTTTTCCGTTTGAGATTGAATACAAGGATTAATACAGATAGTTTTGATTAATCATTATATTCGATTTGAATTGGCCATTTGGATAGTTTGGGAAGAGTCATTTTGGTAAATTTCTCTCATTTTAATCCTTATTCTCTAACTCATTTGAATTGTCCATTTTAGATCAATGGTTTCTCATCGTTGAATCTTACCAAGTTGGATGTTTTATCATATCTTGAAGAAATACAGTTGGGTGTCTCTTACAAACTTGTTGATGGCACTCCAATCAAATCATTCCTTTCAGATCTCCGTCTTCTTGAGCAACTGAAGGTAACTTTTCTATCTTTCCCATCTACAGCACTATTCCTCCACCTTCACTCTAGTTTTGGATCACATGACCAAATGCTTCTATTTGATATATGACTAATATAAACCAACATGGGAAGTAACAGGGTTTTCAAGGAAGGTAAAGGTCCTTAATTTTTGGGAATTTGCGTTGCATTCTCTTACGGCTATTTGTTTTCATGTTTTAGGTGGAATATGAAGTACTTCCTGGATGGAAATATGATATTTCTTCCATAAGAAACTATTCTGACCTTCCAAAAGCTGCAAGGCTGTATGTGGAAAGGATAGAAGAACTTGTGGGGGTCCCTAGTCACTACATTGGTATTGGGCCTGGATGTGATGCTCTCATATACAAATGAGTCCACATTGGATTTGCATGCCTCTGTAGGTAAGTTGAGGCTTTTTGCGGTAAAGGTGTCGATTCCTTCTAAGTTTCAGTTTTTTTGGGATATAAACACATTTTTAGTGACTAGTGAGGATCAGCTACATGATGTATTATTATGTTGTTAGCCATCATCATTGCCATTTTGGGTTTTTATATGAATTTGATACAAGGTGTTTGCAGTCTAGTTATGCAATACTACTTGTTAGTGTCAATTAACATTGATTTTTTGAAAAACCGAGGTTAACTGTCACTATCAACATCGATTTTTTAAAAAAACCGATGTTGTTAGTGCCAGTTAATATCGGTTTTTTAAAAAACCGATATTAATATGTAGATTAATAACTTTCTTTTTTCATAATTCTTATCATCTAACATCGGTTATTTAAATAACCGATGTTGTATTTATTAGTTAACATCAAACAACAACAACAACAACAACGCCTTATCCCACTAGGTGGGGTCGGCTACATGGATCAACTTCCGCCATAATGTTCTATCAAGTACCATACTTCTATCCAAACCATTAATTTCGAGATCCTTTTTGATAACCTCTCTTATAGTCTTTTTGGGTCTTCCTCTGCCTTGAATTGTTTGTCTTCTCTCCATCTGGTCTACTCTCCTCACTACAGAGTCTACCGGTCTTCTCTCTACATGCCCAAACCACCTAAGTCTATTTTCCACCATCTTCTCTGCAATAGGCGCTACTCCAACCCTCTCTCTAATAGCTTCGTTTCTAATTTTATCCTGTCGAGTCTTACCACACATCCACCGCAACATCCTCATCTCCGCTACACCTACTTTATTCTCATGTTGGCTCTTGACCGCCCAACATTCTGTTCCGTACAAAATCGCCGGTCTTACCGCAGTCCGATAAAACTTTCCCTTTAGCTTGATCGGTACCTTTGCATCACATAACACCCCCGATGCTTTTCTCCATTTCATCCATCCTGCTTGAATGCGATGATTCACATCCCCTTCAATTTCCCCATCATCCTGTATTACAGACCCAAGATATTTAAACCGTGTGACTTGAGGGATAATATGGTCTCCTATTTTCACCTCTGAGTTAGAAACCCTCCTTCTTTTGTTGAACTTACATTCCATATACTCCGATTTGCTTCTGCTTAGGCGAAAGCCATGTGTTTCTAGAGCTCGTCTCCAAGTTTCCAACCTCTTATTCAACTCCTCCCTCGACTCTCCAAGGAGGACTATGTCATCTGCAAAAAGCATGCATCTCAGCGCTATCTCTTGGATTTGTTCCGTGAGGGCATCCAGAATTAAGGTAAAAAGGTAGGGGCTAAGGGTTGACCCTTGATGTAAACCAATTGTGATGGGAAAATCATCTGACTCTCCACCCTGTGTCCTAACACTAGTCGATACCCTATCATACATATCTTGGATAGCTCGAATATATGCAACCCTAACCCCTTTCTTCTCTAGAGCTTTCCACAAAATCTCTCTAGGCACTCTATCATACGCTTTCTCCAAGTCAATAAAAATCAAGTGCAAGTCTTGTTGGGCCATGCGATATTGCTCCATCACCCGCCGTAATAAGTAAATCGCTTCCATGGTCGACCTTCCCGGCATGAAACCAAATTGATTCTCAGTAACTTGAGTCTCCTTTCTTAATCTCCGTTCGATCACTCTTTCCCATAATTTCATGGTATGACTCATGAGCTTGATTCCCCTATAATTTGCACAATTTTGTATATCCCCCTTGTTCTTATAGATTGGCACTAACGTGCTTCTCCTCCATTCCTCCGGCATGCGTTTTGACCTCATAATTTCGTTAAAGAGTTCGGTGAGCCACTCAAGACCTCTATCTCCAAGAGTTTTCCATACTTCAATAGGTATGTTGTCTGGCCCCACTGCCTTACCATTACTCATTCTTTTCAACGCTTCCTTTACTTCCTGTTTCTGAATCCGACGATAGTACTTATAGTTCCGGTCCTCTTCTCTTGTGTCTAGACTGCTAGAGTCATATCCATATCCATCATTAAATAAGTTGTGGAAATACGCCTTCCACCTTTCCTTGATATCTTTTTCATGCACTAAGACTTTGCCTTCTTCATCCTTAACACACTTTACTTGATCCAAATCTCTAGTCTTCCTCTCTCTACCCTTAGCAAGCCTATATATAGATCTTTCTCCATCCCTGGTTCCTAGAGCTTGGTATAGTCCGTCAAAAGCTTGGGCTCTTGCCTCACTCACCGCCTTTTTGGTTTCATTTCTAGCTATCTTATACTTATCCCAATTTTCAGAATTTCTACACCTAGACCACTCCTTGAAACACTCCTTTTTTACTCTAACTTTGCTCTGAACATTTTCATTCCACCACCACGATTCTTTACCCCTAGGTCCAAAACCTCTAGATTCACCCAACGTCTCTTTAGCCACTTTAATAATCTCTTGGGACATCTTGTTCCACATATCATTTGCACTTCCTTGTGATTGTCCACACCAACCCTCCCATATCTTTTGTTGGAAGATTCCTTGTTTCTCACCCTTCAAGTGCCACCATTTGATCCTTGGTGCTACCAGATGACTTCTTCTCTTTGCCCTATCTCTAATTCTTACATCCATAACCAAAACTCTATGTTGGGTAGTCAAGCTCTCTCCCGGGATAACTTTACAGTTCAAGCAATACTTCCTATCAGACTTCCTGATAAGGAAGAAATCTATCTGAGAACATGTCCCTCCACTTTTGTAAGTGATAAGATGTTCCTCTCTTTTCTTAAACCATGTATTGGCTATAGAAAGATCCAAAGCCTCCGAAAACTCCAAGATGGATTTACCCTCCCCATTCATCTCCCCTAGGCCAAAACCCCCATGCACCCCCTCAAAACCTCTAGCCACGCTACCTACATGTCCATTGAGATCCCCTCCTAGGAAAACTTTCTCTCCTTGGGGTATATCCTAAAGTACCCCTTCTAGATCCTCCCAAAATTTTACCTTAAAGTGTTCTGCTAACCCAACCTGAGGTGCGTACCCACTAATAACATTAAAGGTGTCCTGTCCCACTACCAATTTTAAGACTATGATACGATCTCCTACTCTTCTTACATCCACGACATCCTTCTTCCACTCCTTGTCCACAATAATCCCTACCCCATTTCTTGATCTGATTTTTCCCGTATACCACAGCTTAAATCCCGAGTTGTCTAATTCTTTCGCTTTTTCACCTGTCCACTTAGTTTCTTGTAGGCACATAAAATTGATCTTCCTCCTCACCATAACATCCACTATTTCCATAGATTTTCCTGTAAGTGTGCCTATATTCCATGTACCAAAGCGAATCCTCCTGTCATGAACTAGCTTCTTTACCCACACCCGTTCACGAAAATGTGGGAACCCTTGCTTACTTTTCACTACATCCGGGCGGCGATGCAGCGGCCCTTGCTCTTTTGACACTGTACTCGAGCCATACAGCGCGTTGCTTCCGGGCAACGACCTAGCATTCACATTATTACGTAATTGATCCATGTCATAGAGATTCGACAAAGTTTAACGTTGGCTGTCGAAAGCCTAACACAACCCTCTCCTTTTATCCGGGCTTGGGACCGGCTAAGAATAGCAAAGCTACCCTAGGGGCTTGAATTCAAAATTCTCTCTACCAACGACTCCTGTCGAAGGGTGGCCACTTTAATAACTTGTAGATGCTTGAGACATGGGAAATGTTATCGTTGGCAATCTATTTTTTGTAACCTCACCCTGAAAAATGGAAAGCCAATAAAGAAAAATATGTCAAACATTTGTAACGTACATTTGGATTGTAAACTCATATATAAAATGAGAATTATTTATCTAAAATTAAGTTTTGTATATTTCAATAAATTAAAAATTAAAATTTATTTTTCTAAAGTTAAAATAAATGAAAGCTATACACTTAAAGTTTTTTTTATGATTTCTATTTATCTAAAGTGAATAAAGAATATAGATTTTTATAATAAATTAAAAAATACTAATTATTAACATTTTAATATTTTATTACATATATTTATGTATTTTAGTATGATTTTAATTATTAACTTTTAATTAAAATTTATAATGTTTAATTTTATACATAAATGATATTAAAAAAAAGATATGAAAGAGAAATTAAAGATGATGCCTTAAATGTGATAGTAATAGCATTAATGAAAAATAAGTAATTACTACTTAGATAGTCTATCTTCGAAGAAAATGGCTCTATTAGGTTTCACTAGCATTGTTGTGGCACCTAACCTGTTATGGCTGCCCCACCCATCTTTGTTCCATGGGGATTCTTGGACTTTGTTTCTTTGTCTGCCCTATCAAAACCCATAGCACCACTAGTGACCGGATTCATCTTTGTCAAGATAACAACTTGTATTCATCTTTGTCAAGATAACAACACAAGGGAAGGGTTGTCCCTCTGTGGTTCAGACTTTGTAAACAGATTTTTACAAAGGGAGTGGAAAATCTCAAGTGGGTTGCTTGAGTACTGGACGTAGGCACGGAATTTTCCGAACCAGTATAAAACTATGTTTTCATTCTCTCTTCCCTTATCTTATTTATTTTGTTGCAATCAATTGTGTCTTACATGTTTAAAGAACATTATTAAATTGATTGCTGCTTCTTCTGCATTCTGAGCCTATCTCTTTTAGAAGGGGGTTAAAAGTTTGTTAGTGGAAAATTAATTCACCCCTTCGTAAGTTATTGAGGCCACAAGGTCCAACATAGAGGAATTCATCATCTTGAAGTATTTTTCAATCAACATTCACCCTCCTTATTAGCAAATCATCAACCAGGTGTTGTGGTCTCTTCTTGTTGTACACACCATCAAATGCAACAATGATGGTTCAGCTAAGGGATCCCTGAGGCATGCTAGCAGTGGTGGAATCTTCCATGATTGCTTAGGTCATTTTTTGGGTGGATTTTCTACCTATATTGGCATTCACAATGTTTTTTTGCTGAACATTTTTCGATCATTTGGCTCTCGAAGTTGCTTATGTCAGGAACTAGACCAACACCTTGACTAAATGTGATTCCAAGCTGGTCATTCAAGCTATTGAAAATCCTTCCTTGGTTCCTTGAGAACTATGTAACTGTTGGGACAACTGTCTTTTTTTTTTTTGCAAAGATATAGTTTTTGTTTTCTCCCACATGTTTAGGGAAGGAAGCACTTGCGTTGATGTCTTAACCAACCATGGTGTTAACTCTAAGATTGATTATTCTTGGTGGGATCATACCCCTTCTTTTTGTTAGAGGGAATTTCCTTTGTAATAGAGTTGTACTCCCTAACTGTATATTTTGTTAGCTTTTCTTGGTGGGGTTTTGGCCTAGTCCCCCCCCCCTCACCATGTCTCATCTATTTTTGGCTATTTATATGTTATTTGGTGTGGTCCTTGGGAGTTTGGTATGGGTGCCAACTTAGTGGGGATGCATACTACCCTCTAAGATTGTTTAAATTCAAAATATAAGACAATTGTTTAAATTCTATTGGTCATTCACAATGGGGTTGTTTAACCCCATTTTCACTTGGGATTAATTAGACAAACCCATTTTTTATTTCTCATTTCTTTTTATCACATTTAGTATTCTCTCTCTCTCTCTTGCTTATTTTACGCGTACTATTAACACATTTTCTAGTGTATTCCATCTAACATTTATTTTGGGATGTTTACTGTATTGTGATTCTTCCTTTATGATTATAATTACGAGATTGTTGTGTTTGACATACCAATTGATGCCCCAATGCGAATTAGCTGATAAAATTGAGTGCTCTTCGTGTTTTCATATTTTTGACCCATGATTTTGATTCCTTTGATTTTGATATGATTATGTGAAATTGTTTGAGGGGTTTAATCATATGAACATAACATATTAATATTATTATTGTGTGACATGTATATAATGCATGAGGCATGATAACATGTTATCTTGGGATTATGGAAGTGTGATGAACTGTGTAAGTGACAAGTTAAGTATGTGTTAAATTGTGAGGTCATGCATGTGTATTGAGATGTTGTGTGCATTGAGTTGTGAGCTATGAATTATACAATCACACAACTGTAAGACCCTTTAAGGGTGACAAGTTAATGCGCAACGAGTATTGTGATGGGATCTATTGTGGAAATCCGACGAGTTTAATCACTTTGAGATACGACGAGTTAAAATTATTTTGAGAACAATTAAGGAGTTGTGTGTTTTGTATAGTTCATTGATAGAGTCTGCATGCTAAAATGCTTTCTGGGTTGGACGTGAATCAGGAGGGAGAGACCCTGACAGACTCTTCGGAGTGTAGGCCTTGGGGGTAAATACACTCGATTTGAATGTTCCTTGAAACCGATGTTGATCCCATATGGTTAGAGCATTCTCACAAAACAGAGTGACCCTAATTGGTCTCCCTATGATTTTACCTAGTGAGAGTGACCTGACTTACCAGTATGTGGTCTATCTTGTCATGTACTCATAGGCTCCCAATGAGGATTTTCACTGACATGGCACCACATTGCATATAGGATTGAATCTTAGTATATTTGTTGCATAATGCCTGTGTATTGATTGGTTAAGTGATATCATGTTTTGATTCTTGAGTATGTGAATGATGGGAAAATGTATGAGATGTGTAGTGTTGAGATATGATGTCACGCGATAAGTGGTGCAATGATGTGAGTTGTGCTTAAGTTGTATTTCATTTATATGATATGTATATCTATGTTGTTATGTTTCTCTCTATTAGTTATGAATGTGATAACTCACTCGTGTGTGTTGTTTGTGTTTGAATCATGTGATGATATCGAACTTTATGTTCGTGGAAGCAGATAGTTAGGTGGATAACTATGGAGAACCTCATGCTAGAGGAAGCTGAAGCACAATGCTTTGATAGGATGTGACATTGGAACATGGGTTTTTGTATTATTTGTATAATATTATGAACATGTTACTTTATGTTATTTCGCTACTTAACTTGTTTCCTTTTGTAAAAAAATTGGATGGCTTTGTTTTGGGCCAGAGATGTTTTCATACCCTTATTTGATAAGTTTTTAATTTGGTGATTAATGCTAATGTGAACCTTTTACCCACGTGAGCTCCTTTATGTTTATTGAATAAAATCATTTTAATTAATTCCATATTTTCATGTACGATATTATATAAATATATATGTCGAGGTAGAGGGTGTCACATATTCAGTATTAGCAACCACGAATTCACCCAACACTAGGTCGAGGACCCACCAAGCATCCTCAACTTACATGCCTACTCATTGGCAACAACAACTAAACACTTCACTTGGATGCCCAACTTGAGGTTTGAGATACAACACCTTTGTACCCACCATCTCACCAATGGTCTACCTCAAGGGTTCAAGTTTCACCAACACAACCAATCTTTACAAATTTAAAATGAGTTAATCTCTAATGTTTCATAAAAAAAATTCACCACTCCGAAGGGTTGATGAAGTATAAAATAGGCATGGTAATGGGGCCTGAACCCGTCAAAATTATCATTACATATATATATATATATATATATATATATATATATATATATATATATACATAACACTAAAACATGAAACTATTAGATTGGATTTTATGCTAGTGTTGGATTGGATTGGATTTTATGTTGTCATGTACAATCTAAAAATATGTTATGGTTGCTATTTAAAATTATATTTTTCATTCTATGAAAAATTATATTTTTTTTATAGAATTTTATAAGCATGTTGGGGGCGGGGATGGGGAGTAAATCTACACCCTCGTTGGGTTTAGGGGGTGGGGTCGAGGAGGGAAATAGGGAGTCGGGGGCGGGGCTGGGCTAAGCAAAACCCAATCCTGACTCACCCTGTTGCCATGCCTAGTATAAAACAAAGGGGGTTAGTACTTGGGAAGATATCCACTAAGCGAGACCCCCAAGTCTCCTAGTGGATTAGAGCTCTAGCACCCAATCAGAGTTCGTCCTCACCAAGCAGTCATTTCTTTCTAGAATATTTTTAAAACTCCACTTGACTCACTAAAATGTTTTAAGAAGGTTTACCATCATCAAGGTTAGTCCACAACAATTATACAATTATTCATTAATATCAACATCATAAGAGTTCACCATATCATAAATTCACCATTCATATATACAACACACTTATGGACCCATCAATAGTCCATTAAGCATAGTAAGACATCCAACACCATGAATTCTTACTATCATTGTATCAAAACATAAATGTTGTAACAACAATGCAACCACCTCAACATAATATAAACACCTTAAGAGCAACACAATCATCGTAAAAATAAGCATATTGCATTTGCATAAACATTTTAAAGTTATTTGAATCATAAAACAAAAGAAAGCAAATATTTCAAGAGAATTTTCAAAATAAACAAAATCTAGCCCAGCCAACCAAAATTATGGCCCAACTAAAACATTCTAGTAGCAAAATTTTCAAAATCATGAGCTCTTGCCTAGCGAGCAAAAGTCTGGGCCCAACCAAAACATTCTAGTGGCAAAATTTTCAAAAAATGAGTTATGACCCAATGAGCAAAATCGCAACCCAGCTAAAATGTTCCAGTGGCAAAGTTTTGAAAGAAGAAAAAAACAAGTTATGGCCTATCAAGAAAAATTGTAGCCCAACTAGAACATTCCAATGGCAAAGTTTTCAAAATTGTGAGTTTTGGCTCAGCGAGCAAGGAAATTTGTGGCCCAGCCAAAACATAATAGAATAGTTGCAAACTTGTTCGTTTTCTTTTCCAAGTTTTCCATTATTGCAAATTTTCATCAAAATCCATCAAATAATCAAAATCATCATTTCAATTAAAAAAAACCCCAATTTGATCAAACTTCCATTTTCATACATCATAGTTCATTTCCAATCAAATTTTAGACCAATCTAAAGCAATAGATTTCAAAATAAGATTGGAGCTTCCCTTTCCTATTCAACTTCAAGTTGCAAAATTTTGAAGAAGGGATGAAAATGAGAGAACATTGTGTCAAAGGGGAAAGCTTTCCACCACCCAATTAGTAGCTCTCACTAAGAGAACACCAAACCACACCCCAAACAAGCTCCAATGTCAAATTTCTATATCCAAAACAAGAATCTCCATAGGTCCTCCATGGAAGCTAGCTTACAAGAAAAGGGAGAATGGAAATGGAGTGCAAAGGAAAATGAGAGAGAGTTTACCATGCCAAGGTCAACTGTGGAACTCCAAGAGAAGAAGAAAATGACTTTCTTTGAGCAAGAGAACCAAAGTTCTCAAATCCTTAAGGAGTGGGTTTCTTGGTGAGGAGAAAAGGGTTTCTTAGAGAACTTTTGTATTTGTGTTTTAGATTTTTGAGTGTTAAAGAATGATTTATGACTCTTGTTATTCCTCATTTTCACACCTACGCCTTATTATGTACAACCAGTGTAGCATCCCAATTTTCCATGTGTGTGTGGTAGAAAATGTTATTACTTTGTTGTATGATTGGATAGTGTTTTTAGACTATTGAAATGGTAGAAAATGAGATATTAGCATAAGATACCTTAGCATGGTTGAGCTCTTAAGTTTTTAAGGTAAAGTCTAGAAAGAATAAGGATAATTCAGGGAAAATTTTCTGGTGAAATAATGGTCAACTCATTAATGACCTAGATGTTACTAATTGGATTTTGGTCTAGAAATAGAAACTAGAAGCTTGAAAGAAGAAAATTAGTAATTAATATAAGTAAGGTTAGAAATTAAGTGGGGATAATTAAGGTTGATTAATGATGATCTATATTTCATAGAATTAGAAAAGAGGTAATTACACCATGAAAGTTTAAAGTGGATGGCATTTTTGTAAATACAATTAGTTTAAAAATAGAATTTTAGTTTAATTAGTTGATGACTAATTAAAGTGTTTAATTATATGATGTAGAATAATTAAAATAAGTTAGAGTTGTAATACCCTGAAAAATTACAACTTAGACCAACAAAGAAAACATTGTGTTGTGTCTTTTATGCTTATGTGTACTTAATTATAGTAATTATATGCTTCTAATTATTATTTTTATGCTATGTGTGTGTGCATGTGTGTGTGTGAGAGAGAGAGAGAGAGAGAGAGAGATTTGTTAAAGAAAGCTTGACAGAGATATAGAAACTGTTTGAGCTAGATTTTCATCTATGCAAGAATTGTACTGTGAGTTACAGTGTAATTTGTCTTTGTGTGAGTGGATTTTGTGCAAGGTTCACTCTGAGTACACATATCCCAAGGAAGATTAGCACACTAATCTAGCAATTTATCACAATAATCTAGAAAATTAAGATAAGATTTACCAATTTTAGTAAAAGTAGAATTTTCATTTTTGGCAAAACTCTATTTTATCCTTTTTAAGTAAAATTTCAAAAGTGAAGCATACCACATTCGGTAGTGATGTACACATTTTTCCATGGCTAAGTAAGGGTAATTCATGAGTCAAAATTGAATGATTAAGATAAGCCTACACAATAATCCAATGGACCATGCTCTAAGCTTCTTTTGTCCATTTAATTACACTCCAAAAGTCACCAAAGTTATTGTTCATTCTTCCTCTTCTTCATGAGCTGGTCAAGAGGAAAGGAGACACCATTTCCACTTTTCTTCCAAGCTTTTCCAAGTATTCTTGAGCCTTTCTTTCATCAAGCTTAGGTAAATGACCCCCATTTTCAACTCTAAGCTTGATTTTTACTTCATTTTCTTGCTCTATTCTCACTTGTAGTTTCAAGTCTTATTTTAGCACTCTTGAAGATTGGAAACTAGAATCTAAACTCATTCATTCTTCCTTCTAAATTTCGTGGAGACTAAAAGAGGTAAGGGAGGTCTCTCCAACTTATTGAACCCTATGTTTGTTGTTAAACTTCCTTGAACATGTTGTCTTGAAATTTTTGTGCTTGGTGCCCTATTCTGGATTTGTGTGCTAAGCTGTTTTCCTTGAGTTTTCAATGGTAAAAAATAGTTTTTTAAGTGTTAAAACATAGCGCTAGCCTTAAATCAGAGTTTTCTAACAAAAATTATAAAACAAGTTTTAGAACATTGTACCGAATAAAATTTGTCACAAAAATAATCTGGTAGTGAGAGTTGTATGAACTGGTTTTATTAAAGTTTTGACCTCAAAAATAAGTTAAATAGGTGTGAAAATATAGGGTATCATATAAGATTTGTGAAAAACCAATTCCCGGAGCATCGAGAACACTGAGAATAAATTTGGAGCGAAACTTTGTAAAATTGAGTGATAGAGTGATTTAAGACAATAGACAACCTAACATTGGAAACCATACATCTAGATAAAATTACCTTAGAATTATTTATTTTTGGAACTGTTGATTTAATTGTTATATAATTGTTGAGATAAACTACAAACTTTGATGGCGAATGCATGCTCTGAAAATTGTGATAATTTTTCTGCTGGTACATTTCTTGAAAGGCCTTTATATTATTATTATTGTTGTTGAATGATAAGACTGACAGAGTGTGAACTCTGACAATTATATCTGTGGCGTGTGAATTTATACTTTGTTATATATATCTGTATACTATCATTTTATATGTACGCATTGTGCTTTGGGTTTGAGGGTGTTTGACCCTTAGCAAATTTCTTGTTATAAATTTTGGGATTGTAAATATAGTCATCATGCTGTCGAATTTTCTGTACATTTGTGTGGAAAGTGATTTTTATCACTTGAGGGGCCTAGAATGGTTCCTTGAGAGTAGTACGTAGGCTTGAGCATCATCTTTCTTTGTGTTTATGAATATTTATTTTGTGTGATGTATGCAGCATGAGGCCTTCTCACGCAATGTGGCAGAAAAATGCAAGAAGATTGAAGGAAGAGTAAGGAATTGTTGGTTTTTTCCCATTTGTGAGATGATGTGTTTGTTATTAGGTTTCATCTATGAGATGGTGTGATTATGATTAGATTTTGTCTATGAGATAGTGAGGTATATGATTATGGTCCATCTGTGAGACAGTGAGGTATATGATTATGGTCCATCTATGAGATGAAGAGGTATGTGGTTATGTTCCATCTATGAGATGGTGAGTTATGTGATTATGGTCCATCTGTAAGATGGTGATGTATGTGCTTATGTTCCATCTGTGAGATGGTGAAGTTTATGTTGAGAAATGGATAATTTATAGGGTACACTGAGGTATAGTGGGCGGAGAGGTTCGAAGAACCTAGGGGAATTAGCAAGTGGTGATTACCCGACATTTGGTGCACTCATGTAGTGTAAGGAACTCACATGCCTCACTTTGCCATTCCCGATGGGCTCTGAGACAATACTTTTTGGAGTTGGCAGCTTGGGGATCGGTATATGTTTTGCCTAGGAGGCTTGGTGGCATTGTTGAGTCCTCTTATGTGTCGAGTATGAGAGTCATTTGTGTCAAGTATGATTGTCAATGATGTCAAGTGTAGTATTTGACTATATCAAGAGTGATAGTCAACAGTGTTAAGTACTATAGTCATTTATGTCAAGTGTGATAGCTATGTGCTCTCAAGCATCGAGAATGTTGTTTGCCTAGAAAAACCATACGCCATGGTTATGTAAGTTGTATACTTTGTGTGTTATTTATGGCATTTGAGGAGTAGAGGACTCATCCCTACAACCAACAACTTTCAAAGTCAGGAGATGTCAAGGGAGTCACACCTTTTGCGAGCTTGGAGTAGTAGGCAGACAGAAAGAGTGTGGTCGTGTCAAGAAATGCACACGTCAGTGTACACATGTCACACTCTAGGGCATATTGTGTCGGTAGATAAACCAGATGTCACATTCATCACCATCGGTACTACTATATTCCCTGGGATTTACGTCTCACCGACAATTGTGGTGGTTTGAAGACATTAGATTTTATCTAAGTGTGGAAGTGTCTCGCGATGCTAAAGAATTCAAAGTGACCCCAGTGAGGCTTGACACGAGGGGTAATGAGAGTTGGAGATTCGAGTTAGTACGTCCCATATAGGTCATTGAGGACTGGGGAGATCACATCGACATGACACCCAAGAAGGAAAAAGTGTATTACGAGCTTTTACAAGATTAAGAGCCTTCATTTAAGGATGAGGATTTGTAGAAGCAAAGCTTCATGGTGAATCAAAGGTGATTCAAAGGTGTTTTGATGATAACAAAAGATTATGACAAAGGAGATGACAAAAAGCTCAAAGATTAATCAAAGAACAACTCAAGTGAATCAAAGATCAATCAAATAACAACTCAAGTGAATCAAAAACAGTTCAAGAGTTCAAGATAAGAATCAAGAAGAATTCAAGACTCAAGAAGAAAGTTTAGAGTCAAGAATCAAGATTCAAGATTCAAGATCTCAAGAATCAAGATCAAGATTCAAGACTCAAGATTCAAGAATCAAGAGAAGGCTTAATCAAGATAAGTATGAAAAGGTTTTCTCAAAAATTGAATAGCACATGGTTTTTCTCAAAACATGTTTACCAAAGAGTTTTTACTCTCTGGTAATCGATTACCATAATGTTGTAATCGATTACCAGTAGCAAAATGGATTTGAAAAAGTTTTCAAATTGAATTTACAACGTTCCAATTATTTTCAAAAAGTTGTAATCGATTACAATGTTTTGGTAATCGATTACCAGTGCCTTTGAACGTTGAAATTCAAATTCAAATGTGAAGAGTCACATCTTTTCACATAAAAGCTTTGTGTAATCGATTACACTGATTTGGTAATCGATTACCAGTGACTGTTTCTGAATAAAGCAAAAGATGTAACTCTTCAAAAGGTTTTTGACTTTTTCAAATTGGTTTTAAGTTTTTCTAATAGCTATAACTCTTCTAAATGGTCTTCTTGACTAGAAATGAAGAGTCTATAAAAGCAAGGCTTTGTTTTGCATTTTCATTAATTCATTCATTCAATCTTGATTACTTTTCCAATCAATCAATCTTTTCCAATTCATTCTTTACACAAGCAAGTTTTCCACATTGATTTCTGAGTCTCTTTGAACTTCTTCTTCTTCTTCCTTTTGCCAAAAGCTTTCCAAAGTTTTCTGGTTTTTCTAAACCTTGAAAACTTGTGTTATTCATCTTTTTCATTCTCTTCTCCCTTTGCCAAAAAGAATTCGCCAAGGACTAACCGCCTGAATTCTTTTTGTGTCTCTCTTCTCCCTTTTTCAAAAGAACGAAGGACTAATCGCCTGAATTCTTTTGTGTCTCCTTTCTCCCTTGTCAAAGAATTCAAAACGACACAGTCTGAAAATTCTTTTGATTCTTCCCATTCCCTTATACAAAAGTGTTCAAAGGACTAACCGCCTGAGAATTCTTTTGTATCCCCATTCACAAAGTATCAAAGGTTGAATCGCCTGAGATCTTTGTCTTAACACATTGGAGGGTACATCCTTTATGGTACAAGTAGAGGGTACATCTACTTGGGTTTGACTGAGAACAAGAGAGGGTACATCTCTTGTGGATCAGTTCTAGTGGAGGGTACATCCACTAGGGTTTCAAAGAGAACAAGGGAGGGTACATCCCTTGTGGATCTTTTCTTGTAAAAGGATTTTTACAAGGTTGAAAGAAATCTCAAGGACCGCAGGTCGCTGGGGGACTGGATGTAGGCACGGGTTGTTGCCGAACCAGTATAAAAACTCTTGTGTGTTTGTTTCCTTCTTCCCTACTCTTTTAATTTCCGCTGTGCATTTAATTTCCGCTTTTACTTTCTGTTAAGTTTATCTTCTACTCCTTATTCTCTTAACAATTTAGTAAAAGCCTTAGAAGAGTAATTTTTTTAATTAGTAAAGGTTTAGGAATAATTAATTCAACCCCCCTTCTTAATTATTCCGAGGCCACTCGATCCAACAAGTGGTATCAGAGCTAGGTTTCTTGTAGAAAATTTAACCACTTCAAGATAAATGGCCTCTTTAGATTCTTTGTCTTTCAAAAGTAATTTCAGGAACAGGTTATTCCAAGATGATGATGAAGACCAAGTCAACTTGTGTCTCATGACAAAATCTGATGAGAATAACAAAGAAGATTCTGTAAGGAAGAAATGGTACATAGACAGTGGATGTTCCAAGCACATGACGGGTGATGTATCCAAATTCACAACTATTTCCCCCAAGAAAAGTGGACATGTTACATACGGCGACAACAACAAGGGCAAAATTATTGGAGTCGGTAAAATAGGTACAAGTTCTTCTACTCCTATTGAAAATGTGTTGCTTGTAAAAGGTTTGAAGCATAGTTTATTAAGTGTTAGTCAATTATGTGATAGAGGATATAAAGTATCCTTTGATTCTGAAAAATGTGTTATTAAGCATGAGCATGACAAAGATATTGAACATATAGGTTTTAGAGAAAATAATGTTTACATGATTGATCTAAAACAAAAATCTGAAAATGATAGATGCTTTTTTAGTAAAGATTGTGATCCATGGTTATGGCATAAAAGAATTGCTCATATTAACATGGATCATCTAAATAGACTAATTTCAAAAGATCTAGTTATTGGTTTGCCTAAATTAAAATTTGAAAAAGATAAGTTATGTGATGCATGCCAAAAAGGTAAACAAACAAAAGTATCTTTTAAATCTAAAAATATTGTTTCCACCACTCAACCATTGCAATTATTACACATGGATTTGTTTGGACCATCTAGGGTCATGAGTTTTGGGGGAAGTTACTATGCATTAGTAATTGTTGATGATTATTCTAGGTATACTTGGACTTTATTTCTTACTCATAAGAATGATGCATTTCATGCATTTAGAAGACTTGCCAAAGCCATTCAAAACAAAAAGAATCTCAAAATTATCTCCATCAGAAGTGATCATGGAGGAGAATTTGAAAATAATGATTTTGAAATGTTTTGTGATGAAAATGGCATAGAACACAACTTTTATGCACCTAGAACACCCCAACAAAATGGAGTAGTAGAAAGGAAAAATAGAGCCCTAGAAGAAATTGCTAGAACTCTTTTAAATGACACACCTCTTCCAAAATACTTTTGGGCAGAAGCGGTTAACACCGCATGTTATATTATGAACAGAGCATTAATCAGACCCATTCTTAAGAAAACCCCATATGAACTTTTTAACAATAGAAAACCAAACATTGCACATTTACATGTTTTTGAATGTAAATGTTTTGTTCTAAACAATGGTAAAGAAAGCCTAGGAAAGTTTGACGCTAAGGCAGAAGAGGGTATTTTCCTTGGATATTCCTTACATAGTAAAGCATTTAGAATATACAACAAAAGAACCATGACAATTGAGGAATCAATACATGTTACTTTTGATGAAACTAATATTACCTCCCCGAGAAAGGAGTTTGTTGATGATATTGCAGATACTTTGGAAGATACTCAAAATGAAGAAAGAAATCTGAAAAGAAAGAGAGATGATGAAGACAAGGATGATCAAGATGACACCGCACAAGAAAATGATAATTTTCCCAAAGAATGGAAAACTTCAAGAAATCATCCTCTTGACAACATCATCGGTGATATCTCAAAAGGGGTAACAACTAGACACTCTCTTAAAGATTTATGCAATAATATGGCATTTGTTTCATTAATAGAACCTAAAAATGTTAAGGAAGCTATTATAGATAATCATTGGATAGTAGCTATGTAAGAAGAATTAAATCAATTTGAAAGAAATGATGTACAGGAATTAGTAGAAAAACCTTCAGATTATCCAATCATAGGAACTAAGTGGGTATTTAGAAATAAATTGGATGAAAATGGTATAGTAATTAGGAATAAAGCTAGACTTGTAGCAAAAGGATATAACCAAGAAGAAGGTATCGACTATGAAGAAACTTTTGCACCTGTAGCTAGATTAGAAGCCATTAGGATGTTATTAGCATATGCATCTATTATGAATTTTAAACTATATCAAATGGATGTCAAGAGTGCTTTCTTAAATGGTCTAATTCAGGAAGAGGTATATGTGGAACAACCTCCTGGGTTTGAAGACTCACAAAAACTAGACCATGTCTATAGATTAAAGAAGACACTTTATGGCTTAAAACAAGCACCTAGGACTTGGTATGAAAGATTAAGTAAATTCCTATTAGAAAAGAATTTTACTAGAGGGAAAGTAGATACCACTTTATTCATAAAAAAGAAGGATAATGATATCTTGTTGGTACAAATTTATGTTGATGATATAATTTTTGGATCTACTAATGAATCTTTGTGCAAGGAGTTTTCTATTGACATGCAAAGTGAGTTTGAAATGTCCATGATGGGTGAGTTAAATTACTTTCTTGGACTACAAATAAAACAAACAAATGATGGGATCTTTGTCAATCAAGCAAAGTATTGCAAAGAACTCATTAAGAGATTTGGAATAGAAAAATCAAAACACTTGGCTACTCCTATGAATACAAGTTGTTATCTTGACAAAGATGAATCCGGTCAACCTGTTGATCCAAAGCAATACAGAGGTATGATTGGATCTCTACTTTACTTATCTGCAAGTAGGCCAAATATTATGTTTAGTGTATGCATGTGTGCAAGATTTCAATCAGATCCAAAGTTTTCACATTTAATGGCAGTAAAAAGAATCATAAGATATCTATTAGGAATAGTTAGTTTAGGATTATGGTACCCTAAGAATTCTTTATGCAATCTAGTAGGATACTCAGATTCAGATTTTGTTGGATCAAAAACAGATAGGAAAAGTACTAGTGGTACATGTCAATTCATAAGGTCTGCACTTGTTTCTTGGAATAGCAAGAAACAAAATAGTGTAGCATTATCCACAGCAGAAGTAGAATACATTTCTGCAGGTAGTTGTTGTGCACAAATTTTGTGGATGAAGCAACAACTATCTGACTATGGAATAGTATTAGATCACATTCCCATAAAATGTGACAACATAATGTTGGATCGAGTGGCCTCAGAATAATTAAGAAGGGGGGGGGTTGAATTAATTATTCCTAAAACCTTACCAATTAAAAATTACTCTTTTAAGGCTTTTACTTATGTTGTTAAGAGAATATGGAGTAGAAGAGAAACTTAACAGAAAGTAAAAGCGGAAATTAAATGCACAGCGGAAAGTAAAAGAGTAGGGAAGAAGGAAACAAACACACAAGGATTTTTATATTGGTTCAGCACAAACCTGTGCCTACCTCCAGTCCCCAAGCGACCTGCGGTCCTTGAGATTTCTTTCAACCTTGTAAAAATCCTTTTACAAGCAAAGATCCACAAGGGATGTACCCTCCCTTGTTCTCTTTGAACCTAGTGGATGTACCCTCCACTAGAACTGATCCACAAGAGATGTACCCTCTCTTGTTCTCAGTCAAACCCAAGTAGATGTACCCTCTACTTGTACCACAAAGGATGTACCCTCCAATGTGTTAAGACAAAGATCTCAGGTTGTTACACCTTTGATACTTTGTGAATGGGGATACAAAAGAATTCTTTGGCGGTTAAACCTTTGAATGCTTTTGTATTAGGGAATGGGAAGAATCAAAAGAATTCTCAGACTGTATCGTGTTGAATTCTTTGACAAGGGAGAAGGGAGACACAAAAGAATTCAGGCGGTTAGTCCTTCGTTCTTTTGAAAAAGAGAGAAGAGAGACACAAAAAGAATTCAGGTGGTTAGTCCTTGGCGAATTCTTTTTGGCAAAGGGAGAAGAGAATGAAAAGGATGAATAGCACAAGTTTTCAAGGTTTGGAAAACCAGAAAACTTCAGAAAGCTTTTGGTACAAAGAAGAAGAAGAAGTTCAAAGAGATTCAAGGCTTGTAAAGAATTGTTTGAATGAATTGGAAAAGTGTTCAAGATTGGAAATTGATTGATTCAAAATGCAAAACAAAGCCTTGCTTTTATAGACTCTTCATATCTGGTCAAGAAGACCATTCAGAAGAGTTATAACTTTTAGAAAAACTTAAAACCCATTTGAAAAAGTCAAAACCTTTTTGAAGAGTTACATCTTTAGATTTTTTAGAAACAAACACTAGTAATCGATTACCAAATATGTGTAATCGATTACACAAAGCTTTTGAGTGAAACAATGTGACTCTTTACTTTTAAATTTGAATTTCAACGTTCAAGGATACTGGTAATCGATTACCAAAACATTGTAATCGATTACAGCCTTTTGAAAATATTTGGAACGTTGTAAATTCAGTTTGAAAACTTTTTCAAACTCATTTTACTACTGGTAATTGATTACAACAATATGGTAATCGATTACCAGAGAGTAAAAGCTCTTTGGTAAAGATTTTGTCAAAAACTCATGTGCTATTCAAAGTTTTGAAAAAACTTTTTAATACTTATCTTGATTGAGTCTTTTCTTCATTCTCGAATCTTGAGTCTTGAATCTTGATCTTGATTCTTGAGATCTTGAATCTTGATACTTGTTTGTAGGCTTTCTTCTTGAGTCTTGAATTCTTCTTGATTCTTGAACTCTTGACTTGTTCTTGATTCTCTTGAGATGTTCTTTGATTCACTTGAGCTTTTTGTTCATCATCTTTTGTTGTCATCATTGTTATCATCAAAACACCTTTGAATCATTGTTGATTCATCATGAAGCTTTGCTTCCACACACAAGTGCTATAAACATATCTAAAAATCCAGTTCTTCACTCTAGAACCAAGCATATAGAAATTAGGCATCATTTTATTAGAGATCATGTTCTAAAAGGTGATGTTGTGTTAGAATTTGTAGATACTAAAAATCAACTTGCAGACATCTTTACAAAACCACTGAGTAAAGATACCTTCTACAACATTAGAAGAGAATTAGGACTGATAGATGTTAGTGACTTATCAAAATAAATCTATATTATTATGGTATTTGAACAATTTACTATTTCCTTATTTGCATGGTATGGTTGAACAAGTATGTTATTTGACTATGTGGATTTTATAGTTAATCAATTTATGATTGTTGCTTCATGGTTCTTACTTCATGATTTGGTTGATGGTTTTTCATGAATGCTGTATGAATGTTTAGTTATATTTGCATACTTAAATTTTGATACGCACTTTGGCTTTTTGTTGATGCCAAAGGGGGGGAGAAATGGGATTAAATCAGGAACTCACATGAGTAATCAATTTAATTTTAAGATAAGCACAAATTCAAAAACAAAGGGGGAGAATTTATGTAAGTGATCGACTAGGAAAAAGTGTGTGTGTGTTTCTTGATTTCAGAAATTGTCATCATCAAAAAGGGGGAGATTGTAGAAGCAAAGCTTCATGGTGAATCAAAGGTGATTCAAAGGTGTTTTGATGATAACAATGATGATAACAAAAGATGATGACAAAGGAGATGACAAAAAGCTCAAAGATTAATCAAAGAACAACTCAAGTGAATCAAAGATCAATCAAATAACAACTCAAGTGAATCAAAAACAGTTCAAGAGTTCAAGATAAGAATCAAGAAGAATTCAAGACTCAAGAAGAAAGTTTAGAGTCAAGAATCAAGATTCAAGATTCAAGATCTCAAGAATCAAGATCAAGATTCAAGACTCAAGATTCAAGAATCAAGAGAAGGCTTAATCAAGATAAGTATGAAAAGGTTTTCTCAAAAATTGAATAGCACATGGTTTTTCTCAAAACATGTTTACCAAAGAGTTTTTACTCTCTGGTAATCGATTACCATAATGTTGTAATCGATTACCAGTAGCAAAATGGATTTGAAAAAGTTTTCAAATTGAATTTACAACGTTCCAATTATTTTCAAAAAGTTGTAATCGATTACAATGTTTTGGTAATCGATTACCAGTGCCTTTGAACGTTGAAATTCAAATTCAAATGTGAAGAGTCACATCTTTTCACATAAAAGCTTTGTGTAATCGATTACACTGATTTGGTAATCGGTTACCAGTGACTGTTTATGAATAAATCAAAAGATGTAGCTCTTCAAAAGGTTTTTGACTTTTTCAAATTGGTTTTAAGTTTTTCTAATAGTTATAACTCTTCTAAATGGTCTTCTTGACTAGAAATGAAGAGTCTATAAAAGCAAGGCTTTGTTTTGCATTTTCATTAATTCATTCATTCAATCTTAATTACTTTTCCAATCAATCAATCTTTTCCAATTCATTCTTTACACAAGCAAGTTTTCCACATTGATTTCTGAGTCTCTTTGAACTTCTTCTTCTTCTTCCTTTTGCCAAAAGCTTTCCAAAGTTTTCTGGTTTTTCTAAACCTTGAAAACTTGTGTTATTCATCTTTTTCATTCTCTTCTCCCTTTGCCAAAAAGAATTCGCCAAGGACTAACCGCTTGAATTCTTTTTGTGTCTCTCTTCTCCCTTTTTCAAAAGAACGAAGGACTAACCGCCTGAATTCTTTTGTGTCTCCCTTCTCCCTTGTCAAAGAATTCAAAACGACACAATCTGAAAAAAATTCTTTTGATTCTTCCCATTCTCTTATACAAAAGTGTTCAAAGGACTAACCGCCTGAGAATTCTTTTGTATCCTCATTCACAAAGTATCAAAGGTTTAATCGCCTGAGATCTTTGTCTTAACACATTGGAGGGTACATCCTTTGTGGTACAAGTAGAGGGTACATCTATTTGGGTTTGACTGAGAACAAGAGAGGGTACATCTCTTGTGGATCAGTTCTAGTGGAGGGTACATCCACTAGGGTTTCAAAGAGAACAAGGGAGGGTACATCCCTTGTGGATCTTTGCTTGTAAAAGGATTTTTACAAGGTTGAAAGAAATCTCAAGGATCGCAGGTCACTTGGGGACTGGATGTAGGCACGGGTTGTTGCCGAACTAGTATAAAAACTCTTGTGTGTTTGTTTCCTTCTTCCCTACTCTTTTAATTTCTACTGTGCATTTAGTTTCCCCTTTTACTTTCTGTTAAGTTTATCTTCTACTCCTCATTCTCTTAACAATTTAGTAAAAGCCTTAGAAGAGTAATTTTTTAATTAGTAAAGGTTTAGGAATAATTAATTCAACCCCCCTTCTTAATTATTTTGAGGCCACTCGATCCAACATGATTAATTACTTTTATGTGTTTATACCTCAAGCGAAGTTCAATACTTTTAGTCGGGTAGTGATCTACTCTGATCCTAGATCTTTTTTTTATATTTGATGTAATTTGAGGGATGAAATCTTCAGTGAAAATGTTTTTTTATGTAGCAGATGTGTATTGATCATTTCACTAATTTTACACTTTGGGTTGTATACAATTTCTTTTATCGTGATACTGTTTATTTGTTTTATTTATGTATAAAGCCTTTGTATTATAAATTTACGTTCATTTATTTACGAATTTCATTATGATGTGAAAACTTAACGCTTTCCAAGTAATGCACTTATTTTACCTTATTTTATTTTATCTTATTTATAAAAAAAAATAATGAGATATGTTGCCAACTTAAAAATAGAAATTAAAAGTCAATGACACATATTCCACAATATTTAGTATTTAAATAGTTTTTGAAGCAAAATTTCAAAAAAAGAATTTATGTTGTTACACCCACCTCTCCAAACATAAACTAAGAATTTATGTTCTTCTATCTAATTAATCATAATTCCGGTTGACCAATTCTAATAGGATAATATACCGCATATACCAGTAAGAATAATAAAATTCTTCCCTTCATGCATGCATGTACGAAGAATCTATAATTTTGCATCATCTCTTGGTATATGGACAAAAAATGACACATAAAGAGCAAGGCACAAAAGCAAAGTACCACCATTTGCTTTTCATGAAATGCAAAATTCCTTTCTAAAATTTGACATAAAATTAAGAGTATATAAACACTTCGCGCGTTCATCCTAGTCTCCATCCTCTCTGCCAACTACCAATATATAAGTATTTAAATATATTTCCAATCCCTATTCCCTTGTACCAGCTAAGGATCGCGAACTACGCATAATAAATGCTCTAGAGAAGTTTTATTCTTTTTGTTAAACACACCTAAATTATTATCCTTTCTTATTGGAGCTCTTAGCCTATCGCAATTAGAAGTGATTATGTCCCCATCTTTCGTTGCTAATTATAATTAGTTTCGTGACCGTGGAACAGTCTATTCAGAGAGGGTAAGATCGAGGAATGAAAGCTTTAAGAAAATTGATATTACTTTCTCTAATAAGTTAGTAAAAATATATTTAATCCACTATGCATGCATTTGTAGAAATAGAGAGAGGGATGAATTTGAAAACAATAATGTTGGTGTTTATCTCACAAATAATTAAATGGGTCCAAAAACGTATAAGTATAATATAAAGAAGAAAACTTGGAAGGTTTTTTTTTTTTTTTTTTTACAGAAGAAAACTTGGAAGTTAAAAGAATAGCGTACGTCCAAATTTCATTCGATAAAAGTAAGGTCAAAATTTCACAGTTATCATTCACATAATATCATAGTTAAAATGCTTATGGGAAATTGAAATCTATATTTTCTTCTATATCCATCTCAAAATTCATTCCTTTTTTCTTAAAAAGAAATTAAACCATTTAGGAAATCACATGGCTATAACAGAAAGCATCTAATTTGAAACATATATATGCAAAACCTCTGTAGGCTCGTTTAATTTGTCACTAATTCATGGTCAAAACCGTAAAGACAATTTTGATCAGTAAAAATCAGAGAGGAAGAAAAATAAGCTATATATGATTGTGATTTACCAAAACATATACAACACAAGCAATAGTTCATCATCATCCTATAATTAATGCGTGTTCTAGAATCAACCCTTAATTAATTCTGAGCTTCACAACAAAATCAACAGGATAAAAATAATTAATCAAGAAATAAATATGCTTAGCTATTATTAACGTAGAAAGCAATATGAGTACTATACCCTTGGCTTGTTCACCAGTGATTCCTGGAGTTCCTCCAAACACTTCAATGGGGAGGAATAGGAATAGCTAGAGATTCTGACAAAAGTGAAAATCCATAATATTGAAGTGGTTAGGGGAACTCTTGGGAACAGCAGGTGCCAGTTTTGACCCTTTTGCTTGTAATTTGGTATTATGAGGGAAACGTATGTCACATGTTTTTATTGTATATACCAAGTGTTAAGTGATGTCGTCATCAATCAGTTCCAGCCATTGGATGAATTTTAATGAGCACAATTGTAAATCATGTACCTAGACGGGAAAATGGGCACTTTGGATAATAGAGAAAGACACGGCAATAATGGTCAGTCAACATTTTCCTCTTAATTTTTTATCATTTGTTTCCTACCTTAATATTTTCGCATGTCTTTCACTTTCAAAGTCAATTGAACATAATTGTGCATTATTAGTTTACATCCTACGGGTCTAGCTACTTCATACATAGAGTTGAGTTTAATTTGTGTAGACAGACATGATGTGTAAATTGTTTGAAATCAAGTGGAAGTAAATATGTCAATAGGGTGGGGACGGGGATGAGTATTGATTTCCTATTTTATATCTACTTCCTCAAAATCATTTTTCCAATATATTTTAAGAAAATATTTAAAATAAAAAATAAAAAAAATTAAACAAAGCTAACTAAGTATATTATTTATTCAAGGAATTAAGTTTAGACGGTCAACTTCCTATAGATAAATATACAATCTTATTTCTGGAAAAATTTCTTATGAAAATCATATCTACCTCACTTAAAAGCTATCCCCAAAATTTGAGTTTTGAGAGAAAAAGAATGTAATTCTTTAAAATTTATGTTTGTCTATAGAATTTTAGTTTTAGTCTTCAAAAGAATAAAAATAATAATCAATAAATAAAAAGTATAAAAGTTTAATAAAAGTAATTAATTAAATAATATACATAACATAAAATAAGAGTAACTTTGTAATTATATGTATCGGGCACAGGTGAGTAGCTATATACTCATACTCATCTTCATTTTCGTTTAAAAAACTTAGGTATTATTCATACTCGTATCTGTCAACTTAAGTGAGAATTATCCGTCAAGATTGAGACGATACTTGTGAGTACAAGTTTATTTGTCATGTCTAAGTGAAAGTAAACATGCACTACTCAAAATATGATATACGACGATAGTTTATAACCGTATTTAAAGTCAATGTTGTTGAAAGTGTTGAGTTTTGACCATGATTCCAAAAAAATCATCTAAAAAAAACCTATTCTTCTGAGACGGTTCTTTGTTAAGATATGTTTTAGAATGATTTATTTTCTAAAACATGCTTTTGAAAGTCATCATGTATTTAATTGTGTTTTTCAATAAAATAAATATAAAATAGAATAATATTAAGTACTCATTTAATTTATTTTCTAAAATATACATTACATTTTAATTAACTATTTGAATTAAGGATATATTATAAACAATGAATAATGGGCAGAAAAAGGAGTTGTATGACAATAAAAAATATGACTATACATATAAAAATATGAGAAACATTGAAAATACCTAAAATTAAAGACAATATATAAAGCAAGTCCAAGGAAAAATCAATAATAATAAAGTTAATACTATTATTTATGTCTCTCATAATTATATTAAAAATACCTAAAATCAAATAACTGTGAATGCTCTACAATATATAGCATTCATAGTTCAATCAATAAATAATGTAATTCCTTATATTAGAGACAGCTAGGCAATACAAGACAAACCAATTTGAATCTAACACCACTCCATAATATGATATGTGTTCTAAACTACTTAATTGTTTATCCTTTTAAGTTAAAGTAACAGCATTATACAAAACACATCATTTTGAATCAAAAACAGTTATCAACATCACCACAACAGAGCTGAATGAACAACGAAGCATATGCATATTTAATATTAGGATGTGTCATCAATTCTATGTAGAACAAAATCTGGTAGTTTCCGTGAGAAGTTCACATATGTCATAAAGTTTCTGAACATACCTACTAAGGGAGTCTTGACAAATCGACCACTACAAAGCAACTAATCCATGGAGCTCACTCTGCATAGACATGATTAATCTCATGCATATATTCCTCCAAATATTTTTTTTTCTCTGGTTTTCCTGCTAGAGTATATATCATTACACTTAAAAGTTCAAAAATTAGATACAACGGTAAGTTCAATTAAAGTAGAAAAAAGGGGCATCTTCCTAATCACATTAAATTTTACTTTTGAAATCAATCAATTTTTGTAACTTGTGCATTACAAGATCTTAATATTGAAAAGTAAAATACATAAAAATTATAAATTACCTCTCATGTTGGGTTGCCAAACAATGACCTACATAATTAATAAGGAGAGAAGTAATTCACAAGGGTAAACTCAATTCGTAAACTAGGGTTTGGTATGTAAATGTTAGATTGTGCAAATTAAGCCACCCACGGTTTTCATCATTAAAAGGTTTGATTTATATATATAAAAAATAATAGTGAAATTTTGGTAAAAAAAACTAAACTAGTAGTGGATGACGCATAAAATGTTATGCCCACAATTTTTAATTAGTTAGGCTTGAAATGTTTAATCTCTAGTTTGATTAACTTTAAATATTGACATTTGAATGTAGTGATAAACAAAATAAGGATTCTTAATACCAATTTATCAATTAACATTTATGACTTTGGATCGTAGTTGTTATTAAGTGTATTTATTTTATATATAAAAAAAGTGATTATTTACTCATCTCTTGAAACAAATGACTCTTGAATTTTTCAGTACTCTTCGGCCTTTTTATTTTTCAATGAATAAGTGTTTTTTTATATACTATTTGCATATTTAATTACAAAATTGTAAACTAATTTTCTATTTTTAAAAATTTGTACAAGAAATAGAGAAAACAAAAAAAAGGTTGTTTTCAGTGTTTGATGTATAAATCATTGAAAATAGTATAGCAATAATTTTATATTTAAAATTAAATTAAAAACAGAAAATTTAAATAAAAATATTTTCTCAACGTAAACGGATCTTGAATTTTGGTGAAAACAAGTCAAACCTGCTAGTAGTATTTAATTTACGTCGGTCTTTTTATTTTTTATTTTTTGAAAACATGAAATTCACTCAAGCTTTATCCCTTCTTCTTCAAGTTATGTTTCTCTTAATTATTAAGGTTATAGTAATAACTACTCTATATAAAAAATAATAAAAAAGTAACTAACTTTTACACACGGGATCCTTCGCATCCAGGACTTTCTCATATGTGTTTTTGTTTTTATTTTTATTTTTGGGGTAGCAATACAAAGGAGGAAGCAGGATTGATCTAATTTGCACTTCTAATATTGTGAGACTTTGAATCATTCACAATTTTATAGATCTAACTTGGAACAAATCTTTAAAGGTAGAATATTTTTTAAAACACATAAAAGTAAATCTTGTATCTCTTAAAATGAATGATATATATATAGTTAAGGTCATGCATATGATGAATAATACTACATATGGTACAAAGCAAATCATTGTGCATGATATAATTGCAGCAAGAATTTTCAAACCTGACAATCTTTTCCAGATAATCTAAAACAATTTAATAAGGACCCAAGGCTAAGTTTCCATCTACAACAATGTTCAGCAATTTCTTAGTTGTCATTGATGTCTCTATTGAAGGCGAAGCAAACAAGAAAAATAAAAGAAACCGTTGAAGATGCAAGAAAGGACAGAGGGCAATAGATGAAAGTGAGGATATTGAACAAGAGGAGGTCTCTTATATAATTGTCCTCTTTATTATGCTTCACAATTTAATATTTCGTTGCTAGTTTTGGACAAATACCATCATTCACTTAGAATTGCCTTTAGTTACTTTTGTTGAAGAATGCTACATACTTACAAACATTTATCATCAGGTTTCTATGCCCCCAACGTTGAAGTAATTAGAAAAAAACTCAAGTCTCACATTGGTTAGAGATAGTCTCAAGATAGAATTTATAAAGTGAGGGCAACCCTTACCCTATGAGTTAGCTTTTAAGGTTGAGTTAGGCCCAGATTTCTTTTTGGTATCAGAGTCTATCCTATATTCATTCAAAAGGACGACGCACCAAGCCTAAAGAGTGCTGGGCGTGAGGGGGTGAATTAAAAAAAATCCAAGTTCCACATTGGCTAGAGATAGTTTCAAGATAGAATTTATAAGGTGGTGGCAACCCTCACCCTATGAGCTAGCTTTTAGGATTGAGTTAGGCCCAGATTTCTTCTAAACTAACTGATAGTGCAAAACCCCGCATATATATATTTTTTATGATGCAAAACTACATTTGCATTTCATACCTTGTCAAAAATATTAAATTAAATAGTTAAATTTAGTTTATGACCACCTCATGTATCTTGAACATTTCAGGAAGAACAAATAAGTTGAATGTCAATCTATCATATTGTATCAAACCAAGTCATTTACTTCATTTGAGTAAACCAAGAAAGCAGAGCAGCTTGAGCCATCATTTTATTTTCTATTGGTCATAGCCATGAATGTTAATGAATACAACGAGCAATAACTATGATAGAAAAAACGCCCAACAATGTGCATAAAAAGGAAAGCCATGAATAAAAGAAGGAAAGAATGGTTGTAATATTTGGATATCACTAAATATGCTTAGCTCCTCGCACTCAGATTTCAGCTTTGGATCAACATTTAATCCAGTTTTGTTGTTGTAGGCAGCAAGTAGCTGCTTTGTGCGTGCTTCTTTAACAACTTTTTCTTCTTTGCTCTCTAGAACCTCTCCTGGACATATAACTCTCTTTTTCCACCACCAAACTGAAAACACCGGAAATAAGGAATATGGCTTAAAGTGTTGCGCACAATTTTTTGTCAATTAAAAATTCCTAACTACAAGACTCGTAAATTGTAACTTCTTAATTGGGAGTCTTGTAGTTAGGAATAATTGACTTCTACTACATGTAGAAACTATACAACTTAATGACAACTATGGAATAATTGGGAGAATAGACAGATTTCAATGATGAAAAAAATGTCTCACTTTAAGCTGTTTTAAAAATAGAAAAGTGATTATATTCTCAATGTTTAATATTGCAATAGAGAAGCAGAGAAGCTAATAATGAGATTATAGCAAAAGACCAATAATGTTCATAATATAATTCAGATTATAATATTCAAAGGTACTTTCCTGCAGTAAAGTAAACAATTTATGATATGAAAGTTTGAAGAACCAATAGAGTAAACTGACTAATTAAATCTGCAGCATTCTTGCCATTTCTAAATCTCCCAGTGGGTTTCTTAGTTGGAAAATCAATGCCATAGTGAGGAAGAATTGCCTTTTCAATGGAGAGACTCAAGTAGTTGTTGTTGCCAACATCAACAAGTGAGTCTCCAAACACATAAACTGTTGGAGCATTTTGAGCTTCCAAGAAACCAAAGCTGAAGATGAAGAAAGAGATAAAGAGAACGGAATTCCCCATTACAATTTTGTTGCCTATATTGGAATGATCCTGCTAAGAATTGGTGTGTGGAAGTAGAGAGGGTTTGGTTAGAAATATACAGATGCAAAAATCAAAAACTTGACAAGTGTAGAAGATGTTGTGAAAAGAATAATTTTTATTGAAGGCTAGCGAGAAGTGACTGACTATACTGACAGATTATGGACCAAAGGCTACCCCAAATATTCAATGTCAACCAACTTTGGTTCATATTGTTATAAACTGGTGAGGGCACAAATATAAATTGTTGTCACAGGAAAAAAATCTTTGTATACTTTGTCCGTTACTGAAGTCTCTAACTTCTGGTTAAGTCAATCCTAAATTTCATTTGCTGGTAAGCTCTAATCTATTTTCTATGGTTCTATGTAGTTGGAAATCCTGTAAGTACATAAATAAAGCATTTAAAGCACCCAATGCATCATGTCATACATTAAATCAATTGGCCAAAGTTACCCTACAGATAAGTGAGTACCTTTACTTAAAAGCATCAGCTTTGAATTTAGTTTTCTTGTGACTACAATTGCTTGAGATGAAAACCGTTAAAAGGCTCTAGGCTCCAAATTTAGTTTATGACCACTTCATGTATCTTAAACATTTCAGGAAGAACATATAAGTTGAATGTCAATCTATCATATTGTATCAAACCAAGTCATTTACTTCATTTGAGTAAACCAAGAAAGTAGAGCAGCTTGAGCCATCATTTTTTTTTTGGTCATAGCCATCAATGTTAATGAATACAACGATCAATAACTATGATACAAAAAACACCCAACAATGTGCATAAAAAGGAAAGGCATGAATAAAAGAAGGAAAGAATGGTTGTAATATTTGAATATCACTAAATATGCTTAGCTCCTCGCACTCAGATTTCAGCTTTGGATCAACATTTAATCCAGTTTTGTTGTTGTAGGCAGCAAGTAGCTGCTTTGTGCGTGCTTCTTTAACAACTTTTTCTTCTTTGCTCTCTAGAACCTCTCCTGGGCATATAACTCTTCCACCACCAAACTGAAAACACCCCAAAGGAAAACGTAAAGAGTGGACTACTAAGTTGTTTTCATTAGGCAGGACAATTTGAGAAACACTAAATGTCATACTGTTTTTGAAATATTGCCAGGTCTACGAATGACACCCCAGGTAGAAACTTTTGGCTTGTAAAGTTCAGACTTGTCTTCCTTATTAGTATGTTCAGGTTCTGGAGTCGTTGCATCATCAAACTTGCTTGTGTCTACAACAATAAGCTCCACCTCAGGCAACTCACCATCAAAGTAAGGTTCTGAAATAGGAACCAGTCCAGGTGGCAATCCCCTAGTCGTCTTGTTATGTACAAAAATTTATCAAAATCTCAAAGAGTCGTATATAAGCTCTTTGTCAATGAAATAGTTGGAGCTATAATCCTTTTCACATAAACACGAGTAGAACATATAATTAGTGCAGGACGAAAGCAGAAATTTTATATTATGCTTTTTGTTAGGACTAAGTACATGATAATAATCTAATTATATGAAGCAGAAATTTTTACCGCAAGTGATGTATTGTTTCCAGTAAGATGCAGCTTATACACAACACCATATTGAAACAATAAGAACCTTGCACTCGAAATTGTCTCCAAAATATGACCACTCAAAGTTTGGATATGCATGTACAGAAATAGTAGCACTCGTTAGAAATTAAATTAATAGAGCCAGTGTCAATGAGAAATTAAATAACATTGATTATAAATGTGAATATGGTTCAAAAAGGATTACTCCCTTACAATAATATAGCAAGAAACAATCTATTTAAGTATTGTTCCATTTTGATCCCAAAACATACAAAAAATTAAGTGAAAAAAAAATCAGAATTTGACCTGTTCTAAGTCCCACCAAGACTCCCAACTATTATCTCCTTTTACTCCTAATCCTCCTTTGTATAGAAGCCAACTTGTTCAATCATCAAAATCTTCCACAGTCCTATTTACTAGCTAGTCAGATTAGAAAGATAACCACTTGCTCACACAATTCATAATTTCATCATGTTTCCAAAAACATGAAAAATGATCGATTTAAAAGCCTAACTGCAATCAAATCAAAATAGAAAACATCCATTTTGTTCACACAATTCAAAATTCACTTACTTTGACTGCTTTTTGTTCATTCCATTGCAGTAGCCTAAAAATGATGACCAATTCATTTCAGCAACAAACACCTACAATTGTTGCGCATCACTAGTGTTATTAGAAAGAGCAATTAATTTCATTTTCTTCTAATAGAGTTCAGTCAAGAAAATATGCTTGGCTGAGGTCTACCCTCAAATGATTGTCCAATTTTCCAGCCAATGCCTTTCATTCCTCTCCTGTATACCAGAACCAGAACAACATGTTGTGTTGGCTACTTTTCAACTTTGATATTCTCATTTTATATAAGAGGCATATGTCAAATCTTACAAAGTAGATTCATATATTTTTTTTCTTACAAGATTGAAGGGCATCATTTACTTGAAATGATATAGTTCAATAAGGAAACAATTCAAAGAACTACCAACAAAAGAAAAGAGATCATGAAAGAAAGAAACTACTATCTTGTATTTGCAATGATACACTACTATGCTTTGCAGACAACTTAACATGAATAATAACATTGACAACAACACAAAACAAACAAGAACTAATCTCATGCTGACATTGGCAATGTAACTAAGATGAGTTGAAATTCCTACCTGAAGGTCCACCATGGCCACGTACTTTTGCAAGGGAACCTGATATAGGCTGATGTTGTTCATCAGTTTCTTCTCCTATGGACAGTAAAAACAAATAAGGGAAAGTGGGGTATAACACTATCCTCATAGATAACAGATAAACCTGAAGCTGTTGAGTGTTGACTGTGGTAGGCAGCAGGCCATGCAAATACTGTGCATCCCTCTCTTTTGTTGAGAAAGCTAGCCCTTTGTTGAGATCAATGAAAGCACCAATTGTCTGATGTGTATTCAAAGAACAGAGGGAAGTAAGCCTAGAATTTGAGGACAAGGAGCCTCCTCAACAAGGAAAATGTCAAAATCTGATTTATATAAGAGTTGTTGCCTTAGTACATATTGGTCCTATTTATAGAAAAGAAATTACAAAGGAATTGCATTACACAAAAGAAGGAAATAACATAAATGAAATCATGCAATAACAGAAATTGGATTATGCAATAATAGAAACAAAATAAGGAAAACAGGTAATGGCAGACAACACATCCTAACCAAGCCAATCATAGAATGCCAACTCACCTCTCTTGTAATTGCTTCTGTTGTACGAAATCACTGAAATGCTTAGGGGGAATAATCTTCCTTTTTTGTGTATATTTATTCTCAAATAATTGTCTGTATATTACAAACTTGCATGCACAACAAATTCATAGTCAGAGAGATATCTCCATTCTATCTAATAACTAAGTCAACGTGTTCGTTCACCATTTAACAAGAAATCAGTATTTATAGTAACTTTGCTGAAATTTAATGATAATTACCTTAAAATTACAGCCCATGAAGAGTTCTTGTTGAATACCAATGTTGTGAAATCAAACTCATACTAAAATCAACCTATTAGAATAGAGCTATCAGCTAAGTAACACGCATAATTTCATTCCATGAAAAAATAAAAAAACAAACTACACTCAAGTCATGTCATCAAATGTTGTTGATCAAATCTAATTAATATAAGCATGAGCATGCAGTGAGTCCATAAAAGGTATAAAAAGTGAGAAATGAAGTGCATATCATGGATTTAAGTAGGACCTAACAACCGAGAAAGTTCAAGGGTAACAAGTTGATCCTCGGTGGCACGATCCTCGCCGTAGATGTCCTCAATGCCCAGAGATGGGTCCACCCTCCCATAGACATTGCAAATTATCATGCAACAATGACATGTTAAAAAACAAGTGAATAGTATTAATTACTTCATAATTGGAAATAAACATGAAAAATAACACCTTGAGATCAACATTGATGAGGGTATTTGTCGAACCTTAAGTTGGTTGATGCGAATTGGGCTATCATTAGAACTATCCAAATCCTCTGCTTGACAATGACCTGCAAAATGGGTAGCTTCGCAGCACAACAAAGACTTATCCTGTGTTAAATCACAAACTTAACTAGTTTCTGGAGTATCGACATCCTCAGCTTCACAATGACATGCAAAATGGGCATCTTTGTCGCATAAAAAACAGTAATCTTGTCTGGGCTGCAACTCATTGCAAATACAATGCATTGTCCAAGGCCTTTGGTGTAGACAAAATTAATTAAATAAATATGTATATTTATTCTCAAATAATTGTTTGTATATTACAAACTTGTTTATAATATTTAAAGTAAACATCCAATACACCATAGTGGTTCTTCCTATGAAATCTAAAGTTTTCTACATTGGATGTTTTTAAGTTTTATGAAATATGCTGCCCATTTCTTGCGAATTGTTGTCATGATCTCGATGTCTAATGGCGTCCCATCACCAAACCACTACAAATTATAAAATAGACAAATTAGTGACGTACATGTAAAGTGAATAAAAAGTGATAGTCAACTATTTAATAATTTTATTGCAAAACAAAATATACCATGGTCCAATCATTCTTCAATCCCCCGGTTACTATGTTCCACATCCAATGCTTAGCCACACTCATAGCCTCCGCTTTGAACATGACTCTACATTCAATATGAAAAAGAATTGAATGTAATAATTATGAAGTTAGAAAACATGAGCAATCTGAATTAAACATTTATTATATGACTAACCTTTACTTCAATCCACTAAGATGTAGGTTGATCACTTTTACCATCCAAAGTAGTCTTTAATGTCTTCATTGCACTTCTTTAAACCAAAAATTAACATATATACGATGACAAAACTATTTAAATTTCCATGTTTAAGATATATTAAATGAGTTATAATATAAAACTTAACTTGTTAATTGCAGCTTTGATATGAATATCAAGCTTTTTATGCAACGAACTAAACCAGACAACAATGTCCTTCATAGGACACAAAACAACCAACTACCAATGGGCCTTGAATTCGACAACAATTAGCTACGTATAACATAAACATTCTTTACAGACATTTCATAAATTTTACTTACTAATTCAAGTAAGCTCCTAGGTAGACCTCTCTTTAGGATTCCTTAACCCATGTTTCAATGTAATGTTGACATTCAGCACGTCTATCCTTTGCATTGTGTATGGACTGAGGCTCAAGAAATCCATACATTGAGTCATGACCCAAGCTTGAACTCCACTCATCCATAAACCTATTTTGAACATTTCAAATGAAATGTCATAATCATGTATATCATAACGAATATCAATTATTACTCAATGATATGGAATTTACTTACATCATCCACAACTATAGTATAACTATGTTTAAACATTTGTCACCTGCTATTATATCATTTACATCAGCATATGTTAAGAAGAATGATGCATCAACATTTGGAATCCCAAATTTAGTCCCATCCCATAACAACTCAACAGGCTTCTCGTAAATATCATACAAGCTCTTGATCAGGCCACGCAAGGGATCATCAGGAGCAATAGCTTCAACCAATTTCTTTTGACTAATATGTGAATCCTATATGGTTAATGAAAAAAAAATTAAACTATTGTTAGTAACTAATTTATATCAGTCTATGATTGCCTTAATGCATTTGCAAACAAACTAACAATTACCTCATGTGATACAAGTTTCACAAGATGTGTAGGCTATGCAATGAATGTGTCAAGGACCTACCTGACATACTGAATTTCTGACATTGGGAACGGGACTTGAGCGTCACTATCAAAAAAAATTTCAACACTGACCCTAACCGCATCATCTGTATAAGCCACGTTGTGTATGGTAGACCCCCCCATCATATATTTTTCCCAAGGCCACTAGGTGTGTACAATTATGACCTTGCACATACAACCCCATACTCGGTATCACATGAACACCATCTTCTTTCCTTGATGGCTTGACTGCAATTTCAGCGTTACTCCCCTTTGTGCTCACATGTGCACCTAATACTTGTATATCTGCCTCAACTAGGGGTGTGTACTGCGATCCCCTTTGGGAAAACTCTATTTTGATGGCCTCCTTCAACTCTTGTTTCATTCTTTCTAGACACCGTTTGTTTTCTTCATCTATCTCATTCCTTATTTCTTCCTCAAGGTTTCCTACAATCTCATTCCTCCACTCTTCCTTAAGGCTTCTAATTGTGTCAGCCAACTGTTGTTGGCTGATGGATGTGGAGGAGCTGCTAGAGCCACGTGATGCCTTTCCATAGTATTGACTTACCGCTACACAAACACAACCTCCATGCTCCAATCGCCCAATGGCAATACTGAGTATGTCATCACGACCATTAGGAACAAAGGTACCTTGTGTTTTCTATTCTTCTACCGAGTCTTGTATCAAGCATGACATACATAAACATGAAATGAGGTCATTGCTTTCAATTTTTAAAAAAATAAATTAAATTTAAACCATTAACTCATATAATTTTATCAAATATTTCTTGTGTATCCTCAAATGTCATCTGCTTATATCTCTTTGTGCGAGCCAACTTCCACTTCACATGTCTTTCAATGGGAGATGAGGGGTCATCAATCAGTGGTGTATTCTTAGTCAGCATTGCCTTCTCTTATAGTCTCTTCCTTTTCTCGTCTAATAGTTTCTTTTCAAGCAAATCATAACCCCCACGAGACAGTACATGGGGACAGCCATTGTATTTCTGAATTACCTGTGCCCTTTTCCTAATACCCTATCAAGCAACATATATAATTTCCATGAAATGAAATGATGTATTTAAATTGAAATTTAAATTAAAAGACGTCCACATCTAACCTGCCAATTAGGGGTCTGACGGGTTGCAGCAAATTCGTCCCAAGTTTTTGGATCTAGACCATATTTTGTAGAAGGATCCTGTTTATCTTGCCCCTCAGTATTACCATACACAAATTTAGTGGTGAGGGTAGACTTAAATTTCCTCCATTTGGTCGCCACCATTGACATGACCTTCTTCTTGGCTTCCGGTGCTTCACGGGTATCAAATTTGGCATGCATAAAACATTGTTGTGTAATAGTTAATGGATGTCAACCTTTTCACGTCATAGCTATGTTGAAAACTAAATACATATCCTGGGTAAGTGGACTTACCAAAATTTCATCCCATATTAGGTCCTTTAGAGATTCCAGAACATCTTTCCAATTGCTATGTACAATAGGAATCTTTTCTCGAGCTACCACCCTTAGATAATTGTGGAACTTCTCTTTATGTGGGTGTGATCCTCTTCCCGTTGCCGAATCGATGTTAACTATTGGTCTGGGCTGATCCAAGGTTCTTAAAGTCAGTCGTCTTAGACGTGTGGACTATCTACTCCTCCTAGATGTCGCCTTTGATTGACCATTTGAACGCGAAGGATGGGACCTTAGCGGTGTTCCCATGACCTTGTGCAAATAAAAAAATCATTAATGAAAATTTATTACAAATACCATATACATAAAAAATTGTAAATATCTAGACAAAAAAATAACGCAATATCATAATAATTACTTTGATACAATTCAGTTACGTAGGAATCTTCTCCCATAAACCTTCATGATGATCAGTATGATTTTCATTTACATCATCCATTTCGTGTTCCTCATTTACAGAAGGCACTCGTTTGGAAAAAGCAGACATCTCACAAATGTCAAGTGTTGGATCATCTTTTTGGTGACGGATAACACTTGGTCTTCCTTGTAGAACCACTGACAATCTTGAATCACTTGGATCTTTGACGTAAAACACCTATCTCGCTTGTTCTACCATAATGAAAGGTTTGTCTATGTAAGCCACCTTATTAAGATATACTAAAGTAAATCCCAATTGATCTTGATGCACACCAGTATTTCCATTAACCCGCTTACACTTAAACATAGGCACTCTAAATTCATTGTAATCAAGCTCCCAGATTTGTTAAATCACTCCAAAGTAAGCCATGGATGCTCGAATTGGGTTGTTGTCTGATGTACTACAAAAGTGATTGGAATCAACATCAACACTCACCCCACTGTTCTACACGATACTTTTGTCATCTTGTAATTTGGTGTAGAAGCAATAATTGTTGATATCATATCCCTTCCAACTAGGGACATTGAAATATGGCCTAATAGCTAACAATCTTAATGTTTTGGAAGAACTATCATCAACAAAGATTGATTCTCTAAACCATTTAATGAAAGTTCGTTTGTGTTCTTGCAATACCTTCATCATGTTCATTTTTAGGTGTCTAACTCTAAGAATTTGTTTGTGGGTTTCTATGTACGGAAACACCTCTGGTGTGTTGTTTAATATATATAAATGCTCTTGTGAGACCTCCTGTCGAGTCATTGTGACAACATTGTATCCTCATGTTCCCCTACCTCCCTGTGTCCGCTCATAACGAGTTTCAAGAATCTTGACAGATTTAACTTTGCCGATGTACTGGGAACAAAACTCAATAGATTCTTCAGCAACGCACCTTTTAACAATAGAAGCTTCTGGTTGGTATTGATTCTTGGTATAACCCTTTAAAACCTTTATGTACCGCTCAATTGGATACATCCACCGTAAAAAAATGGGACCACACAATCGAATTTTCTTCATAGGATGAACAATTAAGTGAACCATTACATTGAAAAATGATGGAGGAAAATACATCTCTAATTGACAAAGGACAATGGCAGCCTTATTCTCCAAATCATCTAATTTTCGCGATCAATGACTTTGCTACAAATAGCATTAAAAACAAAGTACATACGAGTTATGGCAACCCTAACTTTGTCAGCCAAGATACCATGAATTGCAATAGGCAATAGTTGTTGCATTAACACATGACAATCACGAGGCTTCAAGCCAACCAATATTAGATCATTGATGGATACAAGACTCTTGATATTTGAAGAGTATCCTTGTGGGAATTTTACACTCTACAGACATTGACAAAAACTTCTTTTCTCTTTTGTGAATATTACGTGGCATGCCGGAGGTAGATACCCATTTAAACCAAGTCTTGACAACTTCAAACCATCTTTTGTATTGCCTTTAATGTTAAGAAGGGTGACAATTAAACTATCACAAACATTTTTCTCCACATGCATGACGTCTATACAATGTCCAACATCAAGATCAGACTAGTATGGAAGATCAAAGAATATTGACCTTTTCTTCCATATGTTTGTCTTAGACGATGGCTTCTTTTGGGTTTAGGGCACTTTCATTTTCTTGACTCCCATTAAAAACTTTCTTCAATCGCCGATACGGGTGATAAGGTTTCAGAAATCTTCGATGCCTGCTATATACTGTCTTCTTTCCATGTTTAAGTTGGATAAAGCTTATATTTTTCTACAAATAGGACATGCGTGATGTCCTTTAACACTATATCCACTCAAATTTCCATATGCTAGAAAGTCATTAATGGTACAAAAAACCATAGCACGCTCTCATCCCACACATCAACCCCGTCTTCCCACAATTTTCTCAAGTCTTCAATCAACAGAGTGAGATACACATCAATATCATTTCATGATTGCCTTGGACCAGCAATCATCATACAAAGCATTATGTACTTTCGCTTGATGCACAACCAATGAGGGAGGTTGCAAATCATCAGCAAAACAGGCCATGAACTATGGTTGGTGCTTAAGTTACAAAAAGGATTCATTCTGTCAGAAGCAAGACCAAGCCTAAGGTTTCTTGGGTCATCTGAAAAATCGAGATACAAACGATCAATTGTCTCCCATTGTGGAGAATCCACCGGATGTTAGAGCAATCCATCACTTTTTCTCCCATCTGCATGTCATGTAAGGTTTTTTGCATCATGTGCATTAGCAAACAATCGCTTAAATATTAATATTATTGGAAGATACTAGCACACCTTTGCTGGACGATTGTTGTTTGTGGTTGCATCATCATTGGTTTCATCATCCTTCACTTTGTACCGTGATACCCCACATGTGGTGCACTGATGCATTTATGCAAACTGATTTCTGTACAAAATGCAATCATTAGGGCATGGATGGATTTTCTAGTACTCTATTCCCATTGGACATAAAATCTTTTTTGTCTCGTAGTGATTTTTCGGTAACATGTTATCTTCAGGAAGCATTTTTTTCAATAGCACTAGTAATCCAGTGAAGCTTTTGTCACTTCACCCAAATCGTTCCTTCAGGTTGACCAAAGTTAACACCGTTGATAACCTTGTGAAAGTTGTGCACCCTAAATACAAAGGCTGCTTTGAATAATTTTCTATTTTGTCATACAAAGGTGTATGCGCTTGTTGAAAATCGTCTTGCCCAAGGTCGTGAATCATGTCTTCTATACGATGTCTGATGTTTTCATCAACCGACTCAATTTAAGAGACAGTTGGCATATTTGGAAATTCGCCATCCATATCCATTTTGTGTAAGTCGGAATGATCCCGCCACATATAGGATGTGATCTAATGTCATTTATTGATTGGCATCTCCCATTGTAGTAGTTTAATATTACAAGTTAATTGTGTTTTCTTAAATTTGTCGAAATTTTGACAGTATTTCGCATTGGTCTCCAAGTACATGAGATGAAAGCGGTGACATGTCATCATCCACCACATTCAACTATGCACTCGGAGAACAAAGTAAAATCCACTATACTGAAATATCACCAATTTAAGAAAAGACAAGTAACCTATATGTATCAATCTACTATAAAAAATTAGTCTTCCCAAACTGTCTAAATGGATAATTTAAGATTCAATACATCGATTAATGCAAACTGTCTGTATTAATCATGGTATTGAATCTCAAACGGGAAACTAAGGTTCACTCGCAATGTACATAGGTTTGATATAAAACAATACTATATATCAACAAACATGTAATAAGCAGACAAGTGACATAAACAGATACATGCCTCGAGAGATGGTGACTAACACGAAGGAGTGCGATGATGGCAGTGAAATATTATTCAAAACTCTTGAGTGAAGTACACTATGGGCTACAACAGCCTTTAGCTTCCTAAACTAGAGTCAAAAAGTTGTACCAACAACAAAAACTAATTATTAAACAATAAACAAAAAAAAACTCTTGGCATAACTTTATTATATATCTTCTATCCTTCTACTTTGATAGTAGGTTTCCTCTCTCTCTGTATATCGACACCTTGCTTGTTATATATATATTGGTCCTTTTTTTTTTATCAATTTGGTGTTATTTATGTGTGTTTGTAGCAAATGCAACCCTAAACATGAGAACGTGATTTCCAAAACTTTTGTAATTTTGATTTTGAATAACCATGGGGCACATATTTCCCTTGTCAGCTGTTATTAGGCATCTATAAATTTGTGTCGTGTCATATCATGTTTTCCTTAGGTAGCTATCTTAAAAGCAAAAGGCAGAAAGCTAAACGGACTGAATTTGAATACATCATACACACGTTAAGCCCTACAGATGTTGATAAGACCATACAAAGTTACTAGCAATAAAGGAAGTTCACTCTAAGCAGAAAGTTTGAAATTTCATTAAATGGAATGAGTGGAAAGAATAAATATTCAACATAATTAAGATCAGGAAAAGAACTTTTAAAAAGTTACTTCAAGTCAACATTATTTGACCATGAGAATTGTGTCAGGCATGCATATTATGGCTAGAACCTAGCCTCATTTGATCAGCTGACTGAGCTACCCAGAGATCAAAATATCAACTTGTACAAAATTTCAAGGCATTCAACATAAGAAACAGGTTTGAAGTTGACCGGTTAGATCAAATGCAGAGTAAAAAATGTTTGCCCATTAGGTTGCAGCAACAAACAAATACCAATGGATAAAAAATCAACAGGCATTAATGAAGTATTAGACTTTACAAAATATAAAGGCCAAATGATGTAGAATGAAGGATGTTTAAGGATTATTATGTTATTCTTATTTCTTAAAAATTGTAAGAACGATGCACTTTCATTTTACCAACAGTGATGTATAAAAATGTTTAAAAAATTTATTTCATCAATCAAAAAGGCTTGGGCAAAGAAAATTGAAGGGAAAAACATAAGTATGAAAAAGAAGAAAGTGCAACAAAATTCTGACCAAAGATAGTTGAAAAACATGTAATATTGACTCTAGTTTTGTACAGATTTGGTAATTGTTCATAGTATATTCAAGACAATTTTCAACCATACTCTTGACATTGTCCTGCATTAGAAAAAAGATGTTAAAATACAACCGTTAGTCGTCTTTTACGACTAACTTTTGTATAGAAAAGTTTTCAAAAATATATATATTTCTCCCAATTTATGGTTCTTTTTGGTAGGATTGTAAATATTTCTTGTTTAGTTCTTATACTTTCTCAGTAGAAGCTTTCCATATGAATTTAATATAAATTTCACTTCAATTCAAGGTAAAAAGAAGAAAAATTTGAAGGTGAAAAAGTTGCTGTCTTGCTAAGCCTGGACCGTGCGCTTAGCGAGACTCAACCGCTAAGCGAGGCATCAGCCGCTTAGCGAGTGAGATGAATATTGAAGAGAATCTGCCATGTCATCACGCGCTGAGCGCGTCATCAGCTCGTTCAGCGAGAAGATTGTCTCTTGTGCGCTTAGCGCAAGAAAGGCGCTAAGCCAAATTTCACTTACTTGCGCTAAACGTGAAGTTGGCGCTAAGCATGCCTTCATGGACAAAAAGCCCTTTTTAAGACTGAATTACAGAGAATGAAGAGGAGAGGTCTGAATAGACTACATGAGCTTAGTGTTGAATGAAGAACAGAGGAAAAGCTGAGCAAGGAAGAAAAAAGCCCTAACTTTTAGGTAGATTTTAGGTTTAGGAGTGATTCCTAGGTTCCTAGAGGTGGAGGAGACATCCCCATTGCTTTGTAGTCTGGTATTTTCTCTGAAACCTTTCTCCTATTTGTGAAAGGTACTCCCTTGTAATGGAGGGCTAGAATCCTTTGTTGGGAAATTCCACTAAGTGCTTGATATAAATATTATTACAATTTATTTGAAGTTGTTTTTATGTGTTCAAAGTTTCTATCTGTGCTTATGTTATGCATGCTTGTTGCTTGATCACCCATTTGTGTGTAAGGTTAGGAGCTTTAGCAATGGAAAATGTACTGCATCCTTAGAACTAGATAGGGTAGAGCTAGGTTATCGAACTACCGGACACGGAGTGCGGTAATTTAGTTTTTATCATGCTGTAATTGTAATGTTGTTCGGTTAGGCTAAGTTCAACAAGAGACATCTGAGAATGAAGTTTAATTTGAATTAGGCCAAACTTGCGAGACATCGGTGTTTGGTATTTGGGCCTTCAGCATAGAACTCAGAAATAATTCCAAGTAGAGAAAAACCCTAATTGCATCAAGTATCTCAGTAGAAAGACCCAATGCTTTTACATATCTGTTTTCACACTCACGTGCTCGCAATTATTGCTTTTACTTATAATAGAATTACTTCTGTTTTTAGTTCGTGATAATCAATTCCTTCTGCAAATGCCTATTTACTAAATGATGCTTTGCCAAGTAAAACAAGTTCCCTAAGTTCGATACTCGGTTCACACCATTTTAATTATTTTCTTGACGACCTGGTGCACTTGCTGGTTAGATTTCACATCCACAAAAACAAGTAGTACCAGGATGCGAACAAGTATTTTGGCACCGTTGCCGGGGAACTTCTCTTTATTTTGGAAATTTTAGTTCAGTTTGTAGGTGTTTATTCTTTATTCTTTGATTCATTGTTTTTCTTTTGTGAATATTTGTTTACTGCATAATTTATTTTTCTTCGGAATTGGTTAACTATTGTTTATTCTTAGTTGTGTATGCATAGAAAGTCCTCTGCAGGTAATCTCGTTCCAATAGACTTGGAAATCGAAGCAACTTGTAGAAGGATCATAGCAGAAAGGCGTAGAAATTTTTTGCAGGATATAGAAGCAACAACAATTCTTAAAGAACCACAGTCTTCAGAGTCATCTTCTAGTTTTCCAGAGACAAGGGAATCAGATACAACATTGCTTGAAGCCAACACAAAGGCTAATGAGCAACCTAGACGAGTAACCCTTGAAGACTACTCAAGTACAAGTCTGCCACAATTTTTCACTAGTATTGCGCGGCCGAAGGTTCAAGCTCAGAATATCACATATCCACATTCTTTGATTCAGCTTATACAGGGCAATCAATTTCATGGTTTGCCCAATGAAGATCCTAATGCACATCTAGCAACTTAAATTGAAATTTGTAACACAGTCAGAATTGTTGGAGTGCCCGAAGATGTTGTTAGGCTCAACTTATTTTCATTCTCACTATCTGGAGAAGCCAAGAGGTGGCTGCATTCATTCAAATGTAATAGCTTGAGGACTTGGGATGAATTTGTGGAAAGGTTTTTGAAGAAATATTTCCTAGAGTCCAAGACTGCAAATGGAAAGGCTGTCATCTCTTCCTTTCACCAGTTCCCAGATGAATCTTTGAGTGAAACACTAGAAAGATTTCGTAGCTTGCTGCGGAAAACTCCTACTCATGGATTCTCTAAGCCCATACAACTAAATATTTTCATTGATGGGTTAAGGCCACCATCTAAACAGCTCTTAGATGCTTCTGTAGGGGGTAAGATAAAGCTTAAGACTCTTGAAGAAGCCATGGAACTAATTGAGAATATGGCTGCTAGTGATCATGCTATCTTGCGTGATAGAACACACTATCCCACCAAGAAGAGTTTATTAGAGATGTCATCACAAGATGCTCTGTTGGTGCAGAATAAGTTGTTCAAGCAACTTGAAACTTTAACAGAAACACTGAGTAAGCTGCCAACTCAATTACATGTTAGCCAACATTCACCTTCTTCTATTTTGCAGGTTGCTGGTTGCACACTTTGTGGTGGAGCTCATGAATCAGGCTATTGTATGCCCATTGAAGAATCAACACATGAAGTTAATTATATGGGGAAACAACCAAGGTAGAATTTTAATGCAAGTGGATTTTCTGGATTCCAATAGGGCTAGCATTACAACCAGTAGCAAAATCAGTGGAGAATTCACCCTGGTAATCAATTCCAACAAATACCAGGGTGGACCATCAAATAGGCCGCCACAACAAGGGCCTAACCTCTATGAGAGGACAACAAAGCTAGAGGAGACTTTTGCTCAATTCATACAGGTTTCAATGTCAAATCACAAGAGTACTGAGTCGGCCATTAAAAAATTGGAGATCCAGGTGGGACAGTTAGCTAACCAAATAGCTGACAAGTCTTCCGCAAAATTTGGAGCCAACACAAAAAATAATCCAAAGGAAGAGTGCAAAGCTGTGATGACCTGTGGAAAAATGGCAACCATGGCTAAAGAAGAGAAGGACGAGAAGATAGTGGATGGAGATAAACAACAACTAGTAACTGAACCAACATCCGAATCGAAGGACAATTTTTGTGAACTTGAGGAGATAGAAGATGAAGAGGATGACCAGGAGAAGGAGAATATAATAAGCAAGAATGAGAATGAAATAAATGATGAGAAAAACAAAGAAAAAGAAAAAGAAAACAATGAAAAAATTGAAAAAAAATGAAAGAAAAAGAGTAAGAGTGAGCAGTCGAGAGAAAAGAAGAAAAAGGTAGCTCCATCTGAGGGGAAAGAAGTGCCATATCCATTGTTACTTTCTAAGAAGGACAAAGAAAGACATCTTACGCATTTTCTTGACATTTTCAAGAAGCTAGAGATCACCATGCCCTTCGAAGAGGCCTTACAGCAGATGCCACTTTGCTCTAAATTTCAGAAGGATATGCTAACCCAAAATAGCAAGTATATCCATAGTGACACAATAGTAGTGGAAGGAAACTATAGTGTTGTGATACAACGCATCCTTCCACCCAAGCACAACAATCCAGGCAGTGTCAATATACCTTGTTCGATCGGTGCAGTCTCAGTTGGTAAGGCTCTTATTGATTTAGGAACCAGCAAAAATTTGATGCTGCTCTCTATGTGTCGGAGGATGGGAGAGCTGGAGATAATGCCAACCAGAATGACTCTGCAGTTAGTTGATCGCTCCATCACCAAACCGTATGGAGTGATAGAAGACGTTTTGGTTCGAGTAAAGCACTTCACTTTCCCTGCCGACTTTGTGGTCATGGACATCGAGGAAGATGCTAATATCCCATTGATCTTGGGACGTTCGTTCATGCTAACCGCAAGCTGTGTGGTGGATATAGGAAGAATAAAGTTGGAAATGGGAATTGAAGATCAAAAGATCAGTTTCGATCTATTTGATGAAGAAAAACAACTTTTGGACCAAAATATCTGCTTGCAGGTGAAGGAGTTTGAGGAAAAGATTCTGAAGGTAGGAACCAAATTTGATTCAGACCCTTGAGGTATCATGCGTCAAGCTAATGACGTTAAAAGAGTGCTTCCTGGGAGGCAACCCAGTCCTTTTGAATTCTGTTTTAATTGCATTTTTAGAGTTGGTTTATTTGAGGTTTCATGAAATCATTTTAAGCATGTTTTGTATTGGATAAAAGGGGTTGAACAACTTCTTTGAAGCAGTGGATGAAAAAAGTAACTTAGAAAAATTTTCAGCAGTCCACTCGCTAAGCGCACATCTCGCGCTAAGCGGATTTCCTTCCTGCGTTGAGCGAGCTCTTGCTTACACTAAGCACCTTGACCCCTTATTATTAGCTGTCGTGGTCTTGCTAAGCGCATTCTTCGCGCTAAGCCTAAAGATTTCTCTGGACTTGAATTCTTTTGAATTGGGCTAAGCGCACGGACTCGCTAAGCGCAAAAAATTCTCTGGATTATAATTCTAGCGAATTGCGCTAAGCGAAGCCACACGCACTAAGCACAGACCACTACTGCATTTAAGGAGCATGTTATTCGCTAAGCACGACCATTGCCTGCTAAGCGAGAGTTGCAGGCCATTCAGAGCTGCAGAACTCACTAAGCGTGTCTCTTCGCGCTAAGCCTAAAGATTTCTCTGGAAAATTTGAATTTTTGCATTGGGCTAAGCGAGTTTTCCTGCTAAGTGCGTGTGTTTGGAAACTTAAACATCATGTATGCTTGCTTAGCGGGCTGACGTGCTAAGCGAGGCATTTGAAACCGCCAAAAATAAGGCATAACTGCCTTTGGCAGTTACATTTTCATTTGTGCTTTTAAACTGCATTTTGGCATTTCGTGGGTGTTTTTCTTCTTTGCACTATGCTCTCACTCTTTGCTTGCTCTCCTTGCTTCCTTCTTTGCATCCAATTTTAGCGATCCAAGTAAGCTTCCTTTAACCTTGTTTTTAATTTTTGTTTTAAACCTTAGGATAGTTAACTTAGTTTACTACTTTAAAGCCTTGATTTTCATTTTGATTGCATGATGTTAGGTTAGTTGTTAGTTAGAATAGTGTTAGGGGTTTTGATTTGCATACAATGTATGTCATTTTGACATGTTTTGGTTAGGATTTGATGGTCTAATAGAGGCCTAAGTTGAGGGGGCTGAAAAAGCCCCATTTTTTCTAGAAATGGCAATGAATGCGCTAAGCGTGTCTTGCTGCGCTAAGCGAGTTCATCACTTTTTGATGAATATTTGGGTTTCCAGATGAATATGCTAAGTCGGCCATGTCCTGCTAAGCGAGTTCATCTTTTTTGATGAATGATTGAATGTTTATGAACTCACTAAGCGCGGTTGTGCACTAGGTGAGTAATGTGTTTCAAACACTTAGAAAAAAATTTATTGCTTTCGTGTTCGTGGCTAAGCGAGCTTGCTCGCTAAGCCACTCAACCCTGTTGTCTGAATAAGCCTGGGCTAAGCGAGCTTCCCCACAAAGCCCAAGGCACTTGTGATTTTCTTTATGCCTTGCCATGCGCCTTGTCGCGCTAAGCGCAATTTACTCTCTATTTCTATAATGGTTGGATTTGGGCTTAGCGAGCCTTCTCGCTAAGCCGTTTATGTTCAGTAGTGTGTTGCCGCGCTAAGCGCAATTTTGTTTCTATTGAGGAATTGGGCTTAGCGAGCCTACTCGCTAAGCCAATTATGCAGAAAATTCCGGTCTGTGTCAACTCGCTAAGCGCACGGCTGTCGCGCTAAGCGCTTGAGTAATTTTTCATAAGGCGCGCTAAGCGCATTTGTCGCGCTAAGCACCCAATCTGAATTTCAGTTTTATTTTTCAGCTTGTCATTTCAAATAAAACCTCTTTTAACTTGGTTTCTGTGTTTCTTTTGTGTAGATGGCTTCTAGGAAAAGGAAAGCCGCAGCTTCCAGGCCCCAGCCTTACTACGATACTCACAGATTCACTTCTGAGGATGCCTGGAACCGCTACGCTGACAACATTCTTGGCTAGAACATCCTTCCGGAAAGGAACATGAAGCTTTTTGTCACAGAGTTTGATGAGTTCAGGACAGAGCTCGTTAGAAGAAACTGGCACAGGATGCTAACCAACCTCATGGAGGGGAACATAGATGTGACTATCATGAAGGAATTTTATGCTAATCTTTATGTCCCAGGGGATAAGCCTCCAAAGCAAGTTAGGGTCAAGGGCATTTAATTAAGTTTGATTCGGATTCCTTCAACACTTTTCTGGAGACTCCGGTTGTTCTAGAGCCAAGGGAGACTCTTCCTACTTACTCCAAGTTCTGCAGATTAAGACCAGACCCTCAGGAGCTGGCTGCCCAACTTTGTATCCCGGGTAGGGGATTTGTTTTGAATGTTGAGGGCTTGCCATGGAAGCTACTAAGGAAAGACCTCACTACTCTGGCGCAGACTTGGAGCGTTCTGTCTTATTTCAACCTTGCCCCTACATCACACACTTTTGATCTGAACTTGGACAGGGCAAGGTTGGTATATGGATTAGTGATGAAGATGGACATGAATGTGAGAGCCTTCATCTCTGGACAGATCACTCTTATGGCTCAGTCCAACTCCTCGAGGCTCGGATTTCCAGCCCTCATCACTGCCTTATGCATGGCCCGAGGAGTCACCTTAGATTCCTTGACTTTTGAGTCCCTCATCCCAACCATTAACTTGGCTTACATAAAGAAGAACTGCTGGAACTTAGACGACCCCACGGTCAGCTTTCCAGGGACCCGCAAGGCCAGGGCTAGAGAATCTGAAGGTCCATCTTCTGCTGCTCCCCAGACATCTACTACACCAGCTCCTACTCCTTCAGCACTAGTTCCCGTTATTTCTGGTCACTCCGCTCAGAGCACAGACCTCATGATGGCAATGCTGTAGAGCATTCACCAGGGTCAATACCTGGTGATGCAAAGTTTGCATAGTTTGGCTCAGCATCAGCCAATTATGAGCATGGAGGAGTTTTCTTTGCAGGTGGCTTGGCCAGGAGTCCAACCTTCTTCTCATGGAGGAGGTGAGGCCTCCACAGCTCAAGAGCCTCAGCCAGATCCGGAGACTAGACCTGTTGCTCAGAAGGATGATTTAGAGGCCACTCCCCTAGAGTCATTTGTACTAGAAACTGATCCAGAGGCAGATCCAATGATTGCGGAGGCCAGCCCACAGGCATCACCAATATCTAAACCAGTGCTGGAGCTGAGCACCCCGCATGGATCACCAGTAGGCACGCCTGTGCTGCATTTGACAGATGATGAGGCCATGGATCAAGACACACCGCAAGACTAGTGACAAGATTTTTACTTTCCCGTCTTTTGAACATTTTTATTATTATTTTGTTTTTAGTACACTTTTAATTTGGTTTTATATTTATGTTTTAGTTTTTTTTTAATTTAGTTTATAGTTTTACTTGAGTTTTTGGATTGCATGGTAGCTTGCTTTAAGCTAGTTTGAATAGTATATTTCATTTTATCCAGTGGTTTGATGTTTGATTTTGAAAAATTCAGTGTTTGTTGGTTTGAATTGATCGATTACATGATTTGAGTGAATTGGAATGTGTAAATCATATGTTTTGAATAAGCGTGCAGTGATTAGAAGTGAAAGAACATGGATTAGGATCATGAATGAAAATATTAGTTAGTTTAACAGATTGGTTGTGAAGGTATTCATTAACCACAACCCGGTGAGTGTGTGATCTTGAATTGTGAGAGAACGACTAGCATTAAGTAATGATTTTTGAATGAATCTCTGATTATGGAATGAATGGATGGGTTTGAAGATGATGAAGACCATGTTTTGTGTGAATTAACCACTTAGCCAAAAAGCTTACCTTGTGAATGAATGACATATCCTTTGCACCCATGATTGAGCTGAAAATCCGATTGTTTGATTGATCCTTGAACCTATGGATTACATCTCTATCTACCTTGTCTTAGGTTGTAGGAGAGCATTATGGTTCAAAGCAAATTTGTCCCAAATTTGGGGGAGTTTATTGGGTGATAGCTTCTAATGGTAAGAAAATATCAGCATGGACAATAAGTCAATAAGCAGCAAGTAAAGAGTTGTTGTTCAAAAAAAAACTATAAGTATTCAAAATAAAAGTGTGTGTGTGTGTGTTGTTATCTAAGAAGAAGTGAAGCTAAGTGCTTTAAGGCAAGTAATTGAAGCTGGAAAAAAAAGGTTTATCTAAGGATGAATGCTTTCCTAGAACTTAAGCCTTTGCATCCTAGAAAAACTATGATTTATTTACAGCTCAGTTTATGTGTTTTTGACTGTATGGCATGAGATGAAGTGCAAAGATTGAGACTTATGTTGGTTATTGATTGATCGAAAGTCTAAACACCTGTGCTTGAGTAAAACAGTGACCATGAGGCTTTGGTTGATGATCCTTCCTTGATACCTGTCATTCTTGCTAGCTTATTTCAGCTGTGATGCTTAATAATCATGTTCATATCTTTGAAAAGCTGCATGTCTTGTGAGAAGCTGTTGATTGAAACATTGTATGCCATTCATGTCATGTGATTGAATTCTTTGGAACAAACACCTTGTGAATAACCACTGTGAGTTTGTCACTAGAGGACAAGTGAACTGTTCTTTCTTTGCTTGAGAACAAGCAAAACTATAAATTTGGGGGAGTTTGTTAGTCGTCTTTTACGACTAATTTTTCTATAGAAAAGTTTTCAAAAATGTATATATTTCTCCCAATTTATGGTTCTTTTTGGTAGGAAGCTTTCCATATGAATTTAATGTAAATTTCACTTCAATTCCAAGTAAAAAGGAGAAAAATTTGAAGGTGCAAAAGTTGTTGTCTTGCTAAGCCTGGATCGTGCGCTTAGCCAGACTCCACCACTAAGCGAGGCATCAACCGCTTAGCAAGTGAGATGAATATTGAAGACAATTTTCCATGTCATCACGCGCTCAATGCGTCATCATCTCATTCAGCGAGAAGACTGTCTCTTCTACGCTTAGCGCGAGAAAGGCGCTAAGCCAAATTTCACTTAGTCGCGCTAAGCGCGAAGTTGGCGCTAAGCTCGCCTTCGTGGACAAAAAGCCCTTTTTAAGCCTGAATTGCAAAGAATGAAGAGGAGAGATCTGAATAGACTACGTGAGCTTAGTGCTGAACGAAGAACAGAGGAAAAGTTGAGCAAGGAAGAAAAAGGCCCTAACTTTTAGGTAGATTTTAGGTTTAGGAGTGATTCCTAGGTTCCTAGAGGTGGAGGAGACATCCCTATTGCTTTGTAATCTGAAATTTTCCCTGAAACCCTTCTCCTATTTGTGAAAGGTACTCCCTTGTAATGGAGGGCTAGAATCCTTTGTTGGGAAATTCCACTGAGTGCTTGGTATAAATATTATTACTATCTATTTGAAGTTGTTTTTATGTGTTCAATGTTTGTATATGTGCTTATGTTATGCATGCTTGTGGCTTGATCACCCATTTGTGTGTAAGGTTAGGAGCTTTAGCATTGGAAAATGTATTGCATCCTTAGAACTGGATAGGACAGGGCTAGGTTATCGAACTGTCAAACACGGAGTGTGGTAAATTAGGTTTTATCATGCTGTAATTGTAATGTTGTTCGGTTAGGCTAAGTTCAACAAGAGCATCTGAGAACGAAGTTTAATTTGAATTAGGCCAAACTCGCGAGACATCGGTGTTTGGTATTTATGCCTTCAGCATAGAACACAAAAATAATTTCAAGTAGAGAAAAATCCTAATTGCATCAAGTATCTTAGTAGAAGGACCCAACGCTTTTACATATTTGTTTTCACACTCACTTGCTCACAATTATTGCTTTTACTTAGAATATAATTACTTATGTTTTTACTTCATGATAATCAATTCTTTACGCAAATGCCTATTTACTGAATGATGCTTTCCCAAGTAAAACAAGTTCCCTGAGTTCGATACTCGGTTCACACCGTTTTAATTATTTACTTGATGACCCGGTGCACTTGCTGGTTAGATTTCACATCCACAAAAACAAGGAGTAACAGGATGCGAACAACAACAGAATACAATATGATAATAGAACCAAGATTGAAATATACTACATAAACTATCATGAAAATCCTGAGTGACAGAGTAGATAGTTTTAGAAATCATTGCTCAGGGATGCAGGGTTCCATTAGAAGAATTCAAAGGCAGAATATATATATATATATATACGCACATTCCTTAGGTCATGGATTCATGATCTTGAATGTAGGGTTTAATAGTAACAGGTGAAGCCATTAAATGGCTATTTTATTGTACACAACGACTCCCAAACATGACAAAGTAACCATCAACAACACATACCCACTTTTCGACAAAATCAAACTATCAACATCAAACCCTTGGGAAACAAGCAGAAGTGCATCATGTCAGAGATATGCTCTCATCAAACCCTTGGATTTTGATAGTGAAAGGAAGTTACGACACATTCACTATTTTATGCATACAGTGAACTTGCTTCACTTATATAAAATAACTCCATTTTTTTTTTGTTTGTTTGTTTTAATAAGTCTCAGGCCTTAACATAGAATTTTCGATCTTTTTTTACTCCTAGTACTTGTCCTTTTGATAAAGTGAATGTTGTTTCTCAGTGCATCAATTGATAGTTTTAGGAAATGAAGGGCTTATCGTGAATTGGCAATGGCGAAGCTCAAAGAAGGGAATGTTGGTGCAACTTCAGAGATCTTCCAGGTAGTAGCATTTATGAGATTTGAAAAAAAAAATTGGTTTTATTGGAAGACATTGTTGATTACTACCAGGATTTGTGTTTAACATGTTAGTGCATGATGTCTTAATAAGATTGTAGTGGAGTTTTATTGGAGTAGTCTTGGTTTGTTGAAAATGGAAAAAAAATGAAAAATAAACCAATGTAGAGTGCTAGCAATTGATCTAAGGTCAAAACTTACATGTAATTCTTTATGTGCTTTTGGTGATGTTCTATCTCCAATACCTCAGGAACCTATGCTGACCTTTAAAGTAAACACTTATTATGCGGGTTATGAAGGTAGTAGCATTTATGAGAACAACATTGTAAACACCCAAGAAACTGCGTCTATGTTTTTGTCATTTATCATTATTATAACAAAATATTTTTGTCTTTCATTTTCCTACATGCTAATGTTTATGCCGATGAGGCAAAAAAATTCAAGGTTTTGTTTTGTGTGCAAAAAGCAGTGAATATTACTCCCGTTATGGCACATAACCTATTTGAACTATGTTGTAAACATTTCTATTATACAAGCTTGTGAGTTGTGACTGGTAGTACTGAAAATACCCCCACCATACCCCCTTTCCCCTTATTACAAACTTTGTCAAATACTATTGCTACTCTAGAACAATGATCTTTACTTAATCTACACTATAGGGTAATCCATTATATAATTACCTTGCAGACCCTAAAATTAGAGAACATTGAGTTTGTTGTAACTCCATATGAAGCAAATGGTCAGTTAGCGCATATGTCTCAGCTTGGAGTAGAAAATGGTGGAGTTGCAATGGTGATTACAGAAGATAGTGATCTAATAGCATATGGCTATCTAGCTGTAAGAACTCCTACAATAGTATCTTGATTTATTAAACAATAGATTTATAAATGTATCAAATCCTACATCTAACTTTTGCTTGTTTTCATGCATCAGATCATATTTTATCTCATAACATTATCGAAATAAACAGGAACTATTAAGCAAAAATATGAAATATTACAAATAAATCATATCTTGTAAGTTGTAAAGTTATCATAATGATCAATTAAGTCATTAGAGGATGCAGTTTCAACTTCATTGCATTTAGCAAAACATAGCATTCTTGGTGAATTTCTACTTGAATCTTAGTTTAACAAGAGAATATCCACTTGTCATATGGAAAATTCAAAGCCTTGAATAGACTCAGGTGAGTTATCTTTGGTGATCCCATAGCTCAAACATATTTAACAACCAGTTCTTTAAGTCGAACCTCAAAGCTCAAGAATAAAAAATTGTTTGGTAGTGTTAATTAGAGTTCATGTATACCGATTTCATGTTTTTATATCTTCTATTCAAGTTTAAAAAAAAAACACATTTGTAATACATACTATGATAAAGAAAAGTTATTGTTGGATCAACATATATCTTGACATAGTTAGCGGAATTCATATTCATTCATTTGTCTATACATTCAAACGTTAAGCATAAATACGATGCTTTAACCTTTTCTTCATCTTGTTTTTATATTATTGTAATTCTTACATGTGTGTCAATTAGAAATATAGTTTCAGAACTCTACTCTCCTTTAGCATGTTCCATGCCTCCCATAGTCCTACCATATCGTACCTATATCTGCCACCAAAAAAAGAGGTAAGGTATAATTCAATTGTTAATATCTTAGTTTCTTCTTGGCAGTATGCTAACTAAGCTTATGGGAATCATTTTTGTGTCAAATAGAAGCTGAATAATTTTCTATGAAATCAATCATTTTAATATAAAAACCTTCTTCATTGTCTCATAACATGGTATATCAAATATACATTATTTAAAGTAAAAGCTCACCACAAATAGCGATTAAAAATACATATGAAAGACTTTCCTTCTCATAATTAAAAGGACTTAACAATGACCTGTCAAATCCATATGGAAACAAATAACCATGAATAAAAGTAAAACAATTCTAAAACCAAAATATACCAATTGGTATGCTAAAAATCCTGATCAAAATAATGTAGAATGTTATATCAATGAATTGATAAATTTATATAGAATAGCATAGATGAAAAAACATGAGCAAGGAATAGCAAAGTTGTTACTCACCCATCGATTAATAATGATATCAATCCCTATGTCTGGTCTAAGCCATTGGCCAATTGTTTCATTTGATCATCATTCATAAATTGCTCATTGGTAGAGGAGCATAGTATGACAAATTTCGCAGGGAAACTTTCTAACCATTTTGACCACTTTTCCTCTAGCCCATCCATTGATGGCTCTGGGACAAGGAAACCAGTACACAAAACCAGTTTCCCAAATTTCTTTTCTATGTAGTCTAACTAGGATTTAGATATTTCCAACCACAATCTAAACACTATTAATGAGCACTCACTAAAGGGCTGCAAAACTCGCTCATAACGAGTAAAGTTTTTTTTTCATGAAAATGTTTTGAAGAGGAACATCAACTCTATGGCCACAAAGGCCTTTAGGGAAATGTTGGAGTTTTGACGATACATACCCTAATGGAGGCTTTTTAAGATCCTCAAAAGTGATGTTTCTTTGTTCAGTATCAGCAACCCTTGAAGGCACAATAATGTAACAATCAAATAGGGGAAATGATAGACTGACCTAGCTACGACAATGATGATAGGAATTGAACGGCGGCCGAAGATGTTTAACAATGGGGTGGGGCGGCACAGAAGATACCTACAATGGAGACGGTGAGCTGAGGGAGGGCACAATGTAACGCGCGTAGGTCAGTACTGACTAAGGGCACGAGGCTAGGTTCACATGACTAAATGACTGGCAAAACCACAACGGTTTTTCCAAAAATGTCGTCGATATTGTGGTACGCAGTGTTCGAAAATGATTTTTGTAGCACCATCTTCGTTGACAAACTTCCTAATTACAAAAGTGTCATAACCTACAATACTATGACGATTTCTGACGACCGACGTCGAAAGTGCATTGTAAATTGTTCTTTTTCTAGTAGTGATGCCATCACAAGGAAGCAAGGATGAACTTTATGTATTTTTATTATTTACTTTTTTTGTTAAAATATATTTTTAGTTCTTCATCTTTTGGGTAAAATATGTTTTACGTCTCTACTAAATTAACAAATTTGTTCTTAAGTCCATAATAATTTTTTCTTTTAATTAAATCTCTAATATATTAAAAAATTTGTTCAGGATCATTATCGTTTAGATGATTATGTGACAATTAAATTTTTAAAATGAGAATTCTGACAACTAAAAAGCCATTACATTTATTTTGAAAGTTAAATTACATTTTTTTGACGTTTTAAAACCGTAAGAATTCATTAAAATAAAATAAATAAAAAATACTAAAGGAGCAAAAACATGAAAATCCAAGTTGAGATTCAAATCAAAATCCAAATCACAGGTCTTCCGAGCTTGGTGATTATAGCAATCTTGTTGGATGGTATAAGAAGCTAAAAAAGAGAAAAAAAAAACATATATATCTGGAAAACAAGAAGGAGAGATAAGAAATCTAGGGCGCGTTTAGTATTGGTGAAGACAATGGCGACGACGGCGGCTTTGTCGGCGGTGGGGGTGCGATCTTGGTGGTGGCGGCGATGCAGCGCTGTCCATCCTCATTAAGTGGACCCTCTGCTACTTTACTCCAGATAGTTTGTTGTTGCAAGCAGTCACATTAATTTCGTATCTCCCTTTCCATTTGGGTGGTGGTGCGGCATTCCTGTATTGCTAAATGAAGGAGATCAAGTGTGATTCCAGAATCAAAGGGAGAAGCCTTGGCAGATGAAGTTGGTACGAGAGGGAGGAAAAGAGAGACATGTGTTTGTGACTTTGTGTGTCGGTACAAATCTCTAGGAGACAAAATGACCCAATAAAAATTCATCATGTCAGCACAGGAGGGGCCTATAATGGGTTTTTTTGCTAAATATGCACCTTCTCTCTCCAAAAAATTCCCATAATACACTACTTTAATTATTTTTTTCCCCACAATACACTTGTTTTGCATGTAGGTAAGAAGTCGGGTTTGGCCACCCTGACTTCCGTGCTTGATTTTTTCTTTTTTTTTTTGTTTTAACTTAAATTATTAAAAAATATAAATATTATATTAGATAAAAATATTTTTAATTGGTTTTAAAATTAATTTTTTATTAAATTAATCTTTTAAATTTTTTCAGAGTTAATTAAATTAATTTTTTAAATAAGAAAATGATATTATTAAATATAATTATTTTTTTTTGTAATATTTAATTTACTTAACATATTTTTTAGGTGAATATTTTTTTAAACAAATCTTAATTTTGTCTAATAATATATTTATTTTAGTAAAAAAAATTAAATTTTTTAATATAATTATCTTAATAAATAATTTGTTTGTTTATGTCATTAGATTTAATTAAAAATGATAATACTTTTTGTTTAACAATTTATTTATAAAAGAACATTATACTACATTATCAATAAAATACTTAAACAATCACATTTGGCTAAGGAAAAACATAAAATAAAGATATGTTAGGACAATTATTTCTATTATGGTCATGTTTCCAGCAAATTTCACATTTTTTTCTACTTTCCCGTTCATTTACGTCTTCGTCCATCTTAGTATAAATGCGAGTTGAAACAGGACGACCCTTTGCAGTCCTCTTTCTCCATGGATCAGGACCCCACTGATCTCCTTCATATTCTTGTCACATTGATTCGTGTGGCAGTAAACCAAAGAAGTTATCGTAGACGTGCAAAATGTATTGTAAAGTGAATAGCGACAACACATAGTTCATGTAATCAACATTGACAAATTTATAGGCAGCCATGACGTGAGAACACGGTAAGTGTTTAGCTTGATATTCACCACAATCACACTTTTGAGATTGTAACATTACTCTAAAACTTCCAGGTAGTCTGGGTGTTTGAAGTGGGGATTGTGTCTCTGTTATAATAAATGTGTGATTGTGTCTGTCGAATTCATTTACAATGTGTGTATTAGATTCTTGTTGACCTCTATTCATTGCCTTAGAGACGACTTCAGAATATTGTGAGCCAGAGTTAATCATTGCCTGAGTTTGTCGACCTCTAATAGCAAAGAGTTGTACAGTCTTGAAGTACGTCTCCTCAACCAACGATGACTCCGGCAAATGTCTTGTGTTTATGAACATGGAATTAATACACTCAAACAAATTGGTAGTCATATGTCCCCAACATTTCCCCTCATTGAAGCATTATACCCAATTTTGTTTGGGTAATTGATCAAGCCATTCAGTTGCACTTGGCTTATTCGCACGGATATCCCTAAGATGTCGCCAGTGCATCTTCTCCGTGTATGTGTAAACTGTAAATATTCAATCAATCTATTACGTTATGAAATTTGATTAAAAGTAAAGTTTAACAAATAAATAAAATAGATTCTCACCAATCAGTATGAGTGGTTTCTTTAATTGTTTGTAGTTTGAGTTACCGCAAAGAAAGTTTTGTGCAATGTGGTGCAGGCAAAAGAAATGGGATGTGTCCTGAACCCATAAGTTACTTGGGTTGTTGTAGGCACTTATAATTGAGGGGTGTCTGTTTGAAATGAGAGAAATGTTAATTTGCGAGGTAACATGTCTTTTAAAATTCTTTAGAAAAAATCCCAAGCTAAAGTTGTCTCCCTTTCTACAATGGTGTAGGCAATCGAGAAGATATGGTTAGCTCCATCTTGTGCGGTAGCTATCAACAATGTGCTAGTATACTTCCCATAAAGCCATGTACCATCTACTTGTACTATGGGTTTGCAATATGCAAACCCATTAATGCATGGACTAAATGACCAAAAGACACGTTTAAACATTCTTTTGCCCAGTACGATTTCTCCTTCCTTATACACGGATTCTGTTTTAGCAGCGACCACAGTCCTGGGAACACAAGATTGCAAAGCTCCCAAAAGTTTTGGCAGGTTGGCATATGATTCTTCCCAGTTTCCATGAATCATCTCCAACGTTCTTTGCTTTGCTAACCATGTCTTTTTGTAGGATGGGATATAATTCATGAACATTTTGATTTCTGCAATCAACATCTTGATGGAGACAGTTGGGTTTGTTTTCACAATTGGTTGGATGATTTGTGCTATGACGTGTTTGTTGAGTTGCCGATGATCTTGTCTGAGCATTGGCGTGAGACAAGTGTGATGACCTCTAATACTCTTGATGATCCATTTGTTATGCCTCTTTGAATTGCATGCGCCTAAGCTCCATGTACAACCATTTTCATGTGATTTACACACGAAGTTTAGCCTTCTCTAGTCAGGGTAAATTGTTCAGCAATCAAAATGATTTCTGATGTTGTATTCTTTGACTACTCGAATACATTATGCTTTTTCCTCGAAGGTCATGCCAACCTTCAATGCACCGATTGGTGGTTGTACATTATGTTGCTACTGAACAAAATGGTGTCGATCAATGTAGTATGGTAGTTGGTCAAAGTTCAAGTCTACTGGACACCTAGGTTGGTGATATTGCAATGGAGGTGACGAAGGTGTCGTTGGTCTGCCAACACCCTCGTCATCGCTATGGTCATCACTTTGGTTATCGCTTTGGTTATTGATGTGATCAAAGAACTGTTGATCCTCATCCTCACTAAAATCATCCATGTTTTCCTCATGAAATCGTATAATGGGATCTTCGTTAGCGATGGGATGTTCATTTCGGTTTGATGTTTGTGTTTGTGGTTGTTGTGAGGGTGGCGTAAAGGGGGATGAAGGATGGTTTTGTTGGTCAAAGGAGGTTTGTTGGGCATAAAAAAAAGAATCATTTTCAGATAATAGTTGTGTGTATGAAGTATAAATGTCAAAGAGGTCTCGTGTTTCAAGGTTGCTGTATGAAGATACTGGATTATTGAGGTTTAGGTTGTTGTACGATAATTGTTGTGGAGGTGGTAGTTGTAGTTGTGGACATGAGGGTTGTGGAGATAATGGTTGTGGTTGAGGAATACGGTCAATAACAACATAGAATTCGACAGAATTCAATTGTGGATTTTTTAGAATTGTTTCCATCGTGCCTCTGAGATCGCCATTGTCGAGTAGTTGTGCTGAAATATAATGTGTCTGACCCTGATGAAATGAAATAGGGACATGAAATAACAATTGAGCAACTCTTTCAATTGCTCGAGTAGGGAGACAGATGTTAATTTTTTGAATCAATTGTGTAAACGTAATAGAACGACTGATGTAAATAAATATTGGGTTTGCACATGTGTACACCAATCCCTGAACTGGGTTGTATGCTATGTAACCATTGTGATAAATGACGGTCACAATTTCTTTAGGTGGAGCCATGGTGGTGCTTGTGGGATATGAGTGGAAATACTGTGACAGTTACAAATCAAGTTTTGTTTTGTGAGAAAGTTATTATATGTGATATGTTGTTGTCAAATGGTGAGATTATATATAGGCTGAGAAAGTTTAATACGAGAGTTAGGGGCAAAGTTAGGTAGGAGAGTTAGATTGAAAGGTTAGGTGGGAGGGTTAGGTGGCAAAGTTAGTTATGAGAGTTAGGTGGGAGGGATAAGTGGCAAAGTTTGGTAGGAGAGTTAGGTGGGAGGGATAGGTGGCAAAGTTAGGTAAGAGAGTTAGATTGAAAGGTTAGGTGGGAGGGTTAGGCGGCAAAGCTAGTTATGAGGGTTAGGTGGGAGGGTTAGGTAGGATATTCAGTGCATGTGAGTGAATATTGTGCAACTGCGGAACAGTGTACAAATGTACGTGAACAGTGTGCAACACCGTACATTAATGTACATGATAGACTATTCATTGCATCATGAGTGTTGACTGCGTGTTCCGCATCACGTGCTAAGGTCACGTTGATTGTTGAGAACCATGTTAATGGGTTAAATGTACGCATGTGAGTGAACAGTGTGCAACACCACACATTAATGGGGTTGTCGGTGCATGTAAGGGTTTGGTACGACATTGCTCCACATCTCTGGAATCATGCATGTGTAGACTACTATTACTGAAGTAAATTAAAAATAACAACTTCAAAGCATGCAACAACTTCAACTACATAATAAAGACTGAGAAAAACTTAAACGCAATACAACAACAAATTATGTTAAATTATTCATTCTAATTTCAGGGAATTGTTCAGCTTCTGCTCCATGTCGGCCCAACTTAGGTCATTAACTTGAGTAGGTGATAATGAATTATGAACATCAACTTTAAGTTCCATACATATTACACTTTCCATATTCACAAATGTATGAAACATGCACAAAACACCTTCTTCGTCAATAATTTGAATTGCCCTATATTGAACTTCACCATTGAATTCATATACAGGACAATGATACCAAAGTGCAATAATTATAGGTGTAACATCATTATCTGTAATTGATGATTGTATTACGGTGATTATGTTTGGCAGCGTCATTGTTGGATTCAAGAGTAACGATTTTATCTTGTCACCTCTGAAAACTGCATTTGCACTTGAACTTTAAATGATTTCATCACTGATATAAAAGTACGCACAAATAGGCTCTGACCTCATTGCTTTCCCTCTCTGTTTGCTCTCACAATTTGATTTGACGCAACTGTGCAAAGTGTTAGGTGATATGGTATGTTTATATATGCAATCAATCACGGGTCCATGGTTCACGTGAATTAGAATCTCAATGCATGACACTAGCACAGTCGTGTTAACGTGCATTGGAATCTCGAGGCCTTACAATGAGACAAATTATAAATGTGCTTTGGAATCTCGAGGCCTTACAATGAGATTAAGGGTAATGTTGAGGCCATGCAGATTGTTGATAATCATATTAATGCGGTAAATGTACTCATGTGAGTGAACAGTGTGCAACACCATACATTCTAATTTCAGGAAATTATGTAGCTTTTATTCCATTGATTCAATAGTAACGATTTTTTCTTGTCACCATTGATATAAATGTACGCACAAATTGGTTCTGACCTCATTGCTTGCCTTCTCTGTTTGCTCTCACAATTTGATTTGACGCAACTACGCAAAGTGTTGGGTGATATGGTATGTTTATATATGCAATCAATCACGGGTCCATGGTTCACGTGAGTTAGAATCTCGATGCATGACACTAGCACCGTCGTGTTAACATGCTTTGAGATCTTGAGGCCTTACAATGAGACAAATTATAAATGTGCTTTGGAATCTCGAGGCCTTACAAAGAGATAAAGGGTATTTGTGCTTTGGAATCTGAACGTAGTTTATACTATAAATAGATGGGAGGTGCATGTCAATACCACATTTGCATCACCCAACTTCAAATTTTATATCATTTGTACTCGGTTTACCATTTGACATCATTGTCATGGCTCATAAACCTCTATCGCATCATCAACACGTTCATCGTTCACGTACTATGATTAACGACTTAATCACTTCCTATTACCATACAATACTTGAACCAGAACCACAAATTATACCATTATTATCGTGTGTCGGGTTCTAACATATTGCCCCAATCAAACAATGTAGAATTGATCCTGCATTGATCACTGCATTGGTTGAACGATGGAGGCCTGAAACACACACCTTTCACCTACCATGGGGAGAGTGCACCATCACACTCGAAGATGTTTGATGCAATCATACCCCGCAAGGGCATTGGATAGAAAACTCCAAGTAGATTGGGCCAGAGATGCAAGAGAAGGCCCTAGGGTTCTTATGAGTCTTAGGGTAGATTTCGGGCCCATGGGCTAAGTACGAGCCCACTTATCTTTGTAAATATTAGATTAAGGTTTCATTATTTTTGGGCCTTGTATTTAGGGCTCCATAATGTAGGTAGGGTACCCTAGAAATATAGGATTTTTCAGCCCTTGTATTTTAGGGCACCTAGACTAGTTTTTGTATTAGGGGTAGTTTTGTAATTTCACATGCACTAAGTGGATATTTGATGTGTGTGGTTGGAAATAAATTTAATTGAATTGGTAGAAGCCCAATCCAATTAAATTTTAGAGGGGGAGGTGAGCATTTGCTTACTACACCCCATTGCCACATCATATAGTCACACTTTGTGCATGTCCTTCATGCTTTTTATGCCTCATGACACCTAAGCACACTTAGTGGAGAATCTTGGAATTGATCTTGGATTAGTGGGCTGAACCATAACTAAAATTCACTAATCATAATTAGTGAAATTTAGGCTCCAAAGTTTGGCTCCACAAATTCAATTTCAAATTCAAGTGAAATTTGAATTTCCCTCCAATTTTGTGTGACACTTAGGCTATAAATAGAGGTCATGTGTGTGCATTTTTTCAACTTTGATCATTTGAATATTAACTTCAGATTTTAGAGCTCTTTTTGAGCACAAAATTTCGTGCTCTTCTCTCCCTCTCCCTTCATTCATCTCCTTCTTCCTCCAAGCTCTTATCCATGGCCTCCTATGGTGGTGAGCTTCTTCTAGACTCATCTTCTCCTTGAAGTGGCGTCTCCTCTCTCTCTTCCTTCTCCATTCCGCTGCCATTTATCTTCCAAGAAGCAAATGAATCCATTGATGAAGAAGATCCTAGGCCTACAAGCTCCAATGGAGCTTGCATCATGTGGTATCAAGAGCATCTTCATCTAGGTGATGTTCTTTTGCTTCCTCTATCTTTTTGTTCGGTGAATTCTCTTTAATTCCTTGTTCTTCATCTTATTCTCCATGTATATCCTCCATTGTCTTGTGGTTTGGTGTTGTTTAGAGTAGATTCAAAAAAAAATCGATTAAATCTTAGATCTACACTTGTTCTTGCATTTCTATGGTTCAAATTTTGTAGATCTACTCTTGAATCTTGTTTTTGTGTTGATTTTAGGTTCTATCAATTTTCATTCATAATATTCTTGTGCTGAACCTTTAGATCTAAATTTTGTTCCAAAATATTGATTAGAAAAAAAAACACAAAAATCTAAGTGTAAATCACTTAATCCATGTTGTCTTAGAGTCATGTTTAGCCATAGTAATTGTCACATTATGTTCTAAGTTTGTGTTGAATTTTATTTTGTTGATTGAATACATTTGTTCATGTATTCTTGTCATTCTTAGCCTATCTTTTGAATTTTGAGTCTAATTCATGCATGTTATTTAGTTCATAACATGTTCTAAATCAATTCCTAGAAGTAGTCTTGTTCTTGAGCTTTTTTTTTTTTGCTTTCTTTCCTACATGATGCCTATGATGAAGTTGAGTTGTGGTGCTGAGTTGTGGCTGGATTTGTGAATCAAAATAAGTCTTAAGCTCTCTTTAATTGTGTTATTCAAGATAATTGAGCATAAGCAAACACAAATTGTAACTATCCAAGCCTTAAGCAACATAAACACTACTCTTGATTTCTAGGCTGAAATCGCTGGTGCTGGCAACTTGAACATACGAACTTGTATAAATTACTGGGAATTGGTCACTACGTTTTTTGAGCTGAAACTTTTACCGAATTTTCTAGACATCTGGACCAAAATTATAAAAAAATAACCAAGCAATTTGGATTAAAGGAAAAAATAAGAAAAATCGCACAAGTTGGCAGAAAAATCAGTGTCCAGGAAAAAAAAAGGTGAAAGGAGAGTGTGCTTGTTGTTTTGGCTCAAAATTTGTTCTATAATTGGTGCCTATTTTATACCAATACTAGTTCTGAAATTTCAATTGAAAATTATTGTGAAAACAAATGCCAAAACTAGAGGTTTGTTGAGTCTTTTTTTTTAGAGTTTTTCTACTCTACTCTAGAGCCATTCTAGGTTTCTCTTTGAGTCCTAGCTTGCTTTTATGTGCTTTTCATTGCTTAATTGTTGAATAATCCTTGGAAATTTGTCTTGTTAAAACTCTATTGGTTTAGCTTTCATTTCATTTTTTTTGGTCTTTGGTTATTGCTTGTCTCTTTGTTTCCTTGCTTGTGAGTTGCCATATAGGGAATTGGAAAGGAGGATTGGTGCCATATCTTGAAGAATTTGAGTCAAGAAGCAAGGGTCCAACCACCTTAAGAGCAATTGGACTAAGAAGCACTCCAAATTGAGTGAAATACTAAAGAGAGAATAGCCACCACAATTGAGGACTTTTTTTTTTGTAATTTTGTAATTGGCAATTTGTTTTGCTTTCAAATTTTGTAACAAAAAGGTCTTTCATTGGAAGTAAGTTGGGAGCCTCCAATAGGTCACCCTACTTCCATTTGTGTGTAATAATTTTAGGCAATTTTCCCTTAGGATAGTGAGTGTTTTGTTGGGAACCTTAAATGAGGTCATCCAAACACTCTTAGGATCCGCCTAGTTTGCATTTCTTGCACTTTAATTTCTTGCTTACTTTCATAGCTTATTTCCTTTACCCTCCATTGTCAAACCGTCTAGATAGCTTTCCTTTTACCAATTAGTTTTTACCTTATCTTTCACACCTCTTTTAGTGTTTATTTTGGCTAGTTTCAACCATAGTTTCTTTTACCTTTCTTTCAAACCCCCAACAAGAAAGAACCATAACTTAGGAACCAACATGAGTCTTCATTCTTCATCTAGTGTTAATGGTGAGGGTTCTACTCCTAAGGACCCCTTGTATAAGATATTAGATGAGTTGAGATCCCTTAAGTTGTGGAAAGAAAAACAAGAGAGAAAAGAAAAAGGTAAAAAAAGAGTGGAAGAAATAAGTCAAGATGAAAGAGAGAAAATAAGAGAGGAAGAAAGAAGAAAAATAATGAAAGAAATGAAAAGGAAAAAACATGCCTCCTATAGTAGTCATGACTCTTGCAAGAGTTTAAGTGAAGAACTTAGCGACTATTATAGAGGGCGTCATAGTTCACATACTAAACATCACTCCCAAAAAAGAGAAAAGGATAAAAGGCCTCAAGAGGTTAACATTAGCCTCCCATATTTCCATGGAAAAGATAATGTTGAGGCTTACTTAGATTGGGAAATGAAGGTTGAACAACTCTTTGCTTGCCATCATATTAGCGAAGAGAGAAAAGCTCCATTGGCTACCCTTAGCTTTCAAGGGTATGCCCTTTATTGGTGGAATTCCCTTGTTAGGGAACGTAGGATTCATGGGGATCCTCCAGTAGAGTATTGGAATGATCTTAAGAGTGCCCTTAGGAAGAGGCACATTCCCTCCTACTATGAAAGGGAGCTTATGGACAAGCTCCAAAGGCTTCGACAAGGGAGTATGAGTGTTGAAGAATATAGACAACAAATGGAACTACTCCTTTTAAGAGCTGGACTTAGGGAAGAGGAAAGAACAAGCATAGCTAGGTTCCTTAGTGGACTTAATATGGAAGTGAGGGACAAGGTTGAACTCCTTCCATATAGGGACCTAGATGAGCTAGTCCAACTTTGTATAAGAGTGGAGCAACAACTTAAAAGAAAGCCTTCTTCAAAATCTTATGGCTCTCACTCTTATCCAAGGAAGGACCAAGCCCATGGAATTTTGGGGGCTGCACCTTCAAAACCTAAGGAAGATAAGGGTAAGACCATAGAGAAATACACCCCTAAGACTAGTTCCCAAGAAAGGACTAGCAATATTAAATGCTTCAAATGTCTTGGGAGAGGTCACATTGCCTCTCAATGCCCCACAAAGAAAACCATGATCATGAGGGGTCAAGAAATTTATAGTAGTCAAGAGGAGACTACTTCTTGCCCTTCCTCTAGTGGAAGTGAAGATGAAGTAAGGGGTGAAGAGTCTAGTGAGGAAGTCTACCCCCATGAAGAAGGTGACCTCTTAATGGTTAGAAGGCTCCTTGGAGGTCAATCTTGTGATCTATCTCAATCCCAAAGAAAGAACATCTTTCATACAAGATGCAAAATTTTAGATAAAACTTGTTCTCTCATTGTGGATAGTGGATCTTGTTGCAATTTTTGTAGCACAAGATTAGTTTCCAAGTTGAACCTCACTATCATTCCCCACCCAAAACGTTATAAACTTCAATGGCTCAATGAGCAAGGGGAAATGATAGTTAACCAACAAGTGAAGGTACCTTTCTCCATTGGGACATATAAGGATGAAGTTAATTGTGATATAGTTCCCATGGAGGCAGGACATATTCTTTTAGGAAGGTCGTGGCAATTTGATAGGAAGATCATTTATAATGGCCTAACTAATGAAATTACCCTCACCCATCTTGGCACTAAATTTGTGTTGCATTCTCAAACACCTTCACAAGTGGCCAAAGATCAACTAACTATGAAAGATAAGAGGGATGAGGAAGAAAAACTTGGAAAACAAAAGAAAAAGAAGGATAGTAAGGCCTTGTCTTCAAAGGCCAAGGGGAAGGAAAAGGAGGAAAAGGATTCCTCCAAAAATATTGTTAACAAGGAAAATCATTTTGCAACAAAATGTGATATTAAAATAGCACTCCTTCTTAAAAAAATTTTCTACCTTCTCCTATCAAGGGAAACATCCCTTAGCACCACCATACCTCTTGAGCTTGAGGTTATTCCTCAAGTAAAGGAGTTGTTGGATGAGGATTTGGTTCGCAAGAGCTTAAATCATTGTGCTTTGTTGGTGTCTAAAATAGGTATTATTAGGCACCAAATCCCTATGATAGGTGGTATGATGAATGTGTTGAGTGGTGCAACACTTTTTTGTAAAATCACTCATGCACCCAACATCTTCATCATTTGTGTACATAGGAACTCATTAGGTAGGTTTGTTCTTATTTTTTGTTTCAATGCAAACCTAGGTGCTCATGTGGGACACCTTAGGTTTTTTGTAATTTTTTGTAGGAATAATCAACATGAAAATAATGAAAAAGGTATGTTTTATTCCATTACATTCCTTAACTTTTTAAATAGTGATCAAGGGCTTCCCATGGACCCTAAGAGAATAAAGGTCATTCCTGAGTGGCTTACTCCACCAAGTATAAGAGAAATTTGGGGCTTCAATATCTTAACAAACTTTTACAAAAGGTTTGTCCCATATTTTTCTATACTTGTAGCACCACTCATTGAGTTGGTGAGGAACCATGTTCCTTCATGGGAAGATTCCCAAGAAATGAGTTTTCAGACCTTACCTTACTTCAACATACTAAACACCACTAATACATATGTTTTTGTTCTTTTTACAAGTGTTGAGGAAAAAAGCCTAGCGTTTCAAGAACCTCGGGATTTGAGGTCAAATCCTTTTCAAGGGGGAGGGAATGATGCAATCCTACCCCGCAAGGGCATTGGATAGAAAACTCCAAGTAGATTGGGCCAGAGATGCAAGAGAAGGCCCTAGGGTTCTTATGAGTCTTAGGGTAGATTTCGGGCCCATGGGCTAAGTACGAGCCCACTTATCTTTGTAAATATTAGATTAAGGTTTCATTATTTTTGGGCCTTGTATTTAGGGCTCCATAATGTAGGTAGGGTACCCTAGAAATATAGGATTTTTCAGCCCTTGTATTTTAGGGCACCTAGACTAGTTTTTGTATTAGGGGTAGTTTTGTAATTTCACATGCACTAAGTGGATATTTGATGTGTGTGGTTGGAAATAAATTTAATTGAATTGGTAGAAGCCCAATCCAATTAAATTTTAGAGGGGGAGGTGAGCATTTGCTTACTACACCCCATTGCCACATCATATAGTCACACTTTGTGCATGTCCTTCATGCTTTTCATGCCTCATGACACCTAAGCACACTTAGTGGAGAATCTTGGAATTGATCTTGGATTAGTGGGCTGAACCATAACTAAAATTCACTAATCATAATTAGTGAAATTTAGGCTCCAAAGTTTGGCTCCACAAATTCAATTTCAAATTCAAGTGAAATTTGAATTTCCCTCCAATTTTGTGTGACACTTAGGCTATAAATAGAGGTCATGTGTGTGCATTTTTTCAACTTTGATCATTTGAATATTAACTTCAGATTTTAGAGCTCTTTTTGAGCACAAAATTTCGTGCTCTTCTCTCCCTCTCCCTTCATTCATCTCCTTCTTCCTCCAAGCTCTTATCCATGGCCTCCTATGGTGGTGAGCTTCTTCTAGACTCATCTTCTCCTTGAAGTGGCGTCTCCTCTCTCTCTTCCTTTTCCATTCCGCTGCCATTTATCTTCCAAGAAGCAAAGGAATCCATTGATGAAGAAGATCCTAGGCCTACAAGCTCCAATGGAGCTTGCATCAATGTTGCATTGCATCTAGGCATTAGAGTTGATGATCGTGTTGTGGTTGGACCTAGCTTCTTACATTGGGATGAGTTATTCGACGAGTTACTAGGGCAGTGCTTTAATTCTTGATAAATCTGGAAATAGAGTTCATTTAATGTATTTGAACCTATTACGTGATTTGAACAACATAAAAAAAATATAGTTGGGGTTCGGCTTGTTTAGCAAACCTGTATAGAGAACTATGTCAAGCATCATCGGATGTTGGTAAAGTTATGGGTGGTTGTGCCATACTATTGCAGTCATGGGCTTGGTACTGCATGCCTTTTATTGTACCAAGAGTTTCACGACCCGAAACAACTTATCTACTGGCTAAAAGGTTATTTACATATAGCAAAATGTAAATTTTTAATTTCAATGATGCGTATTATAACATTACTACTGGCTTTGTATGTTTTACATTTCAAATGGAGTGGTGGTAGATTATAATATAAGGCCACACCTCATGGTGACTTGGTTGGATATAGATCTCGTATAGATCATATGGAAAGCCATGAGGTATAACATTATCATGAACTACACTATCATGAACTACACCATCAATATGTACATACTAACATTTACTAATGTCGCATTGTTAGCATATATTGTAGTTTTCTTGGGTCCCATATAGAGGATTTGAAGAACACCTACCGAGACATGCATACAGAGACATTGAGATTTGGTCTGCATGTACTGCAATTATTTGTTTCTCGATTATCGAATGGCATCGAACAAATCGGGTCAAGCTACAGTTTGGACTACAACAAGATATCCCTGTTGATCCCATGAATCTTGATCGACTTCACCAAATTGACATGCGAGGAAATCATTACATTGACTAGATGAAATATCATGCGGAGTGGATTAATATTTGGAAAAACAAACGCAATGATGTTTTAACTGGGCAATGGGTTGAAGGAATAGTAACACATACACCAACGTACATGGAATGGTATAGGAAAAACACTATTTTGTTCTTGTCTGTTGCACAACAACTAAATGATCCACGCAAAACAATTACCAATAATGTTGCAAGGACAAGTGTTGAACAAACACATTTTGAAATTCCACATCCTCAGTCAATGTATTGTACTCCGTCTCTTATTCATCAAACTTTTGGCCAGACTGGTGAGTTAGTCAGCGCAACCAGCCATGAATGAATGACCAATTTATTTGGCGTTGATTTGAACACACCAAACTCAGTGGCATCATATTTAGCTTCTTTACAACAATTCGATGCACCACATTCGTTTGGAGAACAAGGACAAAGTTCTTCAGCTGCAGCAACTGACATTGAATATACTGACATAGAACAATAACATCATCATGACGTGGGAGAACCAGTCATACAAGAAAGAAGAAATCCACGACGTAATCGGCGTCCATCGCCCTGTGGGACTAGTCATCGTCTTGGTCATTGAAGTATAAAATGTTGTGATAGTGGGATCAAAAAATATGTATAAGTACCCCTATAACGGTTTCATCAACTATGATTTGGACCCTTCCAATTATGCTTAAGTGCTCATGTTCTGCATTTTTTTAAAATTATGTCCAACACATTAATGATATTCGTGACACACTTTTTCCATGGTTTGAACGTCAAAGAATCCAAAAATAATTATATACCGTGCACCAGTTCCATGGAAAACCACCTCAAAATAAAAGCACAAAATCGAAAAAATTATGATTTGAACCCTTGCAAATATGCTTAAGTGTCCATGTTCTGCATTTTTTTTTAAATTATGTCCAACATATTAACGATATTCGTGACACACTTTTTCCATGGTTTGAACGTCAAAGAATCCAAAAAAAAAAATATATACGTGATACACTTTACAATTTGCACACGACTCTACAAAAATAAATGTTGCACCAGTAAAACTGACATGAGATGGACAACTCAAAAAAAAAAAATTCACTCTGAAAATTATAATGGAGTTTTGCTCCATCAATTACCAGGGATAAATCACAGTCCAAATTGACAACACTCTGCAATTTGCAAACGTCTCTAAAAAATTAAATGCCTCACCAGCAACACTCTGCAATTTGCATATTATGGACCCTTGCAAATATGCCTAAGTGTTCATTTACCCGTTCATCTAAATGCACAGTTAACTAGTGACTCACTCAACTACAACCAAATTCTATGAATACCACTACAGCTAAAGACATTCGTAACACTTTCAAATTTTCATCTCAATCTCTACCACAATGTATCACCCAACTGCATATGTTTGTATCACTACAACAGCCAAATCTGCAACACTAATGAGGGCACCACCTTCGTTAGTAACAACATAAAAACTTTCATGGTCAACAAGGTTATAACCTTTACACAATTGCTTGAACTTGTTCACCAAAAACTAAACATTGAACCACAACAACATATCCAACATCTCCACTTTCGGTGCCCTATATTTGAGTCAAGAAAACGTTATATGTACACATCTTTTATTTTGCGAGATGATGTTGATGTTAAAAAATGTTCAACATTTTTTACAACAACCCATCACTACCATTTGTGGAGTTATTTGTTTTAATCTGTGACAATAATAACTCATCAAGCAACCAACATGGCTCAACCTCTAATCTTGAGGACTTATCAGATCAATACGAGACTTGTTAGGTCAAAAACCATGATAGTGATACTGACTCCTCTTCCAGGCCCGAAGAAAGTAACATATCTGCATCCCACGAAACAATATTCAAACGGGATTGGTAATCTATGAATCATTCATGTCTTAGTTATTTTTGCTTTGAGGTTTTCATGTAGTGTCTTATGTCCGTGTTTAGTTATCACTTTACATAATAAAATAAATTTTTTGTTTAAATCTAAGTTAGCAATTTTTAATTTACCCACTTTTACTGCAGTAGGTGGCATGGTAACATAACTGTCAAAATTCACAACACTTTGCAATTTACACTACATTGTTCCAAAAAATTAAATGTCTCACCAGCAAAACTGACATAAAATGAACAACTCATAATCTCTTTTTTCACTTTGAAAATTATAATGGACGTCTGCTGCATTAATTACAAGGGAAAAATTACTGCTCCAAATTGAACACTCTGCAATTTGCACACATCTCTAAAAATTAAATGTTTCACCAGCAAAACTGACATGAAATGAACAACTCATAATCTCTTTTTTCACTTTGAAAATTATAATGGACGTCTGTTGCATTAATTACAAGGGAAAAATTATTGCTCCAAATTGACAACACTCTACAATTTGCACACGTCTCTAAAAATTAAATGTCTCACCAGCAAAACTGACATGAAATGGACAACTCATAATCTCTTTTTTCACTCTGAAAATCATCATGAATGTCCGCTGCATTAATTACATGGGAAAAATCATAGTCCAAATTGGCAACACTCTACAAATTTGCACTCATAATCTCTTTTTTCACTCTGAAAATCATCATGGACGTAAGCTGCATTAATTACATGCAAATTGGGTTACTTCTTTATTGGAACAAATCCAATAAGATTTGGCATTCCTTTGGGATGTAGCATGGACAAACTCAAGGATTTAATCAAGCAAGTTGCACCTATAGGAGTTCCCCCTTATGGAATTCACGAATCACAATTGGTCAGAAGATTATTCTTTCAACAACCAGATTATGTTAAGTATTCAGAAAATTTAATTGAATATGAAATAACAAAAATGAAAAATGACGAAGACGTGCTAAAGGTGTTAACACAATCCAACTATTGGAAACGATTCTGTTCAATAGAAATTTTGGCTATTTTTAACAAACCAGTGACCGAGATAGGAGAAGACATGTATCATGCACAACATATTTCAGATTATCATGAGTTTTGTCATATTTGTGTTGTAATTATATTTTTTAATATGTTTCATTATTCTCGGCTATCATCTCAATTATTACACTTTTAAATTTTGTCTATTGTATAAGATAAATGTATCAATTATTTTTTCAGTGTTTTTTAATCTGTTTTAATACTACTAACTAATTTTCTTATTTTTAATTAACGAACATAACAAAAAATATCAACGGCACATAAATTTAACTACAAAATCACATACAACCTAACTAAAAAATTGTATTATAATTTTATCCAATTTTTTCATTTTTCTTTATCTGTATATTTCTCTTTAAAAAAAATTAAAAACAAAATTAAAAAAATTAATTTAATAAAAAAGTAATTTTAAAACCAATTAAAAATATTTTTATATAATAAAATATTTATATTTTTTAATAATTTAAATTAAAAAAAAACTCGCACGGAAGTCGGAGTGGCCAAACCCGATCTGGATGCAAAACAAGTGTATTGTGGGAAAAAAATTTTAAAGTAGTGTATTCTGGGAATTTGTTGGGGAGAGAAGGTGCATAGCCAAAAAAAAATCCTATAATGTGTGTGCTTGTATTTTTTTCTTTAATTGATTCTAGTTTAGTTAAAATTTAATCTATTAAATAACTACCGACAGTTTTTTAGTTTCCAACATCATTGTTTGAGTGACACCAGGAGTTTAAAATAAAAATTTTAATATATAAAAAATCTAACACATAGGAAAAAAATTGAGAATCCTAAAATAAAATTCATTAATTTATTAGAAATTTAAAACATATTTTAGTTTTATCTTTGTAATAAAATTTATTTTAATTTTTATCTTTTAAAATATTCATTTGAATCATTTAACTCTTAAATTTGAGTTAAAATTATCTTTTTTAAAAACAATGATCGTTTTCAAATTTGGATGATAATTTTGAACCCCTTTTAATTAATTCTGTATGTGAAACAAATTCTACTATATTTATCTACATAAAATCTATAGAATTTAACTAATGTTCAATAAAAAGAATTATAAACAAAGCTAAAATCATGCAAAAAGTGAATTAATCTCATGAGAAGTCGAAAAACCAAAAAATATAATATATTCTTTTCTCAATCATAGTGATAAGTGATAATTTTAAGATTTTAAAATCATCATTATGAACGAGAATTTTTTTGGTACTAGTACAATAACAATAATGAAGTTCTAACCTATCACTTCACATAAATTATTCAAGCCTTACACTACTAGTTTGTTTGGTTTCACTTTGGAGTATTCATTTTGTCTAGAATTGATTTTAAGTGTTTTTTCACATATTTAATTTTGTTAGAGAATAAATTAAAATTGATTCTTATTCCAAAATTAATTTTAAGTTGAAATAACTTTGAGCACGTAACTTATGTGTTACATTCAAAATTTTATGTCATGTTTTATTTCTAACTTAATTTTATATTAAAAATAACCAAACATAAATCATATATCACTTTAAAATAAATTTTACAAAATTATTTTAATTCAAAATGAGTGTCGTCATCGCTCATCCAAACACATACTATTAGACTGACCCTAATGACCCTAATGGATTTTATTACAGTGAAATCTAGTACTTATCCCAACAAAAAATCTCAAGAAAATGTGAGTTCATTTCTAAATAATATATTATCTTAGAGATTAATTTAGCAAGATTACCTAATGTGAATGACCTCCAGTTTTAGAACTTAACTTTGTAGTTATATATTGAATAGTGTTATAAATTGCATAAAGCCTTATCTATTAGGATCATATAGGTAAGACCCTTACGGACTGTTTCAGTATACTTCAAAGTTTTGCACTGCTTAGGAGTGATGGTTAATGGTAGTTTATAAATACCTTTATTCCTCAACTTTTCAAAGTAACTTTTAAGGACAAAACTCCAACTAGAGGCACAGCAAACAATACTCCGAGCGATGTACTGGACTAAAAGTCGAAATAATGGCGTCATCTATGCTAAGCAAGGACGTAAGCCTAAGCCATACATGAAAGCTAACAGGCACTCTGAAAAAGGTCTTTAGCCTCGATCAAGAGGCTATTGTTCTGGTACACTTTAAAGTCCCGCATTAATCATGATCAAGGTAATTTATAAACATATTTGCTCCTCAAATCTCCGAGGTGTTTTTTAAGGGGGAAAAATGAGAGACTCATATATACCAGTACCGAAGTGGACAAAACCTCCAAAGACATAGTGAACTTAAGATAACAAGTATGATTAAGGTTAAATTCCAACTTTTTTGAACATATAATGTCAAGTTATGTAAATTTGGTAAGAAAAACCAATAATCTAATCCTTAGTTGTTTTTAAAATATATGCATGAACTTTATCAACTTTCTCATTAATTGGTTTTCTTGTTTGAGTTTACCAAAACCCATTCTACATGGTGACGGGCCGATAGAAACTGATTCAAATGTTTCAATTCCGTATCTTAGGAAAAAGGAAAAAAGAGTTATCCAAGAGTAAGGGATTTTTCTTCCCAACTAATTGTTCGTCAATGACAATAGGCTCAAAGTATCTATTAAGATCAATCTAGCTTTTATGACATTAGTACTATTAGATAGACGATTACATCAAATCACTTTGTATTGAGTTGTATATAAAGGATGTTATATGTGGCGCTCTGTAATTTTTCATTCATTTTCAGATTAATAAAATAGAGGAGCACTTTGCCTCTCTCTTGAATCCTCTAGATTCAGCATGGTATCAGAGCTACCTTGAGATCGATCTCACGCAATATTTAGATTTTGAGAAATGCTAAACTTTCTCTAATAGTCTTTGTGATTGGTTGAAATTTTTTTGGAAATCATCAATTTTCATAGTTTACACATGATAAGAGTTTGATATTGAGAGAGAGATTTGAGATTAAAGAGAGAGAGAGTATTATTCAACCCAATCATTAAATGATTACAAGCTCGTACTAACTTAAGTCAACAGTCTGTCCTAAGAAAAATAAATCTATCAGAGTATGTATATTCTAATATCACATATCATTTAATAATTTTCTCTCTTGATTTAATAATAAGACCCACTAAAACTGATTATTTTAAGAAATTTTAACCAATCATATTGCTACTCTACCTGTGACAACATTACAGATTACATGTTTGATCCGAAAGTTTTATCAAAATCTGAAATTATCGCATTCCTTGAAACAATTGTTTGAGGAGTACAAAACACTAAGCAGAGAAACCAATGCAAGAGCTGAGATCCGTTCATATATACGCACCAACAAATTAAGTAAAATAAATTTGATACACGGTCACAGACCCTGATTACACGATATATCCATCCATATATTTATGATCATAAATAATAATGATAAGTAAAGAAAGGCAAAGTCAGCATATAGTTCACTCTATTAATTGTACCTCCTTGCAGCATCTTTGATCTGAAAGATTATGCAATGTCACCTTCTCCACTTAGGTTGGATCAATTTATCTGAAATTGATAATATCCACATAATAGTGGTAAATGGAAAAAGTAAAACTTCAAGAAGAGTTCACTACTATTTTAAGGAGTCCACATCGATCATTCAGGGATAAAGAGAAAATAAAGCAACTGTTTGTATTGATTTCAAGTACATGGGACAGATAAAATAAAAAAATAAAATGAGCACATAACATAATAACACTTTATATTGTGAGAAATGAAAACTACAAATATAGATCATTAGATTCTACTTGAATGGTCAAGATTAAAAGAAAAATACCCATAGTTTTTTAAAGTGATCATATGACCGTTAAATAACTTTTAATCTTGATCATTTGTGCATGGTTTTAAAATGAGAACAGTTCTCAGTTGATAAAAAAAATCATTTTAAAACAAGTTGCCAAAATTCTGAATCACACTAGAAATAAGCATGCATGACAAGACCAATTTTGTGTGTGTGTGTGTGTTGAGCATGTATTACTGTAGATGAATGCATGTGTCTAAGCATTGTAATTGTATTTCCAAAAGCATTTGTTACAAATTCACAATCAATTGAAATGATTAAAAAAGATTAAAACCAAATGTTTATCTCGTGAATAGATGAAAAAGCAAAAAGGTGCAAAATCCTATATTCTTACCAGTGCCATCCTTTGAAGATGATAGAGATCTGTTGGTCCTTATCTTGTTGCTCAAGGCAGCCAATCTATCTGACCATGGAGGGAATGAACCTAGCTTGCCATTAAGCGAAGACGAAAGTGAAAGCCGCCTGGTTATACTACTTACGTCCGCCAAATCGCTAACAGACCTTGGAGAGCCTTGTTCATGTCCTCTTAGCTTAGCTTTTGTAGATTCAGTGGGAGCCATATAACTAGGGCGTCTTGGAGTGTTATTATGTAACAGATTTTCATGATCTGCAAAATTAGCTGGCAGGGAAGCTCTTCTCTGGAAATTCTTTGAATTTACATTATTCAAGTCCTCAATGAATTCTCCATCTTTACCATTCACCAAGCTAGACTGCAAGGGAGCATTAGTATCGTTACATGACTCATTAGTATCATGCTCTTCTGTTTGCTGTCCTAAACTTTTTTCAAGATCAGACTGTTTTGACTCTGACACTGCCAAACCTTCCAACTTCTTTGAAGGAGCACCAGCATCATCCTCTTGAACATCAGTGACTGTTGTATGATCTGAAACTGTTCTTGTGATGTGTGTTCTTTTCTTATTAGCAACCTCGGATTTATCAAAACCATTCTGAATTTGAGGTTTTTTAGAACTCCTTTTCTCAAGATCCTTTTGTGGATGTTCCTTGGCTGAATGCAATGGGAGGTTTGAATCCTTTTTCGGATAGCATTTATGTTTGTTAGAATCTGAAACTGAATCATCACCAGCCCTCACAGAAGGTGCTTTCCTGGCATTTCTTTTAACTTGACCCTTGTTAGTTTCAACTATTTGACAACTTCCATTTTTCTTATCAGACATTGAATCAGGTTTCCGCGCTTCTCGAAGAGGTACCCAAAAGTGTGATTTCGTCCAGCGATCAAGCCACTCCCAAGCCAAGTTAGGTTCACCAGCATTATATTTGAGATTTGGAGAAACAGAAGAGGGTGATGAAGCCTGAAGCTGAAAGGGATAATATGTACTCTAAGTTATGATCTAAAGTGAGGAAAAATGGACAAGAGTAGGAAAATATCCTTCTCCCAACCTTAGTTATACAATTCATATTCATAATTCATAAAGGATATCGGTAAATGAGTTTAGTGATTGACCTATGAAATGCTAAGGGTTAACAATTTAGAATCAATCAGGCACCATTTCTTTTTGTTACAATCAATATAATTCATTTTAATAAATAATTGTATGTATGACTTTAGTAATTGACCTGTAAGATGCTGAGGTATAAACTTACAATTAATACATACAACATGCCATTTGTCATTTCAATATCCAAAAACAACTAGTCATATGTAATACCAAGAAATTTTTGGTGCACATTATTGCCAGGCTTCACAAAGCATGTAAAAAACAGGAATTCCGAGAATACAACAGATATGACAAGAGGAAGGCGAACAACTTGAACTGAAGCAAATAATGAAAATAAAATGTGGTGTGAAACGTGATGATGATTCTAGAAATATGATCAATAGACAAAGAGGTAGTAAATGTCCATCATATAACATGGGAAAAAAAAGCCTAAAAATGTGTGCTTATTTTGTCCTTGTTTAAGGCAATATATACTATTACAGCAAACTCAAAATGAAACAGATCTAGGCTAGTAGCAAGAGAACCAACCTTACAATTTATTAAGGCAACAATCCTTCATGGACAGTAAAAATATTAGTTGATAATAGCATCTTCATTCTAGTTTTAGTGAACTGAATAAGCTATATCATTTAAAGTACAAACAAGAACAAAGTTACACTCTTACATTAGACAAGAATACTTTCTACCTTGTTAATAAAGATACTATCCGAGAGCTTCCCTGCCTGTGTGGTTGAATCTACTCCAATAAAATTCGGAAGTTTAGTATCCTGAGCAAAAAGATATTGCAGAAGCAGTTAGCTGCTGCATAAAAGGAGAAGAGGAAAGTAACTGGTGAAATTCAGCTTCTCATCAATGCTATGTGATATGAAGCATAAATCTTTCAATATTGATTAAATGAAAAACCTCTAACATGTCTATTCAAAAAAATTATGTAAAATGAACAACAGATGATTGTGTTGGTAGCATTAGTTCAAGTACTTTTACCTTAAAAATTTTCTGGACTGCAAGCCCAACATCGGAGTGCCTAACCTTGTACCCACGAGCCAATGCTTGAAATTTAACTATTGACTGCACACAATATAAAGCAGAAACAGCTTGTCGTCGAACCAACAGGCCACGAATATAAGCTTGCAGTGGTATGACACTTTTGAGAGTTTTAAATGTCCCACGCGCCTTCAATTCAGCAATATAGGAATCACTTTATGCATTCATGAACCATAGGCATACAAACTTCCAGATGAGGAATCAGTGTTTATGAAATTTGCACTTTGCAGTGATAGTTTATAAATTAAAGATCAAAGCACACCAGATATATTTAGGAAGAATTCCAAAATCCAAATAATAATGCATTAATGAAATGTTGAACAGACAAGGCCATACACATATTTTTCAACTGAGAATCTAAACTTTTAAAACTGAAATGACTGCAGATGTGTTAGTATCTGTCAACATTTCTAACACATGTAATGCGTTCAAGGTTCTCTAAATAATCATAACTGAGATGCATGAGCTAATTCAACAGGTATCAGCTACATTGCTATATTTAATCCTGTTTAATATCTAAGATTAAAGATTAAGAGTTACAAAAAAATTAAAAACCAAAAAACATATGCTGATTATTTTTTACCATATTTTCTATACCCATGAAACACAGCTTCGATATGTGATATCGATATGTGATACAAGTACAACTGAATATATACACGAAATTCTATAAAATATAGAATATGATGTGGCTGAATATGCTAGCCTCATTATAAAAGTTCAAATTGTTAGTTTATTCAATTTCATACAAACAAATCACAAGCAGGAAGTCCACTCGCAGTCATACATCATGATCACTGTATATATTTTTTCTGCTATTTCCGAGGATGAACTCTTGAACAAAAGAATGTGTAATATCATAGGTATTACAATTTCGATCCAAGTCGATCCCAGCTCAAGAAACAGGATGTAACTCATATCTATACTTAATCTTTTGAAAGAATACTCTCGGGAGTCATGATAAGTAATCAGAAGCATTAAATACAAATCAGTGCTGAATTCAGTTACCACCATAAAAAATATTAACAATAAAAAGCTACGTTAACATTTATTTCTCAAAGGTCTTCAATTCCAAGGAGAAGCAAACCAAGTTGTCGATATACTCTATCTTCTGTAAGTTGCAGAACAACAGAATAAAAACCCAATTGTAAAATTCAAAAATTACAGTTGACAGAAGATTGTTAAACAGAGATCATTTTCCTTCATGATGAAATATCTAAGAGGTTCAAGTACAGCAAAGACAAACTAATAAACATTAAGCACCCAAGACATGGTCCAGAAGAAAGTGGTCACAACTATTGCTAAAATAAAAGGGTTTCCCTAATAATTTGTACAAATAGAAAATAACTATAATGTACAATTTAGAAATTTGGTAGTGAACATAACTTCCAAAGGACATTGTGTATATATAAGATGTGAATACCTGATAGCCTCTAATAGCAGCCTGAACTATTATAGCTGCTTCTATTTGCCCGATTTTTTCATGATGGTCCCCAGAACCAATATTAGCGAGTGATTGTGCTTTGTCCTGTTTGTCTTCAATTGAAAGAATTACCCCATCATTTGATGATACACTAACTACTTCCTTTTCTGATAGCACTCCTTTAATAGCATTGGCTCCAGATGTTGGAGTAGACATGGATGTCTCGGAAGACACCACCAGAACATCCTTGTTACTTGAAGGTTTCTTTACAACAGAATTGAAATCACAACTACAACTTAGAGTTACATTTACAGCCAACAAACAACAGAATAGTAAATCTATATATATATATATATATATATATTTATTTATTTCAGGAAAATTTTGCACTTTAGGCATTTAGACATACGATCCATAATGTGGATAAAATAACAAATGTATGCACTTTAATGGTGCAGGTAAATTTTCACCAGTTAAAGATTTTGTCCTTCACAATCTCTTTTATAATACAGACATTGAGTATAATGAATCCTAAACAGAAACTGATTCCAATCACAAAAGCCAAAAAAGAAACTTACATAAATATCTTTCTCTCTTGAAGACTTAGACTTTGATGATGATTTCTTCCCCAGAAGTAAGTTTCTGATCCATTTTCCAGGACTTTGTCTTCCCATGTCGCCAAACATAAATAATTCAGAACGCACCGAACTCAAATATCAAAACCTGCAAAATACAACAGAAACTCAATTACATCTTAATTAGAAAATTTTCAGAAAAACCATACAGACATTTAATTCGACCATGTAAAGACCAAGAACCAGAAATATAAAATCAGAATAAAAAAATTAATTACACTAGCACCAGCACATTGTAATTTCTTCTCACATATAAGGTAACATGTTATTATTATCCCCAAGACTCCAATTTAAACCGTCTCAAATCTGCACAGAAAAATTACCACAAGGAGTTTAAAAAAAAAAATCTTCAGTTCCTATTTTCTACTAATAAGGACAAGAAGTAGAAGTCGAAGAGAAGCAGAAATGGTTCTTCTTGTGCACAATGCCAAACAAGAGTCACCTTCAAGGTGCACGCTTTACTATAAGAGAACAGTGAAACTAGGAAAAACACAAACGTTTGATGCCAACAAGAAGGAAAGGAACAGGTCCAGAGAACAAGTTATGAAGTGGTGGAATGCATGAACATAACATAAAACATAACTGTCATAACATTTGAGGAATGAATGATGTGTGAGAAGAAAACTTTGAAACTTAGAAGGAAAATAAAGAGATAAATAAACAACGTGGCAAGTCATTAAGGAACAGACAGAAGTGACAGTGTACTACGGAATTCAAGAGACGCTCTGGAATACAACTGAAAGATACCTCCCTCGAGGTTTCATGTCTCAAATCTGAAGCAAGCAAATAGATCCACGTTTTATTTTTATCAATATTCTTATTCTATATTCTGCTATGTCTTTTGGTCCCGGATACAGAAATAAATGTAGAAAATAATGTTGTGGAAATTATTACTTGTTGCTTAATAAAATAATTATCGTTATTTTATATAATACAAAAATAAATAAATAAATAAATAATTTTATAAAATTAATCTTATATCATTATTAATTCATTTATAAATTTTTTATTATTATTAATATTATAAGAGATATAAATAAAAATAATAATTAATATTATATTAAAAAGTTAAAATAATAATTTTTTTAAAATAATTTTTTTTTCTTACACAATAATTATAAAAAATTGGGAAGAGTATATGAACACCACCTCTCCTAATTTAAGGCACATTATCCATTTAAGAGATTGGATTTTGTTTTTTTAATAGATGCATATAGATTTAGAAATTATATTTCTGAATACATATTCAAAAGACGTAATTACCTTACTATCATAAACATTGGTATTTGTATTCTTTATTTTTTAAAAAAAATGAATTCTTTTAATAGTTAAAATTGTGTTTCATGTTACAAAATTATTTTTAATTTTTATCAATAGAAAAACTAATCTACTAACTTATAATCTCAAAATGAGTGTTCAGAATTTTATGTTTAGTATATTTATAGAGTCTAATTTTTATGCGCTGTCAAAACAAATAAATTTTACAAATTAATAAATCAGAAGTTATAAAAAAATATTTCTAATAAAATAATTAATGTAAAAATTAATAAATTGATCATTTATAATAATTTATAATTAGATAAGAATATGCAAAGTTTAAAAACTCATTTCATTATCATATAAAGATGACTGGTTAGTGCGTTATGCTAATTGAAATTCATCTAATCATTTGTCATTTCAAAAGTGAGGTGTCTTTTGTCATGTTGCAATGATGAATACATACAATATTAATAATTAATAATTTATTTAGTATAAAAGAAGCCACAGCCAGTCAGCCACTGCACCGCCGTTAGAAATGAATCCATTTTCAACTCCTAGGTATTTTAATTTTAGTCCTGTTACTAAAATTATTGCAGGTTTTGAATTTTCAATACAAGGCATTTTAAATTCTCTATATGTGTTGATAAAGATACAAATTTGTTTCTGTGGTATAACGTTTCAATTTAAAATTTATAATTAAATAAATTTAAATATAAATATTATTTTAATTATTTAAAATTAATTATATTATACTGTAAAATAATTGGGTACTCAAATATTACGTATTTATTCCTTAATTATATTTTGATAAAATAATTCTATTTTAGTATTTTATAATTTTTTAAGAGAGAGCTGTTGAAAGTATTATTTTAATGTAGTTAACTTAAAACAAATAGGCACCATGTTAATTATTAATTAAGAATAGTCTTCAAGAAAATATTTAATGCGATACTGATTGTATAAAATGATATATATTCTGTAACAAATTTATTTTTTAATAAGTTAAAACAGAGGAAGGGAGTAGGAGAAAGAAAAGAATATTAATAATAATGATAATTTTAAAAAAAAAGTTATAAATTTAATTCAAATAATTAAATTAATCATTTTTTTTAATTTTGATGACATGAGTAATTGGTTTTTTATCATATATATATATATATATATATATATATATATAAATTAAATTATATTAATAATTTTGATCAATTACTACAATATTCAATAACCTTCAATTGGATATTATGTTTTTAAAATTTATCTTTGATTAAAAATTTCTTCATATATACAAAATTTCATTAAAATTGAACGGTTAGGTTAATAAAAATTATATATTAAAAAAAATTAGCCCCCACACCCCAATAATGTGTTTCTATAGGTTTTTTTCTGTTTTTTTTTTAATCTACATTATTTTATAATTTAATTCTCAATATATACTATTTGGGACTTTCTCTCTTCTTTTTATTTATTTTTCAAATATTTAAAATTTTCAATATAACCAATACTACTTTTTGAAATTTTATGCTAAGATAGATGTATCAATTATTTTTATTATATTTTTTAGTTTATTTTAATACTATTAACTAATTTTTTTATTTTTTTAATAAACAATCTAACAAAAAAAATAAAGTAACAAAAAAAATTATACTCCAATTTTATCCTATTTTTTTATTTTTTTCTGTATATTTTTTAAAAAAAATTATAAAATTTAATTTAATAAATAAGTAATTTTAAAATCAATTTAAAAAATTATAGAAGATGATATTTATATTTTATAATATTTTAAATTAAAAAAACAGAAAAGAAAAAAATTAAGTAATATATATTGAGAATTAAATTACAAATGTAGATTCAGAAAAAAATACGAGAGAAAGTGTATTTACCGCAAAAAAAAAAAAAAAGAAAGAAACTTCTTCCCATACTGATTACATGGTCTTATGTATAGGAACTGATTACGGAGGGAGTAGTTTTCGTTTTGTTTTCTATTAATTTCGTCTTTTTGTTGAGAATTTTTTAATTAATGTGATATTCCTCAATGTTTGGTTATCCCGAATAATTGCACGTACGAGGCCGTAACGCAAACCATGCTAGATTGCTAGTGCGACTCTAACGTAGTATAGTCGCGAGGAACCAAGATTAAACAAACAAAAATTTAAAGAGGCTAAAGTATGATTTCACGTGTTTTCCTTTCCGTGCCTAACAAAAATTAAGGATTAATAATATTACTCAATTCAAATACTCTTTTAAAACACTTGGATTACACATTACTTGGTTCAGAAAATGGCAAATAGTTCTGTAAAAATAAAAATGGTAAAAGAATGGAGAAATTATAAATTAAGAAAACTCAAATAATCTAGTACTTGAACATTTGAATTACAAAAATGTACAATTTTTTTATTAAAAACAACTTTTTAAACATTCACAACTTGACTCTAATTAATTAAATTAAATATGGAGATAATTAAGAAGAATAATAAAAAAATATCTTAGTTAATTTACTCTTAAAATAAGCAAGAGTTTTTGTCTTATTTTTCATCGCAACGACCAAGATATTTCCTCATGTCAAACAAATCATAATATAATGATACTTTTTCTCATGATACAAGTATCTTTGTATAAGTTGAAAAATCACAGGAAAACATTAGAAAAGTTGAATTATATTTCAAAAAGTTGATGGACAACAAAACTTTTGTCAACTAAAAAACGTTGAGAAGCACTTAAAAATGGATTAAATATAATTTTATTCCTTAAATTTTTGTTGAATTTTAATTTTAGTTTTTAAACATTTATATATCATACAATTTAGTTTCTGAATTTTATATAAAAAAAAAACACATGTTTTTAGTCTCATTTCACAACTGAAGTTAAAAAATGTAAAAATTTGAGAGTAATGTTAGAGAATAAAAACATGTTTTTTTTAATAAATTTGAGAGACTAGATTACATGATATGAAAGTTTGAAAATTAAAACAAGATTCAATAAAAGTAAAGATTAAATGTTAGATTAAAATTTTTAACCTGTGATATTACAAACTACAAAATGAAACACAGTTTATTAATAAAATGCGGAAAAACAAAAAAAAATGTACCTCCAGTCATTACTATGAAAGTGTTATCTTATTTTGATTCTTCCAAGCTCTCAATCTCTATGTAGATGGTGTATCAGAGAAAATTAAAAGAAGAGAGCTCATGGACCAAATACATGTGCTATATATAGACATTCTACCATCAAGAATACATTTAGTAATCATTATCACTCATTAGTGGTAATTACCACCCATTAGTAGTCATTCAATATTTGGCTTCTCAATTCCAAAACTAATGGAACATTTCATTTTCCTAAACGTACAGACCAAATTATTACATTCTCCCACTTGATCCAAACGTTTTGACTTAATTATTAAAATATGTCAATGCTTAATCTTCTTAAGAAATGAATATACAAATCATAGTGACAATTCCTCTTATAACGAGTAATGTCATCCATGTATTACAATATGCACAATTTCCCAAGCAATATACTCAAAGTGGTAATAAAATTTAATGAATAAACTCCATGTTTATTCTTGGTCCAAAACATAATTTTCTCAAATAAATCAATGTGCACCTAAATATGAGAAAATATCATAATATAAAAGTTTCAAGTCTAACATGTATGATACAATCATAAAGTGGAACCAAGTCTCATTCTTTCTACATGATCCTTAAATTTAAACAATGGCATGCCCTTAGTTAAAGGATTAGCAATCATCAACTTAATGCTTAAATACTCAATAACTACTTTCTTATCTTTTACTCTTTCTCTGATGGCTAAGTACTTAATGTTGATGTGCTTACTTCGACTTCCACTTTTGTTATTCTTAGCCATAAAGACAACAACTGAGTTATCACAGAAAATTCTCAAAGGCCTTGAAATAGTATTAACTATCCTCAACCCAAAAATGAAACTCTTAAGTCATACACCATGTGATGTAGCCTCAAAATAAGAGACAAACTTAGCTTTCATGATAGAAGTAGCAGTCAAAGTCTACTTAACACTCCTCCACGAAATAGCTCCACCAGCCATCATGAAATGGTACCCAGATGTTGGTTTGCGAGAGTCAACATAGCCAGCAAAGTCTGAGTCTGAATAACCAATCACATCTAGATTATCTATTTGTCTATACATAAGCATGTAATTTTTGGTCCCCTCCAATGGTCAATACCTGAATTACTCTGATATCTTCCTAACATTCCAACTGGAAAAGCAATGTTAGGCCTTGTGCACACATGAACATACATGAGGCTTCCAAAAACTGAAGCACAAGGAATGTTTTTCATTTGTTCCCTTTCAAAGTTATTCTTTGGGCATTGGTTCAAATTAAACCTATCACTCTTCGCAATGGGAGCAACACTTGGTGAACAATCTTTCATCTGAAATCTCTCTAAAATTTTGTTAATATAGGTTTCCTGTGATAGACCTAAAATACCTCGAGGTCTATCTCTATGAATCATAATGTCGATGACATAAGATGCATCACCCATATCTTTCATGTCAAAATTCTTAGAGAGAAATTGTTTCACCTCATGTAGCAAACTTCGATAATTGGCTGCAAGTAAAATATCATCTACATATAAAACAAGAAAACATATTTTACTCCCACTGACCTTGTGGTATATGCATTGATCCATGAGGTTTTCATCAAAACCAATTGAAGAAATTATACCATGAAACTTAAGGTACCACTAACAGGCGGCTTGTTTTAAACCATATATAGATTTATTAAGCTTGCAAACAAAATGCTCACCACTACTAGAGGAGAAGCCTTCATGTTGTTTCATATAAACCTTCTCCTCTAAATCACCATTAAGAAAGGCTATTTTCACATCCATTTGTTGCAACTCAAGGTCAAAATGAGTAACTAATGTCAAGATAATATGAAGAGAATCTTTCTTAGATACAGGAAAAAAAGTCTCTGTGTAGTCGATTTCTTCTTTTTGAGTAAATCCCTTAGCAACGAGTCTTGCCTTGTATATCTCAATGTTGCCTAATGAATCCCTTTTGGTCTTAAAGACTCATTTACAACCAATGGTCTTTGCCCCATTAGGCAACTCTACAAGGTTCCAAACTCTGTTACTCTGCATGGAATTCATCTCATCCTTCATGGCATCATACCATAAATTTGACATTTTACAACTCATGGCTTGATCAAAAGTTCCATGATCATTTTTAGCTCCAATATTATAGTCAGATTCTTGCAAATATACAATATAATAACTAGGAATAATTGATTTTCTTACTCTAGTAGACCTTCTTAATGTTGCATCAACATTTTCTTGGGGATCATGTTGTTCAACTGGTTGCTCATCATTTTCAGGAATTTGATGATCTATTGGATTATCAGCAACAGGTTGTGGAATGTGAGTCATGTGTTGTTCATCATCCCTTTGAACTTGAGGGGTATGAATTACAACCAATTTTTCACTTGATATGGAAGGTTGAGACTCTATATAATCAATTTCAAAACCTAAGTCCCTTAATTGACTACTCTCACTGATCAAGTCATTTTTAAGAAACTTGGCATTTCTTGATTTCACAATCCTAATAATATGATATGGACAGTAAAACCTATAACCTTTAGACCTTTAGGCATATCCAATGAAATACCCATTAATAGTCCTCGAGTCAAGTTTCTTTTCTTGTGGATTATATATTCTCACCTCATATGGACAACCCCAAACGCGCATATGTTTCAAACTCGGTTTCCAACCTTTAAACAACTCAAAAGGTGTCCTTTGGACATCCTTGGTTGGAACATAGTTTAATATATACACTATCATCTTTATTGCTTCAGCCCACAAGGATTTAGGAAGATTGGAGTTGCTAAGCATACTCCGTACCAAGTCCAATAATGTTCGGTTCCTTCTTTCTGCCACACCATTCTAATTTGGAGAACAAGGCATAGTGTACTGGGTAACAATCTCATGTTCTTGAAGAAACTTTGCAAAAGGACCAGGTGCTTGTCCATTCTCAGTATATCTGCCATAATATTCTCTACCTCTATCTGATCTCACTATTTTTATTTGCTTGCCACATTGGTTCTCAACTTTAGCCTTAAAGACTTTGAAGGCATCCAATGCTTCATTTTTGTTATGAAGCAAATAAACATTCATATATCATGAATAATCATCTATAAAGGTGATAAAATATTTCTGAACACGTGCATCCATATCTGAACAACAAATATCAGTATGAATTATTTCTAATATGCTTGAACTCCTGTTAGCACCTTTCTTAGACATGTTAGTCTGCTTACCCTTAATGCAGTCCACACAAGTCTTAAAGTCAGCAAAGTCTAGAGTATTGAGTACCCCATCTTTCACTAACCTTTTAATCCTCTCAATGGAGATATGTCCTAATCTCCGGTGCCATAACATAAAGGAATTCTCATTAATATTACACCTTTTAATACCAGTTTGAATATACATTGAAATATAAGTGATGTAATTTTGTAAACCAAGAAGATAAAGACCATCAGACAAGATATTATTCCCAACACATTCAGAATTATAAAATAACTCAAATGATGTGTCTTTAAAATTAAAGCAATATCCAAAAGGTACAAGTTTAGAAACAGAAATCAAGTTTCGAGAAAAACTTGGTAAATAAAAGGTCATTTCTAATTTCAAAATAAATCCACTACTTAAAGTTAAAATGCAAGTTCCAATAACCTCCATAGGTGAGCCTAGCTTATTGCCTGATAAAATGTTTTGCTCACTTCCTACTGGTTTCCTTAGGTTTTGCATACCTTATAAAGAATTTGCAATATGGATAGTAGATCCAAAATCAATTCACCAGGTGTTTATATTAACACTAACCATATTAGATTCATAACATACCAATAAGATTGATTTACCTTTCTTCTTAAGCCATTTCTGGAATCCAGGGCAATTCTTCTTCATGTGTCCCTTCTTCTTACAAAAGAAACACTTTGTCACCTTCTTAATATTAGCTTGAGGTGGTATTTTATCATTCCCCTTCTGATTAGCTTGAGACTTAGCTGCTTTATTCTTCCCAAAAGCAGTTATCAACAATGCACTCTCACCCATCTCCATTACAAGTCTTTCTTCTTCCTGAACACACATGGTCATTAATTCATTGATAGACCATTTGTCCTTATGTGTGTTGTAGGAAATCTTAAACGGCCCATATTCCTGCAGAAGGGGTGTTCAAAATGAAGTGCACCAGGAAGGACTCAGACATATCAACCTCCAATTTCTTAAGTTGAGCTGAAATATCTCACATTTTCATTATGTACTCACACACACCTTTCACACTGGTGAGCCGAAGAGAGAAGAACTTCATGATCAGGGTGCTTGCTAAAGCCTTACCTGAAGTGATGAACTTGTCATCAATGGCCTTAAGCAAGTCTTGGACCTTTTCATGTTGGTCGACAAAACCACATATCCTAGCCGAGATTTTGGTCTTAATGAACATCAAGCTAAGCCAGTTGGATCGCTCCCACCGCTCATATAGTACAACATCAGCTGGACTACTTTCATCTGTTATTGTAGGTGGTTCGTCTTTCGTTATAGCATAGTCTATGTCCATCTACCCTAGTTGCAGAAAAATTCTCTCCTTCCACATCTTATAGTTATCTCTTTTGAATTCGGGAACATCACATTGAATATCAGAAAAACTAACAGTTTGAGAAGCTGCAAAATCCAAAGGCTGATGTCAAAATTTGAGGCATATTAATCTTAATTGTATGTTTTACCAATGTAAGCATACCAAATGTAACATCTCATTTTTCGTAAATAAATTAAAAAGATTTTTAGTTAAAAAATAGAGTTTTAGAAAAGGGCGAAGTTTTTATAATTAAATAAATAAGGAGGAATATATGTATTAAAATAATGATTTGATGGAAAAAAAAAGATATTTCATTTGATAGGAAATAAAATAGAGTTCATTTTTTATAAAATAATAAAAATAAATAAATAGAGTAAATAATAGGTTGTGAGAACCCTAGCTATAAATAGAGACATGTTATGCTAGTTTTCAAACTGATAATAAGTTCTATGTCTCTTCTTCTTCTCAATTTCGTTTTCTCTTTTCCCCTCCCAAAACTCTATTTTTTCCCTCATACACTCATACCTATCTTAGTCAAATGATGATCTCAGACTCTTTAACCGTTGGATCATCATGATGCTTCAGTACCACGTACGCAACTCAATTTATAGCATTCTCACCGTTGTAAATTTTAAAATAATGTCGTACCTGAGAGAAATTTCCTTCGTATTATAGCTTTCTCTTTTCCCGCAGAGACCCAAAACCTGTCATAGTAAAACTATGATCCTGGAATCATTAACCGTTGGATTATCGTGAAATTTTGATACATGGTTTACAATTCAATTACGCACATCCTCACCGTTGGGACTTGCAAAGTAATATTTACATTGAGAGAAACGTGAATCGCACGAAGACAGTACAAAATGAAGGCTTTAATCTCTTTTCTTTCTTTCTAACGCTTGGAAATCCTATTAGATCAAATCAGAGGAAAAGCTTGAAGAATCTCAGGAAATTGCTAGAGATGCCGATATCGCTGTCAGAATACACATGTGAGCCCGCTTAGAGGTAAGGAATGAATTTATCGCAATTGGAGTTAGAATGAACATGTGTAGGGATCTTAGAAGATTAAATTGGGGTTTGTTTTGGGATGTTTATTGAATTATAATTTTTCCTTTATGATTATAAATACAATATTGATGTCCTGATGCGAACTGGTTGATAAAATTGAGTGCTGCTGGTGTTTTCATTATTTTACACCTATGATTTTGATTAATTAATTTTGATATAATTGTGTGAAATTATTTGAGGTGTTTTACTCCCCATATTATGATAAACCTTTTGTATAAATTGTTATATTGAGATTATGAAATTGTGCTTCAAATTGTGAGTATGTGATAAATTGAACCTTGTGATGAATGGAGAAATACATGTGTATTGAGATGTGTGTATTGAGTTGTGAGCAATAAACTGTGCAATCACACAATTATAAAACCCTTTAAGGGTGACAAGTATTGTGAAGAGATCTACTGTGGGGACCCGACAAATTTAATCACAACTGCGGTGAGATAAAATTATTTTGAGAACAATTGAGGAGTCGTGTGTATTGCATAATTCATAGGTAAAGTGTATATGATTTATGAGGTGTGATAACATATTAAATTGAAATTGTACCATTGTGATTGAGACCGAGTGTATGAGATAAATTGAGTGTGTATTGACTTGTAATATATGTGTGCATTGAGTTGTGAGCTATGGATTGGAAAATCACATGACTATAAGACCCTTTAAGGGCAATGAGTTAATGCGCGACAAGGATTGTGATGGAAACCTCCGAGGGGACCTGACGAGTTTAATCACCAGCGCGACGAGATAAAATTATTTTGAGAACAATTGAGAAGTCATGTGTTTTGTACAGTTCATAGATAGAGTCTGTGTGATAAAATGTTTTCTTGGTTGGACCAGAATCAGGAGGGAGAGGCCCTGACGGACTCTTCGGAGTGTAGGCCTTGGGGGTAAATACACCTGATTTGAGTGTTCCTTTAAGCCTGTGTCAATCCCACATGGTTCACAAAACAACGTGACCCTAACTGGTTTCCCTATGATTTTACCTAGTGAGAGTGATCTAACTTACTAGTGTGTGGTTTGTCTTGTCATGTACTCCTAGGCACCCGACGAGGTTTTTTGTTGACATGATACCACATTGCATATAAGATTGAGTCTTAGTGTATTTGTTGCATAATGATTGTGTATTGATTGATTTAGTGATATTGTGTTTTGATCATTGAGTACGTGAATGATGTGAAAACAAATGAGACGTGTTATGTTATGATGTGATGTTACGCGACAAAGTGGTGAAATGACGTGAGCTATATTTAAGTAAGTTTTATCTCATTTATATGATATGTATATCTGTATTGTCTTGTTTCCCTCTATTTTGACACTTAATTTTTATTAGTTTTAAATCATCTTAATAATTGAATAACTTGAAAAATAAAAGTAAGGAGGAAATACGAAATCAAGATAAGTCAATATGCTCGTAAAAAATAAGTCAACATAGGAAGAAATATTAAAACCAAAATAAGTGATCGTCATATTCAAACCAGTAGTACAAAAGAAATCAAAATAGTAACAGCAAAACATCATTGGTGGGTCATCCTCCCAATGTACATCCTAGTGCAATGCCTAATTTTGCGAGCGAGTGTTAATATGCAGGGTGTGGAGGTATAAACATTAGTGCTAAGGGGAATCATTCTTAGATCAAGCATAGCCTTAACTTCTTGATCAACCATCTCAAATAAAGCCTACAAAAACAAATATGAAGGTTTGATTGTCATTTAACACATAAGGATGATATTTACACTTATAGGAAAATCATGAGATTGACTTAAATTGGACTCTAGCTACTCTTGTCAAGGGGTCTAACTCAGTTGGTTATATAAAGATGTGTAACTTATTGTAAATCTCCCGACACAATTTTTAATTCTTACAAATAAAAAAAAAATTAAACTCTAGCTTACTACATCCAAGGAGCTATTGCACAAGTACTCTCGAGGAGCCTCTCAGAGGTTGTCCATATATAATCTACTAGGCGCCTAATGTTTGTATGAGAAATGTATGGAACCAAGGTATTCAAGCATGCACATCGATGGACAAACCTTAAGCATAGGCACTCCTTTGGTTTCATAATCAAGGATGAGAACGAGATATTGAATAAACTTTGCATCACATTCCTCAACTAAAGGTACGTGCTTCGTAATAAAGTGTGATAAGTAAGGAACCCCTTAATCTTATTCATGCTAAAACTGTCGTAGCACTCTATAATGAACACTGCATTGCTTGCATGTGTGATGTCGAATGAATATGAATAAACAATTCAACATCAATTGACAATTGTTATTATAGAGATTAATTCTACCTCTATATTTAGTATTTTGATAGCATTAATAAACTATCGGTCACTTACATTAATGTATGCATTCGGCCATTCCTTCTAGGTGCAACTGTTCAAGAATCATGTGAGGGCATGACTACAATTTTATTTTGTCTATGCTCTTTCTTAGGGTTACGACACACATATATCATACTGATAGAATTTGAAATTTTATTATTTTATTATTAATATTATGTGTATATTATATTGTGTTGGTTTGAATTTATCAAGTTTTTAGAACTCATTAACTCAATATCCAACTCAACTATAATTAGGTTAATCAAAATGATCCAAACTCAATCCACTATATAATGTAGTTGAATTGGGTTGAGTTGGGTTGATTGAGTTCAGAAGTTGATGACAACTTGTTTATTTCTATTTATGTATGTGAATAATCAAAGTAAAAATTTTAAAATATTCTTTTTATAGGATGAAGTTAGACTGTAAAAAAATTTAAAACATTAATATATTTTACTAATTGTTTATTAAACATAGTAAAATAACTCATAATTAAGAGAGTTTTCATGAAAAAAAAATTATTACAATAAATATTTTGAATTGATTCTTATAAAGGATGAAATGAAATTTCTAATTATAATTATTCATTTTATTTGCTGTAAAGGTTTAAGGAAAACACTAGTAAACAATCGTACCTGTCATCGATCCAGAGTGGTTGGTGGTAGGTGTATATTTTTCTTGCACATTGCATATATATAGATAAAATTGTAAGTTTACTCAACAAATTTACAAAGATATTTAATTCTTATAATATTTTTTATAATTTACTTTTTTATTATATGTATTTCACCGCATCACTAATTTTATTTCATGTTTTCCCCTTGACTTTAACTACCTAGCTATCTTATTTGTAAAACATGTACAAGCATAATTTTTCAAATATCAGAGTGAAATGTAATTTACCTCTTTTTTATGTATGTCGAGAGTCTGAATTAATTCCATGTGTAGTGTAAGGAATCAATAAATAAAGATGTATATAGTAGCTATATACTATATTAATTTGAATTAAAATATATTATAATTTATAATGTTCACTAATTTTATATAAACTATGAATATTTTGTTTATAATGTTTACTAAGCTCTTTAGAAGAGTATGTGTACTAGCTAATATCAAAAGTCCCTGCCAAATTCAATTTTCATTTAATACATTTATATATTTTGTCAATAAGATTGATCAGTAAAATCTGAACACTTCCATCGCTATTTCAATTTTTTTAAAATCAAAATCAAAATCAAACATCATAAAACTGCGTAGGAAGATTCTGCAAAATCTGAACACATGCATTATCTATTCAGCAAAATCTTTCTCCACAGACTCTTCTATTCTCAGTTTCAATAAAATATCAACTCAATACTTCAAAGTCAAAATTCTTCTCTTCACCTAGGAGTTAGCCAAATTGACTTCTCCATCATCACACACTAAAAAAAATAAAGTGATTACTGATTAGACTTTTGATTATACCAAAATTATTATAGTGATCAAGTTGTGACAATACGACAATACAGATGCTCTATAATACTTTTTTCAAAAACAATGGACCAGTACCAGCAATGTACACAAGGGAAACCAAATGCTAAAACGCTTCTTCAGATCTTGTCCTTTATTCCATTTTAATCTTCATGACAGGTTGTCCAACACTATTCCATAATGCAAGGATAATAAACAAAGAAAAGGATTAGCTAGGCGGAAAATAATTCACTGTACATTAAAATATGTGTCAGTGTCACGCATTTTTACCAAAAATGTGTGTGCCAATAACCTCGGTCTTCAGTCTTCACTTTGCCCTCACTTTAGAGGGAACACCTCACCGACACCAACCCCCACCAGCATAAAGCTCCAAAATCCAAGCTAACTTCACCCCAACCATTGGGCAGTTATGGCATTATTATTGACAATGAAAGCTGAATTATTGTGGATAAAAAGAGCATAATTATGATGCATTATTAAAAAAAAAAAACCTTACATTATGAATTGTAAATTTGTAATGATATGACTTTTTTTTCAGTACTTTGTATAAAAGATTTTTAAGTATATCATATAAATATTATTTATGTGATGTTCAAAGTCAGATAAAATTATTGTTAACGGTACTCAATAGTCTTTTTAAAATAATTATTATAGATTTTAATTTTGATGTATTTTTAAAATAATTATCATAAATATCAACAAATTTATCATGACATAATTAAATGAATTTTGACATTATTAATAAAATCTTATTAAATTGTATTACAAAAGTTAACAATTTTCCTATATATACCATTCATAATTGGATGATACCAGCACATTTTAGTTAAGTTTGGATAATAAAAGAGCCTGCCATTCCCTGCAATCACGTGCCATGGCGTGTGGGTTACATGAACAATTCTTTAGGAAATATCGTGTTAACATACATGCAGGTCCAAAATAAAAATAAAATGGTCACCACCAAAGTTCCTGCACTTTGCAACTTTGATTTCAGCATTATGTTGACTTTGGAAGCTTGGATTTCTCGGGCAATGTAGCTGCTAGCTAGCTAGCAAACCAAGTGGCTATTTAATACGATGCCTTCAATACCCTCTGATCAGAATTCCCGTTTTAATAATGTCTTTGCACTCTTCCATGTGACATCTCTAACAAAAGTTCCTTTACTACTAAAACTCAAACTACTTTCTTGGTGGCTTCACTGAGAATTTTGAATTCTCATTCTTTTCTTCTGAGATCTCATCTCAGATCCATTTTATTTTACAAACTTGGGTCCTCTCCCCCCATTGTCCTACCACACCTGCTCCTCAGTACTGAAATTCTTTATTCTCATAATTCCCATCAAAAAATCTTTTTTTGCAATCATTATGCCATGACAAATAGCTTTTTTGTTTAAAAGCTTTTCTTTGCAAATTATTAGATTATGTACAACTGGAAATAAAAAAAAATTAAGAAAAAAAACAAAGCAAATAAAGACCATGGATTATTCTGTTTTGTATAGCTCTACTCAGTGAAACTCATACCATACCAATACCATCTTTTGAGCAATTTAACTGTTGTTTGTTTGTCATTTCATTTGTTTCAGCTCCGAACCCTGCAGTAGAGTATGCTGTGTTGTGTGTGACTAACCAAACCAATCTCTATCTTAGTAAAAGTATTTTAGCTTCATAACATGAAGAACTTGTGGCTTTGTTTCAGTTACTTGTTTCCTGCAATCATTCTTGTTCTGCTTACTCCTTCCTCAGTTGCACAGCTATCATCAAGTGAGGGTAGAATTCTATTCCAAGTTCAGAAGCTTCTTGAGTATCCTCAAGCTCTTCAAGGATGGACAAGATGGACCAACTTGTGCTTCCTCCCTCCCTCACCTTCCCTCAAGATTGTTTGCTCCAATGGTCATGTCACAGAACTTACAATCATTGGAAACAAGACCTCTCCATCTTCACACAACCCCAAAGCAGGTGCTTGGACTTCCCTTCAGACACTGTCTGAAAGATTCTCCATTGACTCTTTCTTCACTGTCATGACAAAGCTTTCAAATTTGAAGGTGTTGTCCTTGGTGTCTTTGGGTTTGTGGGGTCCTTTACCAGCCAAGATCAACAGGTTTTGGTCCTTGGAAGTGCTTAACATTAGCTCAAATTTCATTTATGGGGGAATTCCACAATCTCTATCCTCTATGAGGAATCTAAGGAGTCTTGTTTTGGTTGATAATCTCTTCAATGGAAGTGTTCCTGACCTCCAAAGGCTAACTTCTCTAGAAGAGCTCAACTTGGGAGGCAATAATTTGGGTGCTCAATTCCCTTCAGTGGGAAAGAATCTTGTCACTATTATGTTGAGAAATAATTCACTGAGATCTCATATCCCTCCACAACTTGTGCACTTTGATAAACTTCAGGTATTTGATGTGTCTTCCAATAATTTATTTGGAAACATCCCATCCTTTTTGATCTCTTTGCCTTCCCTTCAGTACCTAAACTTGGCTTCAAACCATCTAAGTGGTAACCTCTCAGTGAATATGGCATGTAGTTCTTCACTAACATTTGTGGATATCTCACACAACCTTCTGGTTGGAAAATTGCCATCCTGCTTTGGTTCAGTGTCTTCAAAGGCCAAAGTGCTATATTCTGGGAACTGTTTGTCAACCGAAAAAAGGTTAAATGATCAACAGCATCCATTTTCTTTTTGCAAGAGAGAGGGAGCTTTGGCTGTTAAGCCTCCAGCTAAAAATCTGAAGAAGGAATCGGGTTCGGGTACAAAACTAGGCCTAATGCTTGGAATAATTGTAGGAATTGTACTAATTGGAGGACTTCTGGTACTACTTGTTGTGTGCATCTTTAGGAAGTCCAAAGCAGAAAGATCACATCCTAAACTGGACAAATCTGTTGCTAATAAATATTCTACCAGTGTATCCCCCAGACCAATTGGTACAAGTAAGGCCACTATTTTGTTATTTTCTATCATTATTAATTGATGCTATATGATAAATCATACACATCTTAGATCATCTTTAAAATTCATGTTCCTGCATTTAAGTGATGCATTAATCTGGTTTCTTCTGTGGGAGTAGGACATATTCCACAGGCAATGAAGCAAGCTGCAGTTGGACTGCCACCATACCGTATCTTCACATCAGAGGAAATTGAAGATGCAACAAATAACTTTGACCCATCAAATTTAATAGAAGAGGGATCACTGGGACAGGTAAAAGATATTTTTATGATGTTAATGGATTCATAACTAGTGCTTTGTAATGAGATGGAACCCACAAGTTCAAGTATTAATGGCATTTACTATCATATTAATACAGCTATATAAAGGTTGGCTCAGAGATGGTTCAGTGGTCCTTGTTAATTGTGTAAAAATAAAGCAGAAAGGTTTGCCCCACAGCATCATGCAGCAAGTAGAGGTATTACACAATTTGAGGCACAGGCATACGGTGAGTGTTCTAGGACACTGCATCATTACTGAACAGGAGCATCCCCAAACAACAAGCACAGTCTTCATTGTGTTTGAGTACATCTCAAATGTGTCATTGAGGGATCAACTTTCAGGTAAACAATCATATAAAATAAAATGCTATAGCAAAAAATACAAATGCCCCCCAAAAATGTAACATGACATTATTCTTCATTCAAAAGATGGGAGAAAGAGGGAAATGCTGAAATGGCCACAAAGAATGGCAATGAGCATAGGCATTGCAAGAGGAGTTCAATTCTTACACACAGGAGTTGCTCCTGGCATATATGGCAACAATTTAAAGATTGAGAACATTCTGTTGGATGATAGTCTCAATGCAAAAGTCAGTAGATACAACATTCCATTGCCATCCAAGGTTTGGACAGACTACATAAGTTGATCATTCTCTCATTAGTATTTGCACAATTGCATCCATAATTCTAACTTGCATTGATCAATTTTCAGATTGCACATATTGAACAAAATGCCACCAATCATATTGGCAGGTATTTCTCTTCTTACTACCTTTTTCTTCTCTTCTATTCCACTGCTGTATCCTAAGTATAATTTATCGTTAAACCTATATGCAGCACAAACGATGCAGAAAAGGAAGATATCTATCAGTTGGGTATTATTCTACTTGAAGTTATCACTGGCAAACAAATTACATCCTCGAGTGAAATAGAGGAGCTGAAGGAAGAGGTATCTGTTAAAACTTTTTGTTCTTATTCAGATACTCTCCGTCTCATTTTGTTCGTCACTTTTGAAATAATTTTTTCTCTCAAGTTATTTGTCATTTTAGAATATCAAGAATGCATTAATTATTTATTTTTTAACATTTTCTTCAAGAAATAAATAATCTAGTAGATGTATAGCTGAAACTATACAAAAATAAGAGCATTTTAGTCAGATAAAGTTATAGTCATAAAAATTGAATTGTTGTCTTAAGATAAGCACGTTATCTTCAATGACAAGTAAAATGAGTCCAATGAAGCAAATAACTCCCTCTGCTCCAGATTAAATGACGTTTTAGAAAAAAAAATTGTTACAAAATAAATGTCATTTTACAAAACCAATGTTGCATTGAATAATTTTTTTCCAAAACTACCATTAATTAATATTTAGTGAAAATAGTATATAAGAAAAATAAATGAGTCATTAATTAAAGACATAAAGGATATATTAGGAAGTTACCTAATATTTTCTATGAAATTCAACAAATTAATTACTTTCTTTAATGTTAGTGCCAAAACCTCAAATATCATATAATCTTTAGCAAGTAACAACTTACAAAGTTTCCTAATCTTACACAGTAAATGTTCAAAACCCCACCGGAAAATTACAAGTGCTTACTCTAAGTACCAAAAAATTATGGTAATTAAACAAATCAAGTATATTTTTCATATCTTTAATTCTCTCTACGTCATGCTCAGCTGGAGAATGGTTCATCAGAAGCAACATCAGTAATTAGAAGCGCAATTGATCCTTCACTGAGGGGAACTTATGCATATGAATCAATGAAAACTGCAGTTCAGATCACCATCAACTGTCTCTCCAAGGTTTCTAGTCAGCGCCCTTCAATAGAGGATGTTCTTTGGAATTTGCAGTACGCAATGCAAGTTCAAGAGTCCTGGACCAGCAGTGGAAACCTCAGCACAAAATTGTAAACCACACTTGTCAATAAAAAAATGCTTGCTTACATTTCCATATGTTCATTATCATAATGAATAAAATGTTGATGTACATATGTAATTTCTTTCATAAGGCCCCAAAATGCAATTTGGCCTGCATTTTTCCATATTATTGTTGTTACTAAGGTTTTATAATACTTTGAATTAGGTTCCTATCAAAATATCAATCCCTTGCTCCATTTGATTTCGATGGTTGCAATAAATCATGTTATTCCAATAGGCCATACAAATTTAAAGCGTTAGATGGAAGCTGAAAACTAACAAGTTAGCATTAACATCATTAGTAGAACTATGATCGAAACGAGATTCTTGCATATATTTTTATTATACTATTCTACCCATTAACCTTAGAATTGATCTTTTCTTTTAGTCTTTAACTGTAAATTCTAATAGGCAAGACTCTTTTTTTGATAAAGACCATAGTTATCCTTTTTTTAAAATAAAATCAAAACATCATAGTTATCCTCTAGGCAGTCAACACAATTATATACTTAAAATTCAAATTTGAAACTACTAATTAAACTAAAATAATTTTGCGTCAATCGATTCGTATTTACAAAATTTTGAAATTGATAAAAAAAGGAAACTTTAAAACAATAAGAAAAACTTTATCACTACTATATAATTAAGTTAGAACCTCAACTTTAAGTGTGTTTAACTAAACCTCAAGCAAATGACTGACTTATTTGCTTAACCAAATGTTGTAAAAGAACATATATTTAGTATTTTGCAACATTTATAACTTTTTTCCAGTTTTTTATCTATACCATCTGATAATAATTCATTCTTTTATGCCCTTTTCCACTCATTAGCTAACTTGTTAATTTTCAACTTTCAACTAACGCTTTAAACTTCCACACACTCATTTGCTAGTCTTGTCAAACAATATTTGATTAAAAAAGAATTCTGATAATATTGATCCATTTAAATAATTGTCATTTGTCCCATGTGTTTTGTTCATATTATAAATTTTCTAAGCCAAATAAAATAATTGTCTTTTAATGCTTTATTATTAACTATTTTCTAATAAAATTAAATACACTTAACTAATGATGATAGAAATTCATCCTTATAAAATAGTGGTCCTCAAATAATACCTCACTCTATTCAATCAAGTTGGCATCCTACTTTTAGTGCCACGTACACATGCTCCCTTGAGTCCCATTGTGCCTTTCCAAGGGTAAGGACCATTTTGTTTATTGCTAAAAATATCGCCGGTTAGCTACGCCATCCTATGTTATAATGATAAAGTTGTCACCAAAGACACAAAATGAACCACACAACATGGAGAAAATAAGGTGGAACATTAACTCATAGAGTTTGAGCAAGCACAGTGTCAAGGACTAGAAAATCATAATGGTTCTTTTTGAAGTCTGCTGGTTATTCAATCATATATCCTTTTGACAACCTTTTGATTGTCACAGAAGCCCTATCTTATCTATGATGATTAGTCAGCAGTCCAACTCTGCTCAACAATCTCACGTACTCTTCTGTTGTATTCACGCTTGTTTTCACTGAACATCCGAGCAGCTTCAGAATTTGCTGGTGAATTTGGGTTTGGATCACACAGCAATGACTGCAACAAGAAAGCCAATTTAATGAAAAAATAGCAAGAATCCAGAGCAATGTACAAGTCAACACTATATTCCTGTTGAGGAAGAGTAAAAGAACACACTCTCTTTCCAACACACTCTAATTGGTTGAAATTCATATATATCTCAACTGGGACTCACATTCAGTGACATGAATTTGACCCAATAAAAGAGAGTGCTAAAAAGTGTATATATAACTAACATATCTCTCTTAATAAGATACATATTAAACAAATTCTTTGATGTGTTCAGCTATCTATTTTGTTCTTTTAGGAGTGATGTGAATTACTCAACATTAAAGAGTTAATAAGGCGAATGAGGGTTGGCTCAATTTGTAGGACCATATAGTATCAGTAAAGTGGCCTTAGGTTTGATTCTCATCAGTTCAGTTTAATTGTAAGCTATTTGTAAGTACAAACACCACTGTATGCCTCCTCACTAAGGCATATGTCATGCCCCTAACCTATCAGAGTTTGAACCTACGATGCAAGTGATAGTTATATAAACCTTATACCACTTGCAAAACAGATCACAAGTGGGTAATTGGTCACAATGGGTGACGTTACCAGTAGCAATAATGAAGAGGTCAGAGATAAACACATCCATAGGTACAATGGATGCTTCAATGCTAGCCTACATGGAAGAGAACGGTAAATAGGTGACATACAGAACTAGTAGTAACTTGTGAAATTCACATCAAAGTTTAGGTTTCCCTGATTCATAGCATAGACTGAATTCAAATGACTGCAAAACCAAAAATTATAGAGAATTATATAGAGAATGGACCACTTGTACAATAATCTACAAATGACACCAACAGGGAGTACATGATACTAACTGAAAGGAAGGTAGTGTTTCTTTATCATAATTTTGGAATTCAATGCAGGAAAAGGAACACGCAAATCTATTATAATGAATTGGGTTAACTCATCCTCAGAAGGTGACTCAAGAGACAAGGATTGCTCAAGTCTATAATGTTCTTTGATCATATTCCTAGTCAATGTAATATCTTAATACCCCTGCTCACACTAAGGATTGAACATCTAGAGCTTGGTACAATTGTTAAGTCGCCCAACATAAAGATTGGAGGATAAGCTCTAAATTACCATATTACAGAAATGGATTAGGCTTGACTTAACCCCAAAAACTATCTTAAGAGGGGATGACTGTCCAAGTCTCATAAGGAATACTTTGGTAATATTGCTAGCAAAAGCAGAATCTTAAACAACATAGTAAACTCAAGTAATTAAAGTAATATGCAAGAGAAATTATTTGCATGGCTGATTTTTTTCTCTCTCTATTGTACTTGGTTAAGTGTACTATTTCCAACATTGATATCAATCGTACAACAACAATAGTTGATACACTAAATTTTCAAGGATATTCATCATTAGATCCCTTTTAATAATTTCCTCTAATGTCCTCCCTCTACCCCTTTTCACATGGTTAGAAACCATGCCATCTAGTCTCCTCGCCAATGCCTCTAGTGGCCTTCTATACAGATGTCTAAACCACCTTCACCAACTTCTAGTCATCTTTTTCTCAATAAATAGATATCAAACCCTTGTATATTATCATTTTGTATCATGTCTTTTTTACTTCCACTTTTTTATGATTTTGTCCATTTAAATTCAAACATTCACTACCACAGAGTATAGTTGATAGTATAACAGCATGATAAAACTCTCCTTTGAACTCGGTAGGTACCTTACGATCACAAATCTCCCTTTGACACCTTTTTTTCATTTTAACCACTCAGCTTGTATCCTGAGTGTAACATCTTTATTAATTTTTCCATCAATTTGTACTATTGATTCTAGATACTTAAATTTAGAAACTTGTGGTACATCTCTTATTTTTTCCTCCAAAAGATTTTTCTTGTTTCTTGTTAAAATTGCAATGTATTGCTCCAACTCAAGCGAAAAACCTTTGATTTCAAGGTTTATCTCTAAGGCTCAACATGTCCATTTAGATCCCCCACCTATAAGAATCTTTTCTTCTAGTGGAAAGCCTTGAACCAACCCATCCAATCTTTTCAAAACTTTTCTTACAAAAGTACTTCTGATCCTACTTGTGGTGAATAAACATTAATGATATTGATAGCTTCCCTGTGCAACCATTAATTTTAAAGATTAGATTTTCTTCACAAACCTTTTTACACCCACTAGATTCCTTTTCCAATTCTTTCGTACAATAACACCCACTGAGTTATTTCCTCTAACTTACCCTCTAGTCCCTTAGCTTTAAAAAAAAACCATTTAGTTTCTTAAAGACAAATGATGATAATTCTTTTGGAATCATGGTGTCCGCTACCTCCAAATACTTAATGTCAAAGTACTGATATTTCAAACACAAAACCTAATGTCATAGTACAAATATTTCAAATACCAAACCCAATCATAGGCACTTCTGGGCTGGCGTCTTCTAGAATCAGTGGCTCTAGCTCATTTAACACTGTACCTTAGTCATACAACACATTACTTCCAAATAATGACCAACCATTGGCACATATAATCTGTCATCAATGATCCATGTTTGGGGTTTCAACATGTTTTATGTTGGATATCAAGGACATAACACAACCTTTCTCCTCTAACCTAAACACTGATTTCAATAGTATTTTAAATAAATTATGTACAGGATACAATCAAATCATTTTTAGCATAAGTATGGTCTTAATGCAATTCTGAAATATTAAGTGAATCACAATTACCTGGATTGAGGTAAGAATTGCAGCTACGTCATAAATAGGGCTCCACTGATTCTGTAAAATGTCCAAGCATATACTGCCATCCGCATAAACTAAAATTTCCAAGTAAAGAGGGGCTTAGAACCAGATTCAAAGGTATTAGCATGCAAACATATACAAAATTGTTTTGTACCACAATTTAAATTAACATAGGAAATGCTTTCGAAACAAATGAAAATATTCACCACTTGATCACATTCCTGTAATTGTTGAAATTTTCAAAAGTTTGGGGTAAGATCAACACATTAAATTGTTAACTATGTACAATTCAATGGTCAGATCGCTTAAAATAATTTTCTACATTAAGTTATTACATGATAGAAGATCCTTACAGAGCGGTTTTAAAATATCCTGACAAATTAATATTTATGCAAGAATTTTCAAAATTACTATTTTAATCAAATCAATACCCAAAACCAGTTTCTGCAGGACATAAATAGCTATATGAGAAAGCAGCATTCACCCTCTATGCATGAATTTTTATATTCTTTTACTTACAAAAGTTTAGCATGCATTTAAATATCCAAAATATATATGTTTTTTTTTCCAACCAAATATAATAAATTTAGAACAACATTACAAAAGGACTAAATATTAAGGGCAAACAACATATGCACACTGTCTACATTCTACAGAACCAAAGTGCCAAACCTGAACTGAAGTATAAAATAATGCATTATGCATATTTTAATTTTTAGATATATTATTCTTGAAGAAAGCTTCCAGGAAGACAAAATCACCACAGAAGCCGTTTCGAGAATAACTTCCAAAAGCTAAATGAATGTTGTGGATTTAAAAAACAACTTTCCCCTTCTGTTTGAAGTTTTGGTTTAAAAGTAAGGATAACCCTCAGGTATTGATTGTACAAAAATTTCACGTGATTGTCATTCTAACTCCAAAGTGGAATTGCAGGGTAGTTTTGTACTCACTGTTAGGATGAAACATTCGAGAAACAAAACGCACAGTAGGTGGTTTATTAGGATAATCCTCTGTAAACTGAAGTGTCAACTTAAACGTACCTGAAAAGACAAGGATATTGTTCATATAAAAATTCATAAATTAGAAAACACTGTACCTAGGCACAACTAAATTACCATCAAACGGGTGAATTTAAACCTTTACCTTTAAGCACCTAAAATACATCAAATACTAAACCTTGTGTGACACACCCACAAGGTGAACTCATGTTTGTATCAATCAAATAAGAATAACACCATATTAGACACTTCCAATAGACACCTTGAATTGTCCTACTTTCTAGAATAAATTTGAACACAAGAAAACACTTTTAAATCGATAAGAAAAAGCTTATTAATATTACAGCATAACAAATATACATATACATAATAGACAAATGGATGTGCAGTTCACCACCTCAACTTTTATCTCTATAAAAATTTACTTTTGAACAAAAATCAGTTGATCTTGATCCTCTACATATCCATGTGGATCATAATTCATAAAGTGCTTAATGGGACAGATGTTATCTCCACGTAGTTAAAGAATACTAGAAACTCAAATACTATCATAACATTTGGAAACATTGAAATAAGATACAAAGTCTCAGTTATCTATAAGGTAGAAGATAGATATAATTGTACCTCCATCCCAAGGGGTGTCATCTGGTCTGGAAAAAAAGAACCAAGAAAAGCACAATTAGATTGTTATCATACCTTAAATCATCCAAAACCACAAAGTAAAGAGAAACACACACTTAAGAAAACAAAAATTTCATGATTTATATACTCCTACACACCCAAAGATAACAGCATTCCAAAGCATAATATTATTGTCTTGGGGAGCCCCACTGATGCCAGCAGGAGGATCTTGTTGCAATCTTTTAAAATCCCTCATCAGTCTCTTCCTTGCCGGGGTCGACATCTTCACCTCCTATATCTCAATCAAGTAAAATTCAAACAATAGTAATCAGTCATTGGCATGCTCATCAGCTCACGTGCACACATAAAAAATTGAGATATAAAGGGAGAGTAAGTTAGTAAACAAGAAAATCTTCGATAACATATCAGATAATACATCAAAGGTTCAGCGAATGCAAACAAAGAGACAATAGAGCTAAATTTGCATTCTCAAAGCTTAACAATTATCACGCCACTAATACTCTATGAGAAAACTCCAGAATTTTCCATAAAATCAAAACTGAACAACCTTATAAGCATCAGTGAGTTAAAAAAGGATTCATTTCACCCACAAACTAAAACAACAAAGTGGGGACATGCTAATTCAAGCTTTTTAAAAGCCCAGAACAAGAAAACAGAAGATCAAGAGTTTCCAAACACCCATTAAAACATTCTTCACACAATCACAAAGTTGGGATTCTTAGCAGATACCCCAGATCGATTTCTCCAATTCCACCACAAAGTAGGAAGCTACCCACAAAACAAGGGATTCTTAAAAACAAATTCCAAATCAATTATTCATCTGCGTATAAGTTAATTTCAGAAAAAGCCATGCACAGAAAATAAAAAGCGGATTTTTAAGCGAAATCGGAAGAGAGAAAGAGAAAGAGAGAGGGTTCTGACCTGCGAATGAGGAAGGGTGTGAGGGGAGGTGCAGAGGGCAGAAGAGAGAAAAGATTGAAGCTTGGAATGGATTGAGGAGAACCCAAAAAGGAAGAGAGAATTTTATGAGGGAAATGGTTCCATGGCGTAGGGATCATGAGAGAGAGAGAGAGAGAATCTTTGGTTTCAATTATTTTGATTTTATAGAATGGTCGAGTCAGCTGAGTCGTCCCAATCCTAAATACTCTCTCTCTCTCTGTGATGATGTCTGCTTTTCTTGGCAACTTGCTACGAACTCCCAACAACCCATGAGACTTTATTATGGATACACACTCACTAACATACACTATTGTTTATTATTAGTCATCGGCAAAATATATCATGGTAACACCAAATCTCGACTAAGAAAATCCATAGTAAACAAAGGAGGAAATGTAAACTTGGTTCATCCTTGGATGCGAAATTAAAATAAGACAAATGTTATTAGTGTACTAGGGATACCAGAAACTTAAGAGAAAATATTTTTTTAGGTGAAAAATTATGTTATCTTGTAATTTTTTTTATCTTTTTTTTATAATTTACACAATAAATATTTTTTTTTACACTGGTTAACAAAACTCTTAAAATAAATCAAAAACACAAAATAATCAAGAAGTAAGAAATATTTATTGTGTAAGAATAGAAAAATGTTAAAAATATAATGAGTTTAATGTTCATATATAATATAAAATAATTTTACATTATTTAATCCCAAATTATGGTTGGAATCTTTAGCACACATGCATAATTTTTTCTTATATAATATTTATAAATTCAAGAGTATAATATAAAAAATACCAAATATAATTTAAATTGTGTCAAAAATATAATTCACATAAAGTTTGAATTATAGTGTAGAAAAGATTATGCTGGACTGTATGCAATTCATACTGGTATATAATTTCTAGATACATGAGGTTCATAACCACATTCTACTCCATACAGAAAGACAAATCCTTTTATCTAGACGAGCAATTGTGAGAGCAACACTTTGTTTCAACAGTCATATATAAAAATTAATATATTAATTTAAAAAAATCATTACATAAATAAAATTAATATAAAAATTAAAATAGGTATGAATATATAATTTACGGACTGAAAATAAAAGTTTTAAAAACAAATAAATTACAGAAGTAAATTTCAGAAATTAAATAAATTTAAAAACAGTTATCTAAATAAATAACAGAAAATTTTAAATAAATAAATAAAATAAGTAAATAGTTAATATTGGTTAGAAAATTAAATTGAACAATTAAGAAACAATAATAAAGTTGCAAAAATTTAAATTTAGTAACGTAAATTTAAATAGTTAGCGACAAAAACATAAATATTTTAATTATTCAATAATGAATATTTGAGATTAAAATAATAATTTACTTTAAGTATTTTTTATGAATTAATTTAAGTAATATTGATATCAATAGTTTGAATCTAATTTAATCTATTTTAATATTTTAATTATTCAAAATATTGTTTATAAAACCATAATTTTATAAAATTATTTTCATTTAAAATATAAAAATATTTAAATCATTTGAAATTTTTATATATAATTAATTTCTCATAGAATTTTAAATAAAATTAGAAATACATGTGAAACTATAAATAAATATATTTTTCTGCTTAAATATTCTCTTCTGATTTCTATTTTGAAGAACATAATTAAGTAATTATGTTTGTCTTAGTGTATATATATATATATATATATATATATATATATATATATATATATATATATATATATATACACGTCAAAACGAAAATGACTCAATGACTCATACAATTTGTACTAGTATTTTTTGAAAACTCTTTTGCTATCCTCCTACATAGGAGTGAATGCACGCTTGTTGTTTGTCGAAGGGGCAAATTTCCCCATCTGGGGTTCTTTTAAAAACTATTTTCCCAGATGGGATTCTTTCGTTATTATTTCCGGCAGGGGGCAGTTTTTAACGTGAAATGCATGGTCATGCAGGCAAACCGCCATTGCCATTGGCGAGTTCGCTGCGTTTGGCCCACGTGGCATGGAAACCGCCACTGGTGTTGGCGGGTTGATGGCAGGTGGAACTCGCCACCTCTGTTGGCGATTCTGGTGATGCTTTCCTAAATCGCCAGTTTGACTGGCGGTTTTGCTTTGCAGGTGGTGCAGTCAGTCATAGGCACGTTGATGGACAGTCTTTTTCAGAGAAAGGGGAGTTGCAACTCCTCCTGGCGATTTGAGTTCAAGTTGCCACTCCTCTTGGTGATTTAGGACTGAGAAAATAGCCAACCCAATTGGCGATTTAAGGCCTATAAATACGAAAAAAAATTTCAGTCTCACAATCACAACTTTGAGTTTTCTGAAGCTTTGAGTTTTCTGTTTCTAAAGCTTTGAGTTTTCTATTTCTGAAGCTTTGAGTTTTCTGAAGTAGCTTTAAGTTTCTTGAAGTACCTTTATTTTTTGTGAGTGTTTAGGGATATCCGCTTAAGATTTTAAATTTGTTTCTTGAGCTTACATATTTGATGTTTGTAGTTTTGAAATTAATAATTTGTGTTATAAATTTTTTTTAACTAATTTGTAATAGCATTTAGAAGGTATAGTTTTGATTAATTTTTTAATTAAATTAGTTTTATATTTTTATTTCTTAATTCCAGTAAAATATTTTGTATAGTTTTTATGAAATTTTTAATTAAATTACTTTTATATTTTATATGATTGTTTGTGTGTAAAAAATAGAAGAAATTTGTCATCAAATTTTTAATTGGTTTGAAATTTGGTTCTTGAAGATTAATTTTGTGAATAAGGTTCGTAAATTTCAGTAAAATAAATTATATTATAAAATATTTTTGAAGTAATTTTTGAGATCAGTTTGAATTTATAGTTTTTAAATAATTTTTTAATTAAATTAGTTTTATATTTTACATGCTTGTTTGTGTGTATAAAATAAAAGAAATATGTGATGATATTTATTTAAAGAAAATATTTGAGTCCCGAAAAAATTTGGTAAATATGAAATTTTGAGTATATTTTTAATTAGATTATGTTGGTTTTGATAGTTTGTTAGTGTGTTAAAAATTAATGAAGCATGTATTGTCAAAAGTAAAAAAATTTGTAACATCATAATTATTTGAAGTAAGTATTTTGAGTGTCGAAATTTATTTTAATATAAATATATATCAATTTAACTATAACTAACCTAACATATATCTATATATATAACACAACTAATAACATATAATTTTTAAAACCTAACATTAACCTATCAATTAAAGTTACCAAGTTAATAATCACATACCAAGCACATAGAACTCACGTAATATGAAGAGGAGAGAAATCGCGTACCAACAGTGAAACACAGCACACCCCTACAATCATTAACAAATTATTTACCATTCATATATATATACACACACACAATAAATATTTATCATTCAAAAATACTTACCAAAAACAAAAGACAGCAACCAAATAAGAAGAAGGCAACAGCAACCAAATAAGAAAAACGCAGTCAGTCTAATGGAGGAAATAAGGAAGAAGAATAGCAAAGCAATGGAAGCAAAGGAAGGTAGCGCGCAGTGCACTCACGAAGCTTCTGCTTTTATAATGGAAGAGGGCCAAAAAAAATTCAAGCCAAGCAACCCGCCAATGGTAATAGCGGTTTTTTGGCAATCCCTGTGCAAGGCAAACCACCAATGGTAATAGCGGTTTCGCCTGCACTGACCCAGCTACACTGCCATGGCAGGACGTAGCCTGCAGCTACACGTCCATGGAACTTGCCAGTTTGACTGGCGGTTCCCAAAGCGCTAAGCATATCGCCATTTGGACTGGCGGTTTCCTCTCTGCATGCACGTATCGCCATTGGTGCTGGCGATTTGCTCAAGGACACCAAACTCGCCACTGATTCTGGCGGTTTGGGTCCTGCATGCATGGTTTTCACGTAAATAACTGCCCTTGTTGGAAATAATTTGGAAACGACCCCATCTGGGGAAATAGTTTCTAAAACTACCCCAGATGGGGAAATTTGCCTGTCGAAGGCCGATGGCGCTCATCTAAGGTTTAGCCTAATCTGAGTCAAGTCTTTTAAAAAGTTATTTTAGTTAAATAAGTCAAGTTATATGTTTAAAAAAAAACTCATTTTAAACCTGTCAGACTGATATGTTTAGTAATAATATTAATTTTAATAAAAATATTATTATTATTATATATAATTTTATAATTATTTTAATAAAATTGCAAACTTATTTTAGTTTTTTTACAATTTGAATAGTTAAGGTTTGGAATAACAAGTTAATTCTAATATGCATAGAAGAGGAGAAACACAAGTTTTTTTCTTTTAGTGAAACTTAAAGACTTTGGTAATATGTCAATATAATGTTTGTAGGTAAGTTTTTCTTATATTTTCTATTCTTAAAATTGTCTTATTTTTTTAGCCCTTAATAATTTTACTATTATACAGTTTTTTTTTACCCTTCTCAATATGAAATAGAATTTCTGAAGAAAAAAAATTGAAATAGACTAACAAGGCATGCTAGACTTATATAAATGTCACGCTGGGCCTAAAATTAGATTGTCCCCTTTTATGTGTTTAAACTCCTAACCTATTCTCATGTTATCTTAAAATTTTACATGTTATACCTTTTTATTTTTATGTACTTGAATGTTAGATTTGATTTTTTAAATAGATTGTCCCCTAACTCTCAGACCTAGATTTGCCACTAATCACCCTAGCCGCACCCATTTCCTCTCCTACTCCTGTATCTATTCAATTATTTTCCAAATTAATCTTTCTATATATTTACTATCTTCTTTTATTTAGTGAAATAAAGAGGAAGAGACCCTTAAAAATTGCAAGGAAACACGCGTACTACGGTTGACATTACATCAGTTTTAACAACATCCGAAACAAAAGATGGAACAAATTCGAAAATTCTCATCGGACATCTAAAGACAAAACAAAATTTGCTCATCTATCTGCCTGATTTGCCTCCCTTAAAGTATGCGACCAACTCAAAGAGCCTCCATCTGAAATTATCTCGCTAATGCTTTTAATAATGCTTGCACCAGGATGATGTGGATCACAACCCTTAGAGATTAGATTCGCATCATTCAAGGAATCAAACTCTACAATAAATTGTCTGTAACCTTTATCCCAAGCATTAAGAATGCCAAGATAAATTGCCTAATTCTCAGCATAGATCACAGAGCATAATCCGACATTTGTAGCATAGACAAATATTGTTTTCCTACAATAGTCACGAAAAACTCCCCTGCAAGGCTGCAGCAGCTTTCTTCAAACCATTATGTACTAACCCATTGCAATTTAACTTGAAGGTTCCAAAAGGAGTGTGTTTCCAACACATCACGGGGTTCAGGCTTATCTTTGACAGAAACTGAACACAGCTGATTATTGACATTAGCACTAACAATGCCAAAAAAAAAAAAAAAACCCACCAACAATAACATCAACTTGCCTTTGAATAATAGTGACAATCTCATAAAGAGTCAAGGTTATCAAACTCGAAAGTTTACGTAGACTCGTGAGAATTCTATAAACTCGACTAGTAAACTCAACTTGTAGACTCGTACGAGTCCACTTCATATAAAAATAATAACATAATATCTATAAATAACATGCGAATTAAATATTTCAACAATATAATTATACTTATCAAAATCCGGAGCTGACACATGTCGGGGTGGACGTGGCTAAGGTGGACTCTCGGACTTCACACATCAGTTTCGAAAGGCACCTTTGTTAAGAGGACAGGAGGGGGGATCTGCAAAACAAAAGACTTTGATGCTCAAGTAAGTGTATGAGTTAGGAGATAAAGCAGATATATGCTTAAATGTAAGCTTCAGTGAGTGATATAGAGAGATGTGCACAGACGTGTTTACTTGTGTGTTGGTGTGTGGGGGATTATGTTGAGGGTTCGACGGAACCTGATATTTATAAGAGTGAAGCATAGTTGCAAATCCTTGTTTGTAGGGATTGTTATAGCGTTTGCAGATAATTCTCGGCTTATAGATAATAGCCAGTAGCTTGTAGATAATGTTAGAGATAAACTATAGCTTAGATATAAAAGCTAGTAGATAATTGTACCTTGTAGATAATTAATTATCTTCCAAGAGATAAAGGGATTCAAATATATTCAAATATTAATAGGTTAGAGATAACCTGCCAGTTAAGGAGTCCGGCTGCTAAGGGTCGAGTGTTTGTGCTAGCTCCTGTTCCAGGGCTGATGTGGAGGATTGTCACGTGTCTTGGAGTGCCATGTAGGGTGCCACGTGTATTTTGTGGACCCTGAATAATACAATAATAAAGCAAAATAGTAAATTATAAATTTCACAATACTTAAATAACCAAGTCTAATAATGCATCACTACTAGATAATTACTTGTAGATGTTATAGTAGTGGTAGAATATTCCCATCAAGTATTTGATGTTATTAGAACACAAGGGTTTGATGTTATTGAAGGTGAGAATTTTTTTACTCGGGAACTATGTTGAACACTAAGCAAACAGAAAATAACTCAAAATGACTTGCGTTTTTGTCTAATTTTTTTAATTTACTGACTTGTTGACTTGGTGGTAAACTTGAGAGTCTACCGAGTTTACTTAGAGTTTATCGAGTCTACTCATAGTCTACTAAAAAGAGAATTTACGCACGAGTCAACTCACAGAGGGTAAGTAAACTCGTAAACTCGTAAGAGTTAGCGAGTTAACTTGAATGTTTGATAACCATGTAAGGAACCTTTCTCATATTCTCAGAAATGAAATCATTCATACACCTCCAAAGGTTATCCAAGGCTACTAAAAAGATAATACTCCAATTCCTACCATTAGCACATGTAACCAAATTCAAATTTGATAGCATCCAGTCATGGATGTTCTGATTGAAAAAATAGCATGCAAAGCTGATGGCAACAACAGATACCACACTGCCATAACAAAAAGACATTGGCGAAAGACATATGATCAACACTCTCCATGTCAGCACCATAATCATAACAAGTTGCACCATTAGATAAAGGCCTTATATGGCCTTAATCATTAGTCAGAAGTGCATTAATTGATATTTTCCACAACAAATATCAAATCCTCTCAGATCCTCTCCAATTCCAAATGGCCTTATGCATAGGATTGTGGGGAAGCATATCATACTCCTTAATACTGCCATACAATATTGACATTTTAAAACCACCATTGTGAGACCCTAGCCAAGTAAGAATGTCATCTCCTTTAGTTATCTTTGGTGGAAGGATAGCTCTAATGCAATCATTAGTTTGAATTGGAAGAAGAGAAGATAACAACTGCAAATTCCAAGAACCATCTGAACTAGCATATTGACAGACTTTATTATAAATATGATCTATTGGTATGTTGCCAGCATATTTTTCAACCAACCTTCCCTGTGAATGAACCCATATATCAGTCCGAAAGTTAACTTGAGCTCCATTGTAAATGTTCCAGCCAAGATTTTTTTGAACAGAGGCCTAACTACTAAAAGTTCCTTTCCAAAAATTTGATCCATTTCTGTTGGTGTCTATAAATGGAATGATAGACTCACCACATTTATATTTGGCCTTCATAATCTAAAACCCAAAGTTCCTTCCTCCTAGTACACATATCCTATCCAACTTTCATCATAAAGGTTAAATTTGTATCTCTAGACTTCCTAAGGCCAAGACCACCAACACTTTTGGGTTTACACAAGTTATTTGAAGCCGTTGTATGAATGTGCCTATGATTAACCATGTCTCCCCAAATGAAGCTTATGTGCTTCTTATCCACCTTATCATATAAGCATCTTGGAAGGTGAGCAAATTGCATAGCATGAGGTAGAGCCTGAACAACAGATTTCACTAAAGTGACCCTACCTACAAAGGATATCTAGTTAGCTTTATAAAAGGAAAGCCTTTGATTCACTTTATCCAAATAAATTGGAAAAAATTCCTAGACATTTTTTCATGCAAAATTGTGACACCAAGGTACTTTCTCAAATCATCAGTGCAAGTAAAACCGAAAAGGGGTACTCAATTGTTGTCTCCTCTACCAACCCATATTCTTCGAGAAGAAAATGCGAGTTTTGTCTTTATTCACTTTTTGGCCTAAACTTCTATAGAACATATTAAGAACATTACTGATCACCTCCACTTGATCTTCATTAGCTTCTGCAAAAATAAGAAGACCATCTGCAAATACTAAACGAGACAACTTAGGAGCTTCCCAAGCAATTTGGATAGGCTTCCAATACTTGTTATCAACAACAATGTAAATTAGATGAAATAATCTTTAAATGCACAACACAAACAAATAGGGAGAAATATGATCTCCTTGTCTAACACCACGTTGAGGGTAAAATTCATCAAGAACTTCCCTATTCCACAATTGCATAGCACACACAAAGAGACAAGCAAAATGCAATGCCAGATGATATCAACAAAATTACTTGGGCATCCAATACCTAAGAGAGTGTCCCTGATAAAACTCCAATCAAGGCAATGATTAGCTCTCTCTAAATCAATTTTTATTGCCATCCAACCTTGTCCACCTTTCTTTCTTTTCATCGAATGAAAGACCTCCTAAACTATAATAATCTTATTCCTACTATAATGGTTAAGGATAAAGCTACACTGAAAAGGCTCAGATGGGACTTCATCAAAGGCATTAGCTTATAGGCCAAAATCTTTGCAATGGTTTAATAAGACTTATCGACCTAAAGTCTTTCAATGTTGTAAAATTCTCCACTTTAGGGATAAAAGTGATCATGGTCTCATTAATTTCTTTCACAAATTAAGGATTGTGAAACACCTTTTGGATAAGATCACATAGAGCCTCTCCCACAACACCTCATTTGTGGCTATGTAATGTTGTAGGTTTTGATGATGCCAAAAAGTAAATGACAGAAAGGTGAAAGCAAAATAACATGAAGAATCTTGAACCTGAACAAGTCAAGCAATTAGAAGATTCAAGACTTAGGTCAAATTGTTAAAAGGTTTTTCCAAAAAACATATTTGGTCATTTGATTAATTTAAATCATGTCTTCAAGTTCTGGAATCAATGTGATCAGTTACCACATCATGTAATCGATTACTAGAAGTAACAGTATAATAGTTTTTTTTTAAAATTTTAAATTTGATATTGCACCAAAAAGCATGTTTTGAAAAGTTACATTTTTCGGGAATGACCCCTAATGGTTTAAATGAATTTTGCCTATAAATATTCATCATTTTAACACATTTATATAAAAATGAGAAACTTTTGAAAAGATATTTTTAACAATCATTCTCAATTAACAAGTTATTGATAAAAAAAACTTGGCTAAATACACTTATTATTGAGAAATCTTTTAGCGCTTCAATTTGTAACATTTCCTCTAAATTAGAGAATGAATTCTTATATTCTTTGTCTAAACTTTTGAAAAGGGTGAGACATCCCTTGTAAGAACAAGAGTGTGGTATCTCTTGATTCTTGAGAGACTCAAACACAAAGGGTGAGTGATCCCAATGTGTAAGAGTGTCTGTTATTGTAAAGGATTTGAAAGATAGTGAAACTCTCAAGTGGGCTGCTTGAGAATTGAACATAGACACAAGAAGTGATCGAACCAGTATAAATAAAGTTTGCATTTCTCTCTTCCTATATCTTTTTACGTAAATTTATTATATTCATTTATTTTGGTAGATATCTTAATTACTTGTTTTTTCTCTTTTTAATCAAGGTTTTGATACATTATCATAGTTATCATATAAAAAGGAATTAGATGTATTAACAAAGAAAAAGTTTATAAACTCAATTCACCCTCCTCCCTTTTGAGTTCATTGAGGCCACTTGGATAACACCATTGAGACTGGTAAAAAACTATTTGAAAATTGTCAAGGCCTATTGCTTTGAAGGAACCCATATACTTAATAGCTCTATATATCTCCTGAGGAGAAACAACAACACCAAGATAACTCAACATAGAAATATCAATGGTAGGGAATATACCTGTAATGTTGTACTGATCATAATTACTATAATCTACAAACAACTTCTTATATGTAGAAATCAATGACCATGCATTTCAAATCATCAGGATTAGAAACCTAATTCCCATCATCTACCTAAATAATTTCTACTTTGTTCTTTCTCTTCCTAACAATAGTGGTGCCATGGAAGGATTTTGTATCATGACCCCCAAAGGCAAGTCATTTAGATTAAGACTTTTGAAACCATAAATCTCCTATTGAGTAAGAACTTCTTCATATTCTTTCCAAGTAGATAAAATATCATCATCTAATTAAGGATGATGAACTCCTAAACTTCATATGCTTATTTGATCTATCAAGCCTCATAATCAACCTTTTCCTTTTGGCAAAAATGTTACTAATAAAAACCTTATTCCATCTTCGCAACTCAATGAAAATTATGCAAATGAACATTCCAAAATACCAAATGGTTCCAATGTCTGGTCACAAAGTTATGGAAATTCGCATGAGTTATCCAAGAGGGCATGAAGCAAAGCAACCTTCTATAAAGGTTCTGAGATACCGTAGCCTTAACATTCAACAAGAAAGGCCTATGATCAAACTTGTAGTAAGGAAAATGAAGAACATAAGCCTCTTGGAACATCAATCTCCACTGATCTTATCTAGCCTATGTTCAAAGGTCCCTCTTTTCTAGGTGAAGGGGTAACCTTGAAACCCAACACCAATGAGATCACAGCCAACCATTATACTAAAATGGAACCCATAGTCAGATCACTTTTTTCTTTTCCATGATGAAGTATATGAAGAAAGTGAGTTTGGTATCATGGTTAGTAATTTGGTTGCAACATACTATTTTGCACGCCTTTTGAATTAGTTATAAAAATTTAAAGGACATATTTTTTAGTTAAGGTCGATCCTCTTGCCCTAACTAGTTTGTGGAATATTCCTTGGGGAGGTTAGGTTTTGTTTGCACTACTAAATGTGAAAGCCAATAGTTCAAATTGAAGTGAAAGCATCGGTTTTTTTCATATTAAGAAAAGAAAGGATATGATGTGACCTCTCTCAAACTCTGCTCAAAGTACTAGCTAATTTGTTGAAGTTTCATGGGGAACTAGGTGGAATATTGTTCGTCTTCTTATGTAATTCTTGTGTCATCATCATCATCATCATCATCTTTCTTTCTTTCTTTTTTATTTAATTATGTCAACTAATATACTTAGTTATGTGATTTTTCATGTAAGGCAATTCCATTCACACAACCCATTGTTGGATCAAGTGGCCTCGAAATAATTAAGAAGGGGGATGGGGTTGAATTAATTATGAACGTGTCTTGACTAATTAAAAAATTTATCCTTCTTAATGTTACTAGATTCAATTAGGCTTTACTACTAAGTTATGAGAAAGTAAAGAACAGAAACCATAACTTAGACAAAAGTAAAGCAGAAATAAAAGGTACACAGCGGAAAAGTAAAGAGTGTAGGAAAGAAGAAAACAAACACAAGATTTTAGACTGGTTCGGCAACAACCCGTGCCTACATCCAGTCCCCAAGCAACCACTGGTTCATGAGATTTCCAATAACCTTGTAAAATCCTTTACAAGCAAAGATCCAAAAGGGATGTACCCTCCCTTGTTCTCTTTGAACAACCAAGTGGATGTACCCTTCACTTGAACTGATCCACAAGAGATGTACTCTCTCTTGTTCTCAGTATTACAACCCAAGTAGATGTATGCTCTACTACTGGTAATCGATTACTAGAGAGTAAAACTCTTTGGTAAAAGATTTTTCTTTTTGAAAAATTCTCTTGATCAAAATTGTGATATTCAATATTTTGAAAAACTCTTTTAATACTTATCTTAATTGAGTCTTCTCTTGAATCTTCTCTTTAATCTTGATTCTTGAAACTTGCTTTGATTGAACGACTCTTTGATTCTTGAAACTTGCTTTGATTGAACGAATCTTTGATTCTTGAAATTTGTTTGACTATTGATTCTTGACTTGAGTCTTTGACATCATCAAAATACACTTGGAAAGCATTACTTCCATAATCTCCCCCGTTTTGATGATGACAATCCTGAAATCAAGAGAATACATGCAAGTTTTGTTCTATCGTTCACTCATCTCTTTCTCCCCATTTCTTTTTGAATTCATTCTTAATTTTAAAACTTTGAAAACATAATATCTTGATTTCTAAAATACCCATTTTCTCTCCCCCCTTTGGCAACATTGAAAAGCCAAAGTGCGTAAAATAAAATCATACATAAACAATTTTAAAACATACATAAAGCATAACTTTGAATAACACAAAGTTTAAACACATAACATTAGTCATATATCATCAAAATAACCAAGTTTAAACACATAACATAAACAACTAAATGCAAATAAGTAAATAAAATCACCAAGTTCAGTCATAGTTAACTAAGTGCCAAATATGTAAACATAACCAATGTTCAAAGAATAATGTCATAAAATATAGCCAAATACACGACTTAAAATAAAATATAATAATAATAATCAAAATCTATGAAGATGGTGGTGGAAGGTCGAAGCAATCAATCAAGTAATTCAAACACATCAAACAAGTATCACACAAGGATTGAAGGATATAGATCACAAGCATCATCAAACATTCAAATTTGTTAAAGGTAATTTAAAAACTTGGAAAGTTCAAAGAACTCAATCAATCATGTAAACATTATTTTCTCTCAAACCTATATGCTCAATATCTTTATCATGCTGATGCTTGATAACACATTTTTCAGAACCAAAAAATACTTTATATCTGAAAACTCTTATATAAAAATAAATATATATAACATAATGGATTTTTGAAAAACTTTATGAATGAACCTTAAGCAAGTAATTCACATATCATATTAAAAATTATGCAAGAATCATAGGCATCATCAAATATTTGTTTTAAGAATAAACTTCATGCTTTGAGAAAGGAAAAATAACTCAATCAAACATATAAGCACATACTCACAATAGCAATTAACCAAGACAAACAAATAAAATTTTGTTAGTCATCATATAACAAGTTAATTGAAAGGAAAGTTTCAACCATCTTAATTTAAAAGAGAATGGTTTTGATGTTATCTTTTTCATGATTTAAGTGCCTAGATCTTCAAAGATGGAAGTCAGACTTTTGCTTTTTGCTTAATCTTCTTGAGAGATGTTCTCATCTCTCTCATAGTCCTTGGATAGAAGGTTGATCTCCTTCTTTGAACCATTGGATGAGTCATTGTCATCCCATGCAATATATGGCTTCTTGGATCTTCTTTCTTCATGACTTTTCTTCTCATTCTTCTCGAGTCATGACTCATTTATGGGGCAGTGTGCCTTTATGTGACCGGGTTGATTACACTTATGGAATTTAAGTGTTGGGGAACCTTCTTGAGATCTCTTCCCATTGTTGAAGTTATGGCGTCTCTCCATTCTTCTATTTTTGACGAATTTATGAAACTTCTTCACAAAGAGTGAGAAGTCCTCTTCATCATCAGATTCTTCTTCTTCTTCTTCTTCTTCTTCTTCTTCTTCTTCTTGTATTGAGGAGGAGGCTTTGAGTGCTATGCTTCTTTTCCTTTTGTTGGTATCTTCATTTTGGTTGAGACATTGAAGTTCCATTTCATGTTCCTACAGTTTGCCAAAAAGAGTGGCAAGAGACATAGAAGAAAGATCTTTACTTTCAGAAATGGCAGTTACCTTGGGCTGTCATTCCCTACTTAAGCATCTCAAAACTTTATTAATTAAATCTTCATTAGGAAAGGTTTTTCCTAAGGAGGCAAGGTGACTAACTATGTGTGTGAATCTTTTCTGTATGCTTTGGATGTTCTCATTTGTGATCATCCTAAAGAGTTCATATTCATGGGTCAATGTATTAATCCTAGATCTCTTAACATCAGTTGTGCCTTCATGTGTGAGTTGAAGAGTGTCCCACATCTCCTTGGCACTTGTGCAGTTTGAGATTCTAAAATATTCATCTATTCCTAGGGCTGAGGTAATAATATTTTTGGCTTTAAGATTGTATTGAACTCTTCTTCTGTCTTCTTGAGACCATTTATCTCTAGGTTTTTCTATTGTTGTGTCTGTTGATATGCTTCCATCTACTATAGAGGGAACGTAATGATGCAATCCTACCCCGCAAGGGCATTGGATAGAAGACTCCAAGTAGATTGGGCCAGAGATCGAAGGGAAGGCACTAGGGTTCTCATGAGCCTTAGGGTAGATTTTGAGCCCATGGGCTAAGTATGAGCCCGCTTATCTTTGTAAATATTAGAATAGGTTTTTTCCTTCGTTTAGGCCTTGTATTTTGGCCATTCTAGTAGTATAGGGTTTTAGCCTTGTATTTCGAGGCATTTTGAGTAGTATTTGTAGTAGGGACTTTTTTTTTGTATTTTCATGTATTTTGTCATGGGGGTGAGCTTAGCTATTATAGGGGGTGTGTAGCTAAGTTCTAGCTTCTCATCTCAAGGAGGTGAGCTTAGCTATTAGAGAGGTGTGTGTAGCTAAGCTCTAACTTTTTTAGGAATCTTTTCAAGGAAGATTTTCAAGGAGGTGAACTTAGTTATTAGAGGGGTGTGTGTAGCTAAGCTCTAGCTTCTCAAGGAATTTTTCTCAAAGAAGCTTCTCAAAGAAGTTTTCTCAAGAAAGCTTCTCAAGGAAGCTACCTAGTCTATAAATAGAAACATGTGTAACACTTGTTGTAACTTTGATGAATGAGAGTCTTGTGAGACACAACTCAAAGTTCAACTTCTCTCCCTTTTTATTCCTTCAATTTCGTGCTCCCCCTCTCTCTTTCTCTCCCTCTTTCTTTTCCTCCATTGAAGCATCCTCTCCAAGCTTCTTATCTAAGGCTCATCTTGGTGGTGAAGCTCCTTCTTCCATGGCTTATTCCTTAGTGGATGGCGCCGCCTCTTACCTCTTGTCCTTTGTCTTTCGCTGCATCTCCATGGTGGAAAATCACCATTAAAGGACCTCATTGAAGCTCAAAGATCCAGCCTCCATAGAAGCTCCACAAGCAAGCTTCCATCAAGTGGTAATCAGAGCACCAGAGCTTCAAGTAAGTGCTCCTTAAACCTCCATTAATTTTTTGCTTTACCTTCTCTTCTATTGTTGTTTCTTCATTTTTCTCCATGTATCTCCTCACATATCTTGTGCTAAATGTTGTTAACATGATTCTTTAGAGTTTCCACCGATTAAACTTGCTATAGAAGCTAGATTTGATTTTCTATGGTTCAAATTTCTTGTTCTTGTTCTTGAACCATGAATTGTGTTGAGTTTAGGTTCCTTTGAGTTTTGTCTTGTTATTTTTGTGGCTGAAACCTAAACCATAAAATTCTTACAAAAATATTAAAGTAGAAGAAAACCTCAAAAATCTAGAGTGACTTGTTCACGTATTGTAGTTTTGTCATAGAAGTCATGTCTAGTCATGAAACTTGTCACATAAGATTTCTTATGTTGTGCTGAATTTTATTTTCTTGTTTCTTTGTCTAATCATTTGTTCATGAGTGTATGAAATTCTTTTAGCCTATTATTTGATTTGAGTCAAATCTTTCATGTTAATTAGTCCTTAACATGTTCATGCAAAATTCTTAGAGAGTCTTTGATTGTGAACCTTTTCTTGAACTTTTAGGTTTCCTTATGATTGTGTCTATTGTGAATTTGAGTTTTGGTGATTGAATTGCTGGCTGAAATGTTGATCCTAAGTGAATATTGAACTCCTAAAACTGTGGTAAACAATACTAGTGAGTTCAACATACATAGGAAGGTTGAAAGTAAGCCCAAGGCAATCAATATACCATGCTTAAAAAAAAATCGCTGGTGCTGGCAGCTTGGACATACAAACTTGTAAAAATTATTGAGAATTGGTTACTTCGAATTTGGAGCTGAAAGTTTTACTGAATTTTCTAGACATCTGGAAAAAAGTTATACAAAAAGAACCAAGTGATTTGGATAAAATGAAAAAATAAGAAAAATCACAGAATTTGACAGAAAAATCAGTATCCAGAAAAAAAGTGAAAGGGAAGTGTGCTTGTTGTTTTGGCTCAAAATTTATTCTATAATTGGTTCCTATGTTATACCAATCTTAGTTCCGAAATTTCAATTGAAAATTACTGTGAAAACAAGTGCGAAAGCTAGAGGTTTGTTGAGTATTTTTTTTATAGTTTTTTTTACTCTATTCTATAGCCATTCTAAGTTTCTCTTTGAGTCCTAGCTTGCTTCTATGTCCTTTTCATTGCTTTAATTATTGAGTAATCCTTGAAAAATTTTCTTGTTAAAACTCCATTGGTTTAGCTTTCATTTCATTTTTTTTTTGTCTTTGATTATTGCTTGTCTCTTTGTTTCCTTGTTTGGGGGTTGCCATATAGGGAATTAGAAGGAGGATTGGTGCCATCCCTTGAAGAATTTGAATCAAGAAGAAAGGGGCCAACAACCTTAAGAGCTATTGGACTAAGAAGCACTCCAAATTGAGTGAATCACTAAAGAGAGAACAACCACCAAAATTGAGGACCATTTTGTAATTTTGTAATTTGCAATTTACTTACCTTCATTGCTTTCAAGTTTTGTAACAAAAAGGCCTTTCATTGGAAGTGTGTTGGGAGCCTCCAATAGGTTACCAAACTTCCATTTATGTGTAATAATTTTAGGCATTTTTTCCTTAGGATAGTGAGTGTTTTGTTGGGAACCTTGAATGTGGTCATCCAAACACTCTTAGGATTCGCCTAGTTTACATTTCTTGCTTACTTTCATAGCTTATTTCCTTTACCTTCCATTGTTAAACAGCCTAAATAGCTTTCCTTTTACCAATTAGTTTTTTTACCTTATATTTCACACCTCTTTTAGTGTTTATTTTGGCTAGTTTCAACCATAGTTTCTTTTACCTTTTGTTTTCAAACCTCCAACAAGAAAGAACCACAACTTAGGAACTAACATGAGTCATCATTCATCTAGTGTTAATGGCGAGTGTACTAGTCATAAAGACCCTTTATCTAGAATCTTAGATGAGCTGAGTTCCCTCAAGTTATGGAAAGAAAAACAAGAGAGAAAAGAAAAAGGAAAAAAGAGAATGGAAGAAATAAGTCAAGATGAAAGAAAAAAATAAGAGAGGAAGAAAGAAGAAAAATAATGAAAGAAATGAAAAAAGAAAAACATGCCTTCTATAGTAGTCATAACTCTTGCAACAGCCTAAGTGAAGAACTTCGTGACTATTACGAAGGAAGGCATAGGTCACATCTTAGACCTCACTCCCATAGAAGAGAAAAGGAAATAAAGCTTTAAGAGGCTAACATTAACCTCTCATACTTCCATGGGAAGGACAATGTAAAGGCTAACTTAGATTGGGAAATAAGGGTAGAGCAAGAACTTAAAAAGAAATCTACTTCAAAATCTTATGGCTCTCACTCTTATACAAAGAAAGACCAAGGTCAAGGCATCTTAGGGGTGACACCTTCTAAGCCCAAAGATGATAAGGGGAAGACAATAGAAAAGCAAACCCCTAAGGCTAGTATGCAAGAGAAAACTAGCTCTATAAAGTGCTTTAAATGTCTTGGAAGAGGACACATTACTTCTCAATGCCCCACCACAAAAACCATGATTATGAGGGGCCAAGACATTTATAGTAGCCAAGATGAGACTACTACTTCACCTTCCTCTAGTGAAAGTGAAGAAGCAAAAGGGGAAGAATCTACCCCCAAGAAGAAGGACAACCATTAGTGGTTAAAGAGAAGTGTAAGGAGGTAAGTGTCTCCTCCAAGAGTTTAGCTAAGAAGGAAACTCATTTTACAATAAAGACAAACATTAAAGAAGCTTTCCCTCTTAGACAACCTCCACATTTTCTCTTTTGTAAAAAGACACTTGCTAGCATTGCCACACCTCTTGGGCTTGAGTTTATTTCTCAAGTAAAGAAGTTGTTGGATGAGGGTTTGGTTCGCAAGAGCTTAAATCCTTGTGCTTTGTTGGTGCCCAAAATAAGTACTATTAGACACCAAGTCCCTAAAATAGGTGGTATGATGAATGTTTTGAGTGGTGCAACCCTCTTTTGTAAAATCATTCGTACATCTAACATCTTCATGGTGTGTGTACATAGTGACCCATTAGGTAGGTTTGTTCTTATTTTTAGTTTCAATACAAACTTAGGTACTCATATGGGACACCTTAGGTTTGTCATACTTTTTGGTAGGAATAATCAATATGAAAATACAGAAAAAGGTATGTTTTATTGCGTTACTTTTCTTAATTTTTCAAATAGTGATCAAGGGGTTCCCATGAATCCTAAGAGAATAAAGGTCATTCCTGAGTGGCCCACTCCACCAAGTATAAGAAAAAATTGGGGCTTCCATGACTTAACAAACTTTTACTAAAGGTTTGTCCCATATTTTTCTATACTTGTAGCACCACTCATTGAGTTGGTGAAGAACCATGTTCCTTCATGCGAAGATGCCCAGGAAATGGGTTTTCAAACCTTACCTTACTTCAACATACCAAACACCACTAATACATATGTTTTTGTTCTTTTTACAGGTGTCGAGGGAAGGAACCCAGAGTATGAAGAACCTCGGGATTTGAGGTCAAATCCTTTCCAAGGTGGAGGGAATGATGCAATCCTACCCCGCAAGGGCATTGGATAGAAGACTCCAAGTAGATTGGGCTAGAGATCCAAAGGAAGGCCCTAGGGTTCTCATGAGCCTTAGGGTAGATTTTGAGCCCATGGGCTAAGTATGAGCCCACTTATCTTTGTAAATATTAGAATAGGTTTTTTCCTTCGTTTAGGCCTTGTATTTTGGCCATTCTAGTAGTATAGGGTTTTAGCCTTGTATTTCGAGGCATTTTGAGTAGTATTTGTAGTAGGGACTTTTTTTTTGTATTTTCATGTATTTTGTCATGGGGGTGAGCTTAGCTATTATAAGGGGTGTGTAGCTAAGTTTTAGCTTCTCATCTCAAGGAGGTGAGCTTAGCTATTAGAGAGGTGTGTGTAGCTAAGCTCTAGCTTCTTTAGGAATCTTTTCAAGGAAGCTTCTCAAGGAGGTGAGCTTTGTTATTAGAGGGGTGTGTGTAGCTAAGCTCTAGCTTCTCAAGGAAGTTTTCTCAAAGAAGCTTCTTAAGGAAGTTTTCTCAAGAAAGCTTCTCAAGGAAGCTACCTAGTCTATAAATAGAAACATGTGTAACACTTGTTGTAACTTTGATGAATGAGAGTCTTGTGAGACACAACTCAAAGTTCAACTTCTCTCCCTTTTTATTCCTTCAATTTCGTGCTCACCCTCTCTCTTTCTCTCCCTCTTTCTTTTCCTCCATTGAAGCATCCTCTCCAAGCTTCTTATCCAAGGCTCATCTTGGTGGTGAAGCTCCTTCTTTCATGACTTATTCTCTAGTGGATGGCGCCGCCTCTTACCTCTTCTCCTTTGTCTTCCACTGCTTCTGCATGGTGGAAAATCACCATTAAAGGACCTCATTGAAGCTCAAAGATCCAGCCTCCATAGAAGCTGCACAAGCAAGCTTCCATCACGTAAGGTCTTATTTCTATAGCTTCCCAAATGTTATAGTCTATGACTTCAATAAAGATTTGCATTCGGGTTTTCCAGTAGTGGTAACCCTCACCATTAAAGATAGGTGGCCTAGGGATGGAGTTTCCTTCGGGAAACAGAGAATTTGAGGAGGCCATTTATCTTGAAGTTGTCAAACTTTTCTCAAGAAACCTGATCTGATACCACTTGTTGGATCAAGTGGCCTCGGAATAATTAAGAAGGGGAGGGGGGTTGAATTAATTATGAACATGTCTTGACTAATTAAAAAATTTATCCTTCTTAATGTTACTAAATTCAATTAGGCTATACTACTAAGTTATGAGAAAGTAAAGAACAGAAACAATAACTTAGCCAAAAGTAAAGCGGAAATAAAAAGTACACAACGGAAAAGTAACGAGTGTAGGGAAGAAGAAAACAAACACAAGATTTTATACTGGTTTGGCAACAACCCGTGCCTACATTCAGTCCCCAAGCAACCACCGGTTCTTGAGATTTCTAATAACCTTGTAAAATCCTTTACAAGCAAAGATCCACAAGGGATGTACCCTCCCTTGTTCTCTTTGAACAACCAAGTGAATGTACCCTTAACTTGAACTGATCCACAAGAGATGTACCCTCTTTTGTTCTCAGTATTACAACCCAAGTAGATGTACGCTCTACTTATACCACAAAGGATGTACCCTCCAATGTGTTAAGACAAAGAATTCTTAGGCGGTTAGTCCCTTGAATCTTTGTAAGGGAAAACAAAAGATATCTCAGGCGGTTAGTCCTTTGAAATCTTTTGTTTAAAGGGAAGGAGAAGAATCAAAAGAATTCTTAGGCGGTTAGTCCTTTGAATCTTTTGGCAAGAGGGAGAAGGAATGAAGAAAAAGAATACCACAAGTTTTTGGCCAATGAACTTTTCTTGAATAAAGAATGTATTGAACAAAAACTCTTAGAATAATGCTTTGAATGAATGACAGAAATCTGAAAATTCTCTCTTTAAAATTCATGTCATGGTCACATATTTATAGTCATTTGATGGCTCTTGAAAAAACAAGTTAAAAATTGCGACTCTTGGCAATTTCTTCAAAACTAGTAACTTTTTAAAAGTTGTGACTCTTTTGAAAACTAGTCACTTAAAGGTTGTGACTTTTGAAAAAAATCTTCAGAAACAAGTCACTTTAAGAATTGTGACTTTTGGTAATTTATTTTTCAAAATAAGTCACTGGTAATCGATTACCATCATAGTGTAATCTATTACACATCAACAAATGTGTCTCTTCATGTTTAAATTTGAAAATCAAAACATTTAAAAATACTGGTAATGAATTACAAGTATTGTATAATCGATTACACAAGTTTGAAATGATTTGAAAATGTTTTATCACAAGTTGTGACTCTTGAAATTTGAAATCTAACGTTTTAAAACATTGGTAATCAATTACATGATTATGGTAATCGATTATAGCTTTGTAAATCAGTTTGAAAATAATGTTGACTACTGGTAATCGATTACTGCCTTATGGTAATCGATTACTAGAGAGTAAAAATCTTTGGTAAAAGATTTTTCTTTTTGAAAAATTCTCTTGATCAAAATTGTGCTATTCAATATTTTGAAAAACTCTTTTAATACTTATCTTAATTGAGTCTTCTCTTGAATCTTCACTTTAATCTTGATTCTTGAAATTTGTTTTGATTGAATGACTCTTTGATTCTTGAAACTTGCTTTGATTGAACGAATCTTTGATTCTTGAAATTTGTTTGACTCTTGATTCTTGACTTGAGTCTTTGGCATCATCAAAATAAACTTGGAAAACATTGCTTCCACACCCACTCAGTTGAAACCATTAGAGGAGAAAACACAAGTAAAACTTGGCAAATTTGGTGAATGAAAATATGTAATTTTTTTTGTCACCATCATGATGTTGGTAGGATATATTCACCAATTTTATCTAATGATTAATCTCCATCGAAGAACCTTGCTAACTACCTTTAGTGGAATTTTTCTTCTCAATCACATTTTTATCTACAAGGGTCAAACCCGAGATCTTGTTTAAAAGAACTGAATTCAATACCACTCAAATCAATGACTTGTTAGTAAATAAATATATGTAATCTAATTATAATTAATTAACTACCAAACAGAAACATTCTTTATGAAATTTCGCAAAGCAAACAACAATCACCCTTGCTATTCCTTAAAAAACAACATGAAAAAAATTTATGTAACTTTCATGAGCTATATTGAAGCTCTAATTTGAGATGTAAAAGTTAGCAACACACTCTTTGACACACTCTTTAGAATTAATATATTTTTTATTGGTTGAAATTTTTTAGAAATTACAAAATTTGGTGAATCTCACATCTTATTTAATAACTCGCTTGAGTTTGTTATTTTCAATACATTTTAACCAATAAGAGAGTGTGTATGGAATAATGTATTATTAACGCTTTGTTTCACTTCTATTGGTCTATGAATTGGTTACTTTTAAGAGACGACGATCCAAAGGAGCTTTTAGATGCTTGTAATGGTTGAGATATGACCAAATTTCTTTTTGGAGCAGTAGGAGCAGAAGATGACATTCTCTTGTACCTTGATGCATTAGAAGTGTAATCTGCCTTCTTCGTTGTGTATGGCATATCTCCACCTAGATTTAAGTCCAAACCTGCACTTTCAGCCCCAACATGATTTTCTCTAACCCCATTACCAACATATGCTGTGAGTGCAGCTGCTATTGCAGATTGAAATTTTGGGGTAGCCGTGATTGCCTTGGTTGCAGCTACAACAGAATCAGGTAAAGGTTGTTGAGAAATGACACGGTTGCTAATGTAATTGGGTTGATAAAGATGCCCCTGAAATGGTTGTTTTCCAGTCTTAGTAAGGAAACCATTTTGGTTACTATTTTGGGTGATCAATCCCTCATAGTTGAAGCAATCACCATAAGGACTCCAAGGTGACTGTAGCATGCTTGATTGCAAAGGAGAGAAAGTACTTGAGGAAAAATGAAGATTTGTTGATGAATGTTTTGGTATGAAAGACAAGCCTGGGGTGAACTTTCCAACATGAGGTGAAGTTTGAGGTGAGGTGAGGTCAAGAGTGATTGTGGGGTGAGAATTAGAGGTTGAAATAGATGAGTTGTGGAAGTACAAGTGTTGTGATGATTTTGAAAACTGCTGATCATAGCTTGATGATGTGAAGTTTAGGGCATTAAGGTTATAAGCAACGCTAGAATTGATGAGAGGGACCGTATCTGAATTGGCTGGTCCTAGTTGTGAGCTCAATGAAGGAGACTGAAGCATGGAAGCTGCTGCAGAAGTTGTGTAGGCTATGGTAGTGGCTGAAGTAGGAAGTGGGTGGTTGTGAGTTCCTTCATAGGTGGTAATCAAGATTGACATGTCTTCAGCACATCTTTGAACCTGAAAATTTTGAAACAAAAAGATTAATAATTGGTATTAGCTGTAATCTTTTCCGCTGTCCAATTTCAATTGTTTAATCATTAAATCAATAAAAAAGGGAAAAGTTGTTTATACAAATAATTTATTAATTCAACCCAGCTACATAACTCTACCTAAGCTAATATCTTCACCCAATCACGGGTTAATCCCTATTTGTTAAAATAAAAATTCGAAAACTTTTGAAAACAGGAAATTCAACACATGTTGGCAAAGCAAATATATATTCAGTATTTGTTTTAGAAACATTAAAAGTGGAGGTAATGAAAATGAAAGAAATGAAATTTGGTAATGCATATATATATATATATGTATGTATGCAAACATTTCATCCTCTCCTTTTATATATGTGACCTATAATCTCTTGTGTTACCTTAGAGAATGCACTGGAAAATTCTATATCTATACCTGTTTTCTCACAGGACAAGATGGAGAAACAGTGCATCGATAGTATGCTCGAGGGCACGGATTCCCTTTTGCCATTTTCTGTCCATATTTTCTCCATTGGCACCCATCATTCATCTATATATATATATATATATACATATATATAAAAACTCAATTAAGCTCTAAGTTCAGCTATGAAAGAATTTGAAAAAAAGGAAAAACATCAATATTGAAATTTATATTTATATAATAGAACAAAATTTAGATGTAGTTCATTTCAAGTATTATGTTCAGTGTAGTAAGTTTATACTAACCGTTAGGGTATCACATCTCGCTCTGATACAAACCCTGGCCTTCTTGAGTTCAGCATGTTGAGAAACTTCACTTTTATCTCTAGTTCTCATAATTGTCTTGACAACTTTACTTGGTGGCCATGTCTCTGAAAGTTCCTCTTCCTTCCTTTCCCCATCACAACTACTTTCATGGCTTAGATTTTTTATAGCTGAAGAGTCAAATCTGATATCTAATCCAAGTGCAAGTATATCTTTCAAATCCTCATTTTCTCTCATCTTTTCATTTCTATTCTTCTTTTTCTTCATCTCATGTTGGCCTGTGGATGAAATTCCAAGAGAAAGGGAAACAAGTTCACTTTCTTCATCGCTAGTTGAATCCTTTACAAGCTTTGCCAATGAAAGTTTCAAGTTATCGTTTCCTTCTCCAACCTCTCCCATTTCCCTTTTAAGCTTATTATGATCCTAAATATTGTAACACATAAAAAACAGAAGGCAAAGTTATCTAGTATAATGAAAATTTCTGAGTATGGTTATTGATATAGGAGAACTAGCTAGGCATATTGAAACTTAAATACAAATGATGGAAGTTAATGATGCAATGGATTACGTAATATAATATTCTTGAATGTTGAAAATTATGGAAGAAGTTATTATTGTCGATCCACTCTCGTTCGTGGCAATGTTCATTCTTGTGTAACTGTTTACTTTACGTGTCAGGATTTGTCATAATTAATATGCTATGTTAGTCAACGTAAATATATCAATCTTTTTTCCACGGTTAATGCATCGCAAACTATACAAAGCCAAATAATATATGTCGAAAAAAATAGGCTAAGTGCCATAGAAGCATAAAACAACAGTTTTTAGGCTTGACAAAGTTCTATAACATATTCTATTTTTCCAATGCAGTTTTTCTTTATCTACTCAAGTACTAGTTCTTTTGTGGACACATGTAGGAGAAAAGAAGAAAGAGCTGAAATTCACCAATAGCAGATGATTAGGGCGTAAGAAAACCATTGAACTTGAAAAGGCTATGGTATTATTGTTTTTCACGTGGGATTGCGTAGGAATGTTAGTACATTGACTCTGACCTCTCAGCTTGAAATTCATGGTACTGAATCATGATTAATTCGCATATATAAAAAAACATTATACAATAATACATAATCTAAAGATTTGAAACTATGACTGCAATCAGAGTTGCTTTGTAAATTTTAAAATATTAAAAAATTAGAAAGAAATTAAAAGTAAAAATTTTATAATTATAGTCCTTATATGGTTTTGATGTAAGATGTACGTGCAAAGTTTCAAACTTAGATACTATGGGTTGATATTCACGCACCATAGCAATAAGTCACTCAAGAAACCCCTATAGCTAGTCACTATATGGTTGCAAATTCTGTGTACCTGAATTTCTATTTAAAGCCGTGTTTAAATTAATTATTTTTTTTAATTTTATACTTTTTGAACATAACTTTTTTATATTTTTTTATTTCTGAATTTGAAATTTATATTGAAATAAAAAAATGTTATAAGGATGGTTAAAATGTTGACAAATAAATATATAATATAGTAGCTATTTTAAACAAAAATAAACGACAGATAATTTAGTAATTTACTCGTACAGAAGAAATAAATTTAAGGGTTTACTACACCAAACAAATTTAAGGAGTTTAATGATCAAAAGTATAAAATAATTTTTTTCTTTTTGAAGCTAAGTATAAAATAATTTATGAAACTATAAAAGGGCAAAATGCAATATATCTTTAAACTAAAGAAACTTCCGACGTCATCATTATTCCCTCTCAAAATAGATCATGAGTGCCACTAACATTTTTGGTTGAGCAACATTTAAATTTCCCTTCGTTCTAATGAGGTTAGTCACAGGCACTCACAAACACAACATTTGGATAATTGGAGCTTCATCCGAGATTTAATAGGTAATCAAAATATTTCTTCGCCTCCCTCAATTTAAGGAAAGCAAAAGCAGACACATACAAAGCAAGACAATACAACATATTGCTTTGTCTTGGAATTTTTTTTCCTATATCTGTTTATCCATCCGCACAGTTTAATGTTTTTAAGATATTAAAATCATATATAATAATTTATAATTAGACCATAATATAAAATTATTTTACAATATAAAATATATATATATATATATATATATATATATATATATATATATAACTGTTATATATGTCCTATTATTCAACATCAGACTATTTTTTTCTATTAATATTAATTATTAGTTTTTGTTAAAATATCAAGAGAAAATTTGAACTAATAATCTTTTTTTCTTTCTTTTCTTCCTTAACCTTAAGTTCTTATTTTCAAATATATATTAACTTATACTGTATAACTCATTCAATTAGATACTGTGACGTATGATAAGTTTGTATTATTTTTTTCTTAATAGTGACTCGCTCATCAAAGGGCTAATATATCAACATATTCTTGCAAAATCTGGAACATTATTTGTAAGAAGCACTAGACGACTGGAGATAACTGAATATATTTCCTCGCCCAAATCACGCTACTTTACGACTCAAACTAGTTCTATACTATCATTCATGTTTATGTTCAATAATCTTCTTGAGTACTGGCTTGATACTTATCACATGACCTGGCCTTTCATTAATACTACATCTTAAGGAGCATGAGATAATTGACTCAAACATGGGAAATAAGACCATTCTTTTTCAAATGAAAAAAAAAAAAAAAAGTGAAGTATCTCTCAATTAACTTTTCTCTTTTGATTATTAAACTTAACATTCATAGACATCAACTTTTATGAACTAAAGCTAGCATGCATGCACCGTATCCCTATAATTCGATATGTATTTTCATTGACTTCTAACGCTTAATGGAGTAAAATTGTAATAGTAACAATTCCTAGGCTTAGCTTCAAACTGCTAATTATACACATCAAGAAGACCAAAATGAATACCCAAGGGATAGGTAAAATTTCTAAAATGCTAAAGATCTCTTCAAAAAAGAAACTGAAGCACTCAAAAAGGCACAAAATAAAGAAAATCACCTTGTTGCCATTAATTTCTTCACTCTGCTTAGCTTCCATAGAGTATTCTTTCCAAAAATAGATACAATTTCTTTTTGGCATCAATGTTTTCTTCTTATCATCATCATATGAGTCTGGCTTCTTTATATACTGAAACCAACAGTTTTGACTTCAATAATATAAGCTAAAATTCAGAGGTGTTGTCAGCCTCACGTCAAGAGCGTGTATAAACTCCAAGAAGGCACAGTGATTATTTTTATATGTGTATTAGTTGATTTATTATATAATCAAATTAAAATTATGAGCAATATATAATTCAGCATTTCAACTCTACACACATTGGCTAATGGCTATGTAATTATTTTAGACCTCAAATAACAGTAGATCGAGTTGAAGATTTATGTGTTAAACGTCGCAAAAATGCCGACTTCAGTCAAAGTTCACCTGCCGTGTTTCTCATTAACCTTGATTATGGTGAATATATGTATGTGGGTCCTCAATTTCGGTGCCATTTTTGTTTTTATATTTAGAACTCCCTTCCTTTTATCACTGTAAGGCAATAAATTTCCGACAAATTCCCCATCGCAAGGGTGTATTTATTTATTTATAATTTTTAATAAAGAAAAGGCACGAAAGAAACTTTTTTCGTTATTATATATGCTAGTATATAATAAGTGAGGCATTATCTTACCACCTGTTATTTTCCCATAATTCTTTTACCTGGCCCTTTGCATAGTTTTTTTTCCTAACATATATATTTTTCTGCCAAGTTAACTGACGTTTCCCAACCCATTTTCATGTTTTCCTATTTGCATAGTTTTTTTTTCTTCTCTAGTTGGAATTATTATTCTTGTTCCTTTTTTCCCATCCATTTGTATTATCTTTTTTTATTCATTTTCCCATTGATTTTCATAGTTTTTTCCCACTTATTTAAAGAATTTTGTTATCTGTCGGCCTAGACACTTAAGTCAACACTTCTGTAAATTCAATTACTTGAGCTCACACGTCCATAAGGATGGATACATACTAATATATAATTTTAAAAATACTTTTATTTTTTAGAAAATTACCAAATATATATTATAAAAATAATCTATTTTCCTCTTTTTCTTGTGAAGTCTATGAAGAGAATAAGTTTTTTTTTTTGTAAAAATTAAAATAGTATCTCATAATATTCTTTTATGAAACTCCTCATAAGAAAAAAAATGATTATATCTGATCAATAAAAGAAAAGAGAAAAAGGTGAATATGTAAATCTTGATTATTAATTTAAATTTTTATTCTTTTATAAGCATCAATTTAAATCACAACTTAAATCCACTTTTGTCTCTTATAGTTTTATGATTGTGGATTTTGGTCCACAAAATTTTTTTATAGTACATTTAGTTTTTATATTTTTAAGTTTTAGTAACTTTAGTTCAGCTAGTCTATTGTCAACTTTTAAATGAAAATTATAGACATGACATCTATGTCATGATATGACATTGACATGCTAGCATGATAGATAATGTAATATTGTGATTTCATAATGCCTGATTTAGTGATTGTAATTAAATTGTAAGAACAATTAAATTTAATTAAAGTGTTTGTAATTAATTAATTAAATTAATTACCAGGTGATGGTTTGTGATATATATATATATATATATATATATATATATATATATATATAATTACAAATGCAAAAACCTTGCTTTAGGTGGGGATAGTAAGTTTTAGAGTGTTTGACCTGAGATGAGTGGATCTTGAGTGATGAGAACTTGGTGGGCTTAAGAAGTGGTGCGGGTGAAAATAGAAATAAGAGAGAGAGTCATAAACTTAGTACTATTGATTCAAAGTTGAATCACAACACTCAAAACACTCTCATTTCACTCCTTCTTTCCTCTGCAAGACAACCCTACATTGGAGAGTTTGACATCTTTAATTCCTTTACTTGAGAGACCTGTGCTTTAGTCAAGTTTGAGGGCTAGTTTAGTGGTAAGGAACACTCATTCTCCCCCTTTCATCTTCCATTTTTATTTTCTCTCCATGAGAATTATTGATTGTTCATAAAAGTATTCATTTCCATGGTTTTGATGTGGTTTTTGTTGGTTTTTGAAGTTTGGGTGGTGTGGAGCTGTTGTGTGAGTGGGATAAAGTTTTCATCTTAGACCTAAAGTCTCCTCCTTTCTTCATTTCTCCTTCTCAAAGTTAGATCCTTGAATTTAATGGGTAAGTGAGGCTTAACCCATCTTCAAAATCTTTGTTTCATCATTGTTGTTTTGAGCCATTAAAGTGTGTTTTCTTCGGTGTTTATTATTAAACATTGAAATATTTGAGTTGAAATTCATATTGGGATCCATTGGAGGAGATTTGATAGTAAAAACATGAATTTGTAGGTCAGTTGCGCTTAAGCGCACCTAGAGTTGTGCTTAAGTGTGACCAGAGAGTTGGTCACTGTAACTAGTCATTAAGTGCATTCTTGGTCGTGTTTAAGCACAAGTTGAAAGAAAGGTAGAAAAAGGATCTTGCTTAAGCACGCACTTGGCCTCACTTAAGCGCAGGTAGTCAGAAAGGGATTGGTGCTTAAGTATGCATTGCCCTTCTCTTAAGTGCAGCCTTGAAGAGTCCAAAACGGAGTTATAGAGACTTAATTTGGAAAAGTAGTCTTCAAGAAAGTTGTAAACCTAGATGTTAGATAACTAATGGCTTTTATTTCACTTAAAAATATTGTGTATAGCTCTATAAAAGATTAAATTAGTAGACAAAGGTCAAGTTATCAATAATAAGTAAAAGTTTCATATAGATAGTAATTTTAGGCATACTATGCTTCCAAACTAGGTCTTTCGGTAAGCATAAAAGTTGAAGATAATCTTCTTATCTTTCAAATGAGACAAGAGCCAACTTGATTGAGTTAGTATATATTTATTTATCATGTTTTCAATATATGAAGGTCATAAGTGCATAATAGAAAATGAAGGAGATAGTAACCCAAAACTTATGAGATGTTTTGATAACCTTAAACATGAAGTATAAAGTTATTATAATGTTATAATGATGCATAATTATATGATTTGATTGATCTATGCTCTTATTGTTGATGAAATGAATTATATTGATGATGAGATAATTATATTGAATGATAATGTCTTAAGTTGTATTGGTTGATTTCTTGATGATGATGCGAACATCATTTGATGAGGTGAATGTGGTGATCTTGATAAAATTGATGATAATTGATAAAATCTTGTCAAGCCACCCATATGTGTTGTAAGAGTTAGTTATGGCCTTTGGGAAAGGTTTTGTTGAAATGAAAATGGTATACATAGGAGGGTGAGTTCAACGCCAGAACTCTGCCTCAGTAAAGCGATCCGGGGGTCTTATTAAGAGGTATCTTCCCAAGTACCACCCCTAGGTTTTGACTTCAAATAGCCTGTCAAAGTGGTGAGAACTACTTCCCAAGAGGTTTAGTGACTTTTTAGTGTATATGGGATAGATTGTGGTTGATGGTGAAACATAGATCCTTGAGACTGACCAAGAGTGAGATGGTGGATACAAAGGCGTCGTATCTTAAATCTTAAGGCTGAGTTTAGTTATTGGTGTTATGAGTAGGCATGTAAGTTATGGGTGCTAAGAAGGCCCTTAACTTAGTGTTGGAGGTTGTCGGTGGTGCCTAACATGAATACCTATAAAATGGATGGGTAGACAAATCCCTAAATAGGTTAAGGTCTTTGCAAGCCTTATTGAAGTAAGCCACTACCCATACTCATCCATTTTCGATAAAATCACACTTTTTTCGAAGGATTAATCTGGGTCTCCCTGAATGTTCAGATCACAGAGTAAAGGATGTACTCAAGATAATCGCTCATGTAGAGTAAATCTCTATAGAGTTGAGTCTATCTTTGTTGTCGATGATTGATGGATTGATGATGATGTTTGATGGATGAATCATGGTGATGGCCATTGATTGATAATGATGATCATGGTGTATGATGATTGAATCTTGATGTGATGGTTGATGAACTAGCGATTATTGTGAAATGATTGTTATGATATGTTTTGTTATGTAAAATCCAAGATTTGTGACTTATGTATGATTTCTACATATTATGTTATGTGTTAATGTGGCAGTAAGAACCAAAATTTGAACTACTAATGTCATGTCAACATGCATGTTAGATTGTCACATAATTTATTATATAAGTATGTCAGTGTCTCACATCATTACTTAGGAGTCACATCAATATTTTTTTAAAGAAAAATTGATAGCAAACTAATACTAGACTAAAATTGTTAACTTTTAATAATATAGAGGATTAAATGTACAATAATCATTTTTTGAGAAACTAAAACTGCACAATAATAAAACTATAGAATCAGATGTGAATTTAAGTCTTAAATCTTTTAATATGTTACTCTCTTTTTATTAGAGATCTCTCACTATCTCTTTATTGTGTAGATATAAAGAGACATAGTGAGAGAGAAACTCCGGAAAAGAGTAACAAAATAATAGATTGAGAAATTAATAAGGATATAACACATAGGATACTAGCGGGATGACTTAAATGGAGTAAAACACCGAGTGTTATTTGTGATCGTAACCTACCTACCAAACTCAAAACTAAGTTTTATTGCATAACTATACAACCAACTATACTATATGGTAATGAATGTTGGTCTTTAAACAGACAACATGGGAGAAAAGTAGAAGTAGTAGAAATGAAAATATTAAGATGAATGTGTGATCATACATGAAAGAACAAAATATGGAATAACAATATACAAATAAAAATTGGTGTGAAATTAAAAAAATATGACTACAAATTAGTTAAGGTAGTTTGAATATGTACAAAAAAGATGACTAAAAATCAGTTAAGATAGTTTGAACATGTATAAAAAGGGTCATAAGAGTTGTCAATTAAAAAAGTAAATTGCATAATTTATAGTCCTGTAAAAAAGAAAGCAGAATACCCAAGAAAAAACATTAGATGAAATAGTTAAGAAAAATCTCAAGCTAAATAATATTTTTTAAACTTTAGATTTTTAACTATATCAAGTAACATCATGCAAGTGATCCATGTAGTTGATCTCACTTAATAGGATAAAACTTTATTGTTGTATTTCTCTATTATGTACTGCCTCAGTATTCTATAATTTCAACATTAATTGTGTTCTATAGCATTGTTGCCCTCATCCCAAAGAAGCTCTCTAAGAACTTTATTGACCAATTCAAACCTATAGCTATGGCCAACTTCCAATACAAAATTATCAGCAAATTCTTGGTTGATAGGTTAGATCAAATCGCCCCTAAAATCATCTCCCCTCATCAACGAGGTTTCATCCAAGGGAGAAGCATTCTAGAATGTGTTTGTGTTGCCTTAGAAGCTTTTAATTTACTGGATAAAAAAAATCTTTTGTGGTAATATGGCTATCAAATTTGATAGCAAAAAAGCCTTTGACACCTTGGACTGGAATTTTCTCCTCCAGGTTCTTAAAGGTTTTGGATTTTGTCCTATTTTTTGCTCGGGGCTTTAGACCATTTTAAAATCAACTTGCCTTTCTTTCTTAGTTAATGGGTCTCTTTATGGCTACATTTCATGTAAGAGAGGGGTTAGGTAGGGGGACCCTCTCTCCCCTCTACTTTTTTGATTGGCTAAAGAAGTTCTTAGCAGGGGAATTAGTTAGCTGGTGGAATCGAACTTGTTAACTCCTATGGCCTGTCCTAGGAATTTTAACACCCTCTCCCACATTTTATATGTTGATGATATCTTCAATTTTTTGCAGAGGTACTAAAAAGAATCTCATTGCTCTAATGAAGCTTTTCACAAATATGGTCAAGCTTCGGGTCAAATTGTTAATCTTGAAAAATGTTTGTTTATTCCGGGTGCTATGCTAACAAGTGGATTGGTCAAGTTAAAGCTTTGCTTGGATTCTCCAGAGACTTCCTTTCTTTTACTTACCTGGGCATCCCCTTGTTTGTTGGCAAGCCTAGATCCTCCCGTCTTTAGCCAATTGTGGATAAGATAAAAGTTTAGTTGCATTCCTAGAAATGCTCATTCCTATCTATTATAGGAATGGTCCAATTGGTCAAATCCATTATCAATGATATGGTGTTGTTCTTTTTTCATGTTTATTCATGGCCCAGATCTCTCTTGAAGGAGATAGAAACTTAGATAAGGAAATTCGTATGGGCTATGATATTCACACTAGGAAGTTTGTTATTGTCAATTGGCAAAAGCTTTGTGCACCTCTTATGGAAGAAGGCTTAGATCTTTTCCCAGTTTCTCGGATCAATGGTGTTGTTTCTTTTAAATTTTGTTGGCTTTTTACTTTCTCGGATGATCTTTGGGCTAGATTTCTTCGTATGAGTCTTCTTCAGAATGTTTTTCATATGGGGATCTATAAAAAAATCTTCTCTTTGGCCAGCCTTCAAGAAGAATTTCCAACTGGTTTTGGAGAACTCTGGATGGGTTTTAGGGTCTGGTATTGGGTTAGCTAGGAATCTAAAAGGGGTTGAATAGATTCCTTTATCGCTTAATTTCTTAATTCAATTAAAATGACCTATTTTGATTAATCAAAGTTTTCTCAAAAGCTTCTCACAAAAATATTATCATAACCAAGAAAATAATGAAATCAATATCATATGAAATACAGAGTTTATGGCCCTTTAAGATCGATTCCATTACTAAAATTGAAATGCAAGACTAAGAGTTAGAGAAAGAGAGAATCACATGTAGAATGTATACTGGTTCACTAGTCCTGAAAAAGACTTACATCTAGTTGTTCTAAGACCCCTTAGAACTTTCACTAATAGATAATCAAGTACAAACATTTTGCACATACAATTCCCTAATTCCACTCTTCCATGTAACCCCACAAGAGAAAGAATAGGAGTTGAAACCTTATCAACTCACACAAACCCTAGGTAACCCTAATGAAGATAAAAAAATCAGAATTGGGTTGGTACACCTTCATGTGTAGATCAACATCTTCAAGCTCTTCTTCAAAGAATGATCAAATCATGATGAAAAATAAATGAATCTTGATCAACTTGAATCTCCAAAAGAAATGCAATGATAATCCATTAGTTGACCCTCTCGAAGTATTTTCTCAATGATAATCCATTAGTTGACTCTCAAGAGTCACTAATGAAAATACTAAGTGAGGGTATTTATAATTTAACAAACAAAACTAGTTTAATCGATTATTAAACTGGGTAATCGATTAATTCATAAAAATCCTCTTGTTTTCAATTTCCTGAAACGTAGTAATTGATTATAGAAAATGATAATTAATTATCTCGTTTCAAACAAAGAGTTTCTCATACTGATGAGCTTTCTAGAATAATTGATTATCAATGTAGTAATTAATTATTTCAACCACACAATGGGCTCCTTAAGTTTTCAGACACATTTAATCGATTACAATGATAATAAATTATTTTGAGCTAGAGAGTCTTTCTTATTCTGAAACTGACTCATATAATCGATTACAAATCTGGTAATCGATAATTTTGATGCTTCAAGCCAAATTTCAAGTAGAAGATGATTTTGTTGTTTGTTCTAACACTTTGTAATGGATTACAAAAATTTGTAATCAATTACACAATGTTAAACTTAGTGCTTTTAAGAAACTTAGAGATCAATTAATCCACTTGCATGTCTAATATATTTGAATCATATTAAACATGAATATAAGAAAAACTACAACTATATCAAACATCATGTCTAGTCTAAAAACATATAATACAAATGTCACATGTATCAAAATTTTTAAAACTTGTTTGGCATTGTAAAATCATGCCTAGAAAATGGTTAAACGGTACATATATATATATATAGGGAAGGTAATTTTTGCGCGGGACAAGTTGGCTAATTTTGGTGCCTTATCCCGAGCTAACGATACTTGGTGTAATTCTATCCCTCTTTTGCTAGGATTGATGTTCTTAGGAATAGAAGTTCTCTTCCTTCCTATAGACTCTGTTAGCTTTTCCATGGGTTTTGGCTTAGTCCCCCCATTCTGTACTTTTTCTTGGTTTCTTTTCTGATTTCTGATATCGGAAGAGTAATTGCTGTTGGGGTCCACGGAAGGACATCAACCTAGTTGAGGTTCTTCTTCACTTCATCAATCTCTTCTTAAGTTTTTGAAAAAAAAAAACATTAATTGTGTTAGAATATCTGTGTTCATGGTTGTATCTATTTCAAAATTTGTACTAAAAAAAACACTTGATGTCACACCAAAATTGCAGTCAGAGACCGTTTTTAACCTTAGTAAATTACTCCTGTTTTGGTTGTAAATGTTTCTTAAATTAGGATTGAGTGAAAATGGATTGATTAGGATTTAAGAGTCTGTCTGCAGATTGTACATCCATTGTGTAGGTCTAATGACCCAAGTCATCCAACCTACACGTTACTGTTGTGCGTATTTATTATTTGTTTTGTCTCCTTTGAACTACAATGATCAACGTTTTCATTATATCTAGCTCCACATGGCATGAGCAGCAACATTAATATTACTTTATTTCAACGATCGAGGCCTTAGTTACAAGCACAACACAAGTCCATTTTCAAGGCTATTCCTACCTTTGAAGAGTCAATATTTCTGCAGGCAGCAGCTATATGCAGTAAAAAGTCCAGCTTTCATTCACCAACTAGACACGTTTTGTGAGAACTTCAAGGGCCGGCAATTTCACACGCATAATATATTAATTATTGACTACTATATCTGATAGATTCTAATTGGTATTCAGTTTTGTTAATTACCTGTGTCTAATAACCTTAAGCTGTGTGTGTGAAAATATTTTAGGTCCATGAACCTTCAACGTAGTCCAACGGTATAGTTAGCTTGACAACTATAATGTAATTTTAAATGAAGGCCAATACTCATGTACCAAAGCCCTGTCATTATTGATTAGGAATATAGGCATATATGGTTCTAATAGAAAAAACGTGCCCACAATATAATGTGATTTAGTATTCTTCTCTAATAAAAAATTATTGGAATTTTATTTAGAGTAAATTACATTATATGAATATATTACACTGCCTTCCACTCTTAAGTTAAAAATTAAGCTTGTCCTCCCTTGATAAGTTCAAATACGTGATACTTTACTCATTTTTTAAACTTTCCGTTCAACTTCCGTTAAAAACATATATTTCTAAAACATTCTTTATACTATCAGTATCACCCCCTAAAAGATGCAAATATCACAACACTCCCCTCTTTATGAAAAATAACACTTTCATCCCTTATTAATTATTTTAAAAATATATTAGACTCTCTATCCTCTCTATAACTTACAATTTATCTCTTAATTTTACCTCTAATTATTATTTAAAAAAATTATTATGAGTTAAGCTAAATTTAAATATATATTTAAAAAATATTTTTTTTGACAAAAAATATTTAAAAAAAATTTAAAACAATATATATAAGTAAAATAAAATTAAACACAAGTATTAAAGTACTATTTAATTTATTTTATTGATATAATAACAAATTTTAAAATGAATAAATTTAATAAAGAAAAAATAAAATACATTTTTATAAACATTTAAATGAATTGGTATGTTTCTTAATTACATAGTATTAATTATTATATCTATTAACTACATAATATATAATTAATTTTAATAATATTACTGTATATTATATTTATTAAATATAATATATTTATTGAATTTAATAAATATAATGCTAACATATGTATATCAAAACGTATAACTTTTTTAAATGAATCTGTTTATATCAAATATTTATTATTAAATAAAGTATAATTATTGCAAAAGTTCATATAATATGTACAATTTGATATATATATATATATATATATAATTTATCTCATAACTTTTTTTTTTAATTATCAATTTAATAATTTATTTTAAACTTAATTATATAATTTATAAATATTTATCGAGTGAGAGAATGATAATTTAGTAAATTAAAAATATGTTACCATATACTTTAATTAAAATCGTATGATAAATATTCTTTTACGATATTTAGTTAAATAGACTAAATTGTGTATTTTAACATAAGGGGGACTATGATACCGCATCTCTTGAAGGAGAGAAATATAATATACTCTATAATTTGACATAAGAGGGAAAGGACACTCTAATACATGTATCTCTCGGGGAAGAGGAAACTAATTGACTTTAACGATATTAAGTTAATTGACTAAATTATATATTTTAACATAATAGGATAGGATAATGTAATATTAGCATCTCTAAGGGAGTGTAATTTATTCTTTTATTTAGGTAGGGAAATAATAAATAGACACCCACAATGCTATTCAACAACTAGTGAAAGAGAACGAAGAGAACAAAATAAGGTGAACTATCACTTAATTTGGTACTTAAAAAGTGTAATTTACTTACTTATGTCCATGAAAGTATTAAAATTTTAAAAAGATCCCTAAAAGATTAATTTGTCTGTCACTTTAGGTATATGGTTAAAAGATTTTTGTTAAAGTTAATACATGGGCATGTGTAGCATGCTATCTGCCTACACATGGCAATTTATGGTATACATGTGAATGATACTAGACAGTTGAATGCATACATGATAGTTGAGAACATACACATGACAGTCCAATTAGGGATCAAAATGATCGTATCTCTACTGTCACTTATAATCCAAGTGTGCATTATCAATTGTCAGGTATGTAACTGATTGTGAGTGTTATTCATTTGTGTGCAACATCAACTACCACATGAAAATAACATGTCACATAGGAACAAACATTAACTTTAATCAAAGTCTTTTAACAAAAAAACTAAAGTGACAAACAAATTGCATTTGCAAGGGCCTTTTTGAAATTTTAGTACTTTAAAAGACCTATATGACATTGAATTACACTTTCAAGGACCAAAACAACGATTTACCCCAAAATTATCAGTATGATAAGTAATATAATGTGATAGGAAGAAAGAGATATAAGAGGTGTTGGCGAGGTATTTAATATAATAGGGTGTTCAAGTATCATTACTCGTTTAAGTAATTCACATATGGGGAATGATATATGGACACCCATATATCACAAACACTTATTTGACCCTCATTCTTTCTCTTTTTCTCTTTGATCCTATCAAGTATAAATCATATCACATGTCATACCTACACTTCTATTTCTTTTTCTCTCAAGGTATCAAATAGAATGAGTGTCCATGCATCTTTATCCTTTATACATTTATAAAAATCATCATAGAAGTCGATATGAGTTGCCAAAATGAAGTTCTATTTAAAACTTTATAACCTGTATCAAGCGATCCGCTCCTAATAAGGATCACATCATCTCCCTCCATCATCGGCAACTAGCTCTAAGTTGACAGCAACCTCACCTACCACGCCAAGAAGTTAAAGTGGATAAAAAGGTCACTAGAAATGGGAGTTGAATAGTGACACTTAACCGACTATAACTTTCTCTGCAAAAGAGCACCCAACTTCTGAAGTTCTACAAATATATTAGAGATTGAACTTTAAGAAGATTTTCTAGGAGCACTAGGAGTAGTCATTATCCTAATAGTACTTTGTATGAAATAGTTTTCTATTACAAAGATTCTGTCATGTATTGCTTCAAAAGCTTCTCATAAAATATCAAATTTAGGGTAGGCAGAATCTATTTTTTTCGATTCAAATCAATGAGTAGGTATTTGCTTTTGATCATGTACAACAATTTGAGCAAGCTTAAAAAAAATTTATATAAAAAATATAAACATTAAAAATGAAGATGCTCGAGGTAATAATTCAGAAATGCACAAATTAAAAGCACTAAGAAGGACAAAGCACATTAAGGAATTATCATGGTTCACCCTACTTGGGCTATGTCCAGTCCCTACATTTGTAAGCTTTCCACTAATACAAGCACTAGTCGTGATATTCTTTATTTCATGAAGCTTCCTCATGCTCCTACACCTTAGTATTCTCTAAGCATCTATATAATCCCCTAAGTATTCTTTTAAAAAGTCTATGTAAGCTTCACCCCATTATCCTCTAAGCCTTTGCAGGCTATTTATCCAAGTATTCTTTTGATAAGTCTCTTTACTTGATCCACACAACAAGTTATGGTCACTCTGAACCTTCAAAAGCAGTAATCCAAGATTACTCTTTTAAGGTTCCCTATCCTAAAAGAGTTCTACTTGGACAGGTACCTAATACATCCTTACAAGGGTAAACTCATCAATAAGCTCCTCTTGAGAAGATGTTTATAGAGTCTCAATGGATAGATAGATTTGGCTTACAAATCAAGAGACTCTAGGCTAAAGAAGTCTAGTGTCAGAAGCTAATGATATATACACACAATTTATACGGCTTCTAACCCATGTATTCTCTATATTGTTTTCCTTCCTAGCAAAGAACTTCAGTTGCCCTTTAATGTCCTTATATATACTTTCTTCAAGATGACTAATGCACCTTGTCTTGAAGGCCAAGGATATTTGTTACTCCTTATCTTGAGAGGCTTGGAGGCCAAGGAGATCTATTTTGAGTTGTCTTCATCACACAATTGGTTCCTCCTCCTTCCTTAGCTAGAACAACTTACACCCAACTTTGAATTTGAAATTTGTCTATTGGTGCTTGTTTGCTCAAAACTCATGACTTGTCCTTTTTTCCAACCTAATCATGAGGCTTGCTACTTCTTCATAAAAGTGAGTCTTCCGCATAATGGCATTGATATTTTCTTGACCGTTGCAAATTGTGAAAGACTACTTTTCTTCTTCATGGTTGTCTTGCAAAGTAGAACTTAGCTTTCTCTTCTCTTCCAAATAGACCGATTGGATCAAGAGAACTTCATCGAGACAATGCATTGTTGCATGACATTTGTCTTTACAACTTTTGGTGTGTGCTTCTCGATTGTGTAGACACATCTGTCATCATCACTATTGTCTTTAGCAATTCATCCTATAGTGATCCTTAAGTTGCATGTAACTTTTGATGTCTACCCCTTTACTTAAACTCTTTTTTGATATATGTACTTTGGCATAAAACTCATGATTGTCCTTTTGCCTTCTGGTTTCTTGCTTTTGAAGTTGGACAAGCTTTAAATTTGGGAAACCAAGGTCGTAGGCTAAAAGTCTAACAAACTTAAAATATGCATCTTAAAAGTTTATTGTCATCAAAATATTCATCTCTTAAAAGGTTTTGTTTCAACATTCTCTTCCTTTTTTTTATGATGACAAAGTTTTGAGCATGTGTCAATAGACTATAACTAAAGATTGTCTTAAAATACATCAATATGTGTAACTTGTTAATGCACTTGTACTATAAAAAACAACAAGTGTATATATGTTAACAAATCCCTATATATGTGAGAATAAGAAAAAAGTTACTATCAAGTTATTTTGTAAAAAGATGTGATTTTAATTAATATTTTTTTTCTTGGGAAGACCAGAGACTTAATTAATAGATTTAAATATATTCTAAAAAATGAGGAGTTTAATTTTTGTCATTATAACAAATTTTCTTAGTTTTTCATCTCTCTAAAAATTGAAATAACAACTGATATTTGTAAACTACATGTATCGTAGTTTTGATCCTTTAATATCATCCTTTCAAATTTTGAAATGTCAATTTTTTTTCTCTAATATTTATTTTAAAAGTAAATAAATATGATTCATGTCAAGGATTTATATATAAAAAAAAATATTTAAAGAAATCATATGTTAACATGGTATTGCAAATGTCAGTGGATGTTATTTGAGATACTCGTTTGATCATACGTTAAATTCATAAGTTAACAAGTGAAACATGACAATAGAAATAAAAAATAATTATTTCATATTTTTTTAAGATGAAAATCAAAACAAAAAATTTACAATGACCAGGACTAAAACTCATTCGTTTTATAGAAACTAAAATCATATTTAAATCTTAATTAATATTTAATATTTTATCATTATTTGGTCATTGTAAATTAACTTAATGCCTCACTAAATATAGTTCTCGCTTGTGTTAATTCACGATTAATAACAGTTTCCTCAGTGAAGTAAAAAAAAAAACAAAAACAAAAACTAGTTTCCTCAACATCCGGCTTCTTGTAATGAGGACGTATAGAGAATAGGCTTCAATCCAACTATGAAGACCATGTCTAACCCTAGCTAAATAGCTAATCATATTTGGGAACAAAATTTTAAGTTGAATTATAAAGTAGATTTATAGAGAGAGAATGGATAAAATTAATGTGTGGCCGACAGATAAAAACCATTAATGAAAATATTTACATTTCTAATTAAAATATGAAAACAAAACCAAAAATAATCATTATTAATTATTAATAATATAATTGTAATGCATGCTTTATTTGGTTCCATTAGCTAACAACTTAATTAGAGTAAGAAATATCCATTATAGTTATTATATTTCTACAGGTGATTGAAGACAATACTGATCTTAATAGATCTTTGTAGGAGGAATATTTGGCTGAAGAAGAATGTTTGCAAACTACTATCTAATACATGAAATGATCATATAGCTTTTGACATCATGTAAACCATGTGTTAGATCTAAGTTATCTTAGTCGGCCACACTACTAGTATATGTCAATACCCAGTCAAAGAACTATGTCCCTATGCTATATACTTTCTAGCTATTCTCTTCCTTCGACGGACATTTTTTTTCTTCCTTAAATAGTTAATTGGGTGATCAACCTATATAGGGGTTAAGGTCACTCCAAACATTTAAAGTGTATTGGTAATGCTTCATAAGATTTTTTTCCTAATTGTCATGCTATATAAAAAAGAGATATATTTTATGCCTTGTTATTTTAAACATTTTAATATTATTGGTAATCTATATAAAATAAAACCTAGGTATTAATCTTCATCTATCCAAAATAGATGTAAATGATATTTTTGCCATGTTTAAGGTGGATCGTTGAGTCATCTGAGGCTAATTGTTATATTAGTTAGGACTAAATTTTCTTGAAGGATGTTGATCGGTACACTTTTCTGGATTGAGGTATGAGTTCTATTAAGATCGATTAATGCTTCATTGCAACTAATACACCTTAGAAAATAAGTGACTAAGGCATGATACTCAATCTAAGTCAATAATAATCATTCTAGAGTTACAATCTACTATACTAAGGTGGGACACTATCTAAGTTATTATTGGCACTAACAATCATAGCAATTTTATCATTCTACCCTTCTTCTTTTTCCTTACACTCCAACCCTTCTCCCTTCCTCTCTCACTTCTCATTTCTCTATTACTTCTCCAACTCTTCTCGTCTCTCTTGTCTCCCTTAAACCACCCAACGTGGTAAAAAAAAAAATTTAAACACAACGGAATCATTTTTTTACTGTGTTAAAAAACACAATGGAAATATGATTCTATTTTTTATTTTATTTTTAAGAACACAACAAAATCATGACTTTGTTTTTGTTTGAAACTCTAGCACACAACAAAATCATGATTCCGTTATGTATTGTTTTTTGTTTTTTTGTAATTCTGATTTTTCAAGAATGGTTCTTTATAATAAATACATGGATTGAAATACATTTTTTTCTTATGAAGTTACAATGTCTCAGGGATTTAAAACATGTATGATGATATCCAAAATTATTTTTACCATCCTAATCTATTATATAAGTGCTTGTTGATCAATCAATAAAATGTGTGCAAATCAATCAAATATAATGCTTGAAGATCCTAACAATGGGTTGGACATTGACCCCCTCCCCCCACCTGATTATCCTGACTTTTCCAATCATTTCACTACTAACAAGATATGTTGATTAGTTGATAATTGATTTTATATTTATGTATGTGTATGTTGCTTAAGTGAAAAAAATATTATTTTTTATAGGCTTTTGAAAATTAAGATGATTTGTTGTGTCGGGTTTGAGATTTGGAGATGAGTCTTGGATTTGTTCTTGTTATTCATAGGGCAGAAAATGGGAGGAAAATCTATGTTGTGGTGGGTTATGAAAATGCAGAAACGTACAAGCAATACAAGTATAAGTTAGTTCGTAAGAGCATTGGAACCCAAAAAGGTGGTTGTCCATTTAAATTAAAGGGAAAGTTTGTCAAACAGTTTGGTTGGAAACTTTTGTTAATTGTGGTGTTCATAACCACAAAGTTAGTGAAACATTGGTCGGGCATGCACATATTGGCCATTTAAGCAATGAAGAAAAAACTTTGCTTAGAAAAATGACTAAAAGCATGGTGAAGCTTGATCAAATTTTGTTGACAATCAAAGATCAAGATCAGAAAAATGTCACCACCATCAAGATCATATACAATGAATATCAAAGATATTAACACGAACAAAGGGGTCCAAGAACGAAAGTACAACATCTACTAAAGTTGATAGAACGCAATCAATTTGTATATTGGTTCAAAAGAGTAGATACTCAAGATGTTGTCAAAGATATAATGTGGTCTCATCTAAATTCCATCCAGCTATTAAATACATTCCCAACAATGTTGGTTTGTGATGTTACTTATAAGATGAAAAAATATCATCTTTCGCTGTTGGATATTGTTGGTGTGATTTCAACATAAATGAATTTTTTTGTTCATTTTCTTATTTACAATCTAAGAGGACAAACAATTTTGAATGGGCTTTAAAAAAGTTCAAAGGATTATTTGTGAATGGTGATGTGCTACCTCAAGTGATTGTCACTAACAAATATCTTGCTCTAATGAATGCATTAGAGGTTGTCTTTCCTTCTACAACTAACATGTTATGTAAATCCCACATTTCTAAGAATGTCAAAGCAAAATGCAAGATACTTATGACTAAGGCAAAAGACTGGGAGGTTGTGAGGGATGCTTGGGTAGGCTTGTGAATTCTACTAATGAACAAATATATGTGCAACAATTTAAAAGCTTTACAAACATTTGTGCACATTATGTGATTTTTCAAGAGTATGTTTATTATACATGGTTTTTGCATCATAAGGAAAGATTTGGACAAGCATGGACTGACCGTGTTATGTATCTTGGAAACACAATAACTAATAGGTACATTTTTGTAATTATTTGTTTCACATTTTGTTTGTTATGTATCTTCTATTGACATTACACTAAAATGTTTTACAAGGTTGAAGGCACACATGCAAGACTGAAGAGGTTGATTTATGAAGCATGGGAAACTTGTGTACTTGTTGGGATGCAATGAATAACATGCTTATATTGAAACATACTAAACTTAAGGCATTGTTTTACAAAAGCATCAACGTGCCACAAGTTCAATACACCATTTTAAATAGACTATGGGGCTTTGTTTCAACATAAGCACAAAGTTTAATATTTGATGAATTGAAGCGCTTTGCTTCCGTTGGTGTTGACAGTTCTGATTGTGGTTACACACTTAGAACTACTCATGGTTTATCGTGTGCTTGTGGACTTGTTAGGTATAGCTAAATCAGTGGCTCAATACCCTTGCCATCCATTCATGTGCATTGAAAAATGTTATCCATTAGTGGTACAGGTGATTCTTAGGGGGACTTAATTCTTACAAATGAGGTCGATAAATTGTTAAAGAGATTTTCACAGCTTGATGTGGGCGTGAAAATGACATTGAATAATAAGGTCCATGAAATTGCATTTCCAGATACCACTTCAATGTGTCCCCCCCAAGAGAAAGTAAAAACAAAAGGTGCACTAAAGTCTATAAAATCTACTAAATGTGCACCTTAAATTTGGGAGTGAGTCGATGAAATGAACACGATGGTTGGTAGTTTGAGAACTCTGAGTATTGCTCACAAAGATGTCAATAACAAAAGGCAAACAAAAAAAATCCCCTATATGAATGAATTTCTCAATTCGTTGCAATGGTTTATCATAAAAGCTGTTGGCGTGAGACCCGTTGGAAATTGTGGTTATAGAACAATTGCAGCTTTACTAGGTCAGGGTGAGGAATCATTGGCTCTAGTTCAACATTACTTGATTAAGGAACTTTAAACATGGAATCCTCAATATGTTGAGTTGTTTAGCACACAAGATAGACTGTTTAAATTGTTAGACTCATTGTATGTCCTGTCTGTAGAAGCAAGCTTCATGATGATGAACCAAGCAATTTTGATGATGCCAAAAGCCTAAGTGATTGATTCAAGACTTCAAGATCAAACATCAAGAATCCAATCCAAGATTCAAGATTCAAGAGAAGAAATCAAGAAGCAACAAGTCAAGATATCATATAGGTTAGGTATTAAAAGAATTTTTCAAAAACCAAATAACACAGTTTTGTTTTACAAAAGAATTTTCTCAAATTTTCTAAGTTACCAGAGTGATTACTCTCTGGTAATCGATTACCAGTTGGCAGTAATCGATTACCAGTGACCAGATTGGTTTTCAAAATGTTTTCAAATGATTTGTAACGTTCCAAAATGATTTTCAAATAGTGTAATCGATTACACTATATTAGTAATCTATTACAAGTGATTCTGAACGTTGAAATTCAAATCCAATTGTGAAGAGTCACAACTTTTCATAAAATACATTGTGTAATCGATTACACCATTGTGGTAATCGATTACCAGTGAACAGTTTTGAAGAAAAAGTTAAGAGTTATAACTCTTAACATGATTTTCTCATAAGTCAGAACTCTTCCAATGGTTTTTTGACCAGACATGAAGAGTCTATAAAAGCAAGACCTTGGCACGCATTTTACAAGTATCAAATCATCCAAAACACATATCTCTTTCAAATCTTTTCTGACCATTGCCCATTGTTTTTTCTTTTCAAAAACTCTTGCTAAAAAGCTTTCTAAACTTCGGTTTCAAAACTTTGTTTTTCTACAAGTGGAAATTCTGCATAAAACGAAAGTGTGCTATCTTTTCTTCCTTCTCTCTCTTGCCAGAAGAATTCAAAGGACTAACTGCCTGAGAATTCTTTTGATTCTTCCTCTTCCCTCTGAACAAAATATTTCAAAGGACTAATTGCCTAAGATATCTTTTGTTTCCCCTTACAAAGATTCAAGGAACTAACTGCCTAAGAATTCTTTGTCTTAACACATTGGAGCGTACATTGTTGAGGTGTTTGGCAAGTGTACCAAATCGCTCTAAGTAGTAAACCTCGGAAGTCCGAGTATCGTTTCCACAGGGATTTTATTGCACTTTATTGAATACTTTTCAATTTGAAAGTAAGAGGTAAATAGTAAAAACATGAATATGCACAAGAGTAAATTGCTACTACTAGATCAAATAGTTTCAAAAGAAAAATAATGAAGATGCCAAGAGCGGCCAACCCTATTGGCCTACGATGCATGTAAATATGATATTCATTACCAATGCAATTGTATTAGTTCTACCCACATCTATTAATTTTACTTGCCCCTGATGCCTCACGATGACAAGCTTATTTTAACTACCTATCTCCCAAATGCCTTTGCGAAGATTCAATAATTAAAATGCATTAAGGTTAAATTCTAGATGTTGCTAAATGCGTGGGCATTGGGTTATCATTCTATGCCTAGCAATGCTAACCCGATGATCATTTTCTTAAGATGTTCTATTAGGTGTTACCTTTTCCCAAGCATATAACCCTAAAACTCATGCATGTTAATTCTTAAATCCTTACTAGGAATTACCCTCACCCGAGCGAATAAAACCCAAAAGTAATTTAAGGCATAAATGCAAGATAAGAAGAAAAGAATTAGAACATAAAACCCTAGAATGAATCCTCTTTGCATTGATAACTCTTGAAGTACACCATACATCGTTGGCTTTTTAGGTCTGTCAGGCCCTAGCTAGGGGATTAGCCACTCATGGCCATTGAGGGCTTTACAAATGGGGGTGAAAGAAAGAAAGGGGGTAATAAAAACAAAGAATATAGAGAGAAAAGAGAGAGCTCAGGCTTGGAATGCTGAGGGAAGTGCTCTGAGGCGAGGTGTGTTGTTTCCCTTGGACTGACTCTCTATTTATAGCTGCTGAAGTGGGCTTTGGGCCTTCATAAACGCGCTTAGCGCGTTCAGATCGCACGCTTAGCGCACGCTGCAGGCTTAGCGTGTGTTTCTCTTGGATCCCGCGTAATGGATTCTGCATCTTCAAGCTTAACGCCTCGCTTAGTGTCTGTGCTGCTCTGCACGCTTAGCGCGCGTGTTGGGCTGGGCTTGCTTCAGACTTCTTCTTTTTCTTCACTTCATGTTGCCTTTTTGCTTAATGTAGCTTCAGTTTTCGTATTTGCAACCAAAAATTCAATTTAATTAATTTTCTAACTTTTAATCACAAATAACTGCTAAATAATTAATTTCAGGCCAAAATTTGACTAATTCTCTACTATTAATTTACAATTATTTAGCAGTTATCAAAATCCCCCAAATTAAACTTTGCTTGTCCCCAAGCAAACCAAAAATAAAAGCAAGTAAATTCTCAAACAAGTTCTTAAATGTTCCAACATTATCAATGGCTTCAGTTCCTCCTTCTTTCACTGGTCCTTTCCGCATCTGTCAACATCTCAAAATGAAAGCATAAAAACACAAGAGTTGAATTAGTTAGTCATCTGGAACTCAATCAAGTTTGGCTTGCCTTACTTTCCTCACAAGGCTGGTGTTTCCCTCTGCTCACAAGTGTCTGGTTTAGTGTTTACAATTTAATAACAACCTGCAAGTAAGACTCTAGAGTTTTGCATTTCATCTCAGTTAAAGTTATCTTTAGTTACCTCTGGTGGATCACTAAGGACTTTATTGGCTAGTATCGGGGCCTAGCTTACAAAAAATCATGGTTTTTTCTTGGAAATTCAAACTTAGGATTATAAGAGAGCAAAAATTTCCAATTCTGCCTAGGCCTTTTTACTTAGCCCTTTTATTTCCCCACAACACTTTTCTTTTGACACCTCTCTTGCTCTTTTGTTTTTGCCCTTTATTAAATTCTCTTTTTTTTTTTCAAAATTGGGCCTACAGTTTGTAAAAGATGTCTTACTTTGTGTGCTGTACTATTGTCTTGGCTACCTATTTCCCAAAATCCCCCAAATTAAGACCTTAATAACCCATTTTTGCTCTCTTAAAATCCTACAAGGTCAGGATTCTCATTTTACTGGTTCAAGGGTTAATTCAAAATAATATGTTGGCTCAATCATGGGTGCAAGGGTTAAAATTATGTTGGGTTGGCTTTTTGGCTAAGTAGCTAAACAAAACAAACATGGCCTTGATCATATCCACCTTAAGTAACTATTCTAACAGTCTAAGAATGATGCAAAACTAGGAACTTAAAAACAGGCATTTTTCTCTCACAATTAAGTTCACACTCTCACCGGGACTAAGCAAGTATTTGGCGTACCAGTTATGACCTTGTTCCATCAAGCTAACCTTTTCCACTCTGTGCTATTCATGTTCCATTTCTTGACCTGACTTGTGCTTTCAGAACCAGTGTTTCTCCAAGGATCAGTAGCATCTCAAGTGTTGAACCTTTCATAACAAGCTAAAGAATTATGACTACTCAAGTTATCATGCAATTATTACTCAGAAAACACATACTAAATACTAATATTATTACTACTACTCTTTTTTAATTACCAACAGACTACATAAAACATAAAAACATAAAAGAAGCATCAAAACAAAAAAAGAAAACATAAAAACATAACATAAAAACATAAAAGGAAACATCAAAACATAAAATCAGCTGCCTCCGCCCAAGTCTGCCCATGGGCCCCAATCAGCGCCAGCCAAGTCAGCCATGAGGTCTTCATCAACTGCAGGATCCTCAGTAGCGGCGGCTCCAGAAGGTTCTTCCCCCTTGTTAGTGGAGGGCTGGTCTCCTGGCCAGGCAATCTGCTGACGATAGGCCTCTGGAGTGATGAGCAGTGGATCCATCTGCAGGTGCAAGGACGGCCTATGCATGTTCTCCATAATGAGTTGTTGTCCTATGTGAATGGACCTCAGCATCTGACCATGCATGTCCAGGGGTGCTGAGGTGGATGCAGGTGGAGGGCGCGGTCTCTGGGAAGAAGGCTGAGAAGGAGGCTGGGATGGAAGAGGAGGCTCAAATGCCGACGATGAAGCTCTGGTGCGAGTGCGGCGGGTCCCTGGGAATGTGATAGATGGATCAGCGGGGTTCCAATAGTTCTTCTTAATATAGGCAAGGTTGATCACAGGACTGAGTGACTCAAAAATTAGGGTATCAGAGACAACCCCCTGAATCTCACACAGTGTTGTGATCAATGCTGGGAACCCGAGCCTGAAAGTGCTGGACTGGGCGATCTGACTGATCTGAAGAGAAATGAGGCTGTCCACGTCTAGGTCCATCTTCATCACCAAACCATATATGAGTCGGGCCCTGTCAACATTAATATCAGAAGTGTGAGAAGTCGGAGCAAGGTTAAAATAAGAAAGGACACTCCATGTCTGAGCGAGTGTTGTCAGATCCTTCCACAGCAGCTTCCAGGGGGCACCATCAACATTCAGAACAAATCGTCCCCCTGGAGTACACAGAGCGGAGAGGATGGCGTCATGATCTGGAGGCGTGTGGAGATACTAAGAGTATGCTGGGTAATCCTCTCCATCTGTCAGGACTACCGGGGTGTCAAGGAAATCATTAATCGTCTCAGCATCGAATCTGACCACCTGTCCTTGAACCCTGCAAAACTTCGGACTGTGGTCCTCTGGATCATATAGGTTGGAATAAAACTCCTTCACCAAAGCAACATCAATCCGCTTCTCTGGAAGTCGGGTCAGAACCTGGTCCCATCTACGCCTCTGGAGCTCCTGAAGGAACTCATCAAACATCCCTGGTCCAAGCTCTACATTCCTCTCTGGAAGGATGTTCCGGAGCTGAATGTTATCTTGATATCTATGCCAAGCAATCTCGGATGTGACACGGGAAGAGTCCCAGTTGGACGCTTCCCCAGGTGTGGGCACGGCTCGACGTTTGCAGGAGGCCATCTGAAAAAAACAAAAAACAAGAGAAACAAACTGAAGTTAGCAATCAGGGGGGTGCAAAAAGAATCATAATAGGGGTGCATTCAGTAAAGATGAGGGGTGCAAAAAGAAATTCAGAAGGGAGTGTGGACAGTAGAAGTGGGGGTACAAAAAGTAAGGCGCGAGGGCTGATGGGCCCTAAGGCCCAGCCCCACGCTTAGCGACTTCCTGCTGCTTTTGCTAGCACGCCCTTAGCGCCTAGGCACGCGCTTAGCGCGTTCTCTGAATCTCGTGAGCGCGCTTAGCGCGAGGTGACGGCTAAGCGCGTGCTTCGTCTTTCTTCTGTTACTTTCGCTGGCTTAGCGCGCTCCTCTTTCTTCTCTATGTTACGTGTTCACGCTAAGCCTATGTGTGGGGCTTAGCGTGATGATACCTGCACTCAACTTTAGCAATGATCCAGATCCAGAATCTTACCCTTTTTCGTGAAAAGCTGCGTGAAAAGTCACAGGGAAGCAGGTAGGTGAAGAGAAAATGCAGAGAAGAGGAGTTTAGAGAGTGGGAGTGCGCAGAAGAGATGAAAAATGAGGTGGTTTGAAATTTTAAAATAAAACAAAAGGCAGCTGAGGGGCTGGACAATTTCGAAAACTGTCCAGCAATTTATGGCTTGCGCGCTTAGCGCACACTTGGCCGTTAAGTGCCCCAAGAGGAGTGTCCCTTGGTTTCCCTCAGAATTTTCAAATTCAAAAATTAAAAACGTACCTGAGCGCTTAGCGCGAGGTCGCGTGCTAAGCGCGTAGCTTCGTGCAACCCACTTCATTTTTGCTATTGGCACCCCTCCTATTGTTGACTTCACCTATTCGGCCTTTACTTTTTTTTTACATAGAATAAAAAAATAACTTACATTTTTACAAAATATGTTGGGTTGCCTCCCAACCAGCGCTTAGTTTATTGTCTTTAGCTAGACAGTAGGCCTTCTCAAGGGTCATTCAAGTAGATGATGGTCATCAATCGCTCTAGTTGTCCTCCATTATAAGGCTTCAAGCGCTGTCCATTGACGATCCATTTCTTCTCAAAGTTCTCTTCTCTAGGATCCACCAATTCTACTGCTCCGTGAGGTCTGACTTCTTTTATGATAAACGGCCCTGACCACTTGGACTTCAGCTTACCTGGGAATAGTCTTAGCCTTGAGTTAAAGAGTAATACCTGTTGTCCTGGCTGGAATTCTTTCCTCTGTAGCTTTTTGTCATGATATGCCTTTGTCTTTTGCTTGTAAATTCTGGATGACTCGTAGGCATTCAGTCTCATCTCTTCTAATTCCAGCAGTTGTAGTTTCCTCTTTTGCCCGCATGCGTTGTTGTCAAAGTTGAGCAACTTGAGAGCCCAATATGCTTTGTGCTCCAGCTCCACTGGTAAATAGCACGCCTTCCCATACACTAGTTGAAATGGTGATAAGCCGATGAGGGTCTTGAACATTGTCTTATAGGCCCAGAGAGTATCATCGAGCTTCAAGGCCTAATCCTTTCTTGATGATGCAACTGTCTTTTCCAGGATTCGCTTGAGCTCCCTGTTAGAAATTTCTGCTTGGCCATTCGTCTAAGGGTGATAAGGTGTGGCCACCTTGTGTCGGACATTATAGTGCTCCAGAACTTTCTTCAACTGATTGTTGCAGAAGTGCGTTCCCCCATCATTAATCAAGGTTCGTGGGACTCCGAAACGGGAAAAGATGTTCTTCTTCATAAATTTAATCACTACCCTGGCATCGTCCTTCAGTGTGGCTACGGCTTCCACCCATTTGGAGACGTAATCCACAGCTACCAAGATGTAGACATTCCCGTATGACGAAGGAAGGGGCCCCATGAAGTCTATGCTCCAACAGTCAAAGATCTCTACTTCCATGATATTCAACAAAGGCATCTTATTCCTTCGAGATATCCCCCCTGTTCTCTGGCATTTATCACAACAGCGCACAAATTTGTAAGCATCTTTAAAAATAGAGGGCTAGAAAAAACCTGATTGTAGCACTTTTCCTGCTGTTCTGTCCCCGCTGTGATGTTCGCCATAGGGTGAATTGTGGCAGTGCCAAAGAATGTTTCGTGCTTCCTCCTTTGTGACGCATCTCCTTAATAAATTATCCGCTCCTGCCTTGAACAAATAAGGATCATCCCATACATAGAAGCGTGCATCGTGCAAAAATTTCTTCCTTTGACTCCAATTAAACTCCTCTTGAATGACTCCCGTGGCTTTGTAATTAGCCATGTCTGCAAACCAAGGTCTAGCGGTAACCTGCAAAAGAAACTCATCAGGAAATTCACCTTTTACCTCTGGTTCTTCCTTGGTGACTTCTTCATTCTTTAATCGAGAGAGATGGTCAACTACCACATTCTCAGATCCTTTCTTGTCCTTGATGATGATGTCAAACTCTTGTAACAACAGGACCCATCTAATCAACCTCGGCTTTGAGTCTGTTTTGGCGAGCAGGTGCTTGATGGCAGCATAATCTGTGAAAATGGTGACCCTCGACCCTATCAAGTATGACCTGAACTTCTCCAAGGCAAAGACAATGGCTAGCATCTCCTTTTCTGTGGTTGCATAATTCAACTGTGCTTCATTCAGGACCTTGCTAGCATAATAGATGGCGTGAAATACCTTGTCGTGCCTCTGTCCCAGAACTGCTCCTACTGCATAATCACTGGCATCACACATTAGTTCAAAATCTTTATTCCAGTCGGGTGCAATCATTGCAGTGGTGAGCTTATTCTTCAGTGTTTGGAATGCTGTTGAACATTCTTCATCAAACTTAAAAACCACGTCCTTGTTCAACAGATTGCTTAAGGGCCTGGCAATCTTCGAGAAGTCCTTGATAAACCTCCTGTAGAAACCTGCATGCCCTAAGAAACTTCTAACCCGTTTAACATTCAATGGTGGTGGCAACTTCTCAATGACGTCTATCTTCGCCCGATCTACCTCAATCCCTCTAGCTGAGATCTTGTGGCCTAGGACTATGCCCTCTCGAACCATAAAATGACACTTTTCCCTGTTCAGTACCAAGTTAGTCTCTATGCACCTCTGAAGTACCATTTCTAAGTTCCTCAAACAGCTGTCAAATGAGGGTCCAAAAACCGAGAAGTTGTCCATAAATACCTCGATTCTTTTCTCCACCATGTCTGAAAAAATGGCCAGCATGCACCTCTGAAATGTGGCTGGTGCATTACATAACCCGAATGACATCCTTCTGTAAGCAAAGACACCAAAGGGGCATGTAAAGGTCGTCTTCTCCTAATCTCTGGGGTCTACCGTGATCTGGTTGTATCTCGAGTATCCATCCAAGAAACAGTAGTATGTCTGCCCTGCAAGTCTCTCCAGCATCTGATCCATGAAAGGTAAGGGGAAATGGTCCTTCCGTGTGGCTTCATTCAACTTGCGATAGTCAATACACATTCACCAGCCAGTGATAATTCGTGTTGGTATCAAGTCATTCCTCTCATTTCGTACCACTTTCATTCCACCTTTCTTGGGCACCACCTGTACTGGGTTTACCCAAGCGCTGTTAGAGATAGGGTATATAAGTCCAGCCTCCAAAAGCTTGAGCACTTCCTTTCTTACCTCTTCCTTCATTGTTGGATTCAGCCGCCTCTGGGGTTGTCGGACTAGCTTGTAGTCCTCTTCCATCATTATCCTGTGCATGCAGTAAGCAGGGCTAATTCCCTTGAGATCCGATATGTGCCATCCAATTGCTTCCCTGTGTTTCTTGAGGACATCTACCAACCTGTTTTCCTCTTCAGTTGTGAGTGCGCTACTGATCACGACAGGTTTATCTTCCTCCAAGAATACATACTTCAGATGATCAGGCAACATCTTCAACTCAATCTTCTTCTTCTCGGACGAAACTTCCTTCTCTAGCGTCTCAAATCTAGCTTCTCCCTCAGGAATACTTTCTTGTCGATCCAAGTCTTCCAAGCAAGCCTTCAGATCTTCTTCCTCTTCACTGGTTAGATAGTCTAAAGCATTTACCATTGCTTTCTCCAGCGAAGACTGTGGTGTCTCGAGAATACTGACATCTTCCTTATCAATCTCCTCCATTCTGAAGCACTTCCAACCCTCTTGTGGGTACTTCATTGCCTTGAAAAGGTCAAAGGTGATCTTCTGATTGTCAATACTCAACTCCAAGTTCCCATTCCCCATATCCACCACACAGTTGGCAGTCAGCATGAAGGGTCTACCTAAGATAAGGGGAATCTTTGTGTCTTCTTCGATATCCATGATAACAAAGTCCACCAGAAAAGTGAAGTGGCGTACCTTGACCAGGACATCTTCTACCACCCCGTATGGTCTTGTGATCGAGCGGTCTGCCAGTTGAAGCGTCATCTTGGTGGGATTTATCTTCAAATTCCCGATTCTTCTGCACATTGACAAGGGCATCAGATTGATACTTGCTCCTAGATCAATGAGGGCCTTGTTTACCGCTTCCTTCCCAATAGTGCACAGGATGGTGACACTTCCGGGGTCCTTGAACTTCTTGGGTAGCTTCCTCTGTATTATCGCACTGCATTTGCCCCCTACCATAATATTCTCGTTGTCAATGTACTTCCCCTTCTTGGTGAGGATTTCTTTCCTAAATTTGGAGTAGAGGGGCATCTGCTGTAAGGTTTCCCCGAATGGCATGGTGATTTCCAGCCCTTTGAATATTTCCAAGAAACGTCTGAAGTAACGCTCCTTGTTCTTCTTGGTGGGTACCATAGGATATGGGAGATCCTGTGGTAGGGCGGGTGGTTCTTCCTTCTTGGCTTCCCTTGCTCTCTGGCTCTTGGTCTTAGGTGGTGATGCCACCTTCTCTTCTTCCTCTGTCCTTTCATTTTCTGGCGTCTCTGTCCTCTCTTCCTCTGGTCGGTCTTCTTCTTCAACCTTACCCTCCTCTTGTGCTCTTCTCTGCCCTCGAGTCAGTACTGCCTTGCATTCTTCCTTAGGGTTTTTCTCTGTGTTAGCCCCGAAAGTTCTGGTGGACCATTCGACTTTGTCTTGTGCCAATTGGCCCATTTGAACTTCCAGATTCCGAATGGTTGCGTCCGTGCTCTTTTGATGTGATATTGTCTCCTGGATGAATTGCAGCAGCAGTTCTTCTATGTTGGTGGGCTTTTCTTGCAGATTCGGACCTTGGCTAGGGTGCTGGTATGGCGGTTGGTATGGTGGTTGGTTCCTTTGCTCCTTATATTGATTTCCTTGATTCCTCCACCCTGAGCCTTGCGTGAAGTTTCTTCCTTGATTGAATCTCGGTGGCCCGTGATTGAATCCTGTTGCCCCTTGATGGAATTTGGATGAATTTCCCTGGTTGTAGCCCTGGAATCCGTGACGATTCGGTATGCCCATATAATTTACTTCTCGAGAGGAGTCTTGTTCGCTTACACATTGTCCAGGCTCATGGGTTCCTCCGCATGTGGGGCATCCTTTTACCTGTAAAATAGAAGAGTGTAAAGAACTTACCGCTTGTAATTGTTGAGGCAGCTTGCTGAGGGTTTCGGTAAGGGCTTCTATCTGCCTCGTCAACAGCTTGTTTTGTGCCAAAGTTGCGTCCTGCATGCTGAGCTCCAAAAGGCTTCTTTTCATGGGAACATAGGTATGATCACGAAGGATTGCTTGATCGCTAGCCGCCATGTTCTCGATGAGCTCCATCGCTTCTTCGGGAGTCTTCAGTTTGATCTTCCCTCCTGCGGATGCATCTAGTAGCTGTTTCGATTGAGGTCGCAAGCCATCGATGAATATGTTTAGCTGTACTGAATCGTTGTAACCGTGTGTCGGTGTTTTAGCAATCCGTGGAAACGGTCTAGTGCTTCGCTAAGGGATTCATCCGGGAATTGATGGAAAGAAGAAATCTCCATCTTTCCTTCGGTGGTCTTTGACTCTGGGAAGTACTTCTTTAAGAATTTTTCCACTACTTCTTCCCAGGTTCTTAAGTTGTTACCTTTAAAGGAGTGCAATCATCTTTTTGCCTCTCCTGCTAGGGAAAAGGAGAAGAGGTTAAGGCGTATCGCATCTTCTGGAACTCCGACGATTTTAACGGTGTTGCATATTTCTATGTATGAGGCTAAATGTGCATATGGATCTTCACTTGGAAGACCATGGAAGAGGTTCCCTTGGATTAACTAAATAAGAGAGTGCGGGTAGGAGATGTTAGCTGCTTGAACCTCCGGCCTTGCAATACTTGTGAAGAACTGAGGAGTGGCGGTATTAGAGAAGTCCTCTAGTGTGACTCTTCGTGCCGGTTCCCCGTCCATTTGAGTGTGATTTGGAGAAAGAGGAGGTGAGGTGTAACTACTTCCTTCTGTGTCTTGCTCCCTTCTTCTTCTTGCAGCGTTGTTACGCCGACAAGTAGCTTCAATTTCTAAGTTAATAGGGACAACGTCTCCAGATGCAGTTCTAAGTCACATAAAAACAGAAAGGCACTACCCGTGCAATTTATGGGAGAAAGAAAGAATAGAAGAGAAAGAATACTAAAAGAATAAGCCAAGAAAAGAAGAGTTGGTCTTACAAACTGATATAGTATGGCAATTAAGTGCGAAAATAAAATCCCCGGCAACAGCGTCAAAAACTTGTTGAGGTGTTTGGCAAGTGTACCAAATTGCTCTAAGTAGTAAACCTCGGAAGTCCGAGTATCGTTTCCATAGGGATTTTATTGAACTTTATTGAATACTTTTCAATTTGCAAGTAAGAGGTACATAGTAAAAACTGGAATAGGCGCAAGAGTAAATTGCTACTACTAGATCAAATAGTTTCGAAAGATAAATAATGAAGATGCCAAGACCGGACAAACCCTATTGGCCTACAATGCATGTAAATATGATATTCATTACCAATGCAATTGTATTAGTTCTACCCACATCTATTAATTTTACTTGCCCCTGATGTCTCACGATGACAAGCCTATTTTAACTACCTATCTCCCAAATACCTTTGCGAAGATTCAATAATTAAAATGCATTAAGGTTAAATTCTAGATGTTGCTAAATGCGTGGGCATTGGGTTATCATTCTATGCCTAGCAATGCTAACCCGATGATCATTTTCTTAATATGTTCTATTAGGTGTTACCTTTTCCCAAGCGTATAACCCCTAAAACTCATGCATGTTAATTCTTAAATCCTTACTAGGAATTACCCTCACCCGAGCGAATAAAACCCAAAAGTAATTTAAGGCATAAATGCAAGATAAGAAGAAAAGAATTAGAGCATAAAAATCTGGAATGAATCCTCTTTGCATTGATAACTCTTGAAGTACACCATACATCGTTGGCTTTTTAGGCCTGCCAGGCCCTAGCTAGGGGATTAGCCACTCATAGCCATTGAGGGCTTTACAACTGGGGGTGAAAGAAAGAAAGGAGGAAATAAAAACAAAGAATATAGAGAGAAAAGAGAGAGCTCATGCTTGGAATGCTGAGGGAAGTGCTCTGAGGCGAGGTGAGTTGTTTCCCTTGGACTGACTCTCTATTTATAGCTGCTGAAGTGGGCTTTGGGCCTTCGTAAGCGCGCTTAGCATGACACCTCGCACTTAGCGTGTATTTCTGTTGGATCGCGCGCTTAGCGCGTAATGGATTCTGCATCTTCGAGCTTAACGCCTCGCTTAGCGCCTGTGTTGCTCTGCACGCTTAGCGCGTGTTGGGCTGGGCCTGCTTCATACTTCTTCTTTTTCTTCACTTCCTGTTGCCTTTTTGCTTAATGTAGCTTCAGTTTTCGTATCTACAACCAAAAATTCAATTTAATTAATTTTCTAACTTTTAATCACAAATAACTGCTAAATAATTAATTTCAGGCCAAAATTTGACTAATTCTCTACTATTAATTTACAATTATTTAGCAGTTATCATACATCCTTTGTGGTACAAGTAGAGCGTACATCTACTTGGGTTGTAATACTGAGAACAAGAGAGGGTACATCTCTTGTGGATCAGTTCAAGTAGAGGGTGCATCCACTTGGTTGTTCAAAGAGAACAAGGGAGGGTACATCCCTTGTGGATCTTTGCTTGTAAAGGATTTTACAAGGTTATTGGAAATCTCAAGAACCGGTGGTTGCTTGGAGACTGGACGTAGGCACGGGTTATGACCGAACCAGTATAAATCTTATGTTTGCTTTCTTCTTCTCTACACTCTTTATTTCTCCGTTGTGCACTTTTTATTTCCGCTTTACTTTTGTCTAAGTTATTGTTTCTGTTCTTTACTTTCTCATAACTTAGTAGTAAAGCCTAATTGAATCTAGTTACATTAAGAAGGATAAATTTTTTAATTAGTCAAGACACGTTCATAATTAATTCAACTCCCCTTCTTATTTATTCCGATGCCACTTAATCCAACACAGTCTAGCCTAATAGCATCAGTTGGCAAGTGGATGATCATTCCTGACATGGATTATGTCATTGCTAGTTGTTATAATGTTGTCCATGTTTTCTTATCTATGCTCCAAAGTTGGATTTTCTTTTCGCTCGGGAGTTTGGCACCACTTGTGGCACAACAACGCCTTATTACAATTGGATTTGCTAACAGGAATCACTTGGTGCAAGTATACAACATCTTCTTAAGATACTTTTTAGTACTGTAAACTTTAATTGATTAGTTAACTAACTCAACTATACCATATTTTTGTGATAATATAGATGTTTTTGAAGGATAGTTGTCCCATGCCTCCTATTGATCCACAATGGAGAACATACTACAGAGGTGAAGCTCATTCATGGCAAAGACTGTACCTACGATGCATACAAGAATTCAACTTGTTGATTTTTCATTCAACTATAAGATCTCAATATATAGTAGACATCACTGAGGATTAGATGTTTTAGTTTACTCTTCTTGTATTATTATGTGTATTCATTTGAAACTTGGTAAAACTCTAGCTAATGTTTTTATTCATTTAATGTGGATTATAGATTTTGCTAATTGTGTTTGTTAATTGTTGTACGTCATGCATAGTGTGTTGCAAGTCTTTTAATGAGGTCCTTAACAATTTAGCAAAAGTTGTGGCTGACAAACAAAAATAACAATGGAAACATGGTCCTATTGTTATTTTTTATTTTTGGAAAATAACTTACAAAAACATAAACATGTTTTTGTTGTGCATGTATACAACGAGAATGTGTTTCCATTTTGTTAGAAAGCATAAAAAAAAATTGCAAAATGGGAACATGTTTGTGTTACACATGGATAGTTACAAAACAAAAAATATGTTTCCATTGTGAAAATGCGGGTGGCCAAACAAAAACACAATGAAAACACACTTTCATTGTGTATCTACCCATGTGCAATGAAAACGTGTTTCCGTTGTACAATTGGAGCGTGAAAAAATACACAACGGAAGTACGATTTCGTTGTGCTCTTGCACAATGAAAACATACTTCTGTTGTGCATTTTTCAACCCCCCCCCCATTGAAAATTTTTAAGGGAGCAATTTTTTAATATGGGCAAAAAGCACCTACGTGGGTAATGCCAATCGCAGTTCCCTATATAGGCATTATAGTTGGGTTTAACTCCTTAGCACAAGGCCTAAGATTGCTCATGGGGAATTATATCTCATTATGGTATAGCATCAAGGCAATTTTACTCTTGGGAGAAATTTGATTCACTACACAGGAATGTAGGTTACTTTATCTATTATACGCATTGACCTTGGTCAACACTTGTGATCTTCAGATGGCCTTATGTTTAGGCCTGGAGGAGTCTAATCCATAACAATTTTTCTTTTCTCTACATCTATTCAGTGATATTAACAGTTATAAACCTATTTCTTGAAGTAGAGAAAATCATTATGTTAAAATAAGGACTTTTAGGAGGAAAAAGTAAGAATAAAAATGAAATGAGCTTCTCTATATGTTAAAATTAGCTTATGCATAGCTAATTATGAAAAACTCTCTCATATAACTTCTCTAAAGATGAGAGAGCTTTTACAAATTAACATGTGCATACGTTAATTTTAAATTAAGAAAAGACTCATTTTATTTTTTTCTTCTTATTTTATTTTTCTTGAAGTCCTTCTGAATAATCTTACTCAAACATATCCTAAATAATATGTGTTTGGAGTCCATTTGTGCATTTCTATGCATATATTCACTTTTATAGGTAGATGCTATTGGAGAAGTATGACAATCCACTATTTGTGAAACATTTAATTTTTTATTTTATTTTTTCCTTCATAACAAAAAGAAAAGGCTAAATTACTATTTTGGTCCTCTAATTTATTTTTTAAGTTCAATTTGATCTTCTAATTTTTAAATGGTTCAATTTGGTCCTATAATTTTTAAAAGCATTCCAATTAAGTCCTTCCATCTAAATTGAAGGCAACGTTGTTAACGTCTTGCTTTTACACTTTCTGGCAATTTAAAATCCGCCAGTAAGTGTTGTTGTTTTTATACTAAAAGCAACAAAAATAAAAAATCAAACCTCGAAAACCCATGCCCACCCTCAACACTCCATCCAACTAAAGTAGCTATGGAGAAAGATGAGGCAGAACTTTAAAATTAAAAAAGGAAGAAAGTATACTTAAAGGGATCACGAAACAACTAAAAGGTATCTATATTTAGTGGGATTGACATCATCCCTACTTCATTATTACCTATGTCAAAGGCAACATTGGTCCTAAAGCTGTCAGACAAGGATTCTTAGTCATTGCAGCTGTTGGAGGAAGTCACGGTAGTCAAAGAGGCTTATTCGACCAGAGACGCATCCTTGGGTAGGCACCGGCCTCTATGACTTTTCACGATCTAATTCGGTGGACACTTCCACTTTTTTGAACTACTGGTGCCAAGGACTACCAAGATATGATCTCGTTGTTGCACACCTCGTTGGAGCGTTGTCCGAAAGAACAATGTTCTCATCGCTGAGGAGAGACTTATTTTGCAGCAAACCTTGACACTGTAGGTAAGGTTGCTAAAGGAGAGGACAAATGGTAGTGGGCGGGGCTCAATCCCAACAACATCCACAATGTTGTGGACGTTGATTTTTATATATAAAAAATATCAATTATTGGCGGTTTCTAAACCGCCATTGTTAAAACAACATGTGTCCCTAACATGTTAACGTGTTAGCTTCAATTTGGATAGAAGAACTTGATTAAATCAATTTTAAAAATTAAAACTCTAAATTGAAATATTTAAAAAACAGAGGACCAAATCAAATTTCAAAAATAAATTAAAGGATCAAAACAATATTTTATCCAAAATAAAAAAGGCTATGTTTAAGTTTGACTTATATACACTTTTTACTTGTATTTAAGTCTGAGTTATATACACTTTTTACTTATATTTATTTGTCAACATTATAATTCTCCAATAGATGTGAATATGCTATATCACTTTCTTAGTCTTTTTTTTGTTTGATCCCCATTAATTTACATGACGTAACATTGAATTCAAAGGTTCTCTTCTAACTTTTTTAATCCCATTGCCTCCCACTATAGTTAAGTAGAAAGGTAATTTATTCAGGCCAAATAATATATTTGGTTATTGTCTTATTTTTTTTTTTTTGGTTTATTTTGATCCATTATTTTTTAAAAAGTTCATTTTAATCCTTTATCTTTTAAAAAAAAGTTTAAAATGATCCTTTGGCTAGTTTGAAGTTAACATTGTTAACATTAATCAAATACCGACAACTAAAAGCCGTCATAAAATGAAAAATAAGAAATAAGCAATAATGCACCAATAGTTTTATCCTTCACAAACCCTAGTCCCTTTTTTCTCAAATTGAAAATCACAAACCTCACATCCAAATTGAATTTTCCAAAATCACACAACTAAATCAACTTTTGAAAAGCCACCAAACCTTCAAGAATTAAAGCGAAGAGAGGAATAAAAAGACTCATTTCAGTGGGCGCTTAGGTTCTTGTTAAAAGGATGAGGGAGAATCGCATTACAGTGTCTTGCGGATTATCTCGTTGGAGAATCAAAGTTCTTGTTAAATCCCGCGACCTCCTCAGGCTTGGATGCAAAAAGGGTTGTGGGTCGACGATGTTATGAGTTGAGAAAACAAAGAGGATGTTGTACAAGTTGTTGTAGGAAAGGTAGGTTGCACATTAAATTTTATGTGGATGATGTTATACTTAAGCTTTTAGAAGCCGCCAGTATTTGATTATCATTAATGTCGTTAACTTCAAACTAACAAAATGTGACCATTTTAATTTTTTTTTAAAGTATAAAGGATCAAAATGAATTTTTTAAAAGATAAAAGATCAAAATAAGCAAAAAATAAGATAAAAGACCAAATAAGTCAATTGACCATTTATTCATCTACCTTAGAGAATCAGTTAGACCTGCCCCAAGTAGTTCAAATTGTTTTTCTCAACAGAAAAACTCACTTATATCATTTGGTTGTCCTTCTTTAGGTACTTGAACATGGAAACAAGACTACAGTATGTAAATGTTCGATCTTGGTTATGATATTTTTGGCCTACCTCAACCAGGACAATTTTGGTTAACATCGGTCCAGGCATTTTTAGACCAACGTCAACCAAAACTATTTTTCAGTTGGCGTTGGTCAGTGCATTTTCGGTCGACGTCGATCAAGGATATTTTTGGTCGATCTTAGGTAGGGTTATCTTTGGGTTATCTTTGGTCAACGTTGGTTAGGATTTTTGTGGCCGACATCAATAAGGTTTTTCTTGGCCGACGCCAATCGTTGATATTTTTTTGCCAACATCATCCAGGATTATTTTTTGGTTGATGTTGGTTAAAACTATTTTTTGTTGGCGTCAACTAGGGTTTGTTGGCCAACATCGACCATTACTATTTCTTTTGGCCAGCATTGACAAGGGATATTTTTTGTTGACATCAACTATGATTTTTTCGATTGACGTTAATTGGGGGAATATTTTGGCCTACATCAGCTAGGTTTTTTTTGGCTGATGTCGGTCGATGATAAAAAAAATCCTAGTCAACTTCGACAAAAAAAATAGTCTCATCTGATGTCAACCAAAAAACCTAGCCAATATCGATGAAAAAACCTACCTGACGTCGACCAAAAATAATCTCGATAGACATGGGCAAAAAAAAATCATTAGCTGATGTCGACCAAAAAATAGGCTCGACTAATGTCAATCAAAAAAAACTTTAGAAGACATCAGTCAAAAAATAGTCTCGACCAACGTTGACTAAAAAAATTCTTATGGACATTAACCAAAAAACAGTCTCAACCGATGACGGGTTAAAAACATTTGACGTCGACACAAATAATTCTAAATGACATTAACCAAAAAGTAACTCTTAAGAAGTTGCTAAAAAAATCTAGTCGTCATTGTCCAAAAAATTGTATTGAAATTAAAAATCCCAATAAATATTCAATCCATATCCTATCCAATTAATTGGATTAGATTTAAAATCTAAAAAATAGATTTGAATATGAAACCGGATCATTTACATTCATTTAAATAAATGTAAAGTGGATTAGATTGAATTGAATATGAATTGAGTTTATATATTTACATTTTTTTTTGCACAGTAGTACTACATACTATCAAGCTACGACAAATTGTGGGAAGCTGTTTGTTGTATTATAACGATATTTCATGAATGGGAGAAACCTTAAACTTGTGTATTCTCCTGCTAAGACGCGTATTCCCTAAGCATCCTTGGCCCAATCTCTAATAATAATGAAAACTTAGATGGAGGCACATGCACACACTTAGTTTTTTGCACTTTTGGTGTAATTAATTGTGCATGCAAACACTCTATATGACTATAACCTATAATGTAATGTGGTTGTGCTAAGGATTTGGTTTGACAGTTTTCACTCATAACACTCTCGTCGTTATTATTGGTTTTGGCTGGGGCTTGAAGTTGAATATTCCAACAGCATATACTGAAGTTGAAATGGACGAACAACGAAATGAAGAGCTAATTTTCTAAGAATTATCTAAAAGAAAAGTTAAGTAAATAACTGGAGAAATAAAGAATATTAGTTAAGAAATATTTTAAAACCAAGTAAAAAATATGGAGTTATATGATTTAGGAAACCTGTTACTCGAATTTTTCTTTAAACTTAAATGAATCGAATTGATTTTGGTTATTTACAAGTATAGATAATAGAGATTATTTTAGCACTAATTCTTCTCTTTAGCATGGGTAATTAACTATTTTTTTACAAAACTAAATAGGTGAAATTTATTCAATTAATTACTTTTTTTTCATTTGGCAAATTTATTATTTTTTAGGATTTAATAGAAATTACTTTTCACTTATAAATCACTCAGTGATGCCTACATTATTTTTGTCTTTATTTTTAAAATATAGAAATTGACATGGAAGAGAATAAGTTAAATTTGAGAGCAAAAATATATAATATATTTTTTAGAACACTTTTTTTTATATAATATTTTCTTGGTAACTGAATTTCTTTAATCACAAATAAAAATATTTAAATTTGATTGGCTCTACACATGAAATTACAACATATAACTTACTCACATTTTGTCTTTATCTTTAAACTACAGTAAAAAAATAAAATGATAATAAAATAAAATTTAAAAAAGGATCTTTTTTTATTAATTATTTACTTTTTGTCTCACAATATTATTTTATAAATTTATTATAGAAAATAAATGCTATGTAATGTAACCAAAATGTTGGCTTTTAATGTAACTCTAAAATGCTTATTTAAGATAATAACATTTTAGAGTTAATTAAATCAAAATTCTTTAATAAATAAGTTTGAAATGACTTGAATAAGCATTAATTTTCCTCTTAAGTTAAAATTGATAACGTTGTTTTTCTAGACTTGCTCGTGTAGAAACAAAAAAAGGACTTGTTCATGTTATATTTGAATGGCATGTTCATACCGAATTTAACTTATTTTTAAAAATGGTAATTTATTACTATCAGGTTTATAGGATTTTTTTTTAAAAGTATATGATATTAAGACTATTTTAACTATACAGAAACGCTATCAAACTTCATCATTGCTACATACATTGAAACAACGGGATAATGCAATTAATTACAATGCGTCATTGCCAAATATAAAGATAGTTATTTCACTTCAATAGCAACTTGAGACAGATTTTTACAGCCTTTTTATTAATCCATGTAACAACAGTAGGTTTACATTCACGTGTGCTTGGCATTGACGCATTAATTTTTACTTTTAAGGGAGAAATTGTATATTTAAAATTAAGAAAGTGTAAATGGTGCATCTCTCAAAAGGAGGAAATTAAATACAATTTATTGTATTTAAATCATTATAAAGTTAAATCATAAATTTGACATTACATGTTTGTATTAATAAATATGATTAAAATTTTATTCTTACATTTTATGGTACTTAGTTTTTAACTTTATATTTGTTTTATCTATTATTAAAATGTACTTTTTGGTGCATTAACTAAAATGTACTTAATATGTGATTTAAATTATTTTATGATAATTATTATAAGATAATATTTATAAAGGTTTATATCAATTAGAAATTATTATTCAGTACTTAATATTAATATATATGAAGATTGATATAATATATTTTTAAAATACACAAAGACAAGAGTTACATTATTATATTTTAATTGTTTATTATAAAATGTTATGTCTTATACTGTGGTATTTTTTTGTTCTGCCTATAGCCCTTTTTTATTAATTAACTACATATTCATTTTTTTAAAAGATTAGAAAGGCCAAAAGAAATAGAAAGGGAAGCTAACTGTTTTTTTTTTGTTGAGACAACAAATTTATTAAAAGCCAATCAAAGCACAAGTGGTGCCAGATTGCTTAAAAACGTATAAAGAGATCTTGAAACAAATAGCTAGAGCACCATTCTCCAAAAAACATAAGCCCAACCACTTAACCGAAAATCCTATTGCTATTAAATCCCTTCCAACCCATTACAAAGTTCCAAAATACCTGCACCTTACTGTTATATCCACCTCAGTAAATCAGTATAATACACCAACAGTTCACAAACTCGCTCGTGCCTTTATATCAGAACTAGTTAGGGACCCGTCCGTATGCACGGGTCGCTCTGCTTCACTCCGTTATATTTTTTGTTTTGGTATTAAAATTATTCTTAAATTAAAAATTTAATTTTTTTAATGATTGAAAAATGAGAATTTAAGAATAACGATAATTTGAACGTAAATATGTGATTTAAGTATAATTATTATTATACTTTATTGTTTATAACATTATAATATATAATAAAAAAATGTTGCATACCTAAGCTTCAAAAAATAAAGAAAACAAAATATTGAGTTAGTAACTAGTTAAGTAGGCACGAGTTAGTACCTAGTTAAGTACTCATGCGTGCGCACGGGTATGCCAAAAAATTATATTTACAATATAGTTATAGACATAAAAATATTAGACAATATTATCATGTATTTAATTGGAAACTAACAAAATGAGAATAAAAATGAATATAAGCTAAAAAAATTATGATCAACAAGTTGAAACTAGTTTGAAGGTCAAGTAAAATAAAAAAGATATTATATAATAAACTGTCAATTAACAAAGTATTTAAATTTAGAAGCATTGTTTGTAGGAAAATTCCAACCCCAATAGAAGTTGTCTATTTACACAAAAATTGGCATAAACATAACAAAAACAAAGCATAATTAACTGTTAGATCAAGAAACTCAAAGATAATTTTTATGTCAGGCGGTAAATTTTGCGATTTAGACAAAGTTCTCCATCTAGAGCCAATTTTTGTTGTCTTTTTCCGGTTATTCTAAATAATGTGTAGTCGCACGGATAAGCTACAAAATTAAATATATAATATAATTGTATACATTTAATTGTAATCGTGTAAAACTTATTAAATAAGAACCAAAACTAATATGATTGAAATATATAATATATTTTATAAAACAACACTGTCTATTTAGCTTCAATGATATCCACGGTTATTAATGTTTTAAAATTTTATTAACAATGAAATACATATTTAATTTCATTGAGGTTATTGTTGTGAGTATATTATTTACAAAAGACTAAAGTATGAAGTAAGAATTTAAAACTGTCAACATATTGAAATACATTTATGATAAATGTATTAAAAAATAATTCTCAGACTAATTTGGAGCATCACCTTGACAATTAAAACATGAGAACAAATCAAAGTATTTTTTAAAAATTTAGAAAACAAAATTAAACCCAAAAATAAAAAAATGTATTAATCTTATGTTTATATATAATTATTTAATAAAAAATGTATAAATGATAGTTAAGATAAACATGAATGGAGTATCACAAGATTGTATCTTATTTGTTAATCATCTCCGTCCCCATCCATACACTCGACAACAATAATAAACAAATATATAAGAGATAAAATGAATATTAATAACAATAATAGTTATCATAGATACTTACATAATATAATTGTAACCGTGAATAACTTATTTAATTAAAAATGAAACTAATATGATTGAAATATATAATATATTTTATAAAATATCACTATCTATTTAGTTACAATGATATCAATCATTATTCATATTTTAAAATTTTATAAAGAATGAAATACATATTTAATTTTATTAAAGCTATTGTTATTAGATATGTTATTAGTATATTATTTACAAAAGACTAAAATATGAAGTAAAAATCTAAAATTACAGACATATTAAAATGCATTAATGATAAATATATTGAAAAACAATTTTCAAACTAATTTGGAGCATCAACTTAACAATTAAAACATGAGAACAAATCAAGTATTTTTTAAGAATTTAGAAAACAAAATTAAATCCAAAAAATAAAAAAAATAAAAAAGGTATTTAATCTTATGTTTATATATAATTATTTTAAAAAAATATATAAATGATGGTTAAGATAAACATGACAATGAAATACCACGAGATTATATACCATAGATACTTACGTGGTATAATTGTAAGAGTGAATAACTTATTCAATTATAACCAAAACTAATATGATTGAAATATATAATATATTTCATAAAATACCACGGTCTATTTAGCTCCAATGATATCAATAGTTATTCGTATTTTAAAATTTTATAAACAATGAAATACATATTAAATTGTATTGAAGTTATTGTTGTTAGATATGTTATTAGTATATTATTTACAAAATACTAAACTATGAAGTTAAAATCTAAAATAGCCAACATATTCAAATGCCTTCATGATAAATATGTCGAAGAATAATTGCAAGACTAATTTGAAGCATCAGCTCGGCAATGTCATATGATAAATGATTTAATAAAAACATGAGAAAAAATTAAAGTATTTTTAAAATTTAGGAAACAAAATTAAACCCAAAAAATTTTAAAACTATATAATCTTATGTTTATATATAATTATTTTAAAAAAATGTATAAATGATGGTTAAGACAAACATGACAATGGAGCACCAGAAGATTGTACAATTGTAACGACGATAATAAACAAATATAGAAGAGAAAAAAATAAATAATAATAACAATAATAGTTACCATAGATACTTACATGGTATAATTGTAACGGTGAAGAACTTATTTAATTAGAACCAAAACTAATATAATTGAAATATATAATATATTTTATAAAATAACACGATCTATCTAGCTACGATAATCTCAATCGTCACTACTAGAATAATGCTTTTTTACGACGTAGTATCTAAGTCGGTTATCCAGAACCGCCTTAGATAGTGGTGCGGTGGCAAACTTGTAATTATCAAAGCTGAGAATAATTTTTTACAACGTAAATTCTAAGGCGGTTATAAATAACCGTCTTAGTAACTCGTTGGGTGGCATTTTTGTAAATATAGAAAAAACTTCAACGACGGGTCAGGCACCAAAGCCGCCTTTGTTTTATTTCCCTCAAATTAGGGATTTTACAGCCATCCCTTTCCACTCTTCACCCAGCGTCCCCTTGGTCTTCACCAGCATCCCCTGTCTTCACCAAGTGTTGAAAGAGAAGTTTGTCACCCATCATCACTAAGCCCTGTCGAAGAGAAGTCTGTGACCCATCACTAAGCCCTATTCAAGGTGTGTCGTGCCGCAGTCCGATTGTATGAACTGGTAAGTACCTATGCCCTAGTGTTGCTTGCTTGAAAATTTGTAATGAATGGCATTGTCAAGACACGGTTTTTGTTTCGCTGGTAGGTAAGGGCTTTTATTTTGCCTTTCTCGATTAGCAACACACGAACGAAGGGCAGCTTGCTTGCGGCTTCAAAATTTGAAAGGTGAGTTTATCCTGATCCCTGAACCCTTTCTTCGTGTTGCTAGTGATTTTACTCTTTTTATCTAATACAAAAACTTGAGGCTTGTGGTCATGTGCCTTATTTCTTCCTATTTAGATTGTTGTGTGTTTTGTATCAAGTAATTCAAATTTTCTTCTGACTTGGGAGTGTTATTACCTATTTTCTTATTAGTTGTATCTGTGTCATCTTTGAGAATGATGGGTTTTTAGATTAAGTCCATATGTCACAGCCAATCCCGTGATACCTTAAAAAAAGCACATTTGAAGTAAAAAAGGAATCAAGTTTTGTGCTTAGTTTCGTAAGGAGTCAAGTATGACTAGTGAATGTATGTAGTTTGAAGTACTCACCAGGATCAGTCATTGAATTTGGAAAAGATATCAAGAAAACCAAACAGGAGGCAAATGTGACAGTGGATAAAATATCCAATCTGAAATTCAGCCATTCAATTGCAGTAGCACTGTATAATTTGGGCTGGGAATATCTGTCTATCAATTTCATATTTATGTCATTAAATCTTGATTCTTGCTCAAAGCTTCTTATGGTTGTTGATCTAGAAATTGTTTCAGAAAAATGTTGTATTACTGGAGCTTGCCATGTACCTACTAATCGTGCCAACTCCCTTGCTGATGCAGAATAGTATCGCTGCATTTATTGAAGCACTCTGTTAGCATATATAGTGATATTATTGGCATAATAATATCAGTGAGTTTCATTTTGCTGATAGAACACCAATTGATAAAGTAATAAAATATAATATCAAACACTTAAATCGCAGACAATGCAGCAATACACTTGTTGTCCCAAAGGCAAAAGTCTCCTATTACACAAATACAACAATACAATTGCTGTTCCAAAGACAATAGTCTTCTACAGAGAGTATTCTTTGTCCACAAACAGAAAATAATTTCACACTTCCTAATTACACACCTACTATTAGGTAATATATCCTTAATACATAACTACCTGTAACTATTTTCTACACATAATGGTCATCCTACAATTTCTAGTATAGAACTAACTGTCATAACTTCCCCTAATCCAGTTCCTACAATTTTATTCCTCTCAAAACTTATGTAACAAAATTTAAATACACGTTAAACACGTGCCTTGGAAAATAAAATAGGAGGAATGAAAGTCAAAATTAGATTCATTTGGTGACATTATCCAAAAAGCTACCTGGTACCATATGCATGTTGCCATGACTGGAAACAATACTATAAACACCTGCCATGCAGCTTGAGACATCACAACAATATTTCCCAAGATTTGAACCAGATTGAAGACAATTGCCCATACTAGATTTGAAATGTTCATATCTAGTGCACTTTGGTCTGTGGAAGCCGGCAATAAGGTCATTTGTAAAAAAAATAAAAAAATAGAGGAATCAAACTTTCAAAACAATGCAATAACCTGTATATCAGGTAAATAAGGTGTCTTTTAAAATTAAACCATGAAAATTGTCAACATAGTATGACATACTCTATTAAGGATTCGCCCACTCGGGGTGGCATCAAAATATGATATTGGTGCTCGAAAAATGCACAAATGCATTTTATTGAAGATCATAGTGGCTGTCTTGTATCCAGCTATCACAGCAAGAAATGCTCTGGCAAAGGTGAAAATAGAACTTCCAATTGCCAAAGCAACATAGACAACCATAAGTTTAAAGCTTCCAATATCAGGTTCTGCAGTTGCAGACATAGGAGTAGCCAAAATCATCCAATAATTGCTAGCAATCTGAAAAGCCACAGTGAGTATCGTTGAAAGTAATATGAAGGGTACAAGAGCTCCTCCATAAGCTGTTGTGATGTATTTCCAGTAGACATTAAACCCTACTCTACCCTTTTCCCGTTCTTCTTCTTGAACTAGTTGTCCTTTGGGTTCAACTATGTCATCTGACGTATCATTTTGATCATATACCACATTTTTGTCAAGTTCAAAACAACTTACTGAACTTGTGTCCTCCTTGGTGGTAGTTGATGTTTTAAATGTTGGCCTTCTCTCCAAGGACTTGATTGAAGACAAAGCTACTTTGTGTGCACCTACAAGTTCCATAAAATCAGTGCCTGACCTGAGAATGTCATTGTATTTTCCTGATTGAGTTATTGTTCCTTCTCTCATGACCTAAATAAATGGTAAGCAAGAGAAAAATACTGAGAAAATAGTAAATTGACTAAATGCTGATTTTTGAATTCTTTAGTGAGAAGTCTATGATTCACTTACCAATATTAGATCAGCATCGGATAAGAACTCTACTTGATGAGTTATATAAATCACAGTTTTTGATTTTAAAAGGCCAAGCAAGCACTCCTGAAACAATGTAGTGTAAATGGATCATCAAACAGATATATATCAGAATCTTGGTATAGAGCACGGGCTATTTGCACTCTTTGCTTCTGTCCACCACTCAAATTGATTCCCTTCTCTCCGAAAGTGGTCTGATCACCAAATGGTAGAACCTCAAGGTCTTTTGTCAAGGAACATGCTTCTAGCACCTCATCATACTTTTCCCTATCCATCTCTTTACCAAATAATATGTTGTCTTCTATCTTGCCACTCTGTATCCATGGTGATTGAGAAACATAAGCCTTTGTACCACATATCTTCAGGGTCCCAGATATCTTTGGTACTTCCCCTATTATACAAGAAAGTAAACTGGACTTGCCTGACCCAACATTACCACATACAGCAACCCTAATACCATGAAAAACTGTGAGATTTACGTTTTTCAATGTTGGATTAGGGGAAGATAAATCCCAAGAGAAATTTCCATCTACTAATTCAATTGCCTTATCAGAACTATCCCGTGGAAGCTTCTCTACTACATCAGTCTTCCACTCATCTAGACGAAGAAATGATGCAATCCTTTCAAGGGAAACCTTAGTTTGTGCAATCATTGAAATGGTGTCAGGAAGACTGTATATGGGCATTTGAAGAATTCTGAATGTTGCAAGTGCTGATAAGACCTTTCCTGATTCAAGTGGGATTCCGATAAGAGCACATGCACCAAATGTAACCACAACAATAAAAGTTGGGGCGTTATAGAAGAGAAATCTAACAATTGTTGTACCAACTAGAAATTTCTTTAGCCATGTCTCCTCAGTCTTCCTAAGCTGAATAATCTTTGATAGGAACTTCATCTCCCATGCTTGCAGTTTTAGAATTCTCATACTGTTCAGAATCTCAGATGTTGCCTTCATTCTTTTATCTTTGAACTCCATTATCTTGCCTTGGAATTTTTCTTGCAATGATGCCACAGGAAGGTTTAGCAACATCACAACTACAGTGGCAGCAAGAGCAGCTATCGAACCAACCCCTACACTTCTATACAGAATTCACCGCTTAAATAGTCTGGTTAACATGATAGTGGAACACTAATCTCAATTAAGACACACTATGTCTACCTATCCAACAAAAAGAGAAAACAGAATACTCTTCTAATTCCTGATCCGCATTTGAGAATCTAATTTGTTGGCAGTCCCTAACATACAAACACAACATACACGTAACACGTCTGCCGCTGCATCACATGAAGTGGAATTGAAACCACAGAAACAAGGACAATGTTTTAATGGGATATGTTAGCAATCATTCAAGTAACTAGTTCCCTCCAATATACATTTTCAAAGGACATTGGAATTCACACTACCACAATTACATTTTCAATATATACAAACATGCCCTTACAAGTTATCAAGGTTTTTTTCAATATGATATGCTACATCATTTTTCTGAATCAAGGAAAAATAAAAGGAAATATTATTAATTTTTGTGAAAATTGTTGCTTGTTAATTGAGGGGCATTTTCCCTTTCCTTGACACATCACCATATCAAGCAAATAGAATAGGAACGTATATAAGTTAATACTTTCTAAATCCGAAATGCAGATTCAGGCTTCCAAATGATGATTACCCAAGTTTTCGATATTTATTTGTTTGGTTTCATGGCATGCTACATTCTATGCTACCTTCCAAATGACTTTTACCACCCAGACTAATATATAAATAAATAAAAGATTGCCAAGTGGCTGTATTTCATGTGCCATTGTTGCACTACTCAAATAGTATGAACTAGGGGAACAATGGGCAGGATTTGATCCTTACAATCTTAAATATACCACCCAATCCCTCTACCGGGTTGGAATTGAAAGAAAATAGAATTACTGGGTTGAGTTTTTTTTTTCGGGGTACATTTGTGGCATTGAAGTTTGAATATATACTATCTCATCCCATACTTAAACTCTTAACCACTTAATTATTAGGAAGAGTTAACTTGGTTTTAAAACTTAATGTTTTGACCGAGTTGAGTTTAGTAGAAATGTTATTCCCTATGTTCCTAAATTATATAGCGTTTTTTTTCAAAACTATTGATGTTTTACAAATTTATGTTTTAAAAATTATACAACTTTTTTTCAACTATAGTCTCTAGACTCCGAATATTGATATTGTGTGGAAGCATGGCTTTAGAAGCTTTACAGCTGAATCTGATTCTCAGGTTGTGATTAATTTCTTTACCAAGTCATGTCTTGGTTCTCATTCTTGCTTTGGTTTGGTGAATCGGATTTTGAGATTTTGCTGGATTGAAGGAAATTTAGAGAGGTTTCATACACTGCGAGAAGCCAATTAGGTTGTAGATCTTCTTGCAAACTTTGTTCAGTCTTTGGAAAGTGGTTAGAGAATTTTTTATTTTGTTCCTTATTTTATTTTTCATGTCGTGTTGGCATATGCTTCTTCAACTGCTTTTCCTCATGATTTTTAGTTTGTTGCTTTTGGGGCTTTAGCTCCACTTATCACAAAAATAAGACTCCAAATGTTGATGATGACTGATTCCAATTAGTATAGAATATTGGCAGACAAGAATAAGCACTAATAAATTGCATTTCCTCTCCTATGTTACAGTCTATGCTTGTTTTCTTCAAACCAATCAAGTTTGCGATAGCATTCACTCTTGGTAATTTTCTTTCACTTGGAAGGTATGTTTTGTTTTACAGCTGTATAATTATATTGTGATGCTGACTTCCTTGTGTTTTGCAATTTAATGTATTAGAAACAAGGATAAATTTAAATGGTCTCTAGTTCATTGGATTCCATTGACGGATTTCAAATATTCCGCTGTTGTCAGTAATGGACAATGTTCCTTTACTGTTTAAATCAGTTAACACAACACTAATCATATGAGCCTCAATGTTCCTTTATTCTGAGGATAATTGGACTAATTGTCTTATACGTAGTTGCATAGTAAGCCTACACCGGAGACAGTCGTGCTCAGATTAGTAGGAATATTATAGGCGACAAAGATCTCTCCCTGAGTGTTTAACGCAATTGCATACTAGGACTCAAACTCAAGACATTTGTAGAACTAATTTGCTAAGCTACAAGATAGAAGGTTTTGTTTGGCAATATATATGGTTTATAAACAAAGACATTCTAGGTAGGGAATCCAAAAGGACATGTTGATCGGTCAAATGCAGGTGTTGCAAAGGATCCACTTGGAGAAATCATGAAAATACTTTATGAAGTGTATATGAATCCAGTGGAACTCCCGTGGGAGGCTAGCCGATTTGGAATTCCAAATATAGATGCCAAATTTTACACCACACATGCTGATATGGCTGAAATAATATCAGGTTACAAGTGTTTAAACATTTCTATACTACAGCTATTGATGATGTAAGTCATTTAATTACAACCTTTAACCCTAAATGTTATCATAAGCAACAAATTGTAAATGTAATACATTTTTGGTATAATGATTGTATTGTCTTTCAAATAGGTATTTGGATGAGTGTGCTACAAGCAGAGGTGATGGCTCAGTGTATGGCTTCCTTGATCCTCAATCAATACACATTGGTAAGGAGGACCGTCAACAATGTCAACTTTATATTGAGACATGGGTGAAGGAATCACAACGATGCTTGTACTTAGGAGCATACTTGCATCAGTAAGTTAAATTTTTTTGTGGCATTTAACAAATGTTATGATTTCTAAACTTGCTAATTATAATCGTCAACTTCAGGTCACATTGGCAACTATTTGTTCTCTGCCCTAGGGAAAACATGGTTGTTTGGTTTTGTTCGTTGCGAAAGAAGCCTGATGTTAACATAAAAGCCGTAATAAATAGGTACGAGTGTAATGTACTTAAAGATAGTCGAGCTGTCATTGTTGTTGAATATGCTGCGTAAATGTTTGTTATAAGTAACATCGTATATAATTTCGTTTACTAGTGCAATGAAGACAATAAGTAGTTCTTTGGAAGGCATGTCTCAGCAAGGTCCACCTTGGTGGATTGAACCCAATGTTAGATGGTCGTTTAGATGAACCCCTATGTAATTTTTAAAGGGTACAAGGTATAATAGTTATTTTCACTGATAAATATAGAGTCATGTTCAAAGTGGAGGGTACGAGTGTGGATACTATGTGATGCATTGGATGTGGTGCATCGCTAGTGGTCGTTTGAAGGATGACTGGAATAGGGTATATATACAAAGTCTAATTTCAATTTTCACGTTAGTTGATATTTGTTTAACTATTAATAATGTCTTCCATTGTTAATTTTGTAGTGGTTCTCGGATGGATCAGCATTAGACGTGGAGGCCATGACAATAATTCGAAAGAATTGGGCAACTTACTTTTTAGCTACTAGAAATAACAGATGCTAAATATGATGTACATTATTATGAATGACTACATTTTCCTTTAATGACACCCTTTAGTGGTATATTTTAATGAATTGTTTCATGTCACATTAATGTTTTTTAAAAACCTACGTAATGGTTTAGTAAGGAGTTTATGTATTCTGAAATTGTTTTGGTTTGTTGTAGTCTCGTATTAGAAAATATATATTTTGATAGGATGAGTGCAATTTTCTTAGAAATTGTACTCCTACTATGTATGTACTGCACAGTTGCACCTTCCATCAACTTAACAACACGTAGTTACTTGTGATAGCACTTGTATTATTTTTCTTCCCATTACTGTAAGGCATGAAGTGGTAAGTAGATAATGCCATGCGTGTGGCACATAATTTCTACTTTGGGTATAGCCTTGCAAGCGAATGTTGTTGTTTGACCGTCTAGCACAGGAAAAACAATGGTTGCAAAGGCTGTGGCAACTGAAGCCAAAGGAAAAGCAATATCCCAATAGGTATGTTAACAGATTATTTTAACTCTTTGGAATGTTTGCAGTCAGCTGAGTTGACTTCCATGTCAATGTAATCATGTTCTGCAGGGTCACATGCAAAAAGTGTAGTAGCCATTTCAGCCTCTGAGGTACACAACATAGACTTTATACTCTTTATAATAACTAATTTTATTTCAATCTTTTTCATTCAATGAAATGAATGAGATAGAATTTGATTTGATTTAGCAGTGCTAAGGAAGCGCATGAAGTAAAAATAGTGTGTACATATCACTTCTCTCAAAGCCCAGATCTATTTACTAAATAGAGATTTCATAAACGGTTGGGTCAGACACTTGACAAGCCTAGTAACGTTACGTGATTATATGCTTCAAAATTAACAATATACTGGAAAAGAATGATGTAGTTTATATAATCTTCAATATAGGAATTTCTTGGGAAATGATCTGGATCCCTTGAGTTTGAAAGACCTTTAGAGTTTGGAGCAGCAGCTTGACACAGCTCTGAAGCGCATCCGAACAAGAAAGGTGAAGTGTGCTAGCTTCTTCATTAGTTTACAAGAAATAATTAAGAAGATTGAAACAACATAAGAGAATAAATTTAATCTTAAAATTAAAGAATTAACCCAAAAACATATGATCACTCTTGTTTTTTTTTTCTTCCACTTTTGAACTGACTGATCAATTTGATTTTTGCAGAATCAAGTTATGAATGAATCCATCTCAGACCTGCATAAAAGGGTAAGATGTCTGTGTTGGTTAAGGCCTTAAGGGTGATATATTGAATATTGGCTAGACTGCATAGCTTGTAAAATGATATGTTCTTAGGGACATTGAATATATCATAGAAAAAATCTCTAATAACAGAATGTCTAATGATTTACATGTTTGTAACTGAATTTCATGAGCAGAAACAAGGGCATGATAAAGAAAATTCATAAACAATTTACTATAATTTGAATTGTGCCCCAAGAAGGAAGCATATGGCTAGTATGAAGCTACCCGAAGTAATCTTAGATATAATTGTTAGTAGAGTTTTTTGAAATTATATTTCTCTTATTAAATGACATTACCGAAAGTAATGTTAAATGTTTTTACTTGGTTTCTTCTTTGACTTTATGGTTGGTAGATTGTGTTAAATTAATTTTCTGCTTCTGAAGGGAAATTAATTAGTTTTCTACCGACTGCTAGAAGGTTTGTACATAAAAACATTTGGGATTTATAAAGATAAGTTTTTGTTGTGCATATGACATGACAGACAAGGACATTACAAGAGCAAAACAACAAGCTAGCAAAGGTTGCTAGAAGCCATATATTACTCTTGTAACATTTCAATCTAAAGCTTCTAGACAAAAAGTACAAAGAAAAAGTAATTAATTTTTTCATTACATTTTATGACTAGATGAAGGAGAAAGCAAAAACAGTTACACAAAGACTGGTTCCTTCTCTAACTCTCTGGTACTTTTCTTGCCTCTCTCTTCTAAGCAGATACTATAGCGAATGAGCATCCTTCATTGTCAAACCTTATGTTTTACATTATAGCTACAAGGGTAGGAATACCAAACTAAACAATAAAAACCGTTTAAAACCGTAGTTTATTGGCAGGGGAATTTTTTTTATTTTTTTTCACAGGCATAATACCTTTGGGCAAATATTAGTATTGCAAGTATGCATGTAAGTTTAAACTTTATACAAGTACCAAGTTAAAATGACAATATAATAAACAAGTTTGATTTTATGATATTTTATGGTCCAAATGTCAATTATAGATTCCTAATACATAGATATCTTCCATGTTGTCATAAGCTTCGAAAATGGTTTTTCAGTAACAGATTTAATAAATTAACATTGAAAAAAATGCATACAATATATCATATTAGTTAATTTGATTCCTTAAGTATATTTGGTTTTTGATCGTATCCCGAACAAGTTTTTCTTGAAAAAATATTAGCCAAATTGATTTCATTAAGTACATTATTGTTTGAGATGATAGAAGTGTCTAAATGATGCAGTGAGACATTCCAATGTGAATCCTTATATCAACTTTTAATCAATGTCCTTTGTTTGTTCAAGGATTTATTGCATCTGCCCTTAATTATGGACTCATTAAATGGTGAGGAAGGTTTCAGCACTGCTTTATGAAAGTTTTGTTGTCAAAGTTTATAATTTGTGGACAACTTACAACTGAAGTTAGCAATGTTAGATATTCCATAGTAATTTTAAATTCTTGCAAAACTATATACTATCATTAATTATGTAAATTCTTTTATTATGCAAATTCTTTTGCTTCAAATCAATGTATAGAATAATTAAAACACTACCTAAAAAACTAGACTTGCACCCAAAAAATTAATATATATATATATATATATTCTAAGACGGTTGTCGAAAAACCGTCTTAGTGTGTCTCACTTTCTAAGCCGGTTGTATGAATAATCGCCTTAGAAAGTTTTACAAACAAAGACATACTAAGACTGTTCCAACTTAAATCGTCTTAGTATGTCTCACTTTCTAAGACGGTTTTAGCAGCAACCGCCTTAAAAAGTCTCACAAACAAATGACATACTAAGACGGTTGTTAAAAAATCATCTTAGTATGTCTCACTTTCTAAGATGGTTTTGACTAAAACCGTTTTAAAAAACCTTCAAAACAAAGGACATACTAAGACAGTTACAATGTAAACCGTCTTAGTATGTATCACTTTCTAAGATGGTTATAGGCAAAACCGTCTTAATAAGTCTCACTTTCTAAGACGGTTTTTGCAATAACCGTTGTAGAAAGTTGGCATATTATAACAGTTAATAGATGATAACTGCCTTGAATAAACAATAAATTTTAAGACGGTTATTCTCAAAACCGTCTTAAAAACACCAATCTTTAAAGACGGTTTCAAAACCGTCGTTGTAGAGGTTGGCACATTTTACGACACTGCGTGCTATGACGGTTCAAAACTGTCGTAAAATGACCTGCAGAATCGACTTAAAAAGCTTTATTTGTAATAGTGCGTTATTCACATTTTAAAATTTTTTAAACAATGAAATACAGATTTAATTTTATTGAGACTATTATTGTTAGATATGCTATTAGTATATTATTTACAAAAGATTAAACCATGAAGTAAAAATCTAAAACTGCCAACATATTGAAATGCATTCTTGATAAATATGTTGAAGAACAATTACAAGACTAATTTGGAGTATCAGCTTGGCAATGTCACATGATAAATGATTTAATAAAAAATGAGAAAAAAAAATAAAATATTTTTTTTGAAATTTAAAAAACAAAAGAAAACCCAAAAAATAAAAAATTTAAAAACTAATTAATCTTATGTTTATATATAATTATTTTAAAAAAATGTATAAATGATGCTTAAGATAAACATGACAATAGAGCACCACGAGATCGTATGTTATTCATTATGTTTGTTCCCCAACATCGTCTCCATCCATTCCAAATACTCGACAACGATAATAAACAAATATAGAAGAGAAAAAATGAATATTAATAACAATAATAGTTATCATAGATACTTATATAGAATAATTGTAATGGTGAAAAACTTATTTAATTCGAACCAAAACTAATATGATTGAAATATGTACTATATTTTATAAAATAACATTGTCTATTTTTTAATGAGACTCATGGTTCTTCATGTTTTAAAATTTTATATAAAGAATGAAATACGTATTTAAGGTTATTGTTGTTAGGTATGTTGTTAGTATATTATTTACAAAAGACTAAACTATGGACTAAAAGTCTAAAACTGCTAACATATTGAAAAGCATTCAAGATAAACAAGTTGAAGAGCAATTGCAAAACTAATTTGGAGCACCAGCTTGACAATGTCATATGATAAATGATTTAATAAAAATATTAGAACAACTTTAATTAGTGGTCAATATCTTGTTCTCTATCTCCTAATTAGATTGTTGTTCCATAAAACCAACATCACAATTTTCAATGATTTTCTCAACTACCTCTTAAGTATGAGAGAAAGGCAAGTTCTATTAAAGCTTGACACACGAGTAGAAGTACTTTTTGTTGAATGAAATTCTATTTGTACTCCAATCTGCCATTGATGGAGTCTGATCCACAAGCAATCTCCAATTTTCCATTAGTTGAAAAATGAAGGTCACAATCTCCATACCTAACAAAAATTATTCAAGTTTAAATTAAAAATATCCATCACGAAAATTACAACCAAAAATAAAGAACGAAATATATAGGCATGTTTTAAAATTCTTCTTAGTATTTTCCTATTTCTATTTTTTATATGACAATAAGCAAGAAAGAGAAGAGAAACATGCCTCAGTCATTATAGGAATAATTTATTTTTTCATACACTCTCTCACTTTGTAGGAGCAATTTCTTTTTCCATATATTAATTTTAAATTCTGACCATGTAGGTAATTATCATGAACTGCCAACATAAGAATAATTGCTCTGTGTGTCAGCAAGTAGTGTCATTGTCTGCTTAATAAGATTTGAAACAGAAGATTTTTAAGTATGATATATTAATTACACACACAAAAATGGAAGATGAGGCATTTGACATGCAAATGCTAATGTATAACAGAAGATTTTATAAATATGATATAAGTTGTAGATAGTAGAAGCAGATTGATGCAAGGATATGCACATAAGGCTGAGTAGTAGAAGGTGAATGAAAGAAGCTATTAACATTTTAAAATTATCATCTTCATAAATTTCAATGTTTTGAATTAACTCTCTGATCTCTCCTCCTTTTGCTTGTTCCTTTCAAAATCATGCATTGATATTAGATAGGCAGGTTGTAAAGTAACACACATTATAAGAAATTTAAAAATTCTTCATTTCCTATGTTACCCATCAAAAAACCAAAGATTGATTTGAACTATAGATTATTATCAATATTTTTTTTTACCTTTTTTGTATCATCCAATACTTGCAGATTTTTAATCATAAAAAAAGATGGATGATAATAGACACTACCCACAACTTCTTGTTGCTGGTAGAAGACTTTTTTATTCCTTAGATGAAAAAATGAATGTAAATTGCTCCCAAATGGATAGTAGCATGTTCAAACATGAAGTAAACTTTAAAGTGACACCTTCACCTTAGAATCTGCTATAGCAGAACTTGCAAGGATACCAAGCCAACACAGGAAGCTTCAACAACACTGAAACACAATTATTATAATGAAATCCAGAAAAAAAAAATAATAGTTAAAATTACAACATTGAAACTCATGGCAAGTCTAAAACACAAATATTATAATGAAATCAATGGAAAAAGACCTAGTCATATATCAAGTGCAATGAAAAACCAAGAACATAAATTATTATTCCAAAGTTTTCATATAGCTTATGCAAAACCGGGACACAAGCCATAACACATAAAAAATTAATAGCACAAAAACATAACAGAATATTAATTGAAAACTTAGAAAACATATATGAAACAATGTTAACAATAACATCTGACAAGGAATAGCCATCACATGTATGGTGCTTCAAATTCAACCAAAAGTTACTACAACACACTACTACTGTAATACAATTAATCTGTTATAGTCATAACAAACTTTTCTTTCTTTCTTTTTTTATGAAAAGGAAAAACACGAAGAAGCAATCGAGACATGAAGGGAGAAAGAAATTTAAAAATTATTTTTTTTTAGAAAAATCTATTATAGTAAATATTTTTTTTCTCATGCTTTGACCTTTTTACTTATAAAGTGAAATTTGTTCTGAAGCTTTGCTTAGACTAAACTCAGTTTAAAACAACCAACTAAAATTCCAATGTTTGGGTCTATAGAAACTCCAAGCTACCCAACTGATAAGCTTTTATTAATAAAACAATAGACCTTTTATTAAACCACCCAATTCCTCCTAATTGCCTTGCAATCAAGTATTATGTTAAGCTAAAGAAGTATACTATTAAAAACAGCATAAAAAACATTATTATTGAGTTATATAATAAGTAGAATAAAACAATCAAGGAAAGTTTGGTAGTCTGACCTTTCACCACTAACCACACAAACAACACAAGAGTAGCTGATCACAAATAAAGGAGATATTCGTAGGTGAGGCACAACGTAGCTTATCACAAGGAAAGGAGGTAGGTGAGGCACAACGTAGCTTATCACAAGGAAAGGAGGAGACAAATCACGAAATTAAACTTACCTTTACACCATCATGTGTACATTTCTTCTTTATCTCCTCTCCAAAATTGTCCTTTCTTATACCATATATGTAACTTGTGGCACCTCATGCTTGAAGCATCCACTGTTATGAGGTAAAGACAAATGATTAGTAACAAAATCAAAAGATATTTCTGTTATTTACAAAAGTCTATTGAAACAAATTAAATCCAAAAATAGAACATGACTCGTAACCAAAAATCTACTTAAGCAAACTGAGGTACATTATTTGAAGTTTATAAGGTATAGAGTTATTAGTGATCTTGGCCCTGTATTAGTTTATAAGAAACACCAAGTTTTAAAGTTACCAGAAATTTTTTTAACAATAAAATAAAGAAACATCATTCTTAATCTGCAAGGTACTTCATAAGCGTTTTATAGACTCCTGTTGCAGAACCAAGTTAAGCTAATTGCCTTCTCCTATGACCAGAAAGTTGTTTAATATATTTATCTTATTAACTCATGCAAAACCTACCAGACAGGGGTTGAGCCTCACCTATCCATTTGTTGTTTCCACAACAAAGCATACCGGTCGTGTATGCTACCACCAGAATTTACCAAAGTGTCAACATATGCTTGCTTATTCCTTTCTGAGCGTTCCCGTTACTGTCTAATTAGTGTCCCTCAAAAATCTTGAGGCAAATATGTCATAACTACATATAAATTTTGTTGAGTTAAAAAATAATGAAGAAGAAAATGTGTCATAACCGCATATGAACAATATACAATATGTCATAACTATCAAAGTTGACACATTTGCTTATCCATTTTGTTGAGGCAAATATGTGATAACTGCATATAAACAATATACAATATTATCTCACTTATATATTAAAATCTTAAGATTAGTTTCCGTATTATCTCTAAGGATTGGTGTGACACCCTCTACCCCTCACATATATGTACTAATAATAAAAGGAATAAGAAATCAAAATTAATTAAAAGTTTTTAAAACACATTTAAATACAAGCCTTTCAAAAGGGTAAAAGGCTCACATTCACTTTTCTAACATCATAATAAAACTTGTACAAATAAATAATAAATCATCTCGGCTCAAAACAAGGTCATCTAAGACTTCATGCAATTAATACAGAAACCTATACTCCAATGTCACATCTTATCAAAGTATTGTGTTCCCGTGTCTTCTGGCATGAGATTCTTCATAGTCATCCATCTAACCATCTACTCCCATGAACACAAAGTTCGAGATCATCACCAGATCCAAACACAAATAGCACACGGGGAGTGAGTTATCACATTCCTAACTAGTAGAGAGAAACAAGACAACAAGTAGGTATAAATATCATATAAACAAAATACAACTTACTTAAGCATAGCTCATGTTATTTCATCACTTTGTCGCGCAACATCACATCACAACACCACACGTCTCATTGATTTTCACAATATTCACGTACTCAATGATCAAAACACAATATCACTAAATTAATCAATATCGATCAATATACAAGTGTCATGCAACAGATACACTAAAACTCAATCCTATATGCAATGTGGTACCATGTTAGTGAAAAACCTCGTCGTGCGTCTAGGAGTACATGACAAGACAAACCACACACTAGTAAGTCAGGTCACTCTCACTTGGTAAAATCATAGGGAAACCAGTCAAGATCATGCTATTTTGCGAGAATGCTCCAACCATATGAGATCAACATAGGTTTAAAGGATCACTCAAACCGGGTGTATTTACCCCCAAGGCCTACACTCCGAAGAGTCTGTCAGGGCCTTTCCCTCCTAATTCAGGTCCAACCCAGAAAACATTTTAGCACATAGGCTCTATCTATGAACTATACAAAACACACGACTCCTCAATTATTCTCAAAATGGTTTTATCTCATCGCGCTTGTGATTAAACTCGTCGGGTCCCCACAGTGGTTCCCATCACAATACTCATTGTGCATTAACTCGTCGCCTTTAAAGGATCTTAGCATTAACTTGTCGCCCTTAAAGGGACTTAGCATTAACTCATCGCCCTTAAAGGATTTTATAGTCATGTGATTGTACAATTCATAGCTCACAACTCAATGCACACAACATCTCAATGTACATATATATTACGAGTCAATACATACTCAATTTATCACATATATTTGGTCTCAATCACAATGGTATAATCCCAAAGTAATATGTTATCACACCTTATGAATCATATACACTTTACCTATAAACTATGCAATACACACAAATATTCAATTGTTTTCAAAATCATTTTAACTCGCTGCGCTTGTGATTAAACTCGTCGAATTCCCACAATGGATCTCATCACAATAGTCGTCGTCCTTAAAGGGTCTTACAATTGTATGATTGCACAGTTCATAGTTCACAACTCAATACACACATTTTAATACACATGAATTTCACCTTTCATCACAAGTTCAATTTATCACATACTCACAATTGGAATCACAATTTCATAATCTCAATATAACAATTTATACAAAAGGTTTATCATGGGAAGTAAAACCCCTCAAACAATTTTTCACAATCATATTAAAATCAATGAATCAAAATCATAGGTCAAAACACAAAAACATCAAGAGCGCTCAAGTTTATCAATCAATTTGCATCAGAACATCAACTGGTACGTAAAATACAACAATATTGTATTTATAATCGTAAAGGAAAAATTATAATTCAATAAACATCCCAAAATAAACTCAAATTTAATCCTCTAAAGATCCCTACACATGTTCATTTTAACCTCAATTGCGATAAACGCATCTCTTACCTCTAAGTAGGCTCACGTGTGTATTCTGACAGTGATAGCGACATATCTAGCAATTTCTTGTTATTTCTCAATCTTTTTCTCTGGTTTCTCTGGTCGGATTTCCAAGCGTTTGAGAGAAAGACAAGAGGTTGAAGCCTTCATTCCACTATCTGCGTGTGATGCATATTTCCTCCTCTCCACAAGTTAATTTAAAAATCCCAATGGTGAAGATGTGAGAAATGAATCGCGAATCTGGTGCCCAAATTTCATGATGATCCAACGGCTAACAATTCTGGGATCGTAGTTTTACTAGGACCGGTTTTGGATCTCTGCAGGAAAGGAGAATTTACGATGTGAAAGATATTTCTCTTATCTCCGAAATTTTTTCATAATTTCCAACGGTGAGAATTCTCGAAATTGAGTTTTGAACCTGGTGTTGAAATGTCACGACAATCCAACGGTTAACAAGTCTGAGATCGTCGTTTTACTAAGATAGATCTGAGTGTATGCGAGAAAAAGATAGAGTTTTGAGAGGAAAAAATAGAAAACGAAATTGAGAGGAAAATGAGGCATAAATATAAAACCTGACCTAACATCTCCCTATTTATAGCTAGGTATTCACAACCTATCATTTACTCTATTTATTTATTTTTATTATTTTATAAAAAGATTCTATTTTATTCCCTATAAAATGAATAAATAAAATATCCTTTTTATTTTCTCTCAAACCATTATTTTAATTAATAAATTTATTTTTCCTTATTTATTTAATTATAAAAACCTCATCATTTTTTCTAAAACTCTATTTATTTATAAATAACAATCATTTTCAAATTAGTTTAAGAAAAAATGGGATGTTACAATTGGATCCCATATTTCCTTATTATCTCATTATTTGTTTCCTAATTATCTTAAGATTAGTTTCCGTATGATTTCTTTATTTTATACACTTGTGAAGGCATATTTAACTGTCACGCAGCAACAGAAAGAAATTAAAGCTTTTCTCTAATATACAATGCACATCAAGTAGGAGCATAAAAATTGTCATCAAATAATTTTTTGAAAACGACAACCTAATGAATAAGAGATAAAGATTGCACAGAATTTATAAAACAACATGTAAAACAATCAGTTTCATTTCATGATAGACAAACTCACTTGTAGCCTGAAATTGAACTTAATTCATCATCATTTGCACTTGCTGCATCTGGATCATTAAAGAACGTCCATCAATTTAGGGGCATCATCAACCTTCACATCATCTTCTCCTGAGGACTCAGGAAGATCAGAAGTTGAAAAGGTCTTCTTACAGCAAATGATGAGTTCAGATGCAGCTTTTGAGAACTCCCCTAGACGAAGAAGCACTTGCATGGAAAATTGAATAGTATATGTTGAGACAAATCAGATGCAACAAAAGAAGCAGGTGAGAAGATATATACAAATAACCTTACCAAGTGAAGTGAGCTTTAATCAACACAAGTGACAACCTCTATACACCGGAGAATGAAAATGCAAGATTGCGGTTAGGTTGCAGAATGTGCAACTGGAATGCAGAGGAAGCTAGTGACACGGATTTTTTCTAGAAACGCAACAAATGAAGTAATTAGAAGGAAGCTACTCACATTTGTGTGAAATCGAAAGCTATTGCACACTGTTTGATAGCCTGGTGTGAGAATAGCTCAGTGACATGACAGAATCAGCATAGACCGGAACCTACACACACATAGCCTGCACTTTTGAATTTGAATTTGAAATTTGAAATCTGAAATCGGAAAATCGTGGAACGAAGAAGCAGAGGAAGCAGAACATGGAAAGGTTGCATGGGAGGTGAGGGAAGCGCTGACACGTGGTGGAATAAAATGAAAAGCGGACTATAGAATGAGCATAGCCTGGAACCTAGCCGAACCATAGACTGCGATTTTGAATTTGAATTTGAAATGTTTTGAAATTTGGAAATGGAAAGAGTGGAAGGAAGAAGCAGCGGGAAGCTTTGCGCCTTTGCTGATGGAAGATTGAGGAAGCTAACACATGTCAAGAAGAAATAAAAAATTGGGATAAACGGATAGTGCTGACACGTGGAACAACCGGTCATTGTTTTATTACTAACGTATAGATAACAACCTACACACTAACTTCATCAACACTAAAAATCTCCTCTCTCTTTTCAACTTCCACTCCATGTTTTTCATCTGTGCAAGAAATTTAATCTTTCAAAATGTACCAATGACCCAAGTGTAATGCATCCTCTAATCTATAGAAAGGGAAGCTAACTAATGTGAGTAACAAATGCATCATCCGCCAATAGGGTGTGCTTAAAAAGGTTGAAAGAAAATAAAAAAAATTCTAAGACTATCACCATACAGCAACATTAACTTCTTTGACAATATTTTTCCTGACTGTGTGGGATGCCTTAGAACCACGATCACTAATTTCTTGAACCAAAATTAATCAGATGGATCGCCACTTGAGAACTACTTTCCACTTGTAACAGTTTGAAGCCTCTTGACAGAGCTAACTCATTTGTGGTTGGTCACTTCAGCTCTATTGATATGTAATTCTTTGAATAAGCATGAAGGGCAAAACAGTGCCATGTGTATGCCATAACAGTAAGTTAACAAAAGCTATCCTGTTACAACCAGAGCAAAAAAGGAGGCCAAAACAGCACGAAAAAATAAAGCCATATCTACTAACTACCCTGCTAAGTATACCAATTCATGACCCTGTACCCTTTACATCCCCAAGTAAAATCCCAAGAGCCACATATTGTTCTGAGGCAATATCTGACCATTGCACTCAGTAAATTCCCCATAGAAGCTACATCTTATAACTCTGATTCAGCTATATCATATATTTGCAGCACCCGATTAGTAACCATAACACCCTGCAATGTTATATATAATAATAATAATAATAATAATAATAATAATAATAATAATATGGTGATTAGGTATATTGGATAGCAAACACGCGTCACTTTGAATCAAACTAATCTCAAAAGCACATCAGTATGCACTAGTTCAAATAAACATCATCAAAAAATTAATTCAGATATGCAGCCAAAATATGATATACATAGGATTAAAATATCACAATTTACAATTGATACTCAGACTATGCATGTGCAACCAATGAGTACAATATTTTTTTCAAACCATTTTATTTGCAGGATTAATAACAAAGTTGCATATTCATGCCTAGCTGGAGTTGATAATCGACTCTTCTAGTTTACCGTTCCTACTCTCTAATAAATTTTTGCATACACAAAGCTATTATTACAAAACAACATCTATACAACAGTGACAAAATAAAGAATAAGATGATATATACACGTCAATCAAGCCAGGCATGACAACAACTCCATAATCAATTTAGACTTCCCCTGATTACCATATCCCTCAACGAAAGATATTATTTTCCCTTCATTTATCTCCATTAACAACAAATGGTCAAGAGAAAGGTGTTCTTCACTACTAATGAATTGGTGCTAGTGCCACTCAAGTGAGTCCTAACTCGTAAGACCCTCAACCTCACTTTTCTTTTTATTTAACAACAGGTATCTTTCATGATTGCTAGTCCTGCTCTAAACACGTTCAAACAAAAATTCCTCTACCTTCACACAATAATCTTTACAACCTCACAGGAAAAAATAAAAAGAGTAAAACAAAAAAATACAATGATCAAGGTTTAGAAAAGTAAAACCTGAACCAGAAATGATCCTTTGTGGGGTCACAATGCATTTGCTGGATATCCAGAAGTGACAATAGGGAAGAAGGCTGCATTTATCTTCAAAAACCATTGTTACCAAAGAAATTAATAAAATTTAATCTTATTTAAGTAGTGAAATGTGCAGTAAAAATGAGCAGGACACGGTTAATGGTTTAGCTAGGAGGAACATGTAACCTACACTTATTTCAATACCGCTTTGGATGAAATAACATCCACAATATACTTTCCAAACATTTTGGACAATGCTGCTTACCTAATTTGCAATACACTGAAGAAAAGCCAAGATGAGAACAAAGATAAATCACTGTCCAAAATTGATCAAGGAACCTGCTAGTAACATGCCTGGGAGAGAAGCATTATTTGATTATCTTCTTTCGTCACTCGAAGATGTCATTATAGACAACTGTACCATAAATCAGGTGGGCAGAAACAGGTACACTGTTAACCAACTCAGTGAACAACAATTGATATCACACTAGGTGCCTGGGAAGGATGTCTACTGTGACATCCATCATCTTTATAACTACTGTCTACTGGGTTATCCTGCTGAAGCAAATCCTGATGTGAAGCTGGCAGCTGAGAAAATTTTGAAAAATAAGCTTTTTTTAAAGTCGACAACCTCATCTGAATAGATTTTTTGTTTTCATTGGCTAGTATCTCTACAATCTACATTGAGAACATGTCATATATGTGATACTTTGGCACATTGAGTTCTTTTACAAAAATTGGTTGATGATGCATTGAAGAATTTTGCAAAGGTTGAATCTCTTATGTGAAGAATGCATTTTCTGTGAATTATTATTGCTTTTTTTTTCTGTTGTGAATTATTATTGCTGTTTTTGATGAATCAGTTCAATCCTAGATAATTGTTCTTCCAATCTCTATTTGATTCAGCTTCAGTTGGGGGTTCAAGAATCCAATCTATCAATCAACAGTTTAACAAAACAACAGGTCAAAGAAAGAAAATCAGAAAATCCCTCTTAATGAATGCTTTGAAAAAAGAAAAGGAAAAGCATTTTCATACATTCGGATGCACAGCGTGCACACAGCGTAGGGCTGAATTTGGCCCGCTTTTGCTATAAGCTCTTCAATGCGGTTAAAAAAAGATTCCCAAATTTACACTATTTTTTCAAATTTATTTTCCAAAGACCGGTTGAGAATTTAGGTCATTCAACCCGAATTCTCAAGGTTATTTCTTTTATTTTTAAGAAAATTATTTTTAAAAAAATATAAATAAAGGAAGAAGATATGTCTTCTACATAATATCATTCAAATTATTATTAGTTTTGTTATTTTCGTAATTTAATTGCATTTGTTAATATATTTTGTTATTCTCATTTTAGTATGTTTTGTTTATTATGCATGTCTTTAACTTCCATCTCAATTATCCTAGTGTATGTTTTAATTCATGTGTATTATATAATTGAGATGTAGTAATTATTCATTCATTATGTTTTTAATCAATTTAATTTTTTTAAAACATTTTTCATTTTTTAATTTATTTTAAGATTATTAATTAATTTTCTCATTTTTTTAATTAATGTATATAAGGATATAAAACCACAAGGGAACAAAGATTGAACTTCAAAAAATTTAGAACATGTTGAATTGCCTTAAGTTTATAATTTGTAATTTATTTAAGTACCTACATACTAACTAAAAAATTATATCATAATATTTTTTAATTTTATTGATTTATTTTATTTATATTATTTTTAAATCTTTAAAAAATATTTTTTCTTAAAATAAATCACGTTGAGAATTGGGATTGGAGGAACCTGAATTCTCAATGGATTTTTTAAAAAGAAATAAAAAAAACACATTGTAAATTCGGATTCCCCAACCCAAATTTATAATATGCACAGTAAAATTGTATGTTTTGGTAAATAACAGGGAGGGTTGTATGTTTGAATATGTAATTTTTTTCTGTATTTTTCGGGAAAAAAATCCTCAAGTTGTAAAGGTTTTCTACCCAGAAAATACCTGGGAATGTCGCACCCACAGATCTTCCTCTTGTAGTAGTTGCACAATTCACATATAGTCCTTTGGTTCCCCTTACACTCACTAATAAAATAATATATGTTGATTTTAAATTTGTAACAACATGGGTACATTATTTAAAAAATGCACAGGTATAATTTTAGAATTGATGGTTAGGTTATTTTTAGAAGAATTCAGTATAGTTCAACTATTTTTAATTAGTAAATATATTTTTAAGGAGCGGTTAAATCAATTTATTGAAACTAGTGTTTCCACGTGGTTACTTTATTTTAAACTTTGATAAAAAAGAAACTTATAGGTAATATAAAAAAATAGAAATATGAAACCAATTTAATTTTATCAATTTTTTTGTCAGATCTTTTAGAGAATATAATTTTATTTCTCTAAGTATGAGAATAAATAAAATATTAAAACTAATGTTACAAATTCTATTTTTAGATGCTCCACTATCACAGCTTCAAAGTTTTGTCTCCTATTGGAACTGCAAAAAGTAATGTGTAAAAAGAAAATAAAAACAATAGATAAGAAGTAAGTCATAAGTGGTATAAAAAAAGTAAGAATGTAAAACTAATTAAATTTTATCAATTTGATGCCATACTTTTCATATAATATAATTCTAATTTAAAGTATCAGAACAAATAAAACATTGAAACTAATATTAGAAATTCATAAACCATGAATAAGATGAACAGAAAAAATAATATATATATATATATATATATATATATATAACTAAACCTTAATACAAAGATACCCGTTAATGGATGAATAAAAAATAGTTAAAGTCATGAACTCTTATATATAGATGGATAAAAAGAAGGGAAAGAGAATAAAGAAGTTATGAGTAGTAACTTACATTTAAGGAATGATTGGATGAGAATCAAAAGGTTAGGGGTTACAAATTCAATATGGTAGGCTTAAATTAATGTGGCGGTTTTGGAATAAACAAATTTCTTATATATAAGTGGATTTATATATATTAAGATTGGATGGATTTGATTTTTACTTTCACATACACCAGCTGAAATTTGTCTACACTTGTTAAGTTAACAATTTAGCTTGACTGAATTACAAAACTAATTAGATTTACAATAAATATTTAAAAATAGATTATACTAAAATTTTATATAATATATTAATTAATATATAAGATCATATATAATATTTTATTATTAAATATATAAATATAAAAATAAACTATTTTTTGTAATATGTAACTTTATTATTATTTAACGCTTATTTATATTTTTTAAAATATATATATAGAGTTAAATTATCCTGTTAGTTAGTATTTGATTTCCTCTTTTATATTCCATCTACAAGTTATTTTTCATACATATTGTAAATTTTTTTATATTACTTAATTATTATATTGAATATTTATTAAATTATAAATTATCAAAAATTAGTTATGAAATAGAAAATATATAACTATTTTCTCAAATTAAAACTATAAAAGATTATTAAATAGAAGTTTGTATTTTTATCGATTATTAAAATTAAAAATTAACTAATTGATTAGTATAAAATATGTCAAAGTTAACGTAATTATCTCTATTTTTACTATTTATCACTAGAAAGTTTTGTAACACAAAACATTAATCTGTTAAGAATTTATATTATTAATTAAACAAACAATCAACTCAAATGATTTACATTTTCGAACACTTCTCTTAATATCAAAACTACTTGCTTCATAATTTTTTTTAACATGCTACAAGTTTCTATTGGTTTTTTAAGAATTACTTACATGTTTTTTTTTTCTTAAATATGTTTTTGATCCATGATATATACTCGATTTTTGCATTTGGTCCCTGAAATTTTTTTCCTCCAAATCAGATTTCTAATATTTGAAAATTTTTGTTTGAGATCTCTCTCATTTGTCGAAATCCGTTATCTGGTTATGTGACCATTAACCGGACACGTAGGCAAGCGACGTGTAATCTTTGTCTGAGTGAGATTATACATAAGAAATTTTTAAAAAGAAATAAAAAAGTAAAAACGGCGTCATGTAAACACAAGCACAAGTTCATCTTCCTCCTCCTCTTCCAATCCCTTTCTTCCACCACCCTCTTCTTCACCATCACCAACAAAGTCATCACCACCACCCTCAAAACCACAACAACCCCAATCACAACCCCACTCTAAACCTTCCTATCAAACCTGCAGTCAAGCACCACCACCAAGAGCTAATGGCGGCGATACCACCTGCTCTCCATTTTCACCATCAATGGCACCGCCATGCAACTCCATGAACCACAACAATCCCCAATGTGAAGCCCACCAACCCCAACCGTGAAACCTACTTGGAAACCAACAATAAGTCATCGCAAACCCCACTATGATCTCAACCGCAACCTCGTCATGAAACCCAACGACCATGATCTCCACCGCCACCATTGTTGCGAAACCCAACGAGCCCCACCATGAACTTACTGCAAACCCCATCGTGATACCCCCCCCCCCCCCCATGAAATCCAACTGCGAACCCAGCCATGAAACCCAATGAAGCCTATCAAACAAAATTGATTTTACTTTTCTTGCTTTCATATTCAGATTTGTTTTTACTATTGTTGTGGTTTGATGTTTTTTGGGGGGATTTTGGGTTTTTTTGTGGAGATATGTTTAAATCGGTATTTTTGTTTTTTCGATTTTGTGGTTTGATGTTTTGATGTTAAGATTTTGTTGGTTCATATCTATTCTTTCCTCCAACTTGTTTTCATTTAGTCCCGCCACCGAAAAAAAATGAAACACCACCAGTGGCACAGCGGTGGGATGTGAGGAAGATGAAGGGAAAAAATAAGGAAAAGAAAAAGAAAAAACCTTAACCATCATTTTAAAAGATAAAACACTTTAAAAAATATAAAAATAATACGATGTCATTTTTATTTTATTTTTTTAAAAATCATACATGTAATCATACTCATACAAAGATTACACGTGACATCACACGTCACATGTCTACATCTTCGATTAACGACCGCATAAGCAAATAATGGATTCCAACTAATGACGGGGATCTAGAATAAAAGTTTTCAAATATTAAAGACCTTATTCAAAGGAAAAATATATCAAGGATTATATGCAAAAATTAAGTATATATGAAAGACTAAAATATATTAAGATTTTTTTTAACTGCAGAACTACTTACATGTTTATTTATCTAATAGCATGGCTTCTTCTTCCGATAATCTATATCTATACTCTATATTACATACATACAAAAATATTTTTTAAAAGGAAATATATAAGTGACTTTTTTAGAAGTTCTATAAAATAAATTAAAAAAACATATGATTAGAAATTATTATTATTATTATTATTATCAAATAATCTATTTATACTCCACATTATATAGATACGAAAATGTTTTTAAAAAAGAAATATACACGTGACTTTTTTAGAAGTTCTATAAAATAAATTGCTTTAAAATAAAATAAAAAAGTTACATGTAACATTTTCCAAATAAATTGATTTAATTGAATTTTTTATATTATGTAATTACAATAATTGTAATGATTGTTAGAATTGATTGATATAATAATTATAATGATTAGCAATTATTATTATTATTATTATTGCAATCAAATGATTATATACATTTAGTTATATTTTAATTCAAATTTTAGTTCAAATTACTGATTATTAGACTAATAGAAATTTATTTAATAAATTAATTAATTGGCAAAATTGCACTTTTGGTCTCCCACTTTAGTTTTAATTTTGCATTTGGTTCCCCAGTAATTTAATTCATAAATTTGGTCCTTCGATTTTATAAAATCCTGCAATGTTGGTCCCGGACGCCTCAATTGGACGTTGACCGCTAAGCAACGACGTTGACTGTCACGTGTCAACGTCTGAGAGGTTTCTTGAAAATGCTTGCATATTTTTACCCAGCTGTGGTAAAAAAAATTTTACGCTAACCAAAACCCTAACCCTAAAACATATGTATTTACAAATCCCTAACCCTAAATTGGATTTCTGCTTCATCGTGTTCGTTTGTGTTGTGGTTCAGCGTTGTCGTGGGTGTGGAGCTTCTGCAACGTTTCCTTCTTCGTGGGTGCGTCGTCGACGTGGGTGAGTCGTCGGCGTGACTGCGTCACTGCTTAGTGGTGGTGGTTAAGGTGTTGCTGTCCTCCATAAACGACGCCATGGAAAGGAGTTCCTCATCGTACACCTCCGAGGCCCAAAGTCACTTGTTGTGTCTCTGTAACGTAGAGGCTCCACTGGTGACATTGTGGACCGAGGATAATCCAGGGAGGCGTTTCTATGGATGTGGTCTATACAAGGTAAGGAATAATAATTTCGTAGGGATTGTGTTATAGCTTATTTGTTGATTCTTTTTGGATATTTTCGGCATGTAGGTTACAGGTAGGAAAGGGTGTAATTATTTTGAGTGGCACGATCCAATTGCCAACATTCGTCAGAAGAAGATCATTGTAGCATTGATGAAGAAGGTTAATGAATTGAAGTTGAGGGAAAAGGATTTGCAAAGCAAGATCAATGACATGAAGATGAAGGAAAAAATTTTAGGGATTGTTTTGGTTGTTTCTTGGGTCTGTGTTTGCTTGTTAGTGTCTTTATTATGTATCTGAGGTCTGTAATTTGATAATGTAGCAGGGAATGTAATTTGGCAATGTCCCAGGGGAATGTTATTGGTTGTTGGTGGTTTGTTTGTTGAGTCCGTGCAAATGGTAGTAATTTGGCGCCAATAACATGTTGTCATTTTGTAATTAGTTAGGAAGAAAGTCATGGTGATTTTTTTGGTTCTTTGTAATGTGCAGATTGTAATTGTGGAATTTTTGAATTGGTATGTTAGTGAAAGAAGATTTTATGGGTGTTCAAATTTGGTATTAATTTTGTATTCAGCCTTCAAATATGTATTTAGTGAAATATGAGTAAGTTTGTGTAGGCACTCTGTTTTGAGAATTTAAGCTTATGATGCTTATCAGGTTGAGAATTTAGTGGAATATGACTAAGTTTGTGAAGCTTTTCATGTTGATGATGTATTCATGAATGTACAATTATCGGTTGTGAGTGTTATTAAATAAATTATTGTGACTTGAGTTTGAGTGATGGTGTTAAACAGGTACTTTATAACAGTTGTGTTAAACAATAATTTTTGGCATTAATCATAAGCAATGATGGTTGTTAAATGTAAAATCTGGTTCTTGACATAAGCTTGTAGAGTGTTTTGTGAATCCTTGGTTGGGAAAAGTTAACAAAACCAAGTACAGTGATGCTTACAAAACCACTAATGGTACATTGTTGTTGTTAACAAAATTGTTAGACACAAAGGCATCCATAAACTCACCACCTTACTATAGAAAACAAGGCATCCATAAACTCACCATATTTGCAAAAAATATGGCAGATATGACATTGCAATAAACTTGAGAGACACAAAGGCAGATATAACATTGCAATAAACAAGGCAGATATAACATTGTCTGATATTGTGCAGACTTTAATTACAACAACTGGTAAAAACTTAATGAGTGCATTACAAGGCCTCTGAATTAAACATGCAGACAGAACCAAGTTCGTAAATTAAATTAGCCTAAACAAAATGAAAACAAAGTAGCTATAACATTGTTGTGCCCAATCTCTCCTTGGCTGCTCCCTTAGTTGATTCATGATTGTTGTGTTTCATTGGTGCTATCACCTCCTTGATGTCCTGCAGATGTGGTCTGACTTATGCTTAAACCATTTTTTTGTTTCTTTGCTGCAACAGGGGTGGGACATGATGATTGTCTCTTCAAGTTCTGTCAATATGTAAAACAAATATGATAAGAATGGTGAATGTAATAAGAATCTGTGATAAATGAAATTTACAGCACTTATGCAACACAAAAGTACCTTATTTCCCCTTTTGGAATGGTCCTATCTGCAGATGTCTTTCCTTTACATGACCTTCTGTTGTGTCCAATTGTGCGACAATTTTACAAACTACTAATCTTGACTATCTTGCCAAGTTAGACCTCTTGGTAGACTCATCATTTTTCTTGTTCCTTGCTTTCTTTGGTCTTACAGGAGCTCTCCTCATGACAGGTGGAAGCATCACTGGTGTCTGCAGAGGAGGCCATAAGTTGGGTCCGTTGCATGGGTAGACAATAAATGAATATGTGGTCAACACATTACATTTCCTGCCAAATGCAACAAGTATACATATTCAAATAAAAAAACCATGAAAAAAATTAATAAGATGACTGCATGGAATTACATAAAACAACACTTGTAATAAGAATTCACACTGAGTTCTGGTTCAACACCATTGATCCACATGCATGCTATGGAATGAGTGCATGGAATTTCAGTTAACTCCCACTTTCTACAAGAACATGTCTATTGTTTAAGATTGACAACAAATTTTTCCATGCCCTTTGACACCTCAAACAAAGATAAATCAGCATCACCACACCAATGTGCCTGCCATGCTTCACATGCTTTTTTATTTTTTTCCAATTATTTGCTGAACTTTAGGACAGATTGAACCCTCATACCTCATGAGGATAGTCCTCAACTTGACAATTCTAGAACTTATGTAAAATTGGATTCCCTCCAATAGTGTAATAATTGACTTATCTCTGTACTCCATTATTACATTGTTGAATGCCTCACACATGTTATTCACTTGCAAATCACATTTTGTGTTTACCTTAAAAGCAGACCTTGTCCAAGAAGCAGGGTTTAACCTTTCCAGATCCTCCCGAGCTTCAACATCATAAGTTTTAATTTGCAGCATGGCCTTTTCCCAGTCAAGGGTAGTTATTGCTCGAGCTGCCATCCACATCAACTCTTTCATGTGTGCTCCCAGATACTTTTTCTTCCAGTTACCATACAAATGTTTGACACACAAACGATGTTCTACGTTTTCACCAAGCTCTTTGATTACCTCAACCAAACCCTGCAAAAAATAGTGCATGAATTAAATGAAAGCCACATTTGATCTTAGTTCCAATTAAATATTTACCTTCTGTTGGTCAAAAATGAAAGCCCAACATCCCTCCTGAATACCATCTAGGTCAGCTATCAAGAGATCAACAAACCACTTCCAAGATGAATAATTTTCATATTCCACTGCAGCATAAGCAATAAGAAACATTTGATTGTTTCCATCTTTACCTACTGCAGACATCAATTGCCCACCAAATTCTCCTTTCAGAAAGCAGTCATCCAATCCTATCAAGGGCTTGCAAGTTGTTACAAATGCACTCTTACAAGCCTCCAAGCATACATACATACATTCGAAAATAGGACCATGAGGAGTTAAATCACATTTGATCTTCATAGTGTTGTTCTTGTTTTTTTCTAGTAGCTCTACAGCATAACTTCTTAAATGTTTATACTGATCTCTGGTTGCACCTTCAATTTTTTCCATTGTCTTAACCTTTGCTCTGTATACCTGATCCATACTCAATCTGAATCCCCACTTTCCTAAAGCATAAGCAACTAATGCTTTTAGCCTCATGTCGAGACTATGCATTAATAATGACATCAACCTTTTTGAAACCCACTCAGGTGTAGCCTGGCTGTTTGTGGCAGTTCTAAAGCAACAATGCTCATTTTTTAATGTCACTCCCTGCAAATAAGTGGTTTGCATAGACTTGCTCACCCGTAAGTAGAAGGGACAACCTTTTTGTTTACAGATTACAATCACTCTCCTTTTGTCATTTTTTTTAATCTTCAGATTCTTCTTAGAAATTATAGCAAAGGTCTTCACAGCCTCTAGAATTTGTTTCTTACCACTGAATTGCAACCCAACCTCAAACTTTACATCTTCATCATTTTCAGGCACCTTAAAACGAGGATATCTAACTTTTGGGGGACCTTCATCTTCACTTCCAGGTGGAGTATCCAATTCATCAGAATATTTAGTTTCATCAACCAAATCAGAATTTCCTGACTCCACTTTATTAGTATCAAAAGTAGCCTCAGTAATTTGACTAAATGTTTCATACTCCAACCATGTTGTCCAATCAGAGTTTTCTTTAAAATCACTATCTGAAACTTCACTACAATCACTGCTATCATCATCATCATCTTCCTCATCCCCAACATAATTCGAATCACTTTCTTCAGACCCCACATCATCATCATCTTTGTCAACCCCAACATGAATATCATCCACACACTCAACAACAACCTCTATCTCACCCACACCACCAGCCTCATCTTGAACCTGCACCTCAACCTCAACCAAACCTTCCTCATCAAGCTAAACCTGAGGCTCCACATCAACCTGACCCTTCACTTGAACCTCAGCCTCCACAACTGGTTCAGCCTCCACTCCATCAATTACAACAACTTCATCTCCCTCAACATCATTCAACTTTTTATCACATCTATCAATCACCCCATCTTCCACATACACCTCCACCACATCAAACCCAACAACATCTTCAGCCAATTGTAAAATATCAAAGTCACCATTCAGTGGCTTCAACCCTTTGCAAAGTGCCTTTCGGGGGTACCTGTACCATAAGCACTTGAATGCTTTGTAGCCAATAGACTTAATGACCTTCATCAAGTTAATGTATGACATAGTATCCACATCCCAACCCCATTCCTCTTCAACGATGTCTCCATTGACATACACAGTGGATGACTTATAAATAAACATCCCTCCATAGTGAATCTTTAACCTCATTGTTTGTTCTTCAGTTGGCCCGCAAAAATGCAAATGACAACAAAGCCCAAAAAATTAATAAAAACAACACAACCAACAAAGCTTTTCAGAACATAACAAAAATAAAAGCCAAAATGGGGACCACCACGACAAAAAAAAAAACAACCATTCATGTTTCCGGTTTTACAACAAGGGTCCACCACAAAAAAAAAAACAATATCGGGACCACACATCCAATGGAACACAACAACAAAATAAAACCAATAAAGCTTCGTGGACCCCGACAACTCAACACAAATACACAAACCTTTCCGCACAATTGAACCGCCAACAAACCCCACACAAACACACAAAACTATAAACACACGACCACCACACAAATTAACCAAAACCACTTCGTTGACGGGCATGCACAAACACAAAACAAAACCCTAAACTATGTGGACTACTTCCACAAACAAACCCCACAAATAAAATAACTTGAAAACAAAAGCCCCCTCCATGTTCCTAGGACGTTCAACAATGACTCTTCAAGCACCTTGACCCACCTTCACGCACCTTCACCTACGACGACAACTTCACAATAACGTTTGCGGTTTCCAGGAGTGCGCTTCCAAATACCAAGCTTTAGGGTTAGGGATTTCTAAAAAATTGGTTTTTTTGAATTTTTGTTAGTGTAAATAAATTTTACCACAGATGGGTAAAAAAATGCAAGCATTTTCAAGAAACCTCTCAGACATTGACACATGACAGTCAATGTCGCTGCTTAACAGTCAACGTCCAATTGAGACATCCGGAACCAACATTGTAAGATTTTATAAAACCGAATGACCAAATTTGTGAATTAAATTACCGAAAGACTAAATGAGAAATTGGAGCTAAAGTGGGAAACCAAAAATACAATTTTACCTAATTAATTAGTTGTTGAATCATTATAAATAATTATAAAGTTAAATAATAAATAATTGTTTAGTACCCCTTTTGTTATTACTCGCGTGTGAATAGGGGGATATATACTTACCAGAAATATCATTTTACACTATTCTTTTAATTTTTTAACTTTTTCAACCGTAATATCATCCTTGAGCATGCAATAAATACCAGCAGCAAGAGAGAGAGAGAGGAATAACTCAATTAGACATTACCATCTCAAAAGTCACAATTTCTATAAAATAAAAAAATAAAAAATCCTAGCTGACAAAATGTAGTGATTTAACACATTTGGAAGTTGAGAAGTTCACATGGTGAGTGGTGGTCAAATACAAGCAAAAATTGATTCTATCTGTTCCATTCATAGTCTCCTCCATATCTTGGGTTAGCATCATTCACTCCATTATCTTCTGGCTTTATGGAGTTTGCAAAGGTATGCCAACCCAGAAGGTATGGCATGATAAACTACAGAAAGAAAAAGAAAAAAGTATCAGAAGTACAGCCAATATGAACAAGATATTAATTAGATTGTATGCAACTATGCATAAAAGATTACATTTACCAAATCATGAAATGTATTGTTGAACTAGAAAAACTCTTGTTGAAACGGTACACTAACATTAAACATAAACAAGCCACTTTTCCAATGACCTGTGGAGCTATTCCAAATTCTAAATTCTCTTTCAAACAGACATGCAGAAAATCTATAAACCTTTTAAGACTTCGTGACATCTTATAGTGTGAAGATATCTTCCTAGTTTGGTAATTTCAATGACTAATGTTAAGCTATTACTGCAAAGTTTACCAGATTTTCATTGTTACTCTATAATGATGATCTGTCATTTCTGTTACAACATCTTTTCATAGAACTATAAGAGAATCATGGAAATGCAAATTTTGTCAATTTATATTAGAAGGTAGAGAGAGAGAGAGAGAGAGAGAGAGAGAGAGAGAGAGAGAGAGAGAGAGAGGAAGTTATACATTGAAAGTTGAGGTCAAAACTGCTAACTCAGCCTTTGTAACAGGGATATAGATGCTTTCATCCACATTCACAAGCTTGTTTTGAACACCTTGGGAAATTCCATAACAGAGTTAAAACTGGACCAAATATAAAGATATTTAACTTTCGTCATTCATATTGCATGCATTGGCATAAAAAGGGTCAGAAAATTTATTCTTTAAAAAGATGACATCAAGACTGATCTTTTGAAATAGTGCATCACCGGGAGCTTGTTTCAGTTTTCCCACAATATGTAATGGGTCCAATCAACCCAAAATTTCATAGTGCCCTAGCAACATCAATATGGCAAGGAAATAATAATAATAATAATAGCAAAAAGGGTTTGTGAAGAAAGTGTATTACTTAGGTTAAAGAAGTGTCCAGAACCATCTGGAAGAGGCTCCACCTTCAAAAATTTTCTGACTTTACCTTCATCACTGCATATCAAGACAATTTTAGAAATGCTTTTAAGGTGTATAAGCACAGCAGCCACAACTTACAACATCAAAACCTGGGCCCCACTTCCCAGCATCCACACATAGCAAAAAGAAAAATGCAAAATATATTCAACAGCATGCAATGATTTAATCAGTATGTATGAATCCGTCTATATAATTGCCTTATCTTGCAATAAGAATTGCATTTTTCTGATTGGGTCTTAGTCTCTTTGAATATAAGTAATTGATCTAATGATCATATAGATGGGTTCATAACTGATCAATTACTTATATTCAAAGAGACTAAGACCCAATCAGAAAAATGCAATTCTTATTGCAAGATAATCATGGCATCAAGCAATGTTCACTGATTAATCATAATATGTCAATCCCATTACAAATTTACATTTTACAACAATTATAAGGGTGTGGCTAATAGAAACTACCTTTTACCCTTAAAAGGATCATGAAAAAATTCATAAGAGTCCCTTGCACCAAGACTAATCACACTTCCCATTTCACCCACTGATAAGGAAAAAACCTGCATTCAAGTAAATTGTACTATAAAAATTCACACTCCTAAACCATAAGAGAAGACCAACAGATTAAACCCAACATACCAAAACATCAAAGTCAGGTTTTGTCTAAAAATACTCATGTACTCAAAGACCAATGCTTTCAACAGATCAATTTCGACCTAAACTTAATACTTTTAACTCAAAATCAAATGGCATGTATGGTTATGTTGTGCCCTGTCTTAATTGTGCTATATTATTAGCTGACTGATGTAATACTCTCAGAGCACATAACAACTTCATGCATGTTTAGATTAAAATTTGCAAACTTAGTTTGAATGAACTTCATTTTGCAAAAGCAACCCCTTTTCTGGCTTTTCATATTGAGTTCCAAGGAAAAATTGAAGCAAAACTTAGTTTACTATTGGTCCTAACTGAAAACAAAACAATAAATTTTTTCAGTTTTACTTTCCTAACAGACATTGGAGACCTCCCAACTGAAAACCAGCACAGCTTTCTAGGTTTTGACATATAACACCAGCATAGATATTACCCTTAAATCACCAGAAAAGAATCATAACAACGCACCTGCTTCCTATTCCAATCATATTGGCGCGTACCAACTGCCGGTGCAAACTGAAGCAGCACATAACCTTCCTTAGATATTTTGTATGCCCCCGACTACAAAACACACCAAAACTTTCACAGTTAAATGCTCAATTCACAAGTCCATAAAAATCATGGCGCATTCAACCACAACCACCACCAAAACCAAAACAAACATACATCGAGTGGCATGAATTCGGGGGGCCTAGGAGTCAATGTAAGCGCAGCCTTCCCTTTGTAAATGGAGTAACCAACATAAACCCTAGGCGGCAAAGCTCCAACTGAACACACATTAAACCAGAAAACCAAATAAGTACATTACACAACAAGAACACATAAGTACTATTAAAAATATTTTTTTTTTAAAATTGGAAAACCAAAACTCTATTAGGAACCAGAAAACCAAATAAGTACTACATTACACAAGAAAACATCACAACACAAAAAACCCTTTGCAAATTTCCTAACTTAACCAACAACTCTATAGTGGCTGTATTTCATCTTCCAACTATTAAAAATTCAAATTGGAGAACCAAGCCTCCATAAGGTTTCTGAGAACCCCAAATGTTTTTGTTTTTTAAGTTTTATTTTTCTAGGTGTCACTCAGAAACCAAAAAACAAAAAGGGGTTGAGGAAAAAGGAGAGAGAAAAAAAAAGGGGTGTACCTGAAGCAGAGGGTCTCGTTGGTCGTGGTGTAGAGGCTAAGGTGTTCTGATCGAAGAGGTCAGAGTGACGGCATCTGAGGGAGAAGGGTTTAGGAGTGTTGAAAGGAAGGGACTTTGAGGAGAAAGGGTGGTTTGGGAATAGCTTAAGAGAAGAAGAAGAGGATAGTGATGATGATGAATATGATAAGAGTGATGGTGTAGGAGAGTGAATCTGTAACTGCAAATTCGACATCTTTCTTCACCGCACTCTATCTTTTCTGCTTCTGCTGCTTTCCCTGTGCCTTTCCCGGTCTTTGTTAGAGTGCGTTTAGTTTTTATTTTTTTTAGAAAAAAAAAATTATTTAGAATTAAGACATAAAAGGTCATTATTTGTCGATTTAATTTGATTTTTATAAATAGTATAAAAACTTTCTCTTTTAACTTCTATATATTTAAAAACATTTCCTTTTAATCCTGCAGACGGTAAAAAAATTTTGGTAAGAATCAATTATATTGATTCATATCAAATAAATTTTCTTCGGTAAAAAAAAACACAAATAAATTTTCTATAATAATTCTAATCAACAAATAAATAATTTTATTGGTGAGACTTGAAATTTACAAAACAATCTAAAACTTTTTTATCCGAACAAGCAACTAATATACATTTACAATTTACTTGAGTAAAGGCAATTAGACTTAACAAACAAATGTGTATCCGCGACTACTACCTGTCTTGATGTCTTGACTTTGACAATAATTATTCCTATAATCCAACAAATGTACTAGTACATGTAATACTTAATTTTTTATGGAGTGTTTGATAGGGAAAAAAAAATTTATGTCCAAAAATTATGTGTCCCGAAAGCTAATAAAATTTGTTTGTTAATTATTGAGAATCTTTAGATAAGAATATTTTTCCTATTAATTTAATATTAAAATATTTTTAGTCCTTCAACTATTGAAGGTTTTTATTTTTAGTCTTTGAACTAAAATTTGATCGGTCTTGGTCCTCAAATGATTTTTCAGTTTGACTTTTGGTCCTTATCATTAAGTTTTCTGTTAAGTGATGATGGGATAGTTGATTTGTGACAACTTTTTTTTTTTTTTGGAAATTGCTTTTAACGCAACACCATCAAAACCACCCAACTGAACCTCAATCCTAAGTGCAACAACTTACAAGAAAATACAACATGACTTCGATAAAGAGAAATTCTCTCTCTCTCTCTCTCTCTTCTTTGTTGACGTTGGTGGCAAGGTCGTCATGCTCCACCGCTTTAGCGTTAGTGATGCCACGAGATTCAAGATCCTCGAGTCATCATCAATCGTCCATCGTGCAATCCACAAAACCTCCCTTTCCTCAAAACCATGAATCTCCTCTCCATTTAAACTTTCTCATATTTGTACAACGAATTTGTTTTTCTATCTTTTTATTCATCAATGGTGGGGGTGGGAGTCACGACAGAGGAAAGGTGGCATAGGGAGGAGGATTTTGATCTGAGGGAGTTACAAGTTGGAATCCAGTGGGGGAGGGCTTTAGTGGGGCTGTAATTTTTTGGGAAGAGCATGCATGTTATACCATGGAGGAAACCTGAATATGTGAAAGCAAAGTGCCTTTTTCCCATACAAGCAAAATACCTTTGCTCCCAAAGAAAAACTTTTGAAGGAAAACTCTATCATTGTTGAGTCGATGAGTTCGAACAGTTAGAACATGAAACCACAAATCAAGAGGGGGATGAATTGGTTTTAAAACAATTTTAGACCCAAATCAAAGTTTCCTGCAAAAATATATTCCTTTAATCCAAGAGAGTAAGATATGTTGTAAACACCTTTATCTTTTCTTTTAACACAAATTATGATTTAAACAAAGATATCAAACAAATATCAAAAACCAAGTGTTAAGAACCTTAACCCATAAACAATAAAGAGTTGAAGGGATAAAGAAAAAGATGCACACACAATTTATACTGGTTCGATTCTAGGAAATCTACATCCAGTTGATCCACAATAACCCACTAAAATCTTTGAGTTACAACCAAACTCTTAAGCAAATGCACACCACAAATGCCTAAACTCTTGAAAACCTATCAAGAATTAAACCTACATGTAGAAAATCCACTACATGCACACCATTGAGAAACCTACTCAATGAAAATGAAAATCAGAAACGCAGATGAAGGAAATATTTCACTTTATATGTGAAAGATGTGAAAGTTTGAAACCATTTTTTTTTTTGTAGTGTTAACTTTCCTTCATGATCCTTTACAATGATCCCTTGCACCAAATGTAAAATGATGTTTCAAAAAATAAGGATCAAAGTGGTGATGACACTCAAAGATTCTAAAAACTCTCATTGAAAATCGTAGTGTAAAATATGAGAGAAAAAGTGTCACCCATGAAGTCCTTTGAAAAACTCATTTTTATAGTTTCATAACAGATATAATTGATTGTCCCCTAGAGACAATCAACTAAATTGTTCTTTGCATCGCATGGGTTTCCTGATGAACAGGTAGTCGATTATATTACCATATAGTCGACTGTTTACGAAAGTGGAAACTCATGAAACCCAATATAGTTGATTATATACTAAGGATAGTCGACTAAATGCAAATCAATCCCTATTATAAAAGAATAGAGGATCAATCTAGTCTACTATTTTTTGATATAGTTGATTATATGGATGCAGAGTTGAAACTTAGTGATTTTAAAAACTAAGTTACAAGAGTTTCAACTCTTCAAGGCTAACAACCATAAATGAATGCAATGTCAATCATTTTGAACATGCTAAATTTCAACTCCTAGTCTAGGATTCATCTATGCATGATATCACACAATCAAATATTAAAGCAATAACAATCATCCTAATCAACTAGTGTTTATAAATTTTATTTACAACTCATCATTAACAAAAACTAAGAGTTACAAAATCTTCATAAAACCCTTCATGTTTTCATTAGTTCCAGAAAACACTAGGACCTATTGTTTCTGGGTTCGGAGAGAAGTTTGATTGTGTTAATATGTTCTTGATTCATGATTCTTCTGCGTTCTTCAAGAAGAAAAATTTTAGTTCATGAATAAATGCCGGTGCCTACTAAGCTTGAACTCAGTGATTGCAATCCAACACCGTGAAGAAGAAAGCAAAATCTAATGAATATTTGTTAGATCTAAAGGGTCTCATTTATCTAATTATTTTTTGCTTAAGTTTTTTTTACCATTAAATGCATCCATTGATTATGCATTTTAGTTAGATAGATCCAAAAAGGTCTCATTTTTTATGACTTTTTTTTTGCGTTTTAATTAGCAGAAAGATGGATGAAAAAACATCATGTTTTGGGTTTCTTGTTCTTGATTTGTATTGGTTCTAGTTATGAATTCATCGTCTTGTTCTTGGTTCTTGCGTTAGTCCAATTTTGGTTGTGGTGCCTCAACAATTTCTGGCAGTTTTTAATTGCAAGAAATGGTTTAACACATTTTAAAAGTTTTAACAACCAATTTGTGGTGATTAAAAAATTGTCCAAAAAAAAACTATCACAAATCAAGTGTCATGTCATCATTTAATAGAGCAACTTAATGATAGGGACTTAAAACCCAACAAAAAAATAGTTTGGGGACTAAAATCAAAAACCTTAAATAGTTGAGGTACTAAAAACATTTTTTGACAATTAAGGTTTTTAGTACCTCAACTATTTGGTACCTCAACTATTTGGTACCTCAACTATTTAAGGTTTTTGATTTTAGTTCTCGGGAAACATATTTTTTGTTTCCCGGGAATCTTCACTGTAAATTTTTTATGTTTTTAAGGTTTTTGATTTTAGTTCTTGGGAAACAAATTAACATGAATTTTTTTTTGTGAGAAACTAATTAAAAAACATTATCAAGAAACATCACTTCATAGGAATGTTATTTTTTAAAAATGCATATAAAATATGGAAAACTAAGTTTCCCAACCTATGATTCCCGGGAAACAAAAATTTATCTTCTACTAAATGTTCCCTTAAATGGGAGCAGTCATGAGTATGTACCTACCTATCCTGTACTGGACACATAATTACTAAATTACTCTTATTTTATGTTATGTATATTACTCAATTACTTTTGTTAGACTTATTTATTGTTCCTTGTCTATTCTTTCTATTGTTTTGAAGACTGAAACTAAAGCTTTATGGGGCGTATGGTAGAAGAAAACATGCCTGAGAATCATATTCCCTAGGAATGAATAAAATTTGTTTACTTGACCATTGGAATCTTAAGATAAGTTTCTTAGTAATCGATGAGTTACACAATATTTTTATGAAATTAATTAATTTAATATCGAGTAGGATGATATTTTTACTGTAAAAAAAATACTCAAGAAAAAATAAGATTCTCACTTCCCCCATGTGAAAGTTTTTGTGGGAAACTGATTAAAAAACATTCCTAGGAAAAATCCTTTCCCAAGAACATTATTATTATTTTTAAATTGATTCCAAGCATGGGAAACTAAATTTTCCAACTCATGATTCCTGTGAAACCAAAAATTCCCCCCTACGAAACTCCCCCTAAAGGCAAACATAAGTTATAAGTAATTATGTTTTGTCTTTCTCTCAAGTCTCAAGTCTTTGGGATGGTTTTTAGGTGATAGGAATATGACTTTCATAGGAAAAATTTTCCTTGGATAGGATTTTATATTTGGTTATGACAAGTTGGCTATCTAAACTTGACTCCTTGATTATGTAATTTATTTAGCTTTGTTCATTTTTATAAAAAAAAATTTCTTGCAAAAAATATTTTTTTAAAATTATTGGGTGGGAACAGGTATACCCAATCCCCAACGATAGTGGGAATAAGAATGGAGAAAAAAAATTCATACCCATCGAGTACGTGGAAGGTTTTGGGGAAGCAAGTACAGGGATGGGGAATCACATATCAAAATAGTAATTTATGTGATATGAACTCCAAGTATAATGGAATCTGAGCTTCAATGCGGTGGTGTGATCTCCGGTGTGGAGGTGCAATGCGAAAGTTAGGAATGAGTTCCTACCAAAATCACCATTGAATGAGTTGGTTATTTCATACAAAGTGATAGAGTAAAAAGTGTTTTGTCCTATAGGATAGAGGTCCTTTTATAATTTTTCTTGTTCTATTGGGCCTAACTCCATGCATATTTCTTTTATGATTGTGCTTTGGGCCTCTACTATAAGTGAACCGGCTTGTAGCCTAGGTGACTATCATAACAAGAGTGCTGCTAGGTGCACCCAGCAGTTTTGCTGGTGCACCCAGCAATTGTTGTGAAAAGGCCATAATGCCCCTCACTAATTTTTTTAAAAAAACCAAACTTCTCTCTCTCCCCGCGTTTCCACTTCTGCTTCTTCTTCTTTCGGATCAACTCTTCTTCTTCCTACTTCTTCTTCATCCTTTGCGCATCTTCTTCTTCATTCTTTGCGCGTCTTCTTTGTGCCTCTTCTTCTTCTTCTTCGTTGAGGAGGTTGCCGCCATTGTTGCGGTGGTGCTGCAAGGAAGCTTCCGCGAAGAGCAATGCCATCGTTGAGGAGGTTAGCGTCCACCGTCAAGGTAAGCACCGTGAACCTTACCTTTTTTGGTCCAGTGTTGCCGATGATGGCGGAAACCGCTGTCGGAAATCGCTGGGAGCTTTACGGATCAAGTGATCCGTAAACATTTTTCGGATCAAGTTGATCCGGAAGATGCTTACGGATCACCTGATCCGTAAAACTCACAGTTTGATTTTAATTGAAAAATTGCCAAATATTATTTGATACCTCTGAATGTATGCTAAATATTTGATAAATAGTGTCATGAATATCTATTGTTTCATACAAATTGCCATGAATGTATGCTAATTATTTGCTAAATACTTTATTTGATTTAATGCGAATATGTAATTGCCTTTTATGTAATTGCATACAAATTCATTCCTTTAACTAAGTTATGACCAATATGATTGATATCCCTATAAGCCAACTTCCATGTGCTTCTATATAAACCAACTTCCATGTACTTCCTTTAACTAAGTTATGACCAATATGATTGATATCCCTATAAGCCAACTTCCATGTGCTTCATATAAGCCAACTTCCATGTACTTCCTTTAACTAAGTTATGACCAATATGATTGATATCCTTATAAGCCAACTTTCATGTGCTTCATATAAGCCAACTTCCATGTACTTCCTTTAACTAAGTTATGACCAATATGATTGATATCCCTATAAGCCAACTTCCATGTGCTTCATATAAGCCAACTTCCATGTACTTCCTTTAACTAAGTTATGACCAATATGATTGATATCCCTATAAGCCAACTTTCATGTGCTTCATATAAGCCAACTTCCATGTACTCCCTATAAGCCAACTTCCATGTGCTTCATCTCAACATATCGAGGCACACAGTCAGCACCCAAGCAATTTGTAGCTTCTTGTACCTAAATTCACATCTAACAATTTAATTAGAGGAGAACAACAATGAATAGAAATAGAAAATCCAAATTCTCCAGTTCAAGCATACAACTCAATAGGTATAGATAGATAGATAGATAGATGCAAATACTTGCAATTAATGGATTAAACTAGGAAATAGGAATTTGACATGATAGAACTAGGAATTTGGCATGATGAAACTATGTAGTACCAAGAGTGAGCCTACCTGGGAGATGATCGTGGTTGTCCCAACACAAGCTTTTGCCCACTTATTTCTGATGATTGGATGCAGTACCTGTATGACATCGAGCATGTTCAATGGTTGATCACCACCAAAAGGAAAAACATCTTGTTAACATAAGGTAGTTTGCTTAGAACCTCTGAGCCTGTATGTGAAGAAATGCATTTGGAATCATGAACCAACTATCCCAAAACCTTAAGTTATTTAGAACTCTAAGCCACATGGTCGACTATAATATAATATCACAAATGATGAACCAACTATTCCATACAAATGGTTTTATATCAAACACTTTCCATTTCAATGCAGATTTTAGAGCAATAAGCATTTTGATCAAACCTGAAGAAGAAGAAAAATAGAAATATGGCAAAGCAGGTAAAGCAACTGAACCACGTCAAAAACATATTGGAGTAAACATTAATTTTGGTCATACAACAATCACTTCCATAAATTTACCATTTAAGTTTTTAAAAAAATCACAACTTGCATGAGATATTAGAATGAATCATAAAAACACTTGGTAAACTACTTAGTAGTTAATATTTCGATTAATATTGCTTGGGGCTCATAGGAATGCACTTCACTGCCAGTATTAGAAAAGAAATAGCTCATAAAGGATAGAGTATCCTTTAACTAAGTTATGACCACGTACTTCCTTTATAGGTTGAACCAAATGAATAAGCATAAAGCTTGACCAGTCCACATAAGTGAGGCTTCTATTTGCCAAAAGATGAGGAGTTGCTTCTATTTCAAGAAGATTGATTTCTTCTTTCTTTGGCTTTGTTCATCTAATATCAATAATATTAGGATCCATAATCAATTTCCATTCAATCGTATAGTGTACTGAATAAAAACTAACCCGATAAAAGCCTAAGATGTGTAGCCTTTCTTGACATGCCTTTCTTGACATACATGTCCTACAATCAATGAAAGCCTGACAGCTTGCGTGATTTTCAGTCAATGAAATCTGCGTTAGACCAATGAAATTTGAGTGAATGAAATCGGTGATTGAATTTGCGTCACTCATTTGCAGATTATGGTTAGGACCAGAGGATTAGGTCGTGCCTTAGGTCAGGTTACTGGCAGAGGTGTGAGCAGAGGAGATTGTGATGATTCTGATGATGCTCCGCAGCGTCAACGGCCTACTGCATCTACACGGAGGCAGCGAGTCGTTGCGACTGCGGCGCACGATGAGCCAGTCATCCCTGCGCCAGATGTTCAGGATGACCCGATGGAGGCACCAACTGCTGTAGAGGACATTGTGGCAGACATTTCTGCGGACACAGGCACAGAGGCTGCTGAGGATGAGCATGAGGGATTTCCGAGTGGTCCGAGCGACCCATCCGTGTTGACCCAGTATGTGGATCACGTTGCTTGCAGCGTATGGACGGGAGAGGTATTTATACTATTTATTTTTAGTTACTTGTAAATTATACTTTATGATTGAAATTAGTTTTCCTTTAAATGATGATTTAAATGAATTTTGCGTTCCTTTATACTTCAATTCAGGAGCGTCCTGAATTGAAGCTATCCTCTCATGGGAGGAAGGTCCATAGTTTAGGCAGGCCTATCCCTGCCATTGAGGGACTTGTTGCTGGTACAGGACTAAGTCCTCTGATCGCGTGTTTGGTAGACACTGGCGATCGGGGACTTTTGTCCGCGTTTGTGGAGCGGTGGCACCGGGAGACGTCTAGTTTCCATCTCCCGATGGGAGAGCTCACCATCACGTTGGACGACGTCTCCTTGCTTCTCCATCTTCCTGTGATTGGCGACTTACACGCTTTTGAGCCCTTGCACGTGGATGATGCGGTTCAGATGCTGGTAGACTTGTTGATGGTCTCTCTAGAGTCTGCTAGGGCTGAGACAACCCAGTGTCGCGGACCGTATGTACGCCTGCAATGGGTACGTGATATATATGAGCGCTGATGCCAGGCAGGTCATTGGACAGCTGCGGCTCGCGCATATCTTCTTCACCTTCTGGGTTGCACTCTGTTTGCTAACAAGAGTGCAACCAATGTCCATGTTGTCTACTTAGAGGCCCTTCGTGACCTCAGTATGACGGAGAGGTATGCTTAGGGAGTGGCTGCTTTGGTACATATGTACGACCAGCTGAACGATGCATCTATGAGCCACAGCCGACTGCTTGGCGGTTACATGACACTGCTGCAGGTAACAAATATGTTTTTTATTCGTTCAGCCTCAACAATGTTCAACTTTAAATTTTGTTACACTTTCATTATTAATGTTTATAATTTTGATGTTACATCTGTAGTGCTGGATCTACGAGCACTTTCCGTCGATCGCGGACTCCACTGCTGATCAAGAGTACGACGAAGATTCTCCGCGTGCGTGTAGGTGGATTGCGACCAAGAACACCGTGAAGAGCATTCGTACGCCAGCGTATAGGGAGCGCCTGGACCGACTCCAGATTCCGGATGTCTGTTGGATCCCTTATGGGGAGCACCGGGAGGTCCGGGACTTCCACGTCATATCATGTTATTCCGATCTCTTGCGCTGGGGGCCTGTTGTTGTTTATTACCGACCGGAAAGGGTCGTGCGACAGTTTGGCTACAAGCAGAACATTCCTGCTCCTCCTGTCGATTCATGGGTCTCGTATGATGATATACACGACATGTGGATGCACTACGAGGATCATATCGTTCCAACAGGTGAGGTGTGCATTGTGCCAGGCCAGTGTTCCAGTGACTACATGGACTGGTTCTTCTGCATCTCTCATCCTTTCATGACACCAGGCCGTGCATTAGATCCTCTGCCTCATGGTCACGCCCCGCAGCCCCGAGTCGTCCCTCAGGCCCCGCAGACTAATATCCCTCACGTGCCGGAGCCAGGAGCATCGTCGACATCTGCGGAGGAGCCTAGACATGAAGTGGTAAGTAATACTAATAATTTATGTCATTTACCTCAATATTTGCATAATAATTTGTGTAATCAGTTTGTTTTGTATGTAACAGGAAGTTTGTGATGACATTACTGAGAGGTTGCAGTGCCATCTAAGTCTAGGGGTGGTCACGCCTGGCTCATCGACACATGAGATGATCGAAGTTGGCCAGGAGTGTGACACAGGACCATCTAGTATATGTTAGGTCTAGACGCAGGCGGCGCACGGATCAAGCGTAGTTTATGTACATATTTTTTTATTGATATTCCATGTATATACAGATATTGTACATGAACCCATTTCATGAGTATTGTTGGTTTTATTTATTTCCATTGATTGTGTATTCCATTTGTGTCTATATACACGCGTGTTATTAAAATGGTCTAGTTAACTTAGTTATAGTATATGTAAATTATTATAAATGGTCTAGTTAACTTAGTTTACCAACTAATAAAAAATAATTTGAAATATAACTTTAAATATAATTGAAATAAAGAAGTTGAAAAGGGTGTAGAAAAAAATAAATTAAACAAAAAATGGACATCATGAGTAGAGGTCATACAAAAAAATAAATTAATATTTTCGTATAAAAAAAAATAAACAAAAAATGGACATCATTTGTTATCTAAGATCCTTATTTTATATAACGTACTAATATTTTTAAATTCTCTTATAATTACTATTTTCCCACTTATACTAATGATCATGCAAAAAAATGTATTATAAAGTAGTTAGTATTTTAATTTTTAATATAATACTGATTATTATCTTTTATGTATTTATTGATTTTTATTAATATGTATAAAATAACCTTAAACAATAATTATAATGGGACTGAGTAAGTATTTTAATATCATCTTCTAAACAAATTTATTCTAAAAAAATATATTAAAAAATTAATTATTTATAATAAATCAATATTTAAAAATATATTATAATTAATAAAATAAATAAATATATATAATTATTTTTCTTCTTACGGATCAACTTGATCCATAAGAGGAAAACCAAGCAAGGGAAATTTTGCCATTTTTTTAGAATACTGGGTGCACCAGCAATAATGCTGGGTGCACCTAACAACACTCTCATAACAATTGCCCCTAATTAAGACAGTATCACTTGGATACAAGTGATGTTGGCTTAAGTCGTTTGATTGATATATCCTTCATAACAATTATTCCTAGGTAAGTATTGCTTGATTACAAGAGATATTAACTTAAGTCGTAAAGCTGGTATATCCCCCATAACAATAATTTCAATTATGATATAATTGTCCATTTTAAAAAACAAACAATATACCAATATGCAAAGTAAATTTAGTAAAAGTTACGTTCCAAAAATTAATTAGGATTGTCTAAAAAATAAATAAATTTGGATTAAGAAGTGAAAAGTTGCTATAGACTTTTGCCCTGAATCAATAAAAAAGTGATAATTGAAAATCTATTTAAAACAAAAATATGAAGTTTTTAAAGTTTGATAATCGTATGGACTCTTTCTTTTGGACGCTCAAGCATTTCTCTTAAAAATATTTAGAGAATTAAATTAGAAGATTTTTTTTTAAATTGAGATAAAATATAAATAATATAGATCCAGTAAAAAAAATATAAAATTTCTCTCCAATCTTATTCTCTCTTTGAAAAACAAACTCAACCTTTGGGAACTTAATGAGTAACTGTTACCATCCCAGGGTCATAATTGTTGGGTAATCAATGTTCCCGCAAACAAAATTTTTCACACCTACAAAGGATCACACAAAGATTACACTGTAATAAAAATAATAATACACACAAGAATTTAATGTGGTTCAATACCTCTTGTCTACGTTCAAGGAATCGTCTCAAAAATATTTTCATTATCACAAGAATGACTACAAGATTGTAACTCACCCCAAATAGTGTATCACTCTACAAACTCGAGTACCCTACTCAATGGTTACGAAAACTAATAACACTCTCACACAAAGACACTTTTCTCTCTACAAAGTGACTTTGTTTCACAATCTCTCTTCTCACATGCTCTCTTCATATGCTATTTCTCTACTAAATTTCTTCTTTATTTATAGTAAAGATTGTCACCAACTATAATAAATAAATTCCCTTGTAAGTTAAAACAAAAATAACTTCCAATGCATCTATTCAACTAAAGTACATTTAGTAGAAGGCAATCTACCACTTTATATTTAAGCCACCTAAATCTTAGTAATAAAAATTCAATTCTCAATATGCATACACTTTATCTTTTGTGTTGAAACTCTCCAATAATATCATTGTGCAACTGATACCACCTCACCTTGTCTTCGCAGTCACACATTTCAAACACATCAACACAAACACACGAAGAACAAACCAACAATCACCATCTCAACAAAACACACAACACATTTTGAACAAGAAGCTCCATCAAACAACAAAACCTTCTTCTTTCTTTCTTTGTTCATGTTTTCCAACCAAGTTCACATGTTCCACTCTCCATTACGCGTTCTGAAATATCCATGCACAAACCCAACCAACACGCGTCTCTTGCTTCTTCTACTTCATGCCAATAACAACACATACATACATTGCCACATCACCAACCGTCCTCTGTTCATCACTCAGTGATGACTCTATTTCCACCCCAAAACCAAACCAACCACATACTCTTTTCTTTCTCTTACATTTTTCGATTATCCATGTTTTTAAACCTTATAAAACACAAACAAAACCAAAACTTGGTGCTTTTTGTATTTTTAAAAAAATTATGTTTGGATAATTTGATTATGTTTTTGTGACAGTTGCGTTACAACCTTCAAAGGAACTGTTTAGTCTGGAGGTGGAACTCAAGCCAAGGTCTCAACCTTTTACTTTTATTTTATTTTATTTATTTAATTTTCTCTTACATTGTCATACAAATTTCATTCTTAGTTTAAAAACTTCGAGCAATGTATTCTTTAACACATTGCATTGCATTATATTATTAGAATTAATGTCTCATGTGAGTGGCATGTGACTTATGTAGGAACTAATAAATAAATAATTAATAATTAAGGACTAAATTGTAATTTGATTAAATAGGAGAAGTTTCTAGAGGTAATTGCTACTTTATGGGGTAGTGGTTATAAAAGGGGGTTAATACCCACTAACGTGAAACAAGGTCCTCTTCCTGACTGAAAAGTATTCTCTTTAATCCCTAGCCATCACAAACGTAGAGAGTCAGAAAGAATAGTCAAGGGAGTGAAATCTTGTTTCTCTCCTCTTCCAAGAAATCAAAGTATATCGGAGAAAAACCTCACTATGGAGAAAGGTACGCATTATTGGTTTATTTATTATTTGTAGGTTTCAAGATCCTGTTGGTTTCCTATAATTGATAATCTATGAAACCTTTAATAGTTTTACATGTGGTATTAGAGCAAGGTTATGAAATTATATGATTCTCCATTAATGATATTTTCCCTCCAAATTTTATGAACCCTAATTATGAAATTTAGGAATTTTATTTTCCGCCGCATGTATTGTTTTATTAGTAATATTTTATTATTGTTGAATTCTAACTTTGAGAAAGAAAGCGAAGAGTGGCTTTTTTTGTTGGACTTCAAATTCGTGCCTTTTATTGGGATCAAAGATGACAATTATGTATTATAATAATAATAAAAATGGCAATTACGTTTTACCTTTGGAGAAAGATTCCACATTGTGTTTCTTTTTCGTTTGTGATATCTTGGAACGGAATGAAAAGGCACGAATGAAAAGCTAAATCTTCTTATGCCGCTGTATGCATTCTGCATGAATTCTTTGAAAAGCGCTCGCCGACATGTATGTTTTTTTAGCAAGGGTAAAGCCTTTTGGAATTGCTATTTGCAAACCCCATTTTGCTATTCTCAATCCACTTGCTCATTTTTTTTCTTAATATTATTATTGAATGTCATTAAAGGAATTAAAGTTTATATTCTGGAATTAAATTGACGTGAATGCTTTGAAATTTTTTGTAGCAATAAATATGTATGTGCTACATATTTGCTTGAACGTGTTTGAATGCAAAAGACAAATAAATGTGAATATTATTTTATGGCCTGGAATGAAATTAATAAAATGGCTATGAATTGTTAATAGCAATAAGTATGTGGAGGCCATATATTTGGTTGGAATTAAGTGTATGATAGATTTGTTAGTCACCAAAGTGGCCAAGTCTATAAGGTTACTTAATTCCAAATTAATGATTATTTCAATTACTTATAAAATAATGGATGCTAAATTATATGATTATTGGTTTATGGGTAATTGAAATTCATTGTTATAAGGCATTTATGGATCGCCCAAAGGTTGATTAGTTATTTTTATAATTAATGAATATAATCGTAGGCGATTTGTGTGTTTCATTAGTTTTATTTATATACCTAAAGGAAATAGATACTACTAATTGGTGCATATTTAATTGCCAAATAATGTTAAGAATTTTATTAGCATCATCATGTTTGTATGTTGTGTGTTGGTGTATCACCTAAAGGAGAACATCAATATACATTGATTGTTATCTGAATAAATTATATGTATGACTTGTGTTTTATGTCCCAAAATGCTTATATGAAGTTTTATTACATAGTACCTGTTCCTAACTCATTGAACTCTCATGTATCATCCGTGCCAATTTTTAATGGGCTTAACTTCTCTAATTGGAATGAGCAAGTCCAATTTCATCTCGGTGTTTTGGATCTTGATCTAGTTATATTGGAAGAGAAGCCTGCTACTATTACTGATGCTATTAGCATTGAAGAAAAAGCCCATTATAAAGCTTGGGAAAGATCTAACAGACTCAGTCTAATGTTCATGAGAATGACTGTTACAAACAATATTAAGACAACTCTCCCTAAGACTGATAATGCTAAAGAGTTTATGGGATTTGTGTGAGAGCGCTCTCAAACAACTGATAAGTCTCTTGTTAGGACATTAATGAATACACTGATCACCATGAAGTTTGATGGTTCGCGTACTATGTATGAACATGCCATTGAGATGACAAACATTGCAGCAAAAATTAAGAGCTTGGAAATGGCTGTGAATGAGAACTTCCTTGCTCAGTTTATTATAAACTCATTACCGTCTGAGTATAGTCCATTCCAAATGAGCTATAATACCATGAAAGATAAATGGAATATGCATGAATTGCACAATATGTTAGTTCAGGAAGAAACGAGGCTTAAGAATCAAGGAAGTCACTCAGTCCATTATGTAAGCCACCAAGGGAATCAAGGAGCTGGAAAAAGATTTGTGAAGAAGCATGATAAAGGCAAAGGGCCATTAAAGATCAATGATGGTCCTGTGCAAATCCAGAAGAAGGCATCAAAGAGCAATAATTGTCATTTTTGTGGAAAATTTGGACACTTCCAGAGGGATTGCCAAAATCGTAAGTCTTGGTTCGAAAAGAAAGGTTAGCTTAATGTTCTTGTATGTTTTGAATCAAACTTAACTGAAGTTCCCCATAATACATGGTGGATTGATTCTGGATGTATGACTCATGTTTCTAACATTATGCAAGGATTCCTTACCATCCAAACCATAAGCCCAAATGAGAAGTTCGTCTTCATGGGGAATAGAGTGAAAGCTCCAGTTGAAACAGTCGGGACTTATCGTTTAAAAATTGACACTAGACATCATTTAGATTTATTGGAAACTCTTTATGTACCTAGTTTATCTAGGAATTTAGTTTCATTATCTAAACTTGATGTTACTGGATACTCTTTTAATTTTGGTAATGAATGTTTCAACTTATTTAAGCATAATCATCTCATTGGTACTGGTGTTCTTTGTGATGGTTTATATAAATTGAAATTAGATGATTTGTATATTAAAACCATTTTAACTCTACATCATAATGTTGGCACTAAACGTAGTTCAGTGAATGAATGATCTGCTTTCTTGTGGCATAAACATTTAGGTCACATTTCTAGAAAAAGGATGGAAAGATTAATAAATAATGAAATTTTTCCTGATCTAGATTTTACGGATCTAAATATTTGTGTGGATTGTATTAAGGGAAAACAAATAAAACATACAAAGAAAGGAGCTACAAGAAGCACTTAGCTTCTTGAAATTGTGCATACTGATATTTGTGGACCTTTTGATGTCAGTTCTTTCGGAAAGAAAAGATACTTTATCACCTTTATTGATGACTATTCACATTACGGTTATGTCTACTTACTGCATGAGAAATCTTAGGCAATGGATGCCTTAGAAATTTACTTGAATGAAGTAGAAAAACAATTAGACAGAAAGGTAAAAATTATTAGATCTGACAGAGGTGGTATGGAAGATATGATGAAACTGGGCAACTCCCAGGTCCATTTGCCAAGCTTCTTCAGAAACGTGACATTTGTGCGCAATACACAATGCTTGGTACACCACAACAAAATGGTGTATCAAAAAGGCGTAATAGAACTTTAATGGATATGATTAAGAGTATGTTAATCAATTCAACTTTACCCGTATCTTTGTGGATGTATGCCTTGAAAAATGTCATGTATTTGTTGAATAGGGTTCCTAGTAAGGCAGTTCCAAAGACACCTTTTGAACTATGAACGGATAAGACATCTAGTATAAGGCACCTGTATGTTTGGGGTTGCTAGGTAGAAATAAGGATTTATAATCTGCAAGAAAGAAAATTGGATGCAAGAACAATCAGTGGATATTTCATTGGTTATCCAGACAAGTCAAAGGGGCATATGTTTTATTGTCCTAATTATAGTATAGGAATTGTCGAAACTGGAAATGTAAGGTTCATTGAAAATGATAAAATTTGTGGGAGTACAGTTCCACGAGAAGTGGAAATTAAAGAAGTTAGAGTGAAAGTCCCTTTAGCTTGTACCTCTAGTAATAAGGTGATTGCTCCTTTAGTTATTGTTACAAACAATAAAGAAGAAGCACAACACAATAATGAGCCCATGATACATAGTGAACCTATTGGGGAAGAACTGCAAGAAGTAGCATTAAGGAGGTCTCAAAGAGAAAGGAGACCAACTATTTCGAATGACTATGTGGTATACTTACATGAAACAAAAATATACTTAAGCATTAATGATAATGATCCAATTTCATTTTCACAAGTTGTAAGCTGTGGTAATTCTGAGAAGTGGTTAAATGCCATGAAAAGAGAGACAAATTCCATGGAACATAATGATGTTTGGGACCTTGTAGAATTACTAAAGGGTTGTAAAAGAGTTGGTTGTAAGTGGGTCTTCAAGACTAAACGTGACTCTCATGGCAACCTTGAACATTACAAGGTTAGACTTATTGCTAAGGGATTTACTCAAAAAGATGACATTGATTATAAAGTGACGTTTTCGTCGGTCTCATAAAAGGATTCTTTCAGGATTATCATGGCATTAGTAGCTCATTATGATTTGGAGCTAAATCAGATGGATGTGAAAACTGTCTTTCTTAATGGAGATATAGAGGAGAATGTTTATATGGACCAACCAATGGGGTTCTCAGTTAAAGGAAAGGAACACATGGTGTGCAAATTAAAGAAATTAATATACGGTCTTAAGCAAGCTTTCTGCCAATGGTATTTGAAGTTTAATGATACCATTGTTTCCTTTGAATTTAAGGAAAATACTGTTGATCGGTGTATATATCTGAAGGTCAGTGGGAGTAAGGTTATTTTTTTAATCCTATATGTTGATGATATATTGCTTGCAATTAATGATCTTTGTAACATCCCATTTTTCGTAAACTAATTTAAAAATAATTTTTATTTATAAATAAATAGAGTTTTAGAAAAATGATGAGGTTTTTGTAAATAAATAAATAATGAGAAATAATGATTTGAAGGAAAAAAAAAGAAAAGATATTTGATTTATTCATTTGATAGGGAATAAAATAGAGTTCTTTTTTATAAAATATTAAAAATAAATAAATAGAGTAATAATAAGTTGTGTGTACCCCAGGTATAAATAGCGATGTTAAGTCAATTTTCAGATTGACGATGCCTCATTTTCCCCTCATTTTCGTTTTTCTCTCTTCTCCTCCCAAAACCCTCTCATTTTCCCGGAGGCTATTAAACCTGTCTCAGAAAAATGATAATCTCGGACTCATTCAGCGTTGGATTTTTGTGAAGTTTAAATACCAGCTTCGCAACCCAATTCCGAACATTCTCACCATTGGGAATTTTGATATCATGTTTGAGCTGAGAGAAATAACCTTCTCATTATAGCCTTTTCCTTTCCCTTAGAAACCCAGAGCTGTCTCGGTAAAACTATGATCCGGTTTTGTTAACCGTTGGATTGTCATGAAATTTTGATACGTCGTTCGAAATTGAATTGTGCGCACCTTCACCGTTGGGATTTGTGGGATAATATTCGTGGATGGAGAAAATGGAATCACACGAAGACAGCACAAATGGAGGCTTCAATCACTTCTCAATCTCTCTAATGTTTGGGAACCCTATCAGAATAATCAGAAAAAAAATTTGAGGAATCTTAGAAAATTGCTAGAAATGCCGCTATCGCTGTCGGAAGACACGTGAGTCTGCTTAGAGGTAAGGGATGAATTATTCACAACTGAGGATTAGTGAGAATATGCGTAGGGATCCTTAGAGGGTCAAATTGAGGTTTATTTTTGGGATGTTTTATTATATTGAGATTCTTCTTCTATGATTATGTGAAATTATGTGAGGGATTTTTACTCCCCGTGGATTGAGAAATATTCTTGTATAATTTGTTTGTGCTTTGAATAATATTAGTGTAATAAATAGTTATATTAGAATTATGAAATTATGATTGAAATTGTATATAAGTGATAAATCGAATATATGATGAATTGTAGAATAACATATTACTTTGATATTATAATATTGTTATGGAGATTGAATATAAGTGCAAATTTGAATGTGTTAAATTGTGAGATACATGTAAATATAAGATGGTTGATTGTGATATTAATTATGTTGTGAGTTGTGAATTATACAATAACCTGACCAATGTTTATATTGAGAAAAATGTTTATGCACAATGTTAAAGAGAAAGTGTAGGTTTCCTATTTAGGAACCAGTGTTAAATTGTAGTGCAATGTGTTAAACGTGTTTGAAACACGAATGTGAGGTCGTGAATAATGTATAATTCATGAGCAGTGTTTGTAAATGAAATATGTGATGAATTGTGGAATAACATGTTGCTTTGAGATTATGGTATTGTTATTGAGATTAAGTATAAGTGCAAAGTTGAACATGTGTGAATTTGTGTGATACGTGTAAACTTGTGATGATGGATTGTGACATTATGAGATGTGAAATTGTGAATGAGTTTTGGTTGTGAATTAGTGTGTGGTTAACACTTGATGTGACATTACTTGTGTTGTAAGTTGTGAATTGTACAATAACCCAATCAGTGTTATCTTGAGAAAAGTGTTGATGCGTAGTTTTAAAGAGAAAGTGTAGGTTTCCTATTTAGGAATCAATGTTAAAGAGAAAGTGTAGGTTTCCTATTTAGGAACCAGTGTTAAATTGTAGTGCAATAGTGTTAAACGTGTTTTAAACACGAGTGTGAGGTCGTGGATATTGTACAATTCATGAGCAGTATCTGCATGCAAAAATTATTTTAGGGGTTGGGCCTGAATCATGAGGGAGAGACCCTGACAGACTCTTCGGAGTGTAGGCCTTGGGGGTCACCGGGTTTGAGTGCTCCTTTAAGCCTATGCTGATCCCATATGGTTGGAGCATTCTCGCAAAACATCATGACCTTGACTGGTATCCCTATGATCTTACTTAGTAGGAGTGACCTGGCAAACCCATTGTGTGGTGTGTCTTGTTATGTACTCCTAAGTGTCCCAGGGTGGTTTTTCACTAACATGGTACCACATTGCATATAGGATTGAGTCTTAGCATAACTGTTGCATATGCTTGCTAATTGTTTATTATGAAATTGATGTGTTATTATGTCTTAATCGGAGTGTGTGATTCTTGTGTAAGGTGATTGATTATTGAAAGGTGAATTTTGAATGACAAAGTGGTGGAATTATGTGAGTTATATTTAAGTAAGTTTTATTTTGTTTATATGATATGTATATCTAGTTGTCTTGCTTCTCTATTAGTTAGGAATGTGATAACTCACTCCCTGTGTGTTGTTTGTGTTTGGATCCTGTGATGATCTTGAACTTTGTGTTTGGGGGAGCAGATGGCTAGGTGAAGTGCTTTAAGGAACCTTGTGCTGAAGGACGTCGGGACACAATGCTCTGATAGGATGTGACAGTGGGGCATATGTTTTTATATTAATTGCATGATGTTAATCTATTTTATTTTCTCTCACTGATTTAACAAAATATTTTTGTAAATTTTGACGGCCTTATTTTGAGCCGAATATATTTTGATAAGTTTTAATTGATAATAGTGAAGTGAATGTGAACCTTTTACCTGTGTGAATTTGGTTAACAATATTTTTATATATTTTATTTATTTATATATATGTCGGGATAGAGGGTATCACAATCTTGGTCTTTTTCATGAGACTAAGAAGTTTCTTTCTAGTCACTTTGAAATGAAGGATATGGGTGAGGCAAGTTATGTGATAGGGATAAAAATATTCCGAAATAGATCACAAGGATTGTTAGGCTTGTCTCATAAAGCATATATCAATAAAGTACTAGAGAGATTTAGGATGGAAAAGTGTTCATCATCACCTGTTCCAATTCAAAAAGGAGACAAATTTAGTCTCACACAATGTCCTAGAAATGATTTGGAATGAAAACAAATGGAAGCAATTCTATATGCATCAGTTGTTGGGAGTATTATGTGTGCTTAGATCTATACTCGACTAAACATAAGCTTTGCAACTAGAATGTTAGGAAGATATCAAAGTAATCCATGAATGGAACATTGGAAAGCTACAAAGAAAGTTTTGAGATACTTACAGGGAACAAAAGATCACATGCTTACATATAGGAGGTCTGATCACCTTGAGGTGATTGGATATTCAGACTTAGACTTTGCTGGATGTGTGGATACAAGAAAATCCACTCTTGGCTTTGTATTTCTCTTAGCAAGAGGAGCAGTATCGTGGAAGAGTGCAAAACAATCAGTTGTTGCTGCATCTACCATGGAAGCTGAATTTGTAGCATGTTTTGTGACTACAATTCAGGCTAATTGGTTGAAAATGTTATTTTAGGGCTTGGAATTGTCGACAGTATTGTTAGGCCGCTGAAAATGTATTGTGATAACTTCGCAACAGTATTTTTCTCTAAAAATGACAAGTACTCTAAGGGTGCTAAGCATATGGAATTGAAGTACTTTGCCGTGAAAGAAGTTCAAAAACAAAAAGTGTCAATAGAACATATTAGCATAAACCTTATGATAGTTGACCCTTTGATAAAGGGATTACCGTCTAAGACATTTATAGAACATGTTGAAAATATGGGCATTATTGTTATTGATGATCATTAAGTGCAATTTACCTTAAGTATTTTTACTGACACTCTGAGCTCATTTATGATATGTTTCTGATTACCTGTTCTCTATGTTTGCATGCATGTTTGTGTTAGAGTAATGTTCACAGGTTTGTCTTGGATAAAGACATTATATTGGACCAATTATGTACTCCTAACTAATGGTCATATTAAGAAGAAGACAAATTTGTAGTACATAGAATGGACTATGTCGATTAAGTGATGTACAACCGTCATAACTCAAATTGGTTCGTATTCTTAATAATGAAATTATGATGTACCCAATGTATAGAATAGTTTAGTCATTTTTAATGAGCCTTATGTTAGTTTAATTTATTTATTTATTTAGTGCATAGTGTTTAGTAATGTCACATGAGTCAAGTGGGAGAACGTTATAGTTAATGTCTCATGTGAGAGGCATGTGACATATGTAGGGACTAATAAATAAATAATTAATAATTAAAGACTAAACTATAATTGGGTTAAACAGGAGAAGTTTCTAGAGGTAACTGCTACTTGATGGGAGTAGTGATTATAAAAGGGGTTAATACCTACTAACGGGAAACAAGGTCCCCTTCTTGACAGAAAAGTGTTCTCTCTAATCCCTAGCCATCACAAACGTAGAGAAACATAAATAATAGTCAAGGGAGTGAAATCTTGTTTCTCTCCTCTTCCAAGAAATCAAAGTACATCAGAGAGAAGTCTCGCTATGGAGAAAGGTACGCATTATTGGTTTATTTATTATTTGTGAGAATCATAAGTTTCAAGATCCTGTTGGTTTCCTATGATTGATAATCTAAGAAACTCTTAATAGTTTTACATATATTCCTTATTCACCAGTTGCTAGCTTGGATGACATTCCTCTTTTTTATGAGTGTGGACTTTTGGTTCTTTGTGTTTGTAGTTGTAGTTGTGCTTGTAGTACTTTTGGGTCTGGGATTTTGAGTAAACAATAGCTAGCTTTAAGCACAAACAAAGGTGTTGATTATTGAAGTTCTTACCGTGATCAAATTAGATTATATAGGACTACATGAGCAATATTATTGTACATTTCACCAAAAAGAAAGAAAAAAACAATATTCTTGTGCAGTTGGAAGTTGTTGCCAATGCTGCGCTGCTACTTCAATTTGTTACATCTATCTGATTCTCATTCACCCTTCAAAATCATCCTTTTTTTCCCCTGGATTTAGATATTCTCAAATAAAAAGATTATGCTATGTGGTGTGGTTAATTACAAATTTTGTTGGTTATTTTCATACGATAATACTCATTGTTTCAATTATACAAAATACATATTAAGATTTGAATGTTGGTATGCTTATCTCGACATTTGATATTTTATGAAAAGGCCTTTTTACTTAGCCTATTATATTTTATGAAAAAGTTCTTCGGCAGAGTGACATAACAATGTTTTTTCTATCATTTCAGCAAGGCTAATTCTCATACACCAGAACCAAGATCCTGGTTTGGTCCAAATGGACAGTATATCAGAGAGCTACCTTGTCCAAGTTGTCGGGGAAGGGATTATACCTCTTGTACAGGTACAGAGTGTGGAATAGAGAGATCAAGGTCAGACTGTCCAAAATGTTATGGAAATGTATTTTCTTTTGGAATTGTAGTTTGTTACTGAGTAAAGAAGAATCTCAACTTGCTCTTAGGATAGTTTAATGACTTGGATAATTTATTCCATAAATACCTAAATTGCCTCTAAAAAGCCGGAATCATCAAGTTTCTATGAATGTGCTGGCATACATGTCGTACTTCCATCTAAGACAGCTTGCTATTAAGTCATTTTTAATTGGAATGTAAAATTCTAAAGTTAAAGTTCACTTGAGGATGTGGCACATGAGATTTTATTTCTCTTCTTTGTACACTCACAAGGGGAAAATTAGATTTACCTAAAACGACCAATATGCTTACAGACTTACATTTATACAAATCCTCATACTTCAACATAGCTTGGTGCCATGATGGCAAGACACTTATTCACGTATTAGACACAAAAGTTACTAGTTAAATTTGCATCCTATTGGTTTATCACCTTATATATTGTTATTTACATATTCTTGCTTGTTATTTTCCTAATATTCATAGCCGTTGTGAAACACTTAGATATTGAACATCATCAGTGCAATGTGCACAATAATTACTTTAATTACCTTTTTTCCCATTCGGTCTTCATGTAAACAGGGTATACTGACTTGCCACCAGTGCTCTAGAGATCGTGTTACATGGGAGGAATCCATTGACGAACAACCATGAGAGAGTTCTATGTAACTTTTGAGACATAAAATTTTGCCTTTCTTTACTGATCTTATTTGTTAATTCCATGCAAAGTTGCAATGTTGATATACACTTTACATGGTCATGTGCATGTTAATGTAAATACACATTTGGACATTCTCCAACTTCAATAATCACTAGCATAGACACTTCCGACAAGGAACAGTCTCTTCATTGGACAAATTTAATAGTTGTATCAACACATGCCAGAAACTTGTTTGACATGCATTTCACATCTTTATGACACCTTGAATTTTTTATTTAAAATATCCTTCTTCATGTCAATGTCCATGTTACTTAGCTTTAGTTTTTTCCCCTCTTCCAAACCACATTGTTTGCAAAACTGGTTCATAAAATGCCAAATACTTGTGTGTAATATTCATTTTAAATATATCAAAAGAAATCAATTATCATTCCTTTTTTCTTGAATATTAACTTAATCTGTCATCTGACTGTTTCTATATTAAAAATAAAAATTGTTATGATTTTGTTTCTTTTTCCCAAGTGTGATTTTTTTAATCTCAGAAATAAAAGATTGTATCAAAATATACTGTTGAACTGCTATAATCTTGCTACTCTACCTCCCTGCACTAGTTGTATTGGATTTTGAAATTTGGTGCTGCATTTTTATGATAATAGACAATGATGATCTATCAATATAAACTTTCATTCATTCTTTCTATAATCAATGTTGTATATGTTCTTCCAAAAGGAAATTGGTTGAGCATATGGATTTAGGTAATAATAGTTATGGTATTCAAACTAGCCCTTGTGGTTTTTATATTTATCATTATTATTTTGTTGCAGTGGAGGTGCAAGCACCTGGATAGGGAGCTTCTGGTTGTTATTTTTTTTGCTTTTATTCCTTTAATACTGTATAATCGACTCAGTTAAATCTATGTGAACTTCTTAGCATTGTGATGTCATAAAATTCCAATACGATGGTGGTATATTTTATAGACTTGGTAATTTGTTATTATTTTTTTTTCTTAATTTTGTTTAATTTGCTTCTAAATTTTTTAATTATGCAAAGTATTTTTGTTTTTTTGGTCATACAGAATGCTTCTTTATGGATTTTACTTTTTCAGTTCCCCACTTAAAGTGAAGGAAGACGATGAAGTAGACAAATTAGACATAAAGCTAGATGTAAAGAAAAAATACAAGGTGTTTACCAGTCTCCATCTCCAGAAGTTGGATTAAAGATTAGTCGTTCATTAAAAGTTAGTTGGTTGCTTAACCTTACTTAATAAGCATGTTTTGGATACAAATTGTTATAATGCATACGTTTTACATGAGTCACAGAACAACTCATTAGCTTGTTAACTTCATTGTTTGATATTTGATATAGACATACATGCACACTCCAAACACACACAGTGTGACACCCTCTGCCCGACATATATATAAATAAATAAAATATATAAAAATATATTGGTAAACAAAATCACATGGATAAAAGGTTCACATGCATTTCAATTACCAAATAAAACTTATTAAAAATATATTCGACTCAAAACAAGGCCGTCAAGATTTACAAAATGTTTTGTTAAATCAGTGAGGTAAAATGAAATAAACTAACATTATGCAATTAATATAAACTTATGTCCCAATGTCACATCCTATCAGAGCATTGTGTTCCGACGTCCTTCAGCACAAGGTTCCTTCAACAATTCACCTAGTCATTTGCTCCCCCGAACACAAAGTTCAAGATCATCACAAGATTCAAACACAAATAATACACGAGGAGTGAGTTATCACATTCCTAACTAATAGAAAAGCAAGACAACTAGATATACATATCATATAAACCAAATAAAACTTACTTACACGTAACTCATGTAATTCTGCCACTTTGTCATTCAAAGTTCACTTTTCAACCATCAATCACACTTTTCAATCATCAATCACATTACACAAGAATCACACACTCTGATCAAGACATGATAAAACATCAATTTCATAATAAACAATTAGCAAGCGCATGAGACAGTTATGCTAAGAATCAAGCCTATATGCAATATGGTACCATGTTAGTGAAAAATCACCCTGAGACGCTTAAGAGTACATAACAAGACACATCACACAATGGGTTTGTCAGGTCACTCTCACTAAGTAAGATCATAGGGAGACCAGTCAAGGTCACGATGTTTTGCGAGAATGCTCCAACCATATGGGATCAACATAGGCTTAAAGGAGCACTCAAACCCGGTGACCCCCAAGGCCTACACTCCGAAGAGTTCGTCAGGGCCTCTCCCTCCTGATTCAGGTCCAACCCCTAAAATCATTTTACCATATAGACGCTATCTATGAATTGTACAAAACACACGACTCCTCAATTGTTCTCAAAATAGTTTTAACTCGTCGCCATTTAAAGGTCTTAGCATTAACTCGTTGCCTTTAAAGGGACTTAACATTAACTCGTTGCCCTAAAAGGGACTTAACATTAACTCTTCGCCCTAAAAGGGACTTATAGTCGTGTGATTCTACAATTCATAGTTCATAACTCAATGCACACAACATCTCAATCACGTGCATACTCAGTTTATCACATACACTTGATCTCAATCACAATGGTATAATCTCAATAACAATACTATAATCTCAAAGCAACATGGTATTCCATAATTTATCACATATTTCATTCATAGACACTGATCCTGAATTATACAATACCCACGATCTCACACTCGTGTTTTCAAACACGTTTAGCATATTGCGCTATAATTTAACACTGATTCCTAAATAAGAAATCTACAATTTCTCTTTAACACTGCGCATTAATACTTTTTTTCAATATCAACACTGGTTGGATTATTGTATAATTCACAGCTCACAATGTAATCATTGTCACATAAGTGTTAAACACACACTTATTTGTAACCAAATATTATTCCCACAATTTAACATCTCATACACTACTGGAAATAACACATTTAAAGTCGGTTAAAATAGGCATTTTACGACGATTTTGAACCGTCGTAAAATCAGGTGTCGTAAAAGGCAAACAAAAAATCACGACAGTTTGTATGACCGTTGTTATATGTCCCACTTTTTACGACGGTTATACTATAACCGTATTAGAATGTTCTTGGAATCTATGACGGTTATTATAATAACCGTCTTAAGAAGACATTATTTTGCTTGGTTTATTAAGACGGTTATTTCCAAAACCGTTTTAGTATGTCATATGCCTACATTAGAAACTATGACGGTTATAGAACAATCGTCATAAAAAATCACCATATATTAAAACGGTATACAATACATGCAAAATTACGACAGTTATAAAACAACCGTCATAGAAAGTCTTAATATGCGTTAAATATATATTTTTTGGATTTTTTTTGTACTTTTTTTTTTATTTTTGTAGTGGTCTCTGATATCTTTTATTTTAAGTGGTTAAAGAACAAATGAATTATTCTATATTCTATATATAAAAAATATATAGAAAAGAAATTCTTTGATAAGTTTAATAGAAACAGTCTAAGATTTCTCAAGATTAATTTGGGTAGAAATAATGATAGGATAAGAAAAACAGCATTTCATTAAAAAATAATGAGTCCAGAAACCCAAATATTACCTCTCATCTCGTGACTTCTTCCTCGAGAAGAACCCACATTTGTACTTTGACACTGGAAGCGAGGAGATATATTCTTGGGTAAGACCACGGCTTTGAGTTCCAACAGCTTCACCCAATTCAAGTAGTTCCTGCAATAAATGATACCATTTTGATGTTGGAAAATAATACATTCAAATATAAGGAATCTATACTTCCACCCTTTTCTAATTGCTAATTTGCTATCTATACAAATGTTCGCATACTATAATGATTTAAGATCACACTACCATTTACCACACATTTAATTGAAAAACACATGTGCAACTGATACATTTTTCTAACACAAATGTTACTACCTTGTTAACTTCTATTTTTCTCCAGAACTAATAAATCAGCAGTAGAAGGAAAATAATGGATTTTAACAATTGCAATTAAAATATGTAAGGCAATCTAGCTCATAAGGACACATAATTAACTGTTACAGTTTTATGAAGTGTGATTTGACAAACAATATTTGCAAGAGAAACTATCTCGTGTAGAATAATGTGTATTGTGAAGCATAAAACAACCAAAGACATAAAAATAAACGAGTAACAAAAGTATGTTCCCTTGGTCAAATAATTTCAAGATTAACTATTGTATATATGTAGAAGATTGACTCCAAAGAATCAAAATATTTGGTAGCTGTACTTAAGGAAATATTATATAAAACCTATCACACGGGTAAAAACAAGATCTTAATTAACTAATTAACCTATATTGTAATATTATAATATAATTAAAAATCGAAAATACAATTTGATCACACTGATTTTAATTTATTATAACATTTTATTAAGAAGGAAACCGAAGACAGCGACCGTTAATCACTAGTAAAAGCATACAACTTTACTGAAGTAACTCCTCAGCACAACTATCAAATTATCAAATAGCTTGTTCCAACTTTTCTTCCATGTATGTGTGCCGTTTTGAAATTTAACTGTATTAATTGTTTCAAAGAAAAAATATTTGCTCGTCCAAGTGTTTAAAATAATTTTATATTTATTATTAAAACATGTATCATCCTTTTTTAAAAATGTATTCGTATTCATATAAGGATTTACTTATACTTCTAATAAAAATTGAACTAAAAATGAATACGGAATAAAGTATTTTTAGTTAAGTAAAAAAGAGAAGAAGATAATCATCATTACTTAACATATATTATTTATAATACAAATTTCTATTAAACGTGAAGATAGACTATTAAGGTGAAAATACTGTTAAAAGTTAACATATATTATTTATAATACAAATAATTAAAAGTTAACATATTATTTATATTACTATTTTTTTCTTTTTATTCCCTTCATTCATGAACTTTGGTTATTTTAGCATTTTATATTTATTTTTGAACCTTGTTCATATTAGAATTTGAAGATGTAATTCTGTATTTTTTAAATTTATTTATATCGCTATATAGTGAAATAATTAAGAAGATCAATCATCAATAATTTCTATTTTCACGAGATAATTACAGTGCAGTACTAATACTACTTAATAATATTTGCATTGAAAAAGAACACTATCCCATCATAGGATTTAATAATTGATATTAATACACTAGGGGCTAAATTATAAATTGGAGTAACTTAATTACAAATAAAGTAATTAGAGATATAATATTTTTTTTCCATGGTGAAGGCAAAGCAAGGGAACCTGCAGGCATTAACAAGATAGTAAATAATGCAACAATTATTAGATCCTTCAGATGTTTTGCATACTAAGTATTTCATACCTCAGACGTTATAAGCCAAGGGATGGGTCCCAGACCTAGAGAGAACCCAATCTTTTCCTCTTGAGATCTGCAAATCGGATTGCAGCTCTTTTTCCCGTTGAAGCCACAGATCTCTAGAAAAGTAAAATGGTTAGCAGTGCTATCACTTAACTACACCTCATATATGCATCCTATCATGCATTTGGGTGGAAAATTTTAGCCACAATGATGAGCCAAAAAAATACCTTAATTTCATGTACTTCAACAGATATATCAGTGTCAAATCCTCGTAACATTTGCAAAGAAGTCTCAAACTCATCTATCATCCCCATCTTGGCCTACACTTCCCCGATTACCCACCAAACCAGGAAAATAAAATAAAAGAGAAGCAGAAAGATAATTAACAAGAATAGAATGAGTAGTCATCCTTCTTTTCTGGAAGGAACAAGTATTTTAACAAAGATTAAAAGTACAAAATTTGATCAGCATAATGCATAACATATCCATACCAACCATCTGGGGGATTTAGGTATGAAAAATAATCCACGTATTAATACTGTACAAGGAAAAATTCCTGCAGCAAACATAAAATATTTATTGTTATTATTTAGGTTGCAGAAACTGGGTACTGATATGCTTTACACACAAGGTTTTGAAAGATCAAACCATTATTTATTAAACCTTCGGTAGCTTTTTAGGAACATCATGTCTGTTTCATTCCATGTTGGACATGTCACACTTTGAATACTTCTAACTGCGTGTTATAATTTTTTTTTACTTATATTTATCAAAGTATTACACTAATGCAAATAGGAATATCACAAAATTTGATAAATTGTAGAATTTTATTTTATCAGCAATAACTCATACTCAAATTTACTCTAATTCCCTCTTTAGATTTAAAATTTGCATTTTTATGCTAATTTAATAAGGTGTATTATAGTTGTCAGCTTGTGCCATGTTTCTTCAAGACCACAGGCCATATTCGTGCTTTCTATCCCCGATCAAATTTACTCCTGTATATCACGGTCAACTATTTTTTATTTTACAAATATGGCTCCTCCCCTGTACACACATATTCCTTCTGTTCCTTTCTATAAGAACTTAATGAAACTAATTTGTGACCAAGATTTTTAATATTTTCATGTGTCTTTCCGCAAGAGCTAAGACAAGTAAATAATTAGCAATTTACCCAGAATTGCAAGGACTCTCTAGTTGACAAAAAGACCCAACAGATAAGCCAACATAATGCCAATTGTAATAGAGAGCTGAGCCAGAAAAATTACAAAATTAATAAACTTCAAATACAAAAAAAATAGACCCGCATCAAGAAGCAACAATAAGGCTTCAACCTGGTTCACTGATCCAAGGCCACCTCTCAAGTTTTGAGGTGCAATCTCAGCTATATAAACAAGCACCTGAACAGAACAAAAGAACCAGTACACGGACCACTTTCACTCAGCATTCTTACCAAAAAGCCCAAGCAATAAAACTGATTAAGAAAGGTGATCAAGTTTACCACATAAGAGATAATCCCAACGCCAAAACCTTCCAACAACCTCCCCATATACAAAAATGAGGAATCCTATAAAAGCAACAACAAACAATGATTTACACATAGAGAAGGAGCCAACCACTGTATCAAAATCAAACCACTCATACTTTGGCAAAAGAAATAGCAAGCCACCCTATTATATTGGGGATCGCAGCAATCATCAATGACTGCAACATTAAAAAAAACACGCCAAAAATCACCAATCACTCTTCACATTCATAGATTTTCCTTTGAAAGATTGACTTCAAAACATGCACTACAAATGAATAAATCAATAAAATACCCCTTTGCGCCCGATACATTCAGCTATCTGACCACTCGCTATAGCTCCCACCATTGCTCCCACATTAGACAAAGATCCAAAGAAAGAAAACTACAACGAACTAAACATATTAAGCACCAAAACCTTAAAAAACAAAAAATAGCAAACCAAATAATTTACATATACAACAAGACCTCCGAAATAAAGAGGTTTAGATCATGAACTATAGCCCATTGGGTTGGAGAAGAATACCCACACTGCGCCAAAAAAATTCAAAATAGTTAAAACTAATAATAAAAACTTCCTTTTAATCCAACTCCTTTACCAATAATAACAAACATCAACAAAAATCGTATCCAATAGATGATGTGGACAATATGAAACACACGAGATTTGGGCTCGATCAAATCCATCAAACTTTAAATATGTGAGCATTCATTAAGCGTTTGAGGAACACAATGTTTACCTGTACCACGACCTAACACGTGGAGCCAAACGGGTTTCAGGGAGATACTGCTTGATGACAACAATAGTTCTTCGCGGAGCAGGTCACGACACGAGCTCACTATGACGGAGACAGTCTTCACGGAGCGAGCTCCACTGCTTGACGTAGCAAGGGTTTAAGGGAGATAAGGGTTTAAGTCGCGTAGCAAGGGTTTGACCAAAATATGCTTCACGGCGCGAGGTGCTTGTGAACTATAGGGGTTTCACCAAGAGTTGCTTCACGGCGCGAGGTGCTTCACCTGCAGTGTGAACTAGAGGGGTTTCAAGGGCACAACACGGTTCGAAATTAAAGTTTGGCATAGCTAATGGGCCAAGGGCGGTGGGAACGAAAATATTACTAAGATAAACAAAGACGGTCGTAGGAGATAACCGTCTTTGTCTTATTTCAACTAATTACAAAATTGCCACCAGGTTACATTATAACATGGTTCTGTATAACCTCCTTAGAATGTGTGACGTAAATAACAATAATTATTCCTCGAATTACAAAAATGTTATCGACTTCTTTTCTAAGATGGTCCTTTAGAATCGTCTTAGAAACAGTGTCGTAAAAACACACTTTTTTAATAGTGATAACTCATATACACATCACACAATAATCATATTTGCATGACACAATATATATATATATATATAGTAAAATCAAACTACATTATTTTTAATCAAAAGAGTTTTTATAATAATTAATTTAATGTTACATAAAAAAAATTATCACTAGGCATTAGCCTTACAATTTTATTTAATTTATTATTTTAGTATTACAATAAATATATACACACAACATGTTGATCATCATCGTGGAAAAATATAGAATAAGAAAATTATTCATATAAAATAAGTCATTAAAAATAAAACTATTTAGAATATAATTCACATTAATAAAAAGAGCTCAATTTTTTTTAAGGGTTCACACTCAACACAAGAAAACATTAATTTCAAATGGTTCATCAAACATATATAATTCATATATAATTCAAAGTTAAAATTATAAGGACAAAATAAAAATTATCCAATCGTGAATAATTCATCCCTTACCTCTAAGCAGGCTCAGTGTCTTCTGACAATGATAGCGGCATCTCTAGCGGTTCCTGAGATTTCTCCCATTTTTCCTTCGACTGCTCTGATAGAGTTCCCAACATCAGAGAGACAAAGAAGGGATTGAAGCCTTCACTTGTGTTGTCTTTGTGCGAGTCCTTTTGCTCTCTCCGTGGATATTGTCTCTCAAATCCCAATGGTGAAAATGTTCGGAATTGAATCACGAATCACATATCAAAATTTCATGAAAATCCAACGGTTTAAGAAATCGGGATCGTAGTTTTACTGAGACCATTTTGGCTTTTTGCGGGAAAAGAAAAAGCTACGGTGCGAAGGATATTTCTCTTAGCTCCAACATGTTTTTGCAATTCCCAACGGTGAGAATGCTCGGAATTTGGTTGCGAACATGGTGCTAAAATTTCACGACGATCTAATGGTGAATGAGTCCGAGATCGTAGTTTTTCTGATATAGGTTTGGTGGGTTGCGGGAAAAAGAAAGGGTTTTGAGAGGAGAAAAAAGAAAAACGAAAATGAGGCATCTGACTTAAGATAGTTATTTATACCTAGTGTACTCAGCCTATTATTTGCTCTATATTTATTTATTTTTACTAAAAAGCTTTTTAAATTAATTTACGAAAATTGAGATGTTACATATAGAGAATACATCTATGCAAAGAATTGAATGACAATTTTTTGTGTCTCATACAATTGATAAGAACACGTCTTATCTTGCAGAAGCATTAACCTATATCTGGGTAAAAGACTTGAGCATTAACTTCTTGTTCTACATGGACATATATGCACAAGTATATGTAGGATAGAGGGCAATTATAATTATATTGTGAACTAGTGATTTAAATTCCATGCACTGTTTTCTCCTTCCTTGTGTTTCTTAATCAAGCTGTCATTTCCCGCCAAATTCATTTGGAACTCTAACAGATTTGTAACAAACTTTGTAACTGCTTTTGTGTTAGTTTCTGGATCTATTCTCAATCTGTATATAAGTTCCTTTTGCTCAATGAATAACAGAAGCTTGTTTTGATCATCTTGCTCAATTTCTTTGCTTTCTTGTTCATAAGCTTTTCCTCTTTTCTTCTCGAGCAATAGCCTATGTTTTTCTTTATCTCGATAGCTACTGCACCTAATGTGCAAATCTGTGCGTGGTGATTTTCTAGTTCAAGCTTGATTTGTGACATGGTATCAGAGCTCTTCAAAGAGCTCTGCTGCGCAATCAAGAGAAGTTTCCGAAGCAATTTATCCTTTCTTCACCTCTGTTTTGAGTTTCATCTGGCTTTGATCTTCGATTATGACAATGAGTGAAAGAGATACACACATCCCAGCCATAGACAGCTTCCTTTACTTGCATCCAAGCGAGAATCCCGTGGTTTTGCTTGTATCTCCAGTTCTTGATTCCACAAATTATCACTCATGGAGCAGATCAATGATGACTGCTTTGAGTGCCAAAAATAAACTTGAGTTTGTTGATGGAGGAACAGCTGAGCCATTGAAAACTGATCGGACCTATGGAGCTTGGAAGAGGAGCAACAACATGGTAGTCTCATGGATTGTACATTCTGTGTCTACAAAAATTAGACAAAGCATTCTATGGATGGATAAGGCTGAAGAGATCTGGAAAGATCTAAAATCCAGATATGCACTAAGCGATTTACTCAGGATTTCAGACCTTCAATAGGAAGCAGCTTCGATTAGACAAGGTAACCTCTTAGTTACAGAATATTTTACAAAATTACGCATAATATGGGATGAGTTAGAGAATTTTAGGCTTTATCCTACATGTACATGTAGTTCACGATGCACTTGTATAGCACTTAAAACTGTAGCACAGAGAAAATGAGAGGATCGGACAATTCAGTTTCTTAGAGGTTTGAATGAGCAATTTGGAAATGTAAGATCACATGTACTTCTCATGGATCCACTTCCAGAGATTTCTAGAATTTTTTCCTATGTTGCACAGCAGGAGAGGCAGCTTGGAAATAGTTTGATAAATGTTAACAACATAGAAATGAAACCTAGCCTGGTTAATGCAGCAAAACTGGTTTGCAATTATTGTGGAAGGACTGTGTGACACCCTCTACCCCTCACATATATATTAATAAAGGAATAAAAATTCAAATATTAATTAAAAGTATTTTTAAAACATTTTTAAATACAAGCTTTTCAAATGGGTAAAAGGCTCACATTCACTTTCTTCTACATCATATTCAAACTTGTCCAAATAAATAATAAAGTCATCTCGACTCAAAGAAAGTCATATAAGTCTCATACAATTAATATAGAACATATATCCTAATGTCACATCCTATCAGAGCGTGGTGTTCCCGTGTCCTCTAGCATGAGGTTCTTCATAGTCATCCACCTATTCATCTGCTCCCCCGAACACAAGTTCAAGATCATCACAGGATCCAAACACAACAACACACAGGGAGTGAGTTATCACATTCCTAGCTAATAGAGAAACAAGACAATTAAATATATGTATTATATAAATGAGATACCACTTGCTTAAACATAGCTCACGTAACTTCACCACTTCGTCATTCAAAATTCACTTTTCAATTATCAATCACATTACACAAGAATCCCACACTTCGATCAAGATATAATAACACATCAATTAGCAAGCATATGCAATAGTTATGCTAAGACTCAATTCTATATGCAATGTGGTACCATGTCAGTGAAAAACCACCCTGGGGCGCTTAGGAGTACATAACAAGACACACCACACAATGGGTTTGTCAGGTCACTCTCACTAAGTAAGATCATAGGGAGACCAGTCAGGGTCACGATGTTTTGCGAGAATGCTCCAACCATATGAGATCAGCATAGGCTTAAAGGAGCACTCAAACCCAGTGACCCCCAAGGCCTACACTCCGAAGAGTCCGTCAGGGCCTCTCCCTCCTGATTCAGGTCCAACCCCTAAAATAATTTTTTTTACATGCAGACACTGCTCATGAATTATACAATACCTACGACCTTACACTCGTGTTTTAAACACGTTCAACACAATTGCGCTACGATTTAACACTGGTTCCTAAATAGGAAACCTACATTTTCTCTTTAACACTGCGCATCAACGCTTTTCTCAAGATAACGCTGGTCGGGTATTGTACAATTCATAGCTTACAACACAAGTAATTTCACATCAAGTGTTAACTACACACTTATCCACAACTAGAACTCATTCACAATTTCACATCTCATAGTGTCACAATCCACCATCACATGTTTACACGTATCTCACAAATTAACACATGTTCAACTTTACACTTATACTCAATCTCAATAACAATATTATAATCCCAAAGTAACATGTTATTCTACAATTCATCACATACTCACAATTTGAATTATCATTTCATATCCTCAATATAACAATTTATATAAAAGACTATCACAACATGAGGACTAAAACCCCTCAAATAATATTACACAATTATATCCAAATCATAGGTCCAAATATACAAATATCAAGAGCACAATTTATCAAGCAATTTTCATCAGGACATCAATATTTTATTTATAATCATAAAGGAAAAATTGCAATTTAACAAACATCCCAAAATAAAATCCCAATTTAATCCTCTAAGGATCCCTACACATGTTCTCACTAATCCCCAACTGTGAATAACTCATCCCTTACCTCTAAGCGGGCTCACGTGTCTTCAGCCAGCGATAGCAACATCTCTAGCGGTTCCCGGAAATTCTTTCAATTATTCATCCGACTGCTCCGATAGAATTCCCAAACGTCAGAGAGACGGAGAAGAGATTGAAACCTCCACTTGTACTGTCTTCATACGATTCCTTTTTCTCACTCCACGAATATTATCTCGCAAATCCCAACGGTGGAAGCGTGCGGAATTGAATTTCGAACAACATATCCAAATTTCACAATAATCCAACAGTTAACGAAACCAGGATCGTAGTTTTACCAAAACAGCTCTGGGTTTCTGCGGGAAAGAAAAAGGCTACAATGCGAAGGGTTTTTCTCTTAGTTCAGACATGATATCGAAATTACCAACGGTGAGAATGCTCGGAATTGTCTTGCGAACATGATACTCAAATTTCACGACGATCCAACGGTGAACGGATTCGAGATCGTCGTTTTTCTGATACTGGTTTGGTGGGCTGCGGGAAAAAGAAAGGGTTTTGAGAGGACAAGGGGAAAAACGAAAATGAGGCCAAAAAGAGGCAGCTGACTTAACATAACTATTTATACCTAGGGTACTCAGCCTATTATTTGCTCTATATTTATTTATTTATTTATTTATTACTAAAAAGCTTTTTAAATTTATTTACGAAAAATTGGGATGTTACAATTCCACCCCTCTTAAAAGAAGTTTCGTCCCCGAAACTTGCCGAAAGATCGAGAAAAAGATATCACGCATATGATACTCAATATCAAGATGTGTGTCAAGTTGAAACTCTTTTTCTGTTACTCTGATCACAAGACTCCTCTGCACTTAACTATTAAATCCGGTGATTCTCGTTTACTCAATGATAGTATTATATAAGTAAGTCTTCTCACGAGAGTGACATCTCAACTATAATAGAATGTGAATGACATACTATTTGGAGTAGAATAATATCATAGGAGACACTAATGACAAATTGAAAAGAACAAACAAACACAAGGAGACGTGACTGATCACATGGTCGACTCTTTTTCGAACATCGGACGGTTCTAGAAAGATAATGAGTTTCGAGACTCTCACACTCTACCAATCCTAGTTCACGATGACTATCGAGAATACATGATTTGCCTACCCTTGAGTCTAAGCCTCTTCCTTCAACATGATCTTTCTCACTTTCGTATACTTGACTCATAACTCTCACTTAGGTTCAAGAATGGTAACGATTCAACTCTAAGGTTGCCTACTTGATACTAACTGGGTGCTAATTAGATAAGCAATACAGATTACTCCCTACTTTTGTAAGTTTGTTCACCTTGAGGTAATCTTCACACATTTATGCTCATCATGTCACCCTATAACTTTGCACTTGAAGTTGAGATTTCAACTGTTGTTTACGATATCTAACTCTATAACTAGGACACTAGTCATATCATCGGTTTCCTATTCAAACTCTAACTACTAAGCTAGTTCTAACGTTTAAAACTAAACTCACAACAAGATTCTTGAGAATTTTACACATCTCTTTTATCTCGGATTCAGCTCCAAAGATCCTCACAATGTATCAAACTAACGGTAATGTCTCCCAAAATATTATGGTGAACCCCATGGTTACCTATTCTAACTCACATATAGGATAAATCTTTTCATAAGTCTTAAGTTGTCAATAAACATTGATCACTATTTGTCCTCCTACAAGCACTCCTCTAAACTTAAAAATTATTTCAAATATTTTACTACTCCAATAAGGACCTACGCGACTAAGATAGCACTCAACAATTTACAATGGTCGACTTCTCTATGAACTTATGGCTTACTCCTTACAAGGATCTCACTCAAAAACTTAAACTTACTTAAGTCATCTCCAGCAAGCATTAAGGTTAATCCAATGAGTCCTAAAATAACCTTTTGGTTCGACTACTAGTTAAGAGCATTTCATCTTAATCTTAGGTTTCCTCTCATCTCAAAACAACTTCTGCCCAAGAAGGATTTGTAGTTATCTTTCACCTAGACGTAGCATACTTTAAGGGTCATCTTCATCTAACTAAAATGCATAACAAAACTCTTAGCTCGGAACATGATGTCCAAGGGTCTATAACAACCTTATAATGCACATCATAATTCAACTTAACTGGAAACATACTAAACACTAATCATCAAAACCACAACAAGAGCTAACTCAGGGTGAGAGATCCTATCACGCATTCCACAAACACACATAGACATCAATCATATTATGACATGACCAGGTACACATAGAGGTCACAATAGGTACTAAGGTATTTCTTAATGCATCAACAAACTTTTTCCATATTAAGGTAAAAAGAACTAATATTTATTTTGCTAATCATACAACTATCATCAATAATCTTTTAGGTCACCTACCTTACGCAAGAACACTCACTCTTGAATCCTTCTATGCTTAACAATTAATGTCTTACTAACTACCTTACTCTCTTCTTAAGGTTCCACATTAAACCTCTTAACTATACTTCATAACTTTTCCAACTAGACTATGTTCTCCAACAACTCTACACTAGATATTTCCCACGAACTACGGTTACAAGTTTCTATGGGTACTACACTTATAAGATTCTCAATCTTGCACTTAGGTGGTAACTAAGCATATCCTCAAGGAACACAGGTACACGTCTTACTAAGTTTGACTTTCGTCTATAGGTAACAATGATAATGTCTACTCAAGTATTTCCTCTCAAAACATCTTAACATGATTGTCAAAGGCGAAGTCTCTCTTTATTCGTATTAGAAGTAACAACAAGAAAGATTATCAAGCAGTTTAACTAGACATGATTGGAAGATGAGCAGCCAATAATAAGATGAACACTCGATTGATTAGGAGACAATAATTTTAAATCAAGAAGGATCACTCATCTAGAATCAACAGTAGATACTCCAAATGAATTCTAGAAACGAAAACATAATCACAGTGTACGCACATATGGAGATATCAACTATCACTTGATCGTGACAGAAACATCAATAATCCAATTATTTGATGTAGGCTCATAACACAAACAATGAATTATACTCAAGCTTGCAAGTGAAATCGAATTACTCGACTTAAGTACGCAACACAAAGAATAGTTTACACTAGAATAAAAAGGTATGGTCAAAAGAGTATTCTATATAAAATATATCTCGATACGAGTCCTCGAACTATAGAGTATCAACATTGCTAAGAACAAGAAATCACGAACAACCATACTATCTATGCAATTAAGGCAAAACACCATACTACTAACATACCCAGAATTATAAGGTTCTTATAATAAGTATACAACGTACATATAAGAAGTAAGAATTTAATAGTTAATAAGGATGTATTAAAGAATCACAAACTTCAACTACTACATTCATGACTACACACAAAATAAAGTGAGTTAAGTAGTCATGTGTTTACACATCAAGAAAGACATACTCATCCAAGACATATATATGGTTCAAAAGGTTTTCACAACACTAATCCACACATCAAGATAGAAATAAGTTTATTAACAACATACAAGCAAGAAGATAAGGGCTCATTAAAGCATTATCCATCAGTATCAAGGCTTCTTGCATCACCTAACGGCTTACCATAATGTCAAACCGCACTTCACAAATTATAGAGATGACCAGTCTCATAACTCATGACTCAACAGTGGATTTATGGTATAACAGACATTAAGGATGCAACGCACATACAAGCATTATTATTAAGTCTTATTTAATCATGTAGGAGAAAATACAAGTAAAAATTTAAGCATGCTCAACAAAAGTACTCATAAGTAACCACACAGAGTGCACACCAGAATATGGTAAGCACATAACACACTGGCCGAAAGGTTCGACCTGCTCTGATACCACTAAATGTGACACTCTCTACCCCTCACATATATATTAATAAAGGAATAAAAATTCAAATATTAATTAAAAGTATTTTTAAAACATTTTTAAATACAAGCTTTTCAAATGGGTAAAAGGCTCACATTCACTTTCTTCTACATCATATTCAAACTTGTCCAAATAAATAATAAAGTCATCTCGACTCAAAGAAAGTCATATAAGTCTCATACAATTAATATAGAACATATATCCTAATGTCACATCCTATCAGAGCGTGGTGTTCCCGTGTCCTCTAGCATGAGGTTCTTCATAGTCATCCACCTATTCATCTGCTCCCCCGAACACAAGTTCAAGATCATCACAGGATCCAAACACAACAACACACAGGGAGTGAGTTATCACATTCCTAGCTAATAGAGAAACAAGACAATTAAATATATGTATTATATAAATGAGATACCACTTGCTTAAACATAGCTCACGTAACTTCACCACTTCGTCATTCAAAATTCACTTTTCAATTATCAATCACATTACACAAGAATCCCACACTTCGATCAAGATATAATAACACATCAATTAGCAAGCATATGCAATAGTTATGCTAAGACTCAATTCTATATGCAATGTGGTACCATGTCAGTGAAAAACCACCCTGGGGCGCTTAGGAGTACATAACAAGATACACCACACAATGGGTTTGTCAGGTCACTCTCACTAAGTAAGATCATAGGGAGACCAGTCAGGGTCACGATGTTTTGCGAGAATGCTCCAACCATATGAGATCAGCATAGGCTTAAAGGAGCACTCAAACCCGGTGACCCCCAAGGCCTACACTCCGAAGAGTCCGTCAGGGCCTCTCCCTCCTGATTCAGGTCCAACCCCTAAAATAATTTTTTTTACATGCAGACACTGCTCATGAATTATACAATACCTACGACCTTACACTCGTGTTTTAAACACGTTCAACACAATTGCGCTACGATTTAACACTGGTTCCTAAATAGGAAACCTACATTTTCTCTTTAACACTGCGCATCAACGCTTTTCTCAAGATAACGCTGGTCGGGTATTGTACAATTCATAGCTTACAACACAAGTAATTTCACATCAAGTGTTAACTACACACTTATCCACAACTAGAACTCATTCACAATTTCACATCTCATAGTGTCACAATCCACCATCACATGTTTACACGTATCTCACAAATTAACACATGTTCAACTTTACACTTATACTCAATCTCAATAACAATATTATAATCCCAAAGCAACATGTTATTCTACAATTCATCACATACTCACAATTTGAATTATCATTTCATATCCTCAATATAACAATTTATATAAAAGACTATCACAACATGAGGACTAAAACCCCTCAAATAATATTACACAATTATATCCAAATCATAGGTCCAAATATACAAATATCAAGAGCACAATTTATCAAGCAATTTTCATCAGGACATCAATATTTTATTTATAATCATAAAGGAAAAATTGCAATTTAACAAACATCCCAAAATAAAATCCCAATTTAATCCTCTAAGGATCCCTACACATGTTCTCACTAATCCCCAACTGTGAATAACTCATCCCTTACCTCTAAGCGGGCTCACGTGTCTTCAGCCAGCGATAGCAACATCTCTAGCGGTTCCCGGAAATTCTTTCAATTATTCATCCGACTGCTCCGATAGAATTCCCAAACGTCAGAGAGACGGAGAAGAGATTGAAACCTCCACTTGTACTGTCTTCATACGATTCCTTTTTCTCACTCCACGAATATTATCTCGCAAATCCCAACGGTGGAAGCGTGCGGAATTGAATTTCGAACAACATATCCAAATTTCACAATAATCCAACAGTTAACGAAACCAGGATCGTAGTTTTACCAAAACAGCTCTGGGTTTCTGCGGGAAAGAAAAAGGCTACAATGCGAAGGGTTTTTCTCTTAGTTCAGACATGATATCGAAATTACCAACGGTGAGAATGCTCGGAATTGTCTTGCGAACATGATACTCAAATTTCACGACGATCCAACGGTGAACGGATTCGAGATCGTCGTTTTTCTGATACTGGTTTGGTGGGCTGCGGGAAAAAGAAAGGGTTTTGAGAGGACAAGGGGAAAAACGAAAATGAGGCCAAAAAGAGGCAGCTGACTTAACATAACTATTTATACCTAGGGTACTCAGCCTATTATTTGCTCTATATTTATTTATTTATTTATTTATTACTAAAAAGCTTTTTAAATTTATTTACGAAAAATTGGGATGTTACAGACTGGACATACTGAAAGTGTATGTTATAAAAAGCATGGCATGCCTTCGGGTAGTAATGAGAGGAACAAGAAGAATAGCTTTAGAAATAATAAGATCTGCACTTACTGTGGGAAAACAGGCCATACAATTGAGGTTTGCTATAAGAAACATGGATTTCCACCAGGTTTTAAGTTTTCTAATTCAAGGAGCAGTGCAAATAGCTTGGTGACAGGAGATGAAGCAATCACCAATGATCAAACACAGGAAATTGAGCCCAAAGAAATTCGATTTTCACCTGAGCAATACAAAGCTCTACTTGCCTTAATCCAGCAACTAAGTGAAGGGAGTTCAGACACTATGTCTAGCAGTTCAAAACAGATTGCCTCTTGTTCAGTTGATACAACACCAGTCCATGGTAAGCACCCATTCTTTGTGAATAACACATGCACACACTGCACTTGGGTCTTAGATTCAGGTGCAACAGACCATGTGTCGGCATCTCTTAGTTCTTTTAAATCATATACAAAATTGAATCCTCCAATCCTAGTTAAGCTTCCCAATGGTCGCCATGTGTCAGCTACACATTCGGGTGATGTATGCATTTCTGACTCAATAGTTTTGTTTTCAGTTCTATATGTTCCAGCTTTTTCTTTTAACTTGATCTCAATATCTAAGTTGGTTTCTACAAACCATTGCAAGCTCATTTTCTCCTCTGATTCATGTTTAATGCAGGATGCACTCACTCAAGCCAAGATTGGTATAGTTGAAATGAGAAATGGATTATACTATCTCACTCCAACCAGACCAACCACTTGTAGTATTGAAACAGAAATTGTTCATCCAAATTGTACCATCATACCAATAGATCTATGGCATTCTAGATTAGGACACCTGTCTTTTGAAAGATTACAGAAAATGCAAGGCACTTATCCCTTTCTGAAATTCAATAAAGATTTAGTTTGCAATGCATGTCATTATGCTAAGCATAAAAGGCTTCTTTTTTTAAATAGAAGTACATATGCATCATGTAGTTTTGAAGTTTTACACATAGATATTTGGGGACCATGTGCAAAAACATCAATGCTAGGACATAGGTATTTTCTAACAGTGGTTGATCATCACACACGATTCACTTGGACATTTTTGATGCATACCAAAGCTGAGGCTAGAAAACATATTCAGGATTTCATTATTTTAGTTCATAATCAATTTGATAGTAAAGTTAAAGTTATAAGAACTAATAATGGGGTAGAATTTCTTATGAATGATTTTTATAGCTCAAAAGGTATTGTGCATCAAACCACATGTGTTGAAACACCTGAACACAATGGAATTGTAGAAAGAAAGCACCAGCATTTATTGAATGTAACAAGGGCCCTTCTATTTCAAGCAGATTTGCCTCATAGTTTCTGGTCATTTGCTTTGACTCATGCAACTCATTTAATTAATTGCATACCTACTCCCTTTTTGAAAGATGCATCTCCATATGAAATAATTTTTGGAAAACCATGTGATATATCAAATCTTAAAGTTTTTGGATGCCTATGTTACATTTCCACACTGTCAGCCAATAGGAAGAAGCTGGACCCAAAAGGCCATCCATGTGTGTTTCTAGGCTTTCAACCAAATACAAAAGTATTTTTAGTTTACAATCTCCACACAAATGGTTTAACAACATCCAGAAATGTGGTTTTATATGAAAATCATTTTCCTTTACATCATACAACCCAAGAAATTGAAACACAACCAATACCACCCATAGTTTCTCCTACACCATTCCAGTCTGAACAATATTCATTTGATACACCTGCTTTTAACCCCTCAAATACCTCTATGCCATCTGAACCAGTCCTACGGAGGTCAACAAGAGATAGGAAAACCCCCACATTCCTTACTGATTACCACACATTTCTCAATTCAACTAATACACTCAATCCAATATCAGCTTCAGTGATGCATCCAGGCAAGAGGTAACTCATCCTCTTGATTCAGTTTTGTCCTATTCTAGATTGTCTCCATCCCACAAACATTTTGCCTTATCCATCTCCACAACTGTTGAACCAAAGACATACACTGAAGCATCTCAGCATGACTGCTGGCTTAAGGCAATGAAAGCTGAGTTAGAAGCTCTCCAATCGAATAATACATGGACTCTGACAGAATTACCACATAACAAGAAAGTAATAGGCTGCAGGTGGGTTTACAAGGTTAAATATCATGCAGATGGATCTATTGAGAGGTACAAGGCCCGATTAGTAGCTAAAGGATATACACAAATGTAAGGGCTAGATTTCTTGGACACATTTTCTCCAGTTGCCAAACTTACTACTGTCAGGTTGGTTTTGGCCTTAGCTGCCATAAATGGCTGGCATCTTAGGCAATTAGATGTAAATAATGCCTTTCTTCATGGGGAATTGAATGAGGAGGTTTATATGCAATTGCCACCAGGAATGGTAGTCCCTCATTCCAATCAAGTATGTCGATTAAACAGATCACTCTATGGCCTTAAGCAAGCTAGTAGACAGTGGTTTCATAGATTGTCCACCCTTCTTCTGAATAATGGGTTTACTCAAGCATCATTAGACCATTCCTTGTTCTTTTTCTTCAATAATGAGAGTTTTACAGCAATCCTAGTCTATGTAGATGACATAGTTCTAACTGGGAATGACATTAAAAGAATCAATCAGATCACTTCATTACTAGATGCTGTTTTCAAGATTAAAGATCTAGGTAATTTGAAGTTCTTCCTTGGAATTGAAGTGGCTCGATCTCCTCAAGGCATCCACTTATGCCAGAGAAAGTATACTCTAGATATTCTCTCTGATTCTAGTATGTTAGCTTGTCGTCCAGCTGCTACACCAATGGATTGTACTACTCATCTTCAAAGCCAAGGTGACCCCCTGCCAGCTACAGCTGCTTCTTCCTATCGAAGATTAATTGGCAGACTTATATACTTAACTAATACCAGGCCAGACATTTCCTATGTTGTCCAGCAACTTAGTCAATTCATGAATGTCCCAACCATAGATCACCAGAAGGCTGCCTCGCGGGTTTTGCGATATCTGAAAGGATCACCAGGACAAGGCCTATTCTACCCAACTTCAGGATCCATTCATATTCAAGCCTTTAGCGACTCTGATTGGGCTGGATGTCGTGATACCAGGCGCTCCATTACTGGTTACTCAATTTTTCTTGGAAATTCTCTCATTTCATGGAAATCTAAGAAACAATCGACTGTTTCTCGTAGCTCATCTGAGGCAGAGTATCGAGCACTAGCAGCAACTACTTGTGAGATCCAATGGCTCACTTATCTCCTCTTGGAGTTTCGCATTTCATTTAATCAACCAGCAAACCTCTTCTATGATAATAATTCAGCAATCCAAATTGCTTCCAACCAAGTATTCCATGAGAGAACTAAGCACATTGAATTGGATTGTCACATTGTTAGGGAGAAATGTTTGAGTGGTCTTCTGAAATTGTTACTAGTCTGGTCCTCTATGCAGCTAGCCGATGCATTTACCAAAGCCTTGCAGCCAGCTTCATTCAAATTCATGATTTACAAGCTGGGAATGATGAACATCTATTCCCAGCTTAAGGAGGCTCTTAATCAAGCTGTCATTTCCCGCCAAATTCATTTTGAACTCTAACAGATTTGTAACAAACTTTGTAACTGCTTTTGTGTTAGTTTCTGGATCTATTCTCAATCTGTATATAAGTTCCTTTTGCTCAATGAATAACAGAAGCTTGTTTTGATCATCTTACTCAATTTCTTTGCTTTCTTGTTCATAAGCTTTTCCTCTTTTCTTCTCGAGCAATAGTCTCTGTTTTTCTTTATCTCGATAGCTACTGCACCTAATGTGCAGATCTATGTGTGGTGATTTTCTAGTTCAAGCTTGATTTGTAACAGTGTTTACTGCTGTATTAATGTGATACACTAAGAAAAAGAATTTATAGATGCTGTTAAGGTTACAAATTTAAATGTCTTTGTTTAGTTGAATGATTGCAGAGTCTCAATGCCAAAACTGGTCTATTTAATTAGCAACAGAAAATGAAGATTATCCATCAGGATCCCAAGCTTCAGGCACAGCGTGTGGCTGCTATTAAGGTTTAAATTGCCAGGATTTGTATTTTATTAATGTCATCTCTCTTATATTACAAAATGATTGCATCCTTCATAGTAATTTTTGTTGCATTCTTGTTTACAAGTTAATATTTTATGCATTGACATTTAGGATTCACTGGTTTTGATCTACGAGGAATATCCACAAAATAAAATATGGCTTCAAAAAGAAATTTTCTGTGTGTTTATTTTTTCTGTGATATATGTAGTAAAGGAGTAAACACTCGTTATTTTTATCATCCGAAGATGTGTGACATCACATTAATCTACCATTTATAAATATATCAAATTGGTCCTCCAAAAACACGTGCAATATCAAACGTCTGTAAATGTCACATTTTGTCATCAGATTGGTCCTTGAAAGATCACTGTTGGCATTAATCATTTGAAGTACTAATTTAATGTCACTAATAAATGGAAGGCTAATGCCATGTTGCGCATATATTTGAAGGGCAAAAATGAGCTTTTACTCTATAGGGAAGTGACCTGAGTTTTTATCAATATTAAATTTCTTTAGTCCTGGCTAAATTAAGCTCTCAAATGGTTTTTGATTGCTATAATTCTACTATTTTAATCAGGGTAGGGAATAAAACATCTTTTAAAGCCCAAGCATAATACCTTCTTTGTTTGCATGTTTTATGACTTACTTGAGTGTTGGGTCACAAGACTTCTGGTTGTCAGTAAGTAAATTGTGTAAGTACTTGAAGCATTAGAATATTGACACAAAATTCTGAACAATAAATATTTTCTCTAATGGATGCAGAAAGCCAAGGGAACTGTTGCAGCAAGAAAGCATTCTTCCAAAATTATGAAAGCTTACTATAGTGATCCAGTAAACCGTCAGAAAAGGAGCATGGCCTTGAAGGGTCATTTTCATACCCCTGCACCTGTGACTTCATTGCTGGTAGACATGGTTGAACTTCATACTCATTTGATTTTTGTCCCCCCTCAAATGCAGGTGTGAAATTCTACTGCCAAAACTGTGGACGTGAAGGGCACAGGAGACACAACTGTCCAGAACTCGAGGATAGCTTGGTTGATCGGCGATTCACGTGTAGGATCTGTGGGGATAAAGGCCACAACAGAAGAACATGTAGAAAGTTAAAGATAAGCCTTAGCAATGGGAGAACAATAAAACACCATCGGTGTAAAGTATGCCACCAATTCGGCCATAACCGCAGGACCTGCCCTCAAGCTGTTCCTTCTTTTGTTGTTCCTAGTAAAAGAAGGAATGCAGCCTCTCGAAGACCATACAAATGTAGGTTGTGTAAGAAAGAGGGACATAATATTAGGACATGTCCAAGTAGGACAGTTGTTACTGAACACCCTCGAGATTAATTAGATACTCATGTCAAACATAAGTTTTTCAACCTAAATCTTATCATGGATAGTAATTGGAGCTAGAAGAGCTTTATATATTATGCTTGCTCTTACCTATCTGCAACAGGACCTATTGAGTAATGCCAATTAGTCATAACTTTGACAAAATTCAGCTAGGTTTAGGGGTGGTTCTTGGATCATCCATCCATCCAACCAAGATTAAGCTACTGCTTGGCCTAACTTTTTTAGACTTTAAAACTTAATTGAAGCTAAAATTAAAAAAAAACTTTAAATTTAAAGTTGTTCGATAATTTTATATTTTTTAAACCTTAAATGTTATTTTAAGGTTAAAATTTCTTGAACAATGTGTTGTTGGATCTTGAAATTTAAAATAAAAAAGGAAAAAAAAGTAGAAATCAAAAGTTCTAAAATTAACCTTTTCAAAAGCTCGTTGTTGTTTTCTTTGTTATGAAAAGTTCTTTTTCCTTAAAATTCTATTTTGGCACACCTTTTTTTTTTTTAAGAAAAGAGAAATTTAAAATATATTTGACAAAAAATTTAAAAAAAAACGACTGTAGCTTTTTGCTAATTTTGATTTGTTTGATGAAGTCTATTATCAAGTTATCTAAAAATGGGAATACAAGAAAATACCTAGAGTACCTAGGTTGTAAGGAAATTTCCACTTTTTTACAAGTGCCTTGGATAGAGATCTAGAATTTAGACATTTTGCAACGTTATATTGTTATGTCTTTACGATATTGCCATTTCAAGTATTCACATTCATAACACCCTCTTATATGTTGTCGTAAGTTCAATGCAGCAAACACTTTGCAAGTTGTTTATTTAACACAGGGCAAGTTGTGTATTCCTCTTACATACACCAGGGCAAATTTTATAGATATTTGATGCGAGGAAATCTTGAACGGCTAAATATTCAAATCTTTGGTGTTTGGCAAGAGTGTTGTGCTAAAGTCAAAATAAACTAGGTTCTTAATTACTTGTAGTACAAGGCAAAATCTATCTCATTATTCTAAGGGCATCAAGTTTTTCACTTTAAGGAGTGAGGGGTTTTGATCATTGATAAGAGGTCAATATTTAATAGAAGGTGTTTGATATTCCTTAACCATAGCTCTAAAGACCTTACAATATCTTATTTTTAAAGAAGTTTTACACATATTGCTTCAAAATTAAAGTCAATACAGTAATGTTTATTTGACATTGTTGATTTATGAACAGTCAAGGTGGAAGTGACGTTATGCACATCTTGGCAATTATTTGACATCCACTAGTATGCTAAGGAGGGAGATAGTTTCTCTCAAGTTTTCCTAACAGAAAAATAAAATAAAATAACAAAAGCAATCAGTTAGACATGTTGAAAGCACTATTCCATAGTGATTGCATAGTTCCATGATACATAGGCAATGGACACTCTTCTGATGACTCCAAGTTAGGTAATCTGCTGATATTAGAAGAGCAAAAGTAAGAGTTACTGGTGTTGTCATTATCATAAATCCCTCCAACCCCATCATTTCCCTCTTGTGGATATTTCAATTCAACATCAGCTTCTTCACTAGAAGAGTTCAGATTTCTCTGCATCAGTTCTCTAAACACCGAGGATTTTAGGAGAAGTCCTAATGCTGTTGGGGAAGATGGCTTGTTGCAAGGACTCAAAGGGTTCATGTACTTGGAAAAGTCTCGCTTCTTGGTACTGTCCAATTCACCTGAGGGGAATGAATGCATGTTGGAGTTGGATACCTCAATGTTCCCTCTTGTTTGCATGGAGTTAGAGGTTGCAAAAAGTTGAGCATCAGTGCTAGGCTTTTGATCATGAGAAGCAGTAGGATGTGTTCCTGGTCTTAGCCATCTGATGTAGGTGCTCAAGTCAAAATTTGTCACTGCATTTATGCCTCTGTATTCAATTGCTGCAATGTCATATGCACGGGCTGCTTCTTCTTGTGTACCTTTAGAGGAAAACATTGAGCACGTACATAAGGTAGCAGCTCTTTATCTATAAAATATTAGGACCACGGTTTTAAATTGTGGTCATGGTCACAATTATATCACAATCTTTGATATTGCCAGAAACTACGGAAAAATCCAACCAATGCAGCTTTAATTGCAATCACATATAGCTCAAAAACCTTGACATTGCGACCAAAACTGTGGTCACCAACCCTTTATTAAAACCTTGTTATGGATAATGAGTCTTACTAGTTAGCCCACTACCTAAGTTCTAATCTTTTGTCCCTTTGTTTACCAAAATTCATCTTACTTTAGACATGTACGTAGAGTGAAATAACCAATGTTGTTTGAGTTGTGTTTTTTGTAAGAAACATGGGAATTAAGAGTGTGAACTCACTGTAAGTCCCAAGGTAGAGGTACTTGTTGCCGAACACTCTCCCAATCCTTGCTTCCCATCTTCCATTGTGATGATGCCTGTATTTAGTTTTGAGACTTAAAACCTTAGCACCATCTATTTCTTTGTAGGAAACATAAGATAAGGTTTGGTTGCTTAATTTAGAATATGTTTCACCTTGCTACTCCTCTATACTTTGATACACCTCTAGAAAAACCGCTGCTCCTCCTACAATAAAAACACAAAATGGGTATCCAACTAGAAGAAAAAAAATCAAGAAAGTCCTAATGGCAGTACTTCTTGAAGAAATGGGATTACCTCCTCAATGAAGCAAGGTATTCTTCTTTGGTTACAGTTTTCATTATCTCAATTTCTTTCTCATAATCAGATACCTGCAAAAATATCAGTATGTGACAAATGGATCTCACTGAGATACTCTTCAACAATATAACTTATTCAGTTCATATATGATAGACATACAGGGAAATTTGTGAAAGTTGATGTTCCCCAGTACTTGAGTGCAGCCAAATCATAAGCTCTAGCAGCAGCTTCTTCATCATTATAAGCTCCTGGTTAAAGCATAAATTTACCCCAAGAGTTTAATTTCTCTATCTATCATTTAATTCAGATAAAACACTGGTGGATTCAAATAGATGAAGTACTTACCCAAATATACTGCTCCACATCAACAAAGCAACAAATCCACATAGACAAACAGGACCACAATGCAATGAGCAAGATGTGAGCAATCAAAAATAAAAAATAAAAACAATATATAGGCAATGAAAATGAAGTAAACAAAGTGTTCAACATCTACCTTGCTTTCCTTTCTTCTTCTGAGTGGGATTCCAGGTCCCTTTATCCCATAGATGTGCTTCAAACCTTCCAGTCCACCTGTGTCTGCTCCACAGAAAGAATATAATTAGCTTGAAATCAGAAAGCAATCACTAAAAGCTCTGAAAAAGGTTAAAAAATAAAAAAACTGAGAGAATAAGGGCTTTTTTTATTTTCTTCTCAGATTTTTGTTTTACAAACTAATTTTTAAAACAATCCCACTCTACTTAACAATCAATATCTCGCCCAAAATCTACTAAAAAGTTTTGAAAATTGTTTTCAAAACTAGTATTTTAAAAACCAAAAATAGAAAATAGTTGAGAAATGTTTTCTCATCCTCTTCTGTTTTTTTTTTTCAAATGTTTTGTTCAACTACTCTAGGGACAAAGACTTCCAAATGTGCTCAAGAGAGAAATAAAAATTTTAGAAAACAAAAAACTGTTTTTGAAAACAGTAAACAAATAAGGCCTAAGATGTTAAGTTTATAAAGGTCACATACCTGCTAACTCCCCTGAACCTTGAGCTTCTCTTCACAGTGGTGGCAGTTGATTGGCCACAAAGTTGCTTCTGTTCTTCTAACTGTTCACCTTGTTGTCCATTGCCACCTAACACGGCCATAGACGAATCTCTTCGCCGCCTTTTGGCACACTTCGTGCTAATAACATCACTACCATCTATAATGACCAACCTATGGCTCCTTGGACTTAGTTCAGACTTCACAGGTGCAAGCTCCATTTCACTCTTCTGTTTTTCTCAGCAGACAACAATGTAATTTACCTGGAATGGTTCATGCTTGTGACTTATCTATATATATACTACAAAAGAAAGTTGTTTCATGCCTAACTTGTCATTTTGTTGTTTAAACTGGATTTTGGAACAAAGACAAAAATTGTCGATGATAACATTACCATAAAACAAATTTAATTTGCTCACAACCCACGAAACCAATTGCATCTATCTAGCTAGCATCAAGCTTACTCTTATTAAGGTATAAACAAAATCATTTGGTTCTATGTAAGACAATGTTTAATTAGTTGATAACAATCCAAAACAATACATTGATTTTATCAAGTCTACAAGAGTTTAATTTTATTCGCAATTTGTTCACTTCCTTGTGTTATAGAATTGAGACCAAACGAGACTATGCTGAGGATACTCAGATGGAGAAGATTCTATTGTAAGAATAAAAAAAGAAAACAACCGTTATTCGTTAAATCTCTAAATAAATCACTTCCATAAAGTGATTTTTCTCTCCCCATTTTGTTGGGAATCAACAAAATGGGAAGTGATTGAGCTTCTTTATGAATCAACTCACCTGTAAGAGTGAGTTTTTCGATATAGAGATTAATTTTGTAATGTATAGAGGCTAATTTTTAGTTTTTTATTTTAAATTAGGAGAGTTATATAATGTTCACAAAAAAAATTAAAATCTTAAGTTTGTGTTAATCGATTATTTTATTTTTAAAATATTTCCAAATTTGAGAATATTTATTAAAAAAAAGTATCCTCTTCCTTTCCTTCTAAAATTCAATTCTCAAACATAATCTAAAAGGAAAACTGGGACCAAACATAATGTTTAAAAACAAAAGTAGTTTTTTTATTAAACAAATACTTAAAAAATAGAGCAGCTGCCAAAGTTAATTAGAGAAATTTCTACTTTTAAAGACAAGAAAAGTTTCAAAATATCAGGTCAAATGTTACCTAATTAAAGAAACTTATATTTGTAAGGAAAAGAGAAAAGATAAATATATAAACTTTTGATAAGGATATTTTAGCCATATATACACACTACAAAATCACTACATAAACCTTACATGTAATGCAATTCATCCCAAAAGTAAATAAAAGGGCTTGCATTAACTCGTCCTGAGAAATGACAAAGCAAGAGAACACAATGACATTATAACTTCTGGCGAATCAAAACATTTTTCAGAAAGAAATAGGACAAATGGGTTTGGCATGTATTGAAAAATGTCTTTAGTGCAGTTTTTGTTTCTTGGGATATGTACAAGTGATTCTGTTATCAGTGTTATATATAATGTGCATAACAAAATTTGTCTATGATGAAAGTTGTTAAAAGGAAAGGACCTAGTAAATGTCGTCCATAAAGAGTGCTTATTTGTTGCCTAATTGTCAATTTGTGTAGAAGTTCCAACCAACTTGGTCTCTTACCTGGGGTAGCAGAGAGTAGGACAGAAAAAAAGAGATTATTCCCTCTGCCGAGGTTTACAATTCCTATGGAAGCAGGTATGTTATCAACGCAAAATTATTCCATTTTACATGGAGTAATCGATGGCTGGATTTCATTGCACTGCCTGAGCAATTATCTAACTCGCTCAAAATTGTCTGTTAACTCTTCAAAGATTTTCTCCCAAGAATATTAGTGGCTTAAAAAATAAATCTCAATCTGACAAATTGTTGTAAAAAAATCGATGATAATTTACTTCAAAGTCAATTTTTATTGATTTGCATTCTGCTCGGTGATTAGTTTCACATTGGTTTGGAAAAGATTAATGATTACACCAAATAATCAAAATAATCTTGGAGTATAAGAGTGAGTTAAGTTCCACAATATATAAAAATACACAAGTTGAACAACATATAAGTGATAACAATTTATAATTTTAATTTTTTAAAGTTTTGAATTAGATGAAACATTAAGTTTACTTTTATGATTTGTTTGTGATTCATCAACTTGATTCTACCATTTTCAAAAAAGTCTTTCTTTTTTCCTTTGATTTCATTTCTATTTATCAAAGAAAATTATTTATTAGCATGAAATTATAAAGTTTAAATATGTTTTTAGTCTCCTAAATTTAAAATTTTATCTTTTTAGTACCTCCTAAAATTTATAAAAATCTTGTTTTAGTCCATCTAACAAAATGTCGTTAGAGTTTTCACTTACCTAACTTAACATATTATACATCATTTATATGACAACTCACTCTGATTTTCCATTCTTATTATTAAACAACCTATCACTTGTGTATTTTCCTTTCAAAGTATTCATTCTCAAAGCATTTGGGCAAAGGATGTTCGGATAACAAGACAAATTAAGACAATTTTTAAAAAAATTATAAGGACTAAAACGTTCATTTTTAAATTTGGAGGACTAAAATTAAATTTATCTCAAATTTAAAAGACTAAGGGCATATTTAAGTCAAATATTGGATCAGTTTGTTTAAACTTATTTGTTGAAATAAATATTTTTTATTTTTTTAGTGTATGTCTGAATTACTTATGGAAAATCCTATCCGCTTCTTAAAAAATTACTTATATAATATTTTTTATTTTAAACTTATATTTTTTAAGTTTAAACAAACTTACCCACTAATGTCCATGTACTTAAGTCTGGCTTCTTGAACATTGCTTACTTCTAGTCTATATCATGTAACATTTTATTTATAATTTTTGTTCCAAAAAAGTGGAGTATCACATTGTAAGGGTGGACACCAATTTGGACCAATCCGATAACCTAGTGAATTTGAACCAATCCAAACAAAAAAAAAAATGGATTGGGTTAGAGCGGATTGAAAAAATGTAAATGTATTATGTTGGGATCAAGTCACAAATTTTGATTTTAAGAATTTGATCTAATCCAATCTACATGATTATTTATTATGTTTTTTTTTTTGTCTTTTTACCTTTAGAGTTTGGGCTTTTTAGCCCAACTCAATATTGTATTTTTCATTTTATGACTATAGTGATAGTAATGTAAGTCATGGTTTAATTTTTAACAAATGGAACAAGTTTCATATTATACAAGTAATTATAAAAATAGTTTGAGTTAAATGTGTTAAATTTCATATTATCATAATCACATTCCTATTTTTTTAGTTTTTTAGTTTTTAAGAATTAATCCAATCACTCAATTCGAACCAATCTGATCATAATCAAATTGGTTCAAATCGGGTAACAAACCCAAACTAGATAAAATTTGATCCACATCAAACTAATTAAAATTGATCAAATCAAACAAAAAATGTCACAAAACCAGTCTGACCTAACCCTTGCCCACCCCTACGAATATGAGAAGCACCTTTCATCATACTTGCAAATACCGATTCCGAAAACAAAAATCACTAGTATTTTTTTCAAATAAATTTTAAATCAATAAGTTGGGTAGCTTTTTCATATAGGTCCTAGGAATATTCTTCATTTAAGTCAATCCTTTGAATATTTAATGCAAATGTTCATCCAAGTGTAACATCCCATTTTTTCACAAAATAAATTAAAAATGATTTTATTTAAAAAAATAGAGTTTTAGGAAAATAATGAGATTTTTATAATTAAATAAATAAGAAGAAATAATTTTATTAATTAAAATAATATTTTTAAGGTAAATAAAATAAACATATGTTCTTAGGAAATAAAAAAGAGATTTTATTTATTCATTTGATAGGGAATAAAATAAAGTTTTTTTTATAAAATAAAAAAAGTAGAGTAAATAATAGGCTAAGAGTACCCTAGCTATAAATAGAGACATTATTAGGTCATTTTTGCATTTACGATACGTCTCTACGCTCTCTCTTCCTCTCAAATTCATTTTCCTTTTTCCCTCTCCCAAAATCCTTTCTTTTTCTCGCATACACTCAACATGTCCCAGTAAAACTACGATCCCGAACTTGTTAACTATTGAATCGTCATGAAATTTGTACACCAAGTTCGAAACTTATTTTCATACATCCGCATAGTTGAAATTTGTAAAATAATGTATGTGGTGAGAGAAATGTCCCTCACACGTAGCTCTCTTTTTTCCCGCATACACCCGTACCTATCCCAATAAAATTATGATCTCAAACTCATTAACTGTTGGATCGTCGTGAAACTTAAACACCAGGTTTAGAACTCATTTTTGCACATTCCCACAGTTGGGATTTGCAAATAATGTTTGTGGTGAGAAAAATGTCCCTCAAACGGAGATAGTGACATGGAGACTCCAATCCCTTCTCCTTCTCTCTAACGTTTGGAAACCCTAATAGAGCAACCAAAGAGAAAGCTTGAGAAATCTTAGGAAACCGCTAGAGACACCGCTATCACTGTCGGACTACACACATGAGTCCTCTTAGAGGTAAGGGATGAGTTTGTCACAATTGAGATTAGAGTGAACATGTGTAAGGATCCTTAGCAGATCAAATTGGGGTTAATTTTGGGGTGTTTTATGCATTTTAATTATGCCTTTACGATCATAATTATGAGATTATTATGTTTGATGGGCCAATTGATGCCCTGATGCGAATTGGTTGATAAAATTTAGTTCTCTTGGTGTTTTCATATTTTTTACCTTTGATTTTGATATGATAATGTGAAATTATTTGAGGGATTTAACCATATGAACATAACATATTAATGTTATTATTGTGTGACATGCATATAATGCATGAGGCGTGATAACATGTTGTATTGGGATTATGGAAGTGTCATACTATGCGTAAGTGACAAGTTGAGTATATGTTAAATTGTGAGATCACATATGTGTATTGAGATATTGTGAGCTATGAATCATACAATCATACGATTATAAGACCCTTTAAGGGCAATGAGTTAATGCACAATGAGTATTGTGATGGGATCCACTGTGGGAACCCGACGAGTTTAATTACTTTAAGGCGAGACGAGTTAAAATTATTTTGAGAATAATTAAGGAGTCATGTGTGTTTTGTACAGTTCATAGATAGAGTCTGTGTGTTAAAATATTTTCTGCGTTGGACCTGAATCAGGAGGGAGAGACCTTGATGAACTCTTCAAAGTGTAGGCCTTGAGGTAAATATACTCGGCTTGAATGTTCCTTGAAGCCTATGTTGATCCCATATGATTGAAGCGTTCTCGCAAAATAGAGTAACCCTGACTAGTCTCCCTATGATAGTGTATGGTCTGTCTTGTCGTGTACTCCTAGGCGCTTGATGAGGTTTTTCACTGACATGGTACCACATTGCATATAAGATTGAGTCTTAGTATATTTGTTGCATAACGCTTGTGTATTGGTCGATATTGATTGGTTGAGTGATATCGTGTTTTGATTCTTGAGTACGTGAATGATGTGAAAATGTGTGAGATGTATAATGTTGAGATGTGATGTCACGCAATAAGTAGTGGAATGACGTGAGCTGTGTTTAAGTGAGTTATATTTCATTCATATGATATGTATACCTATGTTGTTTCATTTCTCTTTATTAGTTAGGAATGTGATAACTCACTCCCTGTGTGCTATTTGTGTTTTGATTCTATAATGGTCTCAAACTTTGTGTTCGTAGGAACAGATGGTTAGGTGTATAGTTATGGAGAACTTCATGATAGAGGAAGTTGAAACATAATGCTTTGATAGGATATGACATTGGGACATGGGTTTTTGTATTATTTGCATAATATTCTGAACATGTTAATTTATGTTATTCCGCTGCTTAACTTGTTTCCTTTTGTAAAAAAATTGGATGGCCTTGTTTTGGGCTAGAGATGTTTTCATACCCTTATTTGATAAGTTTTTAATTTGGTGATTAACACGAATGTGAACTTTTTACCCGTGTGAGCTCCTTTATGTTTATAGAATAAAATCATTTTAATTAATTTCGTATTTTCATGTATGATATTATGTAAATATGTATGTCTGGGTAGAGGGTGTCACACCAAGACTTAAACTTGAGACCATGGTTAAGCTTGAATAATCTCGTATTAGTTGATCCACATGTTCGATGGTATATTTCATGGATTACCATGTTATGGGTGAGAAGTATACATCGATTTCATTGACGACTAATATCTATCGAGAAACATAGTTGAGTACCTTTAGTGGGGTTTTCCTTCTCAATTATATTTTTTTTTTAAATAACAACAATCACACTAGAAGTAGGGTTAAATAGTGTGTTAATCAAAGATACTAACTTTTGATAAACAAGACGTTAATTTCAAGCTTAGAAAGATGAAAATAAAGAGGTCGTCCATTGAAGAGAAAAACGAGTTTAGGGAGAACAAAGGTAGTTGTCTTAGTGAAAACAAGACAATATTTTCACGAATGCTTTTAAGTGAAACACTTGGTGAAAAGATAGTACCAAAACAAGCTTAAAAGAATACTCAATAAAACCAATTAAGAGACACGTAAAAATACTTGGTTTATATTGATTCACTCAAACAAAGCTACATCCAGTTTTCCTTTACTCAACTGTAAAGGGTTCTACTAATCAAAACTTTATAAACAAGTATTTTGACCTGCCCCTCATGGTTATACAAGTATTCTATTTGCCACTTCTAGCACATCCGTAGACTCTCCCTGAATCTAAGACAACCTGATAACTGCTAAATATGAGCTGTTTTTTATAATAAAATAACCTTTAAAATATTTATTTAGTAGTTATTTATGCTTAATTGTTAAGAATTGATGTTTTTCTTATTTATGGCTTGCATATATGAAAATGAGGGATTAAAAGTCAAAAAGATGCAGAAAATAGCAAAAATATGAAAAAGGAAGATTTCAGGCCCAACCCAAGACGCGCTCAACGCACAGTGCACGCTCAGTGCAAAAACATGCACTGGCGCTAAGCGAGAAGAGGCGCGCTAAGCGCAAATACAGGCACCCGCGCTAAGCGAGCAACGCAGGCTTAACACAAATACAAGCACCCGCACTAAGCAAGTAGCACAGGCTTAGTGCGAGTACGCAAGCCCAAGTCCATTCCAACAACTATAAAAAGAGGGTCAAGTCAAGGAGAAAAGACACACCGAGTCTCAGAGCACTCTAATACACACCTAAAGCCTGAGAACTCTCCCTTAGGAAATTCTTTCTTCTCTTCCATTATTTTCTATTCCCTTTTGTCATCCCTTCTCCTCCATCAGTTCATTATAACCCCTTTAAGTATAAGACCTCTTATGACTATTAGAGACTAAACCCTTAGTTAAGGTCTGACAGGCCTAAAAAACCAAAAGATGTATTGTATGCTTCATATCTATCAATGCAAACAGGTATTTTCTTTCCTATTATCCTTTCTTATTTTAATTTCATATATCATTCATCCTTGCATCATTTTAGGGGTTCGGTGCTCAACAGAGGGTAATCCTTAATAGACATACAAAGAGGGTCTTACATGCATCAGTTTTAGGGATTAGTCGCTTGACAGAGGGTAATTTTTAATAGAACTAAAAGGAATGAGTATTTTAATAAAATCATTGCTAGACATAGAGTGATTGCATTATGCCTATGCATCAAAGCAAACATTTAGAATTAGAACTTCATGCATTTTATCTATTGAGTCTTTTTAAAGACATTTGGGAGATAGATAGGTAAGATAGGCTTGTCATTGTGAGACATTAGGGGCAAGTATTCTAATAGATGTGGGTAGGAAAAATTCACCTAATTGATAGAGAAAAATCTAAAATAATACATCTTAGGCAAATAAGGCATGATAGATCCTAACATTCTCATCCCATTGAATTACCTATTACATCTTTTGTCTCTTATTAATATCTATTATTTTAGTTATTGTTTCTTTTAATTCATCTTTTACCTCATCTCATCTTTTTCTATTATAAATTGGAAATTATCCAACGCAAGTACAAAACAAAGTTCCTGTGAAAATCAACAATCAGACTTCTGAGTATTACTACTTGGACATTTTGGTACACTTACCAAACGTTCAACACAACCCAAGTATTGTTTAACACTAAGTCACTCCTAACTTACACAAACAAAATTTTAAATGAATGCAATAATTCAAAAACACTCAAGGAGTTAATAGACAGTTAAACTTTAATACTAGTAAGTTTGCTTAGCAAATAATAGAGAAGATTAAGTGCTAAGTATATTGTCCACTCAATTGTGCAGAGTTCCGCTTCAGAGAACTTGTGCTCATTTTCACTTGATTGATTTTCATCCTTGATATTGAAAGAGAGATGTCTTTTATAGACTTCAGTGAAGGATCTGTTACGGGATCAGTGTTGAGTCTTGGTATGATCGTTGTCTCACAATTGGAGAAGAAAACACGTGGCGCACTCTGAATGGCGAGGATAGGAATAAAAGTACAAACAACTGGATGTGCTCCTCTTCGGCTGTGAAAACAACCCTTGAGGAATATTTTGCAATCCTTCCTTAAATTTCAAATGTTAGCAATTCAAATAAAGAGAGGAAGATTTTAATTCGAAAGCGAGATCGTGCACTTCTATTGTGACTAACAAATTCTTTAGTACCTATGTTGGACGTCACTTGTAATGATATAAAATAAGTGTGTGAGTGGTGTTAAGTCCAGTGAATGTAAGCAAGAACAACTCAGTGTGTAAACATTGACTTTTGTAATAAGTGGATGCTACTATTTTAACAACGCGTTGAATTTTGAATAACACTTAATAAAACTATTTTCCATTTTAAGTATGGACACAACTTATAAGAGCTATAGACGTTGATATAATATTGAGTGAGCTCTTTTATGAAGTTAGTCTTCTATGCTTAACAACAATTCATAAGTACATCAATAATTTATACTTTTGTAAGCATCAAAGTTCAAGGTGTGGCAGGTCGTCCAGTGGTTAGTGGATCGTCCAGACCTAACATTTTTGTCATTCACAAATTTGAAGTCGAAACCTTATTTAAGAGATTTGAGACCAATTCTACTTATGATTAATATACAAGTTATTACGTGTTTGAGTTTATAAGATTTTAATTAAAAAAATATTTAATTAGTCTCCAAATTAGTAAAAAAAAAAGATATTTATTCTCTTTTTTAATTTATTTTTTTATTGTTGTTTTTCACTAAAAAAAAGCCAACATATAAGACATTTTGTAAAATAAGGGATTACTAGGAAGTTTTATTATCTTAAAGATTAAAATGGTTGTTGATCTATGTAATTGCAAAAATTCACTTGGAAGGGAATAATTATTATTTTTTTATTCATGATGTCTTCTAATTAATAATTATTTGATGTCTTTTTTTAGTAATACTATATAGTTTTATAATAATAAAAAAAATACAGAAGTGTGCAAAAATGAGAGAAAAGAATTGAAAGAAAAACTTTCTATGCCAATAAAATTTGACCTGTAAGCTTCTGTGGCAAACAAATTTAAGGTTTCTCTGTACGACTAGTGTTAGGTGAACTACCTATTAAGATGGCTTACCATAGACCTATCTCCTATAGTTTCGATCGTTTGCACCAAATTATTTCTCTCTCAACCATTTCCCAACCTACCAACACCGTTTGTCATCACTGAAGGCGATTTCCGGCGACATTTTTTTTTCTTTCCTTTATCTCCCACCTTCATCTCTCTCTAACCTAAAGCCTGGCCTTTTCCTCCATCATCAACATTTCTTACATCAATTTTAGACAACTATTGGATCCCGTCAACTCTCTTTGCCTAGGACTCTCCGTTCTTTGTTAGAACCTTGACAACATATCTGCACATAAAAGAGAAAGCAATAAAAATATATTTAAATTTAAATTATTATAAAAATGAATTAAAAATATAATTTCACCTTAATAACTTAGATATTAATGTAGTTTCAAGAAAGAAAAAATTACCCCCGTGAATTAAGTGAATTTTTCCTTATTTTCTCTTATGAAAGAAAAAAAAATTCACATATGTTATATTTTATTTATTGTACACGTTGAGTTATGAGTTATGAATTGTTGTGAGATATTGTGTGATTGTACACGTTAATAAAATACTCGTTGCTTTTGTGAGATATTGTACACGTTGAGTTTTGAGTTATGAACTGCACAATCACACAATTGTAAGACCCTTTAAGGGCAACGAGTTAATGCACAACGAGTATTGTGATGAGATCCATTGTAGGAACCCGATAAGTTTGTTCACTTTGAGGCATAACGAGTTAAAATTATTTTGAGAACAATTGAGGAGTTGTATGTTTTGTATAGTTCATAGATAGAGTCTGCGTGTTAAAATGTTTTCTGAGTTGGACCTCAATCAGGAGGAAGAGGCCTTGAAGGACTCTTCGGAGTCTAGGCATTGGAGGTAAATACATCCGATTTGAATGCTCCTTTAAACTTGTGTTGATCCCACATGATTAGAGCATTATTGCAAAACAACGTGACCCTAACTAGTCTTCTTATAATTTTACCTAGTGAGAGTAACTTGAATTACTAGTGTGTGGTTTGTCTTGTCATGTACTCCTAGGCGCCCGATAAGGTTTTCACTGACATGGTCCCACATTGCATATAGGATTGAGTCTTAGTGACATTGTGACTTGTTACGTGATGGTGGGTAATGAATTGTGTCAGTGTGGATGTTGTGTAGTACTTGAAATGTGTTGCTTTGAACACATGATTAACGTAAAGGCGTGGAATGTGTTTTTGTGATTTAAATCCTTGGAACAAGTGATGTACGCAAAGAATGGTAAAATGATGTGAATTGTGCTAACTTAAGCTTGTTATACTTGTATTATGATGGCTTTAAAGAATCTCGTGCTAAAGGATGTTGGGACACAGCGCTCTAATAGGATGTGGCATTGAGACACGAGTTTCTATATTATATGCATAATGTTCTAACATGTTATTTTATGTTATTTTGTTGCTTAACTTGTTTTCCTTTTGAAAAATAATTGGGTGACCTTGTTTTGGACTGGAGATATTTTCATACTCTTATTTGATAACTTTTTAATTTGATGATTAACATGGATGCAAACCTTTTACCCACGTGAACCCTTTTATACTCAAAAAATAAAATCTCTTTTATGAAATTCCGCATTTCCATGTATTTTATTATATAAATATGTATAATAGGATAGAGGGTGTCACAACAAAAACTGGTATGTTGGATGTCATTGAAAGATATGCTCACAGAGATAGTCAGTTGCAAACTAAGCTAACTAGTGAAAAGAGAATTTACAGCAACGCTAAGTTGGATTATCCTTCTTAATATTTATTTGTGAGTTGTGACTTTATTTGTTATTAATTTATTTTATGACATGCAATATTTCAGATCAATGGTGGGCATCTTATGGATGTGGGGTACCACATTTGCAAAAGTTGGCTATTCGTATTTTAAGTCAAACTTGTAGTGCTTCAGACTATGAGCGGAATTGAAGTGTATTTGATCACATTCATTAAAAAAAAAGAAATAGGTTGGAGTATCAGAAACTTCATGATTTAGTCTATGTTCATTACTATTGGAGGTTGCAAAATAGGTATTATTATATTTTTATTCTTTTTCATGGTTTATCTTTCTATATTACATATGGTTACATATTTGTACATGTGCTTGGGAAAAAGAGACAACAAAGCTATGATCCTATTAATTTGGAAACACTTGATGACCATGTTGATTGGGGTAATGGAGGATTCACCCCCATTCTTAACCAATGATGAGGTAGATGCAATACCCAAGTCCTTGCAAATATGACTATCCAACAACTTTCAAATGATATTGGTATGTTTAATCATATTTTTATTTCAAATTTGTTTCATACTTCTCATCTCTAAATGCTAATTGTTAGAATAAATCTCTTAACCTATAATATTACAAACTACAAAAGAAACACAGGTTATTAATAAAATGCGGAAATTACAGATCAAATCATAACTCCAGCCATTGCTCTGAAGAGTTTCTTGTTTTGGTTCTTCCAAACTCTCTCTTCCTCTCTCTAGATGGTGTATAAGACTGAATTCGAAGGAATGAGCTCAGGGACCAAATTCATGTTCTTATATAGGCATTCTACCATCAAGAATGCATTTACCAGCCATTACCACTCATTATTGGCTGTTACAATTCATTAGTGGTCATTACCACCCATTAACAGCCATTGAATTTGGCTTCCAAAACTGACGAGCGTTACAGATTTTTCAAAATGCTAGGACCAAATTATTACACTAATTACTACTTTCTATCTAATCTTTGTGTCATTTAAATTTGGATGATGATGATATTGATGAAGCACAAGGCAATCCCATAAAAACATGAATTTAAATGGAAGCAATGTTCATCATGAAGTTACAATGGGAGATTCTTCTAAGTTCTTTAATGAAGAAGAACTTAGAAGCAACGTTCATCAATGACTTAGTTTATGCCCCTTGGCCATAGAAAAAAGTAGAACTTGTTTAGGAACATATGTTGAACTTGAACTTATTTATCTATTTATTTATGTTTGTGATCTTTGTTACTTGTTTGTTTGAACTTGGACAATGATGTTTTTTTAACATTTTGGTACCAAATTATCTATGTTATGGAATTATATTAATTTGTGATGTTATTTTTAAATATTTTTAAGAAAAGTATAAAAATTTTATATTTTTTCATTACAAACCGGGTCATACGGATCAATTAGTGACTCACCAATTCGACCACTGACCCAGTGACCCAGTGACCCAGTGCCATGATCGGGTGAATTACTAGGCCGATTTTTAAACTATGCACTCAACTGCCTTGGTTTATTATGTTGGTTATTTTAAGTGACCAAATAAAATAACCAAAGGAACATATAGGAGCACATTACGCCAAATTATTGGGGAAGGGAGTTCTTATGAATACCTGGATCCATAAAGCAATCTTGATTGAGACATAGCAGAAACTGTAGTGATCAAGAACTGTTGGTCCAATGATTTTTCCTCAACCAAATCTCGTTACTCCTTGTGGGACCTTCATTTTCTCTTCAGATGGGGATAAGAGAAAATTGTTTTTGATTTGGCATGTTGGGGACAATAATTGTTCCTCAGGTTTTAAACCTATTAGGGTTCTCATTATTCCCTAATGGACTAAACTGGTTTCCGCTCATTAAGCCCATATCAATTTTCCATTGATAGTCTAATAGACTCATCAAATTAGATCACTTATATTGAGCCCATAAAAAATGTAAATAATTAATATAAATGTTATGATATAATATGTTGCCCACATTAATTAATTAGGAATTATAAAATTCTTAACAATCTTCCACTTGGGCTTCATATTAACTTTAGACATTTATATCACAAAATTATTTAGGTGTGCAATCGTATGTTATTTACTTTTAGACTTCCCTTAAACAATTTGATCCATCTTATATAACAACAAGGAACCACTGCGGTTTTCATCACAATCTAACGTTACTAAGTCACAATGATCACCATTGTCACTTATACTTGATGACATAGATCAAATATGGATAAGCAGCATGAAAATAACATGTAATATGATTTTATCCATGTTCATTTCCAACTAGTCCAAATCTTATTCTTTATAGAGATCAATCCAAATGAAACAAATATTGCATATAAAACATAACACAAGTTTATAATAAAATGATAAACATCAATTTTATCTCTGCTAAAAATCCAAACAACAAAATGTTTGTAAACCATAAGATATAGAACATAAGCAAGACTCTCACTAAACTAAGGTACTATCAGGAATTACACCCCATATGAATAGTGTGCTCATAAAAAAATTTAAGTGTCGAACCTTTAGTAAGTAGAGTAGCTAGCATGGAATGAGTCCCTATATGTTCTATACAAATATGTATTTTTTGAATTCTTTATTTAGCAACCAAATACTTTATGTCAACAAACTTTTACTTGATTGAATCCTTAATAAGACTGTTAAATATTGTCTCAATAAACACCTGATGGCTTCTTAATGTTGGCAACAACAGGCAAGCAAATTACAATAATTTAGTAGTCATAAATTCTAGTATGATGTCTCATAGCAAAATATTAACTCCACCAACATGGTTAAATGTGGATCTTATGAGGAGT